>NC_083895.1:0-1378539 GCF_032452875.1 Bos javanicus | reverse complement strand
GGAAAGATATCTTCCAAACACCATTCCCACACTAGATCGTCTGTAACAATACTGTAAGCTCTCAGTACTCCTTCGTTTAATATATTCTGTACAAGATCATGAGAATAATTCTCCATGATTATTTTAACCTGACATTCAGTGACTTTAAGATTCCAAACAAATCATATTAGTGAATCCATGACATTTCTATTATTCAGTTTGACTTTTTCAAAACTGCTTGGATCTATAAAAATGCTTATATCACTTAATGCATTCTTGTTTAGAAAAGTGAGTCTATCAAACATAGTACATGCCCATTTCCTTATATTAATACTTTATTTCTCCACTTTATTCTCTCACTTTTAATGTTTTATTTTACCACCTACTATTATAGACAGTACTCCTTGTTTTGTCCCCTTTGTATAAATATAGATGTTCATGTTTATAACTCATAAGTATGAAATGCTGTATAATTTTATTTATAAATATGATTGTTACCGTCACTTTGTTTCTTAAAGATTACAGGAAAAACTGAAGATAGTGTCCACTTTTTTATTATTCTTCGAAAATTATTTGCCAAAATATTTATTTCATTTCTGGCTATATAGTGGAAACCCAATGAGAAAACCAGGATGAATATTACTTGAAAGAAAGTATCAGAATACAATACAACAACATTAATAGATTTGTGGGTACTTTGTTCTAAACATATGTGTGTCTCATGCGAAGATTGTTGTAACTCTGTATTTTCTTTTTAAAATAAAACAAGAGTCATGAGTCAACTCACCTAAATACAGACGCCCTTGAATGAATCATTTACAAAAGAGCTCCTTGCTAAGAATTAAACACCTGGAATGCTGCTGCTTAGTACTTAATAGAAACAGAGCTGAAAAGGGTAGTGCAGCCCACCAGTATATTTATCAGCTATTTCATATATTAGTATTGTCATATATATTTTACATATATCACTACTATTTTACATATATTACTTTTGAGAAAACTCCCAGATACCAAAGGTAAGATCAAACTAAATCCTGACACCAAACTGCATCACAAATATATGCCATCAAGACCTTGGGGATGTGGAGACAGACAATATAACTGAAGTGTTGCCTTGATTACTGCAATTCAAGTAATTAGATGTTAACACTGTCCCATGTGGTATCTTGATTCATATTATTTCCCTAAAGCCTTTGGGTATTTGAATTATTGGCTTGTTTAATCTTAAAACATAAACAAAATTGTATCTGTTTCTTGATTTTATATGGATGCAAAATATAAAAATATTCAAGAGAAAAATAATCTATTTGACAGTATTATAGAAATAGCTTTGATTAAACCTTGTTTAATTATTTTTCTATTTTCTTATGACAGTATACTCTTCATGTTTTCTTATGTTTTAAAAAATAGAGTTGCCTAAACAGTAAGCCATACCGTTTATTTTGTACATTACACCATTTATATTGTAAACTTCATATTATATTTACACTATTGATTTTATAAAGAGGAAACAACTTTCACTGGCTTTTCAAATGTAAATAAAGTGTTCTCAGATGTTTATATTTACTATCAAATCTTGAAAATCAAGTCAATGGACATGGATTTGAGCAAACTCTGGAAGATAGTGGAGGACAGTGAAGCCTGGTGTGCTACATTCCATGGGGTAGCAAAGAGTTGGACAGGACATAGCGACTGAAAAACAACAGCATACCAAATCCACATTTTTGTGTGTGTTAAATCCCTCTTAGATATGATGTATTATATTATTTTATATATCAATGAACTGATTTGCTATTTGAACTAGTTGCCCATGTTTATTTATGATATATTATTCTGTACATTTATTATCTGGTGATACTGCCATCATACAATAAGCTATAAAACATTCCCTTCTTATTTTACAGAGAGGCAAAGTTTATGCAAGCTTGAGAATGATATCTTCTTAATGTGGAATCTTCCTTGAGGATAAGACTATAACATTTATAAAGACTTTTCTGGAGTTTTGATAATAACAGTAGGAAATAAACACCAAATGTAACTAGAAAATTACTCCTAGATGTTTCTTCTTTCAGGCTCTTCTTTCAAACACAGGGTTATTTTTATCTATTTTCTGTCAAGTATTATCTTTGTGCTTATAATAAAACTATTTTTCATCTACAAAACTGTCCTTGAACTTGAATGAACTATGTATCTAGGCAGCAAGATCCAGGGAAAATAGCATTGAAAAAGTGCTCCACAATCTGTTTCCCTATTAGCCCATCTAAGTTTTTCTTGATCTCTTTCAGGGAAAATATTTTTTTAAGATGATGAATAGTAGTGAAGACCAGTAGTGCAATAAAGAATGTAACCTACTGTCTATGGAGTATATGTATCATATGAGAGCTACCCAGCATCAACAAATTTGCTGAAATCTTATTTATTAACATACATGATATGAAAATTAGTATTACCTAATGAGGGTTATGGGCTTTACTAGAAGCTCAGGCAGTAAAGATTCTGCCTGCAATGCAGGAGAACAGGTTCCCCTGGAGAAGGGAATGGCTACCCATTCCAGTATTTTTGCCTGGAGAAGTCCCTGGACAGAGGAGCTTGTGGGCTATATCCATGGGGTTGCAAAGAGTCAGACAAGACTGAGCAAGTAACACAATGAGGTTTATATTGAACTTATAGCATGTTCTCCATTGGGAGACTATTCTGTACATTCTTTGTTTATCTTGTGAATAATTTCATTAAAAATATTGCCCCAACTTTTTAGAAATAAAGCAAAAAGAGCTGCACCTATGCAAACCACCAAGAAGAATTTAAAGTTAAAAGAGTATAATTCATTTGTGGAAATGAAGAGTTCATCATTAGGACTTTGTAGAACAGACTATAAAATCATTTATATTAACAGATTTCAATCTTAAAATCTTTACATTCAGAGTAAAATTTTACTGTCAAAATTTATGGAGAATTTCTGGATTAAATTTGTGTAAATAAATGTCCATTCAAAGAATTTTCCAAAATAACAAACATTCTATTCTACAGGATTCTGCAGCCATCCAGACTTTTTTTTTTTTTCATTTATAATTTGTTCTGGTTTCTCTTAAAAGACAGAAACCTAGTTAAAGTTTCAAAATTATACTTTACCTAAAATCTATCATCTATTTTTTTCTAAGATTAGGATCTTTTTTTAAAATTTTATTTTATTTTTAAACTTTACAATATTGTATTAGTTTTGCCAAACATCGAAATGAATCTGCCACAGGTATACCCGTGCTCCCCATCCTGAACCCTCCTCCCTCCTCCCTCCCCATACCATCCCTCTGGGTCGACCC
This sequence comes from Bos javanicus, assembly GCF_032452875.1. Classification (NCBI taxonomy): domain Eukaryota; kingdom Metazoa; phylum Chordata; class Mammalia; order Artiodactyla; family Bovidae; genus Bos; species Bos javanicus. The sequence continues at coordinate 1,375,243 of NC_083895.1, read as the reverse complement.
AGTGCACCAGCCCCAAGCATCCAGTATCGTGCATTGAACCTGGACTGGCGACTCGTTTCATACATGATATTATACATGTTTCAATGCCATTCTCCCAAATCTCCCAATGTTCATTGCAGCACTGTTTATAATAGCCAGGACATGGAAGCAACCTAGATGCCCATCAGCAGATGAATGGATAAGAAAGCTGTGGTACATATACAAAATGGAGTATTACTCATCCATTAAAAAGAATACATTTGAATCAGTTCTAATGAGGTGGATGAAACTGGAACCTATTATACAGAGTGAAGTAAGCCAGAAAGAAAAACACCAATACAGTATACTAACGCATATATATGGAATTTAGAAAGATGGTAACAATAACCCTGTGTACAAGACAGCAATAGAGACACTGAGGTATAGATCAGTCTTATGGACTCTGTAGGATCTTTTTTTTTAATTTATTTTATTTTTTAACTTTACAAAATTGTATTGGTTTTGACATATATCAAAATGAATCCATCACAGGTATACATGTGTTCCCCATCCTGAACCTTCCTCCCTCCTCCCTTCCCATACCATCCCTCTGGGTCGACCTAGTGCTCTAGCCCCAAGCATCCAGTATCGTGCATCGAACCTGGACTGGCATCTCGTTTCGTACATGATATTTTACATGTTTCAATGCCATTCTCCCAAATCTTCCCACCCTCTCCCTCTCCCATAGAGTCCATAAGACTGTTCTATACATCAGTGTCTCTTTTGCTGTCTCGTACACAGGGTTATTGTTACCATCTTTCTAAATTCCATATATATGCGTTAGTATACTGTATTGGTGTTTTTTCTTCTGGCTTACTTCACTCTGTATAATAGGCTCCAGTTTCATCCACCTCATTAGAATGTATTCAAATGTATTCTTTTTAATGGCTGATTAATACTCCATTGTGTATATGTACTATAGCTTTCTTATCCATTCATCTGCTGATGGACATCTAGGTTGCTTCCATGTCCTGGCTATTATAAACAGTGCTGCGGTGAACATTGGGGTACATGTGTCTCTTTCCCTTCTGGTTTCCTCAGTGTGTATGCCCAGCAGTGGGATTGCTGGATCATAAGGCAGTTCTATTTCCAGTTTTTTAAGGAATCTCCACACTGTTCTCCATAGTGGCTGTACTAGTTTGCATTCCCACCAACAGCGTAAGAGGGTTCCCTTTTCTCCACACCCTCTCCAGCATTTATAATTTGTAGACTTTTGGATCACAGCCATTCTGACTGGTGTGAAATGGTACCTCATAGTGGTCTTGATTTGCATTTCTCTGATAATGAGTGATGTTGAGCATCTTTTCATGTGTTTGTTAGCCATCTGTATGTCTTCTTTGAAGAAATGTCTATTTAGTTCTTTGGCCCATTTTTTGATTGGGTCATTTATTTTTCTGGAGTTGAGCTGTACGAGTTGCTTGTATATTTTTGAGATTAGTTGTTTGTCAGTTGCTTCATTTGCTATTATTTTCTCCCATTCTGAAGGCTGTCTTTTCACCTTGCTTATAGTTTCCTTTGTTGTGCAGAAGCTTTTAAGGTTAATTAGGTCCCATTTGTTTATTTTTTCTTTTATTTCCAATATTCTGGGAGGTGGGTCATAGAGGATCCTGCTGTGATGTATGTCGGAGAGTGTTTTGCCTATGTTCTCCTCTAGGAGTTTTATAGTTTCTGGTCTTACGTTGAGATCTTTAATCCATTTTGAGTTTATTTTTGTGTATGGTACTAGAAAGTGTTCTAGTTTTATTCTTTTAACAAGTGGTGCTGGGAAAACTGGTCAACCATTTAAAAAAGATTAGGATCTTAAATACAAGGTTGTGTAACATATATCAAGCATAGTTCATTCTGTAAAATGCAGGTAAGTTTTGCAAAATTAAATCAGGTTAACCAAGGTGCTCTAGCTGATATTAGCAGGGCTTCCTTTCAGTCCATCAATAATGTTACTTACCAATGAAGTTCTCTGTTATTGTATCATTATATACCAACAGAATATTATACTCAATTTAAGATTGACATGAAAGACTACTTTAGATTTTGCTGAAAGTATTTCTGAAGTGTGCAGTTCTTAATTTTATTTTTGATGTTTTATATACAAAAAGCAAATAAATTTTATATTAACAAGTACAATTTGACCACATCATATTCACAACTTTGCGGGGATAGAGATATGACTTCTTTGAACTTATAATGTCCTGATGTTTCTTGTGTGGGTATAAATAAATATGTCTTTTAAATTTAGTATATTAGTGTTGAACAATTCTCAGTTTACTATATTTCTGTTGATGCAACTCTCTTATACATTTTCTATAAATTTAGCTATAAATTAGCTTTACATTTTAGCTATACTTTTTCAGGCTGCTGCTGCTAAGTGTCAGACTCTGTGAGACCCCGTGGATGGCAGCCCACCAGGCTCCCCCATCCCTGGGATTCTCCAGGCAGGAACACTGGAGTGGGTTGCCATTTCTTTTCCAATGCATGAAAGTGAAAAGTGAAAATGAAGTCGCTCAGTTGTGTCCTACTCTTCGAGACTCCATGGGCTGCAGCCTACCAGGCTCCTCCATCCATGGGATTTTCCAGACGTTTTCAGGACAACTCTATAAATCCATTGTTCAATGACTGTGCTTTGGCAGACAAATGGTAAAGTGCACTTACTCAGAAATCTTTATATGACAAACCAACTAGAGACTAAAATGATCCAGGCTTTATTTTTTGTTGTTGTTGTTGTTGTTGTTATTTTATAGGTAATTCTCTGAGGTTTACTAAAGTTGTTGAATGTTGTATTAACTAGGGCCTAACACACTTCAAAAGTGTGTACTGTTTTCTTTTCTGAAAAAAAAATTGAGAGTACTATAAATTCTGGAAAACTTGGACAACTATGCTTTGAAAGGGCACACTAAATTTTAGTCATTGTACATTAATTGAGATATTAAGTTGTTATTGATTAACTTCCTGACAGCTGCCTTCACATCTTTCTTCCTGAGGCTGTAGATCAATGGGTTCAGCATGGGGAAGACCACTGCTTAAAACACAGAGCCCACCTTGAGCATAAGCCATGAGCTTCTGGAGTTAGGAACACAGTAGAGGAAAAGGACGCTCCCATGTAAGACAGTAATGGCGGTCAGGTGGGAGGCAAAGGTGGAGAAGACTTTGTGGTGACCCCAGTTGAAGGAACCTTCAGGAAAGTGATACAAATGCAAACATAGGAGGTGAGAATAATCATCAGGCTGCTTACTTCATTGAATGTGGCAGAGACTAAAATGATCTCCTGGCTGATGTAGGGGTCAGAGCAGGAAACAGCAACTATGGCAGCATGCTCACAGACAAAGTTATTTATGAACTTACTCCCACAAAGGGAAAAAGTCAAAAAAAGTAATGTGAATATTAGGGAACAGGCTATACCCCAAGGGTATGTAGCAATCACCAACACAAAACTAAACCTCTGGGACATGACAATTGTGTAGAGAAGAAGGTTGCAAATAGCCACAAATCGGTCATATGCCATCACTGCCAAGAAGAATGTCTCTGTCATCACAAATATGCAGGCAAAGAAGAATTGCATGAGGCATCCTGTGAAGGATATTGTTCTGTCTTACACAACCAAGTTTTCTAGTAGCTTGGGTGTAACTACTGTCGAGTAACAGAAATCAACAAAGGATAAGTTGCTGAGAAAGAAGTACATGGGTGTGTGGAGCCTGGAACTGGACTTGATGATCAGGATCATGCCTAGGTTCCCCAGCACAGTGACTGAGTAGATGGTCAGGAAGACTAGGAACAGGGGCAGCTGGAGCTGAGCATATTTTGAGAAGCCCAAGAGAATGAAAGTGACCTCAGCACAATGGTTTGCTTGGTTCCTGTGGACAAAATATCAATGTTGATCCAGAAGAGTAAAAACTAAACTTTGAAATAGGTAAGAGAATAGAAAATGTGTTGAGAAGCTCACTGGGTCTCTGTTTACAGTATTTCTGTAAATGCTATACTTCTGCTTTATTTAAAATGCTAATGCTCATATGTCAATTATACAGCCAATAATAATTTTCATTGTGTATGATCTTCAGAAACAAAGAACCAAAACAGATTAGATCTTGCTTTATTTCAAATAATAAAATTCATTATTATCAGCTGCTTTCAAGAGACATTGTCTTTGCATGATTCTGAGCTTTGTGAAAACACCTGATATGACAATCCAATTACATGTATTGGAGAAAAATATGTCATTAGTTTCCACAGTTTCTTACCTGCCTCACCTGCTGAGCTATGAGACAATTAACTTATATGCTAATTTGAATAATGGTAACATCTCTGCAAAACAGTTAATACAATATTTTCTTGGTTGTCCTATCTCCTTTCAATTCCTTTCTTATTCCTAGTTATTCCAAATCCTCAACCCATTCTGGAGCTATGCTATAAAACATACTAAACTTTTCCACTTATGTTGCATTAATTTTGAAAATATTTAAATGTATTCTTCATAGCCAATTGTAGTATTCATCAGAAGATTCAAAACAAAATAAGTGCTATGCTTTCTGTGATAATAGTTGAAAAAATATTGAACAGAAAACTTTTTTTTTTCCATTGTAGCAGATTTTGGAATTTGGGTGACAAAAATAAGGACTGTGAAAGTACTGGAGAAAACATATAGACTTCAGAATGGATCAAATATATACTCTGCCATTTTGAATTAAGTTTTTATTTATTCCAAAGAAAAATGGCTGGAAAACACCTATTTCAAATGCGACACCAGAATATTTCTTGATTATTACTGATTTCAGAAGGCATTTTTTCAATAATAAGATAAGAATATTAATATAAAGTTTAAATCACTAGAATGGCACTAGATACTTCAATAATGAATTTAAATTCTATAAGACATGATAGAGCAGATATTTACCTTTTTATATATCAGAATTATGAATAATTGTGTGATTTCAAACACCTGATATGTTTGTGAAAATCAGGCACAAATATGGACATCTATCAACTGGTGGAGACATTAGGGAAGACAATGCAGAAATCCCTTATTCTAGAAGCCACACAATAGAAACACTGTAGAATTTCATTAGAACACTTGGTTTAAGATGCATGTTTCCTTATTTTCCTCTAGGTTTTGTCACCACACTATAGCTGTCTCTGATTCCCACATGATAAGCTTGTAGAAAAGATACCTTTCAAAGACCATGTCCACAACAGATCTTCTGTAACAATACTTTGTAAAGTCTCAGCACTGCAAAGATTGATTATGACTATATTATTCCAGCCACACTCCTTAAATTTAAAATACTCTACAGAGGGCAGACACACTGAAACCATAATCACAGAAAACTAGCCAATCTGATCACATAGACCACAGCTTTTTCTAACTCAGTGAAACTAAGCCATGCAGTGTGGGGCCACCCAAGACAGATGGGTCATGGTGGAGAGGTCTGACATAATGTGGTCCACTGGAGAAGGGAATGGCAAACCACTTCAGTATTCTTGCCTTGAGAATCCCATGAACAATATGAAAAGGCAAAATGATAGGATACTGAAAGAGGAACTCCCCAGGTCAGTAGGTGCCCAATATACTACAGGAGATCAGTGGAGAAATAACTCCAGAAAAAATGAAGGTATGGAGCCAAAGCAAAAACAATACCCAGTTGTGGATGTGACTGGTGATAGAAGCAAGGTCCGATGCTGTAAAGAGCAATATTGCATAGAAACCTGGAATGTTAGGTCCATGAATCAAGGCAAATTGGAAGTGGTCAAACAGAGATGGCAAGAGTGAACGTCAACATGCTAGGAATCAGTGAACTAAAATGGACTGGAATGGGTGAATTTAACTCAGATGACCATTATATCTACTACTGTGGGCAGGAATCCCTTAGAAGAAATGGAGTAGCCATCATGGTCAACAAAAGAGTCCAAAATTCAGTACTTGGATGCAATCTCAAAAACGACAGAATGATGTTCTGTCAATGAAAATGTTCTGAAAATGTTCGTTTCCAAGTCAAACCATTCAATATCACGGTTATCCAAGTCTATGCCCCAACCATTAACGCTGAAGAAGCTGAAGTTGATCGGTTCTCTGAAGACCTATAAGACCTTTTAGAACAAATGCCTGGGCGGCATTAGTTCTATGACCTAAGTCTTATAGGTCTTCAGAGAACCAATCAACTTCAGCTTCTTCAGTGATACTGGTTGGGCATAGGCTGTCATCATGACCTTAGGAATATGAAAACTAGAGAACTTAACTGAAGTACTGCCTTGATGACTGCAATTCAACTAATTACATTTTAACTCTTTCCCAGGTGGTATATTGGTTGTATATTATTTCCCTAAAGCCTTAGGGCATTTGTGTTAGCAACTTTACTCATTTAATCTTATAAAAATAAACAACATCATTTTTAAAATTTTTATATGCATATAAAATACATAAATCCACAAGAGAAAATTATACAGCAATAGATTTGTCTTTTATTAATCCATATTTAATTTTTAAAATTTTCTTATGAAGGTATATATATATTTTTTCCTATGTTTCTAAACATATGCCTGCTAAGCTGCCATTGTATGGTTTATTTTGTACATTACATTATTTATATTATAAACTTTATTTTATTTTTACACTATTGATTCTATTGATAGAAAGCTTGCATTGGCTTTTCAAATATAGTGTTCTCAGATGTTTATATTTATTATGGAATCTAAAAAACAATTTTGGATGATATGTTTTCTAAAAATATCTGTTTATGAAAAGGATGGTATTTTCACTAATTTTGGTAACTACCTGTCTTGGCTTTAAGGACACAGGTTAAGAATAATAATAACTTTATGCAGAAGGAGCTAAAAAGTGAAAGCAGTGAAATATCTTATTTTCTTGGGCTCAAAAACCATTGCTTCATGGTGACTGCAGCCATGAAATTAAAGTACACTTGCTCCTTGGGAGGAAAGTTATGACAAAACTAGACAGCATATTCAAAAACAGAGACATCACTTTGCCAACAAAAGTGCATATAGTCAAAGCCATGGTTTTTCTAGTAGTCAGGCATGGATGTGAGTTGGACCCTAAAGAAGGCTGAATGCCGAAAAACTGATGCTTCAAATTGTGGTTCTGGGGAAGACTTGAGAGTCCTTTGGGCAGCAAGATCAAACCAGTCCATCCTAAAGGAAGTCATCCCTAAGTATTCATTGGAAGGACTGATGCTGAAACAAGCTCCAGTGCTTTGGCCATCTGACATGAAGAGCTGACTCATTGGAAAAGACCCTGATGTTGGGAAAGCTTGAAGGCTAATGGAGAAGAAGGAAGCAGAGGATGAGGTTGTTGGGTGACATCACTGACTCAATAGACATGAGTTTGAGCAAACTCCAGGAGACAGTGAAGGGCAGGGGAATCTGGCATGCTGCAGTCCATGGAGTGGCAAAGACTCAGGCACGACTTAGTGACTGAACAACAATAACAAGCTTATTTCTCGCTAGTGGAAGATTCAAAATACATTTTGACTGGGCAGCTGTGCTCTGTAGGGGCTCTGATTTCTCCCAGCTTGTACTTCACCATCATCATGGTGCTTCTGAGGTTATGATTCTCTTAATATTCATTGGTAAAAGAATACTTTCTTCTTCAAATAAATGATGCCAGGACAACTGGACATTCACAAGTAAAATCATGAGATTGGACACTTGCCTCATATTATATACAACAGTTAACTCAGAAACTGAACAAGGACCTGAATGAAAGAGCATAAACTATAAAACTCTTACAAGAAAAACACATGCCTTAAATTTCACGGCCTTGAATTTGTCAGTAGATTCTTAGATAGGGAAACAAAAGCATAAGCAACAAAAATAAATAAATAAATTGATAAATTGAACTTCCTCAAAATTTAAAATATTTGTATATTAAAAACATTATCAATAAACTGAAAAGAAAAAGTACAGAAAAGACACAATAAAGACAAAAAGTCAAATCAGATACAACACAAAATTTACAAATGTCCAACAAGCATGTGAAAGCATTCTCAATATATTTAGTTATTAGGAAAATGCAAATCAATATCATGATGTGATATCAAGTTTTACCCACTGAAAGTGAAGGTGAAGTTTCTAAGTCATGTCCAACTCTTAGCGACGACCCCATGGACTATAGCCCATCAGGCTCCTATGTCCATGGGATTTTCCAGGCAAGACTACTGGAATGGGTTGCCATTTCCTTCTCCAGGAGATCTTTCCGACCCAAGGATTGACCCCAGGTCTCCCACATTGTAGGCAGACACTTTACTGTCTGAACCACCAGGGAAGTCCAGTACCCACTGGATTTACTATAATAAATATATATAATAGCAATGATTAACACGGATGTGCTAGGATGTGCAAGGATGTGAGGCAACCAGAAGTGTTATATATTGTGCCTGGGAATATAAAATGCTACAGACATTGTAGAAATAAGTTTTATGGTTCCTCTCATATGGATGAACATAGAATTACTACTAGACAAAATGCTTAGCAGGAAAAAAAAAAGTAGTCTTTCACAAAGAAAGGTTAGGCTTTTCTCCCAATTTCTGGCAGGTGATATGTGTCTTATGTGATAATAGAGTCTGTTTAGGGAGGAGGGGCTGGGTACACCTGATATCAAGGTGTGAGCATGCTAATTTGCTAGGCTTCACTGTCTATGGGATTCTCCAGGCAAGAATACTGAAATGGGTTGCCCTGAAATCCTCCACGGGATCTTTACAACCCAGGGATTGAAGCTGTATCTGTTATATCTCTTGCATTGGCAGGTGGGTTCTTTACCACTAGTGCCACCTGGGAAGCACCACAGCATATGTCAAATAGAATTCACTCTATAGACTGTATATGAGTTTACTGTGAAGTGTGTTATTTGCTCAGTCATGTCTGAATCTTTGTGACCCCATGGACTGTAGCCTGCCAGCTTCCTCTCTCCATGAGATTCTCCAGACAAGAACCCTGGAGTGGGTGTCATGCCCTCCTCCAGGGGATCTTCCTGACCCGGGCATTGAACCTGCATCTCCTGTGGCTCCTGCATTGCAGGCAGATTCTTTAACCACTGAGCCACTGGAGAACCCCATAATAAAGACAGTGGAGTGGCTCAGACGGTAAGTGTCCATCTACAATGCGGGAGACCTGGGTTCAATCCCTGGGTTGGGATGATCTCCTGGAGAAGGGAATGGCAACCCACTGCAGTATTATTGCCCTCCCCCCCGCCCCAAAAAGGGGCTCAAAGAAAAGAAGTTATGCTTCCCTATTAAATTAGCACCACTCTGTAGACTCTGGGCACTGAGGCACAACTTGAGTCCTATGAAGCAAGTAGCCAGAGTGAAATCTAGGGACTTACACTCCCTGAATTAGCATAGAATGAGAGTACTTATGGGGAAAAAAAGTGCAATTATGCATTTATTTACTTATGTTTTAGTTAGCCTCTGTTCCTCCAAAATGCCTCTACTGTCTTTTTCTGACAGCAAAATTAATTATTTTCAAAGCTACTTCCTAACTTCTTACCAAAACCTGAAATTATGCTCAGTATAAAAATAAGTTCATTCCACATAGAATTCTCTATAAATTTTACCTCTTATTAGGAGCTGAAATTAAAACTCCATTATTTTCAGTTTTTATGACTTCATACTCCAAAAACACATACAGCAGATTAAAGGTTTCCTGTACATGTGCATCATTCACATATTCTCCCACTCTCTTTCTTCAACTGTTCCTTTAGATTCCTTTGATTTGATACATGTGATTAATTCCTTCATATTTATGACTTCCTGAAAGTCTTTTTCAATTTAACATACAAATATAGAGCATATATTCTCTAACCAAAGACACTTTTTTTTCAAAAATCAGGATCCATTCCCTATGTCTATGGTAACAAAGTTTGAATAGCCCAGGGTTGAAAGGGAAACCTTCACCAAAGATGAATACGATTTCTGATGCACACTTCTTCCTTCTTCCCCACACACCTTCTCCACACCTGTAGCTTTTTACCCCATCTCCCACACTCTGTATTTGTCAACAGCCTTGGGGCCAACATTTCCAATTGCTCATTTAGACCCAGGAAGTGCCAGCCATGCTCAGCTGTGAGCACAGGTGCTATGTACAGTATTCATCTTCTTTCCTGTGCAACTATCCTGGAATAATTTTCCCATTGCAGACCTACTATGTACTCAGTCCTGTAACAGGAATTTTACAAACTATAAAATTATAAAACATGAGCCTCAGCCTCAATTTGTTTCTTAGAGCATTATTCCAGGAAATAATCCATATAAGAACGAATGACAACTTATAATTCTTGTTTATTATTAAAGTTTGTATGTATAAAGGGAATGAAAATATTGTGATCCAGAAAAAACAAAAAATAGTTCCTCGTGATGTAGCCTGGTTAACAAAAGTAAATGTGGTGAAAGATAAATAATCAAACACTTCTAATCAACTAAACAAGTAACCTGGCAGTTAGACTTACGCATGTGCTTGTTTGCCTCCTGCAAAGATTAATGGAACATATTAGGACCACATTATTTTCCTTTTAAAGTAAAATAAAAATCAACTCACCTGAGTGTAGAATTTGACTGGTTCATTTAATAAAGCTTCTTTTCTAAGTTTAATGGATTCAAGGAAAATTTCTGCTGAGAAGTCAATTTTTTTTAATATAGTAATAAGCCTGAAAAATAGTAACAGGAATCTAGAATATATTGCAATTAATATTTCAGAACAATTAATTTCTCTTAAAATGTATTAAAAATATATTCGGGCATGACAAAGAGAAAAGGAGACCAAAAAGCTGAACCCTGACATCAAACTGTCACGTATATGCCACCAAAACCCTAAGGAGGTTAACCTTAGATAATATTATTTAACTTTTGCCTTGAGACCACAAATGGGGCAATTAGATGAAATAATGTCCTTGTGATACTTTGGTTGCATGTGCATTTTTTCCCAAAGTTTGGGGAACAATTTCATCATGCATTCAGGTCCACTAATCTTTTAAAAATGTTGAACTAGACAGCATATTTTTGTCTTTAACTACTTGCACAAGGCAGAAATATACACAATCAAAATCAACTATTGGGTAACAATACAAAGATTCTTAATTTTTGTTGAATTTCTGGTTTTCCCTCTGTATCTGTTGGCTTCCCTCATAGCTCAGTCGGTAAAGAATCCTCCTGAAATGCAGGAGACCCTGGTTTGATTCCTGGGTCAGGAAGATCCCCTGGAGAAGGGATAGGCTACCCACTCCAGTATTCTTGGGCTTCCCTGGTGACTCAGCTGGTAAAGAATCTTCCTGCAATGCAGGAGACCTGGGTTCAATCCCTGGATTGGGAAGATCCCCTGGAGAAGGGAAAGGCACCCACTCCAGTATTCTGGCCTGGAGAATTCCAGGGACTGTATAGTCCTTGGGGTCACAAAGAGTCAGACACAACTGAGCGACTTGCACTTTCTCTGTATCTGAGGGACATATTGATGTGTTTGGATGTAAAATTTATACAATATGAATCATATTATAATGTTTTTTATCCTTTCTTTAACATTGTATTGTGTTTCATTTTCTATAAAAACCATTGATTTTCTTAAGGTAATACAACTCACATTACTACTACAAATATGAGCATAATTCTTTTTTATTATTACATTTATTATTGAAATTGCAAAAAAGCTGATATTCTATTTTTCAATTTGTAGTCTAGGTTTATGGGAAGTATAGTATATTTATTACTTAGGAAGCTGCCATATCTCAACATATAAACATCTCAACTCCAGTGACTTAATTTAATAGAACACGGAGTAGCAATTTTTTTCTGGAAAAAGTTGCACAGTAAATACTTTAGCCTTTGTGGGCTGCATAGTCTCAATTTCCGCTATGCATGTCTGCATCTTGCAGCCTGGATTCACCCACAGGCAATACATAAATCAATAGGCATGGCTCTGTTTCAATAAAATTTTATTTATAAAAGACAGTAGGCCAGATTTGGTTTGCAGATCACATCTTGTCAACCTATGCAATAGAATGCATTTCTTGGTTGTTCAAAGTCTAAAATTATTTCCAGAGCAGTAGGCCGATGTCTTCTGAGTGGCAATGCAGAGACTTAAGCTTGTTCTCAATATGGCTTATGGTAATGTGATAGTGTGTGTGCATGTTAAGTCACTTTAGTAGTGTCAGACTTTCTGAGAGCATATGGACTGAAGCCTGCAAGGGTCCTCTGTCCATGGGATTCTCCAGGCAGAATCCTGGAGTGGGTTGCAATGCTCCCCTCCAGGGTATCTTCCCAGCCCAGGGATCAAATCTGTCTCTCTTGCATTGGCAGTTGGGTTGTTTACCACTAGCAGCACCTGGGAAGTTCAACAATGTGATTATTATAGTAAAATTATAATGTAGTAAGAGAAACAATAATGTGCTTTAAAAAACACTGCACTTTTCTGCACTGCCACTGTTCATAATATTTTTGTTTTTTGCTTATTTATTTTTCATTAAGGTTTTGTCAAGCAATAGTACTCTTCACATGTAGAGATACTTGAATAATGACTAAGATATTTCCTGATCAATAAAATCACAAACGGACTTTGAACTTTGAGTCGAACTACAGTGTTAAGATAAAGTGAAAGGATAAGAAAGAAAAACAAAAGACATTTTAAGCAGAGAAGACTGCCTGAGCCAAGGTAGGAATTTGAATGTTCATTTTCAATGAGAAGTAGAGTTAATGCAGGGCAAACTTTGGGAGATGGTGAGGGACAGAAGGCATGCTGCAGTCCATGGGAGTACAAAGAGTCTTACATGACTGCGAGATTGAACAACAACAAAAAGTATGATATAAGATCAGAGTACTAGAGGATCTGAATTGTGGAAATGCAATTCAGATTGATACCGATTGCTGAATAGAGTTGTAACAGAGTTTCATGCCCACAGAACAAGTATGTAGTAATGAAGAGGTTGTGGTTGTAAAACGATCTGGATGATGGGAATGAAACTAACTTAGTTTCAATATTATAATCATGGCATTCAGTGTGGTTGTGTTAGTAGTTGATGTAAAGTAGTTGATGTAAACAGAAAGAAGTAACTCCCATTTTCATTTTAGTTCAGAAACAAACATTATGTTCTTGACAGCATCTCAGTGAAGACAAGTCTATGATTCTTGGAAACTAGCAATAATTATATAGGCACCTGCAGTGTGAAATAATAAACAGTGAGGTGTAATATGGGAGCTAGAGCGTCTGATAAACCAATCCAGGGCCTGAAGACATCTGGAACACAGAAGGAAAATAAAAGGAGACTCTTACAGTGTGTTCAAATATTTCAAGGCTAAAGTATGAAAAAAAAAATTGATGTCTTTTATGTGTCTTCAGGAGAGAAATTTAACATTAAATGAATTAATCTTTAAAAGCCACAGGAAACTAATTTCTGAACAACAATAACATTTTTTTTTTCTCCAAAGTGTCCAAAAAAAAAAAAAAAATAGTGTGACTGACTCAGAGTCTCTAGGTTGTCCAGTTGCACTAAAAGTATACAAGAAGGAGCTCTAGATACACAAGCTTTAAAGTATATTAAAGGAAGGGGGTGACTCTTCAGGGAGAATTCAGACAAGATATAAAACTTCACAAGCTTTCTCTACATTTTCCTACTGTGTGACTGGTCCTCACCTTGACCTAGAGCTTTCACTAAGATCACTTTATGCTTGGTGTTCTCAAAGTACTGTTTCAAAATTATCTGTATTTTTATACATCTCTAGCAGGTTGATTTAACTTCTCTGTCCAATAAAATATCTATTACTGTAATTAAACAGTACAGTCTAACCTCCTTAACATGTTCAATGCAAGCTTTATCGACCCTTCTCTATAACTGAGGAGGGGCTTCCCAGGTGGCTCAGATGGTAAAGAATCCTGCTACAATGTAGGAGACCCAGGTTCAGTCCCTGGGTTGGGAAGATCCCCTGGAGGAGGGCATGGCAACTCACTCCAGTATTTTTGCCTGGAGAATTCCATGGACAGGGAAGCCTGGAGGGCTACAGTATGGGGAGTTGCAAAGAGTCGAACACCACTGAGTGACTGAGCACAGCACATAACTGAGATCACTCCTGTAAGAGTATGCAGATAAAGCATACTTTTAAAAAATAAGAAATCAAATTCAAAATAGCCTCTTAAATTCAGTATTACGTGTAAACACATAGTTTTAGATAGATCCCTGGTGGCTCAGGTGGTGAAGATTTGACCTGCAATGCAGGAGACCTGGCTTCTATCCCTGGATTGGGAAGATCCTCTGGAGAAGGGAATGGCTACTCACTCCAATATTCTTGCATGGAGAATTCCATGAATGAAGGAACCTGGTGGGCTATAGTCCATGGGGTCATGAAGAATCAGACATGATAGAGAAACTAACACTTTCACTTTTTTTCCTACATGTATTTATGTGTAGATACCCGAAGTGCAGGCCATCACGGGCACCCTAGTGTCTAGGGTTACTCAGTGTGCTCACAGGCAGTTTTATTTATCTTTCTTTGATCTGGTCTGGGGCTCCAGTCTGGCACCTATTCAGAAAAGATTAAAGAAAATCTGATAATCTCAGTCCAGTATTATTTATTTCACAACAGATTATTTTTCCCCCTCAAGTTTATATACCAGTTTAAATACTAGTTTGATATAATGGGAAAGAAATGTTGATTTTATTTTCCCCCAACATTCCCAATTTGACCCTACATTGTCTATTTGTATTCTCATTCTCAGCAAAACTGCATAGTAATTGGAAGAATATTTTTCAAAGGATCGAAGAGTATAAAGTGCTAATTTCTCTGTCATCGTTGACTCTTTGCAACCCTGTGGATTGTAGCCCACTAGGCTCCTCTATGCCTGGAATGCTCCTGACAAGTATACCGGAATGGGTTACCATTCCCTTCTCCAGGGTATCTTCCCGATCCAGGAATCCAACCCAGAATCTCTCACATTCTAGACAGATCCTTTACCTTCTGAGCTACATGTAGCATAAAATCCCTCTGCAAATTAGTAGCAAAGAACAACCCACTCCAGTACCCTTGCCTGGAAAATCCGATGGAGGGAGAAGCCTGATAGGCTACAGTCTATGGGGTCGCAAAGAGTCCGACACGACTGAGCAACTTCACTTTCATTTTCAACAAGTGATGCAAATAGCATATCCACTAGATGGCAGAGTGACACAGTAATTTAAAACAAGGCACAAATAATGGGCATTGATTGCTTTAGAGAAAGCAGCAGAAACTATTCCGTGAAGGAAAAATGTGACCTGTCATGTCGACGAACGGAGGATGCTGAGGCCACCAAGCCATCAGCATGGCTTCTGCACCCCCACCTCCCACTCAGGCTCGTGAGCCCTGAGGAATTCTGGATCAAAACAGAGCTGCACCCTGAGGGAACACAGGATAGAAAAGAATAGCGTCCTGGTCCTAAGTAGTTAAGGTGCAGCTCGAAGCGATGGTTTCAAGGAGCCCAGACTGTTCCCTCTTCAGGTGCAGAAAAAGCCTAAATTCGTTGACATGAGCTTTCTGGTTTTCTTTAATTTCCAATAATCTTCTGATGGTCTGATGCCGGTGCCAGCCGGCAAGGTCTATCAGATCCCGAGAATGTGCGCCGTGCGGCTGAGAAAGAAAACTACAGCAAAAGAATTCTACAACAAAGATGGGGTCGAGAGGATCAGACATGTCTCCACGAAGGGATGCAGTCTGACCACGACTTTATTCAGCATCTTATATTTATACAGGGGAGCGTGAGAAAGACAAGACAGTTAGCATTTTTCTTAGTTGACCTATACATCTTACAAAAACTCACAAGAAATTTTGAGAGCATGGGAATGGCATCCTGTTATTATTTCTTACACCAGATAACATTTCCCTGTGCGTGAGAAGTTTGTCCAGAACTCCAGGTGTCTGCAGTAAATAGTCGCCTAATCTCTGGGGTGGCGGGACAGAGAGCTATGTTTGCAAGCAAACCCTCAAGGACTGAGGAAGCTCCCAGAGCTGTGTCCTTTGGATAAAGGACCCCGTTCTCACCGGCAGCTCCCTGCATCTCCCCCTTTCCTTTTATATAGGCGCACGCTTATGTTCCTTTAACTGCAGACCATTTTCATAGATGGAAGCCTTTATCATCCATAGATCATCAATCAGTTTTTTAATTAAACAAGGTGCAAGAAATAAAACAGTTTCATTAGTGTATATGGGAATAGACTGACCCTCCCAGCTCACCAGTTGGAGAAGGGGAGGGTCGGGAAAATAAGTCCAGTAAGCACTTGAATATTTTTCAGAATGTGTAGTATTAATCTGATTTAAGATAATTAATAAGGTTATCAGGAAGCTTAAAGGTGATATCAGATCGCCCTGCACAGCAACACGATTCTGTGTCTCTCGCATCAATGCCTGAAGTTGTTGCCGAGATGGTAATTTATCATGTTCTTGAATCGTCAGTCTTTTCATCTGGTTTACTAGCGATCATCTCCGCCGTGCATACCAACCTTTTTGGCAGCCAGCGCGGCGCTTTGGCATCTTGTGGGAAAATATAAACATGTCCTCGTCTCCAAATTAGTACTGGATCTGGTCCATACCATTTTTCCACAAGTGGGTCTTTCCAAAAGACTTTAGGTCTTATTGTTTGCGCATCAAAGTTCCAAAATCGCTGTGCTGCTGAACGGCCACATATATCCAATTGTAAAAAATTTAGAACAAATAAAGCATGGTTTAGAGAGTTGGAGGGGGTACTGACATACAATTTCCCCTTCTTTAGTTTTTGCAATTTATGTTTGAGAGTTTGATGTGCCCATTCAATGATTCCTTGACCTTGAGGATTATAAGGGATACCTGTTTTATGTGAGATAGACAATTGTGTACAAAATAGTTGAAATTTTTTTCCAGTGTATCCTGGACCATTGTCTGTTTTTATGGTTTTAGGGATTCCCATAACAGCAAAACATTTAATGCAATGAGCTATACAATGTTTGCTAGCTTCTCCAGATTGTAGAGAGGCATGTAAAAAGCCGGAGAAGGTGTCAATAGTAACATGAACAAATTTTTGTTTACCAAATTCAGGAATATGGGTAACATCCATTTGCCATATGTCATTTGGCAACAATCCTCGGGGATTAACTCCATAATGGGGGATGCTAAAAAATTGAGGACATGTTTGACACTGCTGAACAATCTGTCTGGCAGCTTCTCGAGTAATGCCAAATTGAAGTCTCAAGCTATGGCTGTTTTGATGGTGCAAGCTGTGGGATGTTTTTGCCATTTGTTGCAATGAAGGAAATATCATACGTGTAGCTTCGTCAGCCAAAGCATTGCCTCGTGCTAAAGGTCTAGGAAGTCCAGAGTGAGCACGAATATGACTGAAATAGCATTTATTAACTCTGGAACAAATTAAATGTTGTATATCACGAAAAAGAGTTTGGATAGTAGAATTCAGGATACCAATAAATGGAACAGTCTCAATAGTGTTTAAGGCTCTTGTGATATATTGACTGTCAGAATATAAATTAAATGGAGCAGAGATTTGTAATAAAGCCTGAAGAATGGCAAATAGTTCTACTTCTTGAGCAGACTTATAATTAGTACGCCAGGCGGCAGTATTTTCTTGTATAATCAGACTAGCTATTCCATTAGAAGAGCCATCAGTAAATACAGTTAGGGCGTCGGCAAGGGGCTGAGAAACAACGATTTTTGGAAAGAGAAATTGGTGATAGTGAACAAATTGCAAAATTTTATCCCTTATCCCGCTTTTGTTGCTGATACAGTACTTCTTTGACTGTCTTTCCCTGTAATGCCGCGGCCAAAGTTATGCCTTGAACGTACGAAGGGCCGATATCGGCACAAATCCGTACATAATCGGATAAGCCTCCCTTTTTTCTGTAAGGTCTCAGGGCAGCTTGACAAGCCGAATTGGCATTCTCATAAGCAAGCTGTTTAGCCAACACCATTCCTGCCTGCTCATCCCCTATCATTTTACTAATTGCCTCAAGCAGGCGGGCAACAAAATCCTGATATGGTTCATCTGGCCCCTGGTGAATTTTAGATAAATCTTCGGTCTTTTTATCAGAATTTGGAAGCTTTTTCCATGCTCATGGAGCCGCAGCACTAATCTGAGGGTAGGCTCCAGGCAAATAATTAAGTTGATTATTAGTGCCTCGATAATCCCCCTCTCCCACCATCATTTCATAAGTGGTGTTCAGTCCCTGTCGCCGATTGATATTGGCTGTGATCCCACACTGCTCAGAAAACTCAGATTTCCATAGTAAATAATCTCTTCCAGATAAACAAGCCCGAGCAACCTGTTTCCAATCATTAGGTGGCAGATTTTGATTTCCTAAAGCCTCTATAATAGCCTGAGTCAACGGCGCAGTCAGGCCGTATTGTGCACAAGCCATTTTTAACTCTTTTAGTTGCTTAAAGGGTAGAGGTTCATAATACCTCTGCTGTTGAGCATTTTCAAATACTGGATAGATTCTTGAAAACCCGGGAATATGTTCTCCTTCTTCATTAGCTCACTTAATCGCTTGCTGAAGAGGAGATAATAATATCTCACTTCTAATTTTTATGTTTTCACCGGGCAAAGAAGCAGGGATAGGTATAAGCTCTTGCAGTTCTATGAAAGGCAGAGGTGGGTTGAGCCCAGCAAGAACCGAGGGAGGATATCCTGGAGGCAAAGGCTGGCTGGAGTGGGAGTCTCCCTGTGCATCCTTTTTTACTGCTATAACAATCTTCTGAATTAAATTCTCCAGCTGTTCTTCGGAAAGCCCTGAATGCTTTAATTCCCCTTTTCCTGAGGGGGGTTGCATGTTAACCATCATCTCCCAAGGCATATCCTCTCTATGGTACTGAGCTGCTTGTTCATTTAACTCTTCCTGTTCATCAGAGCTTAACACATCATCATTCCCTCCAGCCTTACAAGCTGTTGCCTCAGACACAGCATAAAGCGACTCAGGCGGAGGGGTGGAAGGCTCTGCAACTTCGGGTTCTGTGGAATCCCTGAGGGCTGTTTGAGTCTTATGTCCCTCATGTTCAGGATCCAGACAGTCTCTTATGAGAGTCCACAAAGAGAAAGCATCCACAGGGACACGATTGGGACCATGTAAGGAATAATATGTCTGTAATTGTTTTCCTACTTTCTTCCAAGTTTCCAGACTAACTGTTCCTTCTTCTGGAAACCAAGGACAAACATCTTCTATAAAAAGTAAAAACTTCTCTAGGTGTAACTTATTTACATTAATTCCCCTACCTTTTAACATAGTTTTCAACATATGTACAAATAACTGGCAGCTATTGCCTTGTCCCATGATTTATTATTCTCAACAATAACACTCCCTGCCCTTTACTTTAATTAATTAGGAATTCCTCTTTACTTACTTCAATCTTGGCAGGCAGCGGCCGTCGTCGCACTCCGATTCTCGAGTCCCTGTTTGGGCGCCACCTGCCCGTGCCAGCCGGCAAAGTCGATCAGGTCCCGAGAACGTGCACGACGTGGCTGAGAAAGAATACTACAGCAAAAGAATTCTACAACAAAGATGGGGTCAAGAGGTTCAGACATGTCTCCACGAAGGGACGCAGTCTGACCACGACTTTATTCAGCATCTTATATTTATACAGGGGAGCGTGAGAAAGACAAGACAGTTAGCATTTTTCTTAGTTGACCTATACATCTTACAAAAACTCACAAGAAATTTTGAGAGCATGGGAATGGCATCCTGTTATTATTTCTTACACCAGATAAGCAGATTATTTCCCTGTGCAGGAGGAGTTTGTCCAGAACTCCAGGTGTCTGCAGTAAATAGTCGCCTAATCTCTGGGGTGGCGGGACAGAGAGCTATGTTTGCAAGCAAACCCTCAAGGACTGAGGCAGCTCCCAGAGCTGTGTCCTTTAGATAAAGGACCCCGTTCTCACAGGCAGCTCCCCGCAGTCTGACTACCTGGTTTTTGTTGCAAAATGCATATACATTCTGACTCCTCCTTTCCCTTTTCAGAGCAGTTTCTCTGATCTAACTGAGACGTTGTCTTTCAGGTTTGTGTTGTGCGTAGTCTCTCAGTCATGTCCCACACTTTTGTGACCCCATGGGCTGTAGCCCACCAGGCTCCTCTGTCCATTGGATTCTCCAGGCAAGAATATTGGAGTGGGTAGCCATTTCCTCCTCCAAGGGATCTTCCTGACATAGGGATAGAACCCAGGTCTCCTGCATTACAAGTGAATTCTTTACTATCTGAGCCACCAGGGAAGCCCCTTATTTTCTAGGTTTAAGTCCATAGAATAAAAAAATAATAATAATTCTCAACTTTTAGTTTGTGCTTTTTTTTGGGTCAATTAGTAATTTCATCTCTCTTTCAGAAATAAGGAAACAAATGTTCAAAGATGATAATTTACTTGATCACATTCAAGCATCAACTCACCTTTGATTTTTATCTTTGTTGTTCTAATTTTAGATTTTGAGATGTGTTGGCTCTTGGTTACTTACATAATCACATAGTTTGGGTAATGAAAAATGTTAACACTTAATTTTGATTTTATAAGTAAATAAACAAGAATTTGGTGAATAATATATCCAGATATTAATATAAACATTAAAATCCTACAGAAAAAATACTATTAATATATTACACAAGAATGCATAATGAAGTTATAACTGTATATATATATGTATATATATAACTATATATATATATATAGGTATATGCTGATGATGCAGCTGAAACTCAGGTACCCTGGCCACATGGTGTGAAGAACTGACGCATTGGAAAAGACCCTGATGCTGCGAAAGATTGAAAGCAAAAGAATAAGACAGTGGCTGAGGATGAGATGGCTGGATAGCATCCCTGACTCACCGGACATGACTTTGAGCAAATTCTGAGGGAGAGTGAAGAACAGGGAAGCCTGGCATGCTGCAGTCCATGTGGTCTCAAACAGTCAAACACGGCTTAACAACTGAAAAACAAAAAATACATATAGGGATACATATTGTGTATGTATGTGTGAATATATGTATGTCTGTATGTGTATTCAAATATACTTCATTTCACTACACTACAGAAGAAAACAGCACTAAACTAGAATTCTTGTAAGCCACACAAAACCCAAGCTTACTCCACTCAGTTATTAAAAAAAAAAAAAAATCTGTATCCATACATTGCTACTATAAAGGGAGGTGGGAAAAAGCATAAAATGTGTCAAAACATTCCAAACAATGAATATGTTCCCATAAAAACATCACATGCACTCAAAGACACACACAGAAAGAAGAAAATGATAACACTCTGAACTGAATTAAATATCCTTAAATAATTATATGAAAATATTAAAAGTACAGAATAAATATAAAATAAAACATGAATAGGAAAAAGAGACTATGCCAAACAAGAATTGGTTGGACTCAAGAAGATGGTGAACCACTTTAGTACTTTTGCCTTGAGAACCCCATGAACAGTATGAAAAGGCAAAAAGATATAGCACTGAAAGATGAACTCCCAGGTCAGTAGGTGTCCGATATGCTACAGGAGATCAGTGGAGAAATAACTCCAGAAAGAATGAAGAGACAGAGCCAAAGCAAAAACAACACCCAATTGTGGATGTGACTGGTGATGGAAGTAAAGTCCAATGCTGTAAAGAACAATATTGTGTAGGAACCTGGAATGTTAGGTCCATGAATCAAGGCAAGTTAGAAGTGGTCAAACAGAAGATCGCAAGAGTGAACATCAACATTTTAGGAATCAGTGAACAAAAATGGACTAGAATGGGCGAATTTATTTCAGTTGATCATCATATCTACTACTATGGGCAGTAATCCCTTAGAAGAAATGCAGTAGCCCTCATAGCCAACAAAAGAGTACAGAAAGCAGTACTTGGGTGCAACCTGAAAAATGACAGAATGATCTCTGTTTGTTTCCAAGGTAAACCATTCAATATCACAGTAATCCAAGTCTATGTCCCAACCAGTAATGCTGAAGAAGCTGAAGTTGAATGGTTCTATGAAGACTTATAACACCTTCTAGGACAAACACCCAAAAATATGTACTTTTCATCATAGGGGACTAGAATGCAAAAAGTAGGAGGTCAAGAGGTATTAGGAGTAACAGGCAAATTTGGCCTTGAAGTAAAACATGAAGCAGGGCAAAGACTAACAGGATTTGGCCAAGAGAACACACTGGTCATAGCAAACACCCTCTTCCAACAACAGAAGAGAAGACTCTACACATGGATATCGCCAGATGTCCAAAATCAAAAACAGATTGATTATATTCTTTGCAGCCAAAGATGGAAAAGCTTTATATAGTCAGCAAAAACAAGACTGGGAGCTGACTATGGCTCAGATCATGAAATCCTTATTGCTAAATTTAGACTTAAGTTGAAGAAAGTAGGGAAAACCACTAGGCCACTCAGGTATGACCTAAATCAAATCCCTTATGATTATACAGTGGAAGTGGGAAACAGATTCAAGGGATTAGATCTGATAGACAGAGTGCCTGATGAACTATGGATGCAGATTCATGACATTGTGTAGGAGGCAGAAATCAAGACTGTCCCCAAGAAAAAGAAATGCAAGAAGGTGAAATTGTTGTCTGATGAAGCCTTACAAGTAACTGAAAAAGAAGAGAAGCAAAAGATGAAGGAGAAAAGGAAATCAATGCCCATTTGAATGGAGAGTTCCAAAGAATAACAATGAGTGATAAGAAAGCCTTCCTCAGTGATCAATGCAAAGAAATAGAGAAGAACCATAGAATGAGAAAGACTAGAGATCTCTTCAAGAAAATTAGAGATACCAAGGGAACATTTCATGCAAAATTGGGCTCAATAAAGGACATAAATGGTATGGACCTAACAGAAGAAGAAGAGATTAAGAAGATGTGGCAAGAATACACAGAAAGACTATATAAAAAATATATTCATGGCAAAGATAATCATGATGGTGTGATCACTCACCTAGAGCCAGACATCCTGGAATGTGAGGTCAAGTGGGCCTTAGGAAGCATCACTATGAACAAAGCTAGTGGAGGAGGTGTAATTCCAGTTGAGCTATTTCAAATCCTAAAAGATGATACTATGAAAGTGTTGCATTCAATATGCCAGCAAATTTGGAATTCTCAGCAGGATTGGAAAAAGTTAGTTTTCATTCCAATCCCAAAGAAGGGAAATGCCAAAGAAAGTTCAAACTGCCATACAATTGCACTCATCTCACACACTAGCAAAGTAATGTTAAAAATTCTTGACACCAGGCTTCAACAGTACATATATGATGTAATTCCAGATGTTCAAAATCCCAACATCTGTTGGATCATAGAAAAGGCAAGAGAATTCCATAAAAACATCTGCTTCTGCTTTATTGACTATGCCAAAGCCTTTGACTGTGTAGATCACACAAAAACTGAGGAAAATGTTTCAAGAGATGGGAATACCAGACCATGTTTTCTGCCTCGTGAGTAATCTGTATTCAGGTCAAGAAGCAACAGTCAGAATCAGAGATGGAACAACAGACTGGTTCCAAATAGGAAAAGGAGTATGTCAAGAATGTATATCGTCACCCTGCTTATTTAATCTATATGCAGAGTACATCATGGGAAATGTTGGGCTGGCTGAAGCACAAGCTGAAATCAAGGTTGCTGTGAGGAATATCAATAACCTCAGATGTGCAGATGACACCACCCTTATGGCAGAAAGTGAAGAGGAGCTAAAGAGCCTTTTGATTAAAATGAAAGAGGTGAGTGAAAAAGCTGGCTTGAGACTCAACATTAAAAAGACTAATATCATGACATCCAGTCCCATCACTTCATGGCAAATAGATGGGGAAACAATGGAAATAGTGAGACACTTTTATTTTGGGGGGCTCCCAAATCTCTGTAGATAAAGACTGCAGCCATGAAATTAAAAGATGCCTGCTCCTTGGAAGAAAAGCTATGACCAACCTTGACATCATACTAAAAATAAGAGACATTATTTTACTGACAATTGTCCATCTAGTCAAATCTATGTTTTTTCCAGTTGTCATGTAGGGATGTGAGAGTTGGACTATAAAGACAACTGAGCACCAAAGAACTGATGCTTTTATACTGTGGTGTTGGAGAAGATTCTTGAGAGTCCCTTGAACTGCAAGGAGATCCAACCAGTCAATCCTAAAAGAAATCAGTCTTGAATATTCATTGGAAAGGCTGATGCTGAAACTGCAATAGTTTGGCCACCTGATATGAAGAACTGGCTTATCAAATGTACCCTGATGCTGGGAAAGATTGAGGGCAGGAGGAGAAGGGGATGGCATCTTAAACTTAAAGGACATGAGTTTGAGCAAGGTCAGGGAGTTGATGGACAGGGAACCCTGGCATGCTGCTGTACATGAGGTCGCAAAGAGTTGGGCATTACTGAGTGCCTGAACTGAGTTGAACTGAAGATTAAGTTGCTAGGTAGAAAAAAAGGATAGGGGACTTCCTTGGTGGTCCAGTGGTTAACAATCCACCTTGCAATGCAGGGGACACTGGTTCAATCCCTGACTGGGGACTAACATCCCACATGCAGAGGAGCAACTGAGACCCCACACTGCAATGAAGAGCAGAAGCAGTGCAATGAGAGATCCCTGTGCTACAACTAAGACTCAATACAGCAAAATTAACTAATTAATTTAAAAAAAGGATTGGAGAAACAAACATTGTGTGATTCCACTTATAAAAAATGTAAGAAGCAGATTTACAGAGGCAGACTATATTACAGGATATCAGCGGCAGAGGGAAAGGAGGCTGAGGAGTTATTGCTTCTTAATGACTGCAGCCATGAAATTAAAAGACGCTTACTCTTTGGAAGGAAAGTTATGACCAACCTAAATAGCATATTCAAAAGCAGAGACATTACTTTGCCAACAAAGGTCCGTCTAGTCAAGGCTATGGTTTTTCCTGTGGTCATGTATGGATGTGAGAGTTGGACTGTGAAGAAGGCTGAGTGCCGAAGAATTGATGCTTTTGAACTGTGGTGTTGGAGAAGACTGTGAGAGTCCCTTGGACTGCAAGGAGATCCAACCAGTACATTCTGAAGGATATCAGCCCTGGGATTTCTTTGGAAGAAATGATTCTAAAGCTGAAACTCCAGTACTTTGGCCACCTCATGCGAAAAGTTGACTCATTGGAAAAGACTCTGATGCTGGGAGGGATTAGGGGCAAGAGGAGAAGGGGACGACAGAGGATGAGATGGCTGGATGGTATCACCGACTCGATGGACGTGAGTCTGAGTGAACTCCGGGAGCTGGTGATGGACAAGGAGGCCTGGCGTGCTGTGATTCATGGGGTCGGAAAGAGTCGGACATGACTGAGTGACTGATCTGATCTGATCTGATCTGAATGGGTGCAAAGTTGCTGTTTGGAGTGACGAAAATGTTTTGGAAATATACAATGGTTGCACAATATTTTAAATATAATTAATGCCACTGAGTTGTGTACTTAAAATTGTTAAAGTGCCTTTTTTTTTTTTTTAATGTAAACACATTTCAGGAATATGGTCTCTGGAGCTTGAATAAAATGCTGTCAGATAAGAGAAAATACTGTCTCAAAATGTTACTGAGAAATAAGAAAAACATAAATAATCACAAAAAGACTTGGTATTGTCTTCCATTACAGGTATGAGGTAAATAAAGGAGCTGTTTGTGTGAATTGTTGACAGAAAAATCAACAGTAAAGGACATTGAGGAAGAAAGGACAACAGATCATGGTAACTTTTCAAAGTGGCTTTATTATTAATAATCTATAGGAGATGCATGCTGAAACAGCCAGCACCCTCCACAAATGGAATTGAGGCAGCATCAATATTTTCCTTTTACCTGCAACTCAGAGTTTCCTTCTTTTTCTTCACCTCTTCTTTCTGAGGTGTGGGTATTATGAGCTTTCTTTCCAGCTCATTAGAGTTTTCTCACAATTGTCCCTGGATTAAAATAGAAGATGACTTGTACTTTGTTTCCATATGTGCATAGGGAAAATATGACTTGATCAATATAATTATTTTTATGTCTTTGAATAATGTTAAAAAAATTTCAGCTTCACTTTGGTCAAATTATTCCAAAGGGGATTTCCAAACTCACCAAGATATTGCAGTAAATGTCTGCAAGTTAAATATCTCCCTGGTAAAGTTGTTTAGAAATCAGTTAGGAACCATGTTTTGTCTTTGTTTTTACATTCGGCATAGAATATAAGTGTTATTTAAAGAGAAATAAAGAATAGTTGCTAAAATAAATGCTGATGGTATCATTTTATTCTCTGAAATATTAAAATAAAACTCAGAAAAGCCTTTTGAATTTGCTTAAGAAAAAAGCTGGACACCTTACCTTAAAGAGTAGGTAAGTTCTATTTTCAGATTTCTTCAAAATTATTTGTGTAATGAGACATATTATTACATAGTCATAGAATTTACTGGTTAACTTAAGGTATGGTACTCTGAAATATTACATGTACCTTAGATTTAAGCCAAATATCTGGTGAGTTGGACATGAGTTAACTTTTCTTTAATCAACCCACAATTAATCACTATTGCTAGATCAATATTATTTTAAAATTTATTATTTAAATATAATTTAATGATCATTTGCCCTCCGGCTAATGTTTGTTAGAAAACTTTAGCCATGTTTACATACAGCCAATACTTGAAACTATTGCTCTATCTACCTGGTTACATAGAGCATCTCTTTCATGGTTACATATTTTTATACAACTCATGTGTGATAACTTACCCTTCCTATGTCAATTGCATAAAGCAATAAACAATGACAGTGATAAACGTTTTTTCATAACTTGGGGAATATTAAAGGGAACCAAGTAATGCAGAAAGTTGGTGACTTATATTTCAGTTAAAGATACAGAAAATCTGTTAAGGAAGTACTCAAGAAGTACAGAGTATGTTAAATCACTCTGCTCTTACTTTCTATTAATTGCCTGAATGTGCCATATTTGTAGCTTGAGTTTCTCATTCCGGTATTAACACCACTTGTTCTATTACATTTCAGCCAAGACAGAGCTTTTATTAAAATAGAAGATTAATGAAGTTGATCTGAATAATTATTCAGA
This sequence comes from Bos javanicus, assembly GCF_032452875.1. Lineage (NCBI taxonomy): Eukaryota > Metazoa > Chordata > Mammalia > Artiodactyla > Bovidae > Bos > Bos javanicus. The sequence continues at coordinate 1,348,229 of NC_083895.1, read as the reverse complement.
ATAAATGAAAGAGTGGTGAATAGAGCATGGTCAGATTTAGTTCTGTATATTTTGGAGATCACCCAGGCTGGAGACACCCAGGGTGTTAGGGCAAGTGACTTGAGTTTTAATGTATAAGACTACTCTTAAGGGTCTAGTCTCCATAGTAAGCCAAGGGAGTGAGAAATGGGGGAAGGTTACAGGGATGGGTTTATGTGACCTTCAAATGATTTTTGCTAATACACAGAAAACCAGTAAACATTAGAAGAGCAATTCTAAGTTGATCTTTCCGAGATATCATTCTGAAGTAAATATGATTATAAGATTCTGTGTTTCTATGTGTCTTAAATACATGACAAAACAATTATATTGACAATGAAATAATTAAAATGAATTTTCATTTCATTCTATCAAATATTGAAATAAAATTATTTCTTTGACAAATACATACTGAACACTTAAAATAATCAAAATATAGAGTGAGGATATAATGAGAAAACTAATATAATTAATAATTTAATTCATGATGAGACAAACTGCACTATAATTGATTAAATGAGGAATGCATTGTATAATCTAATACATCAAATCCTTCATAAGTCATCATTTAATTATCCAGTCACAATCTTATTATAGAAGAACTAGGTAACTAACTTACTAAATGATAATTTCAGTAAAGTCTCCTAGGTGATTTTAGTCTTTTTTCCACCTAGTACAACTCCTGGCACATTGTAATTGATAACTAATTAATAATTTGAGTTTTATTTTCCTTTATTCAGAGATTAAACAAGTAAGGTGGCTCAGAAAGTTTACATAATCTGTTCCAAATTCAAGCATTCACTATTCAACATAGATCTGAATGGCATAAATTGTGTTTGGTGTTGTTTTTCATTATGTCCAAATCAGGGAGAAAATTAGGCACTGGCCCTAACTCTCACCAAGATAAGATTTTTTTACAGAGATAAGCTAAAGCATTCAACAGTATCTGACAATAATTAGATAAAAATATGAAGCAAAGTAGGCAGTTCTAAGAACCACGAGACAGAATATTTGAGTAACCATAGCACAGTGGGCTGTAGTTAGTGAGCTCTGTCTGGAAGTAGCAGGAGTTTAATACACTGTGATAGAACTGAACAAAGATTGATTTGGAACTGCTGGTCCAGCTTCACTACTTCTCGGAATCATTAGGAATTTCAGAGAAGACTATTTAAGATTGAACTATAGATGATAGAGATTTCCATATACCTGGATTGGATAAAAAAAATAGCAGGCTCTAAAGGATCCAAAGTAAAGGAGAGCTTGAGGAGTTGTGCTTCTTTCTGAGATTGGATCACTTAATCTTATAAGAGATAAGAGAGACAATGGCCTGGAGGGGAGTTGTAAATTTATTCTGATTTGTTTGGAAAGTAATAGTCATCAACATCTAGCTGCAGACTCCTCAAAATTTATGTCAGAACCATGTACAAAAAGTTCAGGTCCAGCAGAGATCCTTAAAAATTTAGTTTAACTCCCATTGCTTATTGATGTCTAAACTGAAATACAAAATAGGGGTGTGGCATACTCATGGCAACAAGTTAGAAAATAGTACAATGAGATGAAGGAGACAACATTTTGTTTAAATTTCCAAATACTTCAGTATTTTATATAATATCTTCTGCTAAGATGATATAATATTTATTTTTTTAAATATGAAAATACAAAATGATGTTTGTAGACATATGAATCATATTTTTATTTCTATACAAATAATTGAAAATAGGGAAAATGCTTTCAAGTTGTTTAGGAATATAGGTTATAGTTTTTGAGTCATGGATTATACAATTTTTATATTTTAAAAAGTAAATTTTTATAGGTATTTTTCACATCTCTTTCACCTTTTCACATCTCTTTCTAATTGAGTAGATTGAGTGCATTTACATGACAACAATTTAAAAAATAATTATCAATTTTCCCTGAAATGTTCAAGTATTGGTAAGAAAAAAGAATCTTCATTTTAAAAGCTTCTGTTTACTTTCTCAATACTTCATAATCATTTCATTGATTTTCCATTTTAGTCTGCAAACACACTTACCAAAATGGCATTTACATTGTCTTTTTCAAATATAATTTGGCCTGTTATCTGATAAAGAATCTCACACAGGCAGGGTTTTAGACATAGACTTCAGCAATAAGTGAACAGTGAACTTCCAGATGTTCAAGCTGGTTTTAGAAAAGGCAGAGGAACCAGAGATCAAACTGCCAACATCCTCTGGATCATTGAAAAAGCAAGAGAGTTCCAGAAAAACATATATTTCTGCTTTATTGACTATTCCAAAGCCTTTGACTGTGTGGATCACAATAAACTGTGGACAATTCTGAAAGAGATGGGAATACCAGGCCACTGGACCTGCCTCTTGAGAAACCTATTTGCAGGTCAGGAAGCAACAGTTAGAACTGGACATGGAACAACAGACTGGTTCCAAATAGGAAAAGGAGAACAGCAAGGCTGTATACTGTCACCCTGCTTATTTAACTTCTATGCAGAGTACATCATGAGAAATGCTGGGCTGGAAGAAGCACAAGCTAGAATCAAGTTTGCCGGGAGAAATATCAATAACCTCAGATATGCAGATGACACCACCCTTATGGCAGAAAGTAGAGGAACTAAAAAGCCTCTTGATGAAAGTGAAAGTGAAGAGTCAAAAAGTTGGCTTAAAGCTCAACATTCAGAAAACTAAGATCATGGCATCCGGTCCCATCACTTCATGGGATATAGATGGAAAAACAGTGGAAACAGTGTCAGACTTTCTTTTTCTGGCTCCAAAATCACTGCAGATTGTGATTGCAGCCATGAAATTAAAAGATGCTTACTCTTTGGAAGAAAAGTTATGACCAACCTACATAGCATATTCAAAAGCAGAGACATTACTTTGCCAACAAAGGTCCATGTAGTCAAGGCTATGGTTTTTCGAGTGGTCATGTACAGATGTGAGAGTTAGACAGTGAAGAAAGCCGAATGCCGAAGAAGTGATGCTTTTGAACTGTGGTGTTGGAGAAAACTCTTGAGAGTCCCTTGGACTGCAAGGAGACCCAATCAGTCCATTCTGAAGGATATCAGCCCTGGAATTTCTTTGGAAGGAATGAGGTTAAACCTGAAACTCCAGTACTTTGGCCACCTCATGCAAAGAGTTGACTCATTGGAAAAGACTCTGATTCTGGGAGGGATTGGGGGCAGGAGGAGAAGGGGACAACAGAGGATGAGATGGCTGGATGGCATTACTGACTCAATGGATGTGAATCTGTGTGAATTCCGGGAGTTGGTGATGGATAGGGAGGCCTGGCGTGCTGCGATTCATGGGGTCACAAAGAGTCGGACATGACTGACTGACTGAACTGAACTGACTGAAGGGAAAAAAGGTTGAGAAAATGAAAGTTAACTGATCAGTTCATGCAGCAAGTCAAGAATTATATAAAGAATAATCTGTGATTGAATATTGAATTTACATTGTTTCCCACCAAATCAGAAGAATATAATTTAGGGGATAAGTTAAAATAGAGCATTCAGTTCAGTTCAGTTCAGTTCAGTCGCTCAGTAGTGTCTAACTTTGTGGTCCCATGAATTGCAGCACACCAGGCCTCCTTGTCCATCACCAACTCCTGGGGTTCACCCAAACCCATGTCCATCGAGTCAGTGATGCCATCCAGCCATCTCATCCTCTGTCATCCCCTTCTCCTCCTGCCCCCAATCCCTCCCAGCATCAGAATCTTTTCCAGTGAGTAGATTCTTCACAGGAAGTGGCCAAACTATTGGAGTTTCAGCTTTGGCATCAGTCCTTCCAAAGAACACCCAAGACTGATCTCCTCTAGAATGGACTGGTTGGATCTCCTTGCAGTTCAAGGGACTCTCAAGAGTCTTCTCCAACACCACAGTTCAAAAGCATCAATTCTTCTGCTCTCAGCTTTCTTCACTGTCTAACTCTCACATCCTTACATGACCACTGGAAAAACCATAGCCTTGACTAGATGGACCTTTGTTGACAAAGTAATGTTTCTGCTTTTCAATATGCTATCTAGGTTGGTCATAACTTTCCTTCCAAGGAGTAAGCATCTTTTGATTTCATGGCTGCAGTCACCATCTGCAGTGATTTTGGAGCCCCAAAAAAGAGTCTGACACTGTTTCCTCATCTATTTCCCATGAAGTGATGGGACCAGATGCCATGATCTTCATTTTCTGAATGTTGAGCTTTAAGGCAACTTTTTGACTCTCCTCTTTCACTTTCATCAAGAGAATTTTTAGTTCTTCTTCACTTTCTGCCATAAGGGTGGTGTCATCTGCATATCAGAGGTTATTGGTAATTCTCCTGGAAATCTTGATTCCAGCTTGTGCTTAAATTATTAAGAATAATTTTAAAAGCCTAAAACGCAATTGTCAGTTGAATGGGATGGCTTATTTGATAACTACAAATATCCCCTCTTCTTTATTCAGGATGATACATATTTAAATGTCATTTTGTGGCTGTTGATGATGACTCTAATACACTAGATAGATTTGCAGTTTTACTCTTCCAAACCCCATTTTATGTACACAGGTTTGAATGGTAATTTCTCTGTAAATGAAAAAGAAGGAGAGGAGCATTACAGGTTTGAAAATAAATTGTGAATATAATGGTTCTGAAGTCTGGAGTAAATTAAATACAATATTTTAAATACTAAAGTCCTGTGTTTTATATAGCTGAAGTAAATTTTAGTGTGATTTAGTGGAATAATTAGTTCTCAGTAGTTTTCCCTAGTCTATCCTTCTTGAACTTCTACCAGTAGAAAGATATTGCTTTATTCAAAGGATTAATAGTTATAAACACATTATTAGAGCTGGTCTTACATTACTTTATAGCAGTGACTTGGAGGTGAAGGAGGTAAAAAATAACAGAAATGAAAGAGAGAAAAGCCAGTCTGAGATACTAAGACATGTGATATAGGAACAGAAAGAATTAAACATTTTCAGGATGATTGATTATTAGAAAGAGTAGAACAGTCTGCATACATCAGTTAGAAAGAAAACAATTTATGCTAGTGAATAAAACACTGTGGGAGACTAAAATTCAAGTGAAACTTATTAGTATCCTCAAATGCCTTACTGAATATCTAAAACATATATTTTTAAAGTTTGAGATGATATATTTTGAAAAAAATAGAGGTAATTAACCAGTTCATTCTGAAGGAGATCAGCCCTGGGGTTTCTTTGGAAGGAATGAGGCTAAAGCTGAAACTCCAGTACTTTGGCCACCTCACGTGAAGAGTTGACTCATTGGAAAAGACTCTGATGCTGGGAGGGATTGGGGGCAGGAGGAGAAGGCGACGACAGAGGTTGAGATGGCTGGATGGCATCACTGACTCGATGGATGTGAGTCTGAGTGAACTTTAGGAGTTGGTAATGGACAGGGAGGCCTAGAGTGCTGCAATTCATGGGGTTGCAAAGAGTCGGACACAACTGAGTGACTGAACTGAACTGACTGATACTTTGCTTGTTATCCTTTTAACTATAAAATATAATATTTTATCTGTAAATTAAGCACACTTTTAAATTAGGCACAAGATAAATATAGATGATTTTGGCCATGTATATATACCTCATGATTCCAAATGTGTTGATTTTTTTTTCTATTTATCACATTTCCAGCTAGAATGGATGGAAAGAAATTTCTCACATATAAGATTATCCACATATTATCTCTTATTTTCTCTTAGGGTTTCATTTCTGTGTCTATTTTCTCAATAACTAATAGTGAGAATAGGAAAGTGATGACTGACTTTTTTCCCTACAGTACCATTTCTTGAATTCTACCAGGGCATAATATCCAGTTATGGTTGATAATACATGCTAATAGAATGGTTATGTAAATATACTGCATTCCACAGTGTTAGTTTTCAAATCAGGTATCAAAGTTGTTTATGAGAAATTAATATTTTCCTCATAAACAAAAAGAACTTAAGGAAAGCTTTTCAAAATAAAAATCAAATATTTTTCTTCAAGTTTTGAAACCTTTCTGTTATAAAATGCCCCATGCTGCAGTCCATGGGGTCGCAAAGAGTTGGATCAGACACAAACTGAGTGACTGAACTGAGCTGAACTGATGACAAGGAATGATATATTTATAAAGATTGATAACTGATTGCAGATGGCTACAAACCACTCTGAGTCATGGAAAATAGGAATAACATCACAGAATTTTTTCTCTTAGGACTTTCTCAGAAAAAAGGAAATTGACATTCTCTCTCTCTCTTTTTTTTTTTTTTTTTTTACTGTTCTTACTTTGTTACATTGCAATTCTGATCGGAAACCTACTTGTCATGAGTTCTATTGCCTCCAGTCAACTTATGAAGCAGCCCATATATTTCTTCCTGAGTCACCTCTTCCTCACAGACCTTTGTTACACCTCCACTGTCACCCCCAAGCTGATCGCTGACTTACTGGCAGCAAAGAAGACCATTTTCTACCATGGCTGCATGACACAGGTCCTCACCATGCACTTCTTTGGGGGGATTGAGGTCTTCATCCTTGCGGGGATGGTCTATGATCGCTATGTGGCCATCTGCAAGCCTCTGCGCTGCACTCTGATCATGACCAGACAGAAGTGCGTTGCCATGATCGCTGCTTCCTGCGCTGGGGAATTCCTGCATTCCTTCAATCAGTTTCTCCTGGCCATCTTTTTACCCTACTGTGGGCCAAACGAAATAGTTCATTACTTCTGTGATGTGTATCCTCTGTTGAAACTGGCCTGCACTGACACCACCAGAATCGGTCTCTTGTCATCGCCAATTCGGGCCTCATGGGCCTGGACTTTTGTGGTCTTGTTGATATCCTCTCTGTGATGTTTTACACTGTCAGGTCCTACTCTGTAGAGAATTGCCACAAAGCTCTCTCCACCTGCAGTTCCCACATCACTGTGGTAGTCCTCTTTTTCGCTCCTTTATTCTTCATTTACATTGGACCAGCAACTACTTTCAGTTCAGTTCAGTTCAGTCGCTCAGTCGTGTCCGACTCTTTGCAACCCCATGAATTGCAGCACATCAGGCCAGCAACTACTTTACCAGAAGACAAAGTGTTTGCTCTTTTTTATACTATCATTTCTCCCATGTTCAACCCTCTAATCTACACACTGATAAACATGGAGATGAAGAATTCCATAAAGAAACTCTGGTGCCATATCACAGTAAGAAAAGAAATGAACTAAAACATACCTCTGATTTTCACCACTGAACTTGTTGAATATATGAATTTTATACACTGAAAACTTTAAAATGTATAATGCTTGCCTATGTTTTTTGTTTTGTTTTAGCAACATATAGATTCAAATATGAGCAAAATCTTACAACTCCCTGGATTTATCCAGACTCTCTGCTGTACTCTTTTCTAGTTTTCTTGTTTTCTTATTTATAGCTCCTCTTCCCCTCTGATCTTTTGGCTGTATAATCAATTTAGATATTTAGCAGTAGACTATCAAAGGTATCATGTAATACAAATCAACACTGAGAACCCATAGAGCCCATTCTTGTATGTGACTTTAATCAATAAAGCCAATTCCAGGTAGCAATGATTTAGAAGATAATTCCAACATTTACTTGCATAATTTAAAGAATATTCTAAATGACCAAATTTTGGACAAACTTTTGAGACAAACCCTCAGATGATTGTCTTTGAAGCCCTTCCCATACAGGCATATTGGGACCTGCCACTGTCACATATTGTAAGTTGAACCCACAACCCTCAACCATTGGCCCCAGACTTTTTATGAAGATCAGTCATTCTCTAGTAGCCCTGCCCTCAAAGGAAGAGTTGTAATGATGCAAGCCAGGGCCCAGCTCCCAGATTCCAGCTAACAAATGCATTCCAAGAGGAAATAATTCACACAGAGAAAAACATTGTTTTCCAGTGGAAATCATTGAGACCTCTCTGGCTCTCTTCATAAAACTCAGAAGAATCTAAGCTAACAAGGTTTTCATTTGGGGACTCCAGGACTGATTAATAAACAGTTCACCCCAAGTGGAAAAGGAAGCACAGAGAGTTGAGAAATGCTGTACAGAAAAGCTGCCATCCTTATGCTTTGGTTCTGACCTACTGAGGTATGGTGCCTCCCATTGTCTCTGGTTTGTTTGAATGCTGTAACACCAAATAACCATTTGGCACTGGATGAGCTTGATGTTTCAAAAATGAAGATATTTTAGACTTCTAAATAAGTTGCCCTACTGGTTGTAAACCACAGAGTACAATGTGTGATGGCCATCTTCCATCACACTTATTATTGGAAGCATTATTTTTTTGTTCCTGTCCATAGGTCTTAAGAAGAGTAAGAACATGTGATAAGTGGATATACCTGGGAAACACTAAGAATAAATGCTAGTAGAAAAATAGATGCCTTTTATCATGAATTCCTATCTCTGAGGTGCTACAAGAATATGAAACACAACAGAACTTTGTTATCCTGTAAATAAATTGGCTCTTTACCCTTCCAAACAAATTTACCAATAAAAATGGACAGTTTTATGGACATTCTTAATGGTTGTCTTATACCATCTACCTTTGGATTTCTTTGTGAATGTTATGGTTCAGTGAATACACTGAAATATGGACAAGGAAATCAAATGGTATTTGGGATTTGCTTTAAAACACTGCAGAAAAGGAAAATGTGTGTGGTGGATAAATAAAGCAAGAATGACAAGTTATAGGTAATTATTAAAGTCGGGTGATAGACCCATGGGAGTTCACAATACTTTTGTATTTGCTTAAAATTTCTAAATTAAAAGAAAAGTCAAAGACATGGAAATTTTCCAGTGTTAAAGAACTAACATAAAAACACTCATTAGAGTATGGAGAAAAGGGAACCCTTCTAAACTGTTGGTGAAAATGTAAATTGGTGATGTCACTACGGACAACAGTTTGCAGGTTCCTTAAAAAACTAAAAATGGAAATACCATGTGATCTAGTAGTCCCACTCCTGGGCATATATCTGGGAAAAACAAAACAAAAAAACCCTCTAATTCAAAAAAGATACATGCACCTCAGTATTCATAGCAGCACTATTTACAAAAGCCAAGAAGCAATCAAAGTGTCCATCAACAGACAATTGCCTTAAGAAGTTGTGGCACATATATAAAGAAAGAATGGAATATTACTTGGCCACAGAAAAGGAACAAAGTATTGCCATTTTCAGCCACATGGATGGACCCAGAGAATACTGTATTTAGTGAAGTAAGTCAGACAGAGAAAGACAAATATATGACATCACTTATATGTTATGTCTAAAAAGTGATACAAATGAATCTATATATGAAACAGAAACAGACTCACAGACATTGAAAAATAAATTTATGGTCACCCAAGGGGAAAGAGAGGGGAAAGGGATAAATTAGTGGTATGGGATTAACAGATACAAAAAAAAATATGTATAAAATAGATAAGCAACAAGAATTTACTACTATATAGCCCAAAGAACTATATTAGGTATCTTGTAACAACCCATAATGGAAAATAATCTGGAATATGTGTATATATCTGAATCACTTTGTTGTACACCTGAAACTCCTTAAGCTAACTGGAAGACATGCAAAGAGGGTATAACCAATCTTGCTGGTACATTTTGGTTAAAATGAAAAACAGATTGCCGTGCTACTATTCTAACAAAATAAAGGTGTCAATAAATGAAGATGTCAATGTAAATGGCCCTCAAAAAAATAAAAATATAGCTTTCTACTCTGATAATTTTGTAGCCAATGGCGATCTGGAGCTTCTCATATGTCCAACACCAGTACTCTTACCTAAGTCCCACATCAATCTCTTTTCTTTTGTTCAAAGGAACTGTTTTTCCCAACTCTGTCCATGTAAACATGAACTGCAACTCTGGCTAATTCTAGCACCCGATAGTATATATTTGTTACGGGCATGTGTTCCGGACCCAGAATTGCTTACTAACTATGAGGACTAGGACATATGCTCAACAAACCATCCATCAAGTGATAATAATAGCCCAGCACACAGTATTATAAAGATATGTGCAGGACCGAAATACTGGTCATACAGTAAGTGCTCAGTTAGTATAAGCCATTTTATAGCCCAGTATCCTGTTATGCATTAGAAATGTAACCATTCTGATAATAACTTTCCTTTGGAGTGGTGAGGGTGTGAGAATGGGACTCATATTAATGTCATGCTCCGACTAGTTTCCCTGGTGGATCAGACAGTAAAGAATCCACCTGCAATGTGGGAGACCTGGGTTTGATTTGCTTTCATGAGAATTTGTTTTCAAGTTGTAGAGAGAGCCATGCTAGATACAAAATGAGTTGTCAGTGTTGAGAATTCTCAAAATGGGTGCACAATTCAAAAAGAAAAATAGCGTATTTCTATGACTCAGTTTTAAATGCCCAGCAAACAGACCTAAAATATGTGCTAGAAATTCTTGCAAAAAATATCCTAACATATTTGCTTGTTGTTTTAAACCTAGCTCTTGACAGCTATCTGAAAACTCCTGGATAGGGAATGCACAGTATACACTTCAGAGAACATAACAGAGCAGGAAAGTGAAAGATCACCTTCTGGTGTGAAATAAGCAAGGTCTTTGATAAGAAGACCAACCAGCCCTCAAAGTTTCCCTCTGCTTCAGAAGCCCTATCCTCCAAGCAACCAGACTTGTATTATTGAAAAATAAAACTTCAAAAATTAACACAAATGTTTCTGTTTTATTTTTACTATTGGAATAAAAGTTGTGAATATGGATTACTAAAATAATTGGAGACTGCAGCAACATAGATGGACCAAGAAATTATCTTACTAAGTAAAATAAGTCAGACAGAGAAAACCAAATATATGCAATCACTTATATGTGGAATCTAAAAAAAAAATAAAATTACACAGATGGACTTATTTACAAAACAGTAACAGACTCACAGATGCAGAAAACAAACGTATGGTTACCAAAAGGAAAAGGGGAGGGGAAGGATTAATTAGGAGTCTGGGATTAACAGAATCAGACTACAAAATATAAAATAGATAAACAATGATCTATTATATAGCACAGGGAACTATACTCAATATCTGTAATAACCTATAATGAAAAGTAGTGAGATGGAAAATATACATGCATATAAACACACATATATATGATTGAATCACATGACTATATACCTGAAACCAGCATGACATTTTAAATAGACTGCAGTTTAATAAAATAAACAAACATGTCATTGCCAATATCAATCACTAAGTAGGGAATTCCTTCACTTTTGCACTTTGATTTCCTCCCTTCTCAGCTTATCAAGAACATCAGCCATATTTCTCTCTCCAGCTGGATCATTAATAGCATGTAAAATATCAAGAAATGATGATGAGATTCTTTGTAATTTAGTGAGTGACCTTACCAGTTCTTGCATTCAGGTTATTATCCACCTTTCATTAACTTTGGCTAAAATATTTTGCAAGTCAAAATAGAGAAGTTGATTCACACAAAATAATATCAATGCTAACAATGTCTGGCCATAGAAATTTAAATTGTGTCAGGAAAAATGCAATTAATGATAGCCCTTTGTATATTTGACTAGTTTTGCATCAACTTATAAATTCATTTTAGCACCATTTAATGACTATAAATATGTGGGGGAACTCTTGTCTGAACCAATGGTAACATCTTAGTGGTTTCTACATTAAATATTAATTATAAGTTCAATAGAATCTTTGACATGTTCATTCAACATTTGTATAAAAACACAAATATGTTCTGTCTTAAAATGCATCATTTGACAAATGATAAGCTTTAAAGAAACTATAGAAATAGATCTATTCATAGATACCCACTGACTGTTTAAAAAAATTTAGTGGTACATGAAAAGATCTTAGAAGCTTTAGATAGACAATAAAGACAAAGTAAATTTTTTAAAAGACGAATTCAGTTGTATGATTTCAGCTTTTGAACATACATAAATACCACATTTTCAGGTACCAAATGGATGAGAAAATACAATTGTCTTATGGAATTACATAAAGTAAAATTCAAGAAACAACTAAATAATAAATATCTGTATAACATTAAAAAGTCAAAGATTTACAACTGAGTAAAACTTCTATAAATTAAAATGAAAAGACGCACAGCTTCCTATTCATTTATTTAAAATATACTATTTGTAATTATACATTTGCTTGTTTATTTACTTCATTATCTGACTCCTTCTTTAGTCTCCAGCATCACTGAAGGTTTTGTTCACCACAGAGCATTTCCTAGGGCTTCCCTGGTGGCTTTGTTGTAAAGAACCCATCTGCCAATGCAGGAGATGTGAGTTTGATCCCTGGCTCAATAAATTCCCTTGGAGAAGGAAATGCAACCCACTCCAGTATTCTTGCCTGCAAAATCGCATGGACGGAGGAGTCTGGTGGGCTACATTCCATGGGACTCCAAAGATTTGCACATGACTTAGCAGCTAAACAACAGCAAATGCATTCTCCATAGTAAGGTTTATCCAATCAGACCTTTTAGAAGTAGGAAATAGTAAATATTTTATATGAATGAATTTATGAGACCATTTTATGTTTCTGTTATAGTTCTTTTAAAAATAAATTTTATACAAAATACATACACCAGAAAAAGCATATCTTTTTAGTAAAGAGTTAGCCATACAAAGATAAATTGGGAAATTATCTGTGCATCTGACAAGAGAACCCATGGGGTCATGTGAGCTTCCACCCCACAAAAAAACCAACCAACCAACCAAACAATAACCACTCTAAAGCATAGGAGACTTTTCTGGGCATCACTTAGAAACTGTAATGCCCTAAAAAAAAAAATTATCCCCCCTAGGGAAAATTCAATCTTAAATCCTGGGTCTACACTCTGAACTTTTAATTCTGGCCATAGGGTTCTCAGTATTTCCCATGGCAGCTCACTTCAGTCTCCCTCAGCTAACTGACTCTGCCCTGTCCTGACAAATGGGCATTATATACAACATTCCTTACATTCTTCACATCCCATGTCTAATTGTAGTGCCTTGGATGTTGATGCAATAGGGAAATGCAATTAAGGACTTCAGTGTATTTATTTATTAGGTAGAAATTGAGAAACTGAAGCTATTGTTTACATCTTTGGCAAAGTGTACTGATGGGAAATGTCTAAATCTTCAGAGATATTGAGACCTATTCTATAGTAAACATTTTTCAGAATTCTCCTTAAATGCCAATTCAACATCCAAAAGAATATATCATACATATGTACATATATATATATATATATATATATATATATATATACACACACACACATATACATATGCGAATTTTGTATAGAGGCAAAGGCAAAATATCAAAGAGACACATTTATTTTTTAGAAATGGAAAAACTGCTTGCTAAAAGTATCTCAAAGTTAGTTCAATTTGCCAAATATATCCCTATCAGTGGAACTCAAAAGCTCTCTTATAAGATGTTATGCAGTTAGAGATGGAATGCTGCATGGAAATGGTAATTTTCAAAATTCTGACTTTATTTTAGGTGTGAAGCCTCATCTTATAAGAAATCTGTCTGATAAGTTAAGTAGCTGGTAAGTTAAATCCAGTTCCTAATTATACTAGTGACTTTCCTTAAAATGAATATTTGAATCATTCTGATTGTATTTATGATCTAAGCATTCTAACAAAACTTTGAAAAATGCCAGAATCTTTAAAATGCTACTTTTACTATTAGTGAAAACGTTCTGGCTTCAACTATCATGAACTGTGATTTGCACATGAGCTGTTAAAGTTATCAGTGCTATATCTCTCAGCAGCTATAAAAATATTACCAGATTTACTTATCTTTTTAATATTTCATAAATTTGATCATACAGTTAGTCCTTTGGATTCCATGATGGGAAAAAGTTGAATATGAAGAAGAATGGAGTGGCCCAAAAGATAAGTGGACAGTACTGCCGTGAAGGAACTGAATATTACAAAGAAAAATCTAATCAAATCAAAACACCAGTATGCTTCTAAAATTATGCAGAAGCAAACATGAATGATGAAATTTTCAAACAACTTACTTGAATGGATAGTATTTAAGTGGTAGACTTATTTTTCCTATGTTTAGATAATGTGTTTTTTGAAATGAATAAAAATTATCAAAGGGAAATACAAACATTTGTCTAATTTGGTTAGGGTTAATTAGTTGAAAATAAAGAAAACAAAAGTATTAGCTGACTGAAATAAGCAGAACATTTATCTTCAGAAATGTGGGGAAGTCAGCTCAATCCAGACCAGAGAGAAAGATTTGCTTAATGATAGAATGTTTCTCTGTAAACTACAGCCTTCAGGTAAGAAAGAACAGATTGTTTACAGCAGGAAAAGTATGCTATGTCTTATCTATCTATCTTTATCCCATGTTACAATATTACATATTTTAAGTAAGCTCAAAATGTATAGTAAGAATAATACAATATACCCATTGATATGACAAATATAATGTCAATGACAATGAATGTTTACTAAATGTTTTTTCTTAACATATACCAGTGTCTGTCCGAAGGGCTTCCCCAGTGGCAGGGCTGGTAAAGAATGCACCAGAAATGCAGGAGACCTGGGTTCAATTCCTGGGTTGGGAAAATGCCCTGGAGAAGGGAACGGCTATCCACTCCAGTATTCTGGCCTGGAGAATTCCATGGGCTGTATAGTCCATGAGGTCACAAAGTGTGGGACACAACTGAGCCACTTTCACTTTCACTTTCTGTCCTAGTGAAAATTGCTCAGTCATGTCCAACTCTTTGTGTTCTAAGCTGTTACATGAGTGAACTCATCACATCTTTATAGCAGATCTCGGAGTTAATTACAGTATTGCTCATTTTATAGATGAAGAAGTTGAGGTTACATATTTTGTCTGTGATTATGCTCCAAGAGGATTTTGGAGCTGATATCTCATTCTATGTAGGTCCAGAATTTATAACCTTAATTGCTAGAATCTAGTCCTACTTGAATAGTTAAAGGACTGCTTAAATTTATAACACTATGGGGGTTTCAAGAGGAAGGAGGTGAAACTAGCATGTTTTTGAGCATCAAGTTCTGTATATGTAAGCTTATTTACATTCCACAATAGTCCTGTAAATTAAGCACTGCATGCTTATTTTAAGGAAGAAGGACAAAGTGTTAAAGGAGGTGAAGACTCCTGCATTTGAGTATCAGAGCTGTGTGCTGAACTCGGGTCTATCTCCAAATTTCTGATATTAATATTAATAATATTTCTTATATTGTTCAGAGAAGAATAGTATAATACACAATTTCTGAGCTGGTATACTTGCATTTTCTCTGGGGCCTTGATCTTGTATTTAGTAACTATGTGTTATTACCTCAGTTGTGTCTGACTCTTTGTCACTCCATGGACTATAGCCCACCAGGCTTCTCTGTCCATGGAATTCTCCAGGCAAACTTATTTATTGAAGTGGGTAGCCATTCCCTTCTCCAGGAGATCTTCCCAACCCAGGGACTGAACCCTAGTCTCCCTCATTGCAAGCAGATTTTTACCATCAGAGCCACCAGGGAAGCCCTTAGTAACTTAGAGGATGGCCAAAAATTATTCAATGTATAGTACTTTCCATATATGCTTTAAGAAATTTCATATTCAGTAATTTTTATTTAATAAAATAGCATATAAAGAGATATTATCTTTACCTCAGTTTTACAGTAAACTGAGGCACAGGAACTGTAATGAAATAACCACTTGCTGATACTGTATTTTTTATTTTTTATAGTCTCCATGTATCAAGCAGAGAAAGGCAAGCAGGAGAGAGGGAGACAGATATCTTCCCCAGATTAATGGAGAATCAGAAGTCACACAGTATTGGAATCTTGGGAGATCTTCAGACACTATCTTATCTCTTATTTTATGAGTGGGAGCCTGGGATCGTAGAGAATGAAGAACTAAACAACAGAATGAGAGAGGAAAAACTAGGTAGTTTGTCTATTCGTATAGTGTATTTACCAGATGATTAGCTGAATGTAGGTATAAGTGTTTCTATTTTAGAGAATTGAAAACATTCTTTTATATAGTCTTGCAGATTGTGTGGGTGAATTCTCTAAGAAATTAAGGGAAGAAGTGCTACATTTTGTTTATTGTATTGTGTTTGGGGGAAATTATTTTTGAATTAAAGGAGCCCATTTCTCTATATTTCCAACTTAGGCAACTATAAGATGTAAGTCAAATAGCTTCTGAAAGTAAATTTACCTTGAAAGAGGAAATAATCTTGCAAGAGAAATGCAGGCAAATAGAAAAAGCAGAGTTGTAGATACATTAACCTATAGATGTTACAAATAAAGTTTAAGAAATATAAAAGTTTCATTGAGTATTTCACATGATGGAATTATTTCCTCTTATAAATCAAAAAGGATTATGAGTCCACTTATAGAAATTATTTGTTCCTCAGTTTTATCATGAACTACCTGACTAATGGGTGATTGCTTATTTCTTTTATTATTCCTTCAAAACTATAGCACATTGTTTGCTTTCAATTTTGCTTTTTAAATTTAGTTTATATTTATTTAGCATTGACTATGTGCCAAGCACTGTAAAACCCACCCACACATCCTACACCAATTTTGTGATTTCATTTGAAACCATTTAATCAAGCAAATTCTGTAGTTACCTCTATTTTACATCCTAAATTGGCACATTGTATGTCACCCTACTTAACACTATTAAGATTGTCTCTTCTTTCATTCTTGACAAATGTAATTTCTTGTTTCCTCACAAAATAATTTAAATTATATAAAAATTGGAACTTTCTCTAATTTGCCATTGTATTCTTAGCTCTTAGAAGAATATTAGTACAGATATTCAAAAAAGTTCCATTAAATGAAAGTGATTTGAGTGGGTCTCAACATGTCCTTAAAAGGCATTGGTACCATTTTAAGTAAATATTAGGTTTCCATTTTCTCATCATTGATTCATTTCATTACCTTTGTCATTTCAGATAATTTTCTTGAACATCATCAAATCAGGGAAGATTGAAGTAATGTTACTAAATTTATTCTCTTGGGACTTTGTATGGACAAGAAATTCCAGATTCTCTGCTTTTTATTTTTTTTACTCTGTTACCTGGCTATTTGGTTGGGGACTTTGATCATGATTTCTATTACATGCAGTCAGCTAATCACCCATCCCATGTACTTCTTCCTTAACTATCTTCTTAACCCTCAGATCTCTTCTACACCTCCACTGTGACACCCAAACTCACGACTGACTTACTGATGGAGAAAAAGGTTGTTTCTTATAAAAACTACATGACACAGCTTTTCACCACACACTTCTTTGGGGGGACTGAGGTCTTCATCCTCACAGGGATGGCGTATGACCACTATGTGGCCATCTGCAAACCTCTCCACTAAGCCATCATCATGAACAGGCAAAGACATCACTCAATTCTCATAACATCATGTACAGGGGACTTCTTCATTCTCTTGGTCTCTTTCTTCTTGCAATTGTTTTACCTTTCTGTGGCCCCAGTGAAATATATCACTATTTCTGTGATGCATATCCTTTGATGAAACTAGCCTGCCCTGATACACACAAAATTGGCTTTTTTGTCATTGCCAATTCTGACTTGATGGGACTGGTGCTCTTTGTGGTTTTGATGGCCTCCTACATTTTGATTTTGTATAATGTGCACACATATTCTGCAGAAAGCTGCCATAAAGCACTTTCCACCTATAGTTTCCACATCACAGTCATGATCCTCTTTTCCCCACCTGTCTTCTTTGTTTACATTAGACCTGTCTCAACACTACCAGAAGATAAGGTGTTCGCACTCTTCTACACAATTATTGTCCCCATGTTCAACCTGCTTATCTACACACTTAAAAACATGGAGATGAAAAATTCCATAAGAAGAGTTTGGTGCAATAAAAGATTCTGGGAAGGAAGGTTAATGACTTGAAGGTCATTCGTCTTTGATGCCAGTAACTGTCTTCTCATCACTCCTTCTGTTGCTAATTCTCTCATGCTAATGGGAAAAACAGTCAGAATGTGTAAAAGCCAAGCCTTCAACAACAGCTTGCCTTCAGTGTTTCCTTTTTTATTTTCCTCTCAAAGTGTTTTCCTTGATTTCACTTTTCACTAATAATCCCCTCTGTTAAAAGAAAAAAAAGAAAAAAGAAAACATTTTACAGAGTAAAAACACATTGAAAAGTCTGGAGAAAGAGTGATACTGCTAGTATTGAAGGCTAAACCTGGGGGAGACATAGCCCTCAAAATACTCGGCCTCAAGGTGTAAAAGGTAATAATATGTTAAAAGGCCAAAGACAGTTAAAGAATTGGCCTGCTAATGCATGAGACACAGGTTCCATCCTTGGGCTAGGAAGATCCCCTGGAGAAGGAAATTGCTACCCACTCCAGTTTTTTTTTTTTTGGGAAATCCTGTGGAGAGAGGAGTCTGGTTGGCTATAGCCCATGGGGATGCAAAACAGCTGGACATGACTCAGTGACTAAACAACAACAAAAAGACAGTTATAGGAAATTAGGAACAATCACATACTGCAAACTCCTTTCAGAACTATATACCTAGCCTCATGTCCTACAACTCTAGATTTTTTTTTAAATCAAATATCTACAGATTTTTTTGTGTGTATCTGTACACCACTATTATTTTACTTAAGTGAAAAGAATATATAGATCTAAGTAGAACATAGTGTAAAGTCCAGTCTTATAGTCTACATGGCATGTCCCTCTGAAAAGCAAGTCATTGTGTGATCTGCTTCCAACGTGACATTGTAAGTACTGGGGAAAATATATGTTTTTTATATGTGTATGTATATACACACACATGAACTCCTGCTATTTTAACTGGGTTTGACATTAAGTATATATGATCAAAGAATAAATAAACCACAAGTGACTTTGCTACAAAAAAGAAAATATAAATCCCTTAGTTCCTCAAAATAGATGATTTTTCTCAAAGTAAAAGACTTTCACTTACTATTTAAATTCAAGTGTAGAATAATCCTAAAAAAATATTTGACAAAATATAGATCAGAGTCAGTGATGGGAATGTATATTCTGCTGCTGTGCTTAGGTGTATCAGAGGAAGACAACATAAAGGTGAAGATCAAAGATTTAATCCTCAATAATGACATGTATGACAATAATGAACATAATGACAGTTCAGTTCAGTTGCTCAGTCATGTCTGACTCTTTGGAACCCCATGGACTGCAGCAAGCCCACATTTCCTCCCTTTCCTGAATTGGCAGGTGGGGTCTTTACCACTAGCTCCACCTCGGAAGCCGCTATACATGTGCAATATAATACATTATTCCTCCCCTTCAAGTTATTTTCATGATGTCGAATGAATCTTATTTATTAAAGAATTAAGTAAAAAAAAATAAAATTCAATTATTTGAAAAGAGATACTTATTTGTATATATATCTAGGGATATCAAAGTGTATAGAAATTATACGGAAATTGAAAATGTGTACCCTTTGCTTTGGGCTTGCCAGATGGCTCTAATAAAGAATGTGCCTGCAATGAAGGAGTTGCAGGAGGCCTGGGTTGGATCCCTGGGTGGGGAAGATCCCCTGGAGGAGGACATGGCAATGCAATGGCAATGGAAAAACAAAAGCATACACTAGATTGAATAGATTCAGTACCAGCATTTACATTTATTTTTACAATCCTATTGACTTCATCTAAGATTACATGCAGATTCTGCAATGTTCCTGCCAATAACTTTTTCAGAAGTCTAGAGTATCCATACTTCTCAGACATTGAAAAGTGGGCAGACATCCTACTTGTTTGATACAATCCCATTTTATTTCAACATAATTATTAGCAGAACTCCTCTTTTTACACTCAAATTATCTCAATTTTAGCAATAAATCATATAGTTCCCCTTTTTATTTCCAAACTAATTTTTCAGTATATATGAAGATATTGTCATGGTAAAAGGTTATATAATTATTAATTTTGTCATTTTTAAGATGATTTCATTAAAATCACTTTAAAAACAAGTTCCAATTTTTATATAGTGATTTTCACATAAATCATATTTTTGGTGTTCAGTTCCTACCTAATTTTTGCTTTTCAAATAGTTGCAATGAATATGGGAAGTCCTCAGCTGAGTAGAAAATAAGACTTTAAATTTCTGATACTCCTTTTTTTATGAGAATGCAAGGAGTACAGCAAGGTTCTATGGACTTTCTCTCTGGGATGATCAACATGACTGTAGCTTATGTACATTTAGAGATTCTTTCCATGGAATTAAAGTATGGGGAGATTAGAATGGTAACCTCCATTTAGTGACTTATGGAAAGAGAAAAAAAAATCAAAGCAAAATGTAACTTCAACAAGGAATTGATGACTCTTGTTACTAGGGGAAGATGTTAATAAGAAACATAGATTGATAGAAGAAAGGATTTCAACTGATGCTAGTGTTTATGCTTAATTTTTCTAGAGCAAAGTCCATTGTTTATTAAACTAAAGTAAGCAAATATTACTTGAATAAGATGTGTAATGAGAAAGCAAAGTGATTTCATTTGATTTGCCTTGCAGTCAAAAATAGTTTCTAGCACCACACCTTCCTTAAGGCATTCTTCATCTCTGCATTTCTGAGAGTGTAAATCAGAGGGTTGAACATGGGAGGAATGATGATGTAGAAGAGAGCAAACACCTTTTCTTCTGGAAACGTTGTGGCCGGTCTAATGTAAATAAAGAAAGTAGGTGCAAAGCCCATGGTGGATGCATGTTGATGTATGGCAAAACCAATACAATATTGTAAAGTAAAAAATAAATAAATAAATTAAAAATTAAAAAAAAACCACAACTGTGATGTGGGAACTACAGGTGGAAAGAGCTTTGTACCAGCTTTCTGTAGGGTAAGGCTTGATGGTATATAATATCAAAATGTAGGAAAGCATCACTACCACAAAGATCACCAACCCCATCATGCCTGCATTGGCCACCACTAGGATCCCAACTCCATAGGTGTCCTTGTTGACCAGTTTCAGCAAAGGATACACGTCACAGAAATAGTGATCTATTTCATCGGGGCCACAGAAAGGTAAGTTAATGGTGAGGAGACCCTTGGGAAAGGAGTGCAGAAATGCCCCAGCACAACAAGCACTGACCATGGCACAGCGTCTGTGCCTGCTCATGATGACGGTGCAGTGCAGGGGCCTGCAGATGGCCACAAAGCAGTCAGAGGCTGTCATGGTGAGGATACAGACTTCAATCCCCCCAAAGAAATGCGTGGCAGAAAGTTGTGCCATGCAGTCTACGTATGAAATTGTGCTACTTTCTGCCAGCAAGTCAGTGACTAACTTGGGTGTCACTGTTGAGGTATAACACAGGTCTGATAGAGCAAGGTAATTAAGGAAGAAATACATGGGTTGATTATTTAGTTGACTGCATGTGATAGAAATCATTATGAGCAAGTTTCCCATCCAAATAGCTATGTAACAAAATAAGAATACTAGGAAGCACACATGTTTGATTTTCATGTTCTGGGAAAGTCCCAAGGGAATAAATTCAGTGATGTTACTGGTATATTTTATGGTCTAATGCAGTGAAGACTCAGTGAGTTTGCCTTAAAATATATATATATATATATATATATATATATATATATATATATATATATATATAACAGGTTAGCATGAGAAATATTGACTAAGCATGGTGTCAATCAGAGTGAGTGTTGGAGAAATACATTCATTTGGTAAATCAGCTTCCAACACTATACTTTTAAATAGTTAATTCTAAACCCCATATGATTAGCTTGCCATATAATACACCAGATCCAATTATTTTCTAGAGTGAAAGAGAATAGTATTAATAAGTACATTTGCTCAAGTATAAACAAACATGCACAGTCATCTTATGTATGGGATGAAAAGTGAGCTTAGGAAAGATACATTTGTTTTCCTGAAGCAGCTTGTTTGCTTAGGAGATTCACACAACCAGACTTAAAGTGAAGGGAGTAAGGTAAGTTGTGCAATTTCAAGATAGAACCCTGTCTTTATTTAAAATATTTGTAATTTTCTTGTGGAACATTATTTTTTTAAAAATATTGCACTAAATTATTATTATATTTATCAATGTGTTGCTGGCACACAGGGCAAGTGACTCATTTGACTCACTGAATAAAAGCTATAGCAAACCTAGACAGCATAAGAGATATCACTTTGCCAACATAGGTCCACATAGTCAAAGCTTCAGTTTTTCCAGTAGTCATGTATGGATGTGAGAGTTGGAGCATAGAGAAGGCTGAGTGAGGAAGAATGGAGGCTTTCAAACTGTGATGTTGGAGAAGACTCTTGAGAGTCCAAACAGCAAGGATGACAAACAAGTCAATCAATCCTAAAGGAAATCAATCCTGAACATTCATTGGAATGACTGATGCTGAAGCTGAAGTTCCAATATTTTGGCCAACTGATGTGAAGACCTGACTCTCTGAAAAAGACCCTGATGCTGGGGAAGATTGAGGGCAGAGGGAAATGGTAATGACAGAGGATGAGATGGTTGGATGGCATCATCGACTCAATGGACATGAATCTGAGCAAACTCCAGGAGACAATGAAGGACAGGGAAGCCTGGCATGCTACATGTAGTCCATGTAGCAACAAAAAGTTGGACACACTTAAGACTGAACAAGAAAAAGTCTTGATTCTGGGAAATAGACTGATATATTTACAAACATTGTGGAGAATAATAAAGAAAATACTGTATCAGGTGAACCAAAAGTGGCTGTGGCATTTCTTTTTAATTTAAATTATTAAAAGTAATAGTAATTATATGTAAAATTAAGAAACAAAGGTTGCCTAAAAGACTAATAACAGTAATAAGGAAATGAATCAAACACTCCCTTGATACAGATCAGGTTTCAATAATTTCTATAATAGAATATTTTGCAATTAGACTAATTATAATCTTTCTGCTTTGTTACCTTTTAGGTTACAATGATTTCTTCACAAATAATATATCCCCCAAAATATTTTTCAAAGTATCACATATATTATTAGTATTTCTATAATCAGAAAAATATGTAAAAGTACTTCCTTAAATAGCTTTAGTTTAGGTTGTAGATGCTTTCATTTCCAATTAATTTTCCATTATGCTTCTATAATTTATAAGCATATTTTTAGTCCAAAGTATCAAAGTAACAAAATGGGAAAATAATTAGAAAACTTAACTGGTTCCCTTTTTTCCCTCTTAAATGTTTCTCCTTGACAGCCTCCAACTTAATATCAGGGACTTCATACTCATGTTATTTAAATTATAACTTACATTTCCAAAACTCCCATGTTATTTCCAGTTTCCTTTGTTAATATTTGAGTTACTCATTTTATATATACAAGATCTTCATTTTCATATCTAAGTGATTTAAAGAGAACATTTCCTATCATAAACTACAAGGGCTAACATTGCTGCTAACACAAATTCATTATATATGACAACAAATTTTTCCTTTTTAATATGAGCATTTCTAGTGTAAATATAAATATTTCATGGTAGTGCAGGTAGAATTAGCAGGTACATACTATGAAATGGGCACTGATTATTTTCTCTTTCACTTTGTTTCTCTTCATATCATTATGTATAGATTGAGTATCCCATACACCATGATAAAAAAATAAACAAAAGTGTGCTGAAAGATTAACAGCTAAAAATGAAGCTATTACAACTCATATCAAATTGATTGTTATTGCAGGTCCTTCACAGACATAAAAGATAAGTAACGATAATAATACCTAATATTTCCTGGAAGCAGTTTTAAATATTTCACATTTATTGAACCATTAATCCTGATAAATGATCATTTTTTATCTCTCTTGCAAATAATGGAAGCCAAACAGTTAACAATTTGCATAAATACTGATAAATATTAAAGACTGTTTTTAGGTTCATTTTAATTTTTTTTCACTATCCGGATGTTGCTAATTTGGTTGTCAGGTACAAATTATGATTCTAGGGACATTTTTTTGTTGTTGTTCTTATTTCTTTCATAACCAAGTTGTCTCACATGACAAAAAGTCATGAATAAGTTAAATTTTTCCTGACAGCTTCAAAGTTTTCTCTTAACACCTGTACCAATTATTGGCTAAACTAATTCTATTTGCTCTCTGTTCATCCTGTTCTAATTCTTCCTTATTGAATTTGCTCTACCTTTACATTCCAGATCCTCTGCTGATATTAAGTTTTTCTATACTATAGCCTTCTGCTATTTCAATTAGTCAGTATATACATATTGTGCAGAGTAGCAAAGTAGGCAGAAGAGTGATGAATCTCTATACTAGTACATTCCCTTAACTTATTTTAACTGTAACCCTTTTTTTCTTTATTTTTTTTTTCTCTTCTGTCTGAAGCATAACGTCTTTTTTTTTTTTTTTTTTTTTTTTACTTTTCTCTTATATAGCCCCTATGTGACACAAATGCTATCATTTTCTCATGAATTTCTCAAACTCATACCAAAAGAAGTCTGCTTAACTTTGGCATCTTCTGAGGCATATGACAAGGGGAATGAACATATGGAATCAGGATTTTTATAGATAAAATTTAATTTAAATGATATATGCAAAATTTATTTTTTTGTATTTGAAAGATATTATTATTTACTATAGCTTGATTGAAATTTTACCAGATGATTATATCACTAGATAAATTCTTTTATCTCTGAGTAAATGGTGGCAATGTTCTGAATGCAGTCAGAATCTTAACTGCATTGCTAAGATTAATGAATTTTAACATATAATCAGCTCACATGAATCCTGGTTCTAGGACTTTCCTGCTGTCCTTATAGAAATAGGAAATGCTCTTCTGATTTTTGAAAATAAAATAAAGTGAAATCATCTCTAGCATTTATATTGAATAGTTGTTTTTTTTTTTTTCCTACACAAATGTTGTATCTCCTCTGTGGTTCTTGGAATGGAATGTACATATAAGCCTTCTGTTTGATTTCCAAAGGTGTTTAAATTAGGTGACCTGGGAGATTACATGAGTTGAGTGAACTCTGGGAGTTGGTGATGGACAGGGAGGCCTGGCATGCTGTGATTCATGGGGTCACAAAGAGTCGGACATGACTGAGAGACTGAACTAAACTGAACTGGGAGATAATAACCCCCAACCTCCCTGTCATCTTTTTTAAGGTTGAGACAGTTCCCCAAAGAAGATCTGGCCAAGTCTTGCCAGCTAATATGCCGCAGCTAATAATTGCTTATACTCTGAGGAGTTTGAGTACTAACTGAAAGCCCAATTTTGTTCAATACTGAGACTGTAAATCATGTTCTTTATGTTGAAACAAAATTTGAGGAAGCCAAAGGCCCAGATAATCAGAAATAAATTTTTATTTATTTATTTATTGATATGGACCATTTTTTAAGTCTTTATTGAATTTGTTACAATATTGCTTCTGTTTTATGTTTGGGTATTGGTCATGTGGGATCTTAACTCCCTAATCCAGGGATTGAACCCACACTTTCTGCACTGGAAGGCAAAGTCTACTGAACTGTCAGGGAAGCCCCAGAACCAAGTTTTGAAGTTTGGTTTATTATAGAATAAACGGTTTGAAAAGAGAATGAAAAACATCTTGTGTGTTGCTTGAAATCTAAAGGACCCTCCGAACGTTACTAGTTGCTGTATTGTATAATTTTAAATTTCAATTTGTTTAAAATATGTGCTTATTGCAGTAGACACTTAACTGAATTGTCATCAGACGAGGCGGTCAAAGTAATGAGGATTTGAAGAAAATTAATTTATAATACAACATATACTATTTTAAAAAGTAATAACTGTGTGCTTAAATTGAATTTAACAGAGACTCTGGTTCAAGTGAGCTGTAGCTGTCCATGAGATCTCATTATATTTATAAACCTCTATTTCCACAGAATATACAAACTTCTATTTCCATAGAATTTTTATAGTTTCCTAGTGCAAAGAAATGTCATTGACATAATTTTTTCTGTTAATTTTTTCTTCTGACATTAATACAAACACTATCTTTCTTTTCATTAGTACTTACCCACTCAATATTCTTCCTTTACTTTTAACCATTTGGCATCTTTACTGTTGAGGTTAATCTCAGCTACATTTAAAAGTCTAGTCTGGGGGCTGGCGGGCAAAGCGGGAGGCACTGCAACTCGGCCAGAGGTGGCTGCTGCAGCTGCTGCCCTCTTTCCTGCCACTGCTTCTCCAGTCCCATCAGTGGATACCCCACCAGCTACTGGGAATGGACAAGAGAGAGGAGGAGGAGGAGAAACTCCCACCGACCCACAGAGTGTGTCCCCCTGAATGGCAAGGTGTCGAGTGCTGGGAAGGAGAAGGAGCATGACTTCAGCAACTTCACCCATCATTTTAAGTTGGGACCCCAAAAGTTTGGAAATCCTGACCCTAACAGTGGAGAGACTTTTGGAACCACTTGTTACAGAGATGGAGAAGTCTTGAGGCTATTGTAAGAATAAGACTGAAAACCAGAGGAAGGGGGCTTAAGTCCAAATCCTGAGACCACCAGAGAACTCCTGACTCCAGGGAACATTAATCAATAGGAGCTCATCAAATGCCTCCATACCTACACTCAAACCAAGCACCACACAAGGGCCAAAAGTTCCAGAGAAAGACACCAGTTCAGTTCAGTTCAGTTCAGTAGCTCAGTCATATCCAACTCTTTGTGACCAGATGAATCGCAGCATGCCAGGCCTCCCTGTCCATCACCAACTCCTGGAGTTCATTCAGACTCACGTCCATTGAGTCAGTGATGCCATCCAGCCATCTCATCCTCTGTCGTCACCTTCTCCTCCTGCCCCCAATCCCTCCCAGCATCAGAGTCTTTTCCAATAAGTCAACACTTAGCATGAGGTGGCCAAGTACTGGAGTTTTAGCTTTAGCATCATTTCTTCCAAAGAAATCCCAGGGCTGATCTCCTTCAGAATGGACTGGTTGGATCTCCTTGTGGTCCAAGGGACTCTCAAGAGTCCTTTCCAACACCACAGTTCAAAAGCATCAATTCTTCGGCACTCAGCCTTCTTCACAGTCCAACTCTCACATCCATACATGACCACAGGAAAAACCATAGCCTTGACTAGACCGACCTTTGTTGGCAACATAATGTCTCTGCTTTTGAATATGCTATCTAGGTTGGTCATAACTTTCCTTCCAAGGAGTAAGTGTCTTTTCATTTCATGGCTGTAGTCACCATATGCAGTGATTTTGGAGGCCCCAAAAATAAAGCTTGACACTGTTTCCACTGTTTCCCCATCTATTTCCCATGAAGCTATGGGACCGGATGCCATGATCTTCATTTTCTGAATGTTGAGCTTTAAGCCAACTTTTTCACTCTCCACTTTCACTTTCATCAAGAGGCTTTTGAGTTCCTCTTCACTTTCTGCCATAAGGGTGTTGTCATCTGCATATCTGAGGTTATTGAGATTTCTCCCGGCAATCTTGATTCCAGCTTGTGCTTCTTCCAGTCCAGCGTTTCTCATGATGTACTCTGCATATAAGTTAAATAAGCAGGGTGACAGTATACAGCCTTGACGTACTCCTTTTCCTATTTGGAACCAGTCTGCTGTTCCATGTCCAGTTCTAACTGTTGTTTCCTGACCTGCATACAGATCTCAAGAGGCAGGTCAGGTGGTCTGGTATTCCCATCTCTTTCAGAATTTTCCACAGTTTATTGTGATCCACACAGTCAAAGGCTTTGGCAGAGTCAATAAAGCAGAAATAGATGTTTTTCTGGAACTCTCTTGCTTTTTTGATGATCCAGTGGATGTTGGAAATTTGGTCTCTGGTTCCTCTGCCTTTTCTAAAACCAGTTTGAACATCTAGAAGTTCACGTTTCACGTATTGGTGAAGCCTGGCTTGGAGAATTTTGAGCATTATTGTACTAGCATGTGAGATGACTGCAATTGTGTGGTAGTTTGAGCATTCTTTGGCATTGCGTTTCTTTGGGATTTCACTGAACACTGACCTTTTCCAGTCCTGTGGCCACTGCTGAGTTTTCCAAATTTGCTGGCATACTGAGTGCAGCACTTTCACAGCATCATCTTTCAGGATTTGAAATAGCTCATCTGGAATTCCATCACCTCCACTAGCTTTGTTTATAGCGATGGTTCCTAAGGCCAAATTGACTTCACATTCGAGGATTTCTTGCTCTAGGTGAGTGATCACACCATCGTGATTATCTGCTATCTTTTTTGTACAGTTCTTCTATGTATTCTTGCCACCTCTTCTTAATATCTTCTGCTTCTGTTAGATCCATTCCATTTCTGTCCTTTATCGAGCCCATCTTTGCATGAAATGTTCCCTTGGTATCTCTAATTTTCTTGAAGAGGTCTCTAGTCTTTCCCATTCTGTTGTTTTCCTCTATTTCTTTGCATTGGACGCTGAGGAAGGCTGTCTTATCTCTTCTTGCTATTCTTTGAAACTCTGCATTCAGATGCTTATATCTTTCCTTTTCTCCTTTGCTTTTCACTTCTCTTCTTTTCACAGCTATTTGTAAGGCCTCCCCAAACACCCATTTCCCTTTTTTGCATTTCTTTCCCATGGGGATGGTCTTGATCCCTGTCTCCTGTACAATGTCACAAACCTCAGTCCATAGTTCATCAGGCACTCCATCTATCAGATCTAGGCCCTTAAATCTATTTCTCACCTCCACTGTATAATCATAAGGGACTTGATTTAGGTCATACCTGTATGGTCTAGTGGTTTTCCCTACTTTCTTCAACTTAAGTTTGAATTTGGCAATAAGGAGTTCATGATCTGAGCCACAGTCAGCTCCCGGTCTTGTTTTTGTTGACTGTATAGAGCTTCTACATCTTTGGCTGCAAAGAATATAATCAATCTGATTTTGGTGTTGACCATCTGGTGATGTCCATGTGTAGAGTCTTCTCTTGTGTTGTTGGAAGAGGGTGTTTGCTAATACCAGTGCATTTTCTTGGCAAAACTCTATTAGTCTTTGCCCTGCTTCATTGCTTTTTCCAAGGCGAAGTTTGACTATTACTCCAGGTGTTTCTTGACTTCCTACTTTTGCATTCCAGTCCCCTATAATGAAAAGGACATCTTTTTGGGTGTTAGTTCTAAAAGGTCTTGTAGGTCTTCATAGAACCGTTCAACTTCAGCTTCTTCAGTGTTACTGGTTGGGGCATAGACTTGGATTACCTTGATATTGAATGGTTTGCCTTGGAAATGAGCAGAAATCATTCTGTAGTTTTTGAGATTGCATCCAAGTACTGCATTTTGGACTTTTTTGTTGACTATGATGGCTACTCCATTTCTTCTGAGGGATTCCTGCCCGCAGTAGTAGATATAATGGTCATCTGAGTTAAATTCACCCTTTCCAGTCCATTTTAGTTCGCTGAGTCCTAGAATGTCGACATCCAGTCTTGCCATCTCTTGTTGGACCACTTTCAATTTGCCTTGATTCATGAACCTCACATTCCAGTTTCCTATGCAATATTGCTATTTACAGCATTGGACCTTGCTTCTCTCACCAGTCACATCCACAGCTGGGTATTCTTTTTGCTTTGGCTCCATCCCTTCATTCTTTCTGGAGTTATTTCTCCACTGATCTCCTGTAGCATATTGGGCACCTACTGACCGGGGGAGTTCCTCTTTCAGTATCCTATCATTTTGCCTTTTCATACTGTTTATGGGGTTCTCAAGGCAACAGTACTGAAGAGGTTTGCCATTCCCTTCTCCAGTGGACCACATTCTGTCAGATCTCTCCACCATTCCCCGCCCATCTTGGTTTGGCCCATGTGAATGGCTTAGTTTCATTGAGAAACTAAGAGAAAGCATACCATGCAAATTCTCCAGCAACACAGGAACATAGCCCTGAGATTCAAGATACAAATTGGTATTTGTTATCAATTTTGTACCTATAGTTTTTTTTTTTTAATAATTTCTGTGACACTTTTTTCTTTTTTCTTTTTCTTTTCCTCTGTTTCTTTCTCTTCTTCTTTTAAATAACATTGTATATCTGAAATTCCAAACTCTACTCTAGATTTTTAATTTATGCTTTTTGGTATTTGTTATCAATTTTGTACCTGTATTTTCTTTATAATTTTTGCGACCTTGTTTGTTTTTGTCTGTTCGTTTTTTCTCTCTTTCTTTTCCTTCTTCTTTTCTTTATTTATTTTTAATTTTTTTAATTTTATTTTATTTTTAAACATTACATAATTGTATTAGTTTTGCCAAATATCAAAATGAATCTGCCACAGGTATACATGTGCTTCCCATCCTGAAGCCTCCTCCCTCCTCCCTCCCCATACCATCCCTCTGGATCGTCCCCGTGCACTAGCCCCAAGCATCCAGTATCGTGCATTGAACCTGGACTGGTTTCTCATTTCATACATGATATTCTACATGTTTCAATGCCATTCTCCCAAATCTTCCCACCCTCTCCCTCTCCCACAGAGTCCATAAGATTGTTCCATACATCAGTGTCTCTTTTGCTATCTCGTACACAGGGTTATTGTTACCATCTTTCTAAATTCCATATATATGCGTTAGTATACTGTATTGGTGTTTTTTCTTCTGGCTTACTTCACTCTGTATAATAGGCTCCAGTTTCATCCACTTCATTAGAACTGATTCAAATGAATTCTTTTTAATGGCTGAGTAATACTCCATTGTGTATATGTACCACAGCTTTCTTAGCCATTCATCTGCTGATGGACATCAATGTTGCTTCCATGTCCTGGCTATTATAAACAGTGCTGCAATGAACATTGGGGTACACGTGTCTCTTTCTCTTCTGGTTTCCTCAGTGTGTATGCCCAGCAGTGGGATTGCTGGATCATAAGGCAGTTCTATTTCCAGTTTTTTAAGGAATCTCCACACTCTTCTCCATAGTGGCTGTACTAGTTTGCATTCCCACCAACAGTGTAAGAGGGTTCCCTTTTCTCCACACCCTCTCCAACATTTATTTGTAGACTTTTGGATCACAGCCATTCTGACTGGTGTGAAATGGTACCTCATATTGGTTTTGATTTGCATTTCTCTGATAATGAGTGATGTTGAGCATCTTTTCATGTGTTTGTTAGCCATCTGTATGTCTTCTTTGGAGAAATGTCTATTTAGTTCTTTGGCCCATTTTTTGATTGGGTCATTTATTTTTCTGGAGTTGAGCTGTACGAGTTGCTTGTATATTTTTGAGATTAGTTGTTTGTCAGTTGCTTCATTTGCTATTATTTTCTCCCATTCTGAAAGCTGTCTTTTCACCTTGCTGATAGTTTCCTTTGATGTGCAGAAGCTTTTAAGTTTAATTAGGTCCCATTTGTTTATTTTTGCTTTTATTTCCGCTATTCTGGGAGGTGGGTCATAGAGGATCCTGCTGTGATGTATGTCAGAGAGTGTTTTGCCTATGTTCTCCTCTAGGAGTTTTATAGTTTCTGGTCTTATGTTTAGATCTTTAATCCATTTTGAGTTTATTTTTGTGTATGGTGTTAGAAAGTGTTCTAGTTTCATTCTTTTACAAGTGGTTGACCAGTTTTCCCAGCACCACTTGTTAAAGAGATTGTTTTTAATCCATTGTATATTCTTGCCTCCTTTGTCGAGGATAAGGTGTCCATATGTGCGTGGACTTATCTCTGGGCTTTCTATTTTGTTCCATTGATCTATATTTCTGTCTTTGTGCCAGTACCATACTGTCTTGATGACTGTGGCTTTGTAGTAGAGCCTGAAGTCAGGTAGGTTGATTCCTCCAGTTCCATTCTTCTTTCTCAAGATAGCTTTGGCTCTTCGAGTTTTTTTGTATTTCCATACAAATTGTGAAATTATTTGTTCTAGCTCTGTGAAGAATTCTGTTGGTAGCTTGATAGGGATTGCATTGAATCTATAAATTGCTTTGGGTAGTATACTCATTTTCACTATATTGATTCTTCCAATCCATGAACATGGTATATTTCTCCATCTATTAGTGTCCTCTTTGATTTCTTTCACCAGTGTTTTGTAGTTTTCTATATATAGGTCTTTAGTTTCTTTAGGTAGATATATTCCTAACTATTTTATTCTTTCTGTTGCAATGGTGAATGGAATTGTTTCCTTAATTTCTCTTTCTGTTTTCTCATTAGTAGTGTATAGGAATGCAAGGGATTTCTGTGTGTTGATTTTATATCCTGCAACTTTACTATAGTCATTGATTAGTTCTAGTAATTTTCTGGTGGAGTCTTTAGGGTTTTCTATGTAGAGGATCATGTCATCTGCAAATAGTGAGAGTTTTACTTCTTCTTTTCCAATTTGGATTCCTTTTATTTCTTTTTCTGCTCTGATTGCTGTGGCCAAAACTTCCAAAACTATGTTGAATAGTAATGGTGAAAGTGGGCACCCTTGTCTTGTGCCTGACTTTAGAGGAAATGATTTCAATTTTTCACCATTGAGGATAATGTTGCTGTGGGTTTGTCATATATAGCTTTTATTATGTTGAGGTATGTTCCTTCTATTCCTGCTTTCTGGAGAGTTTTTATCATAAATGGGTGTTGAATTTTGTCAAAGGCTTTCTCTGCATCTATTGAGATAATCATATGGTTTTTATTTTTCAATTTGTTAAAGTGGTGTATTACATTGATTGACTTGCGGATATTGAAGAATCCTTGCATCCCTGGGATAAAGCCCACTTGGTCATGGTGTATGATCTTTTTAATGTGTTGTTGGATTCTGATTGCTAGAATTTTGTTAAGGATTTTTGCATCTATGTTCATCAGTGATATTGGCCTGTAGTTTTCTTTTTTTGTGGGATCTTTGTCAGGTTTTGGTATTAGGGTGATGGTGGCCTCATAGAATGAGTTTGGAAGTTTACCTTCCTCTGCAATTTTCTGGAAGAGTTTGAGCAGGATAGGTGTTAGCTCTTCTCTAAATTTTTGGTAGAATTCAACTGTGAAGCCATCTGGACCCGGGCTTTTGTTTGCTGGAAGATTTTTGATTACAGTTTCAATTTCCGTGCTTGTGATGGGTCTGTTAAGATTTTCTATTTCTTCCTGGTTGAGTTTTGCAAAGTTGTACTTTTCTAAGAATTTGTCCATTTCTTCCACGTTGTCCATTTTTTGGCATATAATTGTTGATAGTAGTCTCTTATGATCCTTTGTATTTCTGTGTTGTCTGTTGTGATCTCTCCATTTTTATTTCTAATTTTATTGATTTGATTTTTCTCCCTTTGTTTCTTGATGAGTCTGGCTAATGGTTTGTCAATTTTATATATCCTTTCAAAGAACCAGCTTTTGGTTTTGATGATTTTTGCTATGGTCTCTTTTTTTTCTTTTGCATTTATTTCTGCTCTAATTTTTATGATTTCTTTCCTTCTACTAACCCTGGGGTTCTTCATTTCTTCCTTTTCTAGTTGCTTTAGGTGTAGAGTTAGGTTATTTATTTGACTTTTTTCTTGTTTCTTGAGGTGTGCCTGTATTGCTATGAACTTTCCCCTTAGGACTGCTTTTACCGTGTCCCATAGGTTTTGGGTTGTTGTGTTTTCATTTTCATTCGTTTCTATGCAAATTTTGATTTCTTTTTTGATTTCTTCTGTGATTTGTGGGTTATTCAACAGCGTGTTGTTCAGCCTCCATATGTTGGAGTTTTTAATCGTTTTTCTCCTGTAATTGACATCTAATCTTACTGCATTGCGGTCAGAAAAGATGCTTGGAATGATTTCTATTTTTTTGAATTTACCAAGGCTAGCTTTATGGCCCAGGATGTGATCTATCCTGGAGAAGGTTCCATGTGCGCTTGAGAAAAAGGTGAAATTCATTGTTTTGGGATGAAATGTCCTATAGATATCAATTAGGTCTAACTGGTCTATTGTATCATTTAAAGTTTGTGTTTCCTTGTTAATTTTCTGTTTAGTTGATCTATCCATAGGTGTGAGTGGGGTATTAAAGTCTCCCACTATTATTGTGTTATTGTTAATTTCTCCTTTCATACTTGTTAGCATTTGTCTTACATACTGCGGCGCTCCCGTGTTGGGTGCATATATATTTATAACTGTTATATCTTCTTCTTGGATTGATCCTTTGATCATTATGTAGTGACCTTCTTTGTCTCTTTTCACAGCCTTTGTTTTAAAGTCTATTTTATCTGATATGAGTATTGCTACTCCTGCTTTCTTTTGGTCCCTATTTGCATGGAAAATCTTTTTCCAGCCCTTCACTTTCGGTCTGTATGTATCCCCTGTTTTGAGGTGGGTCTCTTGTAGACAACATATGTAGGGGTCTTGTTTTTGTATCCATTCAGCCAGTCTTTTTTTTTTTGGTTGGGGCATTCAACCCATTTACGTTTAAGGTAATTACTGATAAGTATGATCCCGTTGCCATTTACTTTATTGTTTTGGGTTCGAACTTATACTGTTTTTGTGTTTCCTGTCTAGAGAATATCCTTTAGTATTTGTTGGAGAGCTGGTTTGGTGGTGCTGAATTCTCTCAGCTTTTGTTTGTCTGAAAAGTTTTTGATTTCTCCTTCATACTTGAATGAAACCCTTGCTGGGTACAATAATCTGGGCTGTAGGTTATTTTCTTTCATCATTTTAAGTATGTCTTGCCATTCCCTCCTGGCTTGAAGAGTTTCTATTGAAAGATCAGCTGTTATCCTTATGGGAATTCCCTTGTGTGTTATTTGTTGTTTTTCCCTTGCTGCTTTTAATATTTGTTCTTTGTGTTTCATCTTTGCTAATTTGATTAATATGTGTCTTGGGGTGTTTTGCCTTGGGTTTATCCTGTTTGGGACTCTCTGGGTTTCTTGGATTTGGGTGATTATTTCCTTCCCCATTTTAGGGAAGTTTGCAACTATTATCTCTTCAAGTATTTTCTCATGGTCTTTCTTTTTGTCTTCTTCTTCTGGAACCCCTATGATTCAAATGTTGTAGCATTTAATATTGTCCTGGAGGTCTCTGAGATTGTCCTCATTTCTTTTAATTTGTTTTTCTTTTATCCTCTCTGATTCATTTATTTCTACCATTCTATCTTCTAATTCCCTAATCCTATCTTCTGCCTCTGTTATTCTACTATTTGTTGCCTCCAGAGTGTTTTTAATTTCATTTATTGCATTATTCGTTATATATTGACTCTCTTTTATTTCTTCTAGGTCCTTGTTAAACCTTTCTTGCATCTTCTCAATCCTTGTCTCCAGGCTATTTATCTGTGAGTCCATTTTAAATTCAAGATTTTGGATCAATTTCACTATCATTATTCGGAATTCTTTATCCGAATGGTTTGGTGGGTTTGGTGGGCATTTATCCTGTTCCTTTATCTGCTGGGTATTCCTCTGTCTCTTCATCTTGTTTAAATTGCTGAGTTTGGGGTGTCCTTTCTGTATTCTGGCAGTTTGTGGAGTTCTCTTTATACAGCACCATTGATAAAACATCTAGGTTAAAGATGAAAAGTTTCTCTACTGTGAGGGTCACTCAGAGAGGTTCACAGCGTTTCATGGAGAAGATAAGAGGGAGGAGGGAGTTAGAGGTGACCCAAATGAGATGAGGTGGAATCAATAGTGGAGAGAGTGGGGTAGCCAGTAGTCACTTCCTTATGTGCACTCCACAACTGGACCACTCAGAGATGTTCACGGAGTTATACAGAGAAGAGAAGAAGGAGGAAGGAGACAGAGGTGGCCAGAGGGATAAAAGGGGGTAATGAAAAGGAGGGAGACAGATCCAGCCAGTAATCAGTTCCCTAAGTGTTCTCCACCATCTGGAACACACATAAACTCACAGAGTTGGGTAGAGTAGAGAGGGGTTAGGGAGGAGACACAGGCAACCTGGTGGAGAAAAAGGAGAGTCCAAAGGGAGAGAGAGCAGTCAAGCCAGTAATCTCGCTCCCTAGTGAAAAATGGGTCCTGAAGATTGGGTTCTTAAAGGTAAAAAATTGGTAACAAATACATAAAAGCAAAAATTAAAAATCTAGAGTAGAGTTTGGATATCAAAAATACGATGTTAAAGAAAATAAGAAGGAAAAGAAAGAGAGAAAAAACGAACAAAGAAAAACAAACAAGGTCGCAAAAATTATAAAGAAAATACAGGTACAAAATTGATAACTAATACCAAAAAGCAAAATTAAAAATCTAGAGTAGAGTTTGGAATTTCAAAAATACAATGTTAAAAAAAAGGAAGAAGAAACATAAAGAGAGAAAACAAACAAAAACAATGTCGCAAAAATTATAAAGAAAACACAGGTACAAATTTGATATCAAATACAAAAAAGCATAAATTAAAAATCTAGAGTAGAGTTTGGAATTTCAGATATACAATGTTATATGAAAGAAGAAGAGAATGAAACAGAAAAAAAAAAGTCACAGAAATTATAAAAAAAAAAACCTGTAGGTACAAAATTGATAACATATACCAAAAAGCTAAAATTAAAAAACTAGAGTAGAGTTTGGAATTTCAAAAATACAATGTTAAAGAAAAGAAGAAAAAAAAAGGTCAAAAATTATAAAATATATATATATGAAGTTTGCTGAAGAAGAAAAAAATAGGATCTTTTTTTTTTTTTTTTTTTTTTCAAAGTAATAGGTTATAAAAGTGAAAATTAAAGGACCAATAGAGGACTTAAAAAATTTTTTTTTAATTAAAAAAAGAAAGAAAGAATGATCGTAAAAATAGTAAAAATATATCTAGGACTTTCTCTGGTTTTGTATTGTGGGTTCAGTTCATTTTTGGCTAGTTCCTTGGTCTGACTTATATTTCTCAAGATCTATAGGCCCCTTCCTATGTAGTCCGTAGTAACCACGGGGTTTTAATCTATTCCCCGTAGCTTCCAGGGCGTTTCCCTCTGTTACAACTTCTTCTGTTTGCTGGTCTCTTCAGTGTCTGGCTTCCGCCCTGACACAAAGGGGACGGTGGGGGAAACTTTTTTTTTTTTTTTTTTAGGCTCACTTGTTCAGTCGCGCTGTGGGGAGGGAGGGAGGGATGCTGCAAACAAATAACACTGGCGTGCGCTCGCAGTGCCTCAGCCACACTGGGTCTGCCCCCGCTCACAGTGCGTGTAGCTTCCCTGCCCACACTGCTCGGGCTCTAGGTTGTTCCGCCGAGAACAATCCGAGGCCGGCCCTGGGCTGCATGTACCTCCCAGGTCCAAGCCGCTCAGGTTCAGGCACTCGGGTAGTCCTCAGAGGCGCAGACTCAGTTGGGCCTGCATTTTGTGCTCTTCCCAGGTCTGAGCAGCTCAGGTGATGAGGTGTTTGGCGAACGCCAATGCTGCGACTTATAGCCTCCCCACCACTCGGTTATCTGGGTGTAAAACCGGCACACCTTCTCAGGTGGATGTTGACTGTCCAGACCCCCAAGAAGTTTTAGTTAGCAAAGAAGCCTGCTTACAGTTTTATAGATAATGTCTCTCTGGGGCTGCGATTGCCCCCTTCCGGCTCTGGCTGCCTGTCACCGGAGGGGGAAGGTCTGCAGCCTACTATCTATGTTCAGTCCTTTGTTCCGTGCGCGGGACTGGCGGTGTCTTAGGTTGGGGCTGGCTTTTCGCGTGGTAGATATCCCACAGTCTGGTTTGCTAGCCCAAATTATTTCGCTCAGATAGTGCTCAGGGTATTCAGGCCAGATTCTTACTCTAAGCGATGCATCCCGCGCCGCACCTCCCTGCCCAGCCCCCGCTTGCTAATGGCATGTGCAGGCATCTGCGCTGCTTCTCCACTGGGGGAGTTACCATAGGGCTCGCAATCTGCGAGTTTTAATTGTTTATTTTTTCTCCCTGTTATGTTGCCCTCTGTGCTTCCAAAGCTCGGCACAGATTCGGGAGTGAGAAGGTTTCCTGGTGTTTGGAAACTTCTCTCTTTTAAGACTCCCTTCCTGGGACGGAACTCCGTCCCTCCCTCTTTTGTCTCTTTGTTTGTCTTTTATATTTTTTCCTACCTCCTTTCAAAGAGTTGGGTTGCTTTTCTGGGTGCCTGATGTCCTCTGCCGGCATTCAGAAGTTGTTTTGTGGAATTTACTCGACATTTAAATGCTCTTTTGATGAATTCGTGGGGGAGAAAGTGTTCTACCCGTCCTACTCCTCTGCCATCTTGGCTCCTCCCCCTCTTCTTTTCTTTAACATCGTATTTTTGAAATTCCAAACTCTACACTAGATTTTTAATTTTTTCTTTTATGTATTTGTTACCAATTTTGTACCTTTAAGAACCCAATCTTCAGTACCCATTTTTCACTAGAGAGCGGGATTACTGGCTTAACTGCTCTCTCTCCCTTTGGACTCTCCTTTTTCTCCACCAGGTCGCCTGTGTCTCCTCCCTAACCCCTCTCTACTCTACCCAACTCTGTGAATTTCTGTGTGTTCCAGATGGTGGAGAACACTTAGGGAACTGATTACTGGCTGGATCTGTCTCTCTCCTTTTCATTCCCCCCCTTTATCCTCCTGGCCACCTCTGTCTCCTTCCTCCCTCTTCTCTTCTCCACGTAACGCTGTGAACCTCTCTGGGTGTCGCTCACTGTGGAGAAACTTTTCATCTTTAACCTAGATGTTTTATCAATGGTGCTGTATAGAAGGAGAAACTCTGAAACTACGGTAAAAATAAGACTGATAACTGGAAGCAGGAGACTTAAGTCCAAACCCTGACTGCAGGGAGCTCCTGACTCCAAGGAACATTAATTGACAGGAGCTCATCAAATGCCTCTATACCAGCACTGAAACCAAGTACCACACAAGGGCCAACAAGTTCCAGGGCAAGACATGCCAAGCAAATTCTCCAGCAACAGGGAACACAGCCCTGAGCTCCAAGATACATTACTAGACATTTCGCTGCACTCCGGAAAGAAGAAACACAGCTCCACCCACCAGAACACCGCCACAAGCTTCCCTAACCAAGAAACCTTGACAAGCCACCTGTACAAACTCACACAGAGTGAGGAAACGCCACAATAAAGAGAACTCCACAAACTGCCAGAATACAGAAAGGACACCCCAAACTCAGCAATTTAAACAAGATGAAGAGACAGAGGAATACCCAGCAGATAAAGGAACAGGATAAATGCCCACCAAACCAAACAAAAGAGGAAGAGATAGGGAATCTACCTGATAAAGAATTCCAAATAATGATAGTGAAATTGATCCAAAATCTTGAAATCAAAATGGAATCACAGATAAATAGCCTGGAGACAACGTTGAGAAGATGCAAGAAAGGTTTAACAAGGACCTAGAAGAAATAAAAGAGAGTCAATATATAATGAATAATGCAATAAATGAAATTAAAAACACTCTGGAGGCAACAAATAGTAGAATAACAGAGGCAGAAGATAGGATTAGTGAATTAGAAGATAGAATGGTAGAAATAAATGAATCAGAGAGGATAAAAGAAAAATGAATTAAAAGAAATGAGGACAATCTCAGAGACCTCCAGGACAATATTAAACGCTACAATATTCAAATCATAGGGGTTCCAGAAGAAGAAGACAAAAAGAAAGACCATGAGAAAATACTTGAAGAGATAATAGTTGAAAACTTCCCTAAAATGGGGAAGGAAATAACCACCCAAGTCCAAGAAACCCAGAGAGTCCCAAACAGGATAAACCCAAGGCAAAACACCCCAAGACACATATTAATCAAATTAGCAAAGATGAAACACAAAGAACAAATATTAAAAGCAGCAAGGGAAAAACAACAAAAAACACACAAGGGAATTCCCATAAGGATAACAGCTGATCTTTCAATAGAAACTCTTCAAGCCAGGAGGGAATGGCAAGACATACTTAAAGTGATGAAAGAAAATAACCTGCGGCCCAGATTATTGTACCCAGCAAGGATCTCATTCAAATATGAAGGAGAAATCAAAAGCTTTTCAGACAAGCAAAAGATGAGAGAATTCAGCACCATCAAACCAGCTCTCCAACAAATACTAAAGGATATTCTCTAGACAGGAAACACAAAAATGGTGTATAAATCGAACCCAAAACAATAAAGTAAATGGCAACGGGATCATACTTATCAGTAATTACCTTAAACGTAAATGGGTTGAATGCCCCAACCAAAAAACAAAGACTGGCTGAAT
Organism: Bos javanicus; assembly: GCF_032452875.1. Classification (NCBI taxonomy): domain Eukaryota; kingdom Metazoa; phylum Chordata; class Mammalia; order Artiodactyla; family Bovidae; genus Bos; species Bos javanicus. Next base: position 1,308,329 of record NC_083895.1, on the reverse strand, counting down.
GGATACAAAAACAAGACCCCTACATATGTTGTCTACAAGAGACCCACCTCAAAACAGGGGATACATACAGACCGAAAGTGAAGGGCTGGAAAAAGATTTTCCATGCAAATAGGGACCAAAAGAAAGCAGGAGTAGCAATACTCATATCAGATAAAATAGACTTTAAAACAAAGGCTGTGAAAAGAGACAAAGAAGGTCACTACATAATGATCAAAGGATCAATCCAAGAAGAAGATATAACAATTATAAATATATATGCACCCAACATGGGAGTGCTGCAATTTGTAAGACAAATGCTAACAAGTGTGAAAGGAGAAATTAGAATAACACAATAATAGTGGGAGACTTTAATACCCCACTCACATCTATGGATAGATCAACTAAACAGAAAATTGACAAGGAAACACAAACTTTAAACGATACAATAGACCAGTTAGACCTAATTGATATCTATAGGACATTTCATCCCAAAACAATGAATTTCACCTTTTTCTCAAGCACACATGGAACCTTCTCCAGGACAGATCACATCCTGGGCCATAAATCTAGCCTTGGTAAATTCAAAAAAATAGAAATCATTCCAAGCATCTTTTCTGACCACAATGCAGTAAGATTAGATCTCAATTACAGGAGAAAAACTATTAAAAATTCCAACATATGGAGGCTGAACAACACGCTGTTGAATAACCAACAAATCACAGAAGAAATCAAAAAAGAAATCAAAATTTGCATAGAGATGAATGAAAATGAAAACACAACAACCCAAAACCTATGGGACACTTTAAAAGCAGTCCTAAGGGGAAAGTTCATAGCAATACAGGCATACCTCAAGAAACAAGAAAAAAGTCAAATAAATAACCTAACCCTACACCTAACACAACTAGAAAAGGAAGAAATGAAGAACTCCAAGGGTAGTAGAAGGAAAGAAATCTTAAAAATTAGGAAATAAATAAATGCAAAAGAAACAAAAGAGACCATAGCAAAAATCAACAAAATCAAAAGCTGTTTCTTTGAAAGGGTAAATAAAATTGACAAACAATTAGCCAGACTCATCAAGAAACAAAGGGAGAAAAATCAAATCAATAAAATTAGAAATGAAACTGGAGAGATCACAACAGACAACACAGAAATACAAAGGATCATAAGAGACTACTATCAACAATTATATGCCAATAAAATGGACAATGTGGAAGAAATAGACAAATTCTTAGAAAAGTGCAACTTTGCAAAACTCGACCAGGAAGAAATAGAAAATCTTAACAGACCCATCACAAGCACGGAAATTGAAACTGTAATCAAAAATCTTCCAGCAAACAAAAGCCCAGGTCCAGACAGCTTCACAGCTGAATTCTACCAAAAATTTAGAGAAGAGCTAACACCTATCCTGCTCAAACTCTTCCAGAAAATTGCAGAGGAAGGTAAACTTCCAAACTCATTCTATGAGGCCACCATCACCCTAATACCAAAACCTGACAAAGATCCCCCGAAAAATGAAAACTACAGGCCAATATCACTGATGAACATAGATGCAAAAATCCTTAACAAAATTCTAGCAATCAGAATCCAACAACACATTAAAAAGATCATACACCATGACCAAGTGGGCTTTATCCCAGGGATGCAAGGATTCTTCAATATCCGCAAGTCAATCAATGTAATACACCACTTTAACAAATTGAAAAATACAAACCATATGATTGTCTCAATTAGATGCAGAGAAAGCCTTTGACAAAATTCAACATCCATTTATGATAAAAACTCTCCAGAAAGCAGGAATAGAAGGAACATACCTCAACATAATAAAAGCTATATATGACAAACCCACAGCAACATTATCCTCAATGGTGAAAAAATGAAAGCATTTCCTCTAAAGTCAGGAACAAGACAAGGGTGCCCACTTTCACCATTACTATTCAACATAGTTTTGGAAGTTTTGGCCACAGCAATCAGAGCAGAAAAAGAAATAAAAGGAATCCAAATTGGAAAAGAAGAAGTAAAACTCTCACTATTTGCAGATGACATGATCCTCTACATAGAAAACCCTAAAGACTCCACCAGAAAATTACTAGAACTAATCAATGATTATAATAAAGTTGCAGGATATAAAATCAACACACAGAAATCCCTTGCATTCCTATACACTAATAATGAGAAAACAGAAAGAGAAATTAAGGAAACAACTCCATTCACCATTGCAACAGAAAGAATAAAATACTTAGGAATATATCTACCTAAAGAAACTGAAGACCTGTATATAGAAAACTATAAAACACTGGTGAAAGAAATCAAAGAGGACACTAATAGATGGAGAAATATACCATGTTCATGGATTGGAAGAATCAATATAGTGAAAATGAGTATACTACCCAAAGCAATTTATAAATTCAATGCAATCCCTATCAAGCTACCAACAGTATTCTCCACAGAGCTAGAACAAATAATTTCACAATTTGTATGGAAATACAAAAAACATCGAATAGCCAAAGCTATCTTGAGAAAGAATGGAACTGGAGGAAACAACCAACCAACCTGACTTCAGGCTCTATTACAAAGCCACAGTTATCAAGACAGAATCAAGGCACAAAGACAGAAATATTGATCATTGGAACAAAATAGAAAGCCCAGAGATAAATCCGTACACATATGGACACCTTATCTTTGACAAAGGAGACAAGAATATACAATGGATTAAAGACAATCTCATTAACAAGTGGTGCTGGGTAAACTGGTCAACCACTTGTAAAAGAATGAAACTAGAACACTTTCTTACACCATACACAAAAATAAACTCAAAATGGATTAAAGATCTCAACGTAAGACCAGAAACTGTAAAGCTCCTAGAGGAGAACATAGGCAAAACATTCTCCGACATATATCACAGCAGGATCCTCTATGACCCACCTCCCAGAATATTGGAAATAAAAGCAAAAATAAACAAATGGGACCTAATTAAACTTAAAAGCTTCTGCACAACAAAGGAAACTATTAGCAAGGTGAAAAGGCAGCCTTCAGAATGGGAGAAAATAATAGCAAATGAAGCAATGGACAAACAACTAATCTCAAAAATATACAAGCAACTCCTACAGCTCAACTCCAGAAAAATAAATGACCCAATCAAAAAATGGGCCAAAGAACTAAATAGACATTTCTCCAAAGAAGACATACAGATGGCTAACGAACACGTGAAAAGATGCTCAACATCACTCATTATCAGAGAAATGCAAATCAAAACCACCATGAGGTACCATTTCACACCAGTCAGAATGGCTGCGATCCATAAGTCTACAAGCAATAAATGTTGGAGAGGGTGTGGAGAAAAGGGAACCCTCTTACACTGCTGGTGGGAATGCAAACTAGTGCAGCCACTATGGAGAACAGTGTGGAGATTCCTTAAAAAACTGGAAATAGAACTGCCTTATGATCCAGAAATCCCACTGCTGGGCATACACACTGAGGAAACCAGAAGGGAAAGAGACATGTGTACCCCAATGTTCATCGCAGCACTCTTTATAATAGCCAGGACATGGAAGCAACCTAGATGCCCATCAGCAGATGAATGGATAAGAAAGCTGTGGTACATATACACAATGGAGTATTACTCAGCCATTAAAAAGAATACATTTGAATCAGTTCTAATGAGGTGGATGAAACTGGAACCTATTATACAGAGTGAAGTAAGCCAGAAAGAAAAACACCAATACAGTATACTAACACATATATATGGAATTTAGAAAGATGGTAACAATAATCCTGTGTATGAGACAGCAAAAGAGACACTGATATATACATCAGTCTTATGGACTTTGTGGGAGAGGGAGAGGGTGGGGAGATTTGGGAGAATGGCATTGAAACATGTATAATATCATGTATGAAACGAGTCGCCAGTCCAGATTCAATGCACGATACTGGATGTTTGGGACTGGTGCACTGGGACGACCCAGAGGGAGGGTATGGGGACGGAGGAGGGAGGAAGGTTCAGGATGGGGAACACGGGTATACCTGTGGCAGATTCATTTCGATGTTTGGCAAAACTAATACAATATTGTAAAGTTTAAAAATAAAATAAAATTAAAAATTAAAAAAAATGTTCATGAAACTCTTGCCAAATCATTTATTTTCCCTCAGTCCACAACTGTGATCTTATGGGGAGTTGGCAGAGGACAAAACGTGATTGCATCTGTTTGCATTTAGTTCTACAAGAAAATTTGGCACTGACTGAACATGGACTATTATAGCATTGCAGCCTCAAACATGAATATTTCTAAAAGGAAAACCTCGGCCAATGCATTTGATTGTCTAGTTTGTATAGACCACAAGATATCTAGATGTGTAGGTCTATTCCAGTTAGTGACATTTGGTTTCACTGAATGTTTAACTTTAGAAACCGTAGAATAGAAGGCGTGAAAGAATTTTTTTTTCAGGTTCCATACTGTACAGAAACCAAACCAGTCCACTGAAAACCCACACATACAAGACAGATACAGATTTTTATGGCCAACATCTCAGCTGAGGTCCTAGTTCACAACCAGCATCAACTTTCAGGCATGTAATTTAAGGTGATAAGCAATTTCAGCTGCCAGTTAATGAACTTCTGAATTTTATAAGCTGCAACCCCAGACATCACAGAGCAAAGATAAGCCATCTTCACTATGTCTAAATTCTTGATCCCAATCACAGAAACAAGGGCTAATTCAGTATTGCATAATTTTCATACATTTAATTACATACTTCTATTTTATTTTTTAAGTTTGGATTATTAATTTTACAATCTATTCTTAGTGTTACAGATTATTCAAGAAAGATTTCAACCTGAACTAGAAGAGAAACTAGCATTGTCCAGAATGTTCAGGATTTGCATTTCCTTTTTGGGAGAGAAAGAGGGAGACTATCTTTGTAGAAGCATCTTGTTTGGTAAAAGCATAGAGATACTATTGGTTTTTGTAAGGAGGTCCAAATTTAACGTAGAGGAGTGTTTATAAACAGTAGGAAAAGGAGTTAAATGTTGTACTCATGTACTTATTAGCCTCAGCTCAATAATTGACCTTTAAATGTTCTCTGAGATGCTGGGAGTAAAATTTCACAATATTTTTCCTTTAGCAGATGACTTCCTATTAGTTTATGTCATTAAGAGCACACTAGAATAAGATTGGAAGTCCAAAAGAGAGAAAATTAGCTATAAGATACTAGAGAATTTACGTTTCAGTAATTAAGGATGCTTATTTAATATTAGTCTGATATTTTAAGAGAGCTTCTTTGGTAGCTCAGATGGTAAAGAATCTGCCTGGAATACTGGAGACCTAGTTCCAATCCCTGGGTCAAGAAGATCCCCTGGAGAAGGGAATGGCTACCCACTTCAGTATTCTGGTCTGGAGAATTCCATGGGCAGAGGAGCATGGTGGGCTACAGTCTATGGGGTTGCAAAGAGTCAGACACAACTGAATGACTAACACTTTCACTTTCATTTTAAGAATTGACAAAATCATTTTACTCAAATTTAGTAAACATCCACTTCCCACTACCCACCACCTACCATTTCCTATAAATTAAGCATTTCAAAGAAAGAAAGAAAAAAATATATATATATAGCACAGTCAAAATATAATGTCAAATTAAGGAATCTTGAGACATGTATGAGAAGGGCAAAGGGGGAAAATAAACATGAAAAAATCAAATTTCCCAAGAAAGAGAGATCTGAGAAAATGCTGAAGATTCTGTAGCCAGCTTTTGCAATCACTGTAAATCTATCCAAACATTTTTCTCATCAATTTTATTAAATATTTTTCCCTATATAGCATATATTCTTAATATGGACCTCAGTCAGTAAATAGAATTAATTTTCTCCACTTCCCTATGATTTGTGAACATTGCTCACCTCTTAAAAACACATTGTCTATATGTATAGATTTAATATGCTACTACAAAAACTCAGAATACAATGAATAAGGTAAGAAATAATTTGAAATACCCCAGTGTCATACATGGGTATGATGTGCTAGTTTATTTTTCCTTACTGTATTTTTTGAGTGAGCAGTTTCTGAAATTGCCATATATGCATTTCATTAAAAAATACAATAAAGTTCTTTGGCCCATTTTTTGATTGGGTCATTTATTTTTCTGGAGTTGAGCTGTAGGAGTTGCTTGTATATTTTTGAGATTAGTTGTTTGTCCATTGCTTCATTTGCTATTATTTTCTCCCATTCTGAAGGCTGCCTTTTCACCTTGCTAATAGTTTCCTTTGTTGTGCAGAAGCTTTTAAGTTTAATTAGGTCCCATTTGTTTATTTTTTCTTTTATTTCCAATATTCTGGGAGGTGGGTCATAGAGGATCCTGCTGTGATGTATGCCAGAGAGTGTTTTACCTATGTTCTCCTCTAGGAGTTTTATAGTTTCTGGTCTTACATTTAGATCTTTAATCCATTTTGAGTTTATTTTTGTGTATGGTGTTAGAAAGTGTTCTAGTTTCATTCTTTTACAAGTGGTTGACCAAATGCAAATCAAAACCACTATGAGGTACCATTTCACACCAGTCAGAATGGCTGCCATCCAAAAGTCTACAAGCAATAAATGCTGGAGAGGGTGTGGAGAAAAGGGAACCCTCTTACACTGCTGGTGGGAATGCAAACTAGTACAGCCACTATGGAGAACAGTGTGGAGATTCCTTAAAAAACTGGAAATAGAACTGCCTTATGATCCAGCAATCCCACTGCTGGGCATACACACTGAGGAAACCAGAAGGGAAAGAGACACGTGTACCCCAATGTTCATCGCAGCACTGTTTATAATAGCCAGGACAAGGAAGCAACCTAGATGCCCATCAGCAGGTGAATGGATAAGAAAGCTGTGGTACATATACACAATGGAGTATTACTCAGCCATTAAAAAGAATACGTTTGAATCAGTTCTAATGAGATGGATAAAACTGGAACCTATTATACAGAGTGAAGTAAGCCAGAAAGAAAAACACCAATACAGTATACTAACGCATATATATGGAATTTAGAAAGATGGTAACAATAACCCTGTGTACGAGACTTCAAAAGAGACACCAATGTATAGATCAGTCTTATGAACTCTGTGGGAAAGGGAGAGGGTGGGGAGATTTGGGAGAATAGCATTGAAACATGTATAGTATCATGTATGAAACGAGTCGCCAGTCCAGGTTCGATGCACGGTACTGGATGCTTGGGGCTGGTGCACTGGGACGACCCAGAGGGAGGGTAGGGGAGGGAGGAGGGAGGAGGGTTCAGGATGGGGAACGCGGGTATACCTGTGGCAGATTCATTTTGATATTTGGCAAAACTAATACAATTTTGTAAAGTTTAAAAATAAAATAAAAGTTAAAAAAATACAATAAAGATGAAAGAAATATCACAGCACAAATTTATGAAGTAGTTTTAATTTTGATAGTCTGTTAATAAAAATGAAATTACTGTAAGATATTGGTTATCTTAGGGTACTTCTTAACACTAAGTCACAATTTTCTCTGCACTACAAAAATATAGTTAAATAATTATTTTTATTTCTTTAGTATCATTTCACAAAAATTCAGCATTCTTTTTTCATTTTGCTGCTTAAATTATAAGAATAGTTATTATTATAGTTAAAGTAAATTTTATGCCATAAGTTCAAATTTTCTCCTAGTTGTATCAGAATATGGTTTCCTATAAAATTACCTTAATTGAATTGAATGACTCTATCCCATTTCAGGATGGCAAGGATTTTGAAGCTAGGAAATTATTAGTCAGTGGAGATATACAAGCATAAACTGGGCTATTCTTTGATAAGAATACGGAGGAAAGAGGAAAATATAAGAGAATCAAAATAGGACTCAATGCAATTCACTATGGATAGAATATTTTATAACTCTAACTCAACTGGGATTCTACTTGTGAATAATGTGCTACTAACACTAAAGTTAGCCAAATAATTTTATGGTAATCAAAATTTAAACTAAAGAGAATAGATTTAAATGATGTATAATGCACATTTGTTCAAATATTCTTTTTAAAAAGTGAAATGGTTATTTCATTAATTCATTGATCATTCCATCTAAGTGGCTGTACAATGAATTTTTAGGTTGAATCAGGAATAGTTTCTTCTTGAGACACTCACTTTGCAGAGTCTTAGAAAATTGTATATATTTGCCCAGGGAGTAGAATGTGAGTCAGTGATGGAACCAATGGATCTTCAGATTAAAACATAAATAAAACAAGTATTCTGCAATTCTCACACAAGCAAACAAACATTTTCAATCATGGGAGTCATAGAGTCATTTATTTTGTGTCTATGCCTAAAGGAAATTTGGTTGAGAAGAACAGAATGTGACTTATATGACAATGTAAGAATTAATTAGCCTTTGAATATTCTAAGAAATCGTGTTCCCAGAGGCATTTCTAAACAGAGCTTCACAAAAAGCTTCCCACCTTGCTGTCCAAGGTCACGTCCCTGGAGCTGTGGACATTGCCTGTCTTAGCAGAGCTTCTATTCTGCTGTTTGTTTTGTTTTTCTCTTATGCCACTTCATTTCCACAGATCATATACGCTCAGCCCCAAAAGTACTTCAGGTATTTAATCTCTTACTTCATACTGAAATCCATGTGTTAATGGTTTCTTTCAAGTATATAAGACTTCAGAAAATCAATTTTTATAATATCTTAAGTATTAGAAAGTAGTAATAACAATAGTTTACTGAGAGATTATTTCATGCTTCAAATTTATAATTCCATCTCACAATAATGACATAAATGGCATTACCTCTATTGTGTTAATCTGGACTTCCCTGGTGGCTCAGAAGGTAAAGCATCTGTCTACAACGCGGGAGACCCTGGTTTGATCCCTGGGTTGGGAAGATCCCCTGAAGAAGGAAATGGCAATCCACTCCAGGACTATTGCCTGGAAAATCCCATGGACAAAGGAGCCTGGTAGGCTACAGTCCATGGGGTCACAAAGAGTCAGACACTACTGAGCGACTTTACTTTACTTACTTTACTGTTATGTTAAGAAGAACATAAAGTAATTACCAAACTAATCAGAATCCGTTTTATTATTCACTCTCAGAAAGCACTCAATTATTTTTCTCCTATTTACTAGCTGTTTGAACTAGCCACTTAACTTCTAGAGACTCATTTTTTTTTTTTTATCTTTTACCTAACAATATTCATTTATGTGTCCACCATATCTTCTCATGGCTTGGTAGCTCATTTCTTTTTAATACTGAGGTGTATTACATTGTCTAAATGTGCCACAGTTTTGGGCTTCCCTGGTGCCTCAGCCAATGAAGAATCTGCCTGTAATTTGGGAGACCTGTGTTCAGAAGATTCCCTGGAGAAGGGAATTGAAACCCACTCTACTACTCTTGCCTGGAAAATCCCATGGATAGAGGAGCCTGGCAGGCTATAGTCCATGGGATTGCAAAGAATGGGACATAACTCTTTCACTTTATTTACTGAAGGGCATCTTAGATGCTTCAAGGTTTGGCAGTCATAAATGAAGTTGGTATAAGCATCCATGTGCAAACAAATGTATTTTGCAGTCAGTTTGCTTGTTCTTTTCTAGATCACATTTGTCTTTTGCTGATTTTATTTACTTTTTTCCTAAGTGTATAAGGTAAGGTCTTTGGTTTTGACTTCCATTCACTTATCAGTTTTAGATAAGTAGGAGTGGGTGAATATTTATACACATTTTAATTTAGTTCCTTAAGTTTTATGCAGAATGTTTTTAAAATCTGGTCAGTAGGTATAATATACGTTAGTCTGAGTTTTTGCTTCTTCCTCTGTCTACACTAATTACTATTATTATTTTTTCCCCCAAAGGGAAGTCAGGACAGTTGACCCAGAAACTACTTTAAAACATAACCTACATACTTGTATTTTTTGTTGCTGTTGTTGCACAATTCATTTCTCAATGACTCTAGGGAATGTATATATGAAAGTTCTATCAGAAATTGCAAATGTTACTTTAATTTTAGATTTCAATTTCTCCAGTACCACAGAATCAATATCAGTACATGATTTGACTCCTAAGTGCAATGTTTTTAATAAAATTATAATTAAAATATATTTGCTTATAATTCACTGATCCATTACGTCTCATTACATAATGAAAGTCATTTATGACAAACCCATAGGAAACATCATGCTCAATGGTGAAAACGGAGAGTCTTTTTGCTAAATCAGAAATGAAACAAGCCTTCCCACACTCACCACTTCTATTTAACATAGTGTTTGAAGTCCCACACAACAATCAGACTAGAAGAAGAAATAAAAGCAATCCACACTTAAAGTGAAGAAGTAAAAGTCACTCTTTGCAGATGACATAACTTTATATAGAAAACTCCAAAGTCTCTACCTTTAAAATATTAGAAAAATGAACTTAGCAAAAGTTACCAGATTTAAGATTTGTATATACCTGTTGCATGTCTATACACTAATAATGAATTAACAGAGAGGGACAATATATATATTTTTAATTCCTGGTTAAAATCACATCAAAAAGAATAAACTATCTAGTAATAAACTTAATGAAAGTAAAAAGCCTACACTCTGAAAAAGAAAAAAAAGAGAAAATGGTGGGAGAAATTGTAGAAAATGCAAATAAATGAAAACACATCCGTTGCTTCATTTGCTATTATTTTCTCCCATTCTGAAGGCTGCCTTTTCACCTTGCTAATAGTTTCCTTTGATGTGCAGAAGCTTTTAAGTTTAATTAGGTCCCATTTGTTTATTTTTGCTTTTATTTCCAATATTCTGGGAGGTGGGTCATAGAGGATCCTGCTGTGATGTATGTCAGAGAGTGTTTTGCCTATGTTCTCCTCTAGGAGTTTTATAGTTTCTGGTCTTACATTTAGATCTTTAATCCATTTTGAGTTTATTTTTGTGTATGGTGTTAGAAAGTGTTCTAGTTTCATTCTCTTACAAGTGGTTGACCAGTTTTCCCAGCACCACTTGTTAAAGAGATTGTCTTTAATCCATTGTATATTCTTGCCTCCTTTGTCAAAGATAAGGTGTCCATAGGTGCATGGATTTATCTCCGGGCTTTCTATTTTGTTCCATTGATCAATATTTCTGTCTTTGTGCCAGTACCATACTGTCTTGATAACTGTGGCTTTGTAATAGAGCCTGAAGTCAGGTAGGTTGATTCCTCCAGTTCCATTCTTCTTTCTCAAGATAGCTTTGGCTATTCGAGGTTTTTTGTATTTCCATACAAATTGTGAAATTATTTATTCTAGCTCTGTGAAGAATACTGTTGGTAGCTTGATAGGGATTGCATTGAATCTATAAATTGCTTTGGGTAGTATACTCATTTTCACTATATTGATTCTTCCAATCCATGAACATGGTATATTTCTCCATCTATTAGTGTCCTCTTTGATTTCTTTCACCAGTGTTTTGTAGTTTTCTATATATAGGTCTTTAGTTTCTTTAGGTAGATATATTCCTAAGTATTTTATTCTTTCTGTTGCAATGGTGAATGGAATTGTTTCCTTAATTTCTCTTTCAGTTTTCTCATTATTAGTGTATAGGAATGCAAGGGATTTTTGTGTGTTGATTTTATATCCTGCAACTTTATTATAATCATTGATTAGTTCTAGTAGTTTTCTGGTGGAGTCTTTAGGGTTTTCTATGTAAAGGATCATGTCATCTGCAAATAGTGAGAGTTTTACTTCTTCTTTTCCAATTTGGATTCCTTTTATTTCTTTTTCTGCTCTGATTGCTGTGGCCAAAACTTCCAAAACTATGTTGAATAGTAATGGTGAAAGTGGGCACCCTTGTCTTGTTCCTGACTTTAGAGGAAATGCTTTCAATTTTTCACCATTGAGGATAATGTTTGCTGTGGGTTTGTCATATATAGCTTTTATTATGTTGAGGTATGTTCCTTTTATTCCTGCTTTCTGGAGAGTTCTTATCATAAATGGATGTTGAATTTTGTCAAAGGCTTCTCTGCATCTATTGAGATAATCATATGGTTTTTATTTTTCAATTTGTTAAAGTGGTGTATAACATTGATTGACTTGCGGATATTGAAGAATCCTTGCATCCCTGGGATAAAGCCCACTTGGTCATGGTGTATAATCTTTTAAATGTGTTGTTGGATTCTGATTGCTAGAATTTTGTTAAGGATTTTTGCATCTATGTTCATCAGTGATATTGGCCTGTAGTTTTTTTTTTTTCTGGGATCTTTGTCAGGTTTTGGTATTAGGGTGATGGTGGCCTCATAGAATGAGTTTGGAAGTTTACCTTCCTCTGCAATTTTCTGGAAGAGTTTGAGCAGGATAGGTGTTAGCTCTTCTCTAAATTTTTGGTAGAATTCAGCTGTGAAGCCGTCTGGACCTGGGCTTTTGTTTGCTGGAAGATTTTTTATTACAGTTTCAATTTCTGTGCTTGTGATGGGTCTTTTAAGATTTTCAGCCTTCAGAATGGGAGAAAATAATAGCAAATGAAGCAACGGACAAACAACTGATCTCAAAAATATACAAGCAACTCCTACAGCTCAACTCCAGAAAAATAAATGACCCAATCAAAAAAATGGGCCAAAGAACTAAATAGACATTTCTCCAAAGAAGACATACAGATGGCTACCAAACACATGAAAAGATGCTCAACATCACTCATTATCAGAGAAATGCAAATCAAAACCACTATGAGGTACCATTTCACACCAGTCAGAATGGCTGCCATCCAAAAGTCTACAAGCAATAAATGCTGGAGAGGGTGTGGAGAAAAGGGAACTCTCTTACACTGTTGGTGGGAATGCAAACTAGTACAGCCACTATGGAGAACAGTGTGGAGATTCCTTAAGAAACTGGAAATAGAACTGCCTTATGATCCAGTAATCCCACTGCTGGGCATACACACTGAGGAAACCAGAAAGGAAAGAGACACGTGTACCCCAATGTTCATCACAGCACTGTTTATAATAGCCAGGACATGGAAGCAACCTAGATGCCCATCAGCAGATGAATGGATAAGAAAGCTGTGGTACATATACACAATGGAGTATTACTCAGCCATTAAAAAGAATACATTTGAATCAGTTCTAATGAGATGGATGAAACTGGAACCTATTATACAGAGTGAAGTAAGCCAGAAAGAAAAACACCAATACAGTATACTAACGCATATATATGGAATTTAGAAAGATGGTAACAATAATCCTGTGTACGAGACTTCAAAAGAGACACTGATGTATAGATCAGTCTTATGGACTCTGTGGGAGAGGGAGAGGGTGGGGAGATTTGGGAGAATAGCATTGAAACATGTATAGTATCATGTATGAAACGAGTCGCCAGTCCAGGTTCGATACACGGTACTGGATGCTTGGGACTGGTACACTGGGAGGACCCAGAGGGAAGGTAGGGGAGGGAGGTGGGAGGAGGGTTCAGGATGGGGAACGCGGGTATACCTGTGGTGGATTCATTTCTATATTTGGCAAAACTAATACAATATTGTAAAGTTTAAAAATAAAATAAAAATTAAAAAAAAAAGAAAACACATCACAGGCTCTTGGATTAGAATAATTAATATTCTTAAAATGTCTATACTATTCAATACAATCTAGAAATATAATACAATTCCTATCAAAATACCAATGAAATTTTTACAGAAGTGGAACAAATAATTCTAAAATTCGTATGAAACCAAAAGACCCCAAATTAACAAAGCAAACTTGAACAAAAACAAAAGCAAAAAAACCCTGAAGGTATCACAATTCCACTCTTCATACAATATTCAAAGCAACAGTACACGAAATGCATGGTATTGATACAAAAACAGACATATGGATCAATGGAACATAACAGACAGCACAGAAATGAACCTATGGACACCTATGGGCAATTATCTTTCACGTAAATGCCAAAAACAAATAATGGGGGGAAATATAGTTTCTTCTGCATTCCATATCTGATATATCATGGGATTTATGCTAATATTTAGTCTTTCTGATATATTATTAATAAATAAGGGGAATTTTATATACAAGAGAACAATATATACATTCATATTAAAAGGCAAATACAGAGTCTTTGAATTTAATTTCATAAATGTTTAATCACAGCTTAATTTGCCTTGGGTTTATTATGAAAAACTTCAGGGGTACAAATAAATAGAAAGATATATAATTTTTGCCTCAGTCAAACAGGGAAAATGCAATTCACACACACACACACACACACACATACACACACACACACAAAGTAGTATGGGGTTTGGATTATTTCATATACAGTAAAAGTACAGCTAAAAACCAATAAAAGGAAAAGAAAAGCAAAAGGGAAATACTTCTGGTCTATTTCAGTTCAATTCAGTCACTCAGTCATGTCCGTCTCTTTGTGACTCCATGGACTGCAGCACGCCAGGCCTCTCTGTCCATCACCTACTCCCAGAGGCCACCCAAAACCATGTCCATTGAGTCAGTGATGCCTTCCAACCATCTCATCCTCTGTTGTCCGCTTCTCCTGCCCTCAATCTTTCCCAGTATCCCAGTCTTTTCCAATGAGTCAACTCTTCACATCAGGTGGCCAAAGTATTGGAGTTTCAGCTTCAACATCAGTCCTTCCAATGAACACTCAGGACTGATATCCTTTAGGATGTACTGGTGGGATCTCCTTGCAGTCCAAGGGACTCTCAAGAGCCTTCTCCAACACCACAGCTCAAAAGCATCAATTCTTTGGCACTCAGCTTCCTTCACAGTCCAACTCTAACATGCATACATGACCACTGGAAAAAAACATAGCCTTAACTAGACAGGCCTTTGTTGACAAAGTGATGTCTCTGATTTTTAATATGCTGTCTAGCTTGGTGATAACTTTCCTTCCAAGGAGTAAGTGTCTTTTAATTTCATGGCTGCAGTCACCATCTGCAGTATTTTGGAGCCCCCAAAAATAAAGTCTGACACTGTTTCCACTGTTTCCTTGTCTATTCCCCATGAAGTGATGGAACCAGATGCCATGATCTTAGTTTTCTGAACGTTGAGCTTTAAGCCAACTTTTTCACTCTCCTCTCCTTTTTCACTTTCATCAAGAGGCCCTTTAGTTCTTCTTCACTTTCTGCCATAAGGGTGGTTTCATATGCATATCTGAGATTATTGATATTTCTCCCAGCAATCTTGATTCCAGCTTCTGCTTTCTCTAGCCCAGCATTTCTCATGATGTACTCTGCATAGAAGTTAAATAAACAGGGTAACAATATACAGCCTTGACATACTCCTTTTCCTATTTGGAACTAGTCTGTTGTTCTATGTCCAGTTCTGACTGTTGCTTCCTGACCTGTATACAGGTTTCTCAAGAGGCAGGTCAGGTGGTCTGCTATTCCTATCTCCTTCAGAATTTTCCACAGTTTATTGTGATCCACACAGTCAAAGGCTTTGGCATAGTCAATAAAGCAGAAATAGATGTTTTTCTGGAACTCTCTTGCTTTTTTGATAATCCAACAGATGTTGGCAATTTGATCTCTTGTTCCTCTGACTGTTCTAAAACCAGCTTGAACATTTGGAAGTTCACTGTTCATGTATTGCTGAAGCCTGCTTGGAGAATTTTGAGCATTATTTTACTAGCGTGTGAGATGAGTGCAATTGTGCAGTAGTTTGAGCATTCTTTGGCATTGCCTTTCTTTGGGATTGGAATGAAAACTGACCTTTTCCAGTCCTGTGGCCATTGCTGAGTGTTCCAAATTTGCTGGCATATTGAGTGCAGCACTTTCACAGCATCATCTTTCAGGATTTGGAATAGCTCAACTGGAATTCCATCACCTCCACTAGCTTTGTTCATAGTGATGCTTCCTAAGGCCCACTTGACTTCACATTCCAGGATGTCGGGATCTAGGTGAATGATCCCGCCATCATGATTATCTGGGTCATGAAGAACTTTTTTGTACTGTTCTTCTGTATGTTCTTGCCACCTTTTCTTAGTATCTTCTGTTTCTGTTAGATTCCTACCATTTCTGTCCATTATTGGTTTATTTATAGATCTGCAAAATATTCCTGAATAAGATAATATCTGAAATGTGAATAATATTTATGACATGGACCCTAAAACATAAGAGTGGAGGGATCCTAGTCAGAGAAAATAGAAGAAAAACAGTCATAGATTTCCAGATTTTAGGGTCAGTTTAGAGAATGTAGAGGGGCCCAGTGTAGCTGGATAAAAGCTTCTAATGAGAGGGAACTGAGGGGTAAAAGATGAAGAAACAAGAAAGAATCTACTATGAGTTTATTATTGCCAAATCTGGTGCAAAGCACCTAGTATGAGTTTCTTGTAGCCATACCCCAAGCAAAATTTAACAGATGGTGGCCCAATTAATATTTCATTTTATGAAGCATAATATTATCTCATTTCATAGGTATTCATTTTCAAAAACAATATAATTAGAACAAATTTCCAAGACAAAGGCATAAAACCAAAAAAATTGAGAAGTCACCCAGGTTTCCTTGACCACCTAGTCTCTTTGTAACTCCATAATTTCTTTCAATGTGATGACTTATGAAATTAGATAGTTATACCTAATTTTCTAATGCATGAGTGAGAAGGTTGGATTGTATTCCAAGGAAAATAGGTTCCTCAGGAATTATTGGGCAGGTCGGTCATACAATAAGAGATGAGTTTTAGAAGGACAATTCTTGCATTCCTTCAGTGCTCACACACGAAACTAGCTGGGTTCTTTAAAGTGCATATTGTAGTCTGAATCACAGTAGCATGCTTCATTGGCTAACCTAATGTCAGGCATGAGAGATGGACTATAAAGAAATCTGAGTGCCAAAAATTCATGCTTTCAAACTATGGTGTTGGAGAAGACTCTTGAGAGTCTCTTGGACATCAAGGAGCTCCAACCAGTCCATCCTAAAGAAAACAAGTCCTGAATATTCATTGGAAGGATTGATGATGAATCTGAAACTCCAAAACTTTGGCCACCTGATGAGAATAACTGACTCATTGGAAAAGACCCTCATGCTGGGAAAGATTGAAGGCAGGAGGAGAAGCGGACGGCAGAGGATGAGATGGTTGGATGGCATCATCGACTCAATGAACATGAGTTTGACTAAACTCCGGGAGCTGGTGATGGACAGGGAAGCCTGGTGTGCTGCAGTCCATGGGGTTGCAAAGAGTTGGACATGACTGAGCGACTGAACTGAATGCCTGAAGACATTTATTTCAATTCCTCAAAGAAATGGTATACGTTTTCTGCTAATACCTCAAAGGACACAGGTCCTAGAGACGAGACATGAATTCTAAATCATAATGAGTATCACCCTATTTACTTTAAACCTGAATGTGCCACTTTAGCCCATACCTTCCTCATGGCGATTTTCATCTCCATGTTTCTCAGGGTGTAGATGAGAGGGTTCAGCATGGGGGCAATCACAGCGTAAAACACAGAGATGTCTTTGTCCTTGTTCTTGCTCCCTGCAGGTAGAATGTAAGTATAGATACAGGGCACAAAGAATAAAACTACAACTGTTATGTGAGAACTACATGTTGAGAGAGATTTTTTTCGCCCTGCAGAAGAATGTATTCTAAGGTTATATAATATGACTATGTAAGAAGCTACTAGAACAAGAAATATGACAACCACCACCATTCCTGAATTTGCAATCACTAAGATACTCACAACATGAATATCTTTGCACACCAGTTTTAAAAGAGGCTTCACATCACATAGGTAGTGATCTATCTGATTAGGACCACAGAAAGGTAACTTGAGTACCATGAGAAGTAAAGCAATAGAATGCCAAAAACCTACAGCCCAGGCCAGGACCATCAACATGTCACAACTCTGTCTGTTCAGGGGCTTGACGATGGCGATATAGTGATCAAAAGCCATGAACACCAAGATGAATATTTCCACACCTGCCAGCAAGTGGGCAGTGAAGATCTGGGTCATACAATTGTTATAGGAAATGTTTCTTCGTGCTGCAGCTAAGTCCGTGATTAGCCTGGGGATCACAGTGGAGGTGTAGCTGAAATCCATGAAGGAGAGGTGACAAAGGAAGTAGTACATCGGTTGTTGCATTAGATGGCTGCAGGTGATGGTGAGAAAGATGATGAAATTCCCCATTAAGACAGCCAGATAACAGAGCAGGAACAAGAAGAAGAACAGTAACTATATTTTCTTATTTCCCCACAACCCTATGAAAACAAATTCTGTGACATTGTTTTGGGTTTCCATGAAGTTGTGTAGAGTTTGGAGGACACAACAGAAATTCAGTTCATCTAAAACAATAAAGAACATAATACATCTTTAATTGCATATTTAAAGTTTTGGATTATTGTACATTGGGCAAAGATGTAGGGCACAGAAAATTTACTATAAGCAATCTATTATTTGATATTAAGAGCAGCATATTTTGAACAATATTTAATAAAATAATAATTATGTCTGGAACATAACAACCCAACCAAGAGGTGGTATTCTGATACTCATTTTATACTTGTAAAATAAAAGCAAGAGTTTTCAGAATTTGCACCAAGTCATTAAGAGATTAAGTTGCAATCAAACTAAGATGAACCTGACCCTGATACCGGAGTTCATGTTCTTGGGAACTATGCAACAACATTCACTGATCACAGAAATTTCAGCTTTTGTCCATCTCTATAAAAAATATAAAGTCATTCTCCATCCCAGCTTTTAGTCATCTATGTAATGGCTATTTACATATTTAAGAAAATCTCTCGACTTCTCCATGTGCATGTAAATCATGTACAAAGTCCCAATTTCAGATGAATATTCAATGGAACTAAATATTACTTTTGAAAATTTTGAAAAATGCTTTTAGTCATAGCAGAGCATACCTGTATTAGTTTAAAATATTTTCAGTGACTCTCCTTGTACTCATGTGTGATAAAGATTCAGAACATGGAGAGACCGGAAACAGAGAAGTTAACCACAATGTAAACCATCTGAATATAGGAAGAAATATTATTGTTACATAAAAATCCACTTTAACCTTAATTTCAATAAATGTATGTTTCAGAGGTTTCTGTTGATACTCCTTAGAGCTAGTAATTTTTTTTTTTTTTTTTTTTTTGACATTGGGCGAACTCAACACAAGGAATGACTTATTTAGTTAAACACTAAATGCCACCTTTTGGATGTTGTAAACCAAGGAGAACAGAGTGAGTATGTTGAAAAAATCAACTTTTACCCAAAACCAAATGTTTTCCACAGTAAAATCATTGTTTTAATCAAATGCTGTTAATTGTAATGAGTTGTAGAAAATGCAGCTCTTAGTTTAGCATCTTTTTTAAACAGCAGTACAAGCCTCAGCATCCCTTAATATTTGAATTAGTCATGCACTACTTACAGTGGTTCATCAGAACTTTGGAAAATACAGACTCATGGAAAAAGATCCCTCAGTGAAGGCTTTATTCTTCTTCTGGTCTTCCTTTAAACCAAAAATAAATAAATAAATAAATAAATAGACTGCCTTGTCCCTTTCTTTGTCCCTCCCTGTTTTCTCTCACACTCTCTTTCCCTGCATCCAGCCCACACACATACCACCATCACCCAAATACATATTTAGATACCAAGGATTTTGGGAGTGAAGGAAGAACATTGAGTCCAACTTTTCACATATTTTTCAGTTAAGGTGTTTCTTCCCAAAATCCCTCCTTCAAACTTTAAATTCTTAAAAAAAAAAAATCATTGAGGGATAGTTTCAAAAGATATATCAAGCTACAGTTTGAAAGAGAAAAAAGCACTTAAATAAGCATATTAAGAAAGGGGATTTATAATTAAGGTCATGATTGTACATGGACAGTATAAAAACCCATCAAGGGCAATTTGATAAAATTGTTATCAACATTTTAAGTGTTTATCATATTAGTAATAAATAAACGTATCATGAAATTAACATGTATGGTTTTCATTATTTTCTGTGTTTAGAGTAAAGTGTTAAGATGAAAACAGAAAGTGCAAGTGTAGTTTTCTCAGTCATGTCTGACTCTTTGAAAGCCCATGGGCTGTAGCCCTCCAGTCTCTGTCCATGGAATTCTCCAAGAAAGAATATTGGAGTGCATTGCCATGCCCTTCTCTAGAAGATCTTCCCAATCCAGGAATCAAAACCAGGTCTCCTGTATTGCAGGCAAATTCTTTACCATCTGAGCTGCTAGGGAAGCCCAAATGTTGAGATACTATATACTAACTAATTAAATGATCTGAGTATAAAACTTAAAAAAAAAATCATTTACTGACCATTTCACCTTTACCAACACGTACTAAGGCATATAAAATTTCAATTACTATAATAAAAAATTACATAAAATTTTTCTAAATCCCAATTATTTTTATAGAAATTTAATGTGCATCTGTGCAACTAATCATAACACTGATTTCTGCAAAACTTTGCAGTCATTTGAAATTTCAAGTGATGCTTCAGACTGTTTCTTTTTTTTTTTTTCTCTGAGACTGGGCTTTGAAACAGCAAATAGATAGATAATATATCTGACCCTCTCAGGAACTGTCCATCCAAAAGACTCTTTGAGGAAGGCATTGTTGTATATAACTTGAATTGAAAGCACACCAAAGGAAATTAGGGGAAAAAAAATTCCCATAGGCATTTTACAGCAGCCAGTGTGTATAACGTTATAATTATAAGAATAAAACTACTAATATTAATGGGGTATATAAGACGGGTTTGAGGCTTCTTTCTTTAACTAAATATCTTGAGGGTTATCATAGGAATGATTCAATAACTTTATAATGTTATAGAAACTAATGAAATATTATGGATATTTATTTTTCTATATCTCACTTCTCCTAAAATAATTTCCTCAAAAACTGAGTTTGCTGATGTTTACCAAGGTATATATAAAACACATTTAATATATTTGAAATCTTTATTATTTAATTGTGTAAATGTGGTAAGAGATAATCAGAACATGTATACTTAAAATCACTATCAAAATTTGGAAATTATTTCTCAATGCTTATTTACTCCCACTTGAAATTTAAAAGCCTTGAACAGAAATTTGTGTCAACAGCTGTCATCTAGTATTAGATTATTATTAGTTTAGTTTTTTTTTTTTTTTTTGCTTTCCTTGGTCCCTTTTAATCCCTTTGGCAAGCAGGGTGTCAGTAGAAACTAAGGGACCAGGTGTAGTAAACTGTAGTCCTTAGTTCCTATTTCTTATCAAGCGATTTTTATGGGTCATGAAGGATCCTTCTAAGGTTTTGTTTATTTTACAATATATTTTTCCTTTTTAAATTGCTCATTTCCACTCTAGATACTCACTGTACCCTAATGTATTTAACTCTTACTAGCTTCAGGGTATTTCATATTTGTTGTACTCTCCCCACACTGTCAATATCTAGAAATAATCTTTTAATAAAATCACCTTAAATTGTGGTGTTTGACTCTGTCTTCTCCTTGCTGCTTGATACTGGGAAGCAATAAAAGTCCTTAAATGCAAATTTGATTAAATAAGAAACAGTATTTGAAAGATCAAATAAAACTGGTAATATCTCAAAATAAGGAAAAGGGGGAGAGAAGTAAAGAAGAGAATGAGAAAAAAATAGAGAAAAAAACACTTGAACCAAGAATGAAATAATGTACAGCATTGCAGAATCTATGGATTTTAACAGGGTGGTAGAAAATATTAAAAATAATTGTAATAAAAATATTGTCAAATCTAACAGAAGATACAGAAAAGCAGAATTGTTGTATATCAGCTAAAGAAATTAAATTAATTGCTAAACTTCTTGACAAATAAAACTTCTGGTCCAATGAATTTAATAATAATTTATCATGATCATGTGGAAATTATCCCAGGAATAAAAGACTCAAAATGCAGCAGTTCAATTCACTGTATTAGCACAATAAAGAGAATCACAAGGTTATTTCAATAAATGCATGAAGTTAATTATAATTTTAAAATTCAATTATATATATATATAATATTTTTCAAACATTTCAGCAAATGAAATTGCCTAACCTAATATAGCAACTGTATAAGACTTACAACTACCATCACTTATAATAATGAATACTTGGTAAGTTAAGACAAATAAAAGACTGTCCACTCTTATTTCTGAATTAAATCCTAAGTTCTAGACACTGCAGTGAGGTAAAATAAAGAAACATAAGACATAGAGCTTCAAAAGGTAGGAGTAAATTTTTAATAAATATACACATATACAGAAAGAATGGTTATATGATAGAAAATTCTAAGTGTTCTGTAAAGAATCTAAGGTGGACCTAGTGGTGGTAAAGAAACCATCTGCCAATGCAAGAAACACAAGAGACAGGGGCTTGATCCCTGGGTCAGGAAGATCCTCTAGAGGAAAGCATGGCAATCCACTCCAATATTCTTGCCTGGGGAATCCCCATGGAGAGAGGAGACTGGTGGGCTACAGCCCAAGGGGTCTCAAGGAGTCTGACACAACTGAAGCGAGTTAGCATGCATGCAATCAGTTAGTTTAGCAAGTTCACAAGATAAAATTTTAATACAAAAATTAAGTGCATTTCTATAATAGCAACAATTAAAAATTGAAATTAGGATCAACATCTATATTAATGAATTAAAATTCATTAATTAAAAATATGAAACTTGAGAGATAAAGTTGAGTATATAATAATACTTGTAGAACATTTAACCTGTATATCAAAAGCAGAAAGTATTTCTTAGAAAAATTCAATACATAAGTAAGTAGATATGCCATATAGGTGAATTATAAGACATTATATTCTACCATTTTGCTTTTTAAATTTCAATGTAATTCCAATAAAATAAAACAGAATAATCAGAATAGATCAATAATCCCATTCTAGAATATACAAGCTTAAAGAAACCTGGAATACTTTCAAAAATCTTTTGTGACCACAATAAAATAAACCACAGAGACAAGAAGAAAAAAAATTATGGAGACTAAAAAACACGTTACTGAAAAACCAACGGGCTACTGATGAAATCAAAGAGGAAACTAAAAAATACCTTGAGATAAATGACAATGAAAACACAACTATACAACCTATGGGATGCAGCAAAAGTGATTCTTAAAGGGACATTCATAGCAATACAGGTCTTCAAAAAACAATAAATAACTCAAATAAACAGTCTAATATACCACTTGAAAGGATTAGAAAAAGAAGAACATACAAAACCTAGAATATGCAGAAGGAAGGAATAAAGATCACATAGAAATAAATAAAATAGAGATGTAAAATAATAGAAAAGTAATAAAACCAAGAGCAGGTTCATTGAAAAAATAAACAAAGTAGACAAACCTCTGGCCAAGCTCATGAAGAAGAAAACAGACAGGATCCAAATAAACAAAATAAGAAATGAAAGGTGAGAAATAACAAACAATACCACTGTAATACAAAAGTATGTAAGTGAATACTAAGAATAATTATATGCCAATAAATTGGACAAAGTAGAAGAAATGAACACATTTCTGGAAACATATGATACACAAAAACAGAATCAAGGAAAAATAAATAAATTGAACACACTAATCACTAGAAGTGAAACAGAATCTGTTAATAAAAAAAAAAAAAGTAAGAAAAGAAAAACCTCCCAGCAAAAAAAAAAAAAAAAATCCAGACCCAGAAGGCTTCACTGGGAAACTCTACCAGACAAAAAAGAACTTACACTAATCCTTCTCAAACTCTTCCAAACGATTGAAGAGGAGGGAACCCACCCAAAATCATTGTATTAAGCCATCATCACTCTGAAATCAAAATCAGACAAAGACAGTACCAAAAAGATATTATAGCCCAATATCTTTTTTTTCCTCATTTTTAAATTTTTATTTTTTTCTTTACAATATTGTATCGGTTTTGCCATACATCAACATGCATCTGCCACAGGTGTACACGTGTTCCCCATCCTGAACCCCCCCTACCACCTCACTCCCCATACCATCCCTCTCGGTCATCCCAGTGCACCAGCCCCAAGCTTCCTGTATCCTGCATCGAATCTGGACTGGTGGTTCATTTCTTATATGATAATATACATGTTTTAATGCCATTCTCTCAAATCATCCCCCCCCCCGCCCCGTCCCTCTCCCACAGAGTCCAAAAGACTGTTCTATACATCTGTGTCGCTTTTGCTGTCTCGCATCTTTTATGAATACAGATGAAAAATTTCTAAACAAAATATTAACAAGCCAAATTCAACAATATGCATAAAGGTCATAATTAAGTAAAGAGATATGCCATATAGGTGAATTATAAGACTTATTCTATTTTACCATTTTGCTTTTTAATTTCAATGTGATTCCAATAAAATAAAACAGAATAATCAGAGTAAATCAATAATCCCATTCTGAAATTTATGTAGAAACATACAAGTTTAAAGAAACCTGGAAGAGGAACTAAAAAGCTGCTTGATGAAAGTGAAAGAGGAGAGTGAAAGAAAGCTTAAAGCTCAACATTCAGAAAACGAAGATCATGGCATATGGTCCCATCACTTCATGGGAAATAGATGGGGAAACAGTGGACACAGTGTCAGACTCTCTTTTGGGGGGATCCAAAATCACTGCAGATGGTAATTGCAGCCATGAAATTAAAAGACACTCCTTGGAAGGAAAGTTATGATCGACCTAGATAGCATATTCAAAAGCACATTACTTTCCCAACAAAGGTCTGTCTAGTCAAGGCTATGGTTTTTCCAGTAGTCATGTATGGATGTGAGAGTTGAACTGTGAAGAAAGCTGAGTGCCAAAGAATTGATGCTTTTGAACTGTGGTATTGGAGAAGACTCTTGAGAGTCCCTTGGACTGCAAGGAGATCCAACCAATTCATTCTGAAGGAGATCAGCCCTGGGATTTCTTTGGAAGAAATGATGCTAAAGCTGAAACTCCACTACTTTGGCCACCTTGTGCGAAGAGTTGACTCATTGGAAAAGACTCTGATGCTGGGAGGGATTGGGGGCAGGAGGAGAAGGGGACGACAGAGGATGAGATGGCTGGATGGCATCACCGACTCGATGGACGTGAGTCTGAGTGAACTCCGGCAGTTGGTGATGGACAGGGAGGCCTGGCATGCTGCAATTCATGGGATTACAAAGAGTAGGACACGACTGAGCGACTGAACTGAACTGAACTGGAATACATTCAAAAATCTTTTATGACCACAATAAAATCAACCACAGAAACAAGAAAAAAAAATATGGAGACTTAACAACTTGTTACTGAAAAACCAAGGGTCATGCAAGGGTCATACAAGCATCACAAAGATGATGCAACATGCACAAATCAATTCATGTGACACACCACATCAAAAAAAGAAAAAAATAGAAAGTATTCAATTATCTCAGTAGATGAAAAGGTAATTGATAAAATTAAATATCCATGCATTATAAAAACTCAAAGTTGGTATGTAGAAAACATATCTTAAGATAATAAAAGCTATTTATGACAACCCACAGGCAACATAGCACTCAATGTTGAAAAGCTGAAAATCTTCTTGCTAAAATCTGAAACAAGATAAAGATGCCCACTCTCATCACTTCTACTCAACATAGTTTGGGATATCCTAGTCATAAGAAATCAGATAAGAAAGGGAAATAAAACATGTCCAAATTGGGAAAGAAAAGGTAAAATTATTATTACATGCCAGCAATATAATAAATATATAGAAAACCCTAAAGACTCACAAAACTATTAGAACTGATAAATTCAGCAAAACCAGTAGGATACAAGATTAAAATACAGATATTGGTTGAATTTCTTTATTATTAACTATATATATATATATATATATATATATATATATGGAGAAGGCAATGGCACCCCACTCCAGTACTCTTGCCTGGAAAATCCCATGGGCAGAGGAGCCTGGTGGGCTACAATCCATGGGGTTGTGAAAAGTCAGACACAACTGAGTGACTTCACTTTCACTTTTTACTTTCATGCATTGGAGAAGGAAGTGGCAACCCACTCCAGTGTTCTTGCCTGGAGAATTCCAGGGACGGGGGAGCCTGGTGGGCTGCCTCCTATGGTGTCGCACAGAGTTGGACACGACTGAAGTGATTTAGCAGCATATATATCAGAAAATGAAAGTAAAAGCAAAACAAATTTTTTTTCCTAAAACTGAATTAAAAAAAAAAAAAACTTACAAATACACCAGACCATGGAGGTGAAACACTTATATGCTAAAAACTATAGCACACTAAGAAAAGACCTTGAAAATGATTGAAAGAAATGGAAAGATAGTCCATGCTCTGGGATTGGAAGAATTAATATTGTTAAAATGGCCATTTTACTCAAAGCAATCTACTGATTTAATGTGAATTCCTATCAAATTACTCATGATATATATTTTTTCACATTCACCTGTTTATTTGTGTGTTTTTTTGGTTAATTTTTTTTCCTCTTTTTTATTTTATTTTTTAACTTTACAATATTGTATTGGTTTTGCAATATATCAACATGAATCTGCCACAGGTATACACGTGTTCCCCATCCTGAACCCTCCTCCCTCCTCCCTCCCCGTACCAAATGTGGAAATAGACTTTTAACAAATTATGCTATTTATTATAAATAGCAAACCAATTGGTCATGCATAAGAAAAAAAAATGAACCTTAAACATTACCACACACTACAGAAATACTAACTCAAAATGAATCAGAGACCTAGAGACACATATGTTATAGCTAACTTTGTAGAAAACCTACAAGATTTTTTTGAGTTGGAGTTAGATCAATTATATATATATATATATGACACAATAAAAACTTTAGGAAAAATTCAGTTCAGTTCAGTTCAGTCACTCAGTCGTGTCCGATTCTTTGCGACCCCATGAATTGCAGCAGGCCAGGCCTCCCTGTCCATCACCATCTCCTGGAGTTCACTCAAATTCACGTCCATCGAGTCGGTGATGCCATCCAGCCATCTCATCCTCTGTCGTCCCCTTCTCCTCCTGCCCCCAATCCCTCCCAGCATCAGAGTCTTTTCCAATGAGTCAACTCTTCGAAATGGGGGTAAATTCTTCATGTATATATACAAGTTTATGTATACACAATGGTACATATTTTTAAGTTTAAATTTTACAAAAATGAAATTTTATATATAATTCTATATAATTATATGTAAATTAATTATTGATTCATATATCTATATATACACAAAAAGCATAAATATTACAAAACAGTTGTATGTAAGCTGTGTAAAGAAGAGATTAGTAATAAGAAACCCCTAATCCTTAATTTTGCATTATGTGAATAATTTGATCATAAGCTCTACAAAGTAAGATAAACAATGTTCAATAATAACATAAAAATTTTAAAAATACCCTCACCATCATTAATCGTCAGAGCATGCATGTTAAAATCACAATAATTTGCCACCACATAGCACCTAAAAAGACTAAAAGGAAAATAACTCATTAAACCAAGTGGCAAGCACATATATGCTAAGTAACTTCAGTCGTGTCTGACTCTGTGTGACCCCATAGACGGCAGCCCATCAGGCTCCCCCGTCCCTGGGATTCTCCAGGCAAGAACACTGGAGTGGGTTGCCATTTCCTTCTCCAATGCATGAAAGCAAAAGGTGAAAGTGAAGTTGCTCAGTCATGTTCGACTTAGCGACCCCATGGACTGCAGCCTACCAGGCTCCTCCATCCATGGGATTTTCCAGGCAAGAGAACTGGAGTGGGGTGCCATTGCCTTAGAACAACTGGAAATCTCTTCCTGTGTTTTTTATATTTCTCCACCTTTATAATATTGCCTAGCATTCCATACAAACCAAGCTTTGAGTCCCAGAGATAACTAATTGGGAGCTTCCTAGAATTTCTGTCTACTTCTATAACCCACTGATGATTAGTTTTAGAGTCAGATACTTTAAAATGGCTGCCGTTAATTTTATGCCCTTACTGATCTGACTCTCAAGCAATCAATAGTAGTTTTCCCATAAAATATTTGATATTGAAAAGAAAAACAAAGTTCTTTCTCTGACATAATTGAATAACAAAACTACATCACTCATTCCCACACTGGAATTGTGTGTGTGTATGGGCTCAGTCATGTCTGACTCTTTTCAACCCCATGGACTATATTCAGCCAGGCTTTTTTCTCCATGAAAATTTCCAGGTAAGAATACAGGAGTGGATGTTATTCCCTACTGCAGGCGATCTTCTGACCCAGGGATCAAATCCATGTCTCGTGTCTCTTGCATTTGCAGGTGGATTTTTGAGAAGCCTCACAATGTAATTATGCCACCTTGTTATTAGGTTGGTACAAATGTAATTGAGGTTTCAGATTGTGAATTTCTAATCATGATAACTAGGTTCAAACATATCTTCATTAATCAAAATAAGAATCATTAAAATCAACACATTTTTGCCAATGAGAAATAAGTCTCTAACCCTTTAGAGTAAAAATTTGTACTTGAGCCTTCAAGAAACTCTTGGAAAACATTTTCTGTCTCCGTCTTGTGGAAGCATTTGTCCTGAAAAATGTTGTTGAGATACTTGAAGAAGTGGTAGTAGGGTGACAAGAGGTCAGGGTAATATGGCAGATGGGACAAAACTTCATAGCCCAATTTATTCAACTTTAGAAGCATTGATTGTCTTTGAGAAAGTCTGGACCCATTCTGTTGAAAAGTGCTGCTGGAGAGTTGCAATTTTCTGTGTATCTCATAGATTTGCTGAACATATCTTTCAGATGCAATGGTTTTGCCAGGATTCAGAAAGCTGTAATGGATCAGACTGGCATCAGACCAAGAAACAGTGGCCATGACCTTTTTTCTGGTGCAAGTTTGGTTCTAGGAAGTACTTTGGAACTTCTTGTGGGTCCAACCACTGAGCTGGTGGTTGCTGGTTGTCATAAAATCCATTTTTCCTTGCACATCACAATCTAACAGAAATGATTTATTGTTTCATAGAATAAATGACAACACTTCAAAATGATGGTTTGTTTTTGATCTGTGGTTAGCTCATGAGGCTCCCACATATAGAGCTTTTTCACCTTTCCAATTTGGTTCAAATGCCCAATGAAGATAGAATGGTTGATGCTGAGTTATTTGGCAGCTTCTTGTGTGGTTAGCTGTAAGAGATCAGCTTTAATGATCCTCTCAGTTGGTCATTGTCAACTTCCAATAGCCAGCCACGGTGCTTCTCGTCTTCAAGGGCCTTCTCTCCTTTCTGAACCTTCTTGATCCACTACTGCACTGTCTGTTTCTTAGCAGTTCCTGGGCCAATTGTGTTGTTCATGTTGCGAGTTGCCTCAGCTGCTTTATGACCCATTTTAAACTCAAATAAGAAAATCACTCTAATTTGCTTTTTGTCAAACATAATTTCCCTAGTCTAAAATAAACATAAAATAAACAGCAAATAATGTCATTAACAACAAAAAATTAAAGTGAAAAATGTGTTTTAAAATGATGTAAAACATAACTGTATTTATTTAAGAATTCATTCCAATATCAAAAGGCAAATAAAAACTGCAATTAGTTTTGTGCTAATCTAATATTCATATGAATTTAGCTTTCTTAGAAACACATAAACACATGTTCAAATAGAATCTTACATGTTCAGGCATGAACAATCTTACAAATACAATCTTACATTGTACACAATGTAAGAATACATTAATGAGACAACTCCTTAATACAAATCCCCACTCAAATTTAAGAGTTTTTCAAAGGTGTTTCTTCAGAATACCTGTTTTTAAGACAAAACTTTTCTATCAAAGAAAATAATTAATCCCTGAGAAAGAAAGTTGCAGCTACGAGACAAAGTCCTTTAGCCTTGTAGCAATTTCTTTAAATATTCATGTAATGCAAGGTGAAAATTGTGTGTGTGTGTGTGTGAATCTCCAGAACAAGAGTCACCATAGGTAGAATGATCCATTTAAATGTGTTTCCACCACATCTTTTGCCTCTTGATTACAGAACCAGAGCTGTCTAAAGAAGACCATGCCTCTAAGTGGTTCAGCTGAATCCATTCCAAGCTCAAATTCTAAATTTTGAATAGAAACATTTTGAGGCTTTGGGCTACAAAGAAATAATCAGACTTTTAGAAACAAAACAAAACTTGCTTGCTGACTACTGCCTTGATACTGAATTATCTGAATCGTCTCTTTCCAAGTGTGGCATATCTTTCATATTCAAAGAAGAGGTCATATTCAAGAAGAGGTCAGTTTGAAGATGGCATTGTTTCTGAATACTCTCAACTCTTATTAAGATCAAACCAGGGCTGTGTGACAACCTAGATGAGTGGGATGGGGTAGGAGATGGGAGGGAGGTTCATGAGGGAGGGGATATATATATATACCTATGCCTGACCCATGTTGATATAGGGCGGAAAGCAACACAATATTGTAATTTTTATTCAATTAAAAATGAATAAATTAAGGAAAATGTTAATTTAATATTGAAGCAAGCTTTTCTATAATCTAAATCTAAAGCTTATTAACAATTGTTAACTTTCTATATAATCATTGTTCCAATATTTTTCAAAGAGAGCAGTTAATCCTTACCCCAAATCTTTTTAGAGCTTCCCTGGTGGCTCAGATAGTAAAGGGTCTGCTGCAATGCGAGAGACCCGGGTTTGATTCCTGGGTCAGAAGATGCCCTGAAGAAGGAAATGGCAATCCACTCCAGCACTCTTCCTTGGAAAATCCCATGGACGGAGGAGCCTGATAGGCTACAGTCCATGGGGTCGCAAACAGTCGGACACGACTGAGCGACTTCACTTCCACTTTCCAAATCTTTTTTGATAAATACCATTAACATTCTTTGAAATAAATTTTAGGCTCATTGAAGTTAAGAAAATGAAAGGGCCCAGTTTTCCTATTCCAAAACCAGGCTTTTACAGTGAGACAACTCCTTTAGTAATCAATCACAACTAATAATAAGAATGAAGACAAAATTCAAATATACAGTAGGTGCATCAATATAATTATTAAATAAATAGATCAACAACTGTTTAGTTCAGGCATGAATGTGAAGCACTTTGCTATGATCAACCACTAAGGATGACATGACTCTGTTTGTCCTCACTAAAAGTAAAATTAGACATGAACTTAATGTACAGTTAAATGTTTCTCTGCCTTACTAATCAAATATTAATTCACTTTCTAAATGTATACACAGCCACAAAAATAGATAAAATATATATACATATATATACTTACATTACAGTGATGGTTATGTTCATATGTTTCCTCATTCAATTATTATAAAAACTGCTAAGTATATAATATTATTTTCTCTTTATAGATGAAAAAGCAAAACTTTAAAGTGCCAAGAAATATATCCTAGGTAAAATAAATTTAAACTGAAAAAACCAGGATTCTAGTTTGATCTTTCTGACTCTTAAACAAATATACTTACTCACAAGTTGCTTTTAACAACTTTCAGAATTGGAGAAGGAAAAGCTATGTCTGAGAGAAAGGTCAAGGTCAAAACACTTTCAAAGATGCAATACCACATTCTATTTGAAATTTGGAAGTACAAACATGGTATTGTTTGAGCTTGGTTTAAGATTGGTAAAGGATTATGACAAGGTTGTATATTGTCACCTTGCTTGTTTAAATGCCAGGATGGATGAATCACAAACTGGAATCAAAAATGGCAAGAGAAATATCAATAACCTCAGATACATAGATGATAGCACTCTAATGGCAGAAAGTGGAGAGAAATTAAAGAGCCTCTTGATGAGGGCGAAAGAGGAGAGTAAAATAACTAACTTGAAAAATCAACATTTTAAAACCTAAGACCATAACATCTGGTTCCAACACTTTATGGCAAATAGAAGGGGGGCAGGGAATTTGAAGCAGTGACAGATTTCATTCTCTTGGGCTCCATAATCACTTCAGATGATGACTGTAGCCATGAATTTAAAAGACAGTTACTCCTTGAAAGGAAAGCTCTGGCAAACCAAAAAAAGCATATTAAAAAACAGAGACATCATTTTGCCAACAACGATCCGATAGTTAAAACTATTGTTCTTCCAGTAGTCATGTACAGATGTAAGAGCTGGACCATAAACAAGGCAAGCAGCAAAGAACTGATGTCTTCAAATTGTGGTGCTGGAGAAGACTCTTGAGAATCCCTAGGACTGCAAAGAAGATCAAACTGGTCAATTCTAAATTAAATCAACACCAAATATTCATTGGAAGGATTAATGCTGAAGATCCAATACTTTGGCCATCTGATGCAAAGAGCCAACTCATTGGAAAAGACCCTGATGCTGGGAAAGATCAAAAGTAAAAGGAAAAGAAAGCAGGCAGCAAAGGATGAGATGGCTAAATGGCA
This sequence comes from Bos javanicus, assembly GCF_032452875.1. Taxonomy (NCBI): domain Eukaryota; kingdom Metazoa; phylum Chordata; class Mammalia; order Artiodactyla; family Bovidae; genus Bos; species Bos javanicus. The sequence continues at coordinate 1,276,138 of NC_083895.1, read as the reverse complement.
TCACCGACTCAGTGGACATGACTTAGAACAAACTCTGGTAGACAGAGAAGGATAGGGGAGCCTGACATGCTGAATTCTATGAGCTAGCAAAGATCTGGACATGACTTAGCAACTGAGCAATAAAAACAGCAAGAATAAGGAAGTTTAATAAATTCAAGGTTGCCTTAATAATTTTTCAAGTAATATAAATAATCATAACATGAAATACATGGAGAATAAGAACAGCATGACACCATTTCTTCTCCTAGGACTCACACAGATTCCAAAGATTCAGAAAACCATCTTTGTGTGTTAGGTCATCTACATCATCTCTGTGGTCAGAAATGTGCTCATGGTGGTCACCATCACTGGCAGATCATTACAAGAGTTCCCCATGTACTTTTCCCTGGCCCATTTCTCTCTCTTTATCTCTCTCTTTCTTTTTTTTAATGTTTGCTATTCCTCTGTGAATACCCCTATATTGATTATAGTTTCAATCAATTAAAAAAAAAAAAAGACCATCTTATTCAAAGGATTCATGCCCCAAATCTTTTCAGAACATTTATTCAGAGATGTTGAGATCATCCTGCTTAGTGTGATAGCCTATGTCTGATATGTGGCCATCTGTAAGCTCTTGTACTAATCAACCATCATGGACTGGTGGGCATGTGGACTGCTACTGACAGTGGTGTGCATGGGAGGTTTTCTTCATGCAACCTCTTACTTTTCTGATTACTCTTCTGTGGTCCTAATGTCATAGATCAGTTTTTGTGTGATCGGAGTCCTTGCTTAATTTTGCCTGCACAGATACACTCTAGGATTACTTGTCTCTGCCAAAAGTGGATTCATCTGTCTGCTAAACTTCCTTCTCCTCATGGTCTCTAATGAGGTCATCCTGTCCACCCTATGACCCGCCACCTAGAGTCAAGGCACAAGGCACTCTCCATTGTTTCTCTCATATCACAGTGGTTGTTTTCTTCTTTGTGCATTGTATATTCATGTACGTGAGACCTGACACTACTTTATAAATTCATAAAAATATACATTTATATATAAAATTTATTACTAAGTTCTAATAATTTTGCATAAATAGCTGCTCATTTTTATATATCACAATGGTAATGGTAGTATACTGGTATTTCAATACTTAACTAGGTTACAAAAGAAATTAGTCACTGAACCTCCAAAGGGTAAATAAAAAAGAGATTGTTTCAAGTTTTCAAATTCTTGCAGCCTTCAGAACTTATTGGCATTGCTCATACCACCACCTTAGGACGCTAACCTAACAGAATGAGTGATGACTCAAACAAAAGGGCACTTTAATGTCAGGCAGGATCTTCAACTTATTAAAAAAAAAAAAACAAAACAAAACAGTTCTACTCCATAAAGCACTTGCCTGCTTGCTATCATTGGATATGAGGTCAGTGTGATTGTTGACTGTGAAAGGATGAAGACTGAGCTCTTGTGGTGCCATGGAACATGCAGGATGCAGTGCACGAAGCTGCACCCATCAGGATGAAGACTGAACTCTTGTGGTGTCATGGAGCATGCAGAACGTAGCACACAAAGCTGCATCCATCAGAGCCCCTTCACTGACTCAGTGTCCCCATGCTCCAGCTGCTGTAGCTCTGGGCTTCTAACAGCTCACAGCCCCACCCTGCTCTGGACAAACTAATCTGAGAAAATGAAAGCTGTCTCATCTGTGTCATTATGCTCACCATCCCAGGGCCCATCAGGGAGCAATGGCTGACTTAATGGAGCAAAAAGAGCTGATCTTCTTATCTTAGGTTGGAGCCAGTTCTGTTGTACTCTGAATACTTCAGAGCTCCTGTGGCTCCAGGCTGAAGTCATACCTTAGTAAGGACAACATCCTTCTTCCCTCTACTATTGTCAGGTGCTCTCAACTATTTTTCTACATTTCATCAGAACTATAAAGGAAAGTTATGACCAACCTAGATAGCATATTCAAAAGCAGAGACATTACTTTGCTGACAAAGTTTCATCTAGTCAAGGCTATGGTTTTTCCTGTGGTCATGTATGGATGTGAGAGTTGGACTGTGAAGAAGGCTGAGCACCAATGAATTGATGCTTTTGAACTGTGGTCTTGGAGAAGACTCTTGGGAATCCCTTGGACTGCAAGGAGATCCAACCAGTCCATTCTGAAGGAGATCAGCCCTGGGATTTCTTTGGAAGGAATGAGGCTTAAGCTGAAACTCCAGTACTTTGGCTACCTCATGTGAAGAGTTGACTCATTGGAAAAGACTCTGATGCTGGGAGGGATTGGGGGCAAGAGGAGAAGGGGACGACAGAGGATGTGATGGCTGGATGGCATCACAGACTCGATGGACGTGAGTCTCGGTGAACTCCAGGAGTTGGTGATGGACAGAGAGGCCTGGCATGCTGCAATTCATGGAGTCAGAAAGAGTCAGACACGACTGAGTGACTGATCTTATCTGATCTGATGAGAAATAAATATTGAAGAGAAATTTTTGTGTAGCTCCATTGTTTTGCCCTTTCTTGGACATCATGTATGTAAAATCACAGAATATGTGGTCTTACCACATTGGCTTATTTGACTTCACAATATGCATTCAGATGCCCTCCATGTCTTCTCATAGCTTGGTAGGTCATTTATTTTTAGCACTGAATAATATTCCATTGTCTTGATGTATAATAGTTTATACATTCACCCATGAAAAGACATGTTAGCTGCATTCAAGATTTGGTAATTATAAGTAAACTTGTTTGGTGGCTCAGACAGTAAAGGATCTGCCTGCAATGCAGGAGACCCGGGTTCAGTCCCTGAGTCAGGAAGATCCCCTGGAGAAGGGAATGGCAATCCATTCCAGTATTCTTTTCTGGGAGAATTCCATGGACAGAGGAATTTGCAGGCTACAGTCTATGGGGTAGCAAAGAGTCAGAAATGACTGAGCGACTAACTCTTCATACACTTGTAATAAACAGTCATGTTTAGCCTAGTTAATATTTGGGTTTTTTTATTTGTTTGCTTGTTTGTTTTTTTTTTTTTTTTTGGTCTTTAGACCATATCTTATTTGTCCTTTGCTAGTCCCCTTCCCCGTATGTAGCAGGAAACTTCTGAATCCAGTAACTACTCATTTACTTATCTATTTTAAGCATTTAGGAGTTTGGCAATACATACAATTTATTATTCAGTTTCTTAAGTTTTATGGGAAATGTTTTATATTCTGATTAATAAGTGCAATAGTAGTCACTGTTTTTTCAGCATTCTGAATGAGTGAATCTTTCTCTGTGCTCAGTTGTTAATATTAATTTTTAAACGTGACCTCAGGAGTACAGATCACCTTGATCTCAAGCTCAGTCACTCATCTGTGTCTGACTCTGCAACCCCATAGACTGTAGCCCACCAGGCTCCTCCGTCCATTGAAATATCCTGGCAAGAATAATGGAGTGGGTTGTCATTTCCTACTCCAGGGTATCTTCCTGACTCAGGGATGGAACCCACATCTCTTTTGTCTCTTGCTTTGGCTGGTGGATTCTGTACCACTGTACTACCTGGGGAGTCCAAGTTATATTTAAGCTATGGGTCCTAAAGCATATGGGTAGGGCTATCCTAGTCAGAGGAAATAGAAGAGCAGAAGAAGAGTTTAAAGATTTAAGGTAAGTTTAGAGATTGTAAGTTGAATAAATGCATGATAATCAGCTGCCTTGAAAGTTACTCTCTGCATATACTTAGGTGTCACAGGCAGTCTTATCTAGAACATATATTTGGAGAAGTAGTACTAGTAAAGAGTATGGAATAAATCCCTTGGGAAAGAACTATGGACAGAGTAGGCAGCTTATCTATTTTTATAGACAAAGATTTCATTAGGATTAATTATCTTTAAAAATCTAAAGTGTTTGGAAATGCCCAGATAATTCTTTCCTGCAGACTCTTCTCCTTTTCCATGGAGAGATGATTTTCTTTAATTTCAGTCACGAAGAGTTGAGCACGACTGAGCGACTTCACTTTCACTTTTCACTTTCATGAATTGGAGAAGGAAATGACTACCCACTCCAGTATTCTTGCCTGGAGAATCCCAGGGACAGGGAGCCTGATGGGCTGCCGTCTATGGGGTCGCACAGAGTTGGACACGACTGAAGCGACTCAGCAGCAGCAACACAAAGAAAAACCATCAACATAAACTTCAACATCAACATAAATTCTCTAGTAAAATGGTCTTGAAAGTTCCACAGAAACAGACAAAATGGAAATTCTGGACTATGAAAGATCACATGATTCTACATACAATGTTTTATTAAATCTATACTGCCTTTGATTTTAAAGATATTAATATGTGTTAAAAAAGTCATCTTAGAATTGATAAGTAGTATTTCATTTAAAAATCATCTTTAATAAAAACAAGGGGTATATTTCAGATTGTTTCATACTTATTCATTGGAATAAAAATTTTATGATTGGCCTCCTATGTGAGAGGTCTTCTTTGGTGGCTCAGAGGTTAAAGCATCTGTCTGCAATGTGGGAGACCCAGATTCGATCCCTGGGTGAGGAAGATCCCCTAGAGAAGGAAATGACAACCCGCTCCAGTATTCTTGTCTGGAGAATCCCATGGATGGAGGAGCCTTGTGGGCTACAGTCCATGAGGTTGCAAAGAGTCGGACACGACTGAGAGACTTCACTTTAACTTTCATTCACTTTAGACAATGTAGAGGGGCCCAGCATAGCTGGATGAAAGCATCCAAACAAAGCAAATTGAGGGAAGAATGATAAAGAAAGCAGAAAAGCACCGAATATCAGTTTCTAGTAGCCACATGCCTTGCAAAATTTCACAAGTATTGAAAGAAAGAAAATGCTAGTTGCTCAGTCATGTCCAACTTTTTGCCACCCCTTGGACTATAGCCCACCAGGCTCCTCTGTCCATGGAATTCTCCAGGCAAGAATACTGAAGTGGGTTGCTATTCCTTTCTCAAGGGGATCTTCCCTACCCGGGGATCAAACCCAGGTCTCCCACAATGCAGGCATATTCTTTACCATCTGAGCCACCAGGGAAGCTCTTAATATTACGTTTTATGAACTATAATATTATCTCATTTTAAAGCAATGGCACCCCACTCCACTCTTGTCAGACACGACTAAGCGACTTCACTTTCACTTTTCACTTTCACACATTGGAGAAGGAAATGGCAACCCAATCCAGTGTTCTTGCCTGGAGAATCCCAGGGAAGGGGGAGCCTGGTGGGCTGCTGTCTATGGGGTTGCATAGAGTCGGACACGACTGAAGTGACTTAGCAGCAGCATAGATATTTTCAAAATGAAAACAATATAATTAAAACAAATTTCTAAGACAAAGGCATAAAAACTTACAGAGTCAGTAGTTACCCATGTCTCCTTGATCCCATAGCCTATTATTATAACACCATATTTTTCTTTCAATGTGGTGTGACCTCTGAGATTAGCTTGTTACAATCAAATAATTTTCTAATGCACGGATCAACAGGTTAGATTTTATTCCAAGGAAAATAAGGTTTAACAGCAATTTTGCAGAGGGCTGTTATATGACAGGAGATGTGCTTTAGGATAGTTCTTATATTAAAATGTCTCAAATCCAAGTGGTCACACCCAGAACTAGCTGGATCCCTAAAAGAGCAGACCGTGATCTGAATCATAGCAACATGCTTATTTGACTCATAAAATGTCAGGGGTCATTGAGTCCAACTCCTCAAAGAAAGCTAATATGTTTCAATAATATTTCAATGGATACATGTCCTCAGGACATCAAGTACATCACCCTATTTACTTTAAATCTAAATGTATCACTTTAGACCATACTTTCCTCATGGCGATTTTCATTTCCATGTTTCTCAGGGTGTCATGAGAAGGTTCAGCATGGGAGCAATCACAGTGTAAAACAGAGATTTCCTTATCCTTGTCCTCTCTCTCTGCAGGTAGAATACAAATGTAGATACAGGGCACTAAGAATAACAGTACAACTGTTATGTGAGAACTACAAGGAGAGAGAGCTTTCCTTCACCCCGGAGAGGAATGTGTTCTAAGATTATATAATATGACTATGTAAGAAGCTACTAGGACAAGAAAAATGGCAACAGCTACCATCCCTGAATTTGCAATCACTAGGATACTCACAACAAGAATGTCTTTGCACACCAGTTTCAAAAGAGGCTTCACATCACACATGTAGTGATCTATCTGATTAGGACCATAAAAAGGTAACTAGAGTACCATGAGAAGTAAAGCAATAGAATGCCAAAAACCCACAGCCCAGGCCAGGATGATCAACATGTCATACCTCTGTTCATGATGACCATGTAGTGCAGGGGCTTGACAATGGCGATGTAGTGGTCAAAAGCCATTGGCACCAAGATGAATATTTCCACACCTGCCAGCAAGTGGGCAGTGAAGAGCTGAGTCATATAGTTGTTATAGGAAATGTTTCAACAGTTGTTATAGGAAACATTTCTTCGTGCTGTAGCTAGGTCCCTGATTAGCCTGGGGACCACCGTGGATGAGGGAGAGGTGACAGAGAAGGTAGTACATCGGTTGTTGCATTAGATGGTTGCAGGTGATGGTGAGCAAGATGATAAAATTCCCCATTAAGACAGCCAGGTAACAGAGCAGGAACAAGAAGAAGAAAAGTAACTCTATTTTCTTATTTCCCCACAGCCCTATAAAAACAGATTCTGTGACATTGTTCTGATTTTCCATGAAGCTGAGCTGAGTTCAGAATACACAACATAAATTCAGTTCATCTGAAATGAAACAGAGCATGATACATATTTAAGAGCATTTTAAAACTTTGTGTTAATTATGCAATGAAAAAAGATGTTGTTCATAGAGGATTTACTACAGACAGTCTATATTTTCTGTTGTTTTTAGATCATGGACATCATATTTCTAATGATATTTTAAAAGAATATGTATATAAATCTGGATCATTTGTAAATATTTTTCAGGGATTTAACTCATAACCAACTAACAGGTAGTTTCTGATAGTCATTTTGCATATTGGAAAACAAAAGTATTGGAGGATTCAGTTAATTACACCAAATAATTACGATATTAAATTAAAGTCAAGCCAAGATGAACCTGACTCTGATACCAGACTTCATGCTCTTGGGAACTATGTAACAACATTCACTGAATGTTGAGGAAATTCCAGCTCTTGTCCATCTCTATAAAAGATAAAGGTCATTCTCCATTTCAACCTTTAGTCATCTACATAACTTTAAGAAAATCTCTCCCATTCTCCATGTGCATATGAATCTTGTATAAAGTTTCAGTCACAGAGGAACATTTCCTACAATCAGTGGAGCTCCATATATATTCTTGAAATTAAAACAAAGCATGTAATACTTATAGTAGAGCCTACCTAAATTAGTCAAAAGTATCAATAGTTTCAAGGGTTCTCTTAGGCAGGTGTGGTCAAGATTCAGAATATGGAGTAGCTGGAAACAAGAGATTCAAGTACAATGTGGGGCATGTGAATATAGGATATTACTATATTAAAACTCCATTTTTCTGATTATTCAAAATATAGAGGTTACTGTTGATAATTTATAAACATTTTCAAGAACTAGAAGTTTTCTTTTGAAATCTGAAGAACTTTGTGTGATTAAAAAATAACCTACTTATTTAAATACACATTTCATTTTATTTTTATTTTTTTATATTTATTTTTTGAGAATTTTATACTTTTATTCAGTGCTTTGCATTTTAGTTTTTTTTTATTTTAAATTTTATTTTATTTTTAAACTTTACAAAATTGTATTAGTTTTGCCAAATATCAAAATGAATCCACCACAGGTATACATGTGTTCCCCCATCCTGAACCCTCCTCCCTCCTCCCTCCCCATACCATCCCTCTGGGTCGTCCCAGTGCACTAGCCCCAAGCATCCAGTATTGTTCATTGAACCTGGACAGTGCCACCTTTTTGATGTAGTATACCTAGAAGCAGAGAAGTCAATATGTTGAAATCATCACCTTCTACCCATAATCAAACGTCCTCCACAGCAAAGTCATGGTTTGCCTCAAGTACTGTTAATTTCAATGACCTGTGTCCTAATAGTACTACTGAGGAACACTATGATGTATTGTACAGATCCATCATCAAATGACCATAAAGATGAGCATCTGGGCTCACATGTTCTTGTTAGTTTTGTTTGTTTGTAGGTGGTGTTGTTGTGAGCTCTGAGTAGTTAATACTCTGTGAGCCTCTTTTTTCAACTGATAAGTGAAAATGATAACAGTAGATCTGTTTGCTTCATATCAAAAAAAAAAATGTGCAAAGAATATCCAGTATAAATAGCCTATTGTTCAGACTTGTCAACTCCACAGGACAATACTCCAACAAGTAATTGGAGAAAAACCACTGTTATCTAAGAAAATAAATACTGCCATGTTCATCAGTTAATTATTTTATCTTTAGATTTTCTATTCTGTAATAGGGAAATTGGTTGACAAATCCATATTAGACTTACATAAACATAAGGAAGAAACATCAGTGTTTCTGTTACACAGACTAACATAAGTTTAGTCTGTGTATGAAAGAGAGCTTATTAAAGAATTATTTATATATAAATGGAGGAAAAAACCTACTTTATGTGGAAGACTGATCACATGACACAAACAAATTTAAGATAACTTTTTATTAAGATTTTAGTAAAAAATTGTAGAAAAACTGTAGGAAGTGTATCTCTTGTTTTAGAATGTTTCTTATATATTGGTTTAAATCTCAGCATTCAACATCTGGAGCAGTGTTGCACTAATTTTCCAAAGTGAACATCACTTTGGAAAATGCATTCTCATGAGAAAATATCCTTTAGAGCAGGTCTCATTTTCCTTCTGATCTTCTCTAACTAAAATTCATGAAAACTGCCTATGGTTTGTTGTTCGTTTCTATCTCCTACCCTGTTTCCTTTCTTTCTCCCTCTCTCTCTCCCTACCCACTCACATATCCACACTGCCCCCCGCCCACATACACCCACAACACACACCACCCATATATATGCTTAGATGCATGTGTTTTTTGAGTGAAGGAAGAATATTGAGTTAACTTTTCCCACATACTTTCTTGTTAAAGAATTTCTTTCAAGAATTCCTTCTTCAGACTTGAAATTCTTCAAGAAAAATCTCTGTGAGGAACTGTTTGGAAAGACATCAGCTACAGTTTAAAAGAAAAAAAAAAAACCACTTAAATAAAGTGTATTACGAAAAAGGATTTATGACTAAAGTTAAAAAGTACATAAACAGTGTAAAAACCCATCAAGGGAAATTTGATAGGATTTTTTTTTTTCTTTCAGTGTTTAACATATCAATAGAAAAGAAAATCATGAAATTAAAATTTGTAGTATTCTTTATTTGCTGTAATTAGAGTAAAAAGCTGAAATAACCATATGCTAACTATGTGTTCTGGCATTTGTGCTCAGTCATGTTTGACTCTTTGCAACCCCATGGACTGGAGAGCTCTTCTGTCCATGGAATTTTCTAACAAGAATACCGGAGCAGGTTGCCATTTCTTACTCTAGGGGATGTTCTGTGAACCAGGAACTGAGCCACTGTCTCCTGGGTCTCCTGCACTGTCATGCAGACTCATTACCACTGTGCCATGTAGGAAAATCTGTATATGTTCTAGACACAATACTAAAAACTTTTCATTTACTAATCATTTTCCCTTTACCACCAATTGTTAGGGAAGGTATAAGTGCCCCTGTTTTGCAGATAAGGGAGCTGGAACACAAGTTTCTACAACAACTAAGGGGAATTCTATATCTAGACAAATTCTGTATGGCTTAGAACCTCATACTATTTTCACTATACTGGAATTTATTTTCCCAGACACAAATAAATAAAGGCTTAAAACTCTCAGTTTGTCCTCAAATTAATGTCTGGATTTTTCTGAATTCCCTCTCTTGAAAATAACCACCAAGAAAATTAATCTAGAAGATTTCAAGTTTTAAGATTCCAATCACTCGGATCAAAAAATTATGTAAAGTTGTTCAAAATCCCAATATTTAATAGAAATTTAAGGTACACACAAGGCTTCCTTGGTGGCTCAGTGGTAAAGAATCCATCTGTCAAGCAGGATACTCGGGTTCTATCTCTGGGTAGGGAAAAAAGACTCTGGAGAAGGAAATGTCAACCCACTTCAGTATTCTTGACTGGGAAATCCAATGGAGAGAGAAGCCTGGCAGGCTACAGTCCATGGGCCTGCAAAGAGTTGGGCATAACTTAGTTGTTTACATGTTAAACAACACCACCAACAAAATATACATGTGTAACTCAGGACAAAGCTCACTTCTGTAAGATTTTCCATTTATTTGAAATGTCAGGCAACCCTTCAGGCTGTTTCCTTTTATTTTTCTGAGGTGTGATCTGACACAGCAAATAGATATGGAATACATCTGACTCCCAGCCACCACCCCTGGCCTCAGGCATGGGGGCGTGGGGTAGCTCCTCCCGGCCGGCATCCCTGGCCCAAGTATATGCCCCAACCAGTAATACTGAAGAAGCTGAAGTTGAACGGTTCTATGAAGACGTACAAGACCTTTTAGAACTAACACCCAAAAAAGATGTCCTTTTCATTATAGGGGACTGGAATGCAAAAGTAGGAAGTCAAGAAACACCTGGAGTAACAGGCAAATTTGGCCTTGGAATACAGAATGAAGCAGGGCAAAGACTAATAGAGTTTTGCCAAGAAAATGCACTGGTCATAACAAACACCCTCTACCAACAACACAAGAGAAGTCTCTATACATGGACATCACCAGATGGTGAACATGAAAACAGATTGATTATATTCTTTGCAGCCAAAGATGGAGAAGCTCTATACAGTCTGCAAAAACAAGACCAGGAGCTGACTGTGGCTGAGACCATGAACTCCTTATTGCCAAATTTAGACTTATATTGAAGAAAGTAGGGAAAACCACTAGACCATTCAGGTATGAACTAAATCAAATCCCTTATGATTATACAGTGGAAGTGAGAAATAGATTTAAGGGCTAAGATCTGATAGAAAGAGTGCCTGATGAACTATGGACTGAGGTTCGTGACATTGTACAGGAGACAGGGATCAAGACCATCCCCTTGGAAAAGAAATGCAAAAAAGTAAAATGGCTGTCTGGGGAGGCCTTACAAAAGAGAAGCTAAAAGCAAAGGAGAAAAGGAAAGATGTAAACATCTGAATGCAGAGTTCCAAAGAATAGTAAGAAGAGATAAGAAAGCCTTCTTCAGCAATCAATGGAAAGAAATAGAGGAAAACAACAGAATGGGAAAGACTAGAGATCTCTTCAAGAAAATCAGAGATACAAAAGGAACATTTCATGCAAAGATGGGCCCAATAAAGGATAGAAATGGTATGGACCTAACAGAAGCAAAAGATATTAAGAAGAGATGGCAAGAATACACAGAAGAACTGTACAAAAAAGATCTTCACGACCCAGATAATCATGATGGTGTGATCACTGACCTAGAGCCAGACATGCTGGAATGTGAAGTCAAGTTGGCCTTAGAAAGCATCACTACGAACAAAGCTAGTGGAGGTGATGGAATTCCAGTTGAGCTATTTCAAATCCTAAAAGATGATGCTGTGAAAGTGCAGCACTCGATATGCCAGCAAATATGGAATGCTCAGCAGTGGCCACAGGACCAGAAAAGGTCATTTTTCGTTCCAATCCCAAAGAAAGACAAAGGCAAAGAATGCTCAAACTACCACACAATTGCACTCATCTCACACGCTAGTAAAGTAATGCTCAAAATTCTCCAAGCCAGGCTTCAGCAGTACGTGAACCATGAACTTCCTGATGTTCAAGCTGGTTTTAGAAAAGGCAGAGGATTGATATTTGGCAAAACTAATACAATTATGTAAAGTTTAAAAATAAAATTAAATTAAAAAAGAAGAAGAAGAAAAGGCAGAGGAACCGGAGATCAAATTGCAAACATCTGCTGGATCATCGAAAAAGCAAGAGAGTTCCAAAAAAACATCTATTTCTGCTTTATTGACTATGCCCAAGCCTTTGACTGTGTGGATCACAATAAACTGTGGAAAATTCTGAAAGAGATGGGAATATCAGACCACCTGACCTGCCTCTTGAGAAATTTGTATGCAGGCCAGGAAGCAACAGTTAGAACTGGACATGGAACAACAGACTGGTTCCAAATAGGAAAAGGAGTACGTCAAGGCTGTATATTGTCACCCTGTTTATTTAACGTATATGCAGAGTACATCATGAGAAACGCTGGGCTGGAAGAAACGCAAGCTGGAATCAAGATTGCTGGGAGAATTATCAATAACATCAGATATGCAGATGACAGCACCCTTATGGCAGAAAGTGAAGAGGAACTAAAAAGCCTCTTGATGAAAGTGAAAGTGGAGAGTGTAAAAGTTGGCTTAAAGCTCAACATTCAGAAAACGAAGATCATGGCATCCAGTTCCATCACTTCGTGGCAAATAAATGGGGAAACAGTGGAAATAGTGTCAGACTTTATTTTTCTGGGCTCCAAAATCACTTCAGATGGTGACTGCAGCCATGAAATGCTGCTTACTCCTTGGAAGGAAAGTTTTGACCAACCTAGATAGCATATTCAAAAGCAGAGACATTACTTTGCCAGCAAAGGTCCATCTAGTCAAGGCTATGGCTTTTCCAGTGGTCATGTATGGATGTGAGAGTTGGACTGTGAAGAAGGCTGAGCGCTGAAGAATTCATGCTTTTGAACTGTGGTGTTGGAGAAGACTCTTCAGAGTCCCTTGGACTGCAAGAAGATCCAACCAGTCCATTCTAAAGGAGATCAGCCCTGGGATTTCTTTGGAAGAAATGATGCTAAAGCTGGAACTCCAGTACTTTGGACACCTCATGCGAAGATTTGACTCATTGGAAAAGACTGATGCTGGGAGGGATTGGGGGCAGGAGGAGAAGGGGACACCAGAGGCTGAGATGGCTGGATGGCATCGCTGATTCGATGGACCTGAGTCTCAGTGAACTCCAGGAGTTAGTGATGGACAGGGAGGCCTGGCGTGCTGCGATTCATGGGGTCGCAAAGAGTCGAACACGACTGAGCGACTGATTTGATCTGACATCTGACTCTCCTACGAATGTCCATCCAAAAGATGCATTTAGGGAAGTATTGTTGGGGATAACTTGATTAAAAGCACAACAGAGGCAATAGGGAAAAAAAATCCCACATGCAGTCTATAGCAGTCAATGTGTATGAGGTTATAATTATAGGAATTGTCAATAATATTAAAGGGATCTATAAGAGAGGCTTGAGTCTTATTTAATGGAATCTCAAGGGTTACCACAGGTATGGCTCCATATTTCTATAATATGATAGCACTGATGAAATAGCATAGATATTTATCTATTTTTCACTTTTCCTAAAATAATTTCTTCAAAGACTGAAGTTGCTGTTTTTTACCATGGTATATATTAAAATATAAATTAATAATCTTGTAATCTTTATTATCATTTTACATAAATGTAGTAAGAGAGAATAAGAAGATAATTTCTGTTCCTTATAAACATTACATCATTGCCATTAGGATAGAAATTAGGAAATTATCTATCAAGATTTAATTATACCCACTGGAAACTTAGAAGCCATATACTGACTTGTGTTACTCAATATTAATTATTTTTATGTGCTATTTAAGGTCAAGTAGAAATCCATAATAGATCTTTCTTTCTTTATTTAGCTTCTTTTGCTTTGTTTAGTCCCTTTTCACTTGTTGTGAATGTGTGAATGAGGAAGAGGAGTGTCAGTAGAACCTAAGGAAACAGGTTGAGTACAAAGTAGTCCTTAGTCACTATATCTATCAGATGTTGTTCATGGGTTCATGTAAGGTTTTACTTATATATATATATATATATATATATATATATATATATATATGTATGTATGTATTTAAAATGTTTAATTCTTCACTTCTACTCCAGGTACTCACTGGACTCTAAGATATTTAAATATAGCCAAAAGATATTACATGTTCTGACCCCAGGTGGTACAGTGGTAAAGAATCCACCTTCCAATACAGGAAATGCATGAGACATGATTTGATCCTTGATCTGGGAAGATCCCTGGAAGTAGGAAATGGTAATCCACTCCAGTATTCCCACTTGGGAAAATTTCATGGACAGTGGAGCCTGATGGCCTATACTACATGGAGACACAAAGAGTCAGACATGACTGAGTGACTGAGCACACATATTACACATTAGTTGTGGTTGTCCTACAGTGATTCACATCCAGAAATAATCTCTTACTATACTCAAAATTCTCCAAGCCAGGCTTCAGCAATATGTGAACCGTGAACTTCCTGATGTTCAAGCTGGTTTTAGAAAAGGCAGAAGAACCAGAGATCAAATTGCCAACATCCGCTGGATCATGGACAAAGCAAGAGAGTTCCAGAAAAACATCTATTTCTGCTTTATTGACTATGCCAACGCTTTTGACTGTGTAGATCACAATAAACTGCGGAAAATTCTGAAAGAGATGGGAATACCAGACCACCTGACCTGCTTCTTGAGAAATCTGTATGCAGGCCAGGAAGCAACAGTTAGAACTGGACATGGAACAACAGACTGGTTCCAAATAGGAAAAGGAGTACGTCAAGGCTGTATATTGTCACCCTGCTTATTTAACTTATATGCAGAGTACATCATGAGAAATGCTGGGCTAGAAGAAGCACAAGCTGGAATCAAGATTCCCGGGAGAAATATCAATAACCTCAGATATGCAGATGACACCACCCTTATGGCAGAAAGTGAAGAGGAACTAAAAAGCCTCTTGATGAAAGTGAAAGTGGAGAGTGAAAAAGTTAGCTTAAAGCTCAACATTCAGAAAACGAAGATCATGGCATCTGGTCCCATAGCTTCATGGGAAATAGATGGGGAAACAGTGGAAACAGTGTCAGACTTTATTTTGGGGGGCTCCAAAATCACTTCAGATGGTTACTGCAGCCATGAAATGAAAAGATGCTTACTTCTTGGAAGGAAAGTTTTGGCCAACCTAGATAGCATATTCAAAAGCAGAGACATTACTTTGACAACAAAGTTCCGTCTAGTCAAGGCTATGGTTTTTCCAGTGGTCATGTATGGATGTGAGAGTTGGACTGTGAAGAAAGCTGAGCACCGAAGAATTGATGCTTTTGAACTGTGGTCTTGGAGAAGACTCTTGAGAGTCCCTTGGACTGCAAGGAGATCCAACCAGTCCATTCTGAAGGAGATCAGCCCTGGGATTTCTTTGGAAGAAATGATGCTAAAGCTGAAACTCCAGTACTTTGGCCACCTCATGCAAAGAGTTGACTCATTGGAAAAGACTCTGATGCTGGGAGGGATTGGGGACAGGAGGAGAAGGGGACGACAGAGGATAAGATGCCAGGATGGCATCACTGACTCTTTGCATGTGAGTCTGAGTGAACTGCAGGAGTTGGTGATGAACAGGGAGGCCTGGAGTGCTGCAGTTCATGGGGTCGCAAAGAGTTGGACATGACTGAGCGACTGAACTGAACTGATCTGAACTGATCGGACCAGATGCCATGATCTTAGTTTTCTGAATTTGAGTTTTAAGCCAATTTTTTTCACTTTCATCTTTCACTTTCATCATGAAGCTCTTTAGTTCTTCTTCACCTTCTGCCATAAGGGTGGTGTCATCTGTATATCTGCGGTTATTGATATTCCTCCTGGAAATCTCAGTTCTAGCTTGTGCTTCATCCAGCCTAGCATAAATAAGCAGGGTGACGATATACAGACTTGTCTTACTTCTTTCCCAATTTGGGACCAGTCTGTTGTTCCATGTCCAGTTCTAACTGTTGTTTCTTGACCTGCATACAGATTTCTCAGGAGGCAGGTCAGGTGTTCTGGTATTCCCATCTCTTTAAGAAATTTCCACATTTTATCATGATCCACACAGTCTAATTTTTGGCGTAATCAATAAAACACAAGTAAATGTTTTTTTCTGGAATTCTCTTGGTTTTTCTATGATCTAACAGATGTTGGAAGTTTGATTTCTTGTTCTTCTGCCTTTTCTAATCCAGCTTGAACATCTGATAGTTCACATTTCATGTACTGTTGAATCTCTCTTGGAGAATTTTGAACATTACTTTGCTATCATGTGAGATGAGTGCAGTTGTATGGTAGTTTGAATATTCTTTGACATTGCCTTCCTTTGGGACTGGAATGAAAACTGACCTCTTCCAGTCCTGTGGCCTCTGCTGAGTCTTCCTAATGAAAACTGACCTCTTCCAGTCCTGTGGCCTCTGCTGAGTCTTCCTAATTTGCTGGTGTATTGAGTGCAGCTCTTTCACAGCATCTTTTAGGATTTGAAATGGCTCAACTGGGATTTCATTAACTCCACAAGCTTTTTTCTTAATGTTCCTTCCTAAGGCCCCCTTGACTTTGCATTCCAGGATGTCTATATCTAGGTGAGTGATCGCACCATTGTAGTTATCTGTGGTATATATATCTCTTCCTCAAATTTCCTTGTCATCAGTCTTCTAACCATATCCCCTCACCCCCCAAAGTCCCTGAGCATCCAGCCAATTCATTGGCCAAAACCATGAATCAGTATATATTTTACATTTTGGAACTCCTTCCAAGTTAAATAATTGACTAGTTTCACCCCTTGAAATGTACCCATTGGGAGGATTTCCTTTTGCTACTATTGTTCTGGTACTTTTCAGGATGAGGTTGCATTTCTGCAGCTGCCAATTTAAAAGATCATTGCGGAAATATTCCTTTACAAGTCTGAAGTCTTATATTCCTTTGTTAATTTATCATAAGTTATAGATGAAGGCAGGGTGAGATAAGGAAGTGTAATGGGAGTGGGGACCATGATCATTTTTGCCACTTTTCCCTGAAAATTTGCCTTCAGGACTTACTTGGGCCAGATCATGCCTCTATCACTTTATTTTTTGATGGGGTACTGCTGTGCACACCCAGCTTTATGGCTTAGACAGTTTTGATAATACCAAGTGCATGAAAGAAGCTTCGGTTGCATAGTGACTTGGTGACCCATGGTGAACCACTCAGTTTCCATTAAGGTGCAGTGGCAGGCCAAACTATTTCAGAAAAGGAGAGTAGTTATCTTGGAAGGATGGCAAGACTATTTTTCCAAAATCCTACTTGTCTGCACTGAAATTCATATATGGAAGCCTGGCAAGTTTTCCAACATTACTACCTGTGACTGAAACATCAAGCAACATAGATCTACTGGATTATTAATACTTGTCCTCAGTCTCAGAGATGCTTGTATGCCAGGTTGAACCTATAGCAGAGCCTTTTCTATTTCTGGAACTCATTTAAAAGTCGAATCTTTTTGAGTAACTTTACAACTGAGCCAGAGAAATATACCCAAATGTATGATACGATGACTATGATGACTCTCCAATCCAATAAGGCAAAGAGGCATTGAGCATCATCTCTGGTTATAGGAGAGGCCAGACGGAACAAGTTATACATCATATTAAGAGGGATAGATAGCATTATGTACCCATACTACTGGTCTCCTGGAAATTCCAATGAGTTTATTAGTAGTTTATTTGCTAAGTCGTGACCAACTCTTGAAACCCCATGGACTGTAGCCTGCCAGGCTGCTCTGTCATTGGGATTCTCCAGGCAAGAATACTGGAGTGGGTTGCTGTTACCTTCTCCAGGAGATGTTCCCAACCCAGGAATCAAACCTGGGTCTCCTGCATTGCAGGCAGATTCTTACTGACTGAGCTACAAGGGAAGCCCAATGAGTTTCAGTTCAGTTCAGTTCAGTTCAGTCGCTCAGTCGTGTCCAACTCTTTGAAACCCTTCTTCACAGTCCAACTCTCACATCCATACATGACCACAGGAAAAACCATAGCCTTGACTAGACGAACCTTTGTTGTCAAAGTAATGTCTCTGCTTTTGAATATGCTATCTAGGTTGGTCAAAACTTTCCTTCCAAGGAGTAAGCATCTTTTCATTTCATGGCTGCAGTAACCATCTGAAGTGATTTTGGAGCCCCCCAAAATAAAGTCTGACACTGTTTCCACTGTTTCCCCATCTATTTCCCATGAAGCTATGGGACCAGATGCCATGATCTTCGTTTTCTGAATGTTGAGCTTTAAGCTAACTTTTTCACTCTCCACTTTCACTTTCATCAAGAGGCTTTTTAGTTCTTCTTCAATTTCTGCCATAAGGGTGGTGTAAATCTGAGTATCTGAGGTTATTGATATTTCTTTCAGAAATCTTGATTCCAGCTTGTGCTTCTTCCAGTCCAGCATTTCTCATGATGTACTCTGCATATAAGTTAAATAAGCAGGGTGACAATATACAGCCTTGACGTACTCCTTTTCCTATTTGGAACCAGTCTGTTGTTCCATGTCCAGTTCTAACTGTTGCTTCCTGACCTGCATATAGATTTTTCAAGAGGCAGATCAGGTGGTCTGGTATTCCCATCTCTTTCAGAATTTTCCACAGTTTATTGTGATCCACACAATCAAAGGCTGTGGCATAGTCAATAAAGCAGAAATAGATGTTTTTCCTGGAACTCTCTTGCTTATTCGATGATCCAGCGGATGTTGGCAATTTGATCTCTGGTTCCTCTGCCTTTTCTAAAACCAGCTTGAACATCAGGAAGTTCACGGTTCACATATTGCTGAAGCCTGGCTTCGAGAATTTTGAGCATTACTTTACTAGCCTGTGAGATGAGTGCAATTGTGCAGAACTTTGAGCATTCTTTGGCATTGCGTTTCTTTGGGATTTCACTGAACACTGACCTTTTCCAGTCCTGTGACACCTGCTGAGTGTTCCAAATTTGCTGGCATACTGAGTGCAGCACTTTCACAGCATCATCTTTCAGGATTTGGAATAGCTCAACTGGAATTCCATCACCTCCACTAGCTTTGTTCGTAGTGATGCTTTCTAAGGCCCACTTGACTTCACATTCCAGCATGTCTGGCTCTAGGTCAGTGATCACACCATCATGATTATCTGGGTCGTGAAGATCTTTTTTGTACAGTTCTTCTGTGTATTCTTGCCATCTCTTCTTAATATCTTTTGCTTCTGTTAGGTCCATACCATTTCTATCCTTTATTGAGCCCATCTTTGCATGAAATGTTTCCTTGGTATCTCTAATTTTCTTGGAGATATCTCTAGTCTTTCCCATTCTGTTGTTTTTCTGTATTTCTTTGCATTGATCACTGAAGAAGGCTTTCTTATCTCTTCTTGCTATTCTTTGGAACTCTGCATTCAGATGCTTATATTTTTCCTTTGCTCCTTTGCTTTCACAGCTATTTGTAAGGTCTCCCCAGACAGCCATTTTGCTTTTTTGCTTTTCTTTTCCACCGGGATGGTCTTGATCCCTGTCTCCTGTACAATGTCACGAACCTCAGTCCATAGTTCATCAGACACTCTATATCAGTTCTAGGCCCTTAAATCTATTTCTCACCTCCACTGTATAATCATAATGGTTTTGATTTAGGTCACACCTAAATGGTCTAGTGGTTTTCCCTACTTTCTTCAACTTAAGTCTGAATTTGGTAATAAGGAGTTCATGATCTGAGCCACAGTCAGCTCCTGGTCTTGTTTTTGTTGACTGTATAGAGCTTCTACATCTTTGGCTGCAAAGAATATAATCAATCTGATTTCGGTGTTTACCATCCAGTGATGTCCATGTATAGAGACTTCTCTTGTGTTGTTGGAAGATGGTGTTTGTTATGATCAGTGCATTTTCTTGGCAAAACTCTATTAGTCTTTGCCCTGCTTCATTCCATATTCCAAGGCCAAATTTGCCTGTTACTCCAGGTGTTTCTTGACTTTCTACTTTTGCATTCCAGTCCCCTATAATGAAAAGGACATCTTTTTTGAGTGTTAGTTCTAAAAGGTCTTGTAGGTCTTCATAGAACCGTTCAATTTCAGCTTCTTCAGTGTTACTGGTTGGGGCATAGACTTGGATTACTGTGATATTGAATGGTTTGCCTTGGAAATGAACAGAGATCATTTTGTCATTTCTGAGATTGCATCCAAGTACTGCATTTTGGACTCTTTTTTGACCTTGATGGCTACTCCATTTCTTCTGAGGGATTCCTGCCCACAGTAGTAGAAATAATGGTCATCTGAGTTAAATTCACCCATTCCAGTCCAATATTTTAGTGAACTAAAAGTTCACTCATTCCTAGAATATGGACATTCACTCTTGCCATCTCTTGTTTGACCACTTCCAATTTGCGTTGATTCATGGACCTGACATTCCTGGTTCCTATGCAATATCACTTTTTACAGCATCAGACCTTGCTTCTATCACCAGTCACATCCACAGCTGGGTATTGTTTTTGCTTTGGCTCCATTACTTCATTCTTTCTGGAGTTATTTCTCCACTGATCTCCAGTAGCATATTGGGCACCTACTGACTTGGGGAGTTCCTCTTTCAGCATCCTATCATTTTGCCTTTTCGTACTGTTCATGGGGTTCTCAAGGCAAGAATACTGAAGTGTTTTGCCATTCCCTTGAGTCTCCTAATTTTAGTTTACAAGGAAATGTATTACCAAAAAGATCTAAAGTAGTTGCCACTTCTGACACAGTAATGAAAATCACATTTCCAGCTAAATACCAAGTACCAGCAGCTCCGACAATATGTTCTTGCGTTGAAATACATCTGGCACAGAAGCTGGCTAACCTTAGAATTATACACTGTCACTCTCCAAGATCCATGCCTATCCTGCAACAGGCAAAAATAGGAGAGCTGAACACATATGTGGTGGTAACTCCCATCCCACATCTTTCAAGGTTTGATGGTGGCACTAATCTCTACAGTCCCTCCAGGCATATGGTACAACTTTTAGTTTACTATTTTTCTAAGGACAGGCAGTAATAATGCCTTCCACTGAGGTTTTTCTCACATAATATCCCTTATTCTTCAGGACAGTGAACCAATGTAATAATTCTGTCAGTCGCTAAGTATGTCTGTTCCGATTATCCATTCTGAAATTGGAAAATAACCACAGCATGGGTTCCATGACCACAGGACCCACTGTAAATAGACCTGAGCTAAACTTCCATTGGTCACCAGACCTCCATTATTTCAACTCTAATTGAGGGGCTACGGTAATGTTTTGACCTCCTGGAATAAGTTTCATGTTAAAGTCAGTGTC
The DNA here is from genome assembly GCF_032452875.1 of Bos javanicus. Lineage (NCBI taxonomy): Eukaryota > Metazoa > Chordata > Mammalia > Artiodactyla > Bovidae > Bos > Bos javanicus. The sequence continues at coordinate 1,255,048 of NC_083895.1, read as the reverse complement.
CTGAAACTTCTGATTATTAACTTTTCCACAGTGCATAGTTAACCTGATAAAAGGTCAAAGGTCCCTCTAGGGAAATATGAGGTAAAGATAAATTATACATTTTAGCAAGGTACCAGAGTCCTGCTTCAAGGGGACTGGATATCCCTTTTTTCTTAGGATTCAGAATCTGTAAGCTGGCTCAAGTCAGGGAACTCATTTGATGACATGAATTTCTATATTCATGATTTGAGTTAGAATTTTTTTTTTACTTTATTTAAAACTTTTCTGCTGACACAGGTCAGTGGAGAGTCGAGTAAAATCCCTCTCTTTTTATCCTAGGAACATCATGATCAGCTAGACAACACGTCTTGTGCTGATTATTTAGATTGTCATTTTGATTCTACTATCCATTTTGGTAACTAAGCCCACCTTGCCTTTCAGATTAAGTGCCATCACTTGACTACTGGCTGCTCCCTAGGATCAAATCACTCTTAACACATTTGCATTTCACAAACCAGCAACCAGTTTTCATTAGAGACCTGGGCTTTAGAAAATAGACATCTCAGCTTTTCAAGGATACTGAAGCATTCAAATTTATTTCTCATGGTTGTGATGAATGGTGAACATTTGGGACCCTTTCAGGAGGCTTAGTAGATTTTTAATAACAAATCCATTCTAATATTTCAATTTCAGGAGAGTTCAGTTCGGTTCAGTTGCTCAGTCGTGTCCAACTCTTTGCGACCCCATGGACCGCAACATGCCAGGCTTCCCTGTGCATCACCAACTCTTTGAGTTTACCCAAACTCATGTCCATTGAGTCAGTGATGCCATCTAACCATCTCATTCTCTGCTCTCCACTTCTCTTCTCACCTTCAATCTTTCCCAGCATTGGGGTCTATTCAAATAACTCAGGTCTTAGCGTCAGGTGGCCAAAAACAAAATATTGGAGTTTCAGCTTCAACATCAGTCCCTCTCATGAATATTCATGACTGATTTCCTTTAGGATGGACTGGTTGGATCTTCTTGCAGTTCAAGGAACTCTCAGGAGTCTTCTCCAAAACCACAGTTCAAAAGCATCAATTCTTCAGCGCTCAGCTTTCTTTATAGTCCAACTCTCACATCCATACATGATTACTGGAAAAACCATAGCCTGGACTAGACGGACCTTTGTTGGCAAACTAATGTCTCTGCTTTTTAATATGCTGTTTAGGTTGGTAATAACTTTCCTTCCAAGGAGTATGTGTCTTTTTTATTTCATGGCCACAGTCACAACATACAGTGAATTTGGAGTCCAAAAAAAAATAAACTGAGCCACTGTTTCCACTGTTTCCCCATCTATTTGCCATTAACTGATGGAACCAGATGCTATGATCTTAGTTTTCTGAATATTGACCTTTAAGCCAACTTTTTCCACTCTCTTTTTTCACTTTCATTAAGAGGCTCTTTAGTTCTTCTTTACTTTCTGCCATAAGGGTGGTCTCATTTGCATATCTGAGGTCATTGATATTTCTCCTGACAATCTTGATTCCAGCTTGTGCTTCATCGAGCAAGTGTTTCTCATGGTGTACTCTGCATATAAGTAAAATAAACAGGGTGACAATATACAGCCTTGACGTACTCCTTACCCTATTTGGAACCAGTCTGTTGTTCCACGTCCTGTTCTAACTGTTGCTTCCTGATCTGCATACAGATTTCTCAAGAGGCATGTCAGGTGGTCTGGTATTCCCATCTCTTTTAGAATTTTCCACAGTTGTGGTGATCCACACAGTCAAAGGTTTGGCATAGTTAATAAAGCAGAAATAGATGTTTTTCTGGAACTCTTTGCTGTTTCAATAACCCAACAGATGTTGGCAATTTGATCTCTGGTTCCTCTGCCTTTTATAAATCCAGTTTTAACATCTGGAAGTTCACGGTTCTCATATTGTTGAAACCTGGTTTGGAGAATTGTGAGCATTGCCTTACTAGTGTGTGTGATAATTGCAATTGTGAAGTAGTTTGAGTATTCTTTGGCATTGCTTTGAGGGTTAGGGTTAGGGTTAGGGTTAGGGTTAGGGTTAGGGTTACATCCATTGGGTTATTGAAAAAGCAAAGAGTTCCAGAAAAACATCTATTTCTGCTTTATTAACTATGCCAAACCTTTGACTGTGTGGATCACAACAACTGTGGAAAATTCTAAAAGAGATGGAAATACCAGACCACCTGACATGCCTCTTGAGAAATCTGTATGCAGATCAAATTTGGAATTTGAATATTTCTTTGGGATTGGAATGAAAACTGACCTTTTCCAGTCCGTGGCCACTGCTGTTTTCCAAATTTGCTGGCATATTAAGTGCAGCACTTTCATGGCATCATCTTTTAGGATTTGAAATAGCTCAACTGAAATTCTATCACCTCCACTAGCTTTGTAGTGATGCTTCCTAAGGCCCACTTGGCTTCGCATTCCAGGATGTCTGGCTCTAGGTGAGTGATCATTCCATCGTGATTATCTGGGTCATGAAGATCTTTTTTGTCTACCTACCTTTTAATCACTTCTGCTACATTAAACCAAAGTGGAGGGGACACTTCTATGGAACTCACAATGGACCATTATTTTGTTCATGTATTAGCCACCACAAGCTATTTGAGGCTTTCTTACCTCATCCAGTTGCAACATTAAATGGAGATATCCGTTTAATGAGCCCATATCAATAAATTATGCCTGATCAAATTTGATGATTTTTCTACCTCCCTCAAGTTCCATATACATTCCCTAGATTTATATCACAAAGGTTTAGAGATTTTCTTTACTTCCCTCCAGCTGCAACATGAAGAGTAAAATCTCTGCTTGGTAAGCACACCTCAATTAGCAGTTAGGTCTGATCAAAGTTTATTTCTTTCTATAATTGTCCCATACTGGTTATCTCTATTCCCACATATATTCCTTGGATTTCTGTTTGTGTAAATTAGAAAACTCAAGTAGCTCTTTTGGAGTGTAGTGCACCTCCTCCAATGTCACTGTCTGTACCTTGCTTTCAGATGCCTGCTGGGGCCTGAGACAAGTTACAGAATCAGAAACAATGAGGGGAGCTGAGGTGGGTCCTCAGGAGAATCAGCATGGTCTTTCTTTTTTTATTTTATTTTATTTTTAAACTTTACAATATTGTATTAGTTTTGCCAAATATCAAAATGAATCCACCACAGGTATACCCGTGTTCCCCATCCTGAACCCTCCTCCATCCTCCCTCTCCTACCCTCCCTCTGGGTCGTCCCAGTGCACCAGCCCCAAGCATCCAGTACCGTGCATCGAACCTGGACTGGCGACTCGTTTTATACATGATATTATACATGTTTCAATGCCATTCTCCCAAATCTCCCCACCCTCTCCCTCTCCCACAGAGTCCATAAGACTGATCTATACATCGGTGTCTCTTTTGCTGTCTCATACACAGGGTTATTGTTACCATCTTTCTAAATTCCATATATATGTGTTAGTATACTGTATTGGTGTTTTTCTTTCTGGCTTACTTCACTCTGTATAATAGGTTCCAGTTTCATCCATCTCATTAGAACTGATTCAAATGTATCCTTTTTAATGGCTGAGTAATACTCCATTGTGTATATGTACCACAGCTTTCTTATCCATTCATCTGCTGATGGGCATCTAGGTTGCTTCCATGTCCTGGCTATTATAAACAGTGCTGCGATGAACATTGGGGGTACACGTGTCTCTTTCCCTTCTGGTTTCCTCAGTGTATATGCCCAGCAGTGGGATTGCTGGATCATAAAGCAGTTCTATTTCCAGTTTTTTAAGGAATCTCCACACTGTTCTCCATAGTGGCTGTACTAGTTTGCATTCCCACCAACAGTGTAAGAGAGTTCCCTTTTCTCCACACCCTCTCCAGCATGGTCTTTCATGGCAGCTGATGCAGGGGAGGCCACTGCAGTTTCTTCAGCCAAGGGAGGGTTAATTCTATAGACAGGAGGTATAGCCTTGTCTTCTGGGGTTGGAGACACCACTTCACTGGCAAAGAACACTCACCTTATCCTTGTTTCTTCTTTTAAGTTTCCTCAAACCTTTGGTGATCTAAGCTGGAATCTGGAATTTATTCATGACTCTTCTCATACCTTCATCCTATATTAAGTTTTTTTTTTTTTTCTTTGCTGTTTATAATTCCTAAGTATTGCTTTGCCCTCTTCTCTATCTCTCAGTTTTAGTTTGGGTTCCCCAAGATGAAGACACTGAGATGAAATTTTCATGAAAGCTTAGCTTTAGCCTAGAGCCCTGGAGCCCTGGAATATATGTTGTCCTGCAGTACTGGTTCCACCATACATCAAGGGGATCAGCCTTTTCATTGCTGCTTCTGTCATTCATTATTAACTCCTGGCCCCTTGCATGGTGGGTATAATCTCCAGTGAGGCAGTTCCAATTATCTCTCCTGCAGCTGTCCAGAAAAAATGGGACTGTGAGCTTTTAGCAGCCCAGGCAAACAGCAGCTGTGTTCTAGGTGTACCTGTGCAGTGAATGAGGTCTGACCAGATGCAGAGGGTCTACAACATTATTCACCATCACTGGCACCACTGGAAGTCACACCTCCATCATTTCATGTCCAAATCATTACAGTAGCTTCCCTAACATTCTGCTACTTGTGCTCTTCAATTTATTTTCTCTACTATAGCCAAACACCTTCCCCAGTGGCTCAGATGGCAAAGAATCTGTCTGCAGTGCAGGAGACCCAGGTTTGATCCCTGGTTTAGGAAGATGATCTGGAGAAGGGAATGACAACCCACTCCAGTATTCTTGCCTAGAGAATCCAAATAACAGAGGAGACTGATGGACTACAGTTCATGGGATCACAAAGAGTCGGACATGACTGAGTAACTAAAATGTTTTCACTATAACCAAAGTTATTATTCTAAAATTGTAAATCTAACTGCATCATGTGCTAGCTCAGTCTTATGGACTCTGTGGGAGAGGGAGAGGGTGGGAAGATTTGGGAGAATGGCATTGAAACATGTAAAATATCATGTATGAAACGAGATGCCAGTCCAGGTTCAATGCACGATACTGGATGCTTGGGGCTAGTGCACTGGGACGACCCAGAGGGATGGTATGGGGAGAGAGGAGGGAGGAGGGTTCAGGATAGGGAGCACATGTATACCTTTGATGGATTCATTTTGATATTTGGCAAAACTAATACAATTATGTCAAGTTTAAAAATAAAATAAAATTAAAAAAAAATACTTTCCAAAAAATATCTGAAAAAATATTTATATAACTGAAATCACTCCACTGTACACCTGGAACCCACAATGTCAGAAATTATCTGTACTTCAATATGAAAAATAAAAATCTTTTAATATCATGGCAACCCACTCCAGTATTCTTGCCTGGAGAATACCCATGGACAGAGGAGCTTGGAGGGCTAGAGTCCATGGGTCACAAAGAGTCAGACATGACTGAGTGACTCAGCACAGCACACAGTACTTAGTTTTAAGCCTTAACACAATCATGAGCCCCGTCCCAGTCTTTTCTGTCCCTATCACTCCAGCTTCAATTCAGTTCAGTCGCTCAGTCAAGTCCAACTCCACAAAGTCACACGCATCAGCTCCCTATCTTGCTATTTATCCTTTAGAAACTGTCTAGCATGCTTTCTGGAGTGTAGTGCATATTCAATAAACAGTTGTTGAACCAGGAGTTTAGTAACCACAGCTATGTGACATTTATGAGGAGTCAGTGTACACACTTCACCTTCTGGACTTTGTTACATATTTCCTCTCCTAAAACATTCTTGCTCCATCTGATGTCTATTCATGCCTCTGATTCTTTGAGTCCCATTTCTGATGTATTTTCACCTTGGAGTGTTTTCTGAACCCCCAGGTCTTTGTTCTGTGTTCCTCAAAAGTGCTTTCAGAGTAAGTACCCTTGTTTCCATTATCTTACTGTTTATAGTACTGTGTTGTAGTTTTTTGCTCTCTTCTGAGAATCTATGAATCTAAGGTCTGTGGAGACATCATTCAGGTTTTTCTTTATTCATGCTGAAGCCCCAGCAACTGTCACTATTTGATACGTTCCTTGGGCTGAAAAATATGTGTTGTTTAATGAATGTAGGGTGGGTGAAATGAATGGAATATACTTATGCTAGGGTTGCTTTTTGTGTAAATGGGGCTACAAATTCAAAACAAAACACGTGTATACCCATGGTGGATACATGTTGATGTATGGCAAAACCAAAGCAATATTGTAAAGTAAAAATAATGATAATAATAAAAAAATAAAGTAACATAAAAAATTTAAAAAATAAATAAAAATAAAAAACAAAAAATATATTTTTATAATGAAATTTTACCAAAAAGTAAATGCAGGAAATATGTTTTGATTTTTAAATCAAAATATAAAAACCAATAAATATGAAATAATCAATATAAAATAATAAATATTGAAAAAATATTGACAGAGAAATATAGGGAAAAACAGAATGATGATATCATGCTTAGGACTGGTAGAGTATTTTGTTCAAAAGATAATGAGGTTATTTTCAATTTATTCCTTATTCCTAGTTTATGCAGGAATAAAACCACATCTTAGTTTTCAAAAGACATATACCTAGATAACTTGCCTGAGTCTGAAACCGGTAAAGGTAGAAAAAAATTCCTAGTCTGCAATACTACATTTTGCCCAATATTTTGTTGAATTTATTCATCTTCCCTTATACTTACACTTATTCATCTAACATTTATCATAAATCAGACATTGTGACTTGAAGATATTATTAGCAGGTAGGGAAATACTTTACAGAGTATGACTTAATTTCTTTAATTAATTGAAATTCCTGTCTGATATTAGATCATTCTTTTACTTGGATCTTCACTCTTTTTGATGGGTTTTCAGGATAAGATTGTAACATGAGCAATACAAAGTGATTTTTAATGCATTAAGAAAATTTGGAATATTGTACAACATTCCTTGAATTCCCCTTAGAGTTTAAATGTTCCATTGTTTATCATATATTAATGCATATGTATGGAATCTAGAAAAAAGGCAAAGATGAACCTATGTGTAAGGTAGGACTAGAGGTGCAGATGTTGAGAATTGATTTGTGGGCACAGTGGAGGAAAGAGAGTCTGGATGAACTGAGAGAATAGCGTTGAAAATATCATATGTAAAATAGTTAGAGGAAAGCTGCTGTACAGCACAGGGAGCTCAGGTCGATGCTCTGTGATGACCTAGAGGGGAGTTATATACCACGGTGTTACATATCACATACCATATATACACACATATATATATATATGGACAGAGGATCCCGGTGGGCTACAGTCCACAGGGTCACAAAGAGTCGGACATGACTAAAGCGACTTAGCACACATCATATACACAATTTCAGCACAGTCCCTGTCTCAATAAATGGTAAGTAGTATCAATATGTTTTTCCAATAGTCATATGTGCATGTGATATTTTGACTATAAAGAAGTCTGAGCACAGAAGACTTAATGCTTTCAAACTGTGGTGCTGTGGAAGACTCTTGAGAGTCCCTAGGACTGCAAGGAGATCCAACCAGTCTTTCCTCAAGGAAATCAGCCCTGACTCTTCATTGGAAGGACTAATGCTGAAGCTGAAGTTCCAATATTTTGGCCACTTGATAGAAAGAGCTGACTCATTGGAAAAGATCCTCATGCTGCAAAAGATTGAAGGCAAAAGGAGGAGGGGAGGCAGATGAGATCATAGGATAGCATCACCAACTCAACAAACATGAGTCTGAGCAAACTCTAAGAGAGAGTGGAGGACAGAGGAGTCTGGGGTGCTGCAGTCTATGGGGTCCCAAAGAGTCAGAAATGATTTAGCAACTGAACAACATAATTATGTTACCTTTGTATCATTGTCTGACAGCATATTTCTGCAGTTAAGAACATGGTCTGAGACAGCAGCTAAAAATATGGTTCTTCAATATTTCCGTTTTGGAATTTTCCCATTCTATTTATTTCATCACCTATAAAATGAGGATAATAGCAATGCCTACTTATTTGGATAGTTACAGCGATATCAGTTCAATATCAATGTATTTATTTTTTGTTTTATTAGAATGAATTTATTAAGGCATATAGATAGATAAAGCTAGAAAAACTAAGTCTTAGTTTTCTCAGAATGTTCCAAACATTAAAAAGTAGTCTCCTGCCACTTTGTCTCACATTTCATGCATCATTTCTTCTCCTCATTGTGGAATCTATGATTTATAGTGGCTATTTTCCCCCCTTTATCTCAAAGGTCTTTTTTGCTGAAAGTATCAACAATGTCCTTCTGAACTTTGCACCAGGAGAATCAATGCTGGTCTCTGTGTACCTCTTATTTATCACCTGAAATAGATTTTCTATTATACAAATTCCTAATGGCATTTTTCATCTGGGCATTTCTCAAGGTATAGATGAATGGATTTAACATGGGAGTTATCATAGTGTAGAATACAGCCACTGCTTTATCAATTGGTAAAGAAACTGGTGGTCTCAGATATACAAAAATGCAGGGCACAAGGAGCATGGTGACAACTGTGATGTGGGAGACACAAGTGGAGAGGGCCTTGCGCCTTGCCTCCAAACTGTGGTTCCTTAGGGAGTGCAGAATGACCACATAGGAGCCCACCAAGAGGATGAAGTTTATAAGACAAATGAAACCACTGTTGGCAGCAACAAATAGTCCTAGAATGTGAGTATCAGTGCAGGCAAGATTTAGCAAAGGGTTCAGATCACACAAAAAGTGGTCTATGACATTAGGGCCACAGAAGGGTAATCTGAAGATGAAAAAGATCTGTATGATTCCATGAAGAAAGCCTCCCGCCCATGCTACTCCAATTAGCAGCCAACACACCCTCCAGTTCACGATGCTTGTGTAGTGCAAGGGCTTGCAGATGGCCACATAGCGGTCATAGGCCATCACAGTGAGCAGGATGGCCTCAGCACTTCCGAAGAAATGTTCCCCAAAGATTTGCATCACGCATCCATTGAAGAGGATGGTATTCCTTTCACGGAGGGAATCGACAATCAGTTAAGGGGTATTCACAGAGGAGTAGCAAGCATCAATAAGGGAGAGATAAGCCAGAAAAAAGTACATGGGAGATCCCAGTAATGGACTGACTATAATGGTGACCATGATGAACAAATTTCCTACCACAGAGATGATGTAGACAACCAAAAACAAAACAAATATGATCTTCTGCAACTTTGAATTCTGTGTGAGCCCCAAGAGAACAAACTCTGTCACGTTGCTCCTATTCTCCATTTATTTTGTATTATGGTTCATTATGTTACCTGAAAAAAAAAAAAAAAGTTACTTTTCAGCACCTCAACCTTGATTTCACTAAGCCTCTCCATGTAATAAAAAATAAATGCCCAGGTTATATGGAGTTCTGAATTTTTGAGTTCTTTTCTTGACATAGGAAAAATATTTCTGATCTGTTAAAGATAACTTACATACTCCCCTGAGGAGAGAAAATACTTAGAGTTAGAGACATGAGGGACTCTGAACACAAAGGTGGGAGAATTTCTGTGCACATATACTTATGTGAGATGATGCAAGCCCAATATGAATCAATAGATCCCACATACAGTGGCAGCCAAACCTGAGATGAAAGGTAGAATATGGATGTAAAGGGTAAAGGGTATGAATGCAAAACCACGGGGTTTTCCCTTTATTCTTAGGAAATGAGAAACCATGTAAGTTAAATGAAAATGTGAAAATAAGGATGAAGAGGGATGTGAGAGAGAGAAGGTGTGTTGGATTTAATTCCAAAAATGATCTTTTTCTTACTTGTATGAAGTGCAATGAGGTTTAGTAAGGGGAGGGAAGATAGAACAACATTAGTATCAGACTGTAATATTTCACATAAAGTGTAACAGAGCTTTGGAAATGGGAAAATAATGAAAAGGTAAAGAAGCTACTGTGCCAGAATACTGGAGTGGGTAGCCGTTCCCTCCTCCAAGGCATCTTCCCAACCCAGGGATCAAACCCAGGTCTCCCACATTGCAAGCGGATTCTTTACTAGCTGGGCCACTGGGGAGCCCAATAAAATAAACATGTTTCCTAAATCCAATAACATTAAAATAATTGATAAATATACTTTAATGATCAATTGCTATATGCACAGCATGATTACAGTCTATGTATATTTCTTTCACATAGCATATGAGAAGGAATCTTAGTATATAATAGTAAAAATATAGTAGTAATAATACTCTTAGCTAAAACTTGCTGAACATTTACTGTGCTCTAAGAGGCCATCCAATGCTTTGGCCACCTGATGTGAAGAGCTGACTCATTTGAAAAGACCCTGATGCTTTGAAAGATTGAAGGCTAGAGGAGAAGGGGAAGATAGAGGATGAGATGGTTGGATGGCATCACCGACTCAATGGACATGAGTTTGAGTAAACTCCTGCAGTTGGTGATGGACAGAGAGGCCTGGCGTGCTGCAGTCCAGGGAGTCACAAAGAGTCAGACATGACTGAGAAACTGAAGTGAACTGAACTGAAGATACTTCATTATTTAAGCTTCATTAAAAACTTGTGTTTACTACTATCATTTTTATACTTATTTTACACATTAGGAAGTAGAAGCTTAGAGAAGTTAAGAATTCTGCGTGAACTCAGGCAGCTACAAAGGACAGAGTTAAGATTAGTTTAAATTATACTTTTATTTTTTGTTGTTCCAAATTTTTAAACCATAACCTATAAAATTATTACAATAAACAATGCTAAATTAGTAAACTTTAAAAAATGAAACCAATATAGTCATATTTATCTTTATCTTACCTCAGAGGCAGTTTTATATATAAATTTAATCAACCTATACAAAGATCAGAGATGTACACACACAGTATAATTTACTGAAAGCCCCCAATATTAATAACTATATGGTACTGCTTTCATCAAAGGTCCATTTTATCTTTTTTTTTTCCCCTACCCACACTTCTTCCATCGAAAATTTCCCTATAAAGCATGAACCCACACTCTTCTGCAAAATGTTGTAAATGACTTTGAAAATGACAATCCCATTGGGAGAGCATATTGATTTGGGAATCAGAAGGTCCAGATTATAATCTTGCCTTTTCCCTCTTGCTACTTGTTGATCTGAGGTGCATTTCTTGGCATCTTACATTTTTGTTTTTCAGTATCAAGTGAGAAGTATAATCCACCTCACCTCCCAGGCCATCATGAGAACTGATTGAAGAGATCTGTGAATGCAAACACCACATTATTGGGACACACAGAGGACCTTCCTCACTTATATGGCTATTTATGCACTCTGGATTAGGAGAAATCTATATTTTTGGAAATGATATATCTAAACATTTGACCATACAATAGACTAAGGAAGAATCATCTCCAATTTTACATTTAAAGAAGTCACAGAGATCCATATTATGTTCAGCATTTGCTCCCAGGAAGTTCTTCATATGCATATTTGAACAAAACAAGTGATGGTTCATATCATCTAATATTTACATTGATATCTTTTTGTGTGTGAAATTCATTTAAGTTTTATTTTCATACTCATGAGTAGTCTTAATTATTAAAATAATTGTCTGAGACAAAATAAGTATAACTGATGTTAGAGAAAAGGGTTTTAACAAATTTATTAATCCCAGTGAGACTAGTATTTTCTTCTGTCAAATTAGGTTTATGAAATTTACCAAATATCTTTTGAAGAAAGGTGGTGAATATAAAAGGTTTTACTATTGTATTTGAAAAGTATTAAAATATAATAATTACTATATATGGAAAATAACAACCTTTTCTAATTTACTAACAGAACTGTTGAAAAACTTACCTTCTGGTCTTAGATGATATTAATGATATTTGAGGGTGTTCAGAACTAATTCCATTTTAAAATTGACCTCCTCTTTGGATAAGAAACTTTCAATAGGAATAATATGACACACTCAGAAAGAGGCTATTCAGATAATTCAATATCAAGTCAATAGAAAATAAGTAAGTCTTTGGATAGGTCTAAATCTTTTCTTCTAGCTTAAAGACTGAAAAAGTTTTCACAGAAAATCTGGGACTTGAATTTAGAATAAATTCGCTTAAAATACCAAGGTAAAATGATCTTCCATGAATGGCCTGATCCAAAAGCTAGGAGGCAGAATGTGTGGAGGAAATATATTCAAATGAGTCTTTCCACTCTTGACATATATTTCTTTGGAAAATGTAAACAAGAAAAGACATTTTCGATTGCTTGTGTGGCTATTTACCAAGTTTGCCATATAGGTTCTAGGACCTGATCTATAGCAGCAATTTTCTCTCCCAGGAATTAATTATCTGCTTTGATGGAAAGATTTTGTCTTAGAAACAGGTGTTCTCTGGAGATATGGTTGGGAAACACTCATTTTGAGTGGGGAATTGTGTTCCCTGCACTTGCAGCCAAAATATGTGAGTGTCTTTTCTCTGTCTGAACCTGGCTTTCTAAGTATGCTGCTGCTGCTAAGTCACTTCAGTCGTGTCCAACTCTGTGCGACCCCATAGACGGCAGCCCACCAGGCTCCCCCATCCCTGGGATTCTCCAGACAAGAACACTGGAGTGGGTTTCCATCTCCTTCTCCAATGCATGAAAGTGAAAAGTGAAAGGGAAGTTGCTCAGTCGTGTCTGACTCTTAGCGACCCCATGGACTACAGCCTACCAGGCTCCTCCATCCATGGGATTTTCCAGGCAAGAGTACTGGAGTCAGGTGCCATTGCCTTCTCCCTAAGTATGCTGACTGTTGTATAAATAGCAAGGATGGTGTAATTCCATCACAGTAATATCTGTGATGTAGTTACCCTGTGAGATCATGTCAGAGAGAAAACTTCCATTATATATATGTACTATATCTTCCTTATCCATTTATCTATTGATGGACAATTAATTGCTTCTTTGTATTGACTATTGTAAACAGCACTGCAATGAACACTGGAGTGCATGTATCCTTATGAAACATGTTTTTCCCAGATATATATCCAGGAGTAGGATTTCTAGGTCGTATGGCAGCTTTATTTTTAGTTTTATTTAATAAAAATCCATATTGTTCTCCGTACTGGTTGTATCAATTTACGTTCCCTTCCACAGTGTTGGAGTGTTCTTTTTTCTCCACACCCTTTCCAGTATTTACTGGTTGTAGGTTTTTTTGATGATGGTCATTCTGACAGGTGAGTTGATGTCTCACTGTAATTTTAATTTGCATTTCTGTGATACTTAGCAATGTGTGCATCTTGTCATGTGCCTCATGGCATCTGTATGTTTACATTGATGAAATGTCTATTTAGATCTGCTCTTTTTTTTTTTTTAATTGAGCTGCATGAGGTTTGTAAATCTGGGAATCTAATCCTTTGTTAGCTGTGTTATTTGCAAAGATTTTCCTCCAATCTGTGGGCTTTATTGTTTTATTATTATTTTTAGATTTATTTATTTTAACTGGAGGCTAATTACTTTACAATATTGTATTGGTTTTGCCATACATCAACATGAATCTGCCATGGGTATACACGTGTTCCCCATCCTGAACCCCCCACCTACCTCCCTCCTTGTACCATCCCTCTGGGTCATCCCAGTGCACCAGTCCCAAGCAACCAGTATCATGCATTGAACTTGGACTTGCAATTCGTTTCATATATGATATTATACATGTTTCAATGACATTCTCCCAAATCATCCCATCCTCTCCCTTTCCCACAGAGTCCAAAAGACTGTTCTATACATCTGTGTCTCTTTTGCTGTCTCGCATACAAGGTTATCATTACCATCTTTTAAATTCCATATATATGCATTAGTATACTGTATTGGTGTTTTTCTTTCTGGCTTACTTCACTCTGTATAATACGCTCCAGTTTCATCCACCTCATTAGAACTGATTCAAATTTATTCTTTTTAAGGCTGAGTAGTACTCCATTGTGTATATGTACCACAGATTTCTTATCCATTCATCTGCTGATGAATATCTAGGTTTCTTCCATGTCCTGGCTATTATAAATAGTGCTGCGATGAACACTGGGATACACTTGTCTCTTTCAATTCTGGTTTCCTCGGTGTGTATGCCCGGTAGTGGGATTTCTGGGTCATGAGTTCAGTTCAGTTCAGTTCAGTCACTCAGTCGTGTCCAAATCTTTGTGACTTCATGAATTGCAGCATGCCAGGCCTCCCTATCCATCTTAAGGCAGTTCTATTTCCAGTTTTTTAAGGAATCTCCACACTGTTCTCCATAGTGGATATACTAGTTTGCATTCCCACCAACAGTGTAAGAGGGTTCCCTTTTCTCTACACCCTATCCAGCATTTATTGCTTGTAGACTTAGATCACAGCCATTCTGACTGGCGTGAAATGGTACCTCATAGTGGTTTTGATTTGCATTTCTCTGATAATGAGTGATGTTGAGCATCTTTTCATGTGTTTGTTAGCCATCTGTACGTCTTCTTTGGAGAAATGTCTGTTTAGTTCTTTGGCCCATTTTTTGATTGGGTCGTTTATATTTCTGGAATTCAGCTGCAGGAGTTGCTTGTATATTTTTGAGATTAGTTATTTGTCAGTTGCTTCATTTACTATTATTTTCTCCCATTCTGAAGGCTGTCTTTTCACCTGGCTTATAGTTTCCTTTGTTGTGCAGAAGCTTTTATTTTAATTAGGTCCCATTTGTTTATTTTTGCTTTTATTTCCAGTATTCTGGGAGGTGGGTCATAGAGGATCCTGCTGTGATTTATGTCGGAGAGTGTTTTGCCTATATTCTCCTCTAGGAGTTTTATAGTTTCTGGTCTTACATTTAGATATTCAATCCATTTTGAGTTTATTTTTGTGTATGGTGTTACAAAGTGTTCAGTTTCATTCCTTTATAAGTGGTTGACCAGTTTTCCCAGCACCACTTGTTAAAGAGATTGTCTTTTCTCCATTGTATATTCTTGCCTCCTTTGTCAAATATAAGGTGTCCATAGGTGTGTGGATTTATCTCTGGGCTTTCTATTTTGTTCCATTGATCTATATTTCTGTCTTTGTGCCAGTACCATACTGTCTTGATGACTGTGGCTTTGTAGTAGAGCCTGAAGTAGGCAGGTTGATTCCTCCAGTTCCATTCTTCTTTCTCAAGATTGCTTTGGCTATTTGAGGTTCTTTGTATTTACATACAAATTGTGAAGTTATTTGTTCTAGCTCTGTGAAAAATATGATTGGTAGCTTGATAGGGATTGCACTGAACCTATAAATTGCTTTGGGTAGTATACTCCTTTTCACTATATTGATTCTTCCGGTCCATGAACATGGTATATTTCTCCATCTATTAGTGTCCTCTTTGATTTCTTTCACCAGTGTTTTATAGTTTTCTATGCATAGTTCTTTAGTTTCTTTAGGTAGATATATTCCTAAGTATGTTATTATTTTCTTTGCAATGGTGAGTGGAATTGTTCCTTAATTTCTGTTTCTATTTTCTAGTTGCTAGTGTATACGAATGCAAGGGAGTTTTGTGTGTTGATTTTATATCCTGCAACTTTACTATATTCATTGATTAGCTCTAGTAATTTTCTGGTGGAGTCTTTAGGGTTTTCTATATAGAGGATCATGCCATCTGCAAACAGTGAGAGTTTTACTTCTTTTCCAATTTGGATCCCATTTATTTATTTTTCTGCTCTGATTGCTGTGTCCAAAACTTCCAAAACTATGTTGAATAGTAGTGGTGAAAGTGGGCAACCTTGTCTTGTTCCTGACTTTAGGGAAAATGTTTTCAATTTTTCATATTGAGGATAATGTTTGCTGTGGGTTTGTCATATATAGCTTTTATTATGTTGAGGTATTTTCCTTCTGTTCCTGCTTTCTGCAGAGTTTTTATCATAAATGGATGTTGGATTTTGTCAAAGGCCTTTCTGCATCTATTGAGATAATCATATGGCTTTTATTTGTATTTTTATATATTTTTTATTTTTATTTTTTAACTTTACAATATTGTATTGGTTTTGCCATATATCAAAATGAATCTGCCACAGGTATACACGTGTTCCCATTTGTTAATGTGGTGTATTACTTTGATTGATTTGTGGCTATTGAAGAATCCTTGCATCCCTGGGATAAAGCCCACTTGGTCATGGTGTATGATCTCTTTAATGTGTTGTTGGATTCTGATTGCTAGAATTTTGTTAAGGATTTTTGCATCTATATTCATCAGTGATATTGGCCTGTAGTTTTCTTTTTTTGTGGCATCTTTGTCAAGTTTTGGTATTAGTGTGATGGTGGCCTCATAGAATGAGTTTGGAAGTTTACCTTCCTCTGCAATTTTCTGGAAGAGTTTGAGTAGGATAGGTGTTAGCTCTTCTGTAAATTGTTGGTATAATTCAGCTATGAAGCCGTCTGGACCTGGGCTTTTGCTTGCTGGAATATTTCTGATTACAGTTTCAATTTCTGTGCTTGTGATGGGTCTGTTAAGATTTTCTATTTCTTCCTGGTTCAAATTCCTGGAAAGTTGTACTTTTCTAAGAATTTGTCCATTTCTTCCAAGTTGTCCATTTTATTGGCATATAATTGCTGATAGTACTCTCTTATGATCCTTTGTATTTCTGTGTTGTCTGTTGTCATCTCTGTATTTTCATTTCTAATTTTATTGATTTGATTTTTCTCCCTTTGTTTCTTGATGAGTCTGGCTATCTGGCTAATGGTTTGTTAATGTTATTTATCCTATCAAAGAACCAGCTTTTGGCTTTGTTGATTTTTGCCATGGTCTCTTTTGGTTCTTTTGCATGTATTTATGCCCTAGTTTTTAAGATTTCTTTCCATCTACTAACCCTGGCGTTCTTCATTTCTTCCTCTTCTACTTGCTTTAGGTGTAGAGTTAGGTTATTTATTTGACGTTTGTCTTATTTCTTGAGGTTTACCTGTATTGCTATGAACCTTCCCCTTAGCACTGCTTTTACAGTGTCCCACAGGTTTTGGGTTGTTGTGCTTTCATTTACATTTGTTTCTATGCATATTTTGATTTCTTTTTCAAATTCTTCTGTGGTTTGTTGGTTATTCAGCAACGTGTTGTTCAGTCCCCATATGCTGGAATTTTTAGTAGCTTTTCTCCTGTAATTGACATCTAATCTTACTGCATTGTGGTCAGAAAAGATGCTTGGAATGATTTCATTTTTTTTAAAATTTACCAAGGCTACATTCATGGCCCAGGATGTGATCTATCCTGGAGAAGGTTCCATGTGCGCTTAAGAAAAAGGTGAAATTCATTGTTTTGGGGTGAAATGTCCTATAGATATCAATTAGGTCTAGCTGGTCTATTGTATCATTTAAAGTTTGTATTTCCTTGTTAATTTTCTGTTTAGTTGATCTATCCATAGATGTGAGTGAGGTATTAGAGTCTCCCACTATTATTGTGTCACTGTTAATTTCCCCTTTCATACTTGTTAGCATTTGTCTTACATATTGTGGTGCTCTTATGTTGGGTGCATATATATTTATAATTATTATATCTTCTTCTTGGATTGATCCTTTAATCATTATGTAGTGTCCTTTTGTGTCTCTTTTCACAGCCTTTGTTTTAAAGTCTATTTTATCTGATATGAGTATTGCTACTCCTGCTTTCTTTTTGTCTCTATTTGCTTGGAATATCTTTTTCCAGCCCTTCACTTTCAGTCTGTATGTGTCCCCTGTTTTGAGGTGGGTCTCTTGTAGACAACATATATAGGGGTCTTGTTTTTGTATCCATTCAGCCAGTCTTTGTCTTTTAGTTGGGACATTCAACCCATTTATGTTTAAGGTAATTATTGGTAAGTATGATCCCATTGCCATTTACTTTATTGTTTGGGGTTTGAGTTTATATACACCCTTTTTGTGTTTCCTGTCTAGAGAAGATTCTTTAGCATTTGTTGGAGAGCTGGTTTGGTGGAGCTGAATGCTCTCAGCTTTTGCTTGTCTGTAAAGCTTTTGATTTCTCCTTCATATTTGAAATAGAGCCTTACTGGGTACAGTAATCTGGGCTGTAGGTTATTTTCTTTAATCCCTTTAAGTATGTCTTGCCATTCCCTTTGGGCCTGAAGAGTTTCTATTGAAAGATCAGCTGTTATCCTTATGGGAATCCCTTTGTGTGTCATTTGTTGTTTTTCCCTTGCTGCTTTTAATATTTGTTCTTTGTGTTTGATCTTTGTTAATTTAATTAATATGTGTCTTGGGGTGTTTCACCTTGGGTTTATCCTGTTTGGGACTCTGGTTTTCTTGGACTTGGGTGATTATTTCATTCCCCATTTTAGGGAAGTTTTCAACTATTATCTCCTCAAGTATTTTCTCATGGTCTTTCTTTTTGTCTTCTTCTTCTGGGACTCCTATGATTCGAATATTGGGGCATTTAACATTGTCCTGGAGGTCTCTGAGATTGTCCTTTAATGTTTCTTTTAATTCATTTTTCTTTTTCCCTCTCTGATATATTTATTTCTACCATTCTATCTTCTACTTCATGAATCCTATCTTCTGCCTCTGTTATTCTACTATTTGTTCCCTCCAGAGTGTTTTTGATCTCATTTATCACCTTATTCAGGAGAAGGCAATGGCATCCCACTCCAGTACTCTTGCCTGGAAAATCCCATGGATGCAGGAGCCTGGCAGGCTACAATCCATGGGGTCGCTAAGAGTCAGACACGACTGAGTGACTTCACTTTCACTTTTCATTTTCATGCATTGGAGAAGGAAATGGCAACCCACTCCAGTGTTCTTGCCTGGAGAATCCCAGGGATGGGAGAGCCTGGTGGGCTGCCGTCTATGGGGTCACACAGAGTCGGACACGACTGAAGCTACTTAGCAGCATTGCATTGCATTGCATTATTCATTATATATTGACTCTTTTTTTATTTATTCTAGGTCCTTGTTAAACCTTTTTTGCCTCTTCTTAATCCTTGTCTCCAGGCTATTTATCTGTGATTCCATTTTGATTTCAAGATTTTGGATCATTTTCACTATCATTATTCGGAATTCTTTATCAGGTAGATTCCCTATCTCTTCCTCCTTTGTTTGGTTTGGTGGGCATTTATCCTGTTCCTTTACCTGCTGGGTATTCCTCTGTCTCTTCATCCTGTTTTTATTGCTGTGTTTGGAATGGCCTTTCTGTATTCTGGCAGTTTGTGGAGTTCTCTTTATTGTGGAGTTTCCTTGCTGTGGGTGGGGTTGTACTGGTGGCTTGTCAAGGTTTCCTGGTTAGGGAAGCTTGTGTCCGTGTTTGGTGGGTGGAGCTGGATTTCTTCTCTCTGGAGTGCAATGAAGTCTCCAGTAATGAGTTATGAGATGTCAATGGGTTTGGTATAACTTTGGGCAGCCTGTATATTGAAGCTCAGGGCTGTGTTACTGTGATGTTGGAGAATTTGTGTGGTATGTCTTGCTCTGGAACTTGTTGGCCTTTGGGTGGTGCTTGGTTTCAGTGTAGATATGGAGGAATTTGATGAGCTCCTGTCGATTAATGTTCCCTGGAGTCAGGAGTTCTCTGGTGTTCTCAGGATTTGGACTTAAGCCTCCTGCTTCTGGTTTTCAGTCTTATTTTTACAGTAGCCTCAAGACTTCTCCATATAAACAGCACCATTGATAAAACATCTAGGTTAAAGATGAAAAGTTTCTCCACAGTGAGGGACACCCAGAGAGGTTCACAGAGTTACATGGAGAAGAGAAGAGGGAGAATGGAGTTAGAGGTAACCCGAATGAGATAAGGTGGAATCAAAAGAGGAGAGAGCAAGCTAGCCGGTAATCACTTCCTTATGTGTGATCCACAGTCTGGACTGCTCAGAGATGTTGACGGAGTTATACAGAGAAGAGAAGAGGGAGGAAGGAGACAGAGGTGGCCAGGAGGATAAAGGGGGGAATCAAAAGGAGAGAGACAGATCCAGCCAGTAATCAGTTTCCTAAGTGTTCTCCACCATCCAGAACACACAGATATTCACAGAGTTGGGTAGAGAAGAGAAGGAGGAGGGAGGAGATAGAGGCAAACTGGTGGAGAAAAAGGAGAATCCAAAGGGGGAGAGAGCAGTCAAGCCAATAATCTCACTCCCAAGTAAAAACGAGTACTGAAGATTGGGTTCTTAAAGGTACAAAATTGATAACAAATACCAAAAAGCAAAGATTAAAACTCTAGAGTAGCGGTTGGATTTTCAAAAATACAATATTAAAGAAAAAAAAAAACAAAGTTACAAAAATTATATATCAGATCAGATCAGTTGCTCAGTCCTGTCTGACTCTTTGTGACCCCATGAATCACAGGACGCCAGGCCTCCCTGTCCATCACCAACTCCCGGAGTTCACCCAGACTCACGTCCATCGACTCAGTGATGCCATCCACCCATCTCATCCTCTGTCGTCCCCTTCTCTTGCCCCCAATCCCTCCCAGCATCAGAGTCTTTTCCAATGAGTCAACTCTTTGCATGAGGTGGCCAAAGTACTAGAGTTTCAGCTTTAGCATCATTTCTTCCAAAGAAATCCCAGGGCTGATCTCCTTCAGAATGGACTGGTTGGATCTCCTTGTAGTCCAAGGGACTCTCAAGAGTCTTCTCCAAGACCACAGTTCAAAAGCATCAATTCTTCGGTGCTCAGCCTTCTTCACAGTCCAACTCTCACATCCATACATGACCACAGGAAAAACCATAGCCTTGACTAGACGAACCTTTGTTGGCAAAGTAATGTCTCTGCTTTTGAATATGCTATCTAGGTTGGTCATAACTTTCCTTCCAAGGAGTAAGCATCTTTTAATATGAAGTTTGCTTTAAAAAATAGGGTCTCGTTTTTTTGCAAAGTAATAGTAGGTTATAAAGATGAAAATTAAAGGAGTAATACATACAACACAGAAGTCGCTCAGTCGTGTCTTACTCTTTGCGACCCCATGGATTGTAACCCACCAGGCTCCTCAGTCCATGGGATTTTCCAGGCATGAATACTGGAGTGGGTTGCTGTTTCCTTTTTAGAGGACTTAAAATTTTAAAAATATTAAAAAATGATAGTAAAAATATATCTAGGACTTTCTCTGGTGTTGTTGTGGGCAGTGTGGGGTCAGTTCATTTTCGGATAGTTCCTTGGTCCGGCACATATTTCTCAAGATCTATAGGCCCCTTCCTATGTAGTCAGTACTAACTACAGGGTTTTAATCTATTGCACCTGTCACTTCCAAGGCGGTTCCCTCTGTTTTAGCTTCTTCTGTTTGCTGGTCTCTTCAATGTCTGATTTCCACCATGACACAAGCAGGTGGTGGTGGACACTTTTTTAGGCTCACTTGTTCAGTCGTGCTGTGGGGAGGGAGGGACGCTGCAAACAAATAACACTGGCGTGTGCTCGCAGTGTCTCAGCCACACTGGGTCTGCCCCCACTCATGACACGTGTGCCCTCCCTGCCCACACTGCTCAGGCTCTAGGTTGCTCTGCTGGGAACCATCCGAGGCTGGCCCTGGGCTGCATGCACCTCCCAGGTCTAAGCCGCTCGGTTCAGGCACTCAGGTAGTCCTCAGAAGTGCAGACTCCTTTGATGTGCAGAAGCTTTTAAGGTTAATTAGGTCCCATTTGTTTATTTTTGCTTTTATTTCCAATATTCTGGGAGGTGGGTCATAGAGGATCCTGCTGTGATGTATGTCGGAGAGTGTTTTGCCTATGTTCTCCTCTAGGAGTTTTATAGTTTCTGGTCTTACGTTTAGATCTTTAATCCATTTTGAGTTTATTTTTGTGTATGGTGTTAGAAAGTGGTCCAGTTTCATTCTTTTACAAGTGGTTGACCAGATTTCCCAGCACCACTTGTTAAAGAGATTGTCTTTAATCCATTGTATATTCTTGCCTCCTTTGTCGAAGATAAGGTGTCCATATGTGCGTGGATTTATCTCTGGGCTTTCTATTTTATTCCATTGATCAATATTTCTGTCTTTGTGCCAGTACCATACTGTCTTGATAACTGTGGCTTTGTAGTAGAGCCTGAAGTCAGGTAAGTTGATTCCTCCAGTTCCATTCTTCTTTCTCAAGATCGCTTTGGCTATTCGAGGTTTTTTGTATTTCCATACAAATTGTGAAATTATTTGTTCTAGCTCTGTGAAGAATACTGTTGGTAGCTTGATAGGGATTGCGTTGAATCTATAAATTGCTTTGGGTAGTATACTCATTTTCACTATATTGATTCTTCCAATCCATGAACATGGTATATTTCTCCATCTATTACTGTCCTCTTTGATTTCTTTCACCAGTGTTTTATAGTTTTCTATATATAGGTCTTTAGTTTCTTTAGGTAGATATATTCCTAAGTATTTTATTCTTTCCGTTGCAATGGTGAATGGAATTGTTTCCTTAATTTCTCTTTCTGTTTTCTCATTATTAGCTTCTGCACATCAAAGGAAACTATTAGCAAGGTGAAAAGACAGCCTTCAGAATGGGAGAAAATAATAGCAAATGAAGCAACCGACAAACAACTAATCTCAAAAATATACAAGCAACTCCTACAGCTCAACTCCAGAAAAATATACGACCCAATCAAAAAATGGGCCAAAGAACTAAATAGACATTTCTCCAAAAAAGACATACAGATGGCTAACAAACACATGAAAAGATGCTCAACATCACTCATTATCAGAGAAATGCAAATCAAAACCACTATGAGGTACCATTTCACACCAGTCAGAATGGCTGCGATCCAAAAGTCTACAAATAATAAATGTTGGAGAGGGTGTGGAGAAAAGGGAACCCTCTTACACTGTTGGTGGGAATGCAAACTAGTACAGCCACTATGGAGAACAGTGTGGAGATTCCTTAAAAAACTGGAAATAGAACTGCCTTATGATCCAGCAACCCCACTGCTGGGCATACACACTGAGGAAACCAGAAGGGAAAGAGACACGTGTACCCCAATGTTCATCGCAGCACTGTTTATAATAGCCAAGACGTGGAAGCAACCTAGATGTCCATCAGCAGATGAATGGATAAGAAAGCTGTGGTACATATACACAATGGAGTATTACTCAGCCATTAAAAAGAATACATTTGAATCAGTTCAAATGAGGTGGATGAAACTGGAGCCTATTATACAGAGTGAAGTAAGCCAGAAGGAAAAACATAAATACATTATACTAACGCATATATATGGAATTTAGAAAGATGGTAACAATAACCCGGTGTACGAGACAGCAAAAGAGACACTGATGTATAGAACAGTCTTATGGACTCTGTGGGAGAGGGAGAGGGTGGGAAGATGTGGGAGAATGGCAATGAAACATGGAAAATATCATGTAGGAAACGAGTTGCCAGTCCAGGTTCGATGCATGATGCTGGATGCTTGGGGCTGGTGCACTGGGACGGCCCAGAGGGATGGTATGGGGAGGGAGGAGGGAGGAGGGTTCGGGATGGGGAACACATGTATACCTGTGGCGGATTCATTTTGATATTTGGCAAAACTAATACAATTATGTAAAGTTTAAAAATAAAATAAAATTGGAAGAATAAAAAAAAAAAAAAAAAAAAAAAAAAAGAAGTGCAGACTCACTTGGGTCTCACCTCAGGTGATGAGGTGTTTGGCGAGCATGGTCGCTGTGACTTATCGCCTCCCCCATCCATGCTGTTTGGTTTTCTGGGTGTAGAACCCCAAGAAGTCTTAGTTATCAAAGAAGCCTGCTTGCAGTTTGGTAGATAATGCCTCTCTGGGGCTGTGATTGCCCCCTTCCAGCTCTGGCTGCACTCGTGGCCTGTCACTGGAGGGGGATGGGCCTGCCTGCAGCCAGCTAGCTCTGTTCAGTCCTTTGTCCTGTGAGCGGGCCTGGTGGTGTCTTAGGTTAGGGCTTTTCATGTAGTAGCTATCCCACAGCCTGGTTTGCTAACCCAAGTTAGTTCCCTCAGATTGCCCTCAGGGCATTCACCTCCCTGCCCAGTTCCCACTTTCTAGTGTCGGGTGCAGGCGTCTGCCCTGCTTCTCCACTGGGGGAGTTACCGTTGGGCACGTAATCTGTGAGGTTTAATTATTTATTTATTTATTTTTTCCTCCCAGTTATGTTGCCCTCTGTGGTTCCAAGGCTCGCCACAGATTCAGCAGTGAGAGTGTTTCCTGGTGTTTGGAAACTTCTCTCTTTTTAAGGCTCCCTTTCCGGGATGGAGCTCCATCCCTACCTCTTTTGTCTCTCTTTTTGTCTTTTATATTTTTTCCTACCTCCTGTTGAAGACAATGGGCTGCTTTTTTGAGTGCCTGATGTCCTCTGATGACATTCAGAAGTTGTTTTGTGGAATTTACTCAGCGTTTAAATGTTCTTTTGTTGAATTTGTGGGGGAGAAAGTGGTCTCTCTGTCCTATTCCTCCGTCACCTTCAGGATGGCTTCAAGGGCATTTCATATGAAAATTTATTTGTTTAACTTACTCCTCACAGATTCTTCATCACTCCAATGCTATTTTTCACTTATCAAAAGTATGTAATTATAGAAGTCAGCATTATCAAATATTAATTGAATGACTACAATATGCCATGCATAACCCTCTTCTTCCAGACTTTCACTTTAATCAAATGGCATTAGAATGAAGATTTCTTCATGATATTGACTTAAAGCAGAAATATTTACAAGCTTAAATATTAAGTTAGGAAAATGATCTAGTCCCTTTTAAACATCTTTTATTACATCACCACGTCCACTCCATTAATTACTTTTAGATATTGAATTATTGAAATAACACTTATTTCTTGAAGAAAACATGAATTATATAATTTAAAAAGGAAAAACACTCTAGAAATAATTGTTATCAACTCAACTACATTGTAAAGCTTGCATTGTAAAACTTTAGAGAAATGTGACTGATATTACCTGACTACCTAAAGTAAAAGAAAAAGGTGACCATCACCATAGTGGTTTAATGTGGCTCTCATTTATCCCCTGGTATGATGTGATGAGAGAAGCTTTACTTCTGTGATATTCCTTCCCTCAAACCAATGTGAAAAAATCATTAGAAAAGTCCACATTTGAAAGTATTCTACAGGATACCTCACCAGTATCCCTTAGAATTGTAAGACCCAAGAAAAAGAAAATTGAAGAAGCATCACAGACCGAGGAGATTTGGAAGACATGATGACTTAATGCAATATGGTACCTAGACTGGATTCTAGACAAGAAAGGTGGCATTAGTGGTGAGGGGAGCAAGAAACTGATAAAATGCAATAAAATTTACTTTATCAAAATAATAGTTTACCTATATTTATTTTTTTTTATTTTATTGTGGTAAAAACACAACATGACAAACCCTCTTAGATTTTAAGGGTACCCACACAGCGTTAAGGCTTGTAAGAGAGGACAATGAAGAGATGTTTGTCAAGGGGACAAAGTTTCAGTTATGAAAGATGAATAAATTTTTAAAATGTGCAACAATATAATTGCAATTAACAGTACAATTTATACTTGAAATGTGATAAGAGGGTAGAATTTAACTGTTTTCAACATGAAGAAAAAAATAAAAGAAAATTATAAGACATAAAGTAATTGCTAATTGCTAATTTACTAATTATCTCGACTGTGATTATTTCACTATATATATATATATATATATATATATATATAAACATCAATTATACTCCTTAGATCTGTACAATTTGTTTTTGTCAATTATACCTCAATAAATCTAAAAAAAATAAAATTAGAAGTATACTTTAAAAAGATAAATATTTATTAAATAACAAAGATAAATTTTGATGTGACTTTTTATTACCCAACATTTTTGGAGTCTATGGGAATGATTATGGAGCATGGGGAGAAGACACTTAAGCTTTTAACTTTCATACATAAATGTTTCTAAAGCCGCTGTTAATGTTTCTTCAGCTTTTCCAAGAAAATAGAATTACATGAGGAAGCAATAATTAATTATAATTGCATGCTTTGAGGCCTCTGAAGAATAAGGCAAGTGATTTTCTCCAGGCTCTTGTGCCACAAGGAGTGGAGAGACATATCTCAACCTCTTCCCCAAACTACTGAGACCTCCAGAGGCTGGAAGGTGGGATGCCTTTTCCACCAGCAGGTCCATCTGTAGGTCTGAGAAGATATGGATATTCTTTACCATGTAATGTATCTAAAAGATACCTTGCTGCTGCTGCTGCTAAGTCACGTCAGTCGTGTCCAACTCTGTGTGACCCCATAGACAGTACCCAACAGGCTCCTCTGTCCCTGGGATTCTCCATGCAAGAATACTAGAGTGGGTTGCCATTTCCTTCTCCAGTGCATGAAAGTGAAAAATGAAAGTTAAGTCACCCAGTCATGTCCGACTCTTAGCGACCCCATGGACTTCAGCCTACCATGCTCCTCCATCCATGGGATTCTCCAGGCAAGAGTACTGAAGTGGGTTGCCACTGCCTTCTCCAAAGATACCTTAGGTTCTCTCATTCTTTCATGAGAAAAAGTCTTTTGGGGGAAATTTAGAGTCACTGCCAACATTAAGTATCAGGAACAGGAAGTGCATATTTTCTAGCAAGCTTTGTAGAGGGGGCCTGGCTTAGCTGAGCTCCTTTGTAGTAGTGTCCTGAACAAGTGTTTCCTGGGAGTGGGGAAGCAGAGGGTCTCTTAGAGTTTTCAGGTACATGTCTCTCTAATTCTGTGAGTTTTTGGAAGAATTTTTCAAGGGAACAGAGGTAGGTATTTAAACAAAACTAAATTAAGGATAAAATGAACCTCTGGAGACAAAGAATCAAAAGGTTCAGCTCCAAATCAGATTTTAGAGCATGGGAAAAACAAATGCTTACTCACAAGAGAAAAAAGAAAAAAAAAAAAAAGGAAGAAATTACAAGGATAAAGATTTTAGATACCAGTGCATTCCAGATTCAAAAATAATACAGATTGTTTAAACTATACAATAGCATCATTTGGGAGATAAGAAACTAAATGTTTAATTTGGACATAATTCAGACAGAAGAACCTGAAAATCTACAAGGAAATAAGGCAATATTTCTCAACTATAGATGATTATGAACCTCCCCTCCCCCCACATGGACATTTGACAATATCTAGAGGTGTTTTTGATTGTCATAGTGAATGTACTAGAGTGATTGGACAGAGGTCAGAGATGCTGCTATACATGGTAGCATGCACAGGGTAGCTCCCTATAAAAATAAAAATCCAACACAAAATATCAATAGTACCAAGCCTGAGAAACTCTGAAAATTATAATCAATAAATAATTTATAACAATAAGAATTGACTTGGGAAGATTTCCTTCTGATTAATCCTTAAATCCTTGGATATCTGAACACACAGAGCCATCAAGAGTTCTCACTGTTATGTGGGACCTCTTGCCTTTAATGCTGAAACATCTAGAACCAGTTGGTTCTAGGTTTGAGAAGTAGAGATGATCTTACCAGAAATGTTAGTCTAAGGAAGAAGTCTTGTTCGTAAGGAAAGATAACTAAAAGAAATTAATTATCTGGTGTGTATGACTCACAGCTCTAAAGCAAGGATAGCTCCAGGTGAGCTGAGATGTGCCACATTGTTAACACCTCACACCATTGCCACCACGTGTTTGTCAAAACCTCTGCACAACAAAATAAATGATTAACAGAGAGAAGAGGCAGCAGAGTGGGAGGAAATATTTGCAATGCATGCATCTGATAAAGCAAGGGTCCTCAAATTCCAGGATTTAATGCCTGACAATCTGAGGTGGGTCTGATAATAAAAGTTTTACAGCAAACTAAATATGTGTGTCTTAACAGCCCATTACCCAAACCCATTTAAAACATTGTAGGTCGATCAAAGCAAAGAAGTAGGCTGCAAATTTTGAAATAAGTTCAATTCTATTCTTATAAGTTGACAAGGTACAAAGATTGTTGTTCAGTCACTAAGTCATGTTCAATACTTGTGATCCCACGGGTTGCAGCTCATCAGGCTTTCCTGTCCTTCCCTATCTCTTGCAGTTTGCTCAGACTTATGTCCATTGAATCAGGGATAAGTGAGTCAAAAAGACTCACTCCAAGGCACCCTCTTCTTGACTGATCTTCCACTTCAAACACTGAGTCCACCATTTCACCCTTCTGCCAGCCTCTGATTTGGGACTTAGAGTCCCACTAGGAAAATATTTTGGAGCTCACCACTTTTCTGAGAGCTTCTTTCACATCTTTGTTCCTCAGACTATAGATCAGGGGGTTCAGTATGGGGATCACTACAGTGTAGAACACTGTGGCCACTCTGTCAATGTCCATGCTGTTTCCAGAGTGGGGCCAGCAATAAATGATAAGGATTGTTCCCTGTAAGACAGCAATGGCAGCGAGGTGGGAGGCACAGGTGTAAAAGGCTTTGCACCTTTCCTCTGCTGAGTGTATCCTCAGGATGGTGATGAGAAAAAACAGGTAAGAGATAAGGATGATCACGCTTGTAATGATCTCACTGAAAGTGGCCACAGTGTATAGCACAAATTGATTCACAGTGACATCAGAGCAAGCAAGAGACAACAGAAGGGGAATATCACAAAAGAAATGGTTGATCACATTTGATCTATAGGATGGGATCTGAAGATCTAAACACAAGTGAATCACAGAACATACAGTACCATTGAGATAGCAACAAGACACCAACTCCATGCAGAGATTTCGGGACATGGTGACCATGTAGAGCAGTGGGTCACAAATGGCCACAAAGCGGTCATAGGCCATCACTGCCAGCAGAATGACTTCAGTTACCACAGATGTGCAAAACAGGTAGAATTGCACAGTGAGTTCCAGGAAGGAAATAACTTTGTCTTCTTTTAAGATGTTAGCTATCATCTTTGGTGTGCTGATCATGGAGTAACAGAAATCCACAAAGGACAAGTGGCTAAGGAAAAAGTACATGGGGGGTGTGGAGTCTAGAGCTGACCTGAATCAGGGCAATCATGCCCAGGTTTCCCCAAACTGTGACTCCATAGATGGAAAGAAACAGCAGGAAAAGGAAGACTCTGAGCTCAGGGGCATCTGAGAATCCAAGGAGGATGAAGTCTGTCACAGCAGTGCAGTTTTCCTCATCCATGTCCTCACTTTACCATGGTTGCAGAAAAATATTAATAGTTATTCTTCATTGGATCACTCCCAATTAGCTACTAAAAAGGGCATGAGAATAAATAAGATAGTCAACTTTTTTCAGTAAAGAAATAAAACATTGATATTTTGAAGCTTAGGAAAAGTTCAGATATAGTAGCCCACAAATGCATAGAGCAGAGCTCACATTTATATTCACAGATCACATGAAATAATTCACATCCATGAAAACCTATGTGTTTATTTAAACTAGATCTACACAATTTTTAGCTTGGAACCGAATCATTAGAAAGACATCAAATGTTATTTAGTTAGCCATATTTGAAATTTAAATATCTTTTTTTTTTATTTGTAGACTTTTTAATCAGTTATTGAAATACTGGGATCTCTGGGGATTTTTTTTTTTTTAACACTACACAGGAAATTTCTTTCTTTCTTTTGATGAAATGATGAGAAGTATGCTTATTTAAGATTATTAACACACAAGCATCATGTTTTTATTATTACCCTTTAAATAGAAAAGTGAATTTTATACTCTCTTTTAGAATGCTTTTTCTATACAATTAGCCTAATGATTTTTAAATTATGGTATACAATGTTAGTCATTGTTCAAGGAATTGTTACTTAGGTCTAAACTTTCTGAACTGTGACTGAAGCCTTCTAATACCTATTTGCCAAATGAATTCACTAATATATTCAAGATATAAAATTTGTGAATATTAAATTAACACAAGTTTTTATTGCCACATTGCACTATTATTTATGATAGGAACTTAGAAACAAAATGTCAAAGAGCAGGGTAAAAGTGGTGCTACATGTATGTTATGGGAAATTATGCAGGTTTCAAAAGAGCTTTCAATGACCTGAAAAGTGACTAAGAAAATGGCAAGTTAAAAATAGAAAACCAGATCACAAAGATATAATACAGTATATCTATACATGTCATAGTCATATTTAATTCTCAAACCATCCAAGAAACATAAATATTTTTACCAATATTTTACTCCAATTGCTTTAAAAGTGCATTCAGAAATTTGCCTACTTTTTTTAAATAAAGGAGAGATATATTCAAACCCTTTGATATGTAGAAAATGCCAACAAAGGGTAAGACCATGCTTATTTATTCTCTCTCCTGATCCTAAGTAACAATAAAATGACTTAGTAGCACCTACTACTTATTCCTGGAGGAAAGGGAATCTGGACTAAAAGTCAGCACAGCCAGACTTTTCCTTATTCTTCAAATAACTTGAAAGAGGTAAACGATATGTGAATTAAGGAATCCTGGTCTGAATACAAATAATAATTCTGATGACATGCATTGTTCTCTTAAATGGCCAGTAATAAGTGAGTTGCCTTTTCTGATTTTGAAGTAGTAAACAATTTTGAAAACCTTTTCCTGCTTTTTTAAGTTTTAAAGATAAAAATTTGGCTGCTGATTACTTATAGAGCAGGAGTGATGTTGATCCCTGTTGTACATTTGTCAATGTCTGGAGTTACAGTTGGCTGTCACAACAGGAAGGGGTGCTCCTGACATCTAGAGGGCAGACTACAGATGCTGCTAAACAGTTTGCAGGCACAGGGCGGCATCTCCTTCCCCATTCCCAACCTCCTCACACACCCACAACATAAGCAAAACCCAAAATATAATCTGGCCCCAAATGTTAACAGTATCACATTTGAGAAAACTGTTGTAGCGATACATGGCCTTGGCACAAGATCAAACTACTGGCTCTCCTGTCTGCTTCAGAGGTGGTTCACATGCCTCTGCTCCTCCATCCGCAGTCCTGAGGACCCCTCACCACCACTCTCAGCATCAGGGTGACTCTCAGGAGAATCTCCCTGCTATCTTTCCCAGGTTCTGTGGATGGAGTTAATGTGAGAGAAGAAGAGGGAAGGGGAGAGGAATCAAGCATGTTCCCCAACTGGCTCACACTCTTTCCTCTGTTACACTAATAGCCATTACAAGATATTTCATTCTACAGATCGAATTGCTCCCATTTCCTGTCGAGATCATTTTTCAGTAGGTAAAGGGAAAACACTTTCATAGAGTTCTCCAAAATTGGCATTTGTTAAAACACTCTCCAAATACAGACTTTTAAAAATTAATTCTGATGTAATTTCCCTCTTCTACAATTCCTCCTTCTCTGACACGTGGCTAATAATAAATCAGCCTCATTAGAAAATAAACAGAGAAGTTTCCAGACATCAGGAAATATCATTCAGTCCACTCCTACCCAAAACATAGTCCAACCAACCTGTTGATAAGTATTGCTCCCCATGTTTCTGAGGATGCGATGAGGGAAAGTTTCACAGGCTTTATGTTTTCATGCCTGTGTATCCAGGGGGCCCACGTCCCTTGAGATGCCAGAACCAGTCATTTATCTCTGTGGGATCTCAAACAGATATCAGGAAAACAACATCGTCTTGGGACTCAAACAATGAATGGCTTTCATAAGATGTAAAAAGAGGGGGGAAACTCTCCTGAGTTGGTAAATGTTATTGTAAGACAACATGACTCCTTTCAGAGTTTATGATAAATTAGAGTGTTGTATGCCTCATCCAAACATTGCACTATGAACCAGATAATGTTGCCATTATGACATATGTGAATGAGTCTTATAAACTCTGCCAGTCTTACACTCAAAGCTCCTTTCTGGAGGACATAGGGTCTAAAGACACAACAGCATCCTACCAAATACCAGAAAGGGGTGGGAACAATGAATCTCCTTTGTTGAGAATAATAGCAACTGCTCACACTTACTCACCACTTTCTATGTGTTAGGTACTGTTCTGAACATAACTGTTAACACATTTCTTTTTAAGTACAGTTATGCAGCTTTGTTAACGTGGCGTTGAGAGACAGGCAGTTGTTACTTGCACAAAGTCATAATGGAATCACTGATAGAATGAGCATATGTGTTGCATTTTGGTTTCTGCAACCATATGGCTCTGTGAGGAAGAGCAGAGCTGATGGACGGTGCTGGATGCAGACCCTACTCACTGCAGAGTCTGTTTATGTGTCTGCCTGCAGGGTCTCTCCCAGGTCTGCTGCTTCTCTGCCCATGTAATCTTTTCCTAAACCAACAGGGTTAGAACGATTCAATGTGGTTTGTGCTCCTGGATATAACAAACATTCACAAACTCCATGACTCTAAATAGTACCAAGTAAATTGATTTCCAAATTCTCAACAGCTTTCATGTGTTTCCCTAAAATTGATTCATCTGACAATTTCCTGAGATTGTGGAGTGTTTCTGCCTCTCCATTCCACCCAGTACTTTCACTATTCCTTTTGTTTCACTTTTCAAAAGTAAAGATTCCTGTTATCCATTCACATATTATTGTGAGAATTACCCTAATTAAAAAACTAATAGCAAACTTCCAAAATCTAAAACATAAGAACACTGTGAAATGCTGTGTTCCATGAAGCCTGAAATTTGTTTGAATTAAGACATTTCAAAAGCAGAGACATTACTTTGCCAACACAGGTCTGTCTAGTCAAGGCTATGGTTTTTCCAGTGGTCATGGATGGATGTGAGAGTTGGACTGTGAAGAAAGCTGAGTGCCGAAGAATTGATGCTTTTGAACTGTGGTGTTGGAGAAGACTCTTGAGAGTCCCTTGGACTGCAAGGAGATCCAGTCCATTCTAAAGGAGATCGGTCCTGAGTGTTCTTTGGAAGGAATGATGCTAAAGCTGAAACTTCAGTACTTTGGCCACCTCATGCAAAGAGTTGACTCATTGGAAAACACTCTGATGCTGGGAGGGATTGGGGGCAGGAGGAGAAGGGGACGACAGAGGGTGAGATGGCTGGATGGCATCACTGACTTGACGGCCATGAGTTTGAGTGAACTCTGGGAGTTGGTGATGGACAGGGAGGCCTGGCGTGCTGCAATTAATGGGGTCGCAAAGAGTCGGACACGACTGAGTGACTGAACTGGACTGAGCTGAAGACATTTCAAGCCCATGGTATGACTTCTTGTTTCCTTCTAGATTATATAACTTTCTTTTCTCAGAAAATACGGGCATTGGACATGTATTTTAGCCAGTACAGTGATGTTTTGGTATTATATATAAAACTCATTACTATTATATATAGTAAATTCATGATGATATCTCATTAGCATCATTTTTTTGTCATTGTTCTTATTATACTCTGAAAGCGTTGCCACAAAATGCATCTCCCTGGAGAGAGTCTCATGGCAGAAAGACTAAAAAGACAACATTATTTGCAGTGATGTTTATATTATCTATGCAACCCACTCATAGAAAACTGCTTTGCATATCTATCTTAAAGACAAAGCAGAAACTTTTCTTAAAATTGATTTAAATATAAATATTTAACTGAAATTTATTTTATAGGTATTGATAAGTTAAGTACTACAAATAATAAGATCTAAGTTTTTGATAACCTGTATTTATATAACATAAGACCATATTGTTTGAGTGAATCATTTCATCAAAAGATTCAATGACACCAACAATATGTCAAATTTTCTAAATTTTTTAATTGTACATTTTAACTGAGCTGCTTCCAAGCAGAAGGAAAGCAGAAATGTTGAATTTCTATATGATAAGACTTGGGAAGGTGATTGTGGCTGCATCATGAATTAAAATCAGTTGTATTTTAAGACAGCACAACAAACTACTCCAAAACATAGGAGTTAAAAAGAGCTGTTTATTGTTACACAGCTGTTTATAGTTACTTATGTAACTGAATCACAGTTACATAAGTCACTCAGGCAGTTCTGATGATCTGATCCAGAGGTGACTGCTCTTCGCTAGTATGTTTGTGAAAGTCTCTCAGTCATGCCCAACTCTGCGATCCCATGGACTTCTCCATGTTTGCCATCTTATGGAGTTCTCCAGGCCAGAATACTGGAGAGGGTAGCCTTTCCCTCCTCCAGGGGATCTTCCCAACCCAGGGATCGAACACAGGTCTCCCACACTGCAGTGGATTCTTTACGAGCTTAGGCACAAGGGAAGCCCAAGAATACTGAAGTGGGTAGCCTGTCCCTTCTCCAGCGAATCTTCACGACCCAGGAATCAAACCAGGGTCTCCTGCATTGCAAGAAGATTCTTTACCAACTGATCTATCAGGGAAGCTGGTATGTTTATGTGTGTTATTAGCTTGTTAGGCTTGGTGATCTAAGAGAGCTCATACATCAGTCTGGAGGTTGGCTAGATGCTGTTTCATGGGATAGTGTTGTGACCTATATTGCTTATTTACCAATACGCTAATCTGTGCTTGTTCACATAACTTCTATTCTAAGAGTTTGTGCAAATTCCAAGGGATTTTGACATCGCTACAGGACTTTCTTGTAACTGACACAATATTTCACTTCAAGAACCTTATGTTAGCCAAAATCACTAACAAAAGTAGCCTAATTTTTTTTAATGGAGGAATTGATTTGACCATTTGATCAGAAGAAAAGGAAAATGTGGGCATGCCTAGTTAAGTGGAGAATTGGGATCATGCTTGAAATATATCACACAGGGTAAAAAAAAAAAAAAAAAAAGTCCTTTTGAAAGACAGAATCTCCAAAAATTTAGCCTTAAGCAAACTGGAAGACAATCTAATTTTGTTTAAAGTGTTACTTTGAAAAATTTGGTGAAAGATCATTTTAAAAAATTGAATGAAAGATCGACATGTCAGTACTATTCCAGCACAATTTCTGACAGAGTTTCTATTCCCATTTACTGTTAATACTCCCAAATATTCTCATCTATTAAAAAGTGGGCATTGAGAAATTTGTTTAGACATATTGAGCAGAGAAGAAGGGTGTTTAAGTTATTCAGGCAAAAGTGAGATATTGACTTTTCTTATTCCCCCATCATTGCTCCCAAGACCATGGTGAACCTCATGGTAGAAGACAGAACCATTTCATTTGTAGGTTGTGTAATACAATTCTTTTTCTTCTGTACCATTGTGGTGACTGAGTCCTTGTTATTAGTTGTGATGGCCAATGACCGCTTCGTGGCCATCTGCAACCCTCTGCTCTACATGGTGGCCATGTCCCCGAGACTCTGTGTGATGTTAGTGGGTTGGATCTTATGCCTGGGGTGTAGCTTACTCCTTGACATTCACATGTTCTGTTACCAAATTATCATTTTGAGGTTTCAACACAATCAATCACTTCTGTGAGTTCTCCTCCCTGCTTTCCCTCTCTTGCTCTGATACTTATTTCAACAAGTCACGGCTTTTTATTTTCTCCACCTTTAATGAGGTCAGCTCACTCTTCGTCATTCTCCTGTCTTATGTGTTTATTGTTGTTACCATCCTCAAAATGCCTTCAGCCTGTGGTCACCGCAAAGCCTTCTCCACCTGTTCCTCCTGCCTGACCACCATCAGCATCTTCCCCAGCACCATCCTCTTCCTCTACTCTGAGCCCAACTTTGCAACCTCCAGGCACACAGTCAAAGTGGTGTCTGTGTTTTACACAGTGGTTAGCCCCATGTTGAATCCCCTGATCTACAGTCTGAGAAATAAGGATGTCAAGGACACAGTCTCCAAGATCATGAAATCTAAAATATTTCTTATTGAGCATTATTATAATAATAGAGTTATATAGTGTGCCTGCAGAGATTGGATTTTAAAGATACATTTAGATTAATGAAGAGTGAATGCTGTAAAATTTGTGAATGCTGGGCTTGGAGAAGGATTGGGGGAAGGATAGTTAGAGTGGTTGGGATGGATATGTACATTCTGTTACATTTAAAATGTATAGCCAACAAGGATATAGCACATAGAACTCTTCTCACTGTTATGTGGCAGCCTTGATAGGAGAAGTGTCTGCGGGTGAAAGGACACATGTGTGTATATATATATATATATATCTGAGTCCCTTCACTTTTCACCTGAAAGTATCACAACATTGTTTGTTAAAAGGCTATATCTGAGTATAAAATAAAATGTTAAAAAAAATGTTAAATGCTGTAAATTTGAAGAACATGAATTTTGGGTCAAAGACACTAAACTTGACTCTGTTTCTCTTGGTATAAAAAACAAAGATGAAATTAAATTTATTAAGATTACACTAGGTATGCCACATGACACCTATACTGTATTTTCATCTGTGTAATACAATTGTTTTGCCTGAAATTTTAGATGAAAAATTTAAAATTTGAGAGACTGTTCTATTTTTCCTAGTAAGAGACAGAGTCAAGACATGAGTTGGACATGACTGAGCGACTGAACTGAACTGATGCAGTTACAGGAGAAGGCAATGGCAACCCACTCCAGTGTTCCTGCCTGGATAATCCCAGAGATGGGGGAGCCTGGTGGGCTGCAGTCTGTGGGGTCGCACAGAGTTGGACACGACTGAAGTGACTTAGCAGCACTCTATTTCTTTACCAAAGACATGACAAGGCAGAAGACAGAAATCCTTGACTTTACCTGTGACATGAAAATAAGGATCAATCTACACATCTGTGACTGGAATCTTAATCCAGACTCCCAGACATTTTCCACTTGTCTAAAAGAGAATCTATGTTCAATGTCTTAGTACTAAGATGCTCCATTTATTCATAATCATGTTCCAAATTATGACAAACTAGTTAACTTATATGCAGAGTACATCATGAGAAAGGCTGAGATGGAAGAAGCACAAGCTGAAATCAAGATTGCCAGAAAAAAAAGTCAATAACCTCAGATACGCAGATGACACCACCCTTATGGCAGAAAGTGAAGAGGAACTAAAAAGCCTCCTGATGAAAATGAAAAAGGAGAGTGAAAAAGTTGGATTAAAGCTCAACACTCAGAAAATGAAAATCATGGCATCTGGTCCCGTCACTTCATGGGAAATAGATGGGGAAACAGTAGAAAAAGTGTCAGACTTTATTTTTGGGGGGCTCCAAAATAGCTGCAGATGGTGACTGCAGTCATGAAATTAAAAGACCTTTACTCCTTGGAAGGAAAATTATGACCAACCTAGATAGCATATTCAAAAGCAGTGAATTATTTTGCCAACAAAGGTTCGTCTAGTCAAGGCTATGGTTTTTCCTGTGGTCATGTATGGATATGAGAGTTGGACTTTGAAGAAGGCTGAATGCTGAAGAATTGATGCTTTTGAACTGTGGTGTTGGAGAAGACTCTTGAGAGTCCCGTGGACTGCAAGGAGATCCAACCAGTCCATTCTGAAGGAGATCAGCCCTGAGTGTTCTTTGGAAGGAATGATGCTAAAGCTGAAACTCCAGTACTTTGGCCACCTCATGTGAAGAGTTGACTCATTGGAAAACACTCTGATGTTGGGAGGGATTGGGGGCAGGAGGAAAAGGGGATGACAGAGGATGAGATGGCTGGATGGCATCACCAACTCAATGGATGTGAGTTTGAGTGAACTCAGGGAGTTGGTGATGGACAGGGAGGCCTGGTGTGCTGCAATTCATGGGATCACGGAGTCAGACATGAATGAGTGACTGAACTGAACTGAACTGAGTGATCTTAAATCTATGGGAAATTGTCCAATGAAAATGTACATATCAGAGAGCTATACTAGAAGGCATAAGCAGGTGAGATGAGAAAGGAAGTTGAGAAAAATGTAACACTACTAAAGATTCTAACATAGAAATGTCCATAAATAAAGACATTTATTCTGTCCCTATATTACCTGTAAAAGAGAAATATCAAACATTTAAGGTAGTACTGCAGTGTGATGATATTTCATGAGAAAATGCTAATAGAAAATATTTGTATTTCTCTAATTGGCGACCAATGACTTCTCAAGTGATAGTGGTAAAGAATCCACCTGCCAATGTAAGAGACAAAAGAGATGCAGGTTCAATCCCTGGGTTAGGAAGATCCTCTGGTGGAGGAAATGGCAACCCACTCCAGTATCCTTGAGTGGAAAATTATGTGGACAGAGTCGGGTTGGCTATATAGTCCATGGAGTCACAAAGAATAGTACACAACGGCATGCACAATTGGTGACCTACACCTTGTAGACCCTATCATACCAGGACTTTTCTCTATCATTTCTGATAAGGTTGTCTCTAGTCCCATAACTGAAGAAATAGATTTTATATGGCTCAGCAGTGATGCCAGATCACAGGCAAAACTGAGACACTCAAGATCCCTATGTCTTCCTATACTCATAAATCTGAGTATAAATTTAAAAAAAGACAACCTCAAAAGACAATCTATCACAAAGCTAGACATTCTAAATATAGCTGATTTGTCTAAGCCACTTGAAAATTAATATTAAACTAATGTTTTATTTCATGCAATGGATTTTGTGACCCAAATATTATTTTTAAATTGCTGATGAGTTTCTTTGCATTTAAGAAATATGACAGCTAATATCTTTCCTATATCTTTCTTCTCTATTTTGTTTAATTTTTGCTCTCAAGGCTGCTTTACATACCTCATTAAAAATAGTGCCTTTTACTTTTCTTTCACTAGCATTTGTTTAACTTCTGCTTATTTTTTGCTAAATATTTGTCTTTATTTCAATTTGACTACTCCTTCAAAAGTTTGTAGAAACCAGACAATGTACCTTCCACAGATTCTCAGAGCTCTTCTAACCCTCCATTCCAGGCACTTGTTTGTGTTCAGTCACTCCATTGCTTCAGACTCTCGTGAACCCATGGACTGCATGTAGCTCACCAGACTCCTTTGCTCATGGAATTTTTTCCAGGCAAGAATACTGAAGTGGGTTACCATTTCATACTCCAGGGGATGTTCCTAACCCAGGGATCAAACCCAAGTCTCTTGCATCTCTTGCATTGGCAGCAGATTCTTTACCACTGTTCCACCAGGAAAGCCATGTTGTTTTAAGGGCTCAGCTGAGCCAGTTCTTACGCAAAGCTCTGTAGGCTGAGTCTACTTCCTTTTCCTTTACATTTCAGATTGGTAACTTTCACAGTGGCTCAGTATTACTCAAGGACTCTCTATGTCTAAATGGTAAATTTTCCCTCACACTTTTTTTCTAATACCCTACTTAGAAAATAATATTAACTTTTGTTTAGAATCTTATTTTTGAATTTACTTTTGGTTGGAAGGGATATATACAGATATACCCCCTTCCCTCCAGTGCCTTCTCCCGGGTCATCACAGAGTACCAGTTTGAGCTCCTGTGTTTCACAGAAGCTTCCCATGATACCTGCTGATGGGTGAAAGTAGGACCTCTCCTGGTTGGGAGTGATGGATATAGTGTTGTATCTAGAGTCACAATCTATGAGGTATAAACCCTAGAGACTGTCTGTTGCCTCATTCTCTTAAAGCCTTGAAATAATTAAAATTAATCACAATTCCCTTATGGAATTCTTTCTTGTGTTCTATAAATCTGGAGCAACGTTAGGGGCATTTCACATGAAATGTAGGTTAAAATCACTTCTCTCAGACCCTTCCTCACACTGATACTTTTTCACAATTATAAAAATTGTGCAATTATAGATGAAATCCTTATTAAATATTAATTGAAGGACTATAATATGCCAGGCATAATGTTGTTCCTCCATAATTTTACTCTAACATATGGGAGAAGTATGAAGGTCCAGCATTCAGATCATCATGATTCATTGAGAGTTAAAGGAGAGATATTTACAAAGTTAAATATTTAGTTTGGACAATGAACTGATCCCTTTAAAATAACTGTTCTGTTCGATTGCACCACCACATCCATTCCATTAATTACTTCTGTTTATTGAATTATTGAAATACCACTTATTCATTGTACAAACCAAGGACTATAAAATTTAAATACGGAAAATGAACACAGTAGAAATAATTTTTATTAACTCAACTCCATTTCAAACCTATCAGTCAAGTTTAGTAACTATCACCAACATTACCTGAAGTAAAAGATAAAGGTGAGCATCTCCAGTGGTGCAGTGTGGGCATCATTTATCCCCTGACATGATGTGATGAGAAACTTCACCTCTGTGACATTCTTTCCACAGAATCTATTATCTCATCTTACTGTGAGAAAATTATTAGGCAAACCTATATCTTCAAGCATTCTACAGGATACCTCATCCATACTCCTTAAAATTATTGAAGCCAAAAAAAAGGAAAGAGTCAAAATTTGTCACAGATCAGACATTAGGGAGACATGATGACAGTACAGTGTGGTACCTGGATTGGGTCCAAGAAAATAAAGAGGGGAAAAGGGATGGAATAAATAAATAAAAGGAAAAAAACTGATGGAATCCAAGTAAAATTTAGATTTTAGTGATCATATTGTACTAATATTTATTTTTATTTTATTGTGGTAAGAACATTGCACATAAGACCTACCAATTTAAGATATTTTAAATGTACAATACAGTATTGTTGACTACTAATATGATTTTTGTACAGTATACCTCTAGAACCCATTTAACTTGCTTAATTGATATTTTATGTGCATTGATTTGTAACTTCCTGTTTTCCCCTCCTCTTGCCTCGGACATCTATCATTCTACTTTTTGACTCTATGAACATAAAAGTGGAGTCATACAGTATTTGTCTTTCTGTGACTGCCATATTTCACTAAGCACACTGTCATCCATGTGGTAATTTACTGCATAATTTCTTTTTTTATGCCATTTTTATGTACATGCCACATTTTCTTGATCCACTTT
Organism: Bos javanicus; assembly: GCF_032452875.1. Classification (NCBI taxonomy): domain Eukaryota; kingdom Metazoa; phylum Chordata; class Mammalia; order Artiodactyla; family Bovidae; genus Bos; species Bos javanicus. The sequence goes on along the minus strand of NC_083895.1, from coordinate 1,214,591 downwards.
TTGGTCCATAGACATTTAGATTATTTCTAATCTTTGTTATTGTGAATAGCTCTGCAATGAACAAGGGAATGCTAATATCTCTTTGAAATAATCATTTTAATTCTTTTGAATTAAATAAATATTTGAATTAAATAAATAAATATTCAGAAGCAGGGTTTCTGGATTATCGGAGCATATATTTAATTTTTATACTATGAAAAGCCACCATACTATTTTCACAAGTATATTTAAGTAACAATCAGAAGGCAATTTTTCCATGTCAGTTCTCACTATGATAAAATTCTGTATCAGTGATTTTTTTTTTTAATGGGGAGCTATCCTGTGCAGCTTCTCTGGCCTCTGTCCACTAGATGATAGTACCTTCACCCCTAGTCCCTGCATTTTGACACCAAAAATACCTCCAGATATTGTCTATTGTCCCCTTGGGAGGTAAGGGGGAGTGAATAAACCACTGGCAATCTTTCACTCGATTCTGGTAGATTTTCATGTCTTTCAAGTTAACTTATATGCAATTAAATATCTATTTCCTCATCTCCCAAATACTATTATATAAGCCACCTGTATTATCGTCAATCCTGGGAAGCATGGTATCTAAAATATTTATCCTTACAATTTCTTCCCATTGTTTTTGTTTGTGGTCTTCTGAGTTAGCACTTGTATTTTCCATGCCTTAAAATCCTATTTAGAGCAACCTTGTTGATTCTATTTTTCCAGAAGTTACCTTTTAATTCTTTTAAATTCAATTTTGGTTAAATACCTGCCTATTCTCCCTTGCACAGTTCTACCCCAAATTGGCAGAAGCAGAGAGACATGCACCAAAGAGTCTCAGGGGCCCTCTGTCTTCACTCCCTGGAAACACTTGTTCAGGACACTGCTATGAAGGAGTTCAGTTAAGCCAGGCCCTTTTACATATCTTTCTGGACAGTATGCACTTCTGTTCCTGATATGTAATGTTTTCAGTGACTCAAAATTCCCCCCAAGTGATTTCCCTCATGAAGAAATAACTGAAGCTAAGGTATCTATTAGATACCCTACATAGGACTGTGGGAAAGGCAGCCCCCCTCTGCCCTCCAGAGGACTTGTTGATTTACTGGTAAGGCTGAGACCCTTATGTCTCCTTCACTCCCTGTGGCACAAGACCCTAGAGAGAATCCCTTGCCTTCCTCTTCAGAGGTTCAAAACAAGCAATTAAAGCTAATTATTGTTTTCTGATGCAATTTATATTTCTTGAAAACATGAGGAAAAATCAATAGCAGCTTAGAAGTGTTGTATATGAAAGTAAATCAAAAGTTTAACTGTCACCTTCTCACTAAGTCCCATTATCATTCCCAGAGACTCCAAAACTGTTGGATAATGACATCATAGCAAAAGTTATCTAGATTGCATAGCAAACATTTTTCTTTTGTAAATGAATTGTTTTATGCTTTTAATTTCTTTTAGATTTACCAAGGTATAATTTACAAACAGAATTTATATATATGTAAGGTATAAATTTGATGTTTATATATATATATACACACACACACACATATATATATATATATGGTTCAGTTCAGTTCAGTCGCTCAGTCGTTTCTGACTCTTTGTGACCCCATGAATCGCAGCATGCCAGGCCTCCCTGTCCATCACCAACTCCCTGAGTTCACTCAAACTCACGTCCATCGAGTCGGTGATGCCATCCAGCCATCTCATCCTCTGTCATCCCCTTCTCCTCCTGCCCCCAATCCCTCCCAGCATCAGAGTGTTTTCCAATGAGTCAACTCATCACATGAGGTGGCCAAAGTACTGGAGTTTCAGCTTTAGCATCATTCCTTCCAAAGAACACTCAGGGCTGATCTCCTTTAGAATGGACTGGTTGGATCCCCTTGCAGTCCACGGGACTCTCAAGAGTCTTCTCCAACACCACAGTTCAAAAGCATCAATTCTTTGGCACTCAGCTTTCTTCACAGTCCAACTCTCACATCCATACATGACCACTGGAAAAACCATAGTCTTGACTAGACGGACTTTGACTACTTTGTTGTCAAAATAATGTCTCTGCTTTTGAATATGCTATCTAGGTTGGTCATAACTTTCCTTCCAAGGAGTAAGTGTCTTTTAATTTCATGGCTGCAGTCACCATCTGCAGTGATTTGGGAGCCCCCCCCCCCAAATAGTCTAGATTTGTCTAAAATCACATACAATGACACAGACAAAATATGCAATAAAACTAGTGTTTTTCTTATTGCTTGCCTGTTTTCTTCTCAATTCATGTATTTCTCAGCTAAATATTGCCTAATCACCTAAAAAATTCAAAGGAAGCTAACAAAGAAACACTGAATTATAAGCTCTTGATGTTAGAATTATAAATTATAATTTTCTGTATGACAAAAATATCCTGAACAATGTCTAATTCCTCTAATTTGAAAGATAGCTCTGCTTAGAATGTGTGTTTCATACAAAAACTTTAAAGGAATTAAACAAGCTACTGTAGTGGAATAGAATTTAAGAATATGCTCATTTGTGCATAAAATCAAACATGTGCTCTTCACTGCAAAATAAAAGCCGTTCAATTTTGAAATAAACCATAATTTCCATAATGGATAGTGAAATAAAATGTGAGTTCTTTAATAAGCTTATGAAAGTTTTACAGCAAACTAAATGTGTGTTTTAACAGTCCATTGCCTAGAACCATTGAAATAATTTTAGATTGAACAAGAGCAAGGAAGCAGACTGAATTTTGATATTCAACTCAAATTGACAGGATACAATGTACAAAGAAAAATGAGTCAAAAAGACTCATTCATAGCTAACCACTTCTGTTCACCCTTTCCAACATTATAGCACATCATCACCCTTTCACCTGCCTCCGATTTGGAAGCCTGAGTCCTGCTAGGAAAATATACTCTGGGAAAATATTTTGGAGCTCACCACTTTTCTGAGAGCTTCTTTCACATCCTTGTTCCTCAGACTGTAGATCAGGGGGTTCAGCATGGGGATCACTACAATGGAGAACACTGTGGCCACTTCATCAGTATCCATGCTGTTGCCAGATTGGGGCTGGCAATAAATGAAAAGGACTGTTCCATGAAAGACAGTGATGGCAGCAAGGTGGGAAGCACAGGTGGAAAAGGCTTTACACCTTCCCTCTGCAGAAAGCATCCTCAGGATGATGATGAGAATAAACAAGTAGGATGTGAGGATGACCACAATGGTGATAACCTCATTGAAATTGGCCACAATGTATAGCACCAATTGATTCATGGTGACATGAGAGCAAGCAAGAGACAAGAGAGGGGGAAGATCACAAAAGAAGTGGTTGATCACATTTGATCTGTAGGATGGGATCTTGTCGGGGTCCAGCCCAGGTGGATCCAGGGAATTCGAAGGGGAGACAGCTTCAGAGATCAGAATATGATAGAATTAAAGATATAAAGAGTAGTTAAATAAGGATAGCTCAGTGAGAAAATTCAGTGGAGAAAAGAGGCTGAATAACTTGGTTTACGTGGAAAGCTAATAAAATTCCAAGACAAGGAATTTGCATCACCTACGTAGGCCACAGGCGTCCTCCCATTCTCCCGAAGGAGAGGATACACTAAGGTGTCCCCGGTCAGATCTTAGAAGCCCAGGCAAAATTAGTAGGCTTGACGAGCCTCCACGTTGCAGATGGAAATTCAGCCAGAAGGTGAGAGAAAGAACGGCATGGGGAGACCAAGTTTTGGTGAACAAGGCCTGCACTTTATTTTCCAAAGTAGTTTTTATACCTTAAGTTGTGCATAGAGGATTATGGGGGAAGGGGTAGAGTCATGCAAGGACAGCAGTCCTTGATCCTAATCGAAGCCAGGCTTTCTTCCTGCAAACATCATATGGAATAGTTTAGGTGATTTACATCATCTTCTGGCCAGGAGGCCTGTTAACATTTTATGACTCTTTCTTCAGAAAACGTATTTTTCTCTAAAGGTGATTATTCTAAAGTCAGGCACCACCCTCCGAAAATATTAGATAAAGTTGCATACCTATAGGGCAAAGGTGTGGTGGGCTATAACAAGAAAAGAATTAACTCAAGGGTCCAAGGTTACAGACATTAAAGTTACGACTTACATTCCTATACACCAATTATATTAATCAAAACACTCTCAGGTACACAGTAGGTAAGGGATATGGAAACTTAGCAGCAAACATTGGCCCAACAAGTGAAAAACCCTTCACCAATACAATTTCTAATCAATCTTTTAACTGCTCAAAGGAATCTGTATTTAGACAGTTTAGAACATCTCATGCCTCTCATGGTGGGAAGAACCTGTTCAGGCAGGCTAGAGGACTTCCAAAGGAGTTTGTAGGTTGAAACACTCTTGTCACGCCCAGGAACTTTATTAACTGGAGCTGTAAGTTAACTCTTTTTCAGAGAGAGGTGGTGGGGGACAGCCCCCCCCCCCCCCCCCTCGTAAAGTCAGAGGTGTAGGTGAGAGCACAAAGCAGTAAAGTAGGCAGACTCTGGTTTTGGGGGTAGATGCTTGAGAATTTCCAGTGGACTCCTGAGGCTCGATCCCTCCTTTGCATATGCCGAGCCTCCTTCCTCATGACCTTTACCGTGGGCAGAGTTCTTCACGCTGGCTCCCAGCAGGATCTGAAGAGCAAAACACAAGTGAATCACAGAACATACAGTACCATTGAAATAGCAACAAGACACCAACTCCATGCAGAGATTTCAGGACACGGTGACCATGTAGAGCAGTGGGTCTCAGATGGCCACAAAGTGGTCATAAGCCATCACTGCCAGCAGAATGACTTCAGTTACCACAAATGTGCAAAACAGGTATAATTGCACAGCACATTCCAGGAAGGAAGTGGCTCTGTCTTCATTTAAGATGTTAGCTAGCATCTTCGGCATGATGGTAGTGGAATAACAGAAATCCACAAAGGACAAGTGGCTGAGGAAAAAGTACATGGGCATGTGGTGTCCAGAGCTGACCTGAATGAGAACAATCATGCCCAGGTTTCCCAAAACTGTGTCTCCATAGATGGAAAAAAAACAGCAGGAAGAGGAAGACTCTGAGCTCAGGGGCATTTGAGAATCCAAGGAGGGTGAAGTCTGTCACAGAAGTGCAGTTTTCCTTGTCCATGTTCCTAATTTACTGGGTATGGAGTCAAATATTAATGGTTATTCTGTATTATATCATCCTTGATTCAGTTTTGCCTCTCTTAAAAAAGACATGATAATGTATACTGTCCTATAAAATTAGTGTAGTGATTTTATTAATTACACTATACAATTTACTATGCAAATTCACTGCTTTATATTTATTTGAAGCTCTAAACAAGGAAAGAGAAAGTGTTAATCTCTCAGTCGTGCCTGAATCTTTGCCACCCCATGGACGAGACTTTTCTGTCTATGGGATTCTTCAGGCAAGAATACTGAAGTGGGTTGCCATTACCTTCTCCAGGGGATCTTCCCCACTCAGAGATCTAAGCTGGGTCTCCCCACTGCAGGCAGACTCTTTACCATCTGAGCCACCAGGGACAACAAAGATGTGAATATAAAATTAACAGAAATGCTTGCTGCTGCTTATTTATCAAATCAAAACTTAGAAATACAGTGTAAATCTCAAAGAAATATCAAAGTTATGGTATACATTTATATACAGGACTTCCCTAGTGGCTCAGATGGTAGAGAATCAGCCTGCAATGTGGGAGGTCCAGATTCCATCCCTGAGTTGTGAAGATCCCCTGGAGAAGGGAATGGCTACCCACTCCAGTATTTTTGCCTAGAGAATTCCGTGAGCAGAGGAGCCTGTGGGGTTACAGTCCATGGAGTTGCTAAGAGTTGTACACAACTGAGTGACTAACATTATATATATATGCTAGAGTTTCATATTTATACTATATATCCATAGTTATACTATATATCCATAGTTTCATATTTATACTATATATCCATATATATGTATGTATGTATAAATTATGCAGCTTTTTGAAGAATTGTTAAGGACTTTATTAATGACCATGAGAAGTGGCAAGTGACAAATGCAAAAATATTATATATGTACATAAATTTCATCATATATCAAAGCATTACAACATCAATGAAGCATAACTATTTTATAACAAATTTTTACAAAGAAAAAGCAATGGAGAATCTTATCGGTTGCATTGGAGAAGGAAGGTGGGATTTTTTAAAGAAAAGATAAGGCATGTGTTACATAGAAAATGCCAACAGAGGATAAGAACATATTCATTTCCTCTCCCTCCTGACCTTTGGTAATTTTAAATGCTTTAGAGGCATGTATTGGTTTATCTTGGATCAAAGAGGCTCTGGACTAAAACTCAAAATGTCATTTGTACCAGGGATAAGAAACCTGCTATGGAGAGACACCTCTGTTCCTCTCGTGTCTGCTTCAGAGGTTGGTCTCATGTTTCTGTTCTTCCATGGACAGTTATGGGACTTCACTGGTGGCTCAGCAGTAAAGAATCTGCCTGCAATGCAGGAGACATAGAGACACATGTCCAGTCTCTGGGCCAGGAAAATCCCCTGGAGGAGGAAATGGCAACCTGCTTCAGTAGTCTTGCCTGGGGAATCCCATGGACAAAGGGGCTTGGAGAGCTACAGTCCACGGGGCCTCAAAAGGGTCAGACACAACTGAACGACTAAACAACAACAACAACAACAAAAACAGTCCTGAGGACCCCTCACTGCCACTCTCGGCCTCTGAGTGACTGTCCGGAGAATCTCCCTGAGGTCTTTCCCAGGCTCTCTGGAGGGAGTTAATGTGACAGAGAAGGAAGTGCAAAGGTGGGAGAAATCAAGCACTCTACCCACTTTGTTCACACTCGTTTTCCTCTTACACTAATAGCTATTATATTTGGTTTTGCAGATTAAATTGCTGTCATTTCTCTTTGAGACAGTTCCTCCAAAACTTTAAATACTTTCATAAAGTAGTGTCTGCAACATGACATTTCTTAAAACACCCTCTAAGACAGAACTAAATACAGAAGCTTAAAAATAAATCAGTATCACTGCTCTCCAACTGCCCCCAAATCAGGGTGTCAACCTACCAACGAACCTGAGGGATACACATTGCTTCTTTTGTTTCTGAAGATCGTATGTGGTGAAATGATACAGATTTTATGTTTTTATTTGTATCTATTTCTGGGGCCAATGTTCCTTAAGCTTCTGAATCATTGACCTCTGAAGGCCCTCGGCAGAATGTCAAGAAAGCAACATCATCTTGGGGCTCAAATATAATTAATGAGTTTTATGAGATAAAAGAGGGATAAAACTATCCCAAGTGGGTACATGTTATTATCAATATAATCAAACATGATTAACTCCAGAGGTCATGATGAACTGCAGACCACCATAGGCTGCATTCAAACATTGCTCTGTTCACCAGGATCTACATTGTTATTATGAAATATAATAGGACTTCTAAACTTTGCCTGTCATATACAAAATCTTCTTTCTTGAGGGCTTAGTGTCTGAAATCACACCAGAGTTTTGCCAAATATCAGAGAAGGGTAAGAATATTGAGTCTCCTTTCCTGAGAATAATAGCTGATCACACATACTTTGCATGTTCTGAATACAATTATGAACACTTTTGATTTTTATTAAATTTGTTAGGTAAGTACAGTTATGTACCTTTACTAAGAAGGTGCCTGAGGCAAAGACAGCTGTCACTTGCACAAAATCATAAGTGCAATCCCTGATAGGATGAGCCTGCATGCGGCATTTGGGTTTCTGCCATCCACGTGACCCTGTGTGGAAGAGCAGAGGTCCTGCATGGTTCTGAATGGCATCTCTCCTGCTCAGTGCAGAGACCATTTAATGGGTTTGCCTGAAAGATCTCTCCCAGGTCTGCTCCTTCTCTAACTGTATGAATGGTGTCTCCCTAAACCAACACTGTTCAAAGGACAGGCTGTGGTTTGTGTCTTTGGATATACAATATGTTTCAAGAATTCCTTGAATATAATTAGTTGCAGGTAATTGGTTTCCAAATTCTCGACAATTTATATGGCCTTCCCTAAACGGATCCATCTGATAAGTTCCTGAGTTTGAGGAGTGTTTCTGTATCTTCTTTCTATCTGGCACTCTAACTATTCCTTTTATGTCCTTTTTTTCAGAAGCAAAGATTCTTCTTTTCCATTCACATAACACTCTTGAACTACCTCAATTAGAAACACAAAATCAATTTTCCAAAACCTAAAATACAAGAACATTGTGGAATATTACTTTCCAAGAAGCCTAAACTGTGTTTTAAGGGATACTCTTCAAACTTACAGTTTGACTTCTTATTTCTCTCTGACACATAAATGTAAATAAATATATAATTATATATATATATATATATGTTCACGGAAAATTATTACACTAAATGTGTTTTACCCAATACAGTGATGTCTTGAAATTGAATATTAATTGATTGTCATTTTATTTGAAATTCTTAATACACCCTAAACTTGTTTCCACAAAATGCATCATCTGAAGAAGGCTGTATATTGTCAAGGTGGTATATTGTAACCCTGCTTATTTAACTTATATGCAGATAGCATCATGAGAAACGCTGGGCTGGAGGAAGCACAAGGTAGAATCAAGATTGCAGGGAGAAATATCACTAACCTCAGATATGCAGATTACACCACCCTTACAGCAGAAAATAAAGAAGAACTAAAGAGCCTCTTGATGAAAATGAAAGAGGAGAGTGAAAATGTTGGCTTAAAGCTCAACATTCAGAAAATTAAGATCATGGCATCTGGTCCCATCACTTCATGGCAAATAGATGGGGAAACAGTGGAAATAGTGGCTGACTTTATTTTTCTGGGCTCCAAAATCACTGCAGATGGTGATTGCAGCCATGAAATTAAAAGACACTTACTCCTTGGAAGGAAAGTTATGACCAACCTTAGCATATTATAAAGCAGAGACATTACTTTGCCAAAAAAGGTCCATCTAGTCAAAAATATGTTTTTTTCCACTGGTCATGTATGGATGTGAGAGTTGGACTGTAAAGAAAGCTGAGTGCTGAAAAATTGATGCTTGTGAACTGTGGTGTTGGGGACTTGAGAGTCCCATTGACTGCAAAGAGATCCAACCAGTTCATCCTAAAAGAGATCTGTCTTGGGTGTACATTGGTAGGACTGATGTTGAAGCTGAAACTCCAGTACTTTGGCCACCTGATGCAAGGACCTGACTCATTTGAAAATACCCTGATGATGGGAAAGATTGAGGGCAGGAGTAGGGGATGGCAGAGGATGAGATGGTTGGGTGGCATCACTGACTTAATGGACATGGGTTTGGGTGGACTCTGGGTGTTGGTGATGGACAGGGAAGCCTGGTGTGCTGCTGTTCATGGGGTTGCAAAGAGTCAGACATGACTGAGTGACTGAACTGAACGAAACTGAAGAAGGGAGTCTCATGACAAAAACACAAAACCAAAATCTATAAAGAGCATCATCGGCAGTGACCGTTTATATAACTGGGAAACACATTCACAGAAAAGCTGCTTTGCATATTTGTTTATCTTAAACTTATATACATGGCAGGTGTTTTAAATAATTGATTTAAATATAAAAAATTATTTCATAGTCATTAGTCATAAATTGAGTAAGATAAATATGCAGTTCTGTTTGATGAACTGTATTTACACCACATAAAACAACATTTTAGAAGAATATTAGAAAGGTGGAATGATATCAACAATATGTTAAATTTTCTAACTTTCAAATTTCATTGTTTTAATCAAATTTATTCTATGTGGATAAGGCAATGTCACCCCACTCCAGTACTCTTGCCTGGAAAATCCCATGGATGGAGGAGCCTGGTAGGTTGCAGTCCATGCAGTCGCTAAGAGTCAGACACAACTGAGCGACTTCACTTTCACTTTTCACTTTCATGCATTGGAGAGGCAATGGCAACCCACTCCAGTATTCTTGCCTGGAGAACCCCAGGGAAGGGGGAGCCTGATGGGCTGCCATCTATGGGGTTGCACAGAGTAGGACACGACTGAAGTGACTTAGCAGCAGCAGCAGCATGCAGCAGCATTAGCAGGCATGTGTAATTATTATATAACAACCAGAATTTAATACTAAGTACATAATGAGGATACATAATTACTCATTCATTTATTCATTCATGTTTAAACATGTTTATTACAGGCTTACCTAGAGACAAGTACTATTTTAGGTATTGCAGGAAGAAAGAAAGAATGTTCCTTTGTCAAAATTTTATATTTATGGGGAACAGTTTAATAGATTAATATCTTAGTCATCTATAAATACCTCATGTAAATATATGCTACACATCTTGGAATGCTCTTTTCCCATTGTTAATGAAGATTGAAGACTTCTTTGGACATTGGTTCAGTGAAATGAGGCTTTTGTGTCTATTAATTTTTGGAAGGCATCCTTCACATCTTTATTCCTCAGGCTGTAGATCAGAGGGTTCAGCATGGGGTTGACCACTGTATAGAACACAGAGGCCACCTTGACAGTTTGTCGAGAGTTCTTGGAATTGGGCACACAGTAGAGAGAAAGGATTGTCCCATGGAAGATGGTAATGGCAGTCAGGTGAGACGCACATGTGGAGAAAGCTTTGCGACGTCCACTGGCAGAACGGATGTTTAGCACAGTGACAAAAATAAAGACATAGGAAGTGAGGATGATCAGAAGTGTACTCACCTCATTGAAAGTGGCAAAGGTAAAGAGCAGCAGGTGGGGGATGTGTGTATTGGAGCTTGAGACAGCAATGAGAGCCGTGTATTCACAGAAAAAGTGATTGATCACTGTATGTCCAGAAAAGCTTAATTGAAGGGCATAGCAAAGGAGTACCAATGGACCAAACATGCCCCAGAGATATGACCCAGACACCAGCAGGGCACACAGCCTCTGTGACATGACCACTGTGTAAAGCAGAGGGTTACAGATGGCCACAAAGCGGTCATAGGCCATCATTGCCAACAGGAAGGACTCAGTCACCACAGCAGTGCAGGACAGGAAGTACTGCAGCATGCAGCTAGTATAGAAGATGCTCTTATCAGCCATGACCAAGTTCTCGAGCAGCTTGGGAGTAACAATGGAAGAGTAACAAAAATCAACAAAAGAAAGATGACTAAGGAAAAAGTACATGGGGTTGTGAAACTTAGGGTTAATTTTGATGATTACCATCATGCCCAGATTTCCTACCACAGTGATAATGTACATGATCAGAAACACTAGGAAGAGAGGAATCTGAAGCTCTGGGTAATCTGTGAAACCCAAGAGAGCAAACGTTGTCTCCAGACTCAGATTTCTTGCAGTCATCACTATAATGCCCTTGAAAAGAAAGGATGGGAGAAGGGAGTTTTTCTTGACAAAGAGGAGATTTACAGAAATAAGTGAAAATCATATGACATTCTATGATGGACAAAGTAAAATGAAAAGAGTTATTAGTTCTAACTTTTTCCATTTGCAACATTCCTTATTTAGATAACTACTGTGGATGGATCTACCAATCCAACTGAGTCTCTGAACTGTTTTTGCATATCCATTGCAGCTGGTATTTTCCTAAGGAATACTTAAAACATTGAAGTGAGTACATTCACTGATCAGTTAGAAGCATAGTATACGCATAACTGATAAAAATATTTTCACATGAATGCATAAGCAAGTGAAACTGTCTAAGAAAAATGTGAGATGTTTGCCTCAAAGAACAACACATATTGTTACTGTATTTTGCATGCATACACAAATCAATTAAAGCCTTGAAGATAATATGTTTGTATTCTAAGTATCAATAAAAATAATAGAGACATCTAAGAAGAGAGCATAGCAATCCCACTTTAGCACGTTTCGTTCAGCAAAGGATACTCCTTTCCTGGGACAGCTTCACTGCTGAGGAGGAGGATGGTTCGTTTGAATTCTAAGTGGAGTGTACACTTTATCAGGATTTATAGCTTATGGCTTAACTTCTATCACAGGCCTAGACATTGTATACACGTCTCTTAAGGGTCTCAAGATTTATCAGATAAGAGTTCTCTCAGAATTAACTACTTCTCATTTTTGTAAAAGTTTATATACCAATTTAAACTACACATAAATAATTATGTATAAATGTCCATTTCCCAGTAGCAAGTTTATTCTCTTATTTGTGAAATAGTTGCCAGTGGTCTTGAAGCACGATTGTTAATTTATTTCTTTAATATTATTGGACTCGGAATTGGCCAGCATTTACAGTGGTTTAACATAAAAAGAAAAGTGAAAAGAAGACATCAGTTACCATTTCAAGAAAATAATATTTTTACTGTGTCAAAAATAACTTTAAAAACTTGCCTGCAACAGACAAGCAGGTCTCCATCATCCTGTTTCTCTGTGGGCTGAGTATAACCGGGAGACCAAGGCTCTTATATCTGAGTCTGTAGCTCTGGGGACTCAAACCCTGGAGGACCACTAGCAACATTTTCTTCACAAGCATCACAACAGATCATTAAGGCAAATGGCAGGTCTTGTACCATTTTTAATGACTAGAAATTTTTTGGAATTACACAAAAAAGTGCAGCTTGAAATTGGCTGCTGGGCTTTGTTTCCATGTAACTAAAATGCCCCTGGAATGAATGGCATGAAATTGAAGCTTAGGGAAAAGAGCTATATTGCCGGGGACCAGCCCCGGCTGATCCAGGGAATTCGAAGCAGGAACGGCGTTGGCGAGGATCAGGAAACAACTGCTTAATTAAACGTTTATTAAGGATATAAAGAGTGGTGAAATAAGGATAGCTCAGTGAAGAAATTCAGTGAAGAAAAGAGGCTGAATAAAATTCCAAAGCAGGGAATTTACGTCACCTACGAAGGCCGCAGGCGTCCTCCCGTTCTCCCGAAGGAGAGGAGACACTAAGGCTTCCCTGGTCAGATCTTAGAAGCCCAGGCAAAATTAGTAGGCTTGACGAGCTTCCCTGCCTCAGAGGAAAAGTTCAGCTAGAAGATGAAAGAAAGAACGACATGGGGAGACCAAATTCCAGTGAACAAGGCCCGCACTTTATTTTCCAAAGTAGTTTTTATACCTTAAGTTATGCATAGAGGATAATGGGGGAAGGGGTAGAGTCATGCAGTAAGCCAGGCTTTCTTCCTGCAGACTTATCATATGCAAAAGTTTAGGTGATTTGCATCATCTTCTGGCCCGGAGGCCTTTTTCTCTAAAGGTGATTATTCTAAAGTCAGGCGCCAGCCTCCAAAAAGCATTAGATAAAGTTGCATTCCTACACAGAGCAAAGGTGTGGTGGGCTATAACAAGAAAAAGAATTAACTCAAGGGTCCCAGGTTACAAACATTAAAGCTACTACTTACACCAATTATATTAATCAATACACTGCCAGGGACACAGCAGGTAAGGGATATGGAGACTTAGCAGCAAATATTGGCCCAACAAGTGAAAATCCCTTCACCAATACAATTTCTAATCAATCTTTTGACTGCTCAAAGGAATCTGTATTTAGACAGTTCAGAACATCTCATGCCTCTCACAGTTTGGAGGCTCTGAGCAATCACATGTGGCCGGAAAAACCTATTCAGGCAGGCTAGAGGACTTCCAAGGGAGTTTGTAGGTTGAAACACTGTCACACCCAGGAATTATTAACTGGAGCTGTAAGCTAACTCTTTTTCAGAGAGGTAGTGGGGGACAGCCTCCCGTAAAGTCAGAGGTGTAGGTGAAAGCACAAAGCAGAAAGTAGGCAGACTCTGGTTTGGGGGGTAGATTGCTCGAGAATTTCCAGGGAGACTCCTGAGGCTTGATCCCGCCTTTGCGTATGCCAAGCCTCCTTCCTCATGACCTTTGCCAGGGGCGGAGCTCGCTCCCCGCACTATATATATATATATATATATATATATATATATATATATATATATATGTATATGTATACACACACACACAAAATGATGTCTAGAATTGGAAGTTTACATACATAGTTTTCTTTGCAATTTGGTTTGTCTGTTTCTTGAGTATATGTTTAATATCTATTCTTTCTTGGATTTAATTACCATTTACCAAAAAATGTAAAAGATTCAGATATAATTTTCCAACTTTTTTTTCACATGTGATATGCCCAGTGTTGTCATTACTTTCCTAGAAAGCATATTGTCAGAGATATATTTCATATTTGAGTTATAATGAACAGGACACAAGTCAATTCACAGTCAGCTATATCAGCAATACATGAACCATGCACTTCCAGATGTTCAAGCTGGTTTTAGAAAAGGCAGAGGAACCAGAGATCAAATTCCCAACATGTGTTAGATCATTGAAAAAACAAGAGAGTTCCAGAAAAACATCTATTTCTGCTTTATTGACTATGCCAAAGACTTTGACTGTGTGGATCATGATAGAGTGTGGAAAATTCTGAAAGAGATGGGAATACTGGACCACCTGACCTGCCTCTTGAAAAATCTGTATGCAGGTCAGGAAGTGACAGTTAGAACTGGACATGGAACAACAGACTGGTTCCAAATAGGAAAAAGTGTACATCAAGGCTGTATATTGTCACCCTGCTTATTTAACTTCTATGCAGAGTACATCATGAGAAATGCTGGGCTGGAGGAAGTGCAAGCTGGAATCAAGATTTCCAGGAGAAATATCAATAACCTCAGATATGCAGATGACACCACCCTTATGGCAGAAAGTGAAGAAGAACTAAAGAGCCTCTTCATGAAAATGAAAGAGGAGAGTGAAAAAGAGGAGAGTGAAAACTAAGATCATGGCATCTGGTCCCATCACTTCATGGCAAATAGATGGGGAAACAGTGGAAAAAGTGGCTGACTTTATTTTTCTGGGCTCCAAAATCACTGTAGATGGTGATTGCAGCCATGAAATTAAAAGATGCTTACTCCTTGGAAGGAAAGTTATGACCAACCTAGACAGCATATTAAAAAGTAGAGACATTACTTTGTCAACAAAGGTCCTTCTAGTCAAGGCTATAGTTTTTCCAGTGATCACGTATGGATGTGAGAGTTGGACTATAAGGAAAGCTGAGTGCCAAAGAATTGATGCTTTTGAACTGTGGTGCTGGAGAAGACTCTTGAGAGTCCCTTGGACTGCAAGGAGATCCAACCAGTCCATCCTAAAGGAGATCAGTCCTGGGTGTCCATTGGCAGGACTCATTTCGAAGCTGAAACACCAATACTCTTCCCACTTGATTCAGAGACCTGACTCATTTGAAAAGACCCTGATGCTGGGAAAGATTGAGTGCAGGAGGAGAAGGGAACATCAGAGGATAAGATGGTTGAATGGCATCACCAACTCAATGGACATGGGTTTGGGTGGACTCCGGGAGTTGATGATGGACAGGGAGGCCCGGCATAATGTGGCTCATGGGGTCAGAAGGACATGACTGAGCAACTGAACTGAACTTATCCTGTGTGTAATTGGATCACCTGTGATGTACAGGGAAGGCTGACGTGCTGCAGTCCATGGGGTCACAGAGTCAGACATTCCTGAGTGACTGAACTGAACTGATAATGGTATCATTAATATTTGATTTCCACGCAATTGAAATCAGACAAGGACATTATCCTGGCCTCTCTGTCTTTGTGGCTGAACTCACTGTTTACCTCTTACCTCATCTGTTTGTATAAAATATCTAATACATTAAACACAATGCACCTTCCATATAGCTCACACAACAATTTGCCAGTTCTGTGAAACTGTACCCCTTTTATTTGTAAATCAGTTTGTGAAAAGTAGTCTAGGTGATTTTTGAATGACATTCATATAGGCCTTTATCTTATATTTCAAGAAAATTTTGTCAGTTTTGATTGACAAATGAGAGAGGAATTTAGGTTTGCCTCTGTCAATTTTTCTCAAACAGCACTCTCCTCTGGTGTAACTCCATCCAGAATAACTAGATTGCTCTCCTCTAATATATTATAAGTATAACCTATAACATTACTCTTATAGGATTAAGAAAAAGCTTCAGAGGCATCCATACCATGACTCCTTTTTCTCATTATTTTCCTAGAGTGAGGTCAGTCTAAATAATACAGAGCTGCTTTGAAAGTACTAATGTCCTAGATTTCTGATTTTCTTGTGATATTCTTGCCCCATATCTTTGGCTAAGAGATTAATCAACATATTAAGTTGTGGTCTTTTTTTTTTTTTTTTTTTTTAGCCTCTGATCATGCATCTTAAAAGGTTCAATATTTAGAAAGATCACTCTATTAGTTTCCTATTGTTACTGTTAAAAATTTGCCTCATATTTAGTGGCCTATAACAATTCATAATTATTATCTTGCTAGCAAGAAGTCCAAAATGAGTCTTATGGGGCTTGAGACAGGGAACGTACACAGCTCTTTCTGGAGATTCCAGGAACCATTCATCCTTCTCGTTTTCCTGCTTCTGGTGGTTGCTGGCATTCCTTGACTTGCAGCAGCCTCACTCCAGTCTCTGGTGCGTTGTCACATTGTCATCTTCTCTGTAACAAATCTCCCCCACCTGCCTCTTGTAAAGACCCTTATATTTAGTACTCCGATGATCTTCCTATCTCAAAGTCCTTATCACAGCTGTAAAGTCCCCTTGTAATAGGTCACAGTCACAGATTCCAGAGTTTAGAGCCTGAGTGACTTTGGGAGCTATTATTCAGTCTCTCGCAGTAATTCTCTAATTTTGTCCTGAGAAGACTTTTTAAGTATGTATGTATTTGTGTGTATGCATATGAATGTATTTGTGTATTTATATGCTTACACTGTCATGCGTGTATTTATCTATCTTCTTCTTCCACCAAGATACACAAAGTATTGAACAATGATACTCGTTATGAGGAAATAACCACCCTGGCCTCTCAGGACTTTGCTGCTGTTATAGTCCTCTACTGTATCTGCACTTATTTGAAAATTTTGTCTCCTGTTTGTATCATCTTCTCCATTTAATAAAGAGATGAAATTTGCTACTTTCTTCTCTTTCCCACTTTTATTGAGGCATACTATTTTCTAGCTTTATTAACCTATAACACTATATAATTTTAGTGTGTACAATGGGATGATTTGATATACACATGTATTGGGAAACATTACAATAAAGTTAGTTAGCATATCTGTCATATCACATAGTTACTAATGTGTGTGTGGTGAGAGCATTAAGATCAACTCTTTAGAAACTTTCAAGTATACACTAGAGTATTTTTTAACTACAGTCACCATGCTGTACATTGGATCTTCAGAACTTATTGTGTTCTTTTTTTTCTGAAAAACTATTTATTTTTAATTTATTTATTTTAATTGGAGGCCAGTTACTTTACAATATTGTGATGGTTTTTGCCATACATTGACATGAATCAGCCATGGATGCACACACATTCCCCATCCTGAACCTCACTCCCACTCAGGGTCATTCCAGTGCACCATCCCTGAGCACCCTGTCTCATGCATCAAACCTGGACTGGTGAACTTATTGTCTTATAACTGGAAATTGCACCCTTAGACCAGTATCTCCCTGCTTCCCTCACTCCCTAACCTTTGCTGCTAAGTCACTTCACTCGTGTCTGACTCTGTGCGACCCCATAGATGGCAGCCCACGAGGCTACCCCGTTCCTGGGATTCTCCAGGCAAGAACACTGGAGTGGGTTGCCATTTCTTCCCCAACCCTTGCAAATCACCATTAAAGTCTGCTTCTATGAGGTCATTTTTTCCTGATTCCATATATAAGTGAGACAACATGGCATTTGTCTTCCTTTGTCTTACTTTATTTAGCATATTGCCCTCAAGATTCATCCATGTTGTTGAAAATGGCAGGATTTCCTTCTTTTCTATACCTGAATAATATTATATATTACTATACATACTCTTAAAATTCTTAATCCTTTCATTTGTCAATGGACACTTATGATACTTGTATGGTTTCCATGTCTTGACTATTGTGAATAATGATGCAATGAATGTAAGGATGCAGATATATCTTCAAGATAAATTGATTTCATTTCCTTTGGACATGTGCTCAAAAGTGAGATTACCAAATCATATGGTAGTTGTATGTTCATTATTATGCACCATTTTCTATACAGTCACCAACAGTGCACCAAGATTCTATTTTCTCTTTGCTAGTAGCAAATTCTTGCTAGGATTTTCTCTCCTATCTTATTTTTGTTTTTGTCTTTCTGTTTAGTTTTTGGATAATAGCCATTCTTAAAAAGGTGTTGCTGCTGCTGAGTCGCTTCAGTCGTGTCCAACTCTATGTGACTCCTTAGATGGTAGTCCACCAGGCTCCTCAGTCCCTGGGATTCTCCAGGCAAGAACACTGGAGTGGGTTGCCACTTCCTTCTCCAAAAAGTGTTAGGTGATATTTCATTTGGGGTTTAATTTGCATTTCCCTAATTATCAGTGATGTTGAATATGTCTTAGTGTATCTTTTGGCTATGTGTATATTTTCTTTGGAAATAAGCTGCTTCTCTTCTGGAAAAAAATATCATTATAATTATGTTGTAATTTAAGGTGACTCTGCCTTTTGGCTAAGACTTTAATTTTTTTCCGTGAGTTAAACATTTCAGAGTACTAAATAGTAAGGTCAGTTAAAGAGCAGTTTCATCTTTTAATTTTCTAGGGCCTGCTTTTTTCTTTACCAATATATCATTGGATAAGAACCATTTACCATTCACAGCATTTCTAAATCTTCTACATGTGGAATGTCTAAATGGTTTTGGATTTACACCAGAGATTTATGTCACACTGGTTATAAACGAGAAAACTAAATATGAAGACACGTTGCTTTATCCACTCCAAACTCCCTGAACATCAAAAAGTAATTGCTTCCTAAGAAAAGATATTTTGGTACTTTTAATGATCTCCTTTGGGGAAGAAATAAAGAACACTGAGACTTTCAATTGTGACTTTTCTTTCCCACTGAAGCACTGAGAGCTCGATCTAAAAAAAAACAAAACAAAAAAAAATTGCTTATTTATTTTTTTTAGAACACTACATCACAGATCAAAGATCCTTTCATAACCTCCTGGCAGTTCAGTTCTATTCAGTTCAGTCCCTCAGTCGTGTCTGACTCTTTGCGACCCCATGAACTACAGCACTCCAGGCCTCCTTGTCCATCACCAACTCCTGGAGTTTACCCAAACTCATGTCTATTGAGTTGGTGATGCCATCCAACCATCTCATCCTCTGCTGTCCCCTTGTCCTCCTGCCCTCAATTCCTCCCAGCATCAGGGTCTTTTCCAATGAGTCACCTCTTCACATGAGGTGGCCAAAGTACTGGAGTTTCAGCCTCAACATCAGTCCTTCCAATGCACACCCAGGACCTCTCTCCTTTAGGATTGTAGTTTATTGGTGAGTAGCTTCGTCTATAATTTGGTTATTTTCATGCCCATGATGTTGTTTATCTTGTAGTACCTATGTGAATATTTATAATCAAAATATATAGTATTTACTGTACTTTTGAATATAAATGAGATTGAATGATATTTATGCTAACTGGTATACTTTTCTAATGCAATAGTTTTAACTTGTACAGTATTTAATTGTGTGACTATACCATTTTTTTAATGTCCATTAAGGCTATTTCTATTTTTTTTATTGCAATCTATATGCAGCTGAATGTTTTTTAACATCTTTTTGTGCATATACATTTGAGTTTCTCCAGAGCAGTGATTTGCCATGATTTTTCATGTGATGACATACAGAAAAAAAAAAAGCCTGTTGTATACACAAGGAAAAACAAGATGATTTGTTCCACATATTTTCTGTTTTATTACTTCTTTACTGTATTTTCCTAATTATTTTGTCATAGATATTGTAATATTGATATTTAGTAGATACTGATTGTAGATATTGATCTTCAGCTTCTTAAATATATTTAATTTTTTTTCTATCATTCTGAGGCTCCTTTATAATGTTTCCATGTGCTTCAATAGAACATACTTTAATTCTAACATGGTACATTTATTTTGATTTTTAATATTTACCTACTCTGAATTCATAATTTGTTCATTACCTTAAGAGAGACCAACTTTTATAAGAATTTTTAATTGAAATATTAGCATAACAAGTAAGTACAATAGCTTAAAGAGAGATTTTCACAGACTTTCTAAAGGGTTTTTACATATTTTAGACACATTTTCTTGTGAATCATACAATTTTTCTGGAACCCAAATATTTTTGAGGTGCTATACCTCAGGACTACAAGTATCAGTATTTCAAGCTTTCCCATAAGCACAAGTATCACTTAGTAGGTGTCCCAAAGCAGTTTAGCTAGAAATATGTGGAATGATCCAGTATCATTCTGGCTTTTAATCCAAGTTATAAACAAATTTCTCCAATTGTGGTGGACCAGAATCAACCTAATCAAGGATATTACTTATCAATTATATCTAGCACCCTACAAGTTTGAATTTCTGGGTCCAAGTAATTCAAATGAACTAATATATCTAAACTATTAACTACATTACTGAATAAACACTTCAGATTTTCTGAAATCTGTATTAGCTTAGAAATGGCAAGATCCCTAAACTGAACGTGGCCAATTTTAATAAACTACATTCAAGGCCTAATTATGAGACACTTTTGATAATGGAAGTGTCATTTCTGTGGTTCTGAAAACTGCAAGAGTCAAATGTTTATAGAATATTCAACTACAACTAAATACTTAAAATTAGACAAAGAAATATATTCCAGGGTACAGTATTCAGCAATAGAAGCATTTATATAAGTATGGCTATTTTTTATCTTTGAGTGTATTATTTATGTTATTTTACCTTTTTAAATTTCATGTGACAACTATATTCATTAAAGAGACATCACCTAGGTGAAGTGTTAATCACTTAGTTCTATCCATCTCTTTGTGACCACATGGACCATAGCCAGGCTACTCTGTGCATGGAATTCTCCAGACAATCATACTGGAGTGGGTTGCCATTTCCTTCTCCAGGGGATCTTCCCAATCTGGGGATCAAACCTGGGTCTTCTGCATTGCAGGAGGATTCTTTACTATCTGAGCCACCAGGGAAGCTCCCTTACCTAGGTGAGCACAGTGCTAATTATTATTATTATTATTATTAATTATTATTACTAATTATTATTTAGTCAGAAATTTTCATTTCTTTTCATCTTTTATTCATCTGACAAGTATTCATTGAAGGCCAAACATGTTTCTAGGTAATTTTTTACGCATTAAAGATATAAGATACAATAATAATACCAGAAATTTCTGCTCTCTTGGAGTGTATACAGGGAGAAGGAAATAAGAGACAAATAAATTGTAGCATGTATTAAACATATCATCAATTTCTAGGAAAAATATAAATCAAGTTAAGGGAATAAGGAGTGATTATCTCATTATGTTAGGTTTTCAGAAAAGAACTTTCTTGGAAGGTGATAGTCGAATACGCACATACATGATTTCATTGAAATATATTTATTAATGCTGGATTGAGCACTAAAATATTTTGGAGCCTATTAACTTCTTTACAAGGTGTTTCATGTTTTTGTATTTCAAATATTATGTCAGTGAGTTCAGCATGAGGACTAGCATGGTATAAAAGAGACTGTACTTGAACAATTATTTATGAGAATTTGGAACTGAACATACTATAGAGGGGCTTCCCAGGTGGCGCTAGTGATAAGGTACCTGCAGGAGACATAAGCCACTCGGGTTCAATCCCTGTGTCCAGAAGATCCCCTGGAGGAGGGCATGGCGACCCACTCCAATATTCTTGCATCAAGAATCCCATGGGCAGAGGAGCCTGGCGGCTACAGTCCAGGGTCTCAAAGAGTCAGACACGAATGAAGTGACTTAGCACACAGCATGCATATACTATAGAGAGAAAGGATGATGATGTGTGGAGGGCACAGGTAGACAGGACTCTGTGATGCCCACAGGTAGAAAGTATCTTTAAAATAGTGACAGAGGGAAAGCTAGGAAATGATGACTATGAACTTTCTTAGTTCATTGAATTGGCTAAAGTAAAACAAGATCTAAAAGGGCAGCAGACTATTCATATCAAATATTTTTTTTTCAATTGTTTCTGTCCATATTTTTTTTTCTAATTTTATTTTATTTTTAAACTTTACATAATTGTATTAGTTTTGCCAAATATCAAAATGAGTCTGCCACAGGTATACATGTGTTCCCCATCCCGAACCCTCCTCCCTCCTCCCTCCCCATACCATCCCTCTGGGCCGTCCCAGTGCACCAGCCCCAAGCATCCAGCATCGTGCATCGAACCTGGACTGGCAACTCGTTTCCTACATGATATTTTACATGTTTCATTGCCATTCTCCCAAATCTTCCCACCCTCTCCCTCTCCCACAGAGTCCATAAGACTGTTCTATACATCAGTGTCTCTTTTGCTGTCTCAATCAAGTGGGCTTTATCCCAGAGATGCAAGGATTCTTCAATATCCGCAGATCATATCAAATATTTTAACTATGATGGACTCACAGTAGGGAGTACAACTGAAAGGATGAGTGTAAGAAATAGTCTACGCTCTGCTGTAGCATCAGCCAGAAGGATGGAACACAGTTTCTGGGGCACAACAGCTGTGTAAAGTGCAGGTTTACAAACATCCAGGAAGCAGTTATGTACCAACAATACTAAAAATGAGGTTTTTTTTTTTTTTTTTTTAAGAATTGTGTGTGGTTTAAGAGGAAAGAAAGAGAAGCAGAATTCACACACCCTCCTTCCCTGTGTGTCTCTTTTTCTGTCTTTTACAAGGACACTCATTGGATTTGGAGTTCACTTTGAGCTCATCTTAACTCTTACCTTAATTACATCTGCAAAGATCTTATTTTCAAATAAGGTGACATTCTGAGTTCTGGGTGACATGGATATTTGTGGGACACTATTCACCCACAGCACTTCCATGGTGGCTCTGAAGGTAAAGAACCTCCCTGAAATGCAGGAAACCCAGGTTCAAACCCTGGGTCAGGAAGATCCCCTGGAGAAGCAATGGCTACCCACTCCATTATTCTTTCCTGGAGAGTTCCATGAAGAGAGGAACCTGTCAGGCTATAGTCTGTGGGGTGGCAAAGAGTCAGACATGACTGAACAACTCACAGTTTCACTTTGCATACACCCACAACACATATCATTTTACACATGATATATAGCTATTTTATTTGACACTGAGTTGAACAGAAACTAAAAGATCAAATAGCCAATTTATGACTCTAAATTTATGATCTAGCGAGTTGACTACATAATTTGAGTCATCGTCTCTACAAGATTTAATCAACACTGTAATAGATCAAATTTCTTTTGGACATGCAAATCTTCAGCCAAATTGTATTAAGTGATAAATTAATTTCCTGACACTCTCTTTCACATCTTTGTTCCTGAGGCTATAGATCAGATGGTTCAGCATGGAACTCACCACTGTATAAAATATATAACCTGCTTTGACCATAAGCCATGAGTTTTTGGAGCTGGGCACACGATAAAGGAACAGAACAGTCCCATGGAGCATGGTGATGGTGGTCAGATGGGAGGCACAAGTAGAGAAGGCTTTTGGCAAATCCCAGCAGAGGGCATTTTTATGATAGTGACAAAAATAGAAATATAAGTAGTGAGGATAATTTCCAGGCTGCTCACCTCATTGAATATGGCAATGGCAAAATAACACTTGGCTGATGAAGGGGTCAGAGCAGGAGATGGAGACAATGACAGAGTGCTCACAGAGGAAATTACTTATGATGTTAGACCCACAGAAGGATAATGTCTGGAGAGAACAGGTGAGTGTCAGGGAGGAGACTACACCCCACGTGCAGGGACCAGCCACTAATGATGCACAGAGCTCTGGGGACATGCCCACTGTGTAGAGTAGAGGCTTAAAAATGGACACAAATTGGTCATAGGCCATCACTGCAAACATGAATGCCTCTGCCACTGCAAACGTACAAGCTGAGAAGAATTGCATGATGCGTCCTGTGAAAGAGATGGTTCTATCTTCCACACCAAATTCTCCAAGAGTTTGGGTGTAACTGTGGTGGAATAGCAGAAATCAACAAAGGACGAGTGACTGAGAAAAAATTACATGAGGGTGTGGAGTTTGAGACCGATCCTGATTATGGTGATCATGCCCACATTCCCCAACATGGTGACTGCATAGACGATGAGGAAAACCAGGAACAAGGGAACCTGGAGGTCGGGATATTCTGAGAAGCCCAAGAGGGTGAACATGGCTCCAGCACTCTTATTTCCTTCAGCAAACCACATAACTGTTGTTGGAGAAAATATGAAATAGTGATAATAAAATGATAACAATGATAATGATGACAATACATGGATATCACATTTATTGTGTGGCAGACATTGTGCTAAAATATTGGTACATTAGTTTTGACCACTAAATAAGACTTGTGAATTTCAAAACAACCAGTCTCATATTTTACAAAACGAAATGGTAGCATATATGAGTTAAGAAACTTGTTTGAATTAACACAGCCTGCTGGTGATGAGTTAGATTTGAGTGACAGTGAGTGACAGGAATTGAATTTAGTTTAGAGTCAGAGAAATATTTTCTGTAGTGTCATGGAAAAACATGTTTTTCACAGTTCCATCATTCTGAAGGTCTGTGCTGTTTAATGAGAGTAACATAACAATAAATGAAAACACAGCACTCAAATTTATTTTTAAAAGCAGGAGGAGTAATATTTTTAGAGGCAGTAGTACTTCCATCATTATGTTCAAACTGAAGATCATCATCAAACTGAAGATCAGAGGTCATGAGTCACCACAAGAATTTTCACATTTTGGAAAACATAAATGGACATTGAAGGAAATAAAGCTCTATCTTCAAGTTTTCCAATGATTTCAGTTTGATGCTGAAATTATTGGCTTTGTGTTCAATGCTGTGACCTGGTAAAGTAATTACGCCGTATTATAATTTGCAGTGCCCTCACTGTTGTTTTCTTTCCCGTTTGACTGTTTATTGTTTGTCTCACATATTGCCACTGATGCTCTCAATATAGTCTTTTAAACACTTTGATCAATGTCTCTAACTATTAGGAATATTATAGCATTAAATGCTTATAGAATATCTGAATTACAGGATAACTTAAAATATATTTTGCTCAACTATTCCACATTCTATAATGTTTCTCAAGAAAATCAGAGAATACAGTAATAAATACAAGTGGTTACATTATCACCCTCAAAACTTCTGGTGACAGGAATATTGAGTTTGATTAAAACTACAGGTGATAATCTTGCTTTGAGTCATACAATTATTTGTATACATTATTTTGAGAAAGCAAAAGCATCTTTTACTGGTAAGCAGTTTATAACAACAGAAGCATATTTATTTAGCAAAGATTTTAAAATAAGCTAACCAATAACAAGCACACATCTGAAATATTCAGATTAATAAAGACTATTAGTTCGACTCTCATAAACACAGATGCAATTTTAGTTTTATCTGACCATGAGAAGGGAGAAATAATTCATTATTTCTTGAATAGCTTAATGGTATTTTTGACACTCAAAAACTGTATTTCCTATATGCAGAAAAGGGAATGGGTGGGAAGTGGAAAAGAGTTAGTGACAGACAGACTGGAACAATGAAAGAAGGAGTTGGAAACATAGATTTAAATGCAGTTCCAAGGTTTGGCATTTACTGTGTGACCTTTAGTGAATCACTCAGATTTTATGAGCCTCAACTTCTTTATCAATAATAGTGACATGATAATATATATATTATAGGTGTATAAGTATTAAGTTAGGAAATGAGATTAATATAATTAGCACAAAGTTTGACAGTTCTGGAGTTCAAAATATATAGCTTTTCCACTCCTCATTCTTTTTAATTCTTAGCACTCTGAATAATTGGTATTATTTTTAAACACATATTATTTTAAAGAATCTAAGAAACAGGTCAAGGTCCAAAGTTGGCAGCAACAAAAATGAAGGAACAATTTGTGATGTTGAAGAATAGCTCAACTCTCTCTCTCTTTTTTTTTTTTTTTCTGAATTTCCTCTTGGCCCTGTTCATGTTAATTCATCAATCACTATCCTTTAATAAATTGTCTCCATTTCCCCTTTGTTTTCTCATTATTATCTGATTCTTAATAATCATCCAATTCTATTTATTTATTTTTATTTATTTATTTTTTCCTTTGTGAAACTATTTTGGTCTCTTTTTTTCCTTTATTTTATTTTTTAACTTTATAATATTGCATTAGTTTTGCCATATATCAAAAAGAATCTGCCACAGGTATACATGTGTTCCCCATCCTGAACCCTCCTCCCTCCTCCCACCCCATACCATCCCTCTGGGTCGTCCCAGTGCACCAGCCCCGAGCATCCAGTATCGTGCATCGAACCTGGACTGGTGACTCATTTCATATATGATATTATACAGGTTTCAATGCCATTCTCCCAAATCATCCCATCCTCTTCCTCTCCCACAGAGTCCAAAAGACTGTTCTATACATCAGTGTCTCTTTTGCTGTCTCGTATACAGGGTTATTGTTACCATCTTTCTAAATTCCATATATATGCATTAGTATACTGTATTGGTGTTTTTCTTTCTGGCTTACTTCACTCTGTATAATAGGCTCCAGTTTCATCCACCTCATTAGAATGTATTCAAATGTATTCTTTTTAATGGCTGAGTAATACTCCATTGTGTACATGTACCACTGCTTTCTTAGCCATTCATCTGCTGATGGGCATCTAGGTTGCTTCCATGTCCTGGCTATTATAAACAGTGTTGCAATGAACATTGGGGTACACATGTCTCTTTCAATTCTGGTTTCCTCAGTGTGTATGCCCAGCAGTGGGATTGCTGGGTCATAAGGCAGTACTATTTCCAGTTTTTTAAGGAATCTCCACACTGTTCTCCATAGTGGCTGTACTAGTTTGCATTCCCACCAACAGTGTAAGAGGGTTCCCTTTTCTCCACACACTCTCCGGCATTTATTTCTTGTAGACTTTGGGATCAAAACCATTCTGACTGGCATGAAATGGTACCTCATAGTGGTTTTGATTTGCATTTCTCTAATAATGAGTGATGTTGAGCATCTTTTCATGTGTTTGTTAGTCATCTGTATGTCTTCTTTGGAGAAATGTCTATTTAGTTCTTTGGCCTATTTTTCTTATTGGGTCGTTTATTTTTCTGGAATTGAGCTGTAGGAGTTGCTTGTATATTTTTGAGATTAGTTGTTTGTCAGTTGCTTCATTTTCTATTATTTTCTCCCATTCTGAAGGCTGTCTTTTCACCTTGCTTATAGTTTCCTTTGTTGTGCAGAAGCTTTTAAGTTTAATTAGGTCCCATTTGTTTATTTTTTCTTTTATTTCCAATATTCTGGGAGGTG
Source organism: Bos javanicus (assembly GCF_032452875.1). Taxonomy (NCBI): domain Eukaryota; kingdom Metazoa; phylum Chordata; class Mammalia; order Artiodactyla; family Bovidae; genus Bos; species Bos javanicus. The sequence continues at coordinate 1,187,355 of NC_083895.1, read as the reverse complement.
GGTCACAGAGGATCCTGCTGTGATGTATGTCGGAGAGTGTTTTGCCTATGTTCTCCTCTAGGAATTTTATAGTTTCTGGTCTTACATTTAGATCTTTAATTCATTTTGAGTTTATTTTTGTGTATGGTGTTAGAAAGTGTTCTAGTTTCATTCTTTTACAAATGGTTGACCAGTTTTCCCAGCACCATTTGTTAAAGAGATTGTCTTTAATCCATTTTAATCTCATGGTCACCTAGGCTCAGCCAACTTGCCTGTTGTGCTGCTACCCTGCACTATGAGAAAACCAATTTCTTCTTTTCTTGATTACTGTATCTGTTATGACAGTTTCTGACTCTTAAAAACTTTAATTTCTTCCTATTAACTAATTTATCAAGCCTAAATTTCTCTGCTCAGTTTTACCTAAAGCCTTACCCTAGCTATATTCTTAAATTTTCAACCTTCTTTAATCGCCAGTATTCTCAGAATATAATGTCTGTAATTTCTTCTTTTCTTACATACTGATACAGCACTTGAACAATATACAAAGCATTTCATGAAAATTGCTATCATAAAGACACTTTTCCTTTTCACTTCAACAATATTTCCTACACCCTTGACATACCTGCAGACATTACTGTCAGAAAAATTGAATTTTATATTATGGTGTTCATTATTATTATATACATATGTTTCTTACCTTCTTTTGACTCAATTTTGAGGTGTTGAGGAATTCTCAGGCATTATAATATTTTTAAAATTTTCATTGTGACTATTCTGCTAAGCACAGTGTGGATATCCTCAGAGCAAAAATCAGGATGATACCCCAGTGAAGGGGAAGGAGATCAAAGCTCAGCCTTCAGGAAAATGGACTTGGGAGACATCACCACACAAAGACTGACAAAGAGTGTCCACTACTTTAGAGGTTTCAGGATCTCAGAGTTCCCCAAAGGAGAGAAAAGAAACACGATAGAACATCCCACCTGAAACCAACTCACCTGAAGATCCTGTTTCTACTACTACATGTCTCCAGGGGAGTTCCCACTCTGAATTCAAATATCATGTGAAATATGAAGGAGTTGGTCAATGTAGCAGGAGCCCACAAAAATGTAATGGGACTGGAATATAATTCTTTCTTAATATCCAGAAAAACTAAGAGAAAGGAAAAGCCAGAGAGATAGAGAAAGAGAGATTTGGAAGCTGAATGTGATTCCTATGAACAAAATGTAGGGCTTATTTATGCTTCCATGACCTTGAGGATTTAGACCACAGAGAGTATTTCTTGAGCTATTTCCTTTTATATCCCACATCCAGAAAATAGCTTGAATACTTTTTTATGTGGCAATTTGCAAGAAGGTAATTTCTTCTAAATCACTGGAGATAGAGCCTCAATAGCCTATTTCATGGATTTCTTCAAAAAATTATAGAAAAATACATGAACTGAGTAAGAAAACACAGTGACTACAATAAAACCTCAAATGAAAGATAAATAAGTTACTCTTTCAGAGATATTAATAACTGCTATTATATATATTTATGTGAACCGTGAACTTCCTGATGTTCAAGCTGGTTTTAGAAAAGGCAGAGGAACCAGAGATCAAATTGCCAACATCTGCTGGATCATCGAAAAAGCAAGAGAATTCCAGAAAAACATCTATATCTGCTTTATTGACTATGCCAAAGCCTTTGACTGTGTGGATCACAACAAACTGTGGAAAATTCTGAAAGAAATGGGCATACCAGACCACCTGACCTGCCTCTTGAGAAACCTGTATGCAGGTCAGGAAGCAACAGTTAGAACTGGACATGGAACAACGGACTGGTTCCAAATAGGAAAAGGAGTATGTGAAGGCTGTATATTGTCACCCTGCTTATTTAACTTATATGCAGAGTACATCATGAGAAACGCTGGACTGGAAGAAGCACAAGCTGGAATCAAGACTGCAGGAGAAATATCAATAACCTCAGATATGCAGATGACACCACCCTTATGGCAGAAAGTGAAGAAGAACTAAAGAGCCTCTTGATGAAAGTGAAAGAGGAGAGTGAAAAGTTTGGCTTAAAGCTCAACATTCAGAAAACAAAGATCATGGCATCTGGTCTCATCACTTCATGGCAAATAGATGGGGAACAGTGGAAACAGTGTCAGACTTTATTTTTTTGGACTCTAAAATCACTGCAGATGGTGACTGCAGCCATGAAATCAAAAGACGCTTACTCCTTGGAAGGAAAATTATGACCAACCTAGATAGCATATTCAAAAGCAGAGACATTACTTTGCCAACAACGGTCTGTCTAGTCAAGGCTATGGTTTTTCCTCTGGTCATGTATGGATGTGAGAGCTGGACTATAAAGAAAGCTGTGCATTGAATAATTGATGTTTTTGAACTGTGATGTTGGAGAAGACTCTTGAAGTTCTTTGGGCTGCATGGAGATCCAACCAGTCCATCCTAAAGGAAATCAGTTCTGAATATTCATTGGAAGGACTGGTGCTGAACTCCAATACTTGGCCATCTGATGGGAAGAAATGACACCTTGGAAAAGACCGTGATGCAGGGAAAGATTGAGGGACAGAGGAGAAGGGGACGACAGAGGATGAGATGGTTGAATGGCATCAGAGATGCAATGGGCATGAGTTTGAGTAGGCTCCAGGAGTTGGTGATGGACAGGGAGGCCTGGTGTGCTGCAGTCTATCAGGTCGCAAACAGTTGAACACTACTGAAGAACTGAAGTGAACTGAATAGCAATTAACTTATAGTTTTGTTTTTTTTTTTTTAATATGAATACCGTCTTTGTGTGTCTCCCTATCACACTCTCTTTTTCATTTCTACGTAATTTTCACTGAATTGAATAATATTCTCTTACCATTTTTAAGAGACAAATGTAATCTTGATGGCAAAAACTAACAAGTAAAGCCCAATAAAAGAAAATTACAGACCAGTCTTACTAATGATCATAGAATTTTAAATTATACATAAAACATTGACACATTAAACTGATCAACTTATAAAGAGATAAATTTATAATGGTTATAGTAATTTTCTCAGGAAAAAACACATATTTTGATCAGAAATTTTTATTTTTTTATTTTTATTTTTTGGGTTGTAATTCACAGGAAGTTTATTATATCATATGGTGGCCGTTAGTTCTAACTTTCCTGACATTACAAAATAGTCACAGAAATTTTAAAAAAATATGTTACCATATCAAAATATTAAAGGAATTAAATGAGGAAAATTAGCTTGATAAATTCACCATTCACTCACTAAAAAACAAAAGATAACAGACACATACAAAAAATAATACATGAGATAATTTTGCTTAACATTTTAAGCATGAAATGTTAAGTATTGATACTTTTCTCATTAGATGAGGAAGTCAAGGATACCCACTTTTACTGTTTATTTAAAATTGTACTGTTTTCAGCTAGTGTACCAAACACAAGAAAAAAATAAAAGGAAAAACATTGAAAACAACATATCCAGAAAACGTTTAATTAGAGATTGTATGATATGCATGTTGAAAATCCAAAATAATCTACAAATAAATTATAATACTATTTAGAGATATTTTTAGAGTTGCCAAAATGCATTGAATCCTAATGGAAAAACAATATACATTTTACAAATGACATTTAAAATAGTATGAAAAATTATCACATATCCAGATTAATACACATGTATACCTGTGGCGGATTCATTTTGATATTTGGCAAAACTAATACAATTATGTAAAGTTTAAAAATAAAAAAATAAAAAAATAAAATATATATGTGAGAACTTTATAAAAAGTATGATATATATATATAATATTGTAAAACATGAAGTAGATCTAAATAAACATAATAATGTAGCATCTTATGATTTGGAAGACTTGAGAATGCAAACTTATCATTCTCTGCAAATAGATCTACAATTCTACTGTTTTTCTACACTAAATCTAAACAAGAATAATTCTAAAGTCTGATTTAAAAGGTAAAGATAAAGAATATCTTAAACACTCTGCAAGATAAAGAGTAATTTTTTAGGAGTTGCTCAACTTGATGTTAAAGCCTATTAGTTAAGGGTAGTTCTGATTATAAAACACCTAGAAGCATACAGAAAGTCCAGAAACAGCACTATAGATATACTGATATTTACTTTATGAATATTCTGGCACCACAGAGCAGTGTTAAAATGATTGAATTTCTCAATAAGTATTTCTGGGGTAAATATACACCAATAAGTCAAAATATAAAATTAGCTTATAGTCATGCCCCATCAAAATTTACTTTCAGTTTGAAATAAATTTAAAAATCAATATAAAAAGAGAAAATAAAACTCCAAATTGAAAATAGAAGAAGTAGAATATAAAATATAATACTGTATGAAATTTGTGGTAATTTAGCACATAAAATATGAGAATATCTTTATTATTTTGGAAGTAAGAAGTGGATCCTAAATAAGACATTAGAAGCACTTCACTATGTAAATAAACAGTTTGATAAACATTGATTCATTAAACATAAGGAAATGTCTGCACCTAAATACATCACCAACTGAGTAAACAGATCAGCCACAACCTAGGAGAAAATATTCATGATACATACATCAAAGGCATTTCATTTAGAATGCATAATGAATGAAGTATGTATTATACTTCATAAAAAAATATTAGAAACCCAATAGAAAAATAGGTAAAAAAAAAAAAAAAACCTGAATAGGCCCTTCACAAATAAATAAGACAAATCAAATGACTAATAACTAAATTATAGGAATTCAACCACATTAGTAAAGTGGAATTGAATTCATAACCAAATGAAGTACCCCTACTCATCCACCAACCTGAAAATATTAAAATGTCTGCTATGACAATATTAAATGTTGGCAAGAATGAACAATAATTAGAACCCACATGCAATATCAATTCAGTTCAGTTCAGTCACTCAGTCGTGTCCGACTCTTTGTGACCCCATGGTCGCAGCACGCCAGGCCTCCCTGTCCATCACCAATTCCCGGAGTTCACTCAAGCTCATGTCCATCGAGTCGGTGATGCCATCCAGCCATCTCATCCTCTGTTGTCCCCTTCTCCTCCTGCTCCCAATCCCTCCCAGCATCCAGGTCTTTTCCACTGAGTCAACTCTTCGCATAAGGTGACCAAAGTATTGAAGTTTCAGCTTTAGCATCAGTCCTTCCAATGAACACCCAGGACTGATCTCCTTTAGAATGGATTGGTTGGATCTCCTTGCAGGCCAAGGGCCTCTCTAAGTCTTAATCTCACTTATATGTTTGCCAACATTTTTGCTTTACTGTATTTGCCTATACTGATTCTTGAATTTTTAGCTTCAAAATCGCAATAAATCTGGTTTCTCTTCACTTCTTTGCATGCATCTATCAGCCTAGTGATTTGAGGAAGCAGCGTCAAAAGGTAAACTAGTAATTTAGCAGGCCTTTGTTTCTCTGTGAAGTATTAAAGAGTCCTTATCGCGTTACATGAATGAACACTGTATAGTTATGGATTGGTGAATAATTGACGTTTTAATGGAAGTTTTGAAACTCACCCACCAATTAAAATATGCTGATGGTTCTGTTGGAAATAGGTCATTCGTTGGGACAATTGTGACAGTTTGCCTTTCTGCCACGTGTTTGCCTTTGAATCATCTCATGCTTATTTATAATAGACATAGTATTTATTATTTTTTGAAAAAATGTTTTACTTATTTTTTGGCCATGCTGCACAGCTTATGGGATCTTAGTTCCCCAACCAGGAATCAGACTGGTGTCCTGGCAGTGAAAGTGTCAAGTCTTAACCTCTGGACCACCATGGAATTTCTGCTTAGTGTTTTTTTTTTGTTTGTTTGTTTGTTTGTTTTATGATTGAATCAGAGCCATGGATGTTAGATTTGTGGGAAATCAAATTAATGACAGGAGTAGCAGTGTGCAGGAGACTCTGTGCACCAGGCGCTGTATTGAGTGCTTTCTGAGTCTGTCATCTCATCCCACAGACACCTAGGTGAGGACCAGGATGCTGTTATCCCCTTTCAACAGACATGGACACTGAGGCTTAGTAAGGCCAGGCACCGTGCCCAGGCTCACACACCCAGCAGTGCTGTGCAGACTGGTTTGATCCTGGGCACTTAACCATGGTGCTGTCCAGTCTGCTTTCCTCCAGAGGCTCTTGTGTCCATCACAGCATCCCTGATGGAGGGAGCATCAGGAGGGTGCTCTCTGCCTCTCCCCTCGGGTCACTTGGATGAGCCCCTGTTGTTGGAGTCCAGTGCCCAGAGGGCTGGACTTCCCTGTCCCTCTCGTGAACCAGTCCACTGATCGAGCACTCCTGTGGCCTTCCCGCAGGACTTGGGCGGCCGTGCTCCAGTTCAGGCAGCTCAGTGCCCAGGAGGCCTTCTGCTGGACACAGCAGAACAGCTCCGTCATCCTGGGGTTGGTGACCTGGGTGTGCCACCTGCCCACTTTGTGCCTGCTTTGCCCTCCTGTTAAGTGAGGACATGTAGGCACCAGTGGGGCGGGCTCCCATCCTGGGGGAGGGCCGCCCGGCTGAGGATCCTGAGACTTTCCTCAGGAGGAGGTCCAGAGGAAGGGGCGTGGCCATGATCCCTGACTTTGAGGCATAGTCATTGAGTCCATAGTCAAGCCAGGTGTGTCACTTCCCTGCTCTGTTCTTTGTTGTTTTCTGATTTTTATAAATGCTTATTTTAACTTGAATTTGAGATTGATCCCTGTTCAATTCTATGGATAATTTCTAGCCTTCTTTTTTCTGGGGGTTGTTGTTAGAAATCAGGAGAGGGTGCAGAATTTATCCAGCTGCTGTTAAACCGAGTTCAGCTGTATTTTTCACTAAGTTACTTTGTTGTCACCAAGCTCCTGTGGGGCTGCAGTGGATCAGTATTCTTTACAGAATCCCACTAAAAAGGCACAGGTTAGTTGGTTAAAACAACGCACTCATTGTTTATAAAAATACTTGCCATGCGTGTTTCCTAAAACCTCCCCTGGCTTAACCACAAACCTGAATTTATAACAGAGACCTGTCTGGATCCTGAAAGGGGGTTAATATATTCCCCACACAGTTGCCACCACTGTCTTTCCTGTCTTCACATCCAGGACCAGTGGAAAAATTGGGAGTCCAGGAGAGATCATCTTTTTTTTTTTTTTTTGATTAGTTTATTTTTTAATTGAAGGATAATTGCTTTACAGAATTCTGTTCTTTTCTGTCAAACCTCAACATGAATCAGCCATAGGTAGCCATATATCACCTCCCTTTTGAACTTCCCTCTCATCTCCCTCCCTATCCCACCACTCTAGGTTGTTACAAGATCATCTCTAAGTGAAGACCTAGGAGTGCTTTATGTAAACCACAGTGAGCGAATTACACTCAAACAGCGTGTAAACACTTCAGTGTGTAGCCCCCAGTCTGTGTGTTACTGAGAAATACGAGCCAGACACATGGTGTTCGCATGGATGTATTGCATACCTTTTCTGTGTTTCACTTGTTGTCATGGGTTCCAGTATCATCACTACAAATGATCTTGTCTGGTGGCACAAGCTATGTCCTTTTCACCTTCAAACAGAAAGGACTGGATGGATTTGCTGAGAGGTTTCTTACTCTAGCTGTGGTGCTTCTGAGCAGCATCTGGCAACGAGCACAGTCCTTGCATTGGGGCAGTTCATGCCATGCAGGGTTCACGGTGCTGGCATCACTCTGCTGTCCTGCCTGGTGGGGCCATCTGGTCACTGGATTCCAGGGAGGGTGGAGCCCAGCTGCAGGGTGGCTCCCGTCCAGGGTCTCTGCACTCAGTCACGTGCTCTTGCTGCCCTATGATCCCGCTTCTCTTGAGAAAGACAGTCCTTTAAGATGGCATTAAGCTAGAACAAGTTTTTTTTTTTGTACTTGGTGGATAGCATAGCTAATAGATTTTCAAATAAGTTTCTGGTTATAATGTAAATCCTGTGAGATTGCTTTTTTGACACAGTCTATTGTTAGCCAATTTTACACTTACCTCTCTTACTCAGCTGCCAGCTTTATGGGAAGAGGTACGAGATGACAAGAGCACCATCAAATGTGAAACTTCGACGCCCACCTCGCCGCGGTCCCTTTGGCTGGACCGGCTGCACATGGGGGCGCTGCACACAGTCAGCCAGGAGGACATCAGGGATGCCCACAAATAAGGGGCCTGCATGCCTCGTCATCAGTTTCAGGAGCCCTGAGACTCTTTTCTTGGAAGAGTTGCAAGAATGATTGTAAAGGAATCCCACTGGTTTTGGGTGCCTGTGTTTAGTGGTGAACTTCAGGTGCTGGGGAAGAAGAGCTCAGTGACCTCAGTGATTTTAGAAAACCTCCTCTCTTTGGATTGACTCCTGTGGGAGCTTTGTTCCTGCTCTTGCTAGCGGTCTGCCTGGCCCAGGGAGAGTTCCTGATGGTGACGGCCCCATGCCTCTCAGGTTCACTCTTAAGGGTCCCTCCCTTTTCCTCAGGAGTCTCCTCTCAGGAGATTCTGTCCCCTCCTATGACTTACACTGTCCTCATTCAGACCGCCACCTGCTGAGGTCCCGTCCTGAGCCAGGCAGCACTTGATGGATGGCACATGTGGTCACCTGACCAGCAGCCCTGCACAGTGATGGTCGCTCTCCTGCCATGGCTGGGGGCAGTCACCCTGCTGGAGGCAGGGGGAACTGCCCAGAGCCTGGGAGCTCACCTTCTCCTGGAGCATCGTCACCTGCTGAGCAGAGACCCTGATGGAGGGTCGGAGTGCTCTCTGCACCAGCTGCCCTGGAGTCAAGCCCTCCTCGGGGAAGAGCTCGAGGCAGAGAATCTCAGCTTCCTGGGGTGGTTGTCTGTGGCCTGGAGCCTGCATTGCTCATGAGGAGTGTGGTTGGTGAGGGAGACTCCACTGTCTGCTGCGAGGTTGAGGCACAGGTGTTGCTAGGTGCCCGTTTCTATCAGTAGGTCTTGTGGAGGGTGTGTGTTTGCATAAGGGCGCTAGTTAAAGGTTGTTTTCTCTCCCTGAAGCTTGACAGGCTCTCAGAATGGCCCTGGGGGTAACCCCAGCAGCAGCACCAGCAGCCAGGACTCGCTGCACAAAGCCCGAAGAAGGGCATCAAGTCCTTCATGGGAACCAACAGAAGGTTCGATGAAGTAAGTTTTCAGCTTAATGATTTTTAAAGTTGCCTTAATGTAAATTATTTTATTACACTTGTATGAGCCATGTAGATGAAAGGTTGTTGTTGAATCACTCAAAGACACCGGGATTCTTGGCCCCCGGAGGAGAATAATTCAATCTGGGGCCAGAGACGAGGCTTGATCACTCAGAGTTTTTGTGTAATAAAGTTTTATTAAACTATAAAGGACATAGTGAAAGTTTCTGACATAGGCATCAGAAGGGGGCAGAAGAGTACCCCCCTGCTAGTCTTCAGCTGGATGTTATATAGTCACTAGCAGTCTGGTAATGAAAGAAAGGAATGTCTTAAAATTCGGAATGGTACCAGGCCCCTCACCCATAAGATGTATTTTGGGATAATCTTGGCACCAAATGGTTTATCCTGGGCCATAAAATTATTAACTTAAATCTTGAAGAAGGGCAGACCACCATACAAATAGTTTCATTTATATAGATTAGGGGAACAATATCTGAGTATAACATACTGGTTTGTCAAGTAGGTTCTGAGTCAAGAGGTGGAACTGACTTGAAGACAGTTTGGGGGTAAATGCATAGTACAGTAGCATAGCTTAAGACAAACATTCCCATAAGAAAAAGGCATTGGTTAACTTCAGGTGAAACCAGGTGTCATTATGGCAACACAACATTTTAAGAGAAACCTCCTTTTAAATTTGTATAGAGAAGAAAAAAAAAAATCTATCCCTAGTTTGTTTCCTCCTGCCACTTAAGAGAGATAAAAATGTCTGACACTTGCAGGCTATTTCCTCCATTTGGAGACCCTGGCCTTCCTGCCTGTTACCCTCTCATAGTCAGGGTATCTCTTCTAAATGTGGAGATAAGTTTATTTTACAAGTTAATCTTTGCTCTTAAAATTTTATCAACAAATGAGTCATTAAAAAACTAGTGTCTTCACTAGTAAGATAGAGGGTGGGTTAGGTTTTTTTCTTTTTCTTTTTTTTTGCTATTTAAGTTTTACTCCCCCTCAAAAATATTTCATATTAAAACATTGGTTTCTGCTTAGGAATGGTGTCTGTGAGTTGTGCTTTGGGGAGCAACTGGATGGCCTTACTCTATTCTAGGGTCGTTTGGGGGACTGTTTCATAAGTGTATTGAAAACACACAAAACATTAATTTCCTCTGACACACAACCATGACTCATTTACTCCCACACTATAGTTCTTCTCTTCATTGGACCTTAAGGAGACTTGAGTTTGACAAGAAGAATCAGACACCTGAAGAAGCATCCATTGTCTCTGTCAACTAGTTCTGAGACAGAACTAGTTACAGCTTGAAAATGTTTCCATGGCAAATGACAATGTGTTGTATTATATAGCAACAGACAATTTCTCCAAGATGAGAAGCGAAACCTGCTAACTGTCAGGAAGAAAGTCCACCCGGGTAGCGAGGGTGGTCCAGTTAGGGTCCAGTCAGGGTTCCAGTACGTGTGTTACCCCACCCTGTGCCACGCTCCTTTGTTCCCAGTTTGGGCATATCAGTCACACAGTCATCACAAATGGGGTCAAATACACGTGGACAAAAGTGCAGTAGCAAACTCAGCCATTTTAAAGGGCTGATGGCTTTTTGTCCTTTGTTTTAAATTCTGTCTTGTTTTCTGTCCTGTAATTTCTAAGCATGATAATAAAAGCTGTAGGAGGGCACCTTGTTGGAGGAAAAAATTCAGACCAACGGATGTCCGTGGCTTAGCTGCTGCGTGTGCAGAGATTCTGCCCGCAAACTTCCGGGTCCTGTCCTCTCTGCCTTCACCCTCAATGCAGCCAAAGAAGATGCAACTGGATGGTAGTTGACAGGTTGGGCAGCGTGTGCAGCCCTGGGCTAGAATGGTGATGAGCTGGAATGGCCTGCTTCCCAGGTTACAGGGCTCTTTAGTCCCATTGCATGCCCAAAGGTCAGTGTTCTACAGTGAATCCTAACATCTGTTTATAAACGTTTAACAGTCATGGTTGTTGTTGTTGTTTTAAAGTTCTTATCTGGTTGAATATTAGCATATTCTTCCAACTAATAAAACTGAGACTCGTGTGTGTTCTCAGAGCATTAGATTGACACCCATGCTTGTAGAGATTTGTGTGTGGCCAGCAGCGCTCAAGAGCTCTTTCATAAACAGTAGGGTCGCTCTCAGGCCACACAGTTGCCTCTCAACGACTCTCCACACTGGGAAGATGGCCAAGTCCATATTCAGTGACAGCAGCATCCACCTTCCTGTCCTCCCTCCATCCCCACCATCATCGGTCCCTTGCACACTGTCAGTCGATGGGGCAAAGGAAGATGCTGAGGCTAGAAGAGATCCTCCCCAGAGTTCGGCTGGACTGTATACACTGGCCTGGCAGTTGTCCTTCAAACACAGCTCTGGTTTTCCCTCTGACAGCCTCTCTACCAGAGAACGCTGTTAGTTCAGACTGGGTGCTCAGGGCCACTGTGTCCCCACTTAATGGCAAGATAGACAGCCAGACAGCCTGGGTTGTGGTCAGGCTCTGTGGCTCAGGAGATGCCTTGTGCACAACCCCCCCCCCCCCCGCCCAGTGTCTCGTCCATGACAGGGGTGTCTCAGTGGCTCCTTTCTCCCTGGTTGGCTGTGCTGGCCACACTGGGGGTTCCCAGAGGGAGTGTGTGCTTACCCCATGGGAGAGGGGCCTGGAGGGTCTCTTTGGTGCCAGTTTTTTCCTGTTATTAGCCCTTCCCATGAGTAGACTTATAAGCTTTGCTCTCACTTGCTCTCACAGAGCAAAGTACATTTAGGTAAAGCCTGTGCTATGCTGGGCACTTTCAGTGAGGGGGCTTATGGGGAAGCTGCATTGTCTCTTCACCAGAACTCAATAATATGCTTAACCAGTGGTGGAGGGGACCCAGTGACTCTCTCCTTTTTTAAACAACATTTTTCTTCCAAGGAGCATGCAGCTCATTTTTACAAATCTTAACTGTAGCTTAGCTTTCAGTCAATTGAAGAGTCTAACTGCTTGCTTTTTTATTTTCCATTCTCCTCATTATAAATCCAACATTTACCTGTAAGATGCACATAGTGACATAGACATTAGAGTTTAGATAAATTAGAAATAATCCTAGAAAGAGATATTGGGAATATAATATACGGGATCTGACCTTTTACAAACCACCTGAGATAGGCAGGGCATAAACAGTATAACTGGGTTGTTTTCATGGCTTTTGTAGTCGCAGTGCAGCAGGTGTCTGGGGCTTCTAGAATCATAAGGGCTTGGACAGGTGGCCTGCTCCATCAGCAGCACCTGCTATCTTCATCCCTCTATGAAACCCTGGCCAGAGACTTATCAGATGTGTTCCTGATGGCCCCAGGAGAAGACAGAAAACGTTGAAATGGGAGCAGTGGGCTTCTGCTAGGGGGTTATGGAGATTTCTTAGTCAACTTGGAATGAGGGTCCAGGCTGACCCATTGGGCCCTACAGCCCGTGTTGTGATGAGAAAACAACGTCAGTGATGACATTTCTGAGGGAGGCTGAGACTGAGTTTCCGGTTTCTTAGATCAGCCTGGTGCTCTGCCCTCCCTGAAGCAGCCTGGGGAACAACTGGAGAGGCAAGCGGATTTCCATTCCTCAACACAAGACTAGGCCTGACACTCCTGCCCCAACTCTGCAGGGACATTTGGGTCGAAGTCAGAAGTGGAGAGGAACCCTGAGGTTCCCGCCTCAACTCAAGATGAGGTCCTCTTCCATTGCACCAAACCCAGTGGACTCCTAAGAAACCCCTCAAAACGGCACAGTATTCCTGAATTGCCATAAGCATCCTGAGAAGCTCCCTGAGGTCACCGGCACAAGTCAAGGGAATCCAGGGGTTCCTGTCGCAATTCGAGAAAGAACTTGAGATTCTCCCTTCAACTAGTGTTGACGCCCAATTCCATGCCATGACTCAAGAGCAATGCCACGCTCCCGCTCGCAAATCGAAGGGAGATTTGACTGCCATGGGACCACACGAAAGGCTCCCTGAGTTCCCCATTGTAACTTGAGAGAATCCTCACACGTCTCACCACAGCTCGAAAAAAACCACGAGATTCCCCCGTTATCGCGAAATGAAGCCCTTTCCCGCTGCAGCATGTCATGAGAAATCCTACCTTCCCTCTTGAAATTCGAAAAGGTACTTGACACCTTTGATGCAACTCAAAAAGTTTCCCGACATACTGGTCTCAGGAACACCGAGTTTTCCAGCACAACTTAATCTGAGCCCCTTCTCCGCTCCTGATATCGACATTAGGGTGGATTACCCTGCTTTCTTGAAAGGTATCCCGACCTTACTGTCCACCCTCAGGAGGAGGCCGGTCTCACATTGAAACTCGAGACGAAGCCTCATGGGTCATGCCACATTCCACAAGAAACCGATTTCCCCTTCCACTCAAGAAAAGACCTGATTCTTGGGCACCTCTTCGAATGTAACTGAGGATGAAGTCACAACACGAATGGGCACTGACACCCAAGTTGCATCGTCTGGAATCATCCCCAGGTTCCAAATACAACTCGACAAGTGGCCTAGCAACCGGTGAACAACTGGACAGGCAAGTAGAGTTCCATTCTTCAACACAAGACGAGGCCTGACTCTCCTGTTCCAACTCTGCAGAGATCCTGAGATCGAAGTCAGAAATGGAGAGGAACCCTGAGGTTCCCGCCTTAACTAGAGTTGAGGCCCTATTCACCCCTGCAGCAATGCGTGAGGAATCCCGAGGTGCCCCTCGAAACACCAAAGGAGATCTGTCTTCCCTGAGGAGACACGAGGGGTCCCCCAGGTCGACACGCAACTCGAGAGGAACCCTAAGCTTCCTGCCACAACTCCACACAAACTGCGAAATTCTCTCCAGCACTATTGAGGAGGCCCTTTTACGCTGCAGCATTTCTAAAGAAAGCCCAAGTTTCCTTTGGAACTTGAAAGGGCCCTCAACACGCTTTATGAAACTACAGAAGATTCCCGAGATACCTGTCCCACTCGAGAGGAACGCTGAGTTTCCCACCAAAAATCAAGAGGAGCCCTGTTTTCACCACCTCAAGTCGAGAAGAGGGTGGATTGCCCTGCTTGACCTAGAAAGGAATGCCAATGTCCCCATCGCACCTTGAGAGGAGGCTGGTATCTACTTGACACTGGAGGGGAATCTAGGGGCCTTGTCACAATTTGAAAGTTATGTATTTCCCCATCCACTCGAGATCAGGCCTGATTTCCTTGCACCGATTCGAATGTCAGCCGAGAATCAACTCAACATGAAGGGAGTTCTGATGCCCCAGTTGCTAATCCGTAAAGAGCCCCAGGTCCCAAATTTAAGTCTGCTGGAGGCCTGAAACCCCTTTGACAACTTGAGAGGAAAGCAGAGTTCCTTTCCTCAACACATGTCCAGACCTGATTCCCTGTTTGAAATGGCATACACAGCCCGAGACACACGTAAGAACAGGAGAGGAAACCTGAGATTCCTGCCTGAACTTGAGATGAGGTGCTCTTCCATTGTACCAAACCCAGTGGAGTCCCGAGAGGCCCCTCCCAACTCCACAGTATTCCTGACTTCCCATAGGTACCCTGAGAAGCTCCCTAGGTCACCTTCACAAGTTGAGGGAACCCAGAGTTTCTTGCCACAACTCGAGAAAGACCTCGAGATTCCCCCTTCAATGTGTCTTGAGGCCCGATTCCACTGTCGTAACTCGAGAAAAATGCTGCGCTCTGCGTCTCAACTCAAATGGAGACTGGACATCCCTGGTGCCACACGAGAGGCTCCCTGAGTTAAACACCACAAGTTGCACCACAGCTCGAGAAAAACAATCTTCCCTCATCATCGCGAGATGAGGCCCTTCTTTTCCTGCAGTGTCTAGAGAGCAATCCCAAGTCCTCTCTCAAAACTCCACAGGAGGCTTGACTCCCTTTAGGCCATTCAATGGGCTCCAAGAGATACCCGTCGCAACTCGAAAGGAGTGTGCAGTTCTTTATTCCACTCAAGACGAGGCCTGACTCACCTGGTGAATCTTGACTGCAACCCGAGATCCCTGTCGCCACTGGAGAGGAACACGGACTTACTGGACAGACGCCTAGATGAGGTCTATTTGCCCTGCAGTGAATCGAGAGCAATCCCCAGCTCCCTGTCACAACTCGAATGGAGACTAGACATCCCTGGGGCCACACTTGAGGCTCCGGGAGTTCCCTGTTGTAACTCAAGAATCCCGCTGAAACTCGAGAAAAACCACGAGGATCCCCAGTCATCGCGAGATGAGGCCCTTTCCCACTGCAGCATCTGAAGAGAAATCCCACGTTCCCTCTTGAAATTCGAAATGGTACTTGACACCCTTGATGCAACCCAAAAAGTTCCCCGACATACCGGTCTCACTCAAGAGGAACATCGAGTTTCCCGGCACCAATTAATCTGAGCCCCTTCTCCCCTCCTAATCTCGACATGAGGATTGATTCCCCTGCTTTGTCTGGAAAGGGATCCCGACCTTCCTGTCACACTTCAGGAGGAGGCCGGTCTCACAAAGAAATTCGAGACGTACCATCATGGGTCATGCCACATTCCAAAAGACACCGATTTCCCCGTCCACTCTTGATAAGAAACCGATGCCCGGACACCTCTTCGAATGTAACCCTGAGGATGAAGTCACAATACGAAGGGGCATTGACACCCCAGTTGCATCGTCCAGAAACAGCTGCACGTTCCAAATACAAGTCGACAAGTGGCCTGTCACCTGGTGAACAGCTAGAGAGGCCAGCGGAGTTCGAAACTCATCACAAGACGAGGCCTGATGCTCTTGTTGCAACTCTGCAGAGACACTGCGATCGAAGTGTAAATGAAGAGGAAACCTGAGTTCCCGCCCCAATTCGAAATGAGACCCTCTTCCATTGCACCAAACCCAGTGGAGTCCCGAGAGGCCCCTCCCAACTCCACAGTATCCCTGACTTCTCATAGGCACCCTGAGAAGCTCCTTGAGGTCACCGGCACAAGTCGAGAGAACCCAGGGTTTCCTGCTGGAACTTGAGAAACACTGAGATATTCCTTCTTGAATGCGTCTTGAGGACCGATTCCCCTTCCGAGACTCGACAGCAAAGCCGCGCTACCCCTCGTAATTCAAATGGAAACTGAACTTCCCTGGGGCCACACGAGAAGCTCTCTGAGTTCCCTGTCGTAACTCGTGTGAAATCCCACACTCGCGCCGCAGCTTGAAAAAACCATGAGATTCGCCCATCATCGCGAGATGAGGCCCTTCTTTTCCTGAAGGGCCTAGAGAGCAATCCCGAGTCCTCTCTTAAAACTCCACAGGAGGCTTGACTCCTTTTAGGCCACTCAGTGGGCTCCAAGAGATACCCGTCGCAGCTCGAGAGGAGAGCGGAGTTCTTTGCTTCCACTCGAGACGAGGCCTGACTTCCCGGGTGAATCTCGAATGCAGCCCCGAGATACCTGTCCCTACTGGACAGGAACACGTAGTATCAGGATGCAAGCCTAGATGAGATCTATTTGCCCTGCAGTGACTCGAGAGCAATCCCCAGCTCTCCCTCGCAACTCGAATGAAGATTGGACTTCCCTGGGCCACACGAGAGGCTCCCTGAGTTCCCTGTCGTAACTCAAGAAACCCGCCGCAACTCGAGAAAAACCACGAGGTTCTCCCGTCATCGCGAGATTAAGCCCTTTCCCGCTGCAGCATCTCAAGAGAAATCCCACCTTCCCTCTTGAAATTCGAAACTGTTCTTGACACCCTGATGCAACCCCAAAAGTTCCCCGACATACCGGTCTCACTCAAGAGGAACACCGAGTTTCCCGGCACCATTTCATCTGAGCCCCTTCTCCTCTCCTGATCTCGACATGATGGTCAACTTCCCTGCTTTGTCTGAAAGGGAACCCTACCTTCCCGTCGCACCTCAGAAGGAGGCCGGTCTCACAAAGAAATTGGAGAGGTAGCCTCATGGGTCGGGCCACATTCCAAAAGACACTGATTTCCCCATCTACTCTTGATAAGAACCCGATGCCTGGACATCTCTTCAAATGTAACCATGTGGACGAAGTCACAGCACGAAGGTGCACTGACACCACAGTTGCACCATCCGGAAAAACCCACAGGTTCCAAATAGAACTCAACAAGTGCCCTGTAACCCCGTGAACAACTCGAGAGGCAAGCGGAGTTCCATTCCTCAACACAAGACGACGCCTGACTTTCCTGTTCCAACTCTGCAGAGACCCTGCGATCGATGTCAGAAATGGAGAGGAACACTGAGGTCCCTGCCTCAACTCGAGACGAGGCCCTCTTCCATTGCACCAAACCCAGGGGAGTCCTGAGAGGCCCCTCCCAACTCCACAGTATCCCTGACTTCTCATAGGCACCCTGAAATGCTCCCTGAGGTCACCGGCACAAGTTGAGGGAACCCAGGGTTTCCTGCCACAACTCGAGAAAGACCTCGAGATTCCTTCTTCAATGCGTCTTGAGGCCCGATTCCCCTACCGTGACTCAAGAGCAATGCCGTGCTCCCCCTCGAAACTCGAATGGAGAGTAGACTTTCCTGTCACCTCACGAGAGGCTCCCGAGTTCCCTGTTGTAACTCGAGAATCCCGCCACAACTCGAGAAAAACCATCAGGTTAGCCCGTCATCGCGAGATGAAGCCTTTTCCCGCTGAGCGTCTAAAGAGAAATCCCATGTTCCATCTTGAAATTCGAAACGGTACTTGACACCCTTGATGCAACTCAAAAAGTTCCTTGACATACGGGTCTCACTTGAAAGGATCACCAAGTTTCCTGGCACCACTTAATCTGAGCCCCTTCTCCCCTCCTGATCTCAATCTGAGGGTCAATTCCCCTGCTTTGTCTCGAGGGGATCCCAATCTTCACATGCCACCTCATGAGGAGGCCAGTCTCACACGGAAACTTGAAAGGAGGCCTCATGTGTCGTGCCACATTCTGAAAGACACCGATTTCCCAGTCCACACAAGAAAGGTCCCGATGCCCGGGCACCTCTTCGAATGTAACCCTGAAGATGAAGTTACAAAACGAATGGGCACTGACACCCCAGTTGCATCATCTGGAAACAGCTGCAGGATCCAAATACAACTCGACAAGTGGCCTGTCACCCCCTGAACAACTCGAGAGGCCAGCGGAGTTCCAACCTCATCTCAAGACGAGGCCTGACTCTCCTGTTCCAACTCTGCAGAGACCCTGCAATCGAAGTCAGAAATGCAGAGAAACACTGAGGTTCCCCCCTCACTTCGAGATGAGGCCCTATTCATCCCTCCAGTGATGCACGAGGAATCCCGAGGTGGCCCTCACAATGCCAAAGGAGATCTGACTTCCCTGAGGAAACACGAGTGGTCCCCCAGGTCGAAAGGAAACTGGTGAGGAACCCTAAGCTTCCAGCCACAACTCCACCCAAATGACGAAATTCTTGCCTGCAAGCTTGATGAGGCCCTTTTATACTGCAGTCTTTCCAAAGAAATCCCACGTTTCCATTGGAAGTCCTCGACACACTTTACGAAACTCAAGAAGTTTTCCAGATACACGTCCCCACTCAAGAGGAACGCTGAAATTTCCTCCACAAGTCAAGAAGAGCCCCGTTATCCCCGCCTCAAGTCGAGATGAGGATCCATTTCCCTGCTTCCCCTGGAAAGGAATGCCAACATCCCCGTCACTCCTGGAGAGGAGACTGGTGTCTACTTGACACTGGAGGGGAATCTGGGGGCCTTGTCACAATTCGAAAGTCACTGATTTCCCCATCCACTCAAGATCAGGCCTGATTTCCTTGCACCGATTCCAATGTCAGCCGAGAATCAACTCACAACACAAAGGAGTTCTGATGCCATGGTTTTTAATCCGAAAAGAGCCCCAGGTCCCAAATTCTATTCGGCTGGAGGCCTGAAACCCCTATGACAACTCGAGAGGAAAGCAGAGATACATGCCGTCAAACACGTCAACACCTACCTTCTTGTTTGAAACCTCATACACAGCCTGAGACCCAAGGCAAACAGGAGAGAAAACCTGAGGTTCCCACCTCAACTCGAGATGCGGCCCTCTTCCATTGCACCAAACCCAGTGGAGTTCCAGAGGTCACGCCCAAGTCCACTGGATTCCTGACTTCCAATAGGCACAATGAGAAGCTCCCTGAGGTCACCATCACAAGTGGAGGAAACCCAGGGTTTCCTTCCACAACTTGAGAAAGAACTAGAAAATGCCCCTTCTGCGCGTCTTGAGGCCGGATTCCCCTGCAGTGAATTGAGAGCAATGCCACGCTCCCCCTCGCAAGTCGAATGGAGACTGGACTTCCCTGGCACCACACTAGAGGCTCCCTGAGTTCCCCATTGTACCTCATGAGAAACCCCACACTGGGGCCGCAGCTCGAGAAAAACCACGAGATTCCCCCCTCATCGCAAGATGAGGTCCTTCTTTCCCCGCAGGGCCTAAAGAGCAATCTCGAGTCCTCTCTCCAAACTCCACAGGAGGCTTGACACCCTTTAGGCCACTCATTGGGCTCCAAGAGATACCCGTCCCGACTCGAGAGGAGAGCGGAGTTCTTTGCTTCCTGTCGAGATGAGGCCTGACTCCCTGGGTGAGTCTGGAATGTAACCCCGAGATCCCTGTCGCCCCTGGAGAGGAACATTAGTTTCTGGACACAAGACTATATGAGGTATAATTGCCCTGCAGTGACTCGAGAGCAATTCCCAGCTCTCCCTCGACACTCGAATGGAAGACTGCACTTCCCTGGACCAACACAAAATGCATCCTGAGTTCCCCGTCGTAACTCGAGAATCACACCGCAACTCGAGAAAAACCACGAAGTTCCCCCGTCATCCCAAGATGAAACCCTTTCCCACTACAGAGTCTAAAGAGAAGTCCCATGTTCCGACTTGAAGTTCAAACAGTACTTGACATCCTTGATGCAACCCAAAAAGTTCCCCGACATACCGGGCTGACTCGAGAGGAACACCGGGGTTCCCGACAAAACTTGCTCTGAGCCCCTTCTCCCCTCCTGACCTCGACAGGAGGGTCGATTCCCCTGCTTTGTCTGGAAGGGGTTCCCGACCTTCCCATTGCACCTCAGGATGAGGCCGGTCTCACGAAGTACTTCGAGACGTAGCCTCATGGGGGGTGCCACATTCCAAAAGACCCCGATTTCCCGGTCCGCTCTTGATAAGAACCCGATGCCCGGACACCTCTTCGAATGCACCCCTATGGATGAAGTCACAACCCGAAAGGGCACTGACACCCCAGTGCATCATTCGGAAAAACCCACAGGTTCCAAATACAGCTCGACAAGTGGCCTGTCACCCCGTGAACAACTCAAGAGGCAAGTGGAGTTCCATGCCTCCATACAAGACAAGGCCTGACTCTCCTGCCCCAACTCTGCAGGGACCCTGCAGTTGAAGACATAAGTGGAGAGGAACTCTGAGGTTTCAACCTCAACTCATGATGAGGCCCTCTTCCATTGCACCAAACCCAGTGGCGTCCTGAGAGGGACCTCCCAACACCATAATATCCCTGACTTCTCAAAGGCCCCTGAGAAGCTCCCTGAGATCACAGGCACAAGTCAAGGGAAACCAGGGTTTCCTGCCACAATCCGAGATAGACCTCGAGAATCCTTCTTCAACACGTCGTGAGGCCTGATTCCCCTACCATAACTCGAGAGAATTCCCCCGCACCCCTCACCACTCGAAAGGAATGCAGACATGACTTCCCTGGCGCCACACGAGAGGCTCCCTGAGTTCCACATCGAACCTCGTGAAAAACCCCACAATTAGGCAATAATCACACAGCTTAGCAGGCAAGAAAAACGCAGCTCAGCAGGCTATATTAAAGGAGCTGAGCAGGCACGAATCACGCAGCTCAGCAGGCAATAGTCATGGAGCTGAGCAGGCACATATCACGCAGCTCAGCAGGCAAAAATCAAGGAGCTGAGCAGGCACGAATCACGCAGCTCAGCAGGCATGAATCACGCAGCTGAACAGGGACTAATCACACAGCTGAGCAGGCACTAATCATGCAGCACCACAGGCAATAATCAAAGAGCTAAGCAGTCACATATCACTTGGCTAAGCAGGCACTAATGACGGAGATGAGCAGGCAATAAACACGCAGCTGAGTAGTGACTAATCAAGCAGCTGAGCAGCTACTAATCCCGTGACTCAGCAGGCTCTAATCACGTGGCTGAGCAGGCCCTGATAACCTGAGTGAGCAGGAATTGATGATGTGGCTGATCATGCACTGATCACGTGACTGAGAATGCACGGATCACGTGGCTATCATGCACTGATCACTTGACTGAGAGGCGCTGATCACCTGACTGAGCAGGCATTGATCAGGTGGCTGATCATGCACTGATCACCTGACTGAGAATGCACTGATCACGTGGCTATCATGCACTGATCACGTGACTGAGAGGCGCTGATCACGTGACTGACAGGCGCTGATCACGTGGCTATCATGCACTGATCTCGTGCCTCAGCAGTCAATAATCAAGGAGCTGAGAAGGCACTAATCACTTGGCTAAGCAGGCACTAATCACGGAGCTGAGCAGGCAATAATCAAGGAGCTGATCAGGCACGAATCACGCAGCTCTGAAGGCAATAATCAAGGAGGTGAGCAGGCAGGAATCACGCAGGTTAGCAGGCAATAATCAAGGAGCTGAGCAGGCACTAATCATGCAGCTCAGCAGGCATTAATCCAGGAGTTGAGAAGGCGCTAATCATGAAGCTCAGCAGGCCATAATCAAGGAGCTGAGCTGGCACGAATCCCGCAGCTGAGCAGGGACTAATCACACAGCTGAGCAGGCATTAATCACGGAGATGAGCAGGCAATAATAATGCAGCTGAGCAGGTGCTAATCCAGTGACTCAGCAGGCTCTAATCACATGGCTGAGCAGGCCCTGATCCTGTGACTGAGCAGGCACTGAAGACGTGGCTGCTCATGCACTGATCACGTGACTGAGTATGCATTGATCACGTGGATATCATGTACTGATCACATGACTGAGAGGCGCTGAGCACGTGACTGAGCAGGCACTGATCACGTGGCTATCATGCATTGATCACGTGCCTCAGTAGTCAATAATCAAGGAGCTGAGCAGGCACTAATCACTTGGCTAAGCAGGCACTAAACACGGAGCTGAGCAGGCAATAATCAAGGAGCTGAGCAGGCACCAATTACTCAGCTCATCAGGCAATAATAAAGGAGCTGAGCAGGCACAAATCATGCAGCTCAGCAGGCAATAATCAAAGAGCTGAGCAGGCACTAATCACGTGGCTAAGCAGGCAATAATCACGGAGCTGAGCAAGCAATAATCAAGGAGCTGAGCAGGCATGAAACACGAAACTGATCAAGCACTTATCACGCAGCTCAGCAGGCAATAATCAAGGAGCTGAGCAGGCTCTAATCACTTGGCTAAGCAGGCACAAATCAAGGAGCTGATCAGGCACGAAGCACGGAGCTAAGCTGGCAATAATCATGGAGCTGAGCAGGCATGAATCATGCAGCTCAGCAGGCAATAATCATAGAGCTGAGCAGGCACGAATCACACAGCTCAGCAGGCAATAATCAGGGAGCTGAGCAGGCTGTAACGACATGGCTAAGCACACTCTAATCTCGTGACGCAGCAGGCTCTAAACCGGTGACTCACCACACACTAATCACACAGCTCAGCATGCACGAATCATGCAGTTGAGCAGGGACTACTCACACAGTTGGGCAGGCACTAATCACACAGCACCGCAGGCAATAATCAAAGAGCTAAGCAGTCACATATCACTTGGGTAAGCAGGCACTAATCACGGAGATGAGCAGGCAATAAACACGCAGCTGAGGAGGCACTACTCACGCAGCTGAGCAAGGACTAATCAAGCAGCTGAGCAGCCGCTAATCCCGTGACTCAGCAGGCTCTAATCACGTGGCTGAGCAGGCCCTGATCACGTGAGTGAGCAGGAATTGATGACGTGGCTGATCATGCACTGATCACGTGACTGAGAATGCACTGATCACGTGGCTATTATGCACTGATCACTTGACTGAAGGCCCTGATCAACTGACTGAGCAGGCATTGATCACGTGACTGAGAATGCACTGATCACGTGGCTATCATGCACTGATCACTTGACTGAGAGAAGCTGATCACCCGACTGAGCAGGCATTGATCACGTGGCTATCATGCACTGATCACATGACTGAGAGGCGCTGATCACGTGACTGACAGGCGCTGATCACCTGGCTATCATGCACTGATCTCGTGCCTCAGCAGTCAATAATCAAGGAGCAGAGAAGGCACTAATCACATGGCTAAACAGGCACTAATCACGGAGCTCAGCAGGCAATAATCAAGGAGCTGATCAGGCAGGAATCACGCAGCTCTGCAGGCAATAATCAAGGAGGTGAGCAGGCAGGAATCACGCAGATCAACAGGCAATAATCATGGAGCTGAGCAGGCACGAATCATGCAGCTCAGCAGGCAATAATCAATGAGCTCAGCAGGGACAAATCACGCAGCTGATCAGGCACTAATCACGCAGCTCACATCATTAATCCAGGAGTTGAGAAGGCACTAATCCCGGATCTGAGCAGGCAATAATCATGAAGCTCAGCAGGACATAATCAAGGAGCTGAGCAGGCACGAATCACGGAGCTCAGCAGGCAATAATCAAGGAGCTGAGAAGGCACGAATCTTGCAGCTGAGCAGGGACTAATCACACAGCTGAGCAGGCATTAATCGCGGAGATGAGCAGGCAATAATCACGCAGCTGAGCGGTTGCTAATCCCGTGACTCAGCAAGCTCTAATCACATGGCTGAGCAGGCCCTGATCACAAGACTGAGCAGGCACTGATTATGTGGCTGATCATGCACTGATCACATGACTGAGTATGCATTGATCACGTGGATATCATGTACTCATCACGTGACTGAGAGGGGCTGAGCTCCTGACTGAGCAGGCACTGATCACGTAACCGAGAGAAGCTGAACACGTGACAGACAGGCGCTGATCACGTGGCTATCATGCACTGATCACGTGCCTCAGTAGTCAATAATCAAGGAGCTGAGCAGGCACTAATCACTTGGCTAAGCAGGCACTAAACACGGAGCTGAGCAGGCCATAATCAAGGAGCTGAGCAGGCACGAATCACACAGCTCAGCAGGCAATAATCAACGAGCTCAGCAGGGACAAATCACGCAGCTGATCAGGCACTAATCACGCAGCTCACAGGCATTAATCCAGGAGTTGAGAAGGCACTAATCCCGGATCTGAGCAGGCAATAATCACGAAGCTCAGCAGGCCATAATCAAGGACCTGAGCAGGCACGAATCACGCAACTAAGCAGGCCATAATCAAGAAGCTGAGCAGGCATGAATCACACAGCTCAGCAGGCAATAATCAAGGAGCTGAGCAAGCAGAAATCACGCAGATGAGCAGGCACGAATCACGCAGCTCAGCAGGCATGAATCACGCAGCTGAACAGGGATTAATCACACAGCTGAGCAGGCACTAATCACGCAGCACCGAAGGCAATAATCAAGGAGCTAAGCAGTCACATATCACTTGGCTAAGCAGGCACTAATCACGGAGATGAGCAGGCAGTAAACACGCAGCTGAGCAGGGACTAATCAAGCAGCTCAGCAGGCAATAATCAAGGAGCTGAGCAGGCAGGAATCACGCAGCTCAGCAGGCAATAATCAAGGAATTGAGCAGGCATGAATCACGCAGCTCAGCAGGCAATAATCAAGGAGATGAGCAGGCACAAATCACGCAGCTCAGCTGGCAATAATCAAGGAATTGAGCAGGCATGAATCACGCAGCTCAGCAGGCAATAATCACTGAGCTGTGCAGGCACAAATCACACAGCACAGCAGGTAATAATCAGGGAGCTGAGCAGGCTGTAATGACATGGCTAAGCACACTCTAATCACGTGACTCAGCAGGCTCTAAACCGGTGACTCACCACACACTAATCACACAGCTCAGCATGCACGAATCATGCAGTTGAGCAGGGACTACTCACACAGTTGAGCAGGCACTAATCATAGAGCACTGCAGGCAATAATCAAAGAGCTAAGCAGTCACATATCACTTGGGTAAGCAGGCACTAATCACGGAGATGAGCAGGCAATAAACACGCAGCTGAGCAGGGACTAATCACGCAGCTGAGCAGGGACTAATCACGCAGCTGAGCAGCCGCTAATCCCGTGACTCAGCAGGCTCTAATCACGTGGCTGAGCAGGCCCTGATCACTTGGCTGAGCAGGCACTGATCACGTGGCTCTCATGCACTGACCACGTGACTGAGAGGCGCTGATCAGGTGACTGACAGGCGCTGATCACGTGGCTATCATGCACTGAATTTGTGCCTCAGAGTCAATAATCAAGGAGCTGAGAAGGCACTAATCACTTGGCTAAGCATGCACTAATCACGGAGCTAAGAAGGCAATAATCACGGAGCTGAGCAGGCACAAATCACCCAGCTCAGCAGGCAATAATCAAGGAACTGAGCAGGCAGGAATCCCGAAGCTCAGCAGGCAATAATCAAGGAGCTGAGCAGGCACTAAACATGTGACTGAGCAGGCAATGAACACGTGGTTGATCATGCACTGATCGCCTGACTGAGTAGGCACTGATCACGTGACTGATCATTCACTAATCATGTGACTCTGCAGGCACTGATCACGTGGTTGACCATGCACTGATTACGTGACAGAGTAGACACTGATCATGTGACTGAGCAGGCACTGATCACGTGGCTGAACATGCACTGATCAGGTGACTGATCATGCACTAATCACGTGACTGAGCAGGCACTGATCACGTGACTGATCATGCACTCATCACGGGACTGAGTAGGCACTGATCACGTGACTGATCAGGCACTGATTATGTGACTGAACAGGTACTGGTCAGGTGACTGAGCAGGAACTGATCACCTGGCTGATAAGGCACTGATCACGGGACTGATCAGGAACTGATCACATGACTGAACAGGTACTGGTCAGGGGACTGAGCAGGAACTGATCACCGGGCTGTTAAGGCACTGATCACGTGACTGATCCTGCGCTGATTACTTGACTGAGCATGCAATGAAGACGTGGCTGAGCATGCACTGATTACGTGACCGAACAGGTACTGATCACGTGGCTGAGATTGCAGTGATTATGTGACTGAACATGTACTGATCAGGTG
The DNA here is from genome assembly GCF_032452875.1 of Bos javanicus. NCBI lineage: Eukaryota > Metazoa > Chordata > Mammalia > Artiodactyla > Bovidae > Bos > Bos javanicus. Next base: position 1,161,098 of record NC_083895.1, on the reverse strand, counting down.
ACTGAGCAGGCACTGATCACGTGGCTGATCATGCACTCATCACGTGACTGAGTAGGCACTGATCACGTGACTGATCTGGCACTGATCACGTGGCTGTGCATGCACTGATCACGTGACTGAGCATGCAATGATTACGAGACTGAGCAGGCACTGATCACGTGACTGAACAGGTACTGGTCAGGTGACTGAGCAGGTACTTTTCTCGTGGCTGATCATGCACTAATCACGTGACTGAGCGGGCACTAATCACGTGACTCAGCAGGCACTAATCACCTGGCTGAGCAAGCACTAAACCTGTGACTGAGAAGACACTAATCACGCAGCCCAGCAGGCAATAATCAAGTAGCTGATCATGCACCAATGACGTGGCTAAGCAGCCACTAAACCGTGACTGAGCAGGGACTAATGAACTGGCTAGCAGGCATTAACCCCGTGACTGAGCAGACACTAATCACTAGCTCAGCAGGCCATAATCAAGGAGCTGTGCAGGCAGGAATCACGCAGCTCAGCAGGCAATAATCAAGGAGCTGAGCAGGCACGAATCACGCAGCTCAGCAGGCAGAAATCATGGAGCTGAGCAGGCACGAATCACGCAGCTCAGCAGGAATGAATCATGCAGCTCAGCAGGCCATAATCAAGGAGCTGAGCAGTCACTAATCACGCAGTTCTGTAGGCAATAATCAAGGAGCTGAGCAGGCTCTAACCACTTGGCTAAGCAGGCACAAATCACGGAGCTGAGCAGGCAATAATCAAGGAGCTGAACATTCATGAATCAGGCAGCTCAGCAGGCAACAATCAAGGAGCTGAACAGGCACGAATCACGAAGCCCAGCAGGCAAAATCAAGGAGCTGAGCAGGCACGAATCACTCAACGGAATAGGCACTAATCACGCAGATCAACAGGCAATAATCATGGAGCTGAGCAGGCCATAATCAAGGAGCTGAGCAGGCACGAATCACACAGCTCAGCAGGCAATAATCAATGAGCTCAGCAGGGACAAATCACGCAGCTGATCAGGCACTAATCACGCAGCTCACAGGCATTAATCCAGGAGTTGAGAAGGCACTAATCCCGGATCTGAGCAGGCAATAATCACGAAGCTCAGCAGGCCATAATCAAGGACCTGAGCAGGCACGAATCACGCAACTAAGCAGGCCATAATCAAGAAGCTGAGCAGGCATGAATCACACAGCTCAGCAGGCAATAATCAAGGAGCTGAGCAAGCAGGAATCACGCAGATGAGCAGGCACAAATCACGCAGCTCAGCAGGCCATAATCAAGAAGCTGAGCAGGCACGAATCACGCAGCTCAGCTGGGAATAATCAAGGAGCTGAGCAGGCATGAATCACGCACCTCAGCAGGCAATAATCATGGAGCTCAGCAGGCACTAATCACGCAGCTCAGCAGGCAATAATCAAGGAGCTGAGCAGGCACGAATCACGCAGCTCAGCAGGTAATAATCATGGAGCTGAGCTGGCAGGAATCACGCATCTCAGCAGGCAATAATCAAGGATCTGAACAGGCACGAATCAAGCAGCTGGGCAGGCATGAATCACGCAGCTCAGCAGGCCATTATGAAGAAGTTCAGCAGGCACGAATCACGCAGCTCAGCAGGACATAATCAAGAAGCTGAGCAGGCACGAATCACGCAGCTCAGCAGACAATACTAAAGGAGCTGAGCAGGCAGGAATCACGCAGCTCAGCAGGCAATAATCAAGGAGCTGAGCAGGCACGAAGCACGCAGCCGATTAGGCAATAATCACACAGATCAGCAGGAAATAATCATGGAGCTGAGCAGCAAGAATCAAGGAGCTGAGCAGTCACTAATCACTTGGCTAAGCAGGCAAAATCACGGAGTTGAGCAGGCAATAATCAAGGAGCTGAGAAGGCATGAATCACGAAACTGATCAGGCACTAATCACGCAGCTCAGCAGGCAATAATCAAGGAGCTGATTAGGCACTAATCATGCAGCTCAGCTGGCAATAATCAAGGAGCTGAGCAGGCATGAATCACGCAGCCGATTAGGAAATAATCACACAGATCAGCAGGAAATAATCATGGAGCTGCGCAGCAAGAATCAAGGAGCTGAGCAGGCACTAATCACGTGGCTAAGCAGGCAATAATCACGGAACTGATCAGGCAATAATCAAGGAGCTGAGCAGGCTCTAATCACTTGGCTAAGCAGGCACAAATCACGCAGCTCAGCAGGCAATAATCATGGAGCTGAGCAGGCATGAATCACGCAGCTGAACAGGGATTAATCACACAGCTGAGCAGGCACTAATCACACAGCACCACAGGCAATAATCAAAGAGCTAAGCAGTCACATATCACTTGGCTAAGCAGGCACTAATCACGGAGATGAGCAGGCAATAAACACGCAGCTGAGCAGGGACTAATCACGCAGCTGAGCAGGGACTAATCAAGCAGCTGAGCAGCCGCTAATCCCGTGACTCAGCAGGCTCTAATCACGTGGCTGAGCAGGCCCTGATCACTTGGCTGAGCAGGCACTGATCACGTGGCTCTCATGCACTGACCACGTGACTGAGAGGCGCTGATCAGGTGACTGACAGGCGCTGATCACGTGGCTATCATGCACTGAATTTGTGCCTCAGCAGTCAATAATCAAGGAGCTGAGAAGGCACTAATCACTTGGCTAAGCATGCACTAATCACGGAGCTAAGAAGGCAATAATCACGGAGCTGAGCAGGCACAAATCACCCAGCTCAGCAGGCAATAATCAAGGAACTGAGCAGGCAGGAATCCCGAAGCTCAGCAGGCAATAATCAAGGAGCTGAGCAGGCACTAAACATGTGACTGAGCAGGCAATGAACACGTGGTTGATCATGCACTGATAGCCTGACTGAGTAGGCACTGATCAGGTGACTGATCAGGCACTGATCACAAGACTGAACAGGTACTGGTCAGGTGACTGAGCAGGAACTGATCACCTGGCTGATAAGGCACTGATCACGTGACTGATCCTGCGCTGATTACTTGACTGAGCATGCAATGAAGACGTGGCTGAGCATGCACTAATTATGAGACCGAAAAGGTAGTGATCACGTGGCTGAGACTGCAATGATTATGTGACTGAACATGTACTGATCAGGTGACTGAGCAGGCAATAACCACGTGGCTGATCATGCACTAATCTCGTGACTGAGCAGGCACTGATGACGTGACTGATCTGGCACTGATCACGTTGCTATCATGCACTGATCACTTGGCTATAATGAACTGATCATGTGGCTGATCATGGACTGATCACGTGACTGATTACATGACTGATCATGCACTGATCACGTTGCTATCATGCACTGATCACGTGACTGCCCATGCACTGATCACCTGAATGAACATACACAGATCACGGGACAGATAAGGCACTGATGATGTGACTGATCATGCAATGAGCAGGTGACTATCATGCACTGATCACCTGGCTATCATGCACTGATCCCGTGGCTGATCATACATTGATCACCTGACTGAGCATGCAGTGATCACCTGGATGATCATCCACTGATCCCGTGACTGATCAGGCCCTGATCACGTGACTGATCAGGCACTGATCACGTTGCTATCATGCACTGATCACTTGGCTATAATGAACTGATCATGTGGCTGATCATGGACTGATCACGTGACTGATTACATGACTGATCATGCACTGATCACGTTGCTATCATGCACTGATCACGTGACTGCCCATGCACTGATCACGTGAATGAACATACACAGATCACGGGACAGATAAGGCACTGATGATGTGACTGATCATGCAATGAGCAGGTGACTATCATGCACTGATCACCTGGCTATCATGCACTGATCCCGTGGCTGATCATACATTGATCACCTGACTCATCATGCACTGATCACGTGGCTATCATGCACTGATCACGTGGCTAAATATACACTGATCACGTAACTGATTATGCACTGATCACCTGTCTATCATGCACTGATCACGTGGCTGAAAATTCACTGATCACGTGGATGATCATTCCCTGATCCCGTGAGTGATCATGCACTGATCATGTGACTGATCATGCACTGATCACATGGCTATAATTCACTGATCACTTGACTGTGCATGCACTGAACATGTGGCTGATAATTCACTGAACATGTGGATGACCATACCCTGATCACGTGAGTGATCATGCACTGATCACATGGCTATCATTCACTGATCACTTGATTGTGCATGCACTGAACACGTGGCTGATCATGCACTGATCACCTGACTGTTCATGCACTGATCATGTGGCTATCATGCACTGATCACGTGACTGTGCAAGCACTGATCATGTGGATGACCATACACTGATCACATGACTGATCATGCACTGATTACGTGGCTATCATGCACTGATCACGTGGCTATCATGCACTGATCACGTGGCTGATCATACACTGATCACGTGACTGATCGTGCACTGATCACGTGGATATCATGCACTGATCATGTGGTTATCATGCACTGATCACATGACTGATCATGCACTGATCCCGTAACTGTAGGCACTGATCACGTGGCTGATGATGCACTGATTATGTGAATGATCATGCACTGATCACGTAGCTATCATGCACAGATAACGAGACTGTGCATGCACTGATCACGTGACTGATTATACACTGATCACGTGGCTATCATGCAATGATCACGTGCTGATCATGCACTGATCACGTGGCTATCATGGACTGATCACATGGCTTATCAAGGAGTGATGAGGTGAGTGATCATGCACTGATCACGTCGCCATCATGCATCAATCACGTGATTGCGCATGCACTGATCAGGTGACTGATCATGCACTGAGCAGTTGGCTATCAAGCACTGATCACGTGACTGCGCATGCACTGATCACGTGGCTGATCATACACTGATCACGTGGCTGATTATACACTGATCAGGTGGCTGATTATACACTGATCTCGTGGCTGATCATGAACTGATCACGTAACTGATCATGCACGGATCACATGGCTATCATGCACTGATCATGTGGCTGATCATGCACTGATCACGTGACTGATCATGCACTGAATACGTATCTATCATGCCCTGATCACGTGACTGCGCATGCACTGATCACGTGACTGATCGTGCACTGATCACGAGGCTATCATGCACTGCTCACGTGGCTGAATACACACTGATCACGTATCTGATCATGCACTGATCACGTGGCTATCATGCACTGATCACGTGGCTGATCATACCCTGATCATGTGAGTGATCATGCATTGATCATGTGACTGATCATGCACTGATCACTTGGCTATCATGCACTGATCACGTAGCTGATCATACACTGATCACGTGACTTATCATGCACTGATCACCTGGCAATCATGCACTGATAACTTGACTGTGCATGCAGTAATCACATGAATTATCATGCACTGATCACGTGGCTGATCATGAACTAATCACAGGGCTGATCATGCACTAATCACATGGCTGATCATTAACTGATCACGTGACTGAGCATGCACTGATTACCTGACTGAACATGCACTGATCAGGTGGCTATCATGAACTGATCACGTGGCTGACCATACACTGATCACGGGACTGATCATGCACTGATCACGTGGCTATCATTGACTGATCACGTCATTCCCCAGGCACTGATCACGTGGATGATAATACACTGATCACGTGACTGACCATGCACTGATCACCTGGCAATCATGCACTGATCACGTGGCTTATTCTGGAGTGATGAGGTGACTGACCATGCACTGATCACGTCGCTATCATGCATTGATCACGTGATTGCGCATGCACTGATCATGCACTGATCAGTTGGCTATCATGCACTGATCACGTGGCTACCATGCATTGATCACGTGACTGCGCATGCAGTGAACACGTGTCTGAATGGTGCTGATCATGTGACTGATCATGCGCTGATCACTTAGCAGTCATGCAATGATGATGTGCCTCAGGAGGCAATTATCAAAGAGCTGAGCAGGCACAAATCACGAAGTCAGCAGGCAATAATCATGGACCTGAGGTGTGATGAATCATGCTGCTCAGCTGGCAATAATCAAGCAGCTGAGCAGGCAGGAATCACACGGCTCAGCTGGCAATTGTCAAGCAGATGAGCAGGCAGGAAACACGCAGCTCAGCTGGCAAGGGTCATGCAGCTGATCAGACAGAAATCACGCAGCTCAGTAGGCCCTGATCACGTGACTGACGACGCACTGTTCACGTGTCTGATCATACACTGATCACCTGACTGATCATGCACTGATCACATGGCTATCATTCACTGATCACTTGACTGTGCATGCACTGACCATGAGGATGATCATACACTGATCACATGCCTGATCATGCACTGATTACGTGGTTATCATGCACTGATCACGTCACTGCCCATACAATGATCATCTGGATGATCATACACTGATCACTTGAATGGTCATGCACTCATCACGTGGCTATCATGCACTGAACACGTGGCTGATCATGCACTGATCACGTGACTGATCATGCACTTATTACGTGGCTATCATGCACTGATAACGTGACTTTGCATGCACTGTTTACGTGACTGATCATGCACTGATCACGTAACTGATCATGCACGGATCACATGGCTATCATGAACTTTTCACGTGGCTACCATGCATTGATCACGTGACTGCGCATGCAGTGAACACGTGTCTGAATGGTGCTGATCATGTGACTGATCATGCGCTGATCACTTAGCAGTCATGCAATGATGATGTGCCTCAGGAGGCAATTATCAAAGAGCTGAGCAGGCACAAATCACGAAGTCAGCAGGCAATAATCATGGACCTGAGGTGTGATGAATCATGCTGCTCAGCTGGCAATAATCAAGCAGCTGAGCAGGCAGGAATCACACGGCTCAGCTGGCAATTGTCAAGCAGATGAGCAGGCAGGAAACACGCAGCTCAGCTGGCAAGGGTCATGCAGCTGATCAGACAGAAATCACGCAGCTCAGTAGGCCCTGATCACGTGACTGACGACGCACTGTTCACGTGTCTGATCATACACTGATCACCTGACTGATCATGCACTGATCACATGGCTATCATTCACTGATCACTTGACTGTGCATGCACTGACCATGAGGATGATCATACACTGATCACATGCCTGATCATGCACTGATTACGTGGTTATCATGCACTGATCACGTCACTGCCCATACAATGATCATCTGGATGATCATACACTGATCACTTGAATGGTCATGCACTCATCACGTGGCTATCATGCACTGAACACGTGGCTGATCATGCACTGATCACGTGACTGATCATGCACTTATTACGTGGCTATCATGCACTGATAACGTGACTTTGCATGCACTGTTTACGTGACTGATCATGCACTGATCACGTAACTGATCATGCACGGATCACATGGCTATCATGAACTTTTCACGTGGCTAATCATGCATTGATCACGTGACTGATCATGCACTTAACAGGTAGCTATCATGCACTTTAGGTGACTGATCATGCACTGATCACGTGGCTATCATGCACTGATCATGTGGCTGAATATACACATGTCATGTAACTGATCATGCACTGATCACGTGGCCATCATGCACTGATCACGTGGCTGATAATGCACTGATCACGTGGATGATCATACCCTGATCACCTGAGTGATCATGCACTTACCACCTGTCTATCATGCACTGATCACGTGGCTGATCCTGGAATGATCACGTGACTGATCACATGACTGATCATGCAATGATCACGTCGCTATAATGCACTGATCAAGTGACTGCCCATGCACTGATGATGTGACTGATCATGAACTGAGCAGGGGACTATCATGCACTGATCACGTGGCTATCATGCACTGATCACGTGGCTGATCATACACTGATCACGTGGCTGATCATGCAATAATCACGTTGCTGAACATGGACAGATCACGTGATTGAGCATGCAGTGATCACCTGTCTGAATGGCTCTGATCATGTCACTGATCATGTGCTGATCACGAGGCTATCATGCACTGATGATGTGCCTCAGGAGGCAATAATCAAAGAGCTGAGCAGGCACGAATCATGCAATCAGTAGGCAATAATCATGGACCTCAGCTGTGACGAATCATGCTGCTCAGCTAGCAATAATCAAGCAGCTGAGCAGGCAGGAATCACACGGCTCAGCTGGCAATTGTCAAGCAGATGAACAAGCAGGAATCACGAAGCTCAGCTGGAAATTTTCATGCAGATGAGCAGCCAGGAATCACGCAGCTCAGCTGGCAATTATAAAGCAGATGAGGAGTCAGGAACCACACAGTTCAGCTGGTAATTTTCAAGCAGATGTTCAGCTAGGAATCACGCAGCTCAGCTGGCAATTATCAAGCAGATGAGCAGGCAGGAATCACACAGCACAGCTGGAAATTGTCCAGCAGCTGAGCAGACAGGAATCACGCAGCTCAGCAGGCCCTAATCACGTGACTTAGCACACACTGTTCACGTGGCTGATCATGCACGGATCATGTGGCTGATCATACACTGATCACGTGGCTGATGATGAACTAATCACATGGCTGATCATACTCTGATTACATGACTGATCAAGCACGGATCACATGGCTATCATTCACTGATCACGTGACTGCCCAGGCAGTGATCACGTGGATGATCATCCACTGATCACGTGACTGATCATGCCCTAATCACGTGACTGATTATGCACTGATCACGTGGCTATCATGCACTGATCACTTGGCTATAATGCAGTGATCACGTGGCTGATCATACTATGATCACGTGACTGATCATGCACTGATAACCTGGTTATCATGCACTGATCACGTGACTGTGCATGCACTGATCACGTGGATGATCATGCACTGATCACTTGGCTGATCATACACTGATTACGTGAGTCATAATGTACTGATCACGTGGCTATCATGCACTCCTCACCTGACTGCGCATGCACTGATCACGTGGCTGATCATACACTGATAACGTGGCTGATAATGCACTAATCACGTGGCTGATCATACACTGATCACGTGGCTGATCATACACTAATCACGTTGCTGATCATGAACTAATCACGTGACTGAGTATGCAGTGATCACATGTCTGAATGGTGCTGATCATGTCACTGATCAAGTGCTGATCACCTGGATATTATGCACAGATGATGTGCCTCAGGAGGCAATAATCAAAGAGTTAGGCAGGCAAGAATCATGCAATCAGCAGGCAATAATCATGGACCTCAACTTTGATAAATCATGCTGCTCGGCTGGCCATAATCAAGCAGCTGAGCAGGCAGGAACACACGGCTCAGCTGGCAATTGTCAAGCAGATGAGCAGGCAGGTATCACGCAGGTCAGTTGGCAATAATCAAGCAGATGAGCAGGCAGGTATCACGCAGGTCAGCTGGCAATAATCAAGCAGATGAGCAGACAGGTATCACGCAGGTCAGTTGGCAATTATCAAGCAGATGAGCAGGCAGGAATCACTCAGCTCAGCTGGAAATTATCATGTAGATGAACAGCCAGGAATCACGCAGCTCACCTGGCAATTATAAAGCAGATGAGCAGGCAGGAATCACGCAGCTCAGCTGGCATTTTTCAAGCAGATGAGCAGGCAGGAATCACACGGCTCAGCTGGCAAGGGTCAAGCAGCTGAGCAGACAGGATTCATGCAGCTCAGCAGGCCCTGATCACGTGAATGAGCATGCACTGTCCACGTCGCTGATCATACACTGATCACTTGACTGATCATGCACTGATAACAGGGCTCTCATTCACTGATCACGTGACTGAACATGCACTGATCACGTGGCTATCATTGACTGATCACGTAACTGCACATGAACTGATCACGTGGATGATCATACACTGATCACGTGATTGATCATGCACTGAGCACCTGGCTATCATGGACTGATCACATGGTTTATCATGGAGTGATGACGTGAGTGATCATGCACTCATCACGTCGCCATCATGCATTGATCACGTGATTGTGCATGCACTGATCACGTGACTGCGCATGCACTGTTCACGTGGCTGATCATACACTGATCAAGTGGCTGATTATACACTGATCAGGTGGCTGATTATACACTGATCACGTGGCTGACGATGAACTGATCACGTAACTGATCATGCACGGATCACATGGCTATCATGCACTGATCATGTGGCTGATCATGCACTGATCACGTGACTGATCATGCACTGAACACGTATCTATCATGCCCTGATCACGTGACTGCGCATGCACTGATCACGTGACTGATCGTGCACTGATCACCAGGCTATCATGCACTGACCACGTGGCTGAATACACACTGATCACGTATCTGATCATGCACTGATCACGTGGCTATCATGCACTGATCACGTGGCTGATAATTCACTGATCACGTGGATGATCATACCCTGATCATGTGAGTGATCATGCACTGATCATGTGACTCATCATGCACTGATCACGTGGCTACATGCACTGATCACTTGTCTATCATGCACTGATCACGTGGCTGATCATACACTGATCACCTGACTGATCATGCACTGATCACCTGGCAATCATGCACTGATAACTTGACTGTGCATGCAGTAATCACGTGAATTATCATGCACTGATCACGTGGCTGATCATGACTAATCACATGGCTGATCATGCACTAATCACATGGCTGATCATGAACTGATCACGTGTCTGAATGGTGCTGATCATGTGACTGATCATGCGCCGATCACGTAGCTCTCAAGCACTGATGATGTGCCTCAGGAGGCAATTATCAAAGAGCTGAGCAGGCACGAATCACGCCGTCAGCAGGCAATAATCATGGACCTGAGGTGTAATGAATCATGCTGCTCAGCTGGCAATAATCAAGCAGCTGAGCAGGCAGGAATCACACGGCTCAGCTGGCAATTGTCAAGCAGATGAGTAGGCAGGAAACACGCAGCTCAGCTGGCAATTATCAAGCAGATGAGCAGGCAGGAATCACACAGCTCAGCTGGCAAGGGTCAAGCAGCTGAGCAGACAGGAATCACGCAGCTCAGTAGGCCCTGATCACGTGACTGAGCACGCACTGTTCACGTGTCTGATCATACACTGATCACCTGACTGATCATGCACTGATCACATGGCTATCATTCACTGATCACTTGACTGTGCATGCACTGACCACGTGGTTGATCGTACACTGATCACGTGACTGATCATGCACTGATTACGTGGTTATCATGCACTGATCCCGTGACTGCGCATGCAATGATCATCTGGATGATCATACGCTGATCACGTGACTGATCATGCACTGATCACGTGGCTATCATGCACTGATCACGTGGCTGATCATGCACTGATCACGTGACTAATCACCCACTTATCACGTGGCTATCATGCACTGATCACTTAACTGCAAATGCACTGATCACGTGACTGATCATGCACTGATCACGTAACTGATCACGCACTGATTACATGGCTATCAAGCACTGATCATGTGGCTGATCATGCATTGGTCACGGGACTGATCATGCACTGAACACGTAGCTATCCTGCACTGATCACTTGACTGCCCATGCACTGATCACCTGACCATGCACTGATCACGTGGCTATGATGCACTGATCACGTGACTGATCATGCACTGATCACGTAACTGTAGGCACTGATCACGTGGCTATCATGCACTGATCATGTGGCTGATCATGCACTGATCATGTGACTGATCATGTACTGATCACGTAGCTATCATGCACAGATCACGAGACTGTGCATACACTGATCACGTGACTGATTATGCACTGATCAGGTGGCTATCATGCACTGATCACGTGCTAATCATGCACTGATCACGTAACAATAATGCACTGATCACGTGAATGTGCAGGCACTAATCTCGTGGATATCGTACACTGATCACTTGACAGATCATGCAATGATTACCTGACTGAACATGCACTGATCAGGTGGCTATCATGAACTGATAACGTGGCTATCATGCACTGATCACGTGGCTGACCATACACTGATCACGGGACTGATCATGCACTGATCACGTGGCTATCATTGACTGATCACGACATTCCCCAGGCACTGATCACGTGGATGATCATACACGGATCACGTGACTCATCATGCACTGATCACCTGGCTATCATGGACTGATCACTTGGCTTATTCTGGAGTGATGACATGACTGATCATGCACTGATCACGTCGATATCATGCATTGATCACGTGATTGCGCATGCACTGATCACCTGACTGATCATGCACTGATCAGTTGGCTATCATGCACTGATCACGTGGCTACCATGCACTGATCACGTGACTGGGCATGCACTGAACACGTGTCTGAATGGTGCTGATCATGTGACTGTTCATGCGCAGATCACGTAGCACTCATGCACTGATGAACTGCCTCAGTAGGCAATTATCAAAGAGCTGAACAGGCACGAATCACGCAGTCAGCAGGCAATAATCATGAACCTGAAGTGTGATGAATCATGCTGCTCAGCTGGCAATAATCAAGCAGCTGAGCAGGCAGGAATCACACGGCTCAGCTGGCAAGGGTCAAGCAGCTGAGCAGACAGGATTCATGCAGCTCAGCAGGCCCTGATCACGTGAATGAGCATGCACTGTCCACGTCGCTGATCATACACTGATCACTTGACTGATCATGCACTGATAACAGGGCTCTCATTCACTGATCACGTGACTGAACATGCACTGATCACGTGGCTATCATTGACTGATCACGTAACTGCACATGCACTGATCACGTGGATGATCATACACTGATCACGTGACTGATCATGCACTGAGCACCTGGCTATCATGGACTGATCACATGGTTTATCATGGAGTGATGACGTGAGTGATCATGCACTCATCACGTCGCCATCATGCATTGATCACGTGATTGTGCATGCACTGATCACGTGACTGATCATGCACTGATCAGTTGGCTATCATGCACTAATCACGTGGCTATCAAGCACTGATCACGTGACTGCGCATGCACTGTTCACCTGGCTGATCATACACTGATCAAGTGGCTGAACATCACTGATCAGGTGGCTGATTATACACTGATCACATGGCTGACCATGAACTGATCACGTAACTGATCATGCACGGATCACATGGCTATCATGCACTGATCATGTGGCTGATCATGCACTGATCACGTGACTGATCATGCACTGAACACGTATCTATCATGCCCTGATCACGTGACTGCGCACGCACTGATCACGTGACTGATCGTGCACTGATCACGAGGCTATCATGCACTGACCACGTGGCTGAATACACACTGATCACGTATCTGATCATGCACTGATCACGTGGCTATCATGCACTGATCACGTGGCTGATAATTCACTGATCACGTGGATGATCATACCCTGATCATGTGACTGATCATGCACTGATCACGTGGCTATCATGCACTGATCACGTGGCTGATAATTCACTGATCACGTGGATGATCATACCCTGATCATGTGACTGATCATGCACTGATCACGTGGCTATCATGCACTGATCACGTGGCTGATAATTCACTGATCACGTGGATGATCATACCCTGATCATGTGAGTGATCATGCACTGATCATGTGACTCATCATGCACTGATCACGTGGCTACATGCACTGATCACTTGTCTATCAGGCACTGATCACGTGGCTGATCATACACTGATCACCTGACTGATCATGCACTGATCACCTGGCAATCATGCACTGATAACTTGACTGTGCATGCAGTAATCACGTGAATTATCATGCACTGATCACGTGGCTGATCATGAACTAATCACATGGCTGATCATGAACTGAACACGTGACTGAGCATGCCGTGATCACGTGTCTGAATGGTGCTGATCATGTGACTGATCATGCGCCGATCACGTAGCTCTCAAGCACTGATGATGTGCCTCAGGAGGCAATTATCAAAGAGCTGAGCAGGCACGAATCACGCCGTCAGCAGGCAATAATCATGGACCTGAGGTGTAATGAATCATGCTGCTCAGCTGGCAATAATCAAGCAGCTGAGCAGGCAGGAATCACACGGCTCAGCTGGCAATTGTCAAGCAGATGAGTAGGCAGGAAACACGCAGCTCAGCTGGCAATTATCAAGCAGATGAGCAGGCAGGAATCACACAGCTCAGCTGGCAAGGGTTAAGCAGCTGAGCAGACAGGAATCACGCAGCTCAGTAGGCCCTGATCACGTGACTGAGCACGCACTGTTCACGTGTCTGATCATACACTGATCACGTGACTGATCATGCACTGATCACGTGGCTATCATGCACTGATCACGTGGCTGATCATGCACTGATCACGTGACTGATCACGAACTTATCACGTGGCTATCATACACTGATCACGTGGCTATCATGCACTGATCTCTTGGCTATAATGAACAGATCACTTGACTTCGCATGCACTGAACACGTGGCTGATAATGCACTGATCACGTGAGTCTTCATGCACTGATCACGTGGCTATCTTTCACTGATCACGTGACTGCGCATGCACTGATGACGTGACTGATCATGCACTGATTACGTGGTTATCATGCACTGATCACGTGGCTATCATGCACTGATCACGTGACTGCTCATGCACTGATTACGTGACTGATCGTGCACTGATCACGTGGATATCATGCACTGATCATGTGGCTATCATGCACTGATCACGTGACTGATCATGCACTGATCACGTAACTGTAGGCACTGATCACGTGGCTATCATGCACTGATCATGTGGCTGATCATGCAATGATCATGTGACTGATCATGCACTGATCACGTAGCTATCATGCACAGATCACGAGACTGTGCATGCACTGATCACGTGACTGATTATGCACTGATCAGGTGGATATCATGCACTGATCACGTGGCTATCATGCACTGATCTCTTGGCTATAATGAACAGATCACTTGACTTCGCATGCACTGAACACGTGGCTGATAATGCACTGATCACGTGACTCTTCATGCACTGATCACGTGGCTATCTTTCACTGATCACGTGACTGGGCATGCACTGATGACGTGACTGATCATGCACTGATTACGTGGTTATCATGCACTGATCACGTGGCTATCATGCACTGATCACGACATTCCCCAGGCACTGATCACGTGGATGATCATACACGGATCACATGACTCATCATGCACTGATCACCTGGCTATCATGGACTGATCACGTGGCTTATTCTGGAGTTATGACGTGACTGATCATGCACTGATCACGTCGATATCATGCATTGATCACGTGATTGCGCATGCACTGATCACGTGACTGATCATGCACTGATCAGTTGGCTATCATACACTGATCACGTGGCTACCATGCACTGATCACGTGACTGGGCATGCACTGAACACGTGTCTGAATGGTGCTGATCATGTGACTGATCATGCGCTGATCACGTAGCTCTCATGCACTGATGAAGTGCCTCAGGAGGCAATTATCAAAGAGCTGAGCAGGCACAAATCACGCAGTCAGCAGGCAATAATCATGAACCTGAGGTGTGATGAATCATGCTGCTCAGCTGGCAATAATCAAGCAGCTGAGCAGGCAGGAATCACACGGCTCAGCTGGCAATTGTCAAGCAGAGGAGTAGGCAGGAATCACGCAGCTCAGCTGGCAATTATCAAGCAGATGAGCAGGCAGGAATCACGCAGCTCAGATGGCAAGGGTCAAGCAGCTGAGCAGACAGGATTCAGGCAGCTCAGCAGGCCCTGATCACGTGAATGAGCACGCGGTGTTCACGTCGCTGATCATACACTGATCACTTGACTGATCATGCACTGATAACAGGGATCTCATTCACTGATCACGTGACTGAACATGCACTGATCACATGGATGATCATACACTGATCACGTGACTGATCATGCACTGATCACCTGGCTATCATGGACTGATCACATGGCTTATCATGGAGTGATGACGTGAGTGATCATGTACTGATCTCGTCGCCATCATGCATTGATCACGTGATTGTGCATGCACTGATCACGTGACTGATCATGCACTGATCAGTTGGCTATCATGCACTGATCACGTGGCTATCAAGCACTGATCACGTGACTGCCCATGCACTGATCACGTGGCTGATCATACACTGATCAGGTGGCTGATTATACACTGATCACGTGGCTGACCATGAACTGATCACGTAACTGATCATGCACGGATCACATGGCTATCATGCACTGATCATGTGGCTGATCATGCACTGATCACGTGACTGATCATGCACTGAACACGTGGCTACATGCACTGATCACTTGTCTATCAGGCACTGATCACGTGGCTGATCATACACTGATCACCTGACTGATCATGCACTGATCACCTGGCAATCATGCACTGATAACTTGACTGTGCATGCAGTAATCACGTGAATTATCATGCACTGATCACGTGGCTGATCATGAACTAATCACATGGCTGATCATGCACTAATCACATGGCTGATCATGAACTGATCACGTGACTGAGCATGCCGTGATCACGTGTCTGAATGGTGCTGATCATGTGACTGATCATGCGCCGATCACGTAGCTCTCAAGCACTGATGATGTGCCTCAGGAGGCAATTATCAAAGAGCTGAGCAGGCACGAATCACGCCGTCAGCAGGCAATAATCATGGACCTGAGGTGTAATGAATCATGCTGCTCAGCTGGCAATAATCAAGCAGCTGAGCAGGCAGGAATCACACGGCTCAGCTGGCAATTGTCAAGCAGATGAGTAGGCAGGAAACACGCAGCTCAGCTGGCAATTATCAAGCAGATGAGCAGGCAGGAATCACACAGCTCAGCTGGCAAGGGTCAAGCAGCTGAGCAGACAGGAGTCACGCAGCTCAGTAGGCCCTGATCACGTGACTGAGCACGCACTGTTCACGTGTCTGATCATACACTGATCACCTGACTGATCATGCACTGATCACATGGCTATCATTCACTGATCACTTGACTGTGCATGCACTGACCACGTGGTTGATCGTACACTGATCCCGTGACTGATCATGCACTGATCCCGTGACTGCGCATGCAATGATCATCTGGATGATCATACGCTGATCACGTGACTGATCATGCACTGATCACGTGGCTATCATGCACTGATCACTTGACTGCGCATGCACTGATCACGTAACTGATCACGCACTGATCACATGGCTATCATGCACTGATCATGTGGCTGATCATGCATTGGTCACGGGACTGATCATGCACTGAACACGTAGCTATCATGCACTGATCACTTGACTGCCCATGCACTGATCACCTGACCATGCACTGATCACGTGGCTATGATGCACTGATCATGTGGCTGAATATACACAGATCACGTAACTGATCATGCACTGACGACGTGGCTATCATGCACTGATCACGTGGCTGATAATGCAGTGATCACGTGGATGTTCATACCATGATCACCTGAGTGATCATGCACTTATCACCTGTCTATCCTGCACTGATCACCTGGCTGATCATGGAATGATCTCGTGACTGATCACATGACTGATCATGCACTGATCACGTCGCTATCATGCGCTGATCACGTGACTGCCCATGCACTGATCAGGTGAAGGATCATACACTGATCAGGTGACAGATCATGCACTGATGATGTGACTGATCATGCACTGAGCAGGTGACTATCATGCACTGATCACGTGGCGGATCATACACTGATCACGTGGCTGATAATGCACTGATCCTGTGGTTGATCATACACTGATCATGTGGCTGATAATACACTGATCACGTGGCTGATCATGCAATAATCAACTTTCCGAACATGGACTGATCACGTGACTGAGCATGCAGTGATCACATGTCTGAATGGCACTGATCATGTCACTGATCTTGTCCTGATCACGTGGCTATCATGCACTGATGATATGCCTCAGGAGGCAATACTCAAAGAGCTGAGCAGGCACGAATCATGCAATCAGTAGGCAATAATCATGGACCTCAGCTGTGACGAATCATGCTGCTCAGCTAGCAATAATCAAGCAGCTGAGCAGGCAGGAAGCACACGGCTCAGCTGGCAATTGTCAAGCAGATGAGCAGGCAGGAATCACACAGCTCAGCTGGCAATAATCAAGCAGATGAACAGACAGGTATCACGCAGCTCAGCTGGGAATTATCAAGCAGATGAGCAGGGAGGAATCACGCAGCTCAGCTGGAAATTATCATGCAGATGAACAGCCAGGAATCACGCAGGTTCCCAGGCCCTAATCACGTGACTTAGCACGCACTGTTCACGTGGCTGATCATGCACTAATCACGTGGCTGATGATGCACTAATCACGTGGCTGATCATACTCTGATTACCAGACTGATCATGCACTGATCACGGGCTATCATTCACTGATCACGTGACTGCCCGTGACTGATCACGTGGATGATCATCCACTGATCACGGGACTGATCATGCACTGAACACGTAGCTATCATGCACTGATCACTTGACTGCCCATGCACTGATCACCTGACCATGCACTGATCACGTGGCTATGATGCACTGATCATGTGGCTGAATATACACAGATCACGTAACTGATCATGCACTGACGACGTGGCTATCATGCACTGATCACGTGGCTGATAATGCAGTGATCACGTGGATGTTCATACCATGATCACCTGAGTGATCATGCACTTATCACCTGTCTATCCTGCACTGATCACCTGGCTGATCATGGAATGATCTCGTGACTGATCACATGACTGATCATGCACTGATCACGTCGCTATCATGCGCTGATCACGTGACTGCCCATGCACTGATCAGGTGAAGGATCATACACTGATCAGGTGACAGATCATGCACTGATGATGTGACTGATCATGCACTGAGCAGGTGACTATCATGCACTGATCACGTGGCGGATCATACACTGATCACGTGGCTGATAATGCACTGATCCTGTGGTTGATCATACACTGATCATGTGGCTGATAATACACTGATCACGTGGCTGATCATGCAATAATCAACTTTCCGAACATGGACTGATCACGTGACTGAGCATGCAGTGATCACATGTCTGAATGGCACTGATCATGTCACTGATCTTGTCCTGATCACGTGGCTATCATGCACTGATGATATGCCTCAGGAGGCAATACTCAAAGAGCTGAGCAGGCACGAATCATGCAATCAGTAGGCAATAATCATGGACCTCAGCTGTGACGAATCATGCTGCTCAGCTAGCAATAATCAAGCAGCTGAGCAGGCAGGAAGCCCACGGCTCAGCTGGCAATTGTCAAGCAGATGAGCAGGCAGGAATCACACAGCTCAGCTGGCAATAATCAAGCAGATGAACAGACAGGTATCACGCAGCTCAGCTGGGAATTATCAAGCAGATGAGCAGGGAGGAATCACGCAGCTCAGCTGGAAATTATCATGCAGATGAACAGCCAGGAATCACGCAGGTTCCCAGGCCCTAATCACGTGACTTAGCACGCACTGTTCACGTGGCTGATCATGCACTAATCACGTGGCTGATGATGCACTAATCACGTGGCTGATCATACTCTGATTACCAGACTGATCATGCACTGATCACGGGCTATCATTCACTGATCACGTGACTGCCCGTGACTGATCACGTGGATGATCATCCACTGATCATGGGACTGATCATGCACTGAACACGTAGCTATCATGCACTGATCACTTGACTGCCCATGCACTGATCACCTGACCATGCACTGATCACGTGGCTATGATGCACTGATCATGTGGCTGAATATACACAGATCACGTAACTGATCATGCACTGACGACGTGGCTATCATGCACTGATCACGTGGCTGATAATGCAGTGATCACGTGGATGTTCATACCATGATCACCTGAGTGATCATGCACTTATCACCTGTCTATCCTGCACTGATCACCTGGCTGATCATGGAATGATCTCGTGACTGATCACATGACTGATCATGCACTGATCACGTCGCTATCATGCGCTGATCACGTGACTGCCCATGCACTGATCAGGTGAAGGATCATACACTGATCAGGTGACAGATCATGCACTGATGATGTGACTGATCATGCACTGAGCAGGTGACTATCATGCACTGATCACGTGGCGGATCATACACTGATCACGTGGCTGATAATGCACTGATCCTGTGGTTGATCATACACTGATCATGTGGCTGATAATACACTGATCACGTGGCTGATCATGCAATAATCAACTTTCCGAACATGGACTGATCACGTGACTGAGCATGCAGTGATCACATGTCTGAATGGCACTGATCATGTCACTGATCTTGTCCTGATCACGTGGCTATCATGCACTGATGATATGCCTCAGGAGGCAATACTCAAAGAGCTGAGCAGGCACGAATCATGCAATCAGTAGGCAATAATCATGGACCTCAGCTGTGACGAATCATGCTGCTCAGCTAGCAATAATCAAGCAGCTGAGCAGGCAGGAAGCACACGGCTCAGCTGGCAATTGTCAAGCAGATGAGCAGGCAGGAATCACACAGCTCAGCTGGCAATAATCAAGCAGATGAACAGACAGGTATCACGCAGCTCAGCTGGGAATTATCAAGCAGATGAGCAGGGAGGAATCACGCAGCTCAGCTGGAAATTATCATGCAGATGAACAGCCAGGAATCACGCAGGTTCCCAGGCCCTAATCACGTGACTTAGCACGCACTGTTCACGTGGCTGATCATGCACTAATCACGTGGCTGATGATGCACTAATCACGTGGCTGATCATACTCTGATTACGAGACTGATCATGCACTGATCACGGGCTATCATTCACTGATCACGTGACTGCCCGTGACTGATCACGTGGATGATCATCCACTGATCACGGGACTGATCATGCCCTAATCAGGTGACTGATCATGCACTGATCACGTGGCTATCATGCACTGATCTCTTGGCTATAATGAACAGATCACTTGACTTCGCATGCACTGAACACGTGGCTGATAATGCACTGATCACGTGAGTCTTCATGCACTGATCACGTGGCTATCTTTCACTGATCACGTGACTGCGCATGCACTGATGACGTGACTGATCGTGCACTGATGACGTGACTCATCATGCACTGATTACGTGGTTATCATGCACTGATCACGTGGCTATCATGCACTGATCACGTGACTGCTCATGCACTGATTACGTGACTGATCGTGCACTGATCACGTGGATATCATGCACTGATCATGTGGCTATCATGCACTGATCACGTGACTGATCATGCACTGATCACGTAACTGTAGGCACTGATCACGTGGCTATCATGCACTGATCATGTGGCTGATCATGCAATGATCATGTGACTGATCATGCACTGATCACGTAGCTATCATGCACAGATCACGAGACTGTGTATGCACTGATCACGTGACTGATTATGCACTGATCAGGTGGCTATCATGCACTGATCACGTGGCTATCATGCACTGATCTCTTGGCTATAATGAACAGATCACTTGACTTCGCATGCACTGAACACGTGGCTGATAATGCACTGATCACGTGAGTCTTCATGCACTGATCACGTGGCTATCTTTCACTGATCACGTGACTGCGCATGCACTGATGACGTGACTGATCATGCACTGATTACGTGGTTATCATGCACTGATCACGTGGCTATCATGCACTGATCACGTGACTGCTCATGCACTGATTACGTGACTGATCGTGCACTGATCACGTGGATATCATGCACTGATCATGTGGCTATCATGCACTGATCACGTGACTGATCATGCACTGATCACGTAACTGTAGGCACTGATCACGTGGCTATCATGCACTGATCATGTGGCTGATCATGCAATGATCATGTGACTGATCATGCACTGATCACGTAGCTATCATGCACAGATCACGAGACTGTGCATGCACTGATCACGTGACTGATTATGCACTGATCAGGTGGCTATCATGCACTGATCACGTGGCTATCATGCACTGATCTCTTGGCTATAATGAACAGATCACTTGACTTCGCATGCACTGAACACGTGGCTGATAATGCACTGATCACGTGACTCTTCATGCACTGATCACGTGGCTATCTTTCACTGATCACGTGACTGGGCATGCACTGATGACGTGACTGATCATGCACTGATTACGTGGTTATCATGCACTGATCACGTGGCTATCATGCACTGATCACGACATTCCCCAGGCACTGATCACGTGGATGATCATACACGGATCACATGACTCATCATGTACTGATCACCTGGCTATCATGGACTGATCACGTGGCTTATTCTGGAGTTATGACGTGACTGATCATGCACTGATCACGTCGATATCATGCATTGATCACGTGATTGCGCATGCACTGATCACGTGACTGATCATGCACTGATCAGTTGGCTATCATACACTGATCACGTGGCTACCATGCACTGATCACGTGACTGGGCATGCACTGAACACGTGTCTGAATGGTGCTGATCATGTGACTGATCATGCGCTGATCACGTAGCTCTCATGCACTGATGAAGTGCCTCAGGAGGCAATTATCAAAGAGCTGAGCAGGCACAAATCACGCAGTCAGCAGGCAATAATCATGAACCTGAGGTGTGATGAATCATTCTGCTCAGCTGGCAATAATCAAGCAGCTGAGCAGGCAGGAATCACACGGCTCAGCTGGCAATTGTCAAGCAGAGGAGTAGGCAGGAATCACGCAGCTCAGCTGGCAATTATCAAGCAGATGAGCAGGCAGGAATCACGCAGCTCAGATGGCAAGGGTCAAGCAGCTGAGCAGACAGGATTCAGGCAGCTCAGCAGGCCCTGATCACGTGAATGAGCACGCAGTGTTCACGTCGCTGATCATACACTGATCACTTGACTGATCATGCACTGATAACAGGGATCTCATTCACTGATCACGTGACTGAACATGCACTGATCACATGGATGATCATACACTGATCACGTGACTGATCATGCACTGATCACCTGGCTATCATGGACTGATCACATGGCTTATCATGGAGTGATGACGTGAGTGATCATGTACTGATCTCGTCGCCATCATGCATTGATCACGTGATTGTGCATGCACTGATCACGTGACTGATCATGCACTGATCAGTTGGCTATCATGCACTGATCACGTGGCTATCAAGCACTGATCACGTGACTGCCCATGCACTGATCACGTGGCTGATCATACACTGATCAGGTGGCTGATTATACACTGATCACGTGGCTGACCATGAACTGATCACGTAACTGATCATGCACGGATCACATGGCTATCATGCACTGATCATGTGGCTGATCATGCACTGATCACGTGACTGATCATGCACTGAACACGTATCTATCATGCCCTGATCACGTGACTGCGCATGCACTGATCACGTGACTGATCGTGCACTGATCACGAGGCTATCATGCACTGACCACGTGGCTGAATACACACTGATCACGTATCTGATCATGCACTGATCACGTGGCTATCATGCACTGATCACGTGGCTGATAATTCACTGATCACGTGGATGATCATACCCTGATCATGTGAGTGATCATGCACTGATCATGTGACTGATCATGCACTGATCACGTGGCTACATGCACTGATCACTTGTCTATCAGGCACTGATCACGTGGCTGATCATACCATGATCACCTGAGTTATCATGCACTGATCACCTGGCAATCATGCACTGATAACTTGACTGTGCATGCAGTAATCACGTGAATTATCATGCACTGATCACGTGGCTGATCATGAACTAATCACATGGCTGATCATGCACTAATCACATGGCTGATCATGAACTGATCACGTGACTGAGCATGCCGTGATCACGTGTCTGAATGGTGCTGATCATGTGACTGATCATGCGCCGATCACGTAGCTCTCAAGCACTGATGATGTGCCTCAGGAGGCAATTATCAAAGAGCTGAGCAGGCACGAATCACGCCGTCAGCAGGCAATAATCATGGACCTGAGGTGTAATGAATCATGCTGCTCAGCTGGCAATAATCAAGCAGCTGAGCAGGCAGGAATCACACGGCTCAGCTGGCAATTGTCAAGCAGATGAGTAGGCAGGAAACACGCAGCTCAGCTGGCAATTATCAAGCAGATGAGCAGGCAGGAATCACACAGCTCAGCTGGCAAGGGTCAAGCAGCTGAGCAGACAGGAGTCACGCAGCTCAGTAGGCCCTGATCACGTGACTGAGCACGCACTGTTCACGTGTCTGATCATACACTGATCACCTGACTGATCATGCACTGATCACATGGCTATCATTCACTGATCACTTGACTGTGCATGCACTGACCACGTGGTTGATCGTACACTGATCACGTGACTGATCATGCACTGATCCCGTGACTGCGCATGCAATGATCATCTGGATGATCATACGCTGATCACGTGACTGATCATGCACTGATCACGTGGCTATCATGCACTGATCACGTGGCTGATCATGCACTGATCACGTGACTGATCACGCACTTATCACGTGGCTATCATGCACTGATCACTTGACTGCGCATGCACTGATCACGTAACTGATCACGCACTGATCACATGGCTATCATGCACTGATCATGTGGCTGATCATGCATTGGTCACGGGACTGATCATGCACTGAACACGTAGCTATCATGCACTGATCACTTGACTGCCCATGCACTGATCACCTGACCATGCACTGATCACGTGGCTATGATGCACTGTTCATGTGGCTGAATATACACAGATCACGTAACTGATCATGCACTGACGACGTGGCTATCATGCACTGATCACGTGGCTGATAATGCAGTGATCACGTGGATGTTCATACCATGATCACCTGAGTGATCATGCACTTATCACCTGTCTATCCTGCACTGATCACCTGGCTGATCATGGAATGATCTCGTGACTGATCACATGACTGATCATGCACTGATCACGTCGCTATCATGCGCTGATCACGTGACTGCCCATGCACTGATCAGGTGAAGGATCATACACTGATCAGGTGACAGATCATGCACTGATGATGTGACTGATCATGCACTGAGCAGGTGACTATCATGCACTGATCACGTGGCGGATCATACACTGATCACGTGGCTGATAATGCACTGATCCTGTGGTTGATCATACACTGATCATGTGGCTGATAATACACTGATCACGTGGCTGATCATGCAATAATCAACTTTCCGAACATGGACTGATCACGTGACTGAGCATGCAGTGATCACATGTCTGAATGGCACTGATCATGTCACTGATCTTGTCCTGATCACGTGGCTATCATGCACTGATGATATGCCTCAGGAGGCAATACTCAAAGAGCTGAGCAGGCACGAATCATGCAATCAGTAGGCAATAATCATGGACCTCAGCTGTGACGAATCATGCTGCTCAGCTAGCAATAATCAAGCAGCTGAGCAGGCAGGAAGCACACGGCTCAGCTGGCAATTGTCAAGCAGATGAGCAGGCAGGAATCACACAGCTCAGCTGGCAATAATCAAGCAGATGAACAGACAGGTATCACGCAGCTCAGCTGGGAATTATCAAGCAGATGAGCAGGGAGGAATCACGCAGCTCAGCTGGAAATTATCATGCAGATGAACAGCCAGGAATCACGCAGGTTCCCAGGCCCTAATCACGTGACTTAGCACGCACTGTTCACGTGGCTGATCATGCACTAATCACGTGGCTGATGATGCACTAATCACGTGGCTGATCATACTCTGATTACGAGACTGATCATGCACTGATCACGGGCTATCATTCACTGATCACGTGACTGCCCGTGACTGATCACGTGGATGATCATCCACTGATCACGGGACTGATCATGCCCTAATCAGGTGACTGATCATGCACTGATCACGTGGCTATCATGCACTGATCTCTTGGCTATAATGAACAGATCACTTGACTTCACATGCACTGAACACGTGGCTGATCATGCACTGATCACGTGACTCTTCATGCACTGATCACGTGGCTATCATTCACTGATCACGACTGCGCATGCACTGATGACGTGACTGATCATGCACTGATTACGTGGCTATCATGCACTGATTACGTGGCTATCATGCACTGATCACGTGACTGCTCATGCACTGATTACGTGACTGATCGTGCACTGATCACGTGGATATCATGCACTGATCATGTGGCTGATCATGCACTGATCATGTGACTGATCATGCACTGATATCGTGACTGTGCATGCAATGATCATCTGGATGATCATACGCTGATCACGTGACTGATCATGCACTGATCACGTGGCTATCATGCACTGATCACGTGGCTGATCATGCACTGATCACGTGACTGATCACGCACTTATCACGTGGCTATCATGCACTGATCACTTGACTGCGCATGCACTGATCACGTAACTGATCACGCACTGATCACATGGCTATCATGCACTGATCATGTGGCTGATCATGCATTGGTCACGGGACTGATCATGCACTGAACACGTAGCTATCATGCACTGATCACTTGACTGCCCATGCACTGATCACCTGACCATGCACTGATCACGTGGCTATGATGCACTGATCATGTGGCTGAATATACACAGATCACGTAACTGATCATGCACTGACGACGTGGCTATCATGCACTGATCACGTGGCTGATAATGCAGTGATCACGTGGATGTTCATACCATGATCACCTGAGTGATCATGCACTTATCACCTGTCTATCCTGCACTGATCACCTGGCTGATCATGGAATGATCTCGTGACTGATCACATGACTGATCATGCACTGATCACGTCGCTATCATGCGCTGATCACGTGACTGCCCATGCACTGATCAGGTGAAGGATCATACACTGATCAGGTGACAGATCATGCACTGATGATGTGACTGATCATGCACTGAGCAGGTGACTATCATGCACTGATCACGTGGCGGATCATACACTGATCACGTGGCTGATAATGCACTGATCCTGTGGTTGATCATACACTGATCATGTGGCTGATAATACACTGATCACGTGGCTGATCATGCAATAATCAACTTTCCGAACATGGACTGATCACGTGACTGAGCATGCAGTGATCACATGTCTGAATGGCACTGATCATGTCACTGATCTTGTCCTGATCACGTGGCTATCATGCACTGATGATATGCCTCAGGAGGCAATACTCAAAGAGCTGAGCAGGCACGAATCATGCAATCAGTAGGCAATAATCATGGACCTCAGCTGTGACGAATCATGCTGCTCAGCTAGCAATAATCAAGCAGCTGAGCAGGCAGGAAGCACACGGCTCAGCTGGCAATTGTCAAGCAGATGAGCAGGCAGGAATCACACAGCTCAGCTGGCAATAATCAAGCAGATGAACAGACAGGTATCACGCAGCTCAGCTGGGAATTATCAAGCAGATGAGCAGGGAGGAATCACGCAGCTCAGCTGGAAATTATCATGCAGATGAACAGCCAGGAATCACGCAGGTTCCCAGGCCCTAATCACGTGACTTAGCACGCACTGTTCACGTGGCTGATCATGCACTAATCACGTGGCTGATGATGCACTAATCACGTGGCTGATCATACTCTGATTACGAGACTGATCATGCACTGATCACGGGCTATCATTCACTGATCACGTGACTGCCCGTGACTGATCACGTGGATGATCATCCACTGATCACGGGACTGATCATGCCCTAATCAGGTGACTGATCATGCACTGATCACGTGGCTATCATGCACTGATCTCTTGGCTATAATGAACAGATCACTTGACTTCGCATGCACTGAACACGTGGCTGATAATGCACTGATCACGTGAGTCTTCATGCACTGATCACGTGGCTATCTTTCACTGATCACGTGACTGCGCATGCACTGATGACGTGACTGATCGTGCACTGATGACGTGACTCATCATGCACTGATTACGTGGTTATCATGCACTGATCACGTGGCTATCATGCACTGATCACGTGACTGCTCATGCACTGATTACGTGACTGATCGTGCACTGATCACGTGGATATCATGCACTGATCATGTGGCTATCATGCACTGATCACGTGACTGATCATGCACTGATCACGTAACTGTAGGCACTGATCACGTGGCTATCATGCACTGATCATGTGGCTGATCATGCAATGATCATGTGACTGATCATGCACTGATCACGTAGCTATCATGCACAGATCACGAGACTGTGTATGCACTGATCACGTGACTGATTATGCACTGATCAGGTGGCTATCATGCACTGATCACGTGGCTATCATGCACTGATCTCTTGGCTATAATGAACAGATCACTTGACTTCGCATGCACTGAACACGTGGCTGATAATGCACTGATCACGTGAGTCTTCATGCACTGATCACGTGGCTATCTTTCACTGATCACGTGACTGCGCATGCACTGATGACGTGACTGATCATGCACTGATTACGTGGTTATCATGCACTGATCACGTGGCTATCATGCACTGATCACGTGACTGCTCATGCACTGATTACGTGACTGAT
This sequence comes from Bos javanicus, assembly GCF_032452875.1. NCBI lineage: Eukaryota > Metazoa > Chordata > Mammalia > Artiodactyla > Bovidae > Bos > Bos javanicus. The sequence goes on along the minus strand of NC_083895.1, from coordinate 1,132,526 downwards.
CGTGCACTGATCACGTGGATATCATGCACTGATCATGTGGCTATCATGCACTGATCACGTGACTGATCATGCACTGATCACGTAACTGTAGGCACTGATCACGTGGCTATCATGCACTGATCATGTGGCTGATCATGCAATGATCATGTGACTGATCATGCACTGATCACGTAGCTATCATGCACAGATCACGAGACTGTGCATGCACTGATCACGTGACTGATTATGCACTGATCAGGTGGCTATCATGCACTGATCACGTGGCTATCATGCACTGATCTCTTGGCTATAATGAACAGATCACTTGACTTCGCATGCACTGAACACGTGGCTGATAATGCACTGATCACGTGACTCTTCATGCACTGATCACGTGGCTATCTTTCACTGATCACGTGACTGGGCATGCACTGATGACGTGACTGATCATGCACTGATTACGTGGTTATCATGCACTGATCACGTGGCTATCATGCACTGATCACGACATTCCCCAGGCACTGATCACGTGGATGATCATACACGGATCACATGACTCATCATGTACTGATCACCTGGCTATCATGGACTGATCACGTGGCTTATTCTGGAGTTATGACGTGACTGATCATGCACTGATCACGTCGATATCATGCATTGATCACGTGATTGCGCATGCACTGATCACGTGACTGATCATGCACTGATCAGTTGGCTATCATACACTGATCACGTGGCTACCATGCACTGATCACGTGACTGGGCATGCACTGAACACGTGTCTGAATGGTGCTGATCATGTGACTGATCATGCGCTGATCACGTAGCTCTCATGCACTGATGAAGTGCCTCAGGAGGCAATTATCAAAGAGCTGAGCAGGCACAAATCACGCAGTCAGCAGGCAATAATCATGAACCTGAGGTGTGATGAATCATTCTGCTCAGCTGGCAATAATCAAGCAGCTGAGCAGGCAGGAATCACACGGCTCAGCTGGCAATTGTCAAGCAGAGGAGTAGGCAGGAATCACGCAGCTCAGCTGGCAATTATCAAGCAGATGAGCAGGCAGGAATCACGCAGCTCAGATGGCAAGGGTCAAGCAGCTGAGCAGACAGGATTCAGGCAGCTCAGCAGGCCCTGATCACGTGAATGAGCACGCAGTGTTCACGTCGCTGATCATACACTGATCACTTGACTGATCATGCACTGATAACAGGGATCTCATTCACTGATCACGTGACTGAACATGCACTGATCACATGGATGATCATACACTGATCACGTGACTGATCATGCACTGATCACCTGGCTATCATGGACTGATCACATGGCTTATCATGGAGTGATGACGTGAGTGATCATGTACTGATCTCGTCGCCATCATGCATTGATCACGTGATTGTGCATGCACTGATCACGTGACTGATCATGCACTGATCAGTTGGCTATCATGCACTGATCACGTGGCTATCAAGCACTGATCACGTGACTGCCCATGCACTGATCACGTGGCTGATCATACACTGATCAGGTGGCTGATTATACACTGATCACGTGGCTGACCATGAACTGATCACGTAACTGATCATGCACGGATCACATGGCTATCATGCACTGATCATGTGGCTGATCATGCACTGATCACGTGACTGATCATGCACTGAACACGTATCTATCATGCCCTGATCACGTGACTGCGCATGCACTGATCACGTGACTGATCGTGCACTGATCACGAGGCTATCATGCACTGACCACGTGGCTGAATACACACTGATCACGTATCTGATCATGCACTGATCACGTGGCTATCATGCACTGATCACGTGGCTGATAATTCACTGATCACGTGGATGATCATACCCTGATCATGTGAGTGATCATGCACTGATCATGTGACTGATCATGCACTGATCACGTGGCTACATGCACTGATCACTTGTCTATCAGGCACTGATCACGTGGCTGATCATACCATGATCACCTGAGTTATCATGCACTGATCACCTGGCAATCATGCACTGATAACTTGACTGTGCATGCAGTAATCACGTGAATTATCATGCACTGATCACGTGGCTGATCATGAACTAATCACATGGCTGATCATGCACTAATCACATGGCTGATCATGAACTGATCACGTGACTGAGCATGCCGTGATCACGTGTCTGAATGGTGCTGATCATGTGACTGATCATGCGCCGATCACGTAGCTCTCAAGCACTGATGATGTGCCTCAGGAGGCAATTATCAAAGAGCTGAGCAGGCACGAATCACGCCGTCAGCAGGCAATAATCATGGACCTGAGGTGTAATGAATCATGCTGCTCAGCTGGCAATAATCAAGCAGCTGAGCAGGCAGGAATCACACGGCTCAGCTGGCAATTGTCAAGCAGATGAGTAGGCAGGAAACACGCAGCTCAGCTGGCAATTATCAAGCAGATGAGCAGGCAGGAATCACACAGCTCAGCTGGCAAGGGTCAAGCAGCTGAGCAGACAGGAGTCACGCAGCTCAGTAGGCCCTGATCACGTGACTGAGCACGCACTGTTCACGTGTCTGATCATACACTGATCACCTGACTGATCATGCACTGATCACATGGCTATCATTCACTGATCACTTGACTGTGCATGCACTGACCACGTGGTTGATCGTACACTGATCACGTGACTGATCATGCACTGATCCCGTGACTGCGCATGCAATGATCATCTGGATGATCATACGCTGATCACGTGACTGATCATGCACTGATCACGTGGCTATCATGCACTGATCACGTGGCTGATCATGCACTGATCACGTGACTGATCACGCACTTATCACGTGGCTATCATGCACTGATCACTTGACTGCGCATGCACTGATCACGTAACTGATCACGCACTGATCACATGGCTATCATGCACTAATCATGTGGCTGATCATGCATTGGTCACGGGACTGATCATGCACTGAACACGTAGCTATCATGCACTGATCACTTGACTGCCCATGCACTGATCACCTGACCATGCACTGATCACGTGGCTATGATGCACTGTTCATGTGGCTGAATATACACAGATCACGTAACTGATCATGCACTGACGACGTGGCTATCATGCACTGATCACGTGGCTGATAATGCAGTGATCACGTGGATGTTCATACCATGATCACCTGAGTGATCATGCACTTATCACCTGTCTATCCTGCACTGATCACCTGGCTGATCATGGAATGATCTCGTGACTGATCACATGACTGATCATGCACTGATCACGTCGCTATCATGCGCTGATCACGTGACTGCCCATGCACTGATCAGGTGAAGGATCATACACTGATCAGGTGACAGATCATGCACTGATGATGTGACTGATCATGCACTGAGCAGGTGACTATCATGCACTGATCACGTGGCGGATCATACACTGATCACGTGGCTGATAATGCACTGATCCTGTGGTTGATCATACACTGATCATGTGGCTGATAATACACTGATCACGTGGCTGATCATGCAATAATCAACTTTCCGAACATGGACTGATCACGTGACTGAGCATGCAGTGATCACATGTCTGAATGGCACTGATCATGTCACTGATCTTGTCCTGATCACGTGGCTATCATGCACTGATGATATGCCTCAGGAGGCAATACTCAAAGAGCTGAGCAGGCACGAATCATGCAATCAGTAGGCAATAATCATGGACCTCAGCTGTGACGAATCATGCTGCTCAGCTAGCAATAATCAAGCAGCTGAGCAGGCAGGAAGCACACGGCTCAGCTGGCAATTGTCAAGCAGATGAGCAGGCAGGAATCACACAGCTCAGCTGGCAATAATCAAGCAGATGAACAGACAGGTATCACGCAGCTCAGCTGGGAATTATCAAGCAGATGAGCAGGGAGGAATCACGCAGCTCAGCTGGAAATTATCATGCAGATGAACAGCCAGGAATCACGCAGGTTCCCAGGCCCTAATCACGTGACTTAGCACGCACTGTTCACGTGGCTGATCATGCACTAATCACGTGGCTGATGATGCACTAATCACGTGGCTGATCATACTCTGATTACGAGACTGATCATGCACTGATCACGGGCTATCATTCACTGATCACGTGACTGCCCGTGACTGATCACGTGGATGATCATCCACTGATCACGGGACTGATCATGCCCTAATCAGGTGACTGATCATGCACTGATCACGTGGCTATCATGCACTGATCTCTTGGCTATAATGAACAGATCACTTGACTTCACATGCACTGAACACGTGGCTGATCATGCACTGATCACGTGACTCTTCATGCACTGATCACGTGGCTATCATTCACTGATCACGACTGCGCATGCACTGATGACGTGACTGATCATGCACTGATTACGTGGCTATCATGCACTGATTACGTGGCTATCATGCACTGATCACGTGACTGCTCATGCACTGATTACGTGACTGATCGTGCACTGATCACGTGGATATCATGCACTGATCATGTGGCTGATCATGCACTGATCATGTGACTGATCATGCACTGATATCGTGACTGTGCATGCAATGATCATCTGGATGATCATACGCTGATCACGTGACTGATCATGCACTGATCACGTGGCTATCATGCACTGATCACGTGGCTGATCATGCACTGATCACGTGACTGATCACGCACTTATCACGTGGCTATCATGCACTGATCACTTGACTGCGCATGCACTGATCACGTAACTGATCACGCACTGATCACATGGCTATCATGCACTGATCATGTGGCTGATCATGCATTGGTCACGGGACTGATCATGCACTGAACACGTAGCTATCATGCACTGATCACTTGACTGCCCATGCACTGATCACCTGACCATGCACTGATCACGTGGCTATGATGCACTGATCATGTGGCTGAATATACACAGATCACGTAACTGATCATGCACTGACGACGTGGCTATCATGCACTGATCACGTGGCTGATAATGCAGTGATCACGTGGATGTTCATACCATGATCACCTGAGTGATCATGCACTTATCACCTGTCTATCCTGCACTGATCACCTGGCTGATCATGGAATGATCTCGTGACTGATCACATGACTGATCATGCACTGATCACGTCGCTATCATGCGCTGATCACGTGACTGCCCATGCACTGATCAGGTGAAGGATCATACACTGATCAGGTGACAGATCATGCACTGATGATGTGACTGATCATGCACTGAGCAGGTGACTATCATGCACTGATCACGTGGCGGATCATACACTGATCACGTGGCTGATAATGCACTGATCCTGTGGTTGATCATACACTGATCATGTGGCTGATAATACACTGATCACGTGGCTGATCATGCAATAATCAACTTTCCGAACATGGACTGATCACGTGACTGAGCATGCAGTGATCACATGTCTGAATGGCACTGATCATGTCACTGATCTTGTCCTGATCACGTGGCTATCATGCACTGATGATATGCCTCAGGAGGCAATACTCAAAGAGCTGAGCAGGCACGAATCATGCAATCAGTAGGCAATAATCATGGACCTCAGCTGTGACGAATCATGCTGCTCAGCTAGCAATAATCAAGCAGCTGAGCAGGCAGGAAGCACACGGCTCAGCTGGCAATTGTCAAGCAGATGAGCAGGCAGGAATCACACAGCTCAGCTGGCAATAATCAAGCAGATGAACAGACAGGTATCACGCAGCTCAGCTGGGAATTATCAAGCAGATGAGCAGGGAGGAATCACGCAGCTCAGCTGGAAATTATCATGCAGATGAACAGCCAGGAATCACGCAGGTTCCCAGGCCCTAATCACGTGACTTAGCACGCACTGTTCACGTGGCTGATCATGCACTAATCACGTGGCTGATCATACTCTGATTACGAGACTGATCATGCACTGATCACGGGCTATCATTCACTGATCACGACTGCGCATGCACTGATGACGTGACTGCTCATGCACTGATTACGTGACTGATCGTGCACTGATCACGTGGATATCATGCACTGATCACGTGGCTATCATGCACTGATCATGTGGCTGATCATGCACTGATCATGTGGCTGATCATGCACTGATCATGTGACTGATCATGCACTGATCACGTAGCTATCATGCACAGATCAGGAGACTGTGCATGCACTGATCATGTGACTGATTATGCAATCATCAGGTGGCTATCATGCACTGATCACGTGACTGATCATGCACTGATCACGTGGCTATCATTCACTGATCACGACTGCGCATGCACTGATGACGTGACTGCTCATGCACTGATTACGTGACTGATCGTGCACTGATCACGTGGATATCATGCACTGATCACGTGGCTATCATGCACTGATCATGTGGCTGATCATGCACTGATCATGTGGCTGATCATGCACTGATCATGTGACTGATCATGCACTGATCACGTAGCTATCATGCACAGATCAGGAGACTGTGCATGCACTGATCATGTGACTGATTATGCAATCATCAGGTGGCTATCATGCACTGATCACGTGACTGATCATGCACTGATCTCGTAACTGTAGACACTGATCACGTGGCTATCATGCACTGATCATGTGGCTGATCATGCACTGATCATGTGACTGATCATGCACTGATCACGTAGCTATCATGCACAGATCAGGAGACTGTGCATGCACTGATCACGTGACTGATTATGCACTGATCAGGTGGCTATCATGCACTGATCACGTGCTGATTATGCATTGATCACATAGCAATCATGCACTGATCACGTAAATGTGCAGGCACTAATCTCGTGGATATCGTGCACTGATCACTTGACAGATCATGCACTGATTACCTAACTGAACATGCACTGATCAGGTGGCTATCATGAACTGATAACGTGGCTATCATGCACTGATCACGTGGCTGACCATACACTGTTCACGGGACTGATCATGCACTGATCACGTGGCTATCATTGACTGATCACGACATTCCCCAGGCACTGATCATGTGGATGATCATACACGGATCACGTGACTGATCATGCACTGATCACCTGGCTATCATGGACTGATCACATGGCTTATTCTGGAGTGATGACGTGACTAATCATGCACTGATCAGGTCGATATCATGCATCGATCACGTGATTGCGCATGCACTGATCACGTGACTGATCATCCACTGATCAGTTGGCTATCATGCACTGATCACGTGGCTACCATGCACTGATCATGTGGCTATCATGCACTGATCACGTGACTGATCATGCACTGATCACGTAACTGTAGGCACTGATCACGTGGCTATCATGCACTGATCATGTGGCTGATCATGCAATGATCATGTGACTGATCATGCACTGATCACGTAGCTATCATGCACAGATCACGAGACTGTGCATGCACTGATCACGTGACTGATTATGCACTGATCAGGTGGCTATCATGCACTGATCACGTGGCTATCATGCACTGATCTCTTGGCTATAATGAACAGATCACTTGACTTCGCATGCACTGAACACGTGGCTGATAATGCACTGATCACGTGAGTCTTCAGGCACTGATCACGTGGCTATCTTTCACTGATCACGTGACTGCGCATGCACTGATGACGTGACTGATCATGCACTGATTACGTGGTTATCATGCACTGATCACGTGGCTATCATGCACTGATCACGTGACTGCTCATGCACTGATTACGTGACTGATCGTGCACTGATCACGTGGATATCATGCACTGATCATGTGGCTATCATGAACTGATCACGTGACTGAGCATGCCGTGATCACGTGTCTGAATGGTGCTGATCATGTGACTGATCATGCGCCGATCACGTAGCTCTCAAGCACTGATGATGTGCCTCAGGAGGCAATTATCAAAGAGCTGAGCAGGCACGAATCACGCCGTCAGCAGGCAATAATCATGGACCTGAGGTGTAATGAATCATGCTGCTCAGCTGGCAATAATCAAGCAGCTGAGCAGGCAGGAATCACACGGCTCAGCTGGCAATTGTCAAGCAGATGAGTAGGCAGGAAACACGCAGCTCAGCTGGCAATTATCAAGCAGATGAGCAGGCAGGAATCACACAGCTCAGCTGGCAAGGGTCAAGCAGCTGAGCAGACAGGAGTCACGCAGCTCAGTAGGCCCTGATCACGTGACTGAGCACGCACTGTTCACGTGTCTGATCATACACTGATCACCTGACTGATCATGCACTGATCACATGGCTATCATTCACTGATCACTTGACTGTGCATGCACTGACCACGTGGTTGATCGTACACTGATCACGTGACTGATCATGCACTGATCCCGTGACTGCGCATGCAATGATCATCTGGATGATCATACGCTGATCACGTGACTGATCATGCACTGATCACGTGGCTATCATGCACTGATCACGTGGCTGATCATGCACTGATCACGTGACTGATCACCCACTTATCACGTGGCTATCATGCACTGATCACTTGACTGCGCATGCACTGATCACGTAACTGATCACGCACTGATCACATGGCTATCATGCACTGATCATGTGGCTGATCATGCATTGGTCACGGGACTGATCATGCACTGAACACGTAGCTATCATGCACTGATCACTTGACTGCCCATGCACTGATCACCTGACCATGCACTGATCACGTGGCTATGATGCACTGATCATGTGGCTGAATATACACAGATCACGTAACTGATCATGCACTGACGACGTGGCTATCATGCACTGATCACGTGGCTGATAATGCAGTGATCACGTGGATGTTCATACCATGATCACCTGAGTGATCATGCACTTATCACCTGTCTATCCTGCACTGATCACCTGGCTGATCATGGAATGATCTCGTGACTGATCACATGACTGATCATGCACTGATCACGTCGCTATCATGCGCTGATCACGTGACTGCCCATGCACTGATCAGGTGAAGGATCATACACTGATCAGGTGACAGATCATGCACTGATGATGTGACTGATCATGCACTGAGCAGGTGACTATCATGCACTGATCACGTGGCGGATCATACACTGATCACGTGGCTGATAATGCACTGATCCTGTGGTTGATCATACACTGATCATGTGGCTGATAATACACTGATCACGTGGCTGATCATGCAATAATCAACTTTCCGAACATGGACTGATCACGTGACTGAGCATGCAGTGATCACATGTCTGAATGGCACTGATCATGTCACTGATCTTGTCCTGATCACGTGGCTATCATGCACTGATGATATGCCTCAGGAGGCAATACTCAAAGAGCTGAGCAGGCACGAATCATGCAATCAGTAGGCAATAATCATGGACCTCAGCTGTGACGAATCATGCTGCTCAGCTAGCAATAATCAAGCAGCTGAGCAGGCAGGAAGCCCACGGCTCAGCTGGCAATTGTCAAGCAGATGAGCAGGCAGGAATCACACAGCTCAGCTGGCAATAATCAAGCAGATGAACAGACAGGTATCACGCAGCTCAGCTGGGAATTATCAAGCAGATGAGCAGGGAGGAATCACGCAGCTCAGCTGGAAATTATCATGCAGATGAACAGCCAGGAATCACGCAGGTTCCCAGGCCCTAATCACGTGACTTAGCACGCACTGTTCACGTGGCTGATCATGCACTAATCACGTGGCTGATGATGCACTAATCACGTGGCTGATCATACTCTGATTACGAGACTGATCATGCACTGATCACGGGCTATCATTCACTGATCACGTGACTGCCCGTGACTGATCACGTGGATGATCATCCACTGATCACGGGACTGATCATGCCCTAATCAGGTGACTGATCATGCACTGATCACGTGGCTATCATGCACTGATCTCTTGGCTATAATGAACAGATCACTTGACTTCGCATGCACTGAACACGTGGCTGATCATGCACTGATCACGTGACTCTTCATGCACTGATCACGTGGCTATCATTCACTGATCACGACTGCGCATGCACTGATGACGTGACTGATCATGCACTGATTACGTGGCTATCATGCACTGATTACGTGGCTATCATGCACTGATCACGTGACTGCTCATGCACTGATTACGTGACTGATCGTGCACTGATCACGTGGATATCATGCACTGATCATGTGGCTGATCATGCACTGATCATGTGACTGATCATGCACTGATCCCGTGACTGCGCATGCAATGATCATCTGGATGATCATACGCTGATCACGTGACTGATCATGCACTGATCACGTGGCTATCATGCACTGATCACGTGGCTGATCATGCACTGATCACGTGACTGATCACCCACTTATCACGTGGCTATCATGCACTGATCACTTGACTGCGCATGCACTGATCACGTAACTGATCACGCACTGATCACATGGCTATCATGCACTGATCATGTGGCTGATCATGCATTGGTCACGGGACTGATCATGCACTGAACACGTAGCTATCATGCACTGATCACTTGACTGCCCATGCACTGATCACCTGACCATGCACTGATCACGTGGCTATGATGCACTGATCATGTGGCTGAATATACACAGATCACGTAACTGATCATGCACTGACGACGTGGCTATCATGCACTGATCACGGGGCTATCATGCACTGATCACGTGACAGCTCATGCACTGATTACGTGACTGATCGGGCACTGATCACGTGAATATCATGCACTGATCATGTGGCTATCATGTACTGATCACGTGACTGATCATGCACTGATCACGTAACTGTAGGCACTGATCACGTGGCTATCATGCACTGATCATGTGGCTGATCATGCACTGATCATGTGACTGATCATGCACTGATCACGTAGCTATCATGCACAGATCACGAGACTGTGCATGCACTGATCACGTGACTGATTATGCACTGATCAGGTGGCTATCATGCACTGATCACGTGCTGATTATGCACTGATCACGTAGCAATAATGCACTGATCACGTGAATGTGCAGGCACTAATCTCGTGGATATCGTACACTGATCACTTGACAGATCATGCACTGATTACCTGACTGAACATGCACTGATCACGTGGCTATCGTGACTGATCACGTAACTGCACATGCACGGATCACGTGGATGATCATACACTGATCACATGACTGATCATGCACTGATCACCTGGCTATCATGGACTGATCACATGGCTTATCATGGAGTGATGACGTGAGTGATCATGTACTGATTTCGTCACCATCATGCATTGATCACGTGATTGTGCATGCACAGATCACGTGACTGATCATGCACTGATCAGTTGGCTATCATGCACTGATCACGTGGCTATCAAGCACTGATCACGTGAGTGCGCATGCACTGATCAGGTGCCTGATTATACACTGATCACGTGGCTGACCATGAACTGATCACGTAACTGATCATGCACGGATCACATGGCTATCATGCACTGATCATGTGGCTGATCATGCACTGATCACGTGACTGATCATGCACTGAACACGTATCTATCATGCCCTGATCACGTGACTGCGCATGCACTGATCACGTGACTGATCGTGCACTGATCACGAGGCTATCATGCACTGACCACGTGGCTGAATACACACTGATCACGTATCTGATCATGCACTGATCACGTGGCTATCATGCACTGATCACGTGGCTGATAATTCACTGATCACCTGGATAATCATACCCTGATCATGTGAGTGATCATGCACTGATCATGTGACTGATCATGCACAGATCACGTGGCTATCATTCACTGATCACGTGACTGCCCGTGCACTGATCACGTGAATGATCATCCACTGATCATGGAACTGATCATGCCCTAATCAGGTGACTGATCCTGCACTGATCACGTGGCTATCATGCACTGATGTCTTGGCTATAATGAACAGATCACTTGACTTCACGTGCACTGAACACGTGGCTGATCATGCACTGATCACGTCACTCTTCATGCACTGATCACGTGGCTATCATTCACTGATCACGTGACTGCGCATGCACTGATGACGTGACTGATCATGCACTGATTACGTGGTTATCATGCACTGATCACGTGTCTATCATGCACTGATCATGTGGCTATCAAGCACTGATCACGTGACTGCGCATGCACAGATCACAGTGGCTGATTATACACTGATCAGGTGGCTGATTATACACTGATCATGTGGCTGATCATGCACTGATCACGTGACTGATCATGCACTGAACACGTATCTATCATGCCCTGATCACGTCACTGCACATGCACTGATCACGTGACTGATCGTGCACTGATCACGAGGCTATCATGCACTGACCACGTAGCTGAATACACACTGATCACGTATCTGATCATGCACTGATCACGTGGCTGATAATTCACTGATCACGTGGATGATCATACCCTGATCATGTGAGTGATCATGCACTGATCATGTGACTGATCATGCACTGATCACGTGGCTACACGCACTGATCACTTGTCTATCATTCACTGATCACGTGGCTGATCATACACTGATCACCTGACTGATCATGCACTGATCACCTGGCAATCATGCACTGATAACTTGACTGTGCATGCAGTAATCACGTGAATTATCATGCACTGATTACGTGGCTAATCATGGACTAATCACATGGCTGATCATGCACTAATCACATGGCTGATCATGAACTGATCACGTGACTGAGCATGCCGTGATCACGTGTCTGAATGGTGCTGATCATGTGACTGATCATGCGCCGATCACGTAGCTCTCAAGCACTGATGATGTGCCTCAGGAGGCAATTATCAAAGAGCTGAGCAGGCACGAATCACGCCGTCAGCAGGCAATAATCATGGACCTGAGGTGTAAGGAATCATGCTGCTCAGCTGGCAATAATCAAGCAGCTGAGCAGGCTGGAATCACACGGCTCAGCTGGCAATTGTCAAGCAGATGAGTAGGCAGGAAACACGCAGCTCAGCTGGCAATTATCAAGCAGATGAGCAGGCAGGAATCACACAGCTCAGCTGGCAAGGGTCAAGCAGCTGAGCAGACAGGAATCACGCAGCTCAGTAGGCCCTGATCACGTGACTGAGCACGCACTGTTCACGTGTCTGATCATACACTGATCACCTGACTGATCATGTACTGATCACATGGCTATCATTCACTGATCACTTGACTGTGCATGCACTGACCACGTGGTTGATCGTACACTGATCACGTGACTGATCATGCACTGATTACGTGGTTATCATGCACTGATCCCGTGACTGCGCATGCAATGATCATCTGGATGATCATACGCTGATCACGTGACTGATCATGCACTGATCACGTGGCTATCATGCACTGATCACGTGGATGATAATGCACTGATCACGTGACTGATCACCCACTTATCACGTGGCTATCATGCACTGATCACGTGACTGATCATGTACTGATCACGTAACTGATCACGCACTGATCACATGGCTATCATGCACTGATCATGTGGCTGATCATGCATTGGTTACGTGACTGATCATGCACTGAACACGTAGCTATCATGCACTGATCACTTGACTGCCCATGCACTGATCACCTGACCATGCACTGATCACGTGGCTATGATGCACTGATCATGTGGCTGAATATACACAGATCACGTAACTGATCATGCACTGACGACGTGACTATCATGCACTGATCACGTGGCTGATAATGCAGTGATCACGTGGATGTTCATACCATGATCACCTGAGTGATCATGCACTTATCACCTGTCTATCCTGCACTGATCACGTGGCTGATCATGGAATGATCTCGTGACTGATCACATGACTGATCATGCACTGATCACGTCGCTATCATGCACTGATCACGTGACTGCCCATGCACTGATCAGGTGAAGGATCATACACTGATCAGGTGACAGATCATGCACTGATGATGTGACTGATCATGCACTGAGCAGGTGACTATCATGCACTGATCACGTGACTGATAATGCACTGATCCTGTGGTTGATCATACACTGATCATGTGGCTGATAATACACTGATCACGTGGCTGATCATGCAATAATCAACTTTCCGAACATGGACTGATCACGTGACTGAGCATGCAGTGATCACATATCTGAATGGCGCTGATCATGTCACTGATCTTGTCCTGATCACGTGGCTATCATGCACTGTTGATATGCCTCAGGAGGCAATACTCAAAGAGCTGAGCAGGCACGAATCATGCAATCAGTAGGCAATAATCATGGACCTCAGCTGTGACGAATCATGCTGCTCAGCTAGCAATAATCAAGCAGCTGAGCAGGCAGGAAGCACACGGCTCAGCTGGCAATTGTCAAGCAGATGAGCAGGCAGGAATCACACAGCTCAGCTGGCAGTAATCAAGCAGATGAACAGACAGATATCACGCAGCTCAGCTGGCAATTATCAAGCAGATGAGCAGGGAGGAATCACGCAGCTCAGCTGGAAATTATCATGCAGATGAACAGCCAGGAATCACGCAGCTCACCTGGCAATTATAAAGCAGATGAGGAGTCAGGAACCACGCAGCTCAGCTGGTAATTATCAAGCAGAAGAGCAGGCAGGAATCACTCAGCTCAGCTGGAAATTGTCAAGCAGCTGAGCAGACAGGAATCACGCAGGTTCCCAGGCCCTAATCACGTGACTTAGCACGCACTGTTCACGTGGCTGATCATGCACTAATCACGTGGCTGATGATGCACTAATCACGTGGCTGATCATACTCTGATTACGAGACTGATCATGCACTGATCACGGGCTATCATTCACTGATCACGTGACTGCCCGTGACTGATCACGTGGATGATCATCCACTGATCACGGGACTGATCATGCCCTAATCAGGTGACTGATCATGCACTGATCACGTGGCTATCATGCACTGATCTCTTGGCTATAATGAACAGATCACTTGACTTCGCATGCACTGAACACGTGGCTGATCATGCACTGATCACGTGACTCTTCATGCACTGATCACGTGGCTATCATTCACTGATCACGTGACTGCGCATGCACTGATGACGTGACTGATCATGCACTGATTACGTGGCTATCATGCACTGATCACGTGGCTATCATGCACTGATCACGTGACAGCTCATGCACTGATTATGTGACTGATCGTGCACTGATCACGTGAATATCATGCACTGATCATATGGCTATCATGCACTGATCACGTGACTGATCATGCACTGATCACGTAACTGTAGGCACTGATCACGTGGCTATCATGCACTGATCATGTGGCTGATCATGCACTGATCATGTGACTGATCATGCACTGATCACGTAGCTATCATGCACAGATCACGAGACTGTGCATGCACTGAACACGTGACTGATTATGCACTGATCAGGTGGCTATCATGCACTGATCACGTGCTGATTATGCACTGATCACGTAGCAATAATGCACTGATCACGTGAATGTGCAGGCACTAATCTCGTGGATATCCTACACTGATCACTTGACAGATCATGCACTGATTACCTGACTGAACATGCACTGATCACGTAGCTATCATTGACTGATCACGTAACTGCCCATGCACGGATCACGTGGATGATCATACACTGATCACATGACTGATCATGCACTGATCACCTGGCTATCATGGACTGATCACATGGCTTATCATGGAGTGATGACGTGAGTGATCATGTACTGATTTCGTCGCCATCATGCATTGATCACGTGATTGTGCATGCACTGATCACGTGACTGATCATGCACTGATCAGTTGGCTATCATGCACTGATCACGTGGCTATCAAGCACTGATAACGTGACTGCGCATGCACTGATCAGGTGCCTGATTGTACACTGATCACGTGGCTGACCATGAACTGATCACGTAACTGATCATGCACGGATCACATGGCTATCATGCACTGATCATGTGGCTGATCATGCACTGATCACGTGACTGATCATGCACTGAACACGTATCTATCATGCCCTGATCACGTGACTGCGCATGCACTGATCACGTGACTGATCGTGCACTGATCACGAGGCTATCATGCACTGACCACGTGGCTGAATACACACTGATCACGTATCTGATCATGCACTGATCACGTGACTATCATGCACTGATCACGTGGCTGATAATTCACTGATCACGTGGATGATCATACCCTGATCATGTGAGTGATCATGCACTGATCATGTGACTGATCATGCACAGATCACGTGGCTACATGCACTGATCACTTGTCTATCATGCACTGATCACGTGGCTGATCATACACTGATCACCTGACTGATCATGCACTGATCACCTGGCAATCATGCACTGATATCTTGACTGTGCATGCAGTAATCACGTGAATTATCATGCACTGATCACGTGGCTGATCATGAACTAATCACATGGCTAATCATGCACTAATCACATGGCTGATCATGAACTGATCACGTGACTGAGCATGCCGTGATCACGTGTCTGAATGGTGCTGATCTGGTGACTGATCATGCGCCGATCACGTAGCTCTCAAGCACTGATGATGTGCCTCAGGAGGCAATTATCAAAGAGCTGAGTAGGCACGAATCACGCCGTCAGCAGGCAATAATCATGGACCTGAGGTGTAATGAATCATGCTGCTCAGCTGGCAATAATCAAGCAGCTGAGCAGGCTGGAATCACACGGCTCAGCTGGCAATTATCAAGCAGATGAGCAGGCAGGAATCACACAGCTCAGCTGGCAAGGGTCAAGCAGCTGAGCAGACAGGAATCACGCAGCTCAGTAGGCCCTGATCACGTGACTGAGCACGCACTGTTCACGTGTCTGATCATACACTGATCACCTGACTGATCATGCACTAACCACATGGCTATCATTCACTGATCACTTGACTGTGCATGCACTGACCACGTGGTTGATCGTACACTGATCACGTGACTGATCATGCACTGATCCCGTGACTGTGCATGCAATGATCATCTGGATGATCATACGCTGATCACGTGACTGATCATGCACTGATCACGTGGCTATCATGCACTGATCACGTGGCTGATCATGCACTGATCACGTGACTGATCACGCACTTATCACGTGGCTATCAGGCACTGATCACTTGACTGCGCATGCACTGATCACCTGACCATGCACTGATCACGTGGCTATGATGCACTGATCATGTGGCTGAATATACACAGATCACGTAACTGATCATGCACTGAGACGTGGCTATCATGCACTGATCACGTGGCTGATAATGCAGTGATCACGTGGATGATCATACCATGATCACCTGAGTGATCATGCACTTATCACCTGTCTATCCTGCACTGATCATGTGGCTGATCATGGAATGATCTCGTGACTGATCACGTGACTGATCATGCACTGATCACGTCGCTATCATGCACTGATCACCTGACTGCCCATGCACTGATCAGGTGAAGGATCATACACTGATCAGGTGACAGATCATGCACTGATGATGTGACTGAGCATGCACTGAGCAGGTGACTATCATGCACTGATCACCTGGCTATCATGCACTGATCACGTGGCTGATCATACACTGATCACGTGGCTGATAATGCACTGATCCTGTAGTTGATCATACACTGATCACGTGGCTGATAATACACTGATCACATGGCTGATCATGCAATAATCACATTGCCGAAAATGGACTGATCACGTGACTCAGCATGCAGTGACCACATGTCTGAATTGTGCTGATCATGTCACTGATTTTGTGCTGATCACGTGGCTATCATGCACTGATGATGTGCCTCAGGAGGCAATAATCAAAGAGCTGAGCAGGCACGAATCATTCAATCAGTAGGCAATAATCATGGACCTCAGCTGTGACGAATCATGCTGCTCAGCTAGCAATAATCAAGCAGCTGAGCAGGCAGGAAGCACACGGCTCAGCTGGCAATTGTCAAGCAGATGAGCAGGCAGGAATCACACAGCTCAGCTGGCAATAATCAAGCAGATGAACAGACAGGTATCACGCAGCTCAGCTGGGAATTATCAAGCAGATGAGCAGGCAGGAATCAGTCAGCTCAGCTGGAAATTATCATGCAGATGAACAGCCAGGAATCACGCAGCTCACCTGGCAATTATAAAGCAGATGAGGAGTCAGGAACCACGCAGCTCATCTGGTAATTATCAAGCAGATGTGCAGGTAGGAATCACGCAGCTCAGCTGGCAATTATCAAGCAGAAGAGCAGGCAGGAATCACTCAGCTCAGCTGGAAATTGTCAAGCAGCTGAGCAGACAGGAATCACGCAGGTCACCAGGCCCTAATCACATGACTTAGCACGCACTGTTCACGTGGCTGATCATGCACTGATCACGTGGCTGATGATGCACTAATCACGTGGCTGATCAACTCTGATTACGAGACTGATCATGCACTGATCACGTGGCTATCATTCACTGATCACGTGACTGCCTGTGCACTGATCACGGGACTGATCATGCCCTAATCAGGTGACTGATCCTGCACTGATCACGTGGCTATCATGCACTGATCTCTTGGCTATAATGAACAGATCACTTGACTTCGCATGCACTGAACACGTGGCTGATCATGCACTGATCACGTGACTCTTCATGCACTGATCACGTGGCTATCATTCACTGATCACGTGACTGCGCATGCACTGATGACGTGACTGATCATGCACTGATTACGTGGCTATCATGCACTGATCACGTGGCTATCATGCACTGATCACGTGACAGCTCATGCACTGATTACGTGACTGATCGTGCACTGATCACGTGAATATCATGCACTGATCATGTGGCTATCATGCACTGATCACGTGACTGATCATGCACTGATCACGTAACTGTAGGCACTGATCACGTGGCTATCATGCACTGATCATGTGGCTGATCATGCACTGATCACGTGACTGATCATGCACTGATCACGTAACTGTAGGCACTGATCACGTGGCTATCATGCACTGATCATGTGGCTGATCATGCAATGATCATGTGACTGATCATGCACTGATCACGTAGCTATCATGCACAGATCACGAGACTGTGCATGCACTGATCACGTGACTGATTATGCACTGATCAGGTGGCTATCATGCACTGATCATGTGCTGATCATGCACTGATCACATAGCAATAATGCACTGATCACGTGAATGTGCAGGCACTAATCTCGTGGATATCGTACACTGATCACTTGACAGATCATGCACTGATTACCTGACTGAACATGCACTGATCAGGTGGCTATCATGAACTGATAACGTGGCTATCATGCACTGATCACGTGGCTGACCATACACTGATCACCGGACTGATCATGCACTGATCACGTGGCTATCATTGACTGATCACGACATTCCCCAGGCACTGAACACGTGGATGATCATACACGGATCACGTGACTGATCATGCACTGATCACCTGGCTATCATGGACTGATCACGTGGCTTATTCTGGAGTGATGACGTGACTGATCATGCACTGATCACGTCGATATCATGTATTGATCACGTGATTGCGCATGCACTGATCACCTGACTGATCATGCACTGATCAGTTGGCTATCATGCACTGATTACGTGGCTACCATGCACTCATCACGTGACTGGGCATGCACTGAACACGTGTCTGAATGGTGCTGATCATGTGACTGATCATGCTCTGATCACGTAGCTCTCATGCACTGATGAAGTGCCTCAGGAGGCAATTATCAAAGAGCTGAGCAGGCACGAATCACGCCGTCAGCAGGCAATAATCATGGACCTGAGGTGTAATGAATCATGCTGCTCAGCTGGCAATAATCAAGCAGCTGAGCAGGCAGGAATCACACGGCTCAGCTGGCAATTGTCAAGCAGATGAGTAGGCAGGAATCACGCAGCTCAGCTGGCAATTATCAAGCAGATGAGCAGGCAGGAATCACGCAGCTCAGCTGGCAAGGGTCAAGCAGCTGAGCAGACAGGATTCATGCAGCTCAGCAGGCCCTGATCACGTGAATGAGCACGCAGTGTTCACGTCGCTGATCATACACTGATCACTTGACTGATCATGCACTGATAACAGGGCTCTCATTCACTGATCACGTGACTGAACATGCACTGATCACGTGGCTATCATTGACTGATCACGTAACTGCACATGCACTGATCACGTGGATGATCATACACTGATCACGTGACTGATCATGCACTGAGCACCTGGCTATCATGGACAGATCACATGGTATATCATGGAGTGATGACATGAGTGATCATGCACTCATCACGTCGCCATCATGCATTGATCACGTGATTGTGCATGCACTGATCACGTGACTGATCATGCACTAATCAGTTGGCTATCATGCACTGATCACGTGGCTATCAAGCACTGATCACGTGGCTGATCATACACTAATCACGTGGCTGGTCATGCACTGATCAAGTGGCTGATTATACACTCATCAGGTGGCTGATTATACACTGATCACGTGGCTGATCATGAACTGATCACGAAACTGATCATGCACGGATCACATGACTATCATGCACTGATCATGTGGCTGATCATGCACTGATCACCTGACTCATCATGCACTGAACACGTATCTATCATGCCCTGATCACGTGACTGCGCATGCACTGATCACGTGACTGATCGTGCACTGATCACGAGGCTATCATGCACTGACCACGTGGCTGAATACACACTGATCACGTATCTGATCATGCACTGATCACGTGGCTATCATGCACTGATCACTTGACTGCACATGCACTGATCACCTGACCATGCACTGATCACATGGCTATCACGCACTGATAATGTGGCTGAATATACACAGATCATGTAACTGATGATGCACTGATGACCTGGCTATCATGCACTGATCACGTGGCTGATAATGCAGTGATCCCGTGGATGATCATACCATGATCACCTGAGTTATCATGCACTTATCACCTGTCTATCCTGCACTGATCACGTGACTGATCATGGAATGATCTCGTGACTGATCACATGACTGATCATGCACTGATCACGTCCCTATCATTCACTGATCACGTAATTGCCCATGCACTGATCACGTGAAGGATCATACACTGATCAGGTGACAGGTCATGCACTGATGATGTGACTGATCATGTACTGAGCAGGTGACTATCATGCACTGATCACCTGGCTATCATGCACTGATTACATGGCTGATCATACACTGATCACGTGGCTGATAATGCACTGATCCTGTGGTTGATCATACACTGATCACGTGGCTGAAAATACACTGATCACGTGGCTGATCATGCAATAATCACCTTGCCGAACATGGACTGATCACGTGACTCAGCATGCAGTGCAGGCACTAATCTCGTGGATATCGTACACTGATCACTTGACAGATCATGCACTGATTACCTAACTGAACATGCACTGATCAGGTGGATATCATGAACTGATAACCTGGCTATCATGCACTGATCACGTGGCTGACCATACACTGATTTCGGGACTGATCATGCACTGATCACGTGGCTATTATTGATGATCACGACATTCCCCATGCACTGATCACTTGGATGATCATACACGGATCACGTGACTGATCATGCACTGATCACCTGGCTATCATGGACTGATCACGTGGCTTATTGTGGAGAGATTAGGTGACTGATCATTCACTGATCACGTCGATATCATGCATTGATCACGTGATTGCACATGCACTGATCACGTGACTGATCATGCACTGATCAGTTGGCTATCATGCACTGATCACGTGGCCACCACGCACTGATCACGTGACTTCGCATGCACTGAACACGTGTCTGAACGGTGCTGATCATGTGACTGATCATGCCCTGATCACGTAGCAGTCATGCACTGATGATGTGCCTCAGGAGGCAATTATCAAAGAGCTGAGCAGGCACGAATCAGGCAGTCAGCAGGCAATAATCATGAACCTGAGGTTTGATGAATCATGCTGCTCAGCTGGCAATAATCAAGCAGCTGAGCAGGCAGGAATCACACGGCTCAGCTGGCAATTGTCAAGGAGATGAGTAGGCAGGAATCACGCAGCTCAGCTGGCAAGGGTCAAGCAGCTGATCAGACAGGAATCACGCAGCTCAGTAGGCCCTGATCACATGACTGAGCACGCACTGTTCACGTGTCTGATCATACACTGATCACCTGACTGATCATGCACTGATCACATGGCTATCATTCACTGATCACTTGACTGTGCATGCACTGACCATGAGGATGATCATACACTGATCACGTGACAAATCGTGCACTGATTACGTGGTTATCATGCACTGATCACGTGACTACGCATGCAATGATCATCTGAATGATCATGCACTGATCACGTGACTACACATGCAATGATCATCTGGATGATCGGGCACTGATCACGTGACTTTGCATGCACTGATCACGTGACTGATCCTGCACTGATCACGTAACTGATCATGGACAGATCACATGGCTATCATGCATTGATCACGTGACTGATCATGCACTTAACACGTAGCTATCATGCACTGATCACGTGACTGATCATGCACTGATCACTTGGCTATCATGCACTGATCATGTGGCTGAATATACACATGTCATGTAACTGATCATGCACTGATCACGTGGATGATCATACCCTGATCACCTGAGTGATCATGCACTTACCACCTGTCTATCATGCACTGATCACGTGGCTGATCATGCCCTGATCACATGACTGATCATGCACTGATCACGTCGCTATCATGCACTGATCAAGTGTCTACCCAAGCACTGATCCCAAGAATGATCATACACTGATCAGGTGACAGATCATGCACTGATGATGTGACTGTTCATGCACTGAGCAGGTGACTATCATGGACTGATCACGTGGCTATCATGCACTGATCACATGGCTGATCATACACTGATCACCTGACTCATCATGAACTGATCACGTGGCTATCATGCACTGATCAATTGACTGTGCATGCAATGATCACGTGGCTGATCATGCCCTGATCACATGACTGATCATGCACTGATCACGTCGCTATCATGCACTGATCAAGTGTCTACCCAAGCACTGATCCCAAGAATGATCATACACTGATCAGGTGACAGATCATGCACTGATGATGTGACTGTTCATGCACTGAGCAGGTGACTATCATGAACTGATCACGTGGCTATCATGCACTGATCAATTGACTGTGCATGCAATGATCACGTGGCTGATCATAAACTAATCACGTGGCTGATCATGCACTGATCCCATGGCTGATCATGCACTGATCACGTGGCTGATCATACACTGATCACGTGGCTGATCATGCAATAATCATGTTGCTGAACATGGACTGATCACGTGACTGAGCAGGCAGTGATCACATGTCTGAATGGCGCTGATCATGTCACTGATCATGTGCTGATCACGAGGCTATCATGCACTGATGATGTGCCTCAGGAAGCAATAGTCAAAGAGCTGAGCAGGCACGAATCATGCAATCAGTAGGCAATAATCATGGACCTCAGCTGTGACGAATCATGCTGCTCAGCTAGCAATAATCAAGCAGCTGAGCAGGCAGGAATCACACGGCTCAGCTGGCAATTTTCAAGCAGATGAGCTGGCAGGAATCACGAAGCTCAGCTGGAAATTATAAAGCAGATGAGGAGTCCGGAACCACACAGTTCAGCTGGTAATTTTCAAGCAGATGTTCAGGTAGGAATCACGCAGCTCCGCTGGCAATTATCAAGCAGACGACAGGCAGGAATCACTCAGCTCAGCTGGAAATTGTCCAGCAGCTGAGCAGACAGGAATCACCCAGCTCAGCAGGCCCTAATCACGTGACTTAGCACACACTGCTCACGTGGCTGATCATGCACGGATCATGTGGCTGATCATACTCTGATCATGTGGCTGATGATGAACTAATCACATGGCTGATAATGCTCTGATTACATGACTGATCGTGCACTGATCACCTGGCTATCATTCACTGATCATGCACTGATCACGTGGCTATCATTCACTGATCACGTGACTGCCCATGCAGTGATCACGTGGATGATCATCCGAAGATCACGTGACTGATCATGCCCTAATCACGTGACTGACCATGCCCTGATCACGTGACTGATCAGGCACTGATCACGTTGCTATCATGCACTGATCACTTGGCTATAATGAACTGATCATGTGGCTGATCATGGAATGACACGTGACTGATCACATGACTGATCATGCACTGATCACGTCGCTATCAAGCACTGATCACGTGACTGCCCATGCACTGATCACGTGAATGATCATACACTGATAACGGGACAGATAATGCACTGATGATGTGACTGATCATGCAATGAGCAGGTGACTATCATGCACTGATCACCTGGCTATCATGCACTGATCACGTGGCTGATCATACATTGATCACATGACTCATCATGCACTGATCACGTGGCTATCATGCACTGATCACGTGGCTGAATATACACTGATCACGTAACTGATTATGCACTGATCACCTGTCTATCATGCACTGATCACGTGGCTGAAAATTCACTGATCACGAGGATGATCATTCCCTGATCACGTGAGTGATCATGCACTGATCATGTGACTGATCATGCACTGATCATGTGACTGATCATGCACTGATCACATGGCTATCATTCACTGATCACTTGACTGTGCATGCAATGATCATCTGGATGATCATACGCTGATCACGTGACTGATCATGCACTGATCACGTGGCTATCATGCACTGATCAGGTGACTGTGCAAGCACTGATCATGTGGATGATCATACACTGACCACGTGACTGATCATGCACTGATCATGTGACTGATCATACACTGATCACGTGTCTCTCATGCACTGATCACGTGGGTGATCATACACTTCTCACGTAACTGCTCATGCACTGATCACTTGGCTGATCATACACTGTTCACATACCTATCATGCACTAATCACGTGGCTATCATGCACTGATCACGTGCTGTTCATGCACTGATCACGTAGCTATTAGATACTGACCACGTGACTGCGCATTCACTGATCACGTGGATATAATGCACTGATCACGTGACAGATCATGCACTGATTACGTTACTGATCATGAAATGATCAGGTGGCTATCATGCACTGATCACGTGGCTTATCATACACAGATCATGGGACTAATCATGCACTGATTACGCGGCTATCATTGACTGATCACGTCACTGCCCATGCACTGATCAGGTGGATGATCATACACTGATCACGTGACTGATCATGCACTGATCACGTCCCTATCATGCATTGATCACGAGACTGCGTATGCACTGATCACGTGACTGATCATGCACTGATCAGTTCGCTATCATGCACGGATCACATGGCTATCATGCACTGATCACGAGACTGCGTATGCACTGATCACGGGGCTGATCATACACTGATTACGTGAGTCATCATGTACTAATCACGTGGCTATCAAGCACTGCTCACCTGACTGCGTATGCACTGATCAGGTGGCTGATCATACCCTGATATCGTGGCTGATCATGCACTGATCACGTGGCTGATCATGCACTAATCACGTTGCTGATCACGAACTAATCACGTGACTGAGTATGCAGTGATCACATGTCTGAATGGCGCTGATCATGTCACTGATCAAGTGCTGATCACGTGGATATTATGCACTGATGATGTGCCTCAGGAGGCAATAATCAAAGAGCTGAGCAGGCACAAATCATGCAATCAGCAGGCAATAATCATGGACCTCAGCTTTGATAAATCATGCTGCTCAGCTGGCCATAATCAAGCAGCTGAGCAGGCAGGAACACACGTATCAGCTGGCAATTGTCAAGCAGATGAGCAGGCAGGTATCACGCAGGTCATTTGGCAATAATCAAGCAGGTGAGCAGGCAGGTATCACGCAGGTCAGCTGGCAATAATCAAGCAGATGAGCAGACAGGTATCACGCAGGTCAGTTGGCAATTATCAAGCAGAGGAGCAGGCAGAAATCACGCGGCTCAGCTGGCAATTATCAAGTAGATGAACAGGCAGGAATCACACAGCTCAGCTGGCAATTATCAAGCAGATGAGCAGGCAGGAATCACTCAGCTCCGCTGCCAATTGTCAAGCAGCTGAGCAGACAGGAATCACGCAGCTCAGCAGACCCTAATCATGAGACTGAGCACGCACTGTTCACGTGGCTGATCATACACTGATCACGTGACTGATCATGCACTGATCACATGACTGTGCATGTAATGATCATGTCGATGATCATACAATGATCAGGTGACTGATCATGCACTGATCATGTGGCTGATCATGCACAGATAACGTGGCTGATCATGCCCTGATCACGTGACTGATCATGCACTGATCACGTGGCTATCATGCACTGATCACGTGATTGCGCATGCACTGATTACGTGGATGATCATACACTGATCACGTGACTGATAATGCACTGATCATGTGACTGATCATGCACTGATAACGTGGATGATCATGCACTGTTCACGTGGCTTATCAGGCACTAATCACGTGGCTGAACATGAACTGATCATGTGACAGAGCATGCAGTGATCACGTGTCTTAATGTTGCTTATCATGTGACTGATCATGTGATGATCATGTGGATATCATGCACTGATGATGTGCCTCAGGAGGCAATAATCAAAGAGTGAGCAGGCACGAATCATGCAATCAGCAGGCAATAATCATGGACCTCATCTGTGATGAATCATGCTGCTCAGCTGGCAATAATTAAGCAGCAGAGCAGGCAGGTATCACACGGCTCAGCTGGCAATTGTCCAACAAATGAGTAGGCAGGAATCACGAGCCTTACCTGGCAATAATCAAGCAGATGAGCAGGCCGGTATCACGCAGCTCAGCTGGCAATTATTAGGCAGATGAGCAGGCAGGAATCACGCAACTCAGCTGGCAATTATCAAGCAAATCATCAGGTAGTAATCAAGCATCTCAGCTGTCCTTTATCAAGCAGATGAACAGGCAGGAATCATGCAGCTCATCTGGCAATTATCAAGCAGATGAGCAGGCACGAATCATGCAGCTCAGCTGGCAATTATCAAGCAGATGAGCAGGCAGGTTTCACGCAGCTTAGATGGCAATTGTCAAGCAGCTGAGCAGACAGGATTCATGCAGCTCAGCAGGCCCTGATCATGTAAATGAGCACGCACTGTTCATGTCACTGATCATACAGAGATCACTTGACTGATCATGCACTGATAACATGGCTATCATTCACTGATCACCTGACTGAACATGCACTGATCACGTGGCTATCATTGACTGATCCCGTAACTGCACATGCACTGATCACCTGGCTGATCATAGACTGATCACGTGACTGATCATGCACTGATCACGTAACTGATCATGCACTGATCACATGGCTATCATGCCCTGATCACATGACTGCACATGCACTGATCACGTGACTGATCGTGCACTGATCACGAGGCTATCATGCACTGACCACGTGGCTGAATACACACTGATCACGTATCTGATCATGCACTGATCACGTGGCTACATGCACTGATCACTTGGCTATCATGCACTGATCACATGGCTATCATTCACTGATCACCTGACTGAACATGCACTGATCACGTGGCTATAATTGACTGATCCCGTAACTGCACATGCACTGATCACGTGGCTGATCATACACTGATCACGTGACTGATCATGCACTGATCACATAACTGATCATACACTGATCACATGGCTATCATGCCCTGATCACATGACTGCACATGCACTGATCACGTGACTGATCGTGCACTGATCACGAGGCTATCATGCACTGACCACGTGGCTGAATACACACTGATCACGTATCTGATCATGCACTGATCACGTGGCTATCATGCACTGATCACGTGGCTGATAATTCACTGATCACGTGGATGATCATACCCTGATCATGTGAGTGATCATGCACTGATCATGTGACTGATCATGCACTGATCACGTGGCTACATGCACTGATCACTTGGCTGTCATGCACTGATCACGTGGCTGATCATACACTGATCACCTGACAGATCATGCACTGATCACATGGCTATCATTCACTGATCACTTGACTGTGCATGCACTGATCACGTGGTTGATCGTACACTGATCACGTGACTGATCATGCACTGATCACTTGACTGATCATGCACTGATCACATGGCTATCATGCACTGATCACGTGGCTGATCATACACTGATCACCTGACAGATCATGCACTGATCACATGGCTATCATTCACTGATCACTTGACTGTGCATGCACTGATCACGTGGTTGATCGTACACTGATCACGTGACTGATCATGCACTGATCACTTGACTGATCATGCACTGATCACATGGCTATCATGCACTGAACACGTAGCTATCATGCACTGATCACTTGACTGCCCATGCACTGATCACCTGACCATGCACTGATCACGTGGCTATCATGCACTGATCATGTGGCTGAATATACACAGATCACGTAACTGATCATGCACTGATGACGTGGCTATCATGCACTGATCACGTGGCTGATAATGCAGTGATCACGTGGATGATCATACCATGATCACCTGAGTGATCATGCACTTATCACCTGTCTATCCTGCACTGATCACGTGACTGATCATGGAATGATCTGGTGACTGATCACATGACTTATCATGCACTGATCACGTCACTATCATGCACTGATCACGTGATTGCCCATGCACTGATCACGTGAAGGATCATACACTGATCAGGTGACAGATCATGCACTGATGATGTGACTGATCATGCACTGAGCAGGTGACTATCATGCACTGATCACGTGGCTACCATGCACTGATCACCGGACTTCGCATGCACTGAACACGTGTCTGAATGGTGCTGATCATGTGACTGATCATGCGCTGATCACGTAGCTCTCATGCACTGATGAAATGCCTCAGGAGGCAATACTCAAGGAGCTGAGCAGACACGAACCACGCAGTCAGCAGGCAATAAGCATGGACCTCAGTAGTGACGAATCATGCTGCTCAACTGGCAATAATCCAGCAGTAGACCAGGCAGGATCACTCAGCTCAGCTGGCAATTGTCCAGCAGATGAGCTGACAGGAATCAAACAGCTCAGGTGGCAATTATGCAGATGAGCCAGCAGTAATCACGCAGCTCGGGAGGCCCTGATCACGTGACTCTGCAGGCACTGATCACGTGGCTGATCAAGTACAGATCACGTGACTGAGCATGCACTGATCACGTGGCTATCATGCACTGATCAGGAGACTGCACATGCACTGATGACGTGGCTGATCACGCACTGATCACATGGCTCATCATGCACTGATCACGTGTTTATCAGTCAATGATCAGTGACTGACAGGCGCTGATCATGGGACTGTGCACGCACTGATCACGTGGCTATCATGCACTGATCACGTAACTGGGCATGCACTGATGACGTGGCTGATTGGGCACTGATCCCGAGTTTATCAGGCAGTGATCAGTGACTGACAGGCGCTGATCATGGGACTGTGCACGCACAGATCATGTGGCTGATCAGGAACTGACCACCTGACTGCGCATGCAGTGTTCACGTGTTTATCATATCATATCATATCAATCACGTGATCAGTGTACGATCAGCCACGTGATAATTGCTTGATAGCCACGTGATCAGTTCATGAGAGCCAGGTGATATGTGCATGATCAGTCATGTTATCTGTGTATGATCAGCCACTTGATCAGGGTATCGTAGCCAACTTATCAGTGCATGATACCCACGTAATCAGTGGGTCATCAGTCACGTGATTAGTGCATGATCACCCACCTTATCAGTGCATGATCAGCCACATGATCAGTGCATGATCAGTCACGTCATCATTGTATGATCATCCACATAATCAATGCATGCACACTCAAGTGATCAGTGAATGATAGCCACGTGATCAGTGTGTGATCAGTCACGTGATCAGTGCATGATAGCCACGTGATAAGTGCATGATCAGTCACGTGATCAGTGCATGACCATCCTCATGTTCAGTTCACGGGCAGTCACGTGATTAGTGTATGAACATCCACGTGGTGAGTGCATGAACAGTCAAATGATTAGTGATTTAAAGCCATGTGATCGGTGCAGGATAGCCACGTGATCAGTGCATGATCAGTCACGTGATCATTGTATGATCATCCACGTGATCACGGTAACATAGCCACCTGATCAGTGCATGATAGCCACGTGATCAGTGCATGATTAGTCACGTGATCATTGCATAATCAGCCACGTGATCAGTGCATGTTAGCCAGGTGATAAGTGCATGATCAGTCACGTGATCAGGGTGTATCATCCATGTGATGACTGCATGATCATCCACGTGATCAGTGCATCATCAGTTACGTGAGCAGTGTATATTCAGCAACGTGATCATTGCACGATAGCCACGTGATCAGTGCTTGGGCAGTCATGTGATCAGTGTATGATCATCCACATGATCAGTGCATGCACAGTCACCTGATCAGTGCATGATAGCCACGTGATCAGTGCATGACCATCCACATGATCAGTGTACGTGCAGTCCTGTGATCAGTGTATGAACATCCACGTGGTCAGTGCATGCACAGTCAAATGATTAGAGATTGAAAGCCATGTGATCGGTGCAGGATAGCCACGTGATCAGTGCATGATCAGTCACGTGATCATTGTATGATCATCCACGTGATCACGGTATCATAGCCACCTGATCAGTGCATAATAGCCACGTGATCAGTGCATCATCAGTCCCGTGATCAGTGCATGATCACCCACGTTATCAGTGCACGATCAGCCACATGATCAGTGCATGATCAGTCAGGTTATCACTGTATGATCATCCACGTGATCAGTGCATGGCCAGTCACGTGATCAGTGCATGATAGCCACGTGATAAGTGCATGATCAGTCACGTGATCAGGGTATATCATCCACGTGATCACTACATCATCAGCCATGTGATCAGTGAATGATTGCCACGTGATCAGTGCATGATCAGTTATATGACCAGTGTACATTCAGCCACGTGATCAGTGCATGATAGCCACGTGATCAGTGCATGATCAGTCAAGTGATCAATGCATGATCAGCCACGTGATCAGTGCATGAGAGCCAGGTGATAAGTGCAGGATCAGTCACGTCATCAGTGTGTATCATCAATGTGATGACTGCATGATCAGCCACGTGATCAGTGAATGATTGCCACGTGATCAGTGCATGATCAGTTATATGACCAGTGTACATTCAGCCACGTGATCAGTGCATGATAGCCACATGATCAGTGCATGATCAGTCAAGTGATCAATGCATGATCAGCCACGTGATCAGTGCATGAGAGCCAGATGATAAGTGCAGGATCAGTCACGTGATCAGTGTGTATCATCAATGTGATGACTGCATGATCAGCCACGAGATCAGTGCATGATAGCCACGTGAACAGTGCATGATCAGTCACGTGATCAGTGCATGATCAGCCACCTGATCAGTGCCTGATAGACACGTGATCAGTGCATGATCAGTCACATGATCAGTGCATGATCAGTAACGTGGTCAGTGCAAAATAGCCACGTGATCAGTGCATTATCAGCCACGTGATAACTACATGATCAGGCACGTGATCAGTGAGTGATTGCCACGTGATCAGTGCATGATCAGTTATATGACCAGTGTACATTCAGCCACGTGATCAGTGCATGATAGCCACGTGATCAGTGCATGATCAGTCAGGTGATCAATGCATGATCAGCCACGTGATCAGTGCATGAGAGCCAGGTGATAAGTGCAGGATCAGTCATGTGATCAGTGTGTATCATCAATGTGATGACTGCATGATCAGCCACGTGATCAGTGCATGATAGCCACATGATCAGTGCATGATCAGTCAAGTGATCAATGCATGATCAGCCACGTGATCAGTGCAAGAGAGCCAGGTGATAAGTGCAGGTTCAGTCACGTGATCAGTGTGTATCATCAATGTGATGACTGCATGATCAGTCAGGTGATCAGTGCATGATCAGCCACCTGATCAGTGCCTGATAGACACGTGATCAGTGCATGATCAGTCACATGATCAGTGCATGATCAGTCACGTGGTCAGTGCAAGATAGCCACGTGATCAGTGCATTATCAGCCACGTGATAACTACATGATCAGGCACGTGATCAGTGAGTGATTGCCACGTGATCAGTGCATGATCAGTTATATGACCAGTGTACATTCAGCCACGTGATCAGTGCATGATAGCCACGTGATCAGTGCATGATCAGTCAGGTGATCAGTGCATGATCAGTCAGGTGATCATTGCATGATCAGTCACGTGATCAGGGTGTATCATCCATGTGATAACTGCATGATCAGCCACGGGATCAGTGCATGATAGCCACGTGATCATTGCATGATCAGTTACGTGAGCAGTGTATGATCATCCACATGATCAGTGCATGCACAGGCACCTGATCAGTGCATGATGGCCACGTGATAAGTGCATGATCAGTCACGTGAT
Organism: Bos javanicus; assembly: GCF_032452875.1. NCBI lineage: Eukaryota > Metazoa > Chordata > Mammalia > Artiodactyla > Bovidae > Bos > Bos javanicus. Next base: position 1,100,056 of record NC_083895.1, on the reverse strand, counting down.
CAGTGCATGACCATCCACGTGATCAGTGCATGACCATGCACATGATCAGTGCACGTGCAGTCACGTGATCAATGTATGAACTCCAGGTGGTCAGTGCATGCACAGTCAAATGATTAGTCATTGAAAGCCATGTGATCAGTGCATGATGAGTAACATGATCACTGCATCTGCAGTCACGTGGTCAGTGCATGATAGCCACATGTTCAGTGCATGATCAATCATGTAATCAATGCATGATCAGCCACGTGATCAGTGAATGATATCCACCTTATCAGGGCATAAGAGCCACGTGATCAGTGCATGATCAGACACGTGATCAGTGCATGATCAGACACGTGATCAGTGCATTATCAGTTACGTGATCACTGTATCCCCAGTCACGAGATCAGGGCATGATCAGGCACGTGATCAGTGCATGATAGCCAAGTGATTAGTGCATGATCAGTCACGTGATCAGTGCATGATCAGTCACGTGATCAGTGCAAGACAGCCACGTGATCAGTGCATGATCAATCACGTAATCAATGCATGATCAGCCACATGATCAGTGAATGATAGCCACCTGATGAGGGCATAATAGCCACGTGATCAGTGCATGATCAGACAAGTGATCAGTGCATGATCCGACACGTGATCAGTGCATGATCAGTTACGTGATCACTGCATCCACAGTCACGAGATCAGGGCATGATCAGGCAGGTGATCAGTGCATGATAGCCACGTGATCAGTGCATGATCAGTCACATGATCAGTGCATGATCAGCCACCTGATCAGTGCCTGATAGCCACGTGATCAGTGCATGATAGCCACGTGATCAGTGCATGATCAGTCACGTGATCAGTGCAAGATCAGCCACCTGATCAGGGCATAATAGCCACGTGATCAGTGCATGATCAGTCACATGATCAGTGTATGATCAGTCACGTAATCAATGCATGATCAGCCACGTGATCAGTGAATGATACTCACCTGATCAGGGCATAATAGCCACGTGATCAGTGCATGATCAGACACGTGATCAGTGCATGATCAGACACGTGATCAGTGCGTGATCAGTTACGTGATCACTACATCCTCAGTCACGAGATCAGGGCATGATCAGACACGTGATCAGTTCATGATAGCCACGTGATCATTGCATGATCAGTCACGTGATCAGTGCATGATCAGCCACCTGATCAGTGCATGATAGCCACGTGATCAGTGCATGATAGCCACGTGATCAGTGCATGATCAGTCACGTGATCATTGCATGATCAGCCACGTGATCAGTGCATGATAGCCAGGTGATAAGTGCATGATCAGTCACGTCCTCAGTGTGTATCATCCATGTGATGACTGCATGATCATCCACGTGATCATTGCATGATCACTTACGTGAGCAGTGTATATTCAGCCACGTGATCAGTGTACGATAGCCACGTGATCAGTGCACGATCAGTCACATGATCAGTGCATGATCAGTCACGTGATCAGTGCAAGATAGACAAGTGATCAGTGTCTGATCAGTCACGTGAGCAGTGTATGATCAGCCACGTGATCAGTGCATGATATCCACGTGATCAGTGCATGGTAGCCACGTGATCAGTGCAAGATCTGTCACGTGAGCTGTTTATGATCAATCACGTGATCAGTGTATGATCAGCCACGTGATAATTGCATGATAGCCATGTGATCAGTTCAAGAGAGCCAGGTGATCAGTGCATGATCATTCATGTAATCTGTGTATGATCAGCCACTTGATCAGGGTATCATAGCGAACTTATCAGTGCATGATACCCTCGTAATCAGTGGGTCATCAGTCACGTGATTAGTGCATGATCACCCACCTTATCAGTGCATGATCAGCCATGTGATCAGTGCATGATCAGTCCCGTCATCATTGTATGATCATCCACGTAATCAATGCATGCAAAGTCAAATGATCAGTGAATGATAGCCACGTGTTCAGTGTGTGATCAGCCACGTGATCAGTACTTGATATCCACGTGATCAGTGCATGATAGCCACGTTATCAGTGAATGATCAGCCACATGATCAGTGCATTATCAGCCACATGCTCAGTGCATGATCAGTCACATGAACAGTGCATGATCAGTCACGTGATCAGTGCAAGATAGCCACGTGATCAGTGCATTATCAGCGACGTGATCAGTGCATGTTCAGTCACGTGATCAGTGCATGATCAGCCACGTGATCAGTGCATGATCAGTCTCGTGATCAGTGCATGGTCAGCCACGTGATCAGTGAATGATACCCAGCTGATCAGTGCGTGATAGCCACGTGTTCAGTTCATGATTAGTCACGTGATCTGTGCATGATCAGCCACGTGATCTATGCATGATCAGCCACGTGATCAGTGTATGATGAGCCACGTGATCGGTGCATGATAACCATGTGATCAGTGCATGATCAGACACGTGATAAGTGTATGATCATCCACGTGATCACGGTATCATAGCCACCTGATCAGTGCATGATAGCCACATGATCAATGCATCATCAGTCACGAGATCAGTGTACATTCAGCCACGTGATCAGTGCATGATAGCCACGTGATCAGTGCATGATTAGTCACGTGATCATTGCATGATCAGCCACGTAATCAGTGCATGTTAGCCAGGTGATAAGTGCATGATCAGTCACGTGATCAGGGTGTATCATCCATGTGATGACTGCATGATCATCCACGTGATCATTGCATGATCAGTTACGTGAGCAGTGTATATTCAGCAATGTGATCATTGCACGATAGCCACGTGATCAGTGCTTGGGCAGTCACGTGATCAGTGTATGATCATCCACATGATCAGTGCATGCACAGTCACCTGATCAGTGCATGATAGCCACGAGATCAGTGCATGACCATCCACATGATCAGTGCACGTGCAGTCATGTGATCAGTGTATGAACATCCACGTGGTCAGTGCATGCACAGTCAAATGATTAGAGATTGAAAGCCATGTGATCGGTGCAGGATAGCCACGTGATCAGTGCATGATAGTCATGTGATCAGTGCATGATCAGAAACGTTATCAGTGCATGATCAGACACGTGATCAGTGCATGATCAATCATGTAATCAATGCATGATCAGCCACGTGATCTGTGAATGATAGCCACCTGATCAGGGCATAATAGCCACGTGATCAGTGCATGATCAGACACATGTTCAGTGCATGATCAGACACGTGATCAGTGCATGATAGCCACGTGATCAGTGCATGATCAGACAGGTGATCAGTGCATGATCAGTTACGTGATCACTGCATCCTCAGTCACGAGATCAGGGCATGATCATGCACGTGATCATTGCATGATAGCCACGTGATCAGTGCATGATCAGTCACGTGATCAGTGCATGATCAGCCACGTGATCAGTGGCTTATAGCCACGTGATCAGTGCATGATCAGTCACATGATCACTGCATGATAAACACGTGATCAGTGCGTGATCAGCCACGTGATCAGTGCATGCCCAGTCACGTGTCAATCCATGATAACCACGTGATCAGTGCATGATCAGTCACATGATCATTACATGATTAGTCACGTTATCAGTGCATGATCAGCCACGTGATCAGTGAATGATCATCCACATGATCAGTGCATGATACCCAGGTAATCAGTGCATGATCAATCACATTTTCAGTGTATGATCAGCCACGTGAGCAGTGCGTGCTCAGTCACGTGATCAGGGCCTGCTGAGCTGCGTTATTCCTCTCTACTCACCTGCTTGACAATTGCCAGCTGAGCTGCATGATTCCTGCCTGTCATCTGCGTGACAATTGCCAGCTGTGCTGTGTAATTCCTGCCTCCTCAGCTGCTTGATTATTGCCAGCTGAGCAGCATGATTCCTCACAGCTGAGTTCCATGATTATTGCCTGCTGACTGTTTGATTCGTGCCTACTCAGCTCTTTGTTTATTGCCTCCAGAGGCACATGATCAGTGTATGATAGCAAACATGATCAGTGCATGATCAGTCACATGATCAGCGACATTAAGTCACGTGATCACTACATGAGTGTTATGTGATCAGTCCATTGTCAGTCACGGTATCAGTGCATGATCAGCCACGTGATCAGTGCATGCACATTCACGTAATCAGGGCCTTTCAGTCACGTGATCACTGCATGATAAACACGTGATCAGTGCGTGATCAGCCACGTGATCAGTGCATGCACAGTCACGTGTCAATGCATGATAGCCACGTGATCAGAGAAAGATAGCACCGTGATCAGTGCATGATCAGTCACGTGATCAGTGTATGATCAGCCACCTGTACAGTGTGTGATGTCACGAGATCAGGGCCTGCTGAGCTGCGGGATTCCTGTCTTCTCAGCTTAGTGACAATTGCGAGCTGAGCTGCGTTATTCCTGCCTGCTAATCTGCTGGATAATTTCCAGCTGAGCTGCGTGATTCCTTCCTGCTCATCTGCTTGAATACTGCCAGCTGAGCTGCGTTATTCCTGCCTGCTCAGCTGCTTGATTGTTGCCAGCTGAGCAGAATGATTCATCACAGCTGAGGTCCATGATTATTGCCTGTTGATATCGTGATTCGTGCCTGCTCAGCTCTTTGATTATTGCCTTCTGAGGGACATCATCAGTGCATGGTAGCCAAGTGATCAGCGCATGATCAGTCACATGACCAGCGCCATTCAGACATGTGATCACTGCATGCTCATCCGCTTGATGAGTTCATGGTCAGCAACGGGATTAGTGCATCATCAGCCACGTGATCAGTGAATAATAGCCACCTGATCAGTGCATGATAGCCACGTGATCAGTGCATGATGAGTCACGTGATCATTGCATGATCAGTCAAGTGATCAGCACATGATCAGCCACGTGATTAGTGCATGATCTGCCACGTGATCAGTGAATGATCAATCACGTGATCAGTGCATGATCAGCCACGTGATCAGTGAATGATAGCCACCTGATAAGTGCATGAAGGCCACGTGATCAGTACATGATCATTAACATGATCAGTGCATGATAATTTACCTGATCAGTGCATGCGCAGTCACGTGATCAATGAATGATAGACACCACGAGATCAGTGCATGATAGCCACCTGATTAGTACAGGATCATTCACATGATCAGTGCATGATCAGCCACGTGACCAGTGATTGATAGACACCTGATCAGTGCATGATAGCCAGGTGATCAGTGCATGATCAGTCACGTAATCAGTGCCTGATCAGTCACGTGATCATTGCATAATTCGACACATGACCAGTGAATGATAGCCACCAGATCAGTGAATGATAGCCACCTGATCATTGGATGATAGCCACGTGATCAGTGCCTGATCAGTCACGTGATCAGTCCATGATCAGTCACGTGACCAGTACAGGGTAGCTACCTGACCATTGCATGATCAGCCACGTGATCAGTACATGATAGCCACGTGATCTGTGCATGATCAGTTACGAAAGCGGTGTATGATCAGCCACGTGATCAGTGCATGATAGCCACGTGATGACTGCATGTTCAGTCACGTGATAGGTGTATGACCAGCCACCTGATCAGTGCGTGATATCCACGTGATCTGTGCATGATAGCCACGTGATCAGTTCATGATTAGTCACGTGACCTGTGCATGACCAGGAATGTGAACAGTGTATGATCAGCCACGGGATCAGTGCATGATAACCACGTGAACAGTGCATGAGCAGTCACATGATTAGTGCAAGATCAGTCACGTGATCAGTGCATGATCAGCCACGTGATCAGTGCATGATCAGACACGTGGTCAGTGCATGATCAGTCACGTGATCAGTGCATGATCAATTAGGTGATCAGTGCAAGATCAGTCATGTGACCAGTACATGGTAGCCACGTGATCATTGCATGATCAGCCACGTGATCAGTGCATGATAGCCACGTGATCAGTGCATGATAGCCACGTGATCAGTGCATGATCAGTCACGTGAACAGTGCATGATCAGTCACGTGATCAGTGTATGATCACCCACGTGATCAATGCATGATCAATTACGTGATCAGTGCATGATCAGTCATGTGACCAGTACATGGTAATTATGTGATCATTGTATAGTCAGCCACGTAAGCAGTGCATGATAGTAACGTGATCAGTGCATGATCAGTCACGTGATCAGTGCATGATCAGTCACGTGACCAGTACATGTTAGCTACGTGATCATTGCAGGTTCAGCCACGTGAGCACTGCATGATACACACATGATTAGTGCATGATCAGCTACGTGATAAGTTCCTGATCAGACACGTGAACAGTGTATGATCAGCCACGTGATCAGTGCATGATAGCCACATGATGTGTGCATAATCAGTTACGTGAGCAGAGTATGATCAGCCACGTGAGCAGTGCATGATAGCCATGTGATATGTGCATGGTCAGACACGTGAACAGTGTATGATCAGCCACATGATCAGTGCATGATATCCAAGTGATTAGTGCATGATCAATCACGTGATCAGTGTATGATCAGCCCCGTGATCAGTGCATGATCAATTACCTGATCAATGCATGAGCAGTCACGTGACCAGTACATGGTTGCTACGTGATCATTGCATGATCAGCCACGTGAGCAGAGCATGATAGCCACGTGATCAGTGCATGATCATTCATGTGATCAGTACATGATCAGTCACGTGAACAGTGCATGATCATTTTCGTGATCTGTGCATGATCAGTCACGTGACCAGTATATGGTAGCTACGTGATCATTGCATGACCAGCCACGTGAGCAGTGCATGATAGCCACGTGATGTGTGCATGATCAGTTACATGAGCAGAGTATGATCAGCCACGTGAGCAGTGCATGATAGCCACGTGATGTGTGCGTGGTCAGACACGGGAACAGTGTATCATCAGCCACGTGAGCAGTGCATGATAGCCACATGATCAGTGCGTGATCAGACACGTGATCAGTGCATGATCAGTCACGTGATCAGTGCATGATAGCCATGTGATCAGTGCATGATATCCACGTGATCGGTGCATGATCAGTCACGTGATCAGTGCATGATCAGTCACGTGATCAGTGTATGATCATCCAGGTGATCAGTGCATGTGGAGTCATGTAATCAATGCATGATAGGGCCGTGATCAGTGCACGTTCAGTCCCGTGATGAGTGTATGATCAGCCAAGTGATCAGTGCAAGATAGCTACGTGATCAGTGCATGATCAGTCACATGATCATGCTTGCTCAGCCACGTCATCAGTGCATGAGAGCCACGTGATCAGTGCATGATCAGTCACGTGATAGGTGTGTGATCAGCCATGTGAACAGTGCATGCTCAATCACGTCATCAGGGCCTGCTGAGCTGTGTGATTACTGTCTGCTCATCTGCTTGACAATTGCCAGCTGAGCTGCCCGATTCCTGCCTGTTATCTCCTTGACAATTGCCACATGTGCTGCATAATTGCTGCCTGCTCATCTACTTGATTATTGCCAGAAGAGCAGCATGATTTCTCAGAGCTGAGTTCCATGATTATTGCCTGCTGACTGATTCCTGCCTACTCAGCTCTTTGTTCATTGCCTCCAGAAGCACATGATCAGTGTAACACACCCAACATGATCAGCACATGATCAGTCACATGATCAATGCATGATAAGCCAGGTGATCAGTGCATGATCAATTACGTGATCAGTGCATGATCAGTCATGTGACCAGTACATGGTAGCTGCGTGATCATTGCATGATCAGCCACGTGAGCAGTGCATGATAGGAACGTGATCAGTGCATGATCAGTCACGTGATCAGTGCATGATCGGTCAAGTGATCAGTGCATGATCAGCCACGAGATCAGTGCATTATATCCAAGTGATCAGTGCATGATAGCCACGTGATCAGTGCATGAGAGCCACGTGATCATTGCATGAGAGCCACGTGATCAGTGCATGATCAGTCACGTGATTCATGTGTGATCAGCCACGTGATCAGTGCATGATGAGCCCCGTGATCAGTGCATGATCAATTACGTGATCAGTGCATGATCAGTCACGTGACCAGTACATGGTTTCTACGTGATCATTGCATGATCAGCCACGTGACCAGTACATGTTAGCTACGTGATCATTGCAGGTTCAGCCACGTGAGCACTGCATGATACACACGTGATCAGTGCATGATCAGTTACGTGATAAGTTCCTGATCAGACACGTGAACAGTGTATGATCAGCCACGTGATCAGTACATGAGAGCCACGTGATCATTGCATGATCAGTCACGTGATAGGTGTATGATCAGCCACGTGATCCGTGCATCATATCCACGTGATCAGTGCATGATACCCACGTCATCAGTTAATGATTAGTCACGTGATCTGTGCATGACCAGGCACGTGATCAGTGTATGATCAGCCATGTGACCACTGCATTATAGCTACGTGATCAGTTCATGATCAGTCACGTGATCACTGCATGAACAGTCACGTGATTTGTGCATGATGATCCACGTGATCAGTGCATGATCAATTACGTGATCAGTGCCTGATCAGTCACGTGACCAGTACATGCTAGCTACGTGATCATTGCATGATCAGCCACAAGAGCAGTGAATGATAGCCACGTGATCAGTTCATGATTAGTCAAAAGATCTGTGCATGACATGGCACGTGATCAGTGTATGATCAGCCACGTGATCAGTGCATGATCAATTACGTGGTCAGTGCATGATCAGGCACGTGACCAGTATATGGTAGCTACGTGATCAGTGCATGATCAGCCACGTGAGCAGTGCATGTTAGCCACGTGATCAGTGCATGATCAGTCACATGATCAGTGCATGATCAGTCACGTGATCAGTGCACGATCAGCCCCGTGATCAGTGCATGATCAATTACGTGATCAGTGCGTGATCAGTGCATGATCAGTCACGTGACCAGTACGTGGTAGCTACGTGATCATTGCATGATCAGCCACGTGATCAGTGCATGATAGCCACGTGATCAGTGCATGATATTCACGTCATCAGTACATGATCAGTCACGTGAAAAGTGCATAATCATTTTCGTGATCTGTGCATGATCAGTCACGTGACCAGTACGTGGTAGCTACGTGATCATTGCATGATCAGCCACGTGATCAGTGCATGATAGCCCCTTGATCAGTGCGTGATCAGCCACGTGATCAGTGCATAATATCTACATGATCAGTGTAGGATAGCCACGTGATCACTTCATGATTAGTCACGTGATCTGTACATGATCAGTCACGTGATACGTGTGTGATCAGCCACGTGACAAATACATGGTAGCTACGTGATCATTGCATGATCAGCCACGTGATCAGTGCATGATCATCCACACGATCAGTGCATGGGCAGTCATGGGATCAGTGCATGATATAGACGTGATCAGTGCATGAACAGCCACGTGATCATTGCATGATCAGACACGTGAGCAGTGCATGATAGCCACGTGATCATTGCATGATCGGTCACGTGATCAGTGCACGATCAGCCACGAGATTAGTGCATGATCAATTACGTGATCATTGCATGATCAGTCACGTGACCAGTACATGGTAGCTACGTGATCATTGCATGATCAGCCACGTGATCAGTGCAGTACAGCCACGTGATAACCTCATGATAAGTCACGTGATCTGTACATGATCAGTTACGGGACAGGTGTGTGATCAGCCACGTGATCAGTGCGTGATGAGCCACATGATCAGTGCAGGATCAATTACGAGATCAGCGCATGATCAGTCACGTGACCAGTACATGGTAGCTAGGTGATAATTGCATGATCAGCCATGTTATTAGTGCATGATAGCCAAGTGATCAGTGCATGATATCCACGTGATCGGTGCATGATCAGTCACGTGATCAGTGCATGGTCAGTCACGTGATCAGTGCATGATCAGTCACGTGATCAGTGTATGATCATCCACGTGATCAGTGCATGTGGAGTCATGTAATCAATGCATGATAGCGCCGTGATCAGTGCACGATCAGTCCCGTGATGAATGTATGATCAGCCAAGTGATCAGTGCAAGATAGCTACGTGATCACTGCATGATCAGTCACATGATCATGCTTGCTCAGCCACGTCATCAGTGCATGAAAGCCACGTGATCAGTGCATGATCACTCACGTGATAGGTGTGTGATCAGCCACGTGAACAGTGCATGCTCAATCACGTCATCAGGGCCTGCTGAGCTGTGTGATTACTGTCTGCTCATCTGCTTGACAATTGCCAGCTGAGCTGCACGATTCCTGCCTGTTATCTCCTTGACAATTGCCACCTTTGCTGCGTAATTCCTGCCTGCTCATCTACTTGATTATTGCCAGATGAGCAGCATGATTTCTCAGAGCTGAGTTCCATGATTATTGCCTGCTAACTGATTCCTGCCTACTCAGCTCTTTGTTCATTGCCTCCAGAAGCACATGATCAGTGTAACACACCCAACATGATCAGCACATGATCAGTCACATGATCAATGCATGATAAGCCAGGTGATCAGTGCATGATCAATTACGTGATCAGTGCATGATCAGTCATGTGACCAGTACATGGTAGCTGCGTGATCATTGCATGATCAGCCACGTGAGCAGTGCATGATAGGAACGTGATCAGTGCATGATCAGTCACGTGATCAGTGCATGATCGGTCAAGTGATCAGTGCATGATCAGCCACGAGATCAGTGCATTATATCCACGTGATCAGTGCATGATAGCCACGTGATCAGTGCATGAGAGCCACGTGATCAGTGCATGAGAGCCACGTGATCAGTGCATGATCAGTCACGTGATTCATGTGTGATCAGCCACGTGATCAGTGCATGATGAGCCCCGTGATCAGTGCATGATCAATTACGTGATCAGTGCATGATCAGTCACGTGACCAGTACATGGTTTCTACGTGATCATTGCATGATCAGCCACGTGACCAGTACATGTTAGCTACGTGAACATTGCAGGTTCAGCCACGTGAGCACTGCATGATACACACGTGATCAGTGCATGATCAGTTACGTGATAAGTTCCTGATCAGACACGTGAATAGTGTATGATCAGCCACGTGATCAGTGCATGATAGTTTCGTGATCAGTTCATGATTAGTCACGTGTACTGTGCATGACAGGCATGTAATCAGTGCATGATATCCATGTGATCAGTGAATTATAGCCACGTGATCAGTTCATGATAGTCACGTGATCAGTGCATGACCAGGCACGTGAACAGTGTATGATCAGCCACATGAACAGTGCATTATAGCCACATGATCAGTGCATGATCAGTCAAGTAATCAGTGCGTGAACAGTCCCGTGATCAGTGCATGATGAGCCATGTGATCAGTGCAGGATCAATTACGTGATCAGTCCATGATCAGTCACGTGACCAGTACACGGTTGCTACGTGATCATTGCATGATAGTCACGTGATCAGTACATGATCAGTCACGTGAAAAGTGCATGATCATTTTCGTGAACTGTGCATGATCAGTCATGTGACCAGTACATGGGAGCTACGTAATCATTGCATGACGAGCCACGTGAGCAGTGCATGATAGCCACGTGATGTATGCATGGTCAGACACGTGAACAGTGTATGATCAGCCACGTGATCAGTGCATGATATCCAAGTGATTAGTGCATGATCAATCACGTGATGAGTGTATGATCAGCCCCGTAAGCAGTGCATGATAGCCACATGATCAGTGCGTGATCAGACACGTGATCAGTGCATGATCAGTCACATGATCAGTGCATGATAGCCACGTGATCAGTGCATGTTATCCACGTGATCGGTGCATGATCAGTCACGTGATCAGTGCATGGTCAGTCACGTGATCAGTGCATGATAGGTCACGTGATCAGTGCATGATCAGCCACGAGATCAGTGCATTATATCCACGTGATCAGTGCATGATAGCCACGTGATCAGTGCATGAGAGCCACGTGATCATTGCATGAGAGCCACGTGATCGGTGCATGATCAGTCACGTGATAGGTGTGTGATCAGCCACGTGAACAGTGCATGCTCAATCACGTGATTAGGGCCTGCAGAGCTGCGTGATTACTGTCTGCTCATCTGCTTGACAATTTCCAGCTGAGCTGCACGATTCCTGCCTGTTATCTCCTTGACAATTGCCACCTGTGCTGTGTAATTCCTGCCTGCTCATCTACTTGATTATTGCCAGCTGAGCATCATGATTTCTCAGAGATGAGTTCCATGATTATTGCCTGCTGACTGATTCCTGCCTACTCAGCTCTTTGTTCATTGCCTCCAGAGGCACATGATCAGTGTAACACACCCAACATGTTCAGCACATGATCAGTCACATGATCAATGCATGATAAGCCAGGTGATCAGTGCATGATCAATTACGTGATCAGTGCATGATCAGTCATGTGACCAGTACATGGTAGCTGCGTGATCATTGCATGATCAGCCACGTGAGCAGTGCATGATAGGAACGTGATCAGTGCATGATCAGTCACGTGATCAGTGCATGATCGGTCAAGTGATCAGTGCATGATCAGCCACGTGATCAGTGCATGATATCCACGTGATCAGTGCATGATAGCCACGTGATCAGTGCATGAGAGCCATGTGATAAGTGCATGAGAGCCACTTGATCAGTGCATGATTAGTCACGTGATTCATGTGTGATCAGCCACGTGATCAGTGCATGATGAGCCCCGTGATCAGTGCATGATCAATTACGTGATCAGTGAATGATCAGTCACGTAACCAGTACATGGTTGCTACGTGATCATTGCATGATCAGCCACGTGAGCAGAGCATGACAGCCTCGTGGTGAGTGCATGATCAGTCACGTGATCAGTACATGATCAGTCACGTGAACAGTGCATGATCATTTACGTGATCTGTGCATGATCAGTCACGTGACCAGTATATGGAAGCTACGTGATCATTGCATGACGAGCCACGTGAGCAGTGCATGATAGCCACGTGATGTGTTCATGATCAGTGACGTGAGCAGAGTATGATCAGCCACATGATCAGTGCATTAGTGCCACGTGATCAGTGCATGATCAGTCACGTGACAGGTGTGTGATCAGCCACGTGAACAGTGCATGTTCAGCTACGTCATCAGTGCATGATAGCCACGTGATCAGTGCATGATCAGTTACGTGAGCACCTGAGCAGTGCATGGTCAGACACGTGAACAGTGTATGATCAGCCACGTGATCAGTGCATGATATCCAAGTAATCAGTGCATGATCAATCATGTGATCAGTGTATGATTAGCCACGTGAACAGTGCATAATAGCCACGTGATCAGTGTATGATCCGTCACCTGATGGGTGGATGATCAGTCACGTGACCGGTACATGGTAGCTACATGATCATTGCATGATCAACCACGTGAGTAGTGCACGATAGCCATGTGATCAGTGCATTATCAGTCACGTGATCAGTGCATGATCAGTCACGTAATCTGTGCATGACCAGGCACGTAATCAGTGTATGACCAGCCAAGTGATCACTGCATGATAGCCACGTGATCAGTTCATGATCAGTTTCGGGAGCAGAGTATGATCAGCCTCTTGATCAGTGCATGATTGCCACGTGATCAGTGCATGATCAGTCAAGTGCTCAGTGCATGAACAGTCATGTGATCAGTGCATGATGAGCCACGTGATCAGTGCAGGATCAATTACGTGATCAGTGCATGATCAGTCACGTGACCAGTTCATGGTTCTACGTGATTATTGCATGATCAGCCACGTGAGCAGTGCATGATAGCCACGTGATCAGTGCATGATCAGTCATGTAATCTGTGCATGACCAGGCACGTGAATAGTGTATGATATTCCAAGTGATCAGTGCATTATAGCCACGTGATCACTGCATGATCAGTCACGAGATCAGTGTATGATCAGCCACGTGATCAGTGCATGATCAGCCACATGATCAGTGCATGATCAATTACGTGCTCAGTGCATGATCAGTCACGTGACCAGTACATGGTAGATACGTGATTATTGCATGATCAGCCACGTGAGACGTGCATGATAGCCACGAGATCAGTGCATGACCAGTCACGAGATCAGTGCATGATCAGTCACGTGAACAGTGCATGATAAGTCACCTGATCAGTGCATGATCAATTACATGATCAGTGCATGATCACTCACATGACCAGTACATGGTAGCTACGTGATCATTGCATTATCAGCCACGTGAGCAGTGCATGATAGCCACGTGATCAGTGCATGATCAGTCACATGATCACTGCATGAACAATCACGTGAACAGTGCCTGATAAGTCACCTGATCAGTGCATGATCAATTACGTAATCAGTGCATGATCACTCACGTGACCAGTACATGGTAGCTACGTAATCATTGCATGACCAGCCATGTGAGCAGTGCATGATAGCCACGTGATAACTGCATGATGTGTCACATGATCAGTGTATGATCATCCACGTTATCAGTGCATGGGCAGTTATGTGATCAGTGCATGATATAGACGTGATCAGTGCATGATCAGTCTCGTGATCAGTGCATGATAGCCACGTGATCAGTGCATGATAGTCACGTGATCAGTACATGATCAGTCACGTGAAAAGTGCATGATCATTTTCGTGATCTGTGCATGATCAGTCACGTGACCAGTATATGGTAGCTACGTGATCATTGCATGACCAGCCACGTGAGCAGTGCAGGATAACCACGTGATGTGTGCATGATGAGTTACGTGAGCAGAGTATGATCAGCCACGTGAGCAGTGCATGATAGCCACGTGATGTGTGCATGGTCAGACAGGTGAACAGTGTATGATCAGCCACGTGATAAGTGCATGATATCCAAGTGATCAGTGCATGATCAATCACGTGATCAGTGTATGATCAGCCCCGTGATCAGTGCATGATCAATTATGTGATCAGTGCATGATCAGTCATGTGAGCAGTACATGGTTGCTACGTGATCATTGCATGATCAGCCCCGTGAGGAGAGCATGATAGCCACGTGATCAGTGCATGATCAGTCACGTGATCAGTACATGATCAGTCACGTGAACAGTGCATGATCATTTTCGTGATCTGTGCATCATCAGTCACGTGACCAGTATATGGAAGCTACGTGATCATTGCATGACCAGCCACGTGAGCAGTGCATGATAGCCACGTGATGTGTGCATGATCAGTTACGTGAGCAGAGTATGATCAGCCACGTGAGCAGTGCATGATAGCCACGTGATGTGTGCATGGTCAGACACGTGATCAGTGCATGATCAGTCACGTGATCAATGCATGATCAGTCACGGGATCAGTGCATGATAGCCACGTGATCACTGCATGATCTGTCACATGATCAGTGTATGATAATATGCGTGATCAGTGCATGGGCAGTCATGTGATCACTGCATGATATAGACTTGATCAGTGCATGATCAGTCTCATGATCAGTGCATGATCAACCACGGGATCACTGCACGATAGCCAGGTAATGAGTGCATGGTAGCCAGATGATCAGTGCATTATCAGTCACGTGATCAGTGCGTGATCAGTCACGTAATCTGTGCATTACAAGGCACGTAATCAGTGTATGACCAGCCAAGTGATCAGTGCATGATATCCACGTGATCACTGTATGATCAGTCACGAGAACAGTGTATGATCAGCCACGTGATCAGTGCATGATCAGCCACATGATCAGTGCATGATCAATTATGTGATCAGTGCATGATCAGTCACGTGACCAGTACATGGTGGCTACGTGATCATTGCATGATCAGCCACGTGATCAGTGCATGATAGCCACGAGATCAGTGCATTACCAGTCACGTGATCAGTGCATGATCAGTCACATGATCAGTGTATGATCATCCACGTGATCAGTGCATGTGGAGTCATGTAATCAATGCATGATAGCGCCGTGATCAGTGCACGATCAGTCCCGTGATGAGTGTATGATCAGCCAAGTGATCAGTGCAAGATAGCTACGTGATCAGTGCATGATCAGTCACATGATTAGTGCGTGATCAGCCACGTCATCAGTGCATGATAGCCACGTGATCAGTGCATACAATTACGTGATCAGTGCATGCGCAATCACGTGATCAGTGCATGAGAGCCAGGTGATCAGTGCATGATCAATCACGTGATAGGTGTTTGATCAGCCACGTGAACAGTGCATGCTCAGTCACGTGATTAGGGCCTGCTAAGCTGCGTGATTACTGTCTGCTCATCTGCTTGACAATTGCCAGCTGAGCTGCACAATTCCTGCCTGTCATCTCCTTGACAATTGCCACCTTTGCTGCGTAATTCCTGCCTGCTCATCTACTTGATTATTGCCAGCTGAGCAGCATGGTTTCTAAGAGCTGAGTTGCATGATTATAGCCTGCTGACTGATTCCTGCCTACTCAGGTCTATGTTCATTGCCTCCAGAGGCACATGAACAGTGTATGACACCAAACATGATCAGCACATGATCAGTCACATGATCAATGCATGATAAGCCAGGTGATCAGTGCATGATCAATTACGTGATCAGTGCATGATCACTCATGTGACCAGTACATGGTAGCTGCGTGATCATTGCATGATCAGCCACGTGAGCAGTGCATGATAGCCACGTGATCCGTGCATGGTCAGTCACGTGATCAGTGCATGACCAGTCACGTGATCAGTGCACGATCAGCCACGTGATCAGTGCATGATCAATTATGTGATCATTGCATGATCCGTCACGTGACCAGTACATGGTAGCTACGTGATCATTGGATGATCAGCCACGTGATCAGTGCAGGATAGCCACGTGATAACTTCATGATTAGTCACGTGATCTGTACATGATCAGTTACGTGACATGTGTGTGATCAGCCACGTGATCCGAGCGTGATGAGCCACATGATCAGTGCAGGATCAATTACGAGATCAGTGCATGATCAGTCACGTGACCAGTACATGGTAGCTAGGTGATAATTGCATGATCAGCCATGTTATTAGTGCATGATAGCCAAGTGATCAGTGCATGATAGTCACGTGATCAGTGCATGATCAGTCACGTGATACGTGCGTGATCAGGCACGTGATCAGTGCATGATATCAGTGCATGATAGCCACGTGATCAGTGCATGATAGCCACGTGATCAGTGCATGATCAGTCACGTGATACGTGTGTGATCAGCCACGTGATCAGTGCATGATAGCAACGTGATCAGTGCATGATCAGTCACGTGATACGTGTGTGAGCAGCCACCTGATCAGTGCATGATATCCACGTGATCAGTTCATGATATCCACGTGATCAGTGCATGATGAGCCACGTGATCAGTGCAGGATCAATTACTTGATCAGTGCATGATCAGTCACGTGACCAGTAAATAGTTGCAACGTGATCATTTTGTGATGAGCCACGTGAGTAGAGCATGATAGCCACGTGATCAGTGCATGATCAGTCAGGTGATCAGTACATGATCAGTCACGTGAACAGTGCATGATCATTTACGTGATCTGTGCATGATCAGTCACATGACCAGTAGATGGTCGCTACGTGATCATTCCATGACGAGCCACGTGAGCAGTGCATGATAGCCACATGATGTGTGCATGATCAGTTACATGAGCACAGGATGATCAGCCACGTGATCAGTGCATGAGTGCCCCGTGATCAGTGCATGATCAGTCACGTGATCAGTGCATGATCAGTCATGTAATCTGTGCATGACCAGGCACGTGAATAGTGTATGATATTCCAAATGATCAGTGCATTATAGCCACGTGATCACTGCATGATCAGTCACGAGATCAGTGTATGATCAGCCACGTGATCAGTGCATGATCAGCCACATGATCAGTGCATGATCAATTACGGGCTCAGTGCATGATCAGTCACGTGACCAGTACATGGTAGCTACGTGATCATTACATGATCAGCCACGTGAGACGTGCATGATAGCCACGAGATCAGTGCATGACCAGTCACGAGATCAGTGCATGATCAGTCACGTGAACAGTGCATGATAAGTCACCTGATCAGTGCATGATCAATTACGTGATCAGTGCATGATCACTCACATGACCAGTACATGGTAGCTACGTGATAACTGCATGATCAGCCACGTGAGCAGTGCATGATAGCCACGTGATCAGTGCATGATCAGTCAGCTGATCAGTACATGATCAGTCACGTGAACAGTGCATGATCATTTACGTGATCTGTGCATGATCAGTCACATGACCAGTAGATGGTCGCTACGTGATCATTCCATGACGAGCCACGTGAGCAGTGCATGATAGCCACATGATGTGTGCATGATCAGTTACATGAGCACAGGATGATCAGCCACGTGATCAGTGCATGAGTGCCCCGTGATCAGTGCATGATCAGTCACGTGATCAGTGCATGATCAGTCATGTAATCTGTGCATGACCAGGCACGTGAATAGTGAATGACATTCCAAGTGATCAGTGCATTATAGCCACGTGATCACTGCATGATCAGTCACGAGATCAGTGTATGATCAGCCACATGATCAGTGCATGATCAGCCACATGATCAGTGCATGATCAATTACGTGCTCAGTGCATGATCAGTCACGTGACCAGTACATGGTAGCTACGTGATCATTGCATGATCAGCCACGTGAGACGTGCATGATAGCCACGAGATCAGTGCATGACCAGTCACGAGATCAGTGCATGATCAGTCACGTGAACAGTGCATGATAAGTCACCTGATCAGTGCATGATCAATTACGTGATCAGTGCATGATCTCTCACGTGACCAGTACATGGTAGCTATGTGATCATTGCATGATCAGCCACGTGAGCAGTGCATGATAGCCACGTGATCAGTGCATGATCAGTTTCGGGAGCAGAGTATGATCAGCCACTTGATCAGTGCATGATAGCCACGTGATCAGTGCATGATCAGTCAAGTGATCAGTGCGTGAACAGTCACGTGATCAGTGCATGATGAGCCACGTGATCAGTGCAGGATCAATTACGTGATCAGTGCATGATCAGTCACGTGACCAGTTCATGGTTCTACGTGATCATTGCATGATCAGCCACGTGAGCAGTGCATGATAGCCACGTGGTCAGTGCATGATCAGTCACATGATCACTGCATGAACAGTCACGTGAACAGTGCCTGATAAGTCACCTGATCAGTGCATGATCAATTACGTAATCAGTGCATGATCACTCACGTCACCAGTACATGGTAGCTACGTGATCATTGCATGATCAGCCACGTGAGCAGTGCATGACAGCCACGTGATAACTGCATGATGTGTCACATGATCAGTGTATGATCATCCACGTTATCAGTGCATGGGCAGTTATGTGATCAGTGCATGATATAGACTTGATCAGTGCATGATCAGCCACGTGATCAGTGCATGATAGCCACGTGATCAGTGCATGATAGTCACGTGATCAGTACATGATCAGTCACGTGAAAAGTGCATGATCATTTTCGTGATCTGTGCATGATCAGTCACGTGACCAGTATATGGTAGCTACGTGATCATTGCATGACCAGCCACGTGAGCAGTGCAGGATAACCACGTGATGTGTGCATGATGAGTTACGTGAGCAGAGTATGATCAGCCACGTGAGCAGTGCATGATAGCCACGTGATGTGTGCATGGTCAGACAGGTGAACAGTGTATGAGCAGCCACGTGATAAGTGCATGATATCCAAGTGATCAGTGCATGATCAATCACGTGATCAGTGTATGATCAGCCCCGTGATCAGTGCATGATCAATTATGTGATCAGTGCATGATCAGTCATGTGAGCAGTACATGGTTGCTACGTGATCATTGCATGATCAGCCCCGTGAGCAGAGCATGATAGCCACGTGATCAGTGCATGATCAGTCACGTGATCAGTACATGATCAGTCACGTGAACAGTGCATGATCATTTTCGTGATCTGTGCATCATCAGTCACGTGACCAGTATATGGTAGCTACGTGATCATTGCATGACCAGCCACGTGAGCAGTGCATGATAGCCACGTGATGTGTGCATGATCAGTTACGTGAGCAGAGTATGATCAGCCACGTGAGCAGTGCATGATAGCCACGTGATGTGTGCATGGTCAGACACGTGATCAGTGCATGATCAGTCACGTGATCAATGCATGATCAGTCACGGGATCAGTGCATGATATCCAAGTGATCAGTGCATGATCAATCTCGGGATCAGTGTATGATCAGCCACGTGAACAGTGCATGCTCAGTCACGTGATCAGGGCCTGCTGAGCTGCGTGATTACTGTCTGCTCATCTGCTTGACAATTGCCAGCTGAGCTGCACGATTCCTGCCTGTCATCTCCTTGACAATTGCCACCTGTGCTGCCTAATTCCTGCCTACTCATATACTTGATTATTGCCAGCTTAGCAGCATGATTTCTCAGAGCTGAGTTCCATGATTATTGCCTGCTGACTGATTCCTGCTTACTCTGCTCTTTGTTCATTGCCTCCAGAGGCACATGATCAGTGTATGACACCAAACATGATCAGCACATGATCATTCACATGATCAATGCATGATAAGCCAGGTGATCAGTGCATGATCAATTACGTGATCAGTGCATGATCACTCATGTGACCAGTACATGGTAGCTGCGTGATCATTGCATGACCAGCCAAGTGAGCAGTGCATGATAGCCACGTGATCAGTGCAAGATCAGTCACGTGATCAGTGCATGATCAGCCAGGTTATCAGTGCATGATAGGCACGTGATCAGTGCATGATAGCCACGTGATCAGTGCATGATCAGTCACGTGATACGTGTGAGATCAGCCACATGATCAGTGCATGATATCCACGTGATCAGTGCATGATAGCCACGTGATCAATTCATGAGTAGTCATGTGATCTGTGCATGACCAGGCACGTGATCAGTTTATGATCAGCCACGTGATCAGTGCATGATAGCCACGTGATCAGTGCATGATCAGTCACGTGAACAGTGCATGATCAGTCACGTGATCAGTGCATGATCAGTCACGTAATCTGTGCATGACCAGGCACGTAATCAGTGTATGACCAGCCAAGTGATCAGTGCATGATATCCACGTGATCACTGCATGATCAGTCACGAGAACAGTGTATGATCAGCCACGTGATCAGTGCATGATCAGCCACATGATCAGTGCATGATCAATTATGTGATCAGTGCATGATCAGTCACGTGACCAGTACATGGTAGCTACGTGATCATTGCATGGTCAGCCACGTGATCAGTGCATGATAGCCACGAGATCAGTGCATTACCAGTCACGTGATCAGTGCATGATCAGTCACATGATCAGTGTATGATCATCCACGTGATCAGTGCATGTGGAGTCATGTAATCAATGCATGATAGCGCCGTGATCAGTGCACGATCAGTCCCGTGATGAGTGTATGATCAGCCAAGTGATCAGTGCAAGATAGCTACGTGATCAGTGCATGATCAGTCACATGATTAGTGCGTGATCAGCCACGTCATCAGTGCATGATAGCCACGTGATCAGTGCATACAATCACGTGATCAGTGCATGATAGCCACGTGATCAGTGCATACAATCACGTGATAGGTTTTTGATCAGCCACGTGAACAGTGCATGCTCAGTCACGTGATTAGGGCCTGCTAAGCTGCGTGATTACTGTCTGCTCATCTGCTTGACAATTGCCAGCTGAGCTGCACAATTCCTGCCTGTCATCTCCTTGACAATTGCCACCTTTGCTGCGTAATTCCTGCCTGCTCATATACTTGATTATTGCCAGCTGAGCAGCATGGTTTCTCAGAGCTGAGTTGCATGATTATAGCCTGCTGAGTGATTCCTGCCTACTCTGGTCTATGTTCATTGCCTCCAGAGGCACATGAACAGTGTATGACACCAAACATGATCAGCACATGATCAGTCACATGATCAATGCATGATAAGCCAGGTGATCAGTGCATGATCAATTACGTGATCAGTGCATGATCACTCATGTGACCAGTACATGGTAGCTGCGTGATCATTGCATGATCAGCCACGTGAGCAGTGCATGATAGCCACGTGATCCGTGCATGGTCAGTCACGTGATCAGTGCGTGACCAGTCACGTGATCAGTGCACGATCAGCCACGTGATCAGTGCATGATCAATTATGTGATCATTGCATGATCCGTCACGTGACCAGTACATGGTAGCTACGTGATCATTGGATGATCAGCCACGTGATCAGTGCAGGATAGCCACGTGATAACTTCATGATTAGTCACGTGATCTGTACATGATCAGTTACGTGACATGTGTGTGATCAGCCACGTGATCCGAGCGTGATGAGCCACATGATCAGTGCAGGATCAATTACGAGATCAGTGCATGATCAGTCACGTGACCAGTACATGGTAGCTAGGTGATAATTGCATGATCAGCCATGTTATTAGTGCATGATAGCCAAGTGATCAGTGCATGATAGTCACGTGATCAGTGCATGATCAGTCACGTGATACGTGCGTGATCAGGCACGTGATCAGTGCATGATATCAGTGCATGATAGCCACGTGATCAGTGCATGATAGCCACGTGATCAGTGCATGATCAGTCACGTGATACGTGTGTGATCAGCCACGTGATCAGTGCATGATAGCAACGTGATCAGTGCATGATCAGTCACGTGATACGTGTGTGAGCAGCCACCTGATCAGTGCATGATATCCACGTGATCAGTTCATGATATCCACGTGATCAGTGCATGATGAGCCACGTGATCAGTGCAGGATCAATTACTTGATCAGTACATGATCAGTCACGTGACCAGTAAATAGTTGCAACGTGATCATTGCGTGATGAGCCACGTGAGTAGAGCATGATAGCCACGTGATCAGTGCATGATCAGTCAGGTGATCAGTACATGATCAGTCACGTGAACAGTGCATGATCATTTACGTGATCTGTGCATGATCAGTCACATGACCAGTAGATGGTCGCTACGTGATCATTCCATGACGAGCCACGTGAGCAGTGCATGATAGCCACATGATGTGTGCATGATCAGTTACATGAGCACAGGATGATCAGCCACATGATCAGTGCATGAGTGCCCCGTGATCAGTGCATGATCAGTCACGTGATCAGTGCATGATCAGTCATGTAATCTGTGCATGACCAGGCACGTGAATAGTGTATGACATTCCAAGTGATCAGTGCATTATAGCCACGTGATCACTGCATGATCAGTCACGAGATCAGTGTATGATCAGCCACGTGATCAGTGCATGATCAGCCACATGATCAGTGCATGATCAATTACGTGCTCAGTGCATGATCAGTCACGTGACCAGTACATGGTAGCTACGTGATCATTGCATGATCAGCCACGTGAGACGTGCATGATAGCCACGAGATCAGTGCATGACCAGTCACGAGATCAATGCATGATCAGTCACGTGAACAGTGCATGATAAGTCACCTGATCAGTGCATGATCAATTACGTGATCAGTGCATGATCACTCACGTGACCAGTACATGGTAGCTATGTGATCATTGCATGATCAACCACGTGAGCAGTTCATGATAGCCACGTGATCAGTGCATGATCAGTTTCGGGAGCAGAGTATGATCAGCCACTTGATCAGTGCATGATAGCCACGTGATCAGTGCATGATCAGTCAAGTGATCAGTGCGTGAACAGTCACGTGATCAGTGCATGATGAGCCACGTGATCAGTGCAGGATCAATTACGTGATCAGTGCATGATCAGTCACGTGACCAGTTCATGGTTCTACGTGATCATTGCATGATCAGCCACGTGAGCAGTGCATGATAGCCACGTGGTCAGTGCATGATCAGTCACATGATCACTGCATGAACAGTCACGTGAACAGTGCCTGATAAGTCACCTGATCAGTGCATGATCAATTACGTAATCAGTGCATGATCACTCACGTCACCAGTACATGGTAGCTACATGATCATTGCATGATCAGGCACGTGAGCAGTGCATGATAGCCACGTGATAACTGCATGATGTGTCACATGATCAGTGTATGATTATCCACGTTATCAGTGCATGGGCAGTTATGTGATCAGTGCATGATATAGACTTGATCAGTGCATGATCAGTCTCGTGATCATTGCATGATCAGCCACGTGATCAGTGCATGATAGCCACGTGATCAGTGCATGATAGTCACGTGATCAGTACATGATCAGTCACGTGAAAAGTGCATGACCATTTTCGTGATCTGTGCATGATCAGTCACGTGACCAGTATATGGTAGCTACGTGATCATTGCATGACCAGCCACGTGAGCAGTGCAGGATAACCACGTGATGTGTGCATGATGAGTTACGTGAGCAGAGTATGATCAGCCACGTGAGCAGTGCATGATAGCCACGTGATGTGTGCATGGTCAGACAGGTGAACAGTGTATGAGCAGCCACGTGATAAGTGCATGATATCCAAGTGATCAGTGCATGATCAATCACGTGATCAGTGTATGATCAGACCCGTGATCAGTGCATGATCAATTATGTGATCAGTGAATGATCACTCATGTGAGCAGTACATGGTTGCTACGTGATCATTGCATGATCAGCCCCGTGAGCAGAGCATGATAGCCACGTGATCAGTGCATGATCAGTCACGTGATCAGTACATGATCAGTCACGTGAACAGTGCATGATCATTTTCGTGAACTGTGCATCATCAGTCACGTGACCAGTATATGGTAGCTACGTGATCATTGCATGACCAGCCACGTGAGCAGTGCATGATAGCCACGTGATGTGTGCATGATCAGTTACGTGAGCAGAGTATGATCAGCCACGTCAGCAGTGCATGATAGCCACGTGATGTGTGCATGGTCAGACACGTGATCAGTGCATGATCAGTCACGTGATCAATGCATGATCAGTCACGGGATCAGTGCATGCTCAGTCACGTGATCAGGGCCTGCTGAGCTGCGTGATTACTGTCTGCTCATCTGCTTGACAATTGCCAGCTGAGCTGCACGATTCCTGCCTGTCATCTCCTTGACAATTGCCACCTGTGCTGCCTAATTCCTGCCTACTCATATACTTGATTATTGCCAGCTGAGCAGCATGATTTCTCAGAGCTGAGTTCCATGATTATTGCCTGCTGACTGATTCCTGCTTACTCTGCTCTTTGTTCATTGCCTCCAGAGGCACATGATCAGTGTATGACACCAAACATGATCAGCACATGATCATTCACATGATCAATGCATGATAAGCCAGGTGATCAGTGCATGATCAATTACGTGATCAGTGCATGATCACTCATGTGACCAGTACATGGTAGCTGCGTGATCATTGCATGACCAGCCAAGTGAGCAGTGCATGATAGCCACGTGATCAGTGCAAGATCAGTCATGTGATCAGTGCATGATCAGCCAGGTTATCAGTGCATGATAGGCACGTGATCAGTGCATGATAGCCACGTGATCAGTGCATGATCAGTCACGTGATACGTGTGAGATCAGCCACATGATCAGTGCATGATATCCACGTGATCAGTGCATGATAGCCACGTGATCAATTCATGAGTAGTCATGTGATCTGTGCATGACCAGGCACGTAATCAGTTTATGATCAGCCACGTGATCAGTGCATGATAGCCACGTGATCAGTGCATGATCAGTCACGTGAACAGTGCATGATCAGTCACGTGATCAGTGCATGATCAGTCACGTAATCTGTGCATGACCAGGCACGTAATCAGTGTATGACCAGCCAAGTGATCAGTGCATGATATCCACATGATCACTGCATGATCAGTCACGAGAACAGTGTATGATCAGCCACGTGATCAGTGCATGATCAACTTCGGGAGCAGAGTATGATCAGCCACTTGATCTGTGATCAGTGCATGATATAGAGTTGATCAGTGCATGATCAGTCTCGTGATCAGTGTATGATCAACCTCGTGATCAGTGCACGATAGCCAGGTAATGAATGCATGATAGCCAGATGATCAGTGCATTATCAGTGACGTGATCAGTGTATGATCAGCCAAGTAATCAGTGAATGATAGCCAACTGATCAGTGCATGTTCAGTCAAGTAATCAGTGCGTGAACAGTCACGTGATCAGTTCATGATAAGCCACGTGATCAGTGCAGGATCAATTACGTGATCAGTGTATGATCAGTCACGTGACCAGTACATGGTTGCTATGTGATCATTCCATGATCAGCCACGTGATCAGTGCATGATCAGTGCATGATCAGCCACATGGTCACTGCATGATCAATTACTTCATCAGTGCATGATCAGTCACGTGATCAGTGCATGATCAGTCACGTGAACAGTGCATGATAAGTCACCTGATCAGTGCATGATCAATTACGTGATAGGTGCATGATCATTCACGTGACCAGAACATGGTAGCTGGGTGATCATTGCATGAACATCCACGTGAGCAGTGCATTATAGCCACGTGATCAGTGCATGATCAGTCACGTGAACAGTGCATGATCATTTTCGTGATCTGTGCATGATCAGTCATGTTACCAGTATATGGTAGCTACGTGATAATTGCATGACCAGCCACGTGAGCAGAGTATGATCAGCCAAGTGTGCATTGCATGATAGCCACTTGATGGGTGCACAGTCAGACACGTGAACAGTGTATGATCAGCCACGTGATCAGTGCATGATATCCAAGTGATCAGTGCATGATCAATTACGTGATCAGTGCATGATCACTCACGTGACCAGTACATTGTAGCTATGTGATCATTGTATGGTCAGCCACGTGAGTAGTGCATAATAGCCACGTGATCAGTGCATTATCAGTCACGTGATCAGTGCATGATCAGTCACGGAATCTGTGCATGACCAGGCATGTAATCAGTGTATTACCAGCCAAGTGATCAGTGCATGATAGCCACATGATCACTGCATGATCAGTCACGAGAACAGTGCATGATAAGTCACCTGATCAGTGCATGATCAATTACGTGATCAGTGCATGATCTGTTTGGTGAGCAGAGTATGATCAGCCACTTGATCAGTGCATGATAGCCACGTGATCACTGCATGATCTGTCACATGATCAGTGTATGATAATATGCGTGATCAGTGCATGGGCAGTCATGTGATCACTGCATGATATAGACTTGATCAGTGCATGATCAGTCTCGTGATCAGTGCATGATCAACCACGGGATCACTGCACGATAGCCAGGTAATGAGTGCATGGTAGCCAGATGATCAGTGCATTATCAGTCACGTGATCAGTGCATGCGCAATCACGTGGTCAGTGCATGAGAGCCAGGTGATCAGTGCATGATCAATCACGTGATAGGTGTTTGATCAGCCACGTGAACAGTGCATGCTCAGTCACGTGATTAGGGCCTGCTAAGCTGCGTGATTACTGTCTGATCCTCTGCTTGACAATTGCCAGCTGAGCTGCACAATTCCTGCCTGTCATCTCCTTGACAATTGCCACCTTTGCTGCGTAATTCCTGCCTGCTCATCTACTTGATTATTGCCAGCTGAGCAGCATGGTTTCTCAGAGCTGAGTTGCATGATTATAGCCTGCTGACTGATTCCTGCCTACTCAGCTCTTTGTTCATTGCCTCCAGAGGCACATGATCAGTGTATGACAGCAAACATGATAAGCACATGATCAGTCACATGATCAATGCATGATAAGCCAGGTGATCAGTGCATGATCAATTACGTGATCAGTGCATGATCAGTCATGTGACCAGTACATGGTAGCTGCCTGATCATTGCATGATCAGCCACGTGAGCAGTGCATGATAGCCACGTGATCCGTGCATGGTCAGTCACGTGATCAGTGCGTGACCAGTCACGTGATCAGTGCACGATCAGCCACGTGATCAGTGCATGATCAATTATGTGATCATTGCATGATCCGTCACGTGACCAGTACATGGTAGCTACGTGATCATTGGATGATCAGCCACGTGATCAGTGCAGGATAGCCACGTGATAACTTCATGATTAGTCACGTGATCTGTACATGATCAGTTACGTGACATGTGTGTGATCAGGCACGTGATCCGAGCGTGATGAGCCACATGATCAGTGCAGGATCAATTACGAGATCAGTGCATGATCAGTCACGTGACCAGTACATGGTAGCTAGGTGATAATTGCATGATCAGCCAAGTTATTAGTGCATGATAGCCAAGTGATCAGTGCATGATAGTCACGTGATCAGTGCATGATCAGTCACGTGATACGAGCGTGATCAGCCACGTGATCAGTGCATGATATCAGTGCATGATAGCCACGCGATCAGTGCATGATAGCCACGTGATCAGTGCATGATCAGTCACGTGATACGTGTGTGATCAGCCACGTGATCAGTGCATGATATCCACATGATCAGTGCATGATAGCAACGTGATCAGTGCATGATCAGTCACGTGATACGTGTGTGAGCAGCCACGTGATCAGTGCATGATATCCACGTGATCAGTGCATGGTATCCTTGTGATCAGTCCATGATGAGCCACGTGATCAGTGCAGGATCAATTACTTGATCAGTGCATGATCAGTCACGTGACCGGTTAATGGTTGCAACGTGATCATTGCGTGATGAGCCACGTGAAGAGAGCATGATAGCCACGTGATCAGTGCATGATCAGTCAGGTGATGAGTACATGATCAGTCACATGAACAGTGCATGATCATTTACGTGATCTGTGCATGATCAGTCACATGACCAGTATATGGTCGCTACGTGATCATTCCATGACGAGCCACGTGAGCACTGCATGATAGCCACATGATGTGTGCATGATCAGTTACATGAGCAGAGTATGATCAGCCACGTGATCAGTGCATGAGTGCCACGTGATCAGTGCATGATCAGACACGTGATCAGTGCATGATCAGTCATGTAATCTGTGCATGACCAGGCACGTGAATAGTGCACGACATTCTAAGTGATCAGTGCATTATAGCCACGTGATCACTGCATGATCATTCACGAAATCAGTGTATGATAA
Organism: Bos javanicus; assembly: GCF_032452875.1. NCBI lineage: Eukaryota > Metazoa > Chordata > Mammalia > Artiodactyla > Bovidae > Bos > Bos javanicus. The sequence continues at coordinate 1,071,131 of NC_083895.1, read as the reverse complement.
GCCACGTGATCAGTGCATGATCAGCCACATGAAAAGTGCATGATCAATTACGTGCTCAGTGCATGATCAGTCACGTGACCAGTACATGGTAGCTACGTGATCAATGCATGATCAGCCAAGTGAGACGTGCATGATAGCCACGAGATCAGTGCATGTCCAGTCACGTGATCAGTGCATGATCAGTCACGTGAACAGTGCATGATATGTCACCTGATCAGTGCATGATCAATTACGTGATCAGTGCAAGATCACTCACGTGACCAGTACATGGTAGCTACGTGATCATTGCATGATCAGCCACGTGAGCAGTGCATGATAGCCACGTAATCAGTGCATGATCAGTTTCGGGAGCAGAGTATGATCAGCCACTTGATCAGTGCATGATAGCCACATGATCAGTCAAGAGATCTGTGCGTGAACAGTCACGTGATCAGTGCATGATGAGCCACGTGATCAGTGCAGGATCAATTACGTGATCATTTCATGATCAGTCACGTGACCAGTTCATGGTTCTATGTGATCATTGCATGATCAGCCACGTGAGCAGTGCATGATAGCCACGTGATCACTGCATGATCAGTCACGTGATCACTGCATGAACAGTCACGTGAACAGTGCCTGATAAGTCACCTGATCAGTGCATGATCTCCCACGTGACCAGTACATTGTAGCTACGTGATCATTGCATGATCAGCCACGTGAGCAGTGAATGATAGCCACATGATAACTGCATGATGTGTCACATGATCAGTGTATGATCATCCACGTGATCAGTGCCTGGGCAGTCATATAATCAGTGCATGATATAGACGTGATCAGTGCATGATCAGTCTCGTGATCATTGCATGATCAGCCACGTGATCAGTGCATGATAGCCACGTGATCAGTACATGATCAGTCACGTGAAAAGTGCATGACCATTTTCGTGAACTGTGCATGATCAGTCACGTGACCAGTATATGGTAGCTATGTGATCATTGCATGACGAGCCACGTGATCAGTGCATGATAGCCACGTGATCAGTGCATGATAGTCACGTGATCAGTACATGATCAGTCACGTGAAAAGTGCATGACCATTTTCGTGAACTGTGCATGATCAGTCACGTGACCATTATATGGTAGCTACGTGATCATTGCATGACGAGCCACGTGAGCAGAGCATGATAGCCACGTGATCAGTGCATGATCAGTCACGTGATCAGTACATGATCAGTCACATGAACAGTGCATGATCATTTACATGATCTGTGCATGATCAGTCACGTGACCAGTATATGGAAGGTACGTGATCATTGCATGATGAGCCAAGTGAGCAGTGCATGATAGCCACGTGATGTGTGCATGATCAGTGACGTGAGCAGAGTATGATCAGCCACGTGCTCAGTGCATGAGTGTCACGTGATCATTGCATGATCAGTCACGTGACAGGTGTGTGATCAGCCACGTGAACAGTGCATGTTCAGCCACATCATCAGTGCATAATAGCCTCGTGATCAGGGCATGATCAGTTACGTGAGCAATGTATGATCAGCCACGTGAGCAGTGCATGGTCGGACACGTGAACAGTGTATGCTCAGCCACGTGATCAGTGCATGATATCCAAGTGATCAGTGCATGATCAATGACGTGATCAGTGTATGATCAGCCACGTGAGCAGTGCATGATAGCCACGTGACCATTGCATGATAGCCACGTGATCAGTGCATGATCAGCCACGTGATCAGTGCATGATAGCTACGTGATCAGTTCATGATTAGTCACGTGATCTGTGCATGACCAAGCAGGTGATCAGTGTATGATGAGCCACGTGAACAGTGCATGATAGCCACGTGATCAGTGCATGATCAGTCACCTGATGGGTGTATGATCAGTCACGTGACAGGTACATGTTAGCTACATGATCATTGCATGATCAGCCACGTGAGTAGCGCATGATAGCCACGTGATCAGTGCATGATCAGTCACGTGATCAGTGCATGATCAGTCATGTGACCAGTACATGGTAGCTGGGTGATCATTGCATGAACAGCCACGTGAGCAGTGCATTATAGCCACGTGATCAGTGCATGATCAGCCACGTGATCAGGGCATGACTAGGCACGTGATCAATGTATGACCAGCCAAGTGATCAGTGCATGATAGCCACGTGATCAGTGCATGATCAGTCACCTGATCAGTGCAAGATCAGTCACGTGATCAGTGTATGATCAGCCACGTGATCAGTGCATGATCAGCCACATGGTCAGTGCATGATCAATTACTTCATCAGTGCATGATCAGTCACGTGATCAGTGCATGATCAGTCACGTGAACAGTGCATGATAAGTCACCTGATCAGTGCATGATCAATTACGTGATCAGTGCATGATCACTCTCGTGACCAGTACATGATAGCTAAGTGATCATTGCATGATAAGCCAAGTGAGCAGTGCATGATAGCCACGTGATCAGTGCATGATCAACTTCGGGAGCAGAGTATGATCAGCCACTTGATCTGTGATCAGTGCATGATATAGAGGTGATCAGTGCATCATCAGTCTCGTGATCAGTGTATGATCAACCTCGTGATCAGTGCACGATAGCCAGGTAATGAATGCATGATAGCCAGATGATCAGTGCATTATCAGTCACGTGATCAGTGTATGATCAGCCAAGTAATCAGTGAATGATAGCCAACTGATCAGTGCATGTTCAGTCAAGTAATCAGTGCGTGAACAGTCACGTGATCAGTTCATGATAAGCCACGTGATCAGTGCAGGATCAATTACGTGATCAGTGTATGATCAGTCACGTGACCAGTACATGGTTGCTACGTGATCATTCCATGATTAGCCACGTGATCAGTGCATGATCAGTGCATGATCAGCCACATGGTCACTGCATGATCAATTACTTCATCAGTGCATGATCAGTCACGTGATCAGTGCATGATCAGTCACGTGAACAGTGCATGATAAGTCACCTGATCAGTGCATGATCAATTACGTGATAGGTGCATGATCACTCACGTGACCAGTACATGGTAGCTGGGTGATCATTGCATGAACAGCCACGTGAGCAGTGCATTATAGCCACGTGATCAGCGCATGATCAGTCACGTGAACAGTGCATGATCATTTTCGTGATCTGTGCATGATCAGTCATGTTACCAGTATATGGTAGCTACGTGATCATTGCATGACCAGCCACATGAGCAGAGTATGATCAGCCAAGTGTGCATTGCATGATAGCCACTTGATGGGTGCACAGTCAGACACGTGAACAGTGTATGATCAGCCACGTGATCAGTGCATGATATCCAAGTGATCAGTGCATGATCAATCACGTGATCAGTGTATGATCAGACCCGGGATCAGTGCATGATCAATTACGTGATCAGTGCCTTATCAGTCACGTGACCAGTATATGGTTGCTACGTGATCATTGCATGATCAGCCACGTGATCAGTGCATGAACAGTCACGTGATCAGTACATGATCAGTCACGTGAACAGTGCATGATCATTTTCGTGATCTGTGCATGATCAGTCACGTTACCAGTATATGGTAGCTACGTGATCATTGCATGACCAGCCACGTGAGCAGTGCATGATAGCCACGTAATGTGTGCATGATCAGTTACGTGAGCAGAGTATGATCAGCCACGTGAGCAGTGCATGATAGCCACGTGATCAGTGCATGATAGCCACGTGATCGGTGCATCATCAGTCACGTGATCAGTGCATGGTCAGTCACGTGGTCAGTGCATGATCAGTCACGTGATCAGTGTATGATCATCCACGTTATCAGTGCATGTGGAGTCATGTAATCAATGCATGATAGTGCCGTGATCAGTGCACGATCACTCCCGAGGTGAGTGTATGATCAGCCAAGTGATCATGGCAAGATAGCTACGTGATCAGTGCATGATCAGACACATGATCAGTGCATGATCAGCCACGTCATCAGTGCATGATAGCCACGTGATCAGCGCATGAGAGCCAGGTGATCCGTGCATGTGCAGTCACGTGATAGGTGTGTGATCAGCCAGGTGAACAGTGCATGCTCAATCACGTGATCAGGGCCTGTTGAGCTGCGTGTTTACTGTCAGCTCATCTGCTTGACAATTGCCAGCTGAGCTGCACGATTCCTACCTGTCATCTCCTTGACAATTGCCACCTTTGCTGCGTAATTCCTGCCTGCTCATCTACTTGATTATTGCCAGCTGAGCAGCATGATTTCTCAGAGCTGAGTTTCAAGATTATTGCCTGCTGACTGATTCCTGCCTATTCAGCTCTTTGTTCATTGCCTCCAGAGGCACATGATCAGTGTATGACACCAAACATGATAAGCACATTATCAGTCACATGATCAATGCATGATAAGCCAGGTGATCAGTGCATGATCAATTACATGATCAGTGCATGATCAGTCATGTTACCAGTACATGGTAGCTGTGTGATAATTGCATGATCAGCCACGTGAGCAGTGCATGATAGACACATGATCAGTGCATGATCAGTCACGTGATCAGTGCATGATCGGTCACGTGATCAGTGCACGATCAGCCTCGTGATCAGTGCATGATGAATTACGTGATCAGTGCATGATAGCCACGTGATCAGTGCATGATAGCCATGTGATCAGTGCATGATCAGTCACGTGAGCAGTGCATAATAGCCACGTGATAACTGCATGATGTGTCACATGATCAGTGTATGATCATCCACGTGATCAGTGCATGGGCAGTCATGTGATCAGTGCATTATATAGACGTGATCAGTGCATGATCAGTCTCGTGATCATTGCATGATCAGCCACGTGATCAGTGCATTATAGCCACGTGATCAATTCATGATAGTCACGTGATCAGTACATGATCAGTCACGTGAAAAGTGCATGATGAGTCACGTGATCAGTGCATGATCGGTCAAGTGATCAGTGCATGATCAGCCACGTGATCAGTGCATGATGTCCACGTGATCAGGGCATGATAGCCACGTGATCAGTGCATGAGAGCCACGTGATCAGTGCATGAGAGCCACGTGATCAGTGCATGATCAGTCACGTGATTCATGTGTGATCAGCCACGTGATCAGTGCATGATCAATTACGTGATCAGTGCATGATCAGTCACGTGACAAGTACATGGTTGCTACGTGATCATTGCATGATCAGACACGTGAGCAGAGCATGACAGCCTCGTGATCAGTGCATTATCAGTCACGTGATCAGTACATGATCAGTCACGTGAACAGTGCATGATCATTTACGTGATCTGTGCATGATCAGTCCCGTGTCCAGTATATGGAAACTACGTGATCATTGCATGACGAGCTACGTGAGCAGTGCATGATAGCCACGTGATGTGTGCATGATCAGTGACGTGAGCAGAGTATGATCAGCCACGTGATCAGTGCATGAGTGCCACGTGATCAGTGCATGATCAGTCACGTGACAGGTGTGTGATCAGCCACGTGAACAGTGCATGTTCAGCCACGTCATCAGTGCATGATAGCCACGTGATCAGGGCATGATCAGTTAGGTGAGCAGTGTATTATCAGCCACGTGAGCAGTGCATGGTCAGACACGTGAACAGTGCATGATCAGCCACGTGATCAGTGCATGATATCCAAGTGATCAGTGCATGATCAATGACGTGATCAGTGTATTATCAGCCACGTAAGCAGTGCATGATAGCCACGTGACCATTGCATGATAGCCACGTGATCAGTGCATGATCAGCCACGTGATCAGTGCATGATAGCTACGTGATCAGTTCATGATTAGTCACGGGATCTGTGCATGACCAAGCAGTTGATCAGTGTATGATGAGCCACGTGAACAGTGCATGATCAGCCACATGGTCAGTGCATGATCAATTACTTCATCAGTGCATGATAGCCACGTGATCAGTGCATGATCAGTCACCTGATGGGTGTATGATCAGTCACGTGACAGGTACATGTTAGCTACATGATCATTGCATGATCAGCCACGTGAGTAGCGCATGATAGCCACGTGATCAGTGCATGATCAGTCACGTGATCAGTGCATGATCAGTCATGTGACCAGTACATGGTAGCTGGGTGATCATTGCATGAACAGCCACGTGAGCAGTGCATTATAGCCACGTGATCAGTGCATGATCAGCCACGTGATCAGGGCATGACTAGGCACGTGATCAATGTATGACCAGCCAAGTGATCAGTGCATGATAGCCACGTGATCAGTGCATGATCAGTCACCTGATCAGTGCAAGATCAGTCACGTGATCAGTGTATGATCAGCCACGTGATCAGTGCATGATCAGCCACATGGTCAGTGCATGATCAATTACTTCATCAGTGCATGATCAGTCACGTGATCAGTGCATGATCAGTCACGTGAACAGTGCATGATAAGTCACCTGATCAGTGCATGATCAATTACGTGATCAGTGCATGATCACTCACGTGACCAGTACATGATAGCTAAGTGATCATTGCATGATAAGCCAAGTGAGCAGTGCATGATAGCCACGTGATCAGTGCATGATCAACTTCGGGAGCAGAGTATGATCAGCCACTTGATCTGTGATCAGTGCATGATATAGAGGTGATCAGTGCATCATCAGTCTCGTGATCAGTGTATGATCAACCTCGTGATCAGTGCACGATAGCCAGGTAATGAATGCATGATAGCCAGATGATCAGTGCATTATCAGTCACGTGATCAGTGTATGATCAGCCAAGTAATCAGTGAATGATAGCCAACTGATCAGTGCATGTTCAGTCAAGTAATCAGTGCGTGAACAGTCACGTGATCAGTTCATGATAAGCCACGTGATCAGTGCAGGATCAATTACGTGATCAGTGTATGATCAGTCACGTGACCAGTACATGGTTGCTACGTGATCATTCCATGATTAGCCACGTGATCAGTGCATGATCAGTGCATGATCAGCCACATGGTCACTGCATGATCAATTACTTCATCAGTGCATGATCAGTCACGTGATCAGTGCATGATCAGTCACGTGAACAGTGCATGATAAGTCACCTGATCAGTGCATGATCAATTACGTGATAGGTGCATGATCACTCACGTGACCAGTACATGGTAGCTGGGTGATCATTGCATGAACAGCCACGTGAGCAGTGCATTATAGCCACGTGATCAGCGCATGATCAGTCACGTGAACAGTGCATGATCATTTTCGTGATCTGTGCATGATCAGTCATGTTACCAGTATATGGTAGCTACGTGATCATTGCATGACCAGCCACATGAGCAGAGTATGATCAGCCAAGTGTGCATTGCATGATAGCCACTTGATGGGTGCACAGTCAGACACGTGAACAGTGTATGATCAGCCACGTGATCAGTGCATGATATCCAAGTGATCAGTGCATGATCAATCACGTGATCAGTGTATGATCAGACCCGGGATCAGTGCATGATCAATTACGTGATCAGTGCCTTATCAGTCACGTGACCAGTATATGGTTGCTACGTGATCATTGCATGATCAGCCACGTGATCAGTGCATGAACAGTCACGTGATCAGTACATGATCAGTCACGTGAACAGTGCATGATCATTTTCGTGATCTGTGCATGATCAGTCACGTTACCAGTATATGGTAGCTACGTGATCATTGCATGACCAGCCACGTGAGCAGTGCATGATAGCCACGTAATGTGTGCATGATCAGTTACGTGAGCAGAGTATGATCAGCCACGTGAGCAGTGCATGATAGCCACGTGATCAGTGCATGATAGCCACGTGATCGGTGCATCATCAGTCACGTGATCAGTGCATGGTCAGTCACGTGATCAGTGCATGATCAGTCACGTGATCAGTGTATGATCATCCACGTTATCAGTGCATGTGGAGTCATGTAATCAATGCATGATAGTGCCGTGATCAGTGCACGATCACTCCCGAGGTGAGTGTATGATCAGCCAAGTGATCATGGCAAGATAGCTACGTGATCAGTGCATGATCAGACACATGATCAGTGCATGATCAGCCACGTCATCAGTGCATGATAGCCACGTGATCAGCGCATGAGAGCCAGGTGATCTGTGCATGTGCAGTCACGTGATAGGTGTGTGATCAGCCAGGTGAACAGTGCATGCTCAATCACGTGATCAGGGCCTGTTGAGCTGCGTGTTTACTGTCAGCTCATCTGCTTGACAATTGCCAGCTGAGCTGCACGATTCCTACCTGTCATCTCCTTGACAATTGCCACCTGTGTTTCATAATTCCTGCCTGCTCATCTACTTGATTATTGCCAGCTGAGCAGCATGATTTCTCAGAGCTGAGTTTCAAGATTATTGCCTGCTGACTGATTCCTGCCTATTCAGCTCTTTGTTCATTGCCTCCAGAGGCACATGATCAGTGTATGACACCAAACATGATAAGCACATTATCAGTCACATGATCAATGCATGATAAGCCAGGTGATCAGTGCATGATCAATTACATGATCAGTGCATGATCAGTCATGTTACCAGTACATGGTAGCTGTGTGATAATTGCATGATCAGCCACGTGAGCAGTGCATGATAGACACGTGATCAGTGCATGATCAGTCACGTGATCAGTGCATGATCGGTCACGTGATCAGTGCACGATCAGCCTCGTGATCAGTGCATGATGAATTACGTGATCAGTGCATGATAGCCACGTGATCAGTGCATGATAGCCATGTGATCAGTGCATGATCAGTCACGTGAGCAGTGCATAATAGCCACGTGATAACTGCATGATGTGTCACATGATCAGTGTATGATCATCCACGTGATCAGTGCATGGGCAGTCATGTGATCAGTGCATTATATAGACGTGATCAGTGCATGATCAGTCTCGTGATCATTGGATGATCAGCCACGTGATCAGTGCATTATAGCCACGTGATCAATTCATGATAGTCACGTGATCAGTACATGATCAGTCACGTGAAAAGTGCATGATGAGTCACGTGATCAGTGCATGATCGGTCAAGTGATCAGTGCATGATCAGCCACGTGATCAGTGCATGATGTCCACGTGATCAGGGCATGATAGCCACGTGATCAGTGCATGAGAGCCACGTGATCAGTGCATGAGAGCCACGTGATCAGTGCATGATCAGTCACGTGATTCATGTGTGATCAGCCACGTGATCAGTGCATGATCAATTACGTGATCAGTGCATGATCAGTCACGTGACAAGTACATGGTTGCTACGTGATCATTGCATGATCAGACACGTGAGCAGAGCATGACAGCCTCGTGATCAGTGCATTATCAGTCACGTGATCAGTACATGATCAGTCACGTGAACAGTGCATGATCATTTACGTGATCTGGGCATGATCAGTCCCGTGTCCAGTATATGGAAACTACGTGATCATTGCATGACGAGCCACGTGAGCAGTGCATGATAGCCACGTGATGTGTGCATGATCAGTGACGTAAGCAGAGTATGATCAGCCACGTGATCAGTGCATGAGTGCCACGTGATCAGTGCATGATCAGTCACGTGACAGGTGTGTGATCAGCCACGTGAACAGTGCATGTTCAGCCACGTCATCAGTGCATGATAGCCACGTGATCAGGGCATGATCAGTTAGGTGAGCAGTGTATTATCAGCCACGTGAGCAGTGCATGGTCAGACACGTGAACAGTGCATGATCAGCCACGTGATCAGTGCATGATATCCAAGTGATCAGTGCATGATCAATGACGTGATCAGTGTATTATCAGCCACGTAAGCAGTGCATGATAGCCACGTGACCATTGCATGATAGCCACGTGATCAGTGCATGATCAGCCACGTGATCAGTGCATGATAGCTACGTGATAAGTTCATGATTAGTCACGTGATCTGTGCATGACCAAGCAGTTGATCAGTGTATGATGAGCCACGTGAACAGTGCATGATCAGCCACATGGTCAGTGCATGATCAATTGCTTCATCAGTGCATGATCAGTCACGTGATCAGTGCATGATCAGTCACGTGAACAGTGCATGATAAGTCACCTGATCAGTGCATGATCAATTACGTGATCAGTGCATGATCACTCACGTGACCAGTACATGATAGCTAAGTGATCATTGCATGATAAGCCAAGTGAGCAGTGCATGATAGCCACGTGATCAGTGCGTGATCAACTTCGGGAGCAGAGTATGATCAGCCACTTGATCTGTGATCAGTGCATGATATAGAGGTGATCAGTGCATCATCAGTCTCGTGATCAGTGTATGATCAACCTCGTGATCAGTGCACGATAGCCAGGTAATGAATGCATGATAGCCAGATGATCAGTGCATTATCAGTCACGTGATCAGTGTATGATCAGCCAAGTAATCAGTGAATGATAGCCAACTGATCAGTGCATGTTCAGTCAAGTAATCAGTGCGTGAACAGTCACGTGATCAGTTCATGATAAGCCACGTGATCAGTGCAGGAAAAATTACGTGATCAGTGTATGATCAGTCACGTGACCAGTACATGGTTGCTACGTGATCATTCCATGATTAGCCACGTGATCAGTGCATGATCAGTGCATGATCAGCCACATGGTCACTGCATGATCAATTACTTCATCAGTGCATGATCAGTCACGTGATCAGTGCATGATCAGTCACGTGAACAGTGCATGATAAGTCACCTGATCAGTGCATGATCAATTACGTGATAGGTGCATGAACACTCACGTGACCAGTACATGGTAGCTGGGTGATCATTGCATGAACAGCCACGTGAGTAGTGCATGATAGCCACGTGATCAGTGCATGATCAGTCACGTGATCAGTGCATGATCAGGCACGTAATCTGTGCATGACCAGGCACGTAATCAGTGTATTACCAGCCAAGTGATCAGTGCATGATAGCCACATGATCACTGCATGATCAGTCACATGATAGGTGTTTGATCAGCCACGTGAACAGTGCATGCTCAGTCACGTGATTAGGGCCTGCTAAGCTGCGTGATTACTGTCTGCTCATCTGCTTGACAATTGCCAGCTGAGCTGCACAATTCCTGCCTGTCATCTCCTTGACAATTGCCACCTTTGCTGCGTAATTCCTGCCTGCTCATCTACTTGATTATTGCCAGCTGAGCAGCATGGTTTCTCAGAGCTGAGTTGCATGATTATAGCCTGCTGACTGATTCCTGCCTACTCAGGTCTATGTTCATTGCCTCCAGAGGCACATGAACAGTGTATGACACCAAACATGATCAGCACATGATCATTCACATGATCAATGCATGATAAGCCAGGTGATCAGTGCATGATCAATTACGTGATCAGTGCATGAACACTCATGTGACCAGTACATGGTAGCTGCGTGATCATTGCATGATCAGCCACGTGAGCAGTGCATGATAGCCACGTGATCCGTGCATGGTCAGTCACGTGATCAGTGCATGATCAATTATGTGATCATTGCATCATCCGTCACGTGACCAGTACATGGTAGCTACGTGATCATTGGATGATCAGCCACGTGATCAGTGCAGGATAGCCACGTGATAACTTCATGATTAGTCACGTGATCTGTACATGATCAGTTACGTGACATGTGTGTGATCAGCCACGTGATCCGAGCGTGATGAGCCACATGATCAGTGCAGGATCAATTACGAGATCAGTGCATGATCAGTCACGTGACCAGTACATGGTAGCTAGGTGATAATTGCATGATCAGCCATGTTATTAGTGCATGATAGCCAAGTGATCAGTGCATGATAGTCACGTGATCAGTGCATGATCAGTCACGTGATACGTGCGTGATCAGGCACGTGATCAGTGCATGATATCAGTGCATGATAGCCATGTGATCAGTGCATGATAGCCACGTGATCAGTGCATGATCAGTCACGTGATACGTGTGTGATCAGCCACGTGATCAGTGCATGATAGCAACGTGATCAGTGCATGATCAGTCACGTGATACGTGTGTGAGCAGCCACCTGATCAGTGCATGATATCCACGTGATCAGTTCATGATATCCACGTGATCAGTGCATGATGAGCCAGGTGATCAGTGCAGGATCAATTACTTGATCAGTGCATGATCAGTCACGTGACCAGTAAATAGTTGCAACGTGATCATTGCGTGATGAGCCACGTGAGTAGAGCATGATAGCCACGTGATCAGTGCATGATCAGTCAGGTGATCAGTACCTGATCAGTCACGTGAACAGTGCATGATCATTTACGTGATCTGTGCATGATCAGTCACATGACCAGTAGATGGTCACTACGTGATCATTCCATGACGAGCCACGTGAGCAGGGCATGATAGCCACATGATGTGTGCATGATCAGTTACATGAGCACAAGATGATCAGCCACGTGATCAGTGCATGAGTGCCCCGTGATCAGTGCATGATCAGTCACGTGATCAGTGCATGATCAGTCATGTAATCTGTGAATGACCAGGCACGTGAATACTGTATGACATTCCAAGTGATCAGTGCATTATAGCCACGTGATCACTGCATGATCAGTCACGAGATCAGTGTATGATCAGCCACGTGATCAGTGCATGATCAGCCACATGATCAGTGCATGATCAATTACGTGCTCAGTGCATGATCAGTCACGTGACCAGTACATGATAGCCACGTGATCACTGCATGATCTGTCACATGATCAGTGTATGATAATATGCGTGATCAGTGCATGGGCAGTCATGTGATCACTGCATGATATAGACTTGATCAGTGCATGATCAGTCTCGTGATCAGTGCATGATCAACCACGGGATCACTGCCCGATAGCCAGGTAATGAGTGCATGGTAGCCAGATGATCAGTGCATTATCAGTCACGTGATCAGTGCATGATCAGTCACGTAATCTGTGCATGACCAGGCACGTAATCAGTGTATGACCAGCCAAGTGATCAGTGCATGATATCCACGTGATCACTGCATGATCAGTCACGAGAACAGTGTATGATCAGCCACGTGATCAGTGCATGATCAGTCACGTGACCAGTACATGGTAGCTACGTGATCATTGCATGATCAGCCACGTGAGACGTGCATGATAGCCACGACATCAGTGCATGACCAGTCACGAGATCAGTGCATGATCAGTCACGTGAACAGTGCATGAACACTCATGTGACCAGTACATGGTAGCTGCGTGATCATTGCATGATCAGCCACGTGAGCAGTGCATGATAGCCACGTGATCCGTGCATGGTCAGTCACGTGATCAGTGCATGATCAATTATGTGATCATTGCATGATCCGTCACGTGACCAGGACATGGTAGCTACGTGATCATTGCATGACCAGCCACGTGAGCAGTGCATGATAGCCACGTGATGTGTGCATGATCAGTTACGTGAGCAGAGTATGTTCAGCCACGTGAGCAGTGCATGATAGCCACGTGATGTGTGCATGGTCAGACACGTGATCAGTGCATGATCAGTCACGTGATCAATGCATGATCAGTCACGGGATCAGTGCATGATATCCAAGTGATCAGTGCATGATCAATCTCGGGATCAGTGTATGATCAGCCACGTGAACAGTGCATGCTCAGTCACGTGATCAGGGCCTGCTGAGCTGCGTGATTACTGTCTGCTCATCTGCTTGACAATTGCCAGCTGAGCTGCACGATTCCTGCCTGTCATCTCCTTGACAATTGCCACCTGTGCTGCCTAATTCCTGCCTACTCATATACTTGATTATTGCCAGCTGAGCAGCATGATTTCTCAGAGCTGAGTTCCATGATTATTGCCTGCTGACTGATTCCTGCTTACTCTGCTCTTTGTTCATTGCCTCCAGAGGCACATGATCAGTGTATGACACCAAACATGATCAGCACATGATAATTCACATGATCAATGCATGATAAGCCAGGTGATCAGTGCATGATCAATTACGTGATCAGTGCATGATCACTCATGTGACCAGTACATGGTAGCTGCGTGATCATTGCATGACCAGCCAAGTGAGCAGTGCATGATAGCCACGTGATCAGTGCAAGATCAGTAACGTGATCAGTGCATGATCAGCCAGGTTATCAGTGCATGATAGGCACGTGATCAGTGCATGATAGCCACGTGATCAGTGCATGATCAGTCACGTGATCCGTGTGAGATCAGCCACATGATCAGTGCATGATATCCACGTGATCAGTGCATGATAGCCACGTGATCAATTCATGAGTAGTCATGTGATCTGTGCATGACCAGGCACGTGATCAGTTTATGATCAGCCACGTGATCAATGCATGATAGCCACGTGATCAGTGCATGATCAGTCACGTGAACAGTGCATGATCAGTCACGTGATCAGTGCATGATCAGTCACGTAATCTGGGCATGACCAGGCACGTAATCAGTGTATGACCAGCCAAGTGATCAGTGCATGATATCCACGTGATCACTGCATGATCAGTCACGAAAACAGTGTATGATCAGCCACGTGAGCAGTGCATGATAGCCACGTGGTCAGTGCATGATCAGTCACATGATCACTGCATGAACAGTCACGTGAACAGTGCCTGATAAGTCACCTGATCAGTGCATGATCAATTACGTAATCAGTGCATGATCACTCACGTCACCAGTACATGGTAGCTACGTGATCATTGCATGATCAGACACGTGAGCAGTGCATGGTAGCCACGTGATAACTGCATGATGTGTCACATGATCAGTGTATGATCATCCACGTTATCAGTGCATGGGCAGTTATGTGATCAGTGCATGATATAGACTTGATCAGTGCATGATCAGTCTCGTGATCATTGCATGATCAGCCACGTGATCAGTGCATGATAGCCACGTGATCAGTGCATGATCAGTCACGTGATCAGTACATGATCAGTCACGTGAAAAGTGCATGATCATTTTCGTGATCTGTGCATGATCAGTCACGTGACCAGTATATGGTAGCTACGTGATCATTGCATGACCAGCCACGTGAGCAGTGCAGGATAACCACGTGAAGTGTGCATGATGAGTTACGTGAGCAGAGTATGATCAGCCACGTGAGCAGTGCATGATAGCCACGTGATGTGTGCATGGTCAGACAGGTGAACAGTGTATGATCAGCCACGTGATAAGTGCATGATATCCAAGTGATCAGTGCATGATCAATCACGTGATCAGTGTATGATCAGCCCCGTGATCAGTGCATGATCAATTATGTGATCAGTGCATGATCAGTCATGTGAGCAGTACATGGTTGCTACGTTATCATTGCATGATCAGCCCCGTGAGCAGAGCATGATAGCCACGTGATCAGTGCATGATCAGTCACGTGATCAGTACATGATCAGTCACGTGAACAGTGCATGATCATTTTCGTGATCTGTGCATGATCAGTCACGTGACCAGTATATGGTAGCTACGTGATCATTGCATGACCAGCCACGTGAGCAGTGCATGATAGCCACGTGATGTGTGCATGATCAGTTACGTGAGCAGAGTATGTTCAGCCACGTGAGCAGTGCATGATAGCCACGTGATGTGTACATGGTCAGACACGTGATCAGTGCATGATCAGTCACGTGATCAATGCATGATCAGTCACGGGATCAGTGCATGATATCCAAGTGATCAGTGCATGATCAATCTCGGGATCAGTGTATGATCAGCCACGTGAACAGTGCATGCTCAGTCACGTGATCAGGGCCTGCTGAGCTGCGTGATTACTGTCTGCTCATCTGCTTGACAATTGCCAGCTGAGCTGCACGATTCCTGCCTGTCATCTCCTTGACAATTGCCACCTGTGCTGCTTAATTCCTGCCTACTCATATACTTGATTATTGCCAGCTGAGCAGCATGATTTCTCAGAGCTGAGTTCCATGATTATTGCCTGCTGACTGATTCCTGCTTACTCTGCTCTTTGTTCATTGCCTCCAGAGGCACATGATCAGTGTATGACACCAAACATGATCAGCACATGATCATTCACATGATCAATGCATGATAAGCCAGGTGATCAGTGCATGATCAATTACGTGATCAGTGCATGATCACTCATGTGACCAGTACATGGTAGCTGCGTGATCATTGCATGACCAGCCAAGTGAGCAGTGCATGGTAGCCACGTGATCAGTGCAAGATCAGTCACGTGATCAGTGCATGATCAGCCAGGTTATCAGTGCATGATAGGCACGTGATCAGTGCATGATAGCCACGTGATCAGTGCATGATCAGTCACGTGATACGTGTGAGATCAGCCACATGATCAGTGCATGATATCCACGTGATCAGTGCATGATAGCCACGTGATCAATTCATGAGTAGTCATGTGATCTGTGCATGACCAGGCACGTGATCAGTTTATGATCAGCCACGTGATCAGTGCAGGATAGCCACGTGATCAGTGCATGATCAGTCACGTGAACAGTGCATGATCAGTCACGTGATCAGTGTATGATCACCCACGTGATCAATGCATGATAAATTACGTGATCAGTGCATGATCAGTCACGTGACCAGTACATTGTAGCTATGTGGTCATTGTATGGTCAGCCACGTGAGTAGTGCATGATAGCCACGTGATCAGTGCATTATCAGTCACTTGATCAGTGCATGATCAGTCATGTAATCTGTGCATGACCAGGCACGTAATCAGTGTATTACCAGCCAAGTGATCAGTGCATGATAGCCACATGATCACTGCATGATCAGTCACGAGAACAGTGTATGATCAGTCACGTGATCAGTGCATGATCACTCACGTGAACAGTGCATGATAAGTCACCTGATCAGTGCATGATCAATTACGTGATCAGTGCATGATCTGTTTGGTGAGCAGAGTATGATCAGCCACTTGATCAGTGCATGATAGCCACGTGATCACTGCATGATCTGTCACATGATCAGTGTATGATAATATGCGTGATCAGTGCATGGGCAGTCATGTGATCACTGCATGATATAGACTTGATCAGTGCATGATCAGTCTCGTGATCAGTGCATGATCAACCACGGGATAACTGCACGATAGCCAGGTAATGAGTGCATGGTAGCCAGATGATCAGTGCATTATCAGTCACGTGATCAGTGCATGATCAGTCACGTAATCTGTGCATGACCAGGCACGTAATCAGTGTATGACCAGCCAAGTGATCAGTGCATGATATCCACGTGATCACTGCATGATCAGCCACGAGAACAGTGTATGATCAGCCACGTGGTCAGTGCATGATCAGCCACATGATCAGTGCATGATCAATTATGTGATCAGTGCATGATCAGTCACGTGACCAGTACATGGTAGCTACGTGATAATTGCATGATCAGCCACGTGATCAGTGCATGATAGCCACCAGATCAGTGCATTACCAGTCACGTGATCAGTGCATGATCAGTCACATGATCAGTGTATGATCATCCACGTGATCAGTGCATGTGGAGTCAGGTAATCAATGCATGATAGCGCCGTGATCAGTGCACGATCAGTCCCGTGATGAGTGTATGATCAGCCAAGTGATCAGTGCAAGATAGCTACGTGATCAGTGCATGATCAGTCACATGATTAGTGCGTGATCAGCCACGTCATCAGTGCATGAGAGCCAGGTGATCAGTGCATGCGCAATCACGTGATAGGTGTTTGATCAGCCACGTGAACAGTGCATGCTCAGTCACGTGATTAGGGCCTGCTAAGCTGCGTGATTACTGTCTGCTCATCTGCTTGACAATTGCCAGCTGAGCTGCACGATTCCTGCCTGTCATCTCCTTGACAATTGCCACCTTTGCTGCGTAATTCCTGCCTGCTCATCTACTTGATTATTGCCAGCTGAGCAGCATGGTTTCTCAGAGCTGAGTTGCATGATTATAGCCTGCTGACTGATTCCTGCCTACTCAGGTCTATGTTCATTGCCTCCAGAGGCACATGAACAGTGTATGACACCAAACATGATCAGCACATGATCAGTCACATGATCAATGCATGATAGGCCAGGTGATCAGTGCATGATCAATTACGTGATCAGTGCATGATCACTCATGTGACCAGTACATGGTAGCTGCGTGATCATTGAATGATCAGCCACGTGAGCAGTGCATGATAGCCACGTGATCCGTGCATGGTCAGTCACGTGATCAGTGCGTGACCAGTCACGTGATCAGTGCACGATCAGCCTCGTGATCAGTGCATGATCAATTATGTGATCATTGCATGATCCGTCACGTGATACGTGTGTGAGCAGCCACGTGATCAGTGCATGATATCCACGTGATCAGTTCATGATATCCACGTGATCAGTGCATGATGAGCCACGTGATCAGTGCAGGATCAATTACTTGATCAGTGCATGATCAGTCACGTGACCAGTAAATAGTTGCAATGTGATCATTGCGTGATGAGCCACGTGAGTAGAGCATGATAGCCACGTGATCAGTGCATGATCAGTCAGGTGATCAGTACCTGATCAGTCACGTGAACAGTGCATGATCATTTACGTGATCTGTGCATGATCAGTCACATGACCAGTAGATGGTCGCTACGTGATCATTCCATGACGAGCCACGTGAGCAGTGCATGATAGCCACATGATGTGTGCATGATCAGTTACATGAGCACAGGATGATCAGCCACGTGATCAGTGCATGAGTGCCCCGTGATCAGTGCATGATCAGTCACGTGATCAGTGCATGATCAGTCATGTAATCTGTGCATGACCAGGCACGTGAATAGTGTATGACATTCCAAGTGATCAGTGCATTATAGCCACGTGATCACTGCATGATCAGTCACGAGATCAGTGTATGATCAGCCACGTGATCAGTGCATGATCAGCCACATGATCAGTGCATGATCAATTACGTGCTCAGTGCATGATCAGTCACGTGACCAGTACATGGTAGCTACGTGATCATTGCATGATCAGCCATGTGAGGCGTGCATGATAGCCACGAGATCAGTGCATGACCAGTCACGAAATCAGTGCATGATCAGTCATGTGAACAGTGCATGATAAGTCACCTGATCAGTGCATGATCAATTACGTGATCAGTGCATGATCACTCACGTGACCAGTACATGGTAGCTACGTGATCATTGCATGATCAGCCACGTGAGCAGTGCATGATAGCCACGTGATCAGTGCATGATCAGTTTCGGGAGCAGAGTATGATCAGCCACTTGATCAGTGCATGATAGCCACGTGATCAGTGCATGATCAGTCAAGTGATCAGTGCGTGAACAGTCACGTGATCAGTGCATGATGAGCCACGTGATCAGTGCAGGATCAATTACGTGATCAGTGCATGATCAGTCACGTGACCAGTTCATGGTTCTACGTGATCATTGCATGATCAGCCACGTGAGCAGTGCATGATAGCCACGTGGTCAGTGCATGATCAGTCACATGATCACTGCATGAACAGTCAGGTGAACAGTGCCTGATAAGTCACCTGATCAGTGCATGATCAATTACGTAATCAGTGCATGATCACTCACGTCACCAGTACATGGTAGCTACGTGATCATTGCATGATCAGCCACGTGAGCAGTGCATGATAGCCACGTGATAACTGCATGATGTGTCACATGATCAGTGTATGATCATCCACGTTATCAGTGCATGGGCAGTTATGTGATCAGTGCATGATATAGACTTGATCAGTGCATGAACAGTCTCGTGATCATTGCATGATCAGCCACGTGATCAGTGCATGATATCCAAGTGATCAGTGCATGATCAATCACGTGATCAGTGTATGATCAGCCCCGTGATCAGTGCATGATCAATTATGTGATCAGTGCATGATCAGTCATGTGAGCAGTACATGGTTGCTACGTGATCATTGCATGATCAGCCCCGTGAGCAGAGCATGATAGCCACGTGATCAGTGCATGATCAGTCACGTGATCAGTACATGATCAGTCACGTGAACAGTGCATGATCATTTTCGTGATCTGTGCATGATCAGTCACGTGACCAGTATATGGTAGCTACGTGATCATTGCATGACCAGCCACGTGAGCAGTGCATGATAGCCACGTGATGTGTGCATGATCAGTTACGTGAGCAGAGTATGTTCAGCCACGTGAGCAGTGCATGATAGCCACGTGATGTGTGCATGGTCAGACACGTGATCAGTGCATGATCAGTCACGTGATCAATGCATGATCAGTCACGGGATCAGTGCATGATATCCAAGTGATCAGTGCATGATCAATCTCGGGATCAGTGTATGATCAGCCACGTGAACAGTGCATGCTCAGTCACGTGATCAGGGCCTGCTGAGCTGCGTGATTACTGTCTGCTCATCTGCTTGACAATTGCCAGCTGAGCTGCACGATTCCTGCCTGTCATCTCCTTGACAATTGCCACCTGTGCTGCCTAATTCCTGCCTACTCATATACTTGATTATTGCCAGCTGAGCAGCATGATTTCTCAGAGCTGAGTTCCATGATTATTGCCTGCTGACTGATTCCTGCTTACTCTGCTCTTTGTTCATTGCCTCCAGAGGCACATGATCAGTGTATGACACCAAACATGATCAGCACATGATCATTCACATGATCAATGCATGATAAGCCAGGTGATCAGTGCATGATCAATTACGTGATCAGTGCATGATCACTCATGTGACCAGTACATGGTAGCTGCGTGATCATTGCATGACCAGCCAAGTGAGCAGTGCATGATAGCCACGTGATCAGTGCAAGATCAGTCACGTGATCAGTGCATGATCAGCCAGGTTATCAGTGCATGATAGGCACGTGATCAGTGCATGATAGCCACGTGATCAGTGCATGATCAGTCACGTGATACGTGTGATTACAGCCACATGATCAGTGCATGATATCCACGTGATCAGTGCATGATAGCCACGTGATCAATTCATGAGTAGTCATGTGATCTGTGCATGACCAGGCACGTGATCAGTTTATGATCAGCCACGTGATCAGTGCAGGATAGCCACGTGATCAGTGCATGATCAGTCACGTGAACAGTGCATGATCAGTCACGTGATCAGTGTATGATCACCCACGTGATAAATGCATGATCAATTACGTGATCAGTGCATGATCAGTCACGTGACCAGTACATTGTAGCTATGTGATCATTGTATGGTCAGCCACGTGAGTAGTGCATGATAGCCACGTGATCAGTGCATTATCAGTCACGTGATCAGTGCATGATCAGTCACGTAATCTGTGCATGACCAGGCACGTAATCAGTGTATTACCAGCCAAGTGATCAGTGCATGATAGCCACATGATCACTGCATGATCAGTCACGAGAACAGTGTATGATCAGTCACGTGATCAGTGCATGATCACTCACGTGAACAGTGCATGATAAGTCACCTGATCAGTGCATGATCAATTACGTGATCAGTGCATGATCTGTTTGGTGAGCAGAGTATGATCAGCCACTTGATCAGTGCATGATAGCCACGTGATCACTGCATGATCTGTCACATGGTCAGTGTATGATAATATGCGTGATCAGTGCATGGGCAGTCATGTGATCACTGCATGATATAGACTTGATCAGTGCATGATCAGTCTCGTGATCAGTGCATGATCAACCACGGGATCACTGCACGATAGCCAGGTAATGAGTGCATGGTAGCCAGATGATCAGTGCATTATCAGTCACGTGATCACTGCATGATCAGTCACGAGAACAGTGTATGATCAGCCACGTGATCAGTGCATGATCAGTCACGTGACCAGTACATGGTAGCTACGTGATCATTGCATGATCAGCCACGTGAGACGTGCATGATAGCCACGAGATCAGTGCATGACCAGTCACGAGATCAGTGCATGATCAGTCACGTGAACAGTGCATGATAAGTCACCTGATCAGTGCATGATCAATTACGTGATCAGTGCATGATCACTCACGTGACCAGTACATGGTAGCTACGTGATCATTGCATGATCAGCCACGTGAGACGTGCATGATAGCCACGAGATCAGTGCATGACCAGTCACGAGATCAGTGCATGATCAGTCACGTGAACAGTGCATGATAAGTCACCTGATCAGTGCATGATCAATTACGTGATCAGTGCATGATCACTCACGTGACCAGTACATGGTAGCTACGTGATCATTGCATGATCAGCCACGTGAGCAGTGCATGATAGCCACGTGATCAGTGCATGATCAGTTTCGGGAGCAGAGTATGATCAGCCACTTGATCAGTGCATGATAGCCACGTGATCAGTGCATGATCAGTCAAGTGATCAGTGCATGATGAGCCACGTGATCAGTGCAGGATCAATTACGTGATCAGTGCATGATCAGTCATGTGACCAGTTCATGGTTCTACGTGATCATTGCATGATCAGCCACGTGAGCAGTGCATGATAGCCACGTGGTCTGTGCATGATCAGTCACATGATCACTGCATGAACAGTCACGTGAACAGTGCCTGATAAGTCACCTGATCAGTGCATGATCAATTACGTAATCAGTGCATGATCACTCACGTCACCAGTACATGGTAGCTACGTGATCATTGCATGATCAGCCACGTGAGCAGTGCATGATAGCCACGTGATAACTGCATGATGTGTCACATGATCAGTGTATGATCATCCACGTGATCAGTGCATGGGCAGTTATGTGATCAGTGCATGATATAGACTTGATCAGTGCATGAACAGTCTCGTGATCATTGCATGATCAGCCACGTGATCAGTGCATGATATCCAAGTGATCAGTGCATGATCAATCACGTGATCAGTGTATGATCAGCCCCGTGATCAGTGCATGATCAAATATGTGATCAGTGCATGATCAGTCATGTGAGCAGTACATGGTTGGTACGTGATCATTGCATGATCAGCCCCGTGAGCAGAGCATGATAGCCACGTGATCAGTGCATGATCAGTCACGTGATCAGTACATGATCAGTCACGTGAACAGTGCATGATCATTTTCGTGATCTGTGCATGATCAGTCACGTGACCAGTATATGGTAGCTACGTGATCATTGCATGACCAGCCACGTGAGCAGTGCATGATAGCCACGTGATGTGTGCATGATCAGTTACGTGAGCAGAGTATGTTCAGCCACGTGAGCAGTGCATGATAGCCACGTGATGTGTGCATGGTCAGACACGTGATCAGTGCATGATCAGTCACGTGATCAATGCATGATCAGTCACGGGATCAGTGCATGATATCCAAGTGATCAGTGCATGATCAATCTCGGGATCAGTGTATGATCAGCCACGTGAACAGTGCATGCTCAGTCACGTGATCAGGGCCTGCTGAGCTGCGTGATTACTGTCTGCTCATCTGCTTGACAATTGCCAGCTGAGCTGCACGATTCCTGCCTGTCATCTCCTTGACAATTGCCACCTGTGCTGCCTAATTCCTGCCTACTCATATACTTGATTATTGCCAGCTGAGCAGCATGATTTCTCAGAGCTGAGTTCCATGATTATTGCCTGCTGACTGATTCCTGCTTACTCTGCTCTTTGTTCATTGCCTCCAGAGGCACATGATCAGTGTATGACACCAAACATGATCAGCACATGATCATTCACATGATCAATGCATGATAAGCCAGGTGATCAGTGCATGATCAATTACGTGATCAGTGCATGATCACTCATGTGACCAGTACATGGTAGCTGCGTGATCATTGCATGACCAGCCAAGTGAGCAGTGCATGATAGCCACGTGATCAGTGCAAGATCAGTCACGTGATCAGTGCATGATCAGCCAGGTTATCAGTGCATGATAGGCACGTGATCAGTGCATGATAGCCACGTGATCAGTGCATGATCAGTCACGTGATACGTGTGATTACAGCCACATGATCAGTGCATGATATCCACGTGATCAGTGCATGATAGCCACGTGATCAATTCATGAGTAGTCATGTGATCTGTGCATGACCAGGCACGTGATCAGTTTATGATCAGCCACGTGATCAGTGCAGGATAGCCACGTGATCAGTGCATGATCAGTCACGTGAACAGTGCATGATCAGTCACGTGATCAGTGTATGATCACCCACGTGATCAATGCATGATCAATTACGTGATCAGTGCATGATCAGTCACGTGACCAGTACATTGTAGCTATGTGATCATTGTATGGTCAGCCACGTGAGTAGTGCATGATAGCCACGTGATCAGTGCATTATCAGTCACGTGATCAGTGCATGATCAGTCACGTAATCTGTGCATGACCAGGCACGTAATCAGTGTATTACCAGCCAAGTGATCAGTGCATGATAGCCACATGATCACTGCATGATCAGTCACGAGAACAGTGTATGATCAGTCACGTGATCAGTGCATGATCACTCACGTGAACAGTGCATGATAAGTCACCTGATCAGTGCATGATCAATTACGTGATCAGTGCATGATCTGTTTGGTGAGCAGAGTATGATCAGCCACTTGATCAGTGCATGATAGCCACGTGATCACTGCATGATCTGTCACATGGTCAGTGTATGATAATATGCGTGATCAGTGCATGGGCAGTCATGTGATCACTGCATGATATAGACTTGATCAGTGCATGATCAGTCTCGTGATCAGTGCATGATCAACCACGGGATCACTGCACGATAGCCAGGTAATGAGTGCATGGTAGCCAGATGATCAGTGCATTATCAGTCACGTGATCACTGCATGATCAGTCACGAGAACAGTGTATGATCAGCCACGTGATCAGTGCATGATCAGTCACGTGACCAGTACATGGTAGCTACGTGATCATTGCATGATCAGCCACGTGAGACGTGCATGATAGCCACGAGATCAGTGCATGACCAGTCACGAGATCAGTGCATGATCAGTCACGTGAACAGTGCATGATAAGTCACCTGATCAGTGCATGATCAATTAAGTGATCAGTGCATGATCACTCACGTGACCAGTACATGGTAGCCACGTGATCATTGCATGATCAGCCACGTGAGACGTGCATGATAGCCACGAGATCAGTGCATGACCAGTCACGAGATCAGTGCATGATAAGTCACCTGATCAGTGCATGATCAATTACGTGATCAGTGCATGATCACTCACGTGACCAGTACATGGTAGCTACGTGATCATTGCATGATCAGCCACGTGAGCAGTGCATGATAGCCACGTGATCAGTGCATGATCAGTTTCGGGAGCAGAGTATGATCAGCCACTTGATCAGTGCATGATAGCCACGTGATCAGTGCATGATCAGTCAAGTGATCAGTGCGTGAACAGTCACGTGATCAGTGCATGATGAGCCACGTGATCAGTGCAGGATCAATTACGTGATCAGTGCATGATCAGTCACGTGACCAGTTCATGGTTCTACGTGATCATTGCATGATCAGCCACGTGAGCAGTGCATGATAGCCACGTGGTCAGTGCATGATCAGTCACATGATCACTGCATGAACAGTCACGTGAACAGTGCCTGATAAGTCACCTGATCAGTGCATGATCAATTACGTAATCAGTGCATGATCACTCACGTCACCAGTACATGGTAGCTACGTGATCATTGCATGATCAGCCACGTGAGCAGTGCATGATAGCCACGTGATAACTGCATGATGTGTCACATGATCAGTGTATGATCATCCACGTTATCAGTGCATGGGCAGTTATGTGATCAGTGCATGATATAGACTTGATCAGTGCATGAACAGTCTCGTGATCATTGCATGATCAGCCACGTGATCAGTGCATGAGTGCCCCGTGATCAGTGCATGATCATTCACGTGATCAGTGCATGATCAGTCATGTAATCTGTGCATGACCAGGCACGTGAATAGTGTATGATATTCCAAGTGATCAGTGCATTATAGCCACGTGATCACTGCATGATCAGTCACGAGATCAGTGTATGATCAGCCACGTGATCAGTGCATGATCAGCCACATGATCAGTGCATGATCAATTACGTGCTCAGTGCATGATCAGTCACGTGACCAGTACATGGTAGCTACGTGATCATTGCATGATCAGCCACGTGAGACGTTCATGATAGCCACGAGATCAGTGCATGACCAGTCACGAGATCAATGCATGATCAGTCACGTGAACAGTGCATGATAAGTCACCTGATCAGTGCATGATCAATTACGTGATCAGTGCATGATCACTCACGTGACCAGTACATGGTAGCTATGTGATCATTGCATGATCAGCTACGTGAGCAGTGCATGATAGCCACGTGATCAGTGCATGATCAGTTTCGGGAGCAGAGTATGATCAGCCACGTGATCAGTGCATGATAGCCACGTGATCAGTGCATGATCAGTCAAGTGATCAGTGCGTGAACAGTCACGTGACCAGTACATGGTGGCTACTTGATCATTGCATGATCAGCCACGTGATCAGTGCATGATAGCCACGAGATCAGTGCATTACCAGTCACGTGATCAGTGCATGATCAGTCACATGATCAGTGTATGATCATCCACGTGATCAGTGCATGTGGAGTCATGTAATCAATGCATGATAGCGCTGTGATCAGTGCACGATCAGTCCCGTGATGAGTGTATGATCAGCCAAGTGATCAGTGCAAGATAGCTACGTGATCATTGCATGATCAGCCACGTAATCAGTGCATGAGTGCCCCGTGATCAGTGCATGATCAGTCACGTGATCAGTGTATGATCAGCCCCGTGATCAGTGCATGATCAATTATGTGATCAGTGCATGATCAGTCATGTGAGCAGTACATGGTTGCTACGTGATCATTGCATGATCAGCCCCGTGAGCAGAGCATGATAGCCACGTGATCAGTACATGATCAGTCACGTGAACAGTGCATGATCATTTTCGTGATCTGTGCATCATCAGTCACGTGACCAGTATATGGTAGCTACGTGATCATTGCATGACCAGCCACGTGAGCAGTGCATGATAGCCACGTGATGTGTGCATGATCAGTTACGTGAGCAGAGTATGTTCAGCCACGTGAGCAGTGCATGATAGCCACGTGATGTGTGCATGGTCAGACACGTGATCAGTGCATGACCAGGCACGTAATCAGTGTATTACCAGCCAAGTGATCAGTGCATGATAGCCACATGATCACTGCATGATCAGTCACGAGAACAGTGTATGATCAGTCACGTGATCAGTGCATGATCACTCACGTGAACAGTGCATGATAAGTCACCTGATCAGTGCATGATCAATTACGTGATCAGTGCACGATCTGTTTGGTGAGCAGAGTATGATCAGCCACTTGATCAGTGCATGATAGCCACGTGATCACTGCATGATCTGTCACATGATCAGTGTATGATAATATGCGTGATCAGTGCATGGGCAGTCATGTGATCACTGCATGATATAGACTTGATCAGTGCATGATCAGTCTCGTGATCAGTGCATGATCAACCACGGGATCACTGCACGATAGCCAGGTAATGAGTGCATGGTAGCCAGATGATCAGTGCATTATCAGTCACGTGATCAGTGCATGATCAGTCACGTAATCTGTGCATGACCAGGCACGTAATCAGTGTATGACCAGCCAAGTGATCAGTGCATGATATCCACGTGATCACTGCATGATCAGTCACGAGAACAGTGTATGATCAGCCACGTGATCAGTGCATGATCAGTCAAGTGACCAGTACATGGTAGCTACGTGATCATTGCATGATCAGCCAATTGAGACGTGCATGATAGCCACGAGATCAGTGCATGACCAGTCACGAGATCAGTGCATGATCAGTCACGTGAACAGTGCATGATAAGTCACCTGATCAGTGCATGATCAATTACGTGATCAGTGCATGATCACTCACGTGACCAGTACATGGTAGCTACGTGATCATTGCATGATCAGCCACGTGAGACGTGCATGATAGCCACGAGATCAGTGCATGACCAGTCACGAGATCAGTGCATGATCAGTCACGTGAACAGTGCATGATAAGTCACCTGATCAGTGCATGATCAATTACGTGATCAGTGCATGATCACTCACGTGACCAGTACATGGTAGCTACGTGATCATTGCATGATCAGCCACGTGAGCAGTGCATGATAGCCACGTGATCAGTGCATGATCAGTTTCGGGAGCAGAGTATGATCAGCCACTTGATCAGTGCATGATAGCCACGTGATCAGTGCATGATCAGTCAAGTGATCAGTGCGTGAACAGTCACGTGATCAGTGCATGATGAGCCACGTGATCAGTGCAGGATCAATTACGTGATCAGTGCATGATCAGTCACGTGACCAGTTCATGGTTCTACGTGATCATTGCATGATCAGCCACGTGAGCAGTGCATGATAGCCACGTGGTCAGTGCATGATCAGTCACAGGATCACTGCATGAACAGTCACGTGAACAGTGCCTGATAAGTCACCTGATCAGTGCATGATCAATTACGTAATCAGTGCATGATCACTCACGTCACCAGTACATGGTAGCTACGTGATCATTGCATGATCAGCCACGTGAGCAGTGCATGATAGCCACATGATAACTGCATGATGTGTCACATGATCAGTGTATGATCATCCACGTTATCAGTGCATGGGCAGTTATGTGATCAGTGCATGATATAGACTTGATCAGTGCATGAACAGTCTCGTGATCATTGCATGATCAGCCATGTGATCAGTGCATGAGTGCCCCGTGATCAGTGCATGATCAGTCACGTGATCAGTGCATGATCAGTCATGTAATCTGTGTATGACCAGGCACGTGAATAGTGTATGACATTCCAAGTGATCAGTGCATTATAGCCACGTGATCACTGCATGATCAGTCACGAGATCAGTGTATGATCAGCCACGTGATCAGTGCATGATCAGCCACATGATCAGTGCATGATCAATTACGTGCTCAGTGCATGATCAGTCACGTGACCAGTACATGGTAGCTACGTGATCATTGCATGATCAGCCACGTGAGACGTGCATGATAGCCACGAGATCAGTGCATGACCAGTCACGAGATCAGTGCATGATCAGTCACATGAACAGTGCATGATAAGTCACCTGATCAGTGCATGATCAATTACGTGACCAGTGCATGATCACTCACGTGACCAGTACATGGTAGCTATGTGATCATTGCATGATCAGCCACGTGAGCAGTGCATGATAGCCACGTGATCAGTGCATGATCAGTTTCGGAAGCAGAGTATGATCAGCCACTTGATCAGTGCATGATAGCCACGTGATCAGTGCATGATCAGTCAAGTGATCAGTGCGTGAACAGTCACGTGATCAGTGCATGATGAGCCACGTGATCAGTGCAGGATCAATTACGTGATCAGTGCATGATCAGTCACGTGACCAGTTCATGGTTCTACGTGATCATTGCATGATCAGCCACGTGAGCAGTGCATGATAGCCACGTGGTCAGTGCATGATCAGTCACAGGATCACTGCATGAACAGTCACGTGAACAGTGCCTGATAAGTCACCTGATCAGTGCATGATCAATTACGTAATCAGTGCATGATCACTCACGTCACAAGT
Organism: Bos javanicus; assembly: GCF_032452875.1. Classification (NCBI taxonomy): domain Eukaryota; kingdom Metazoa; phylum Chordata; class Mammalia; order Artiodactyla; family Bovidae; genus Bos; species Bos javanicus. Next base: position 1,041,758 of record NC_083895.1, on the reverse strand, counting down.
ACATGGTAGCTACGTGATCATTGCATGATCAGCCACGTGAGCAGTGCATGATAGCCACGTGATAACTGCATGATGTGTCACAAGATCAGTGTATGATCATCCACGTTATCAGTGCATGGGCAGTTATGTGCTCAGTGCATGATATAGACTTGATCAGTGCAGGATCAGTCTCGTGATCATTGCATGATCAGCCACGTGATCAGTGCATGGTATCCACGTGATCAGTGCATGATAGTCACGTGATCAGTACATGATCAGTCACATGAAAAGTGCATGATCATTTTCGTGATCTGTGCATGATGTCACGTGACCAGTATATGGTAGCTACGTGATCATTGCATGACCAGCCACGTGAGCAGTGCAGGATAACCACGTGATGTGTGCATGATGAGTTACGTGAGCAGAGTATGATCAGCCACGTGAGCAGTGCATGATAGCCACGTGATGTGTGCATGGTCAGACAGGTGAACAGTGTATGATCAGCCACGTGATAAGTGCATGATATCCAAGTGATCAGTGCATGATCAATCACGTGATCAGTGTATGATCAGCCCCGTGATCAGTGCATGATCAATTATGTGATCAGTGCATGATCAGTCATGTGAGCAGTACATGGTTGCTACGTGATCATTGCATGATCAGCCCCGTGAGCAGAGCATGATAGCCACGTGATCAGTGCATGATCAGTCACGTGATCAGTACATGATCAGTCACGTGAACAGTGCATGATCATTTTCGTGATCTGTGCATGATCAGTCACGTGACCAGTATATGGTAGCTACGTGATCATTGCATGACCAGCCACGTGAGCAGAGCATGATAGCCACGTGATCAGTGCATGATCAGTAACGTGAGCAGAGTATGATCAGCCACGTGAGCAGTGCATGATAGCCACGTGATGTGTGCATGGTCAGACACGTGATCAGTGCATGATCAGTCACGTGATCAATGCATGATCAGTCACGGGATCAGTGCATGATATCCAAGTGATCAGTGCATGATCAATCTCGGGATCAGTGTATGATCAGCCACGTGAACAGTGCATGCTCAGTCACGTGATCAGGGCCTGCTGAGCTGCGTGATTACTGTCTGCTCATCTGCTTGACAATTGCCAGCTGAGCTGCACGATTCCTGCCTGTCATCTGCTTGACAATTGCCACCTGTGCTGCCTAATTCCTGCCTACTCATATACTTGATTATTGCCAGCTGAGCAGCATGATTTCTCAGAGCTGAGTTCCATGATTATTGCCTGCTGACTGATTCCTGCTTACTCTGCTCTTTGTTCATTGCCTCCAGAGGCACATGATCAGTGTATGACACCAAACATGATCAGCACATGATCATTCACATGATCAATGCATGATAAGCCAGGTGATCAGTGCATGATCAATTACGTGATCAGTGCATGATCACTCATGTGACCAGTACATGGTAGCTGCGTGATCATTGCATGACCAGCCAAGTGAGCAGTGCATGATAGCCACGTGATCAGTGCAAGATCAGTCACGTGATCAGTGCATGATCAGCCAGGTTATCAGTGCATGATAGGCACGTGATCAGTGCATGATAGCCATGTGATCAGTGCATGATCAGTCACGTGATACGTGTGAGATCAGCCACATGATCAGTGCATGATATCCACGTGATCAGTGCATGATAGCCACGTGAACAATTCATGAGTAGTCATGTGATCTGTGCATGACCAGGCACGTGATCAGTTTATGATCAGCCACGTGATCAGTGCATGATAGCCACGTGATCAGTGCATGATCAGTCACGTGAACAGTGCATGATCAGTCACGTGATCAGTGCATGATCAGTCACGTAATCTGTGCATGACCAGGCACGTAATCAGTGTATGACCAGCCAAGTGATCAGTGCATGATATCCACATGATCACTGCATGATCAGTCACGAGAACAGTGTATGATCAGCCACGTGATCAGTGCATGATCAGCCACATGATCAGTGCATGATCAATTACGTGATCAGTGCATGATCAGTCACGTGATCAGTACATGGTAGCTACGTGATCATTGCATGATCAGCCACGTGATCAGTGCATGATAGCCACGAGATCAGTGCATGATCAGTCACGTGATCAGTGCATGATCAGTCACATGATCAGTGTATGATCATCCACGTGATCAGTGCATGTTGAGTCATGTAATCAATGCATGATAGCGCCGTGATCAGTGCACGATCAGTCCCGTGATGAGTGTATGATCAGCCAAGTGATCAGTGCAAGATAGCTACGTGATCAGTGCATGATCAGTCACATGATTAGTGCGTGATCAGCCACGTCATCAGTGCATGATAGCCACGTGATCAGTGCATACAATTACGTGATCAGTGCATGCGCAATCACGTGATCAGTGCATGAGAGCCAGGTGATCAGTGCATGATCAATCACGTGATAGGTGTTTGATCAGCCACGTGAACAGTGCATGCTCAGTCACGTGATTAGGGCCTGCTAAGCTGCGTGATTACTGTCTGCTCATCTGCTTGACAATTGCCAGCTGAGCTGCACAATTCCTGCCTGTCATCTCCTTGACAATTGCCACCTTTGCTGCGTAATTCCTGCCTGCTCATCTACTTGATTATTGCCAGCTGAGCAGCATGGTTTCTCAGAGCTGAGTTGCATGATTATAGCCTGCTTACTGATTCCTGCCTACTCAGCTCTTTGTTCATTGCCGCCAGAGGCACATGATCAGTGTATGACAGCAAACATGATCAGCACATGATCAGTCACATGATCAATGCATGATAAGCCAGGTGATCAGTGCATGATCAATTACGTGATCAGTGCATGATCAGTCATGTGACCAGTACATGGTAGCTGCGTGATCATTGCATGATCAGCCACGTGAGCAGTGCATGATAGCCACGTGATCCGTGCATGCTCAGTCACGTGATCAGTGCGTGACCAGTCACGTGATCAGTGCACGATCAGCCACGTGATCAGTGCATGATCAATTATGTGATCATTGCATGATCCGTCACGTGACCAGTACATGGAAGCTACGTGATCATTGGATGATCAGCCACGTGATCAGTGCAGGATAGCCACCTGATAACTTCATGATTAGTCACGTGATCTGTACATGATCAGTTACATGACATGTGTGTGATCAGCCACGTGATCCGAGCCTGATGAGCCACATGATCAGTGCAGGATCAATTACGAGATCAGTGCATGATCAGTCACGTGACCAGTACATGGTAGCTAGGTGATAATTGCATGATCAGCCATGTTATTAGTGCATGATAGCCAAGTGATCAGTGCATGATAGTCACGTGATCAGTGCATGATCAGTCACGTGATACGTGCGTGATCAGGCACGTGATCAGTGCATGATATCAGTGCATGATAGCCACGTGATCAGTGCATGATAGCCACGTGATCAGTGCATGATCAGTCACGTGATACGTGTGTGATCAGCCACGTGATCAGTGCATGATAGCAACGTGATCAGTGCATGATCAGTCACGTGATACGTGTGTGAGCAGCCACCTGATCAGTGCATGATATCCACGTGATCAGTTCATGATATCCACGTGATCAGTGCATGATGAGCCACGTGATCAGTGCAGGATCAATTACTTGATCAGTGCATGATCAGTCACGTGACCAGTAAATAGTTGCAACGTGATCATTGCGTGATGAGCCACGTGAGTAGAGCATGATAGCGACGTGATCAGTGCATGATCAGTCAGGTGATCAGTACATGATCAGTCACGTGAACAGCGCATGATCATTTACGTGATCTGTGCATGATCAGTCACATGACCAGTAGATGGTCGCTACGTGATCATTCCATGACGAGCCACGTGAGCAGTGCATGATAGCCACATGATGTGTGCATGATCAGTTACATGAGCACAGGATGATCAGCCACGTGATCAGTGCATGAGTGCCCCGTGATCAGTGCATGATCAGTCACGTGATCAGTGCATGATCAGTCATGTAATCTGTGCATGACCAGGCATGTGAATAGTGTATGACATTCCAAGTGATCAGTGCATTATAGCCACGTGATCACTGCATGATCAGTCACGAGATCAGTGTATGATCAGCCACGTGATCAGTGCATGATCAGCCACATGATCAGTGCATGATCAATTACGTGCTCAGTGCATGATCAGTCACGTGACCAGTACATGGCAGCTACGTGATCATTGCATGATCAGCCACGTGAGACGTGCATGATAGCCACGAGATCAGTGCATGACCAGTCACGAGATCAGTGCATGATAAGTCACGTGAACAGTGCATGATAAGTCACCTGATCAGTGCATGATCAATTACGTGATCAGTGCATGATCACTCACGTGACCAGTACATGGTAGCTACGTGATCATTGCATGATCAGCCACGTGAGCAGTGCATGATAGCCACGTGATCAGTGCATGATCAGTTTCGGGAGCAGAGTATGATCAGCCACTTGATCAGTGCATGATAGCCACGTGATCAGTGCATGATCAGTCAAGTGATCAGTGCGTGAACAGTCACGTGATCAGTGCATGATGAGCCACGTGATCAGTGCAGGATCAATTACGTGATCAGTGCATGATCAGTCACGTGACCAGTTCATGGTTCTACGTGATCATTGCATGATCAGCCACGTGAGCAGTGCATGATGGCCACGTGGTCAGTGCATGATCAGTCACATGATCACTGCATGAACAGTCACGTGAACAGTGCCTGATAAGTCACCTGATCAGTGCATGATCAATTACGTAATCAGTGCATGATCACTCACGTCACCAGTACATGGTAGCTACGTGATCATTGCATGATCAGCCACGTGAGCAGTGCATGATAGCCACGTGATAACTGCATGATGTGTCACATGATCAGTGTATGATCATCCACGTTATCAGTGCATGGGCAGTTATGTGATCAGTGCATGATATAGACTTGATCAGTGCATGAACAGTCTCGTGATCATTGCATGATCAGCCACGTGATCAGTGCATGAGTGCCCCGTGATCAGTGCATGATCAGTCACGTGATCAGTGTATGATCAGCCCCGTGATCAGTGCATGATCAATTATGTGATCAGTGCATGATCAGTCATGTGAGCAGTACATGGTTGCTACGTGATCATTGCATGATCAGCCCCGTGAGCAGAGCATGATAGCCACGTGATCAGTGCCTGATCAGTCACGTGATCAGTACATGATCAGTCACGTGAACAGTTCATGATCATTTTCGTGATCTGTGCATCATCAGTCACGTGACCAGTATATGGTAGCTACGTGATCATTGCATGATCAGCCACGTGAGCAGTGCATGATAGCCACGTGATGTGTGCATGATCAGTTACGTGAGCAGAGTATGATCAGCCACGTGAGCAGTGCATGATAGCCACGTGATGTGTGCATGGTCAGACAGGTGAACAGTGTATGATCAGCCACGTGATAAGTGCATGATATCCAAGTGATCAGTGCATGATCAATCACGTGATCAGTGTATGATCAGCCACGTGATCAGTGCATGATCAATTATGTGATCAGTGCATGATCAGTCATGTGAGCAGTACATGGTTGCTACGTGATCATTGCATGATCAGCCCCGTGAGCAGAGCATGATAGCCACGTGATCAGTGCATGATCAGTCACGTGATCAGTACATGATCAGTCACGTGAACAGTGCATGATCATTTTCGTGATCTGTGCATCATCAGTCACGTGACCAGTATATGGTAGCTACGTGATCATTGCATGATCAGCCACGTGAGCAGTGCATGATAGCCACGTGATGTGTGCATGATCAGTTACGTGAGCAGAGTATGATCAGCCACGTGAGCAGTGCATGATAGCCACGTGATGTGTGCATGGTCAGACACGTGATCAGTGCATGATCAGTCACGTGATCAATGCATGATCAGTCACGGGATCAGTGCATGATATCCAAGTGATCAGTGCATGATCAATCTCGGGATCAGTGTATGATCAGCCACGTGAACAGTGCATGCTCAGTCACGTGATCAGGGCCTGCTGAGCTGCGTGATTACTGTCTGCTCATCTGCTTGACAATTGCCAGCTGAGCTGCACGATTCCTGCCTGTCATCTCCTTGACAATTGCCACCTGTGCTGCCTAATTCCTGCCTACTCATATACTTGATTATTGCCAGCTGAGCAGCATGATTTCTCAGAGCTGAGTTCCATGATTATTGCCTGCTGACTGATTCCTGCTTACTCTGCTCTTTGTTCATTGCCTCCAGAGGCACATGATCAGTGTATGACACCAAACATGATCAGCACATGATCATTCACATGATCAATGCATGATAAGCCAGGTGATCAGTGCATGATCAATTATGTGACCAGTGCATGATCACTCATGTGACCAGTACATGGTAGCTGCGTGATCATTGCATGACCAGCCAAGTGAGCAGTGCATGATAGCCACGTGATCAGTGCAAGATCAGTCACGTGATCAGTGCATGATCAGCCAGGTTATCAGTGCATGATAGGCACGTGATCAGTGCATGATAGCCACGTGATCAGTGCATGATCAGTCACGTGATACGTGTGAGATCAGCCACATGATCAGTGCATGATATCCACGTGCTCAGTGCATGATAGCCACGTGATCAATTCATGAGTAGTCATGTGATCTGTGCATGACCAGGCACGTGATCAGTTTAGGATCAGCCACGTGATCAGTGCAGGATAGCCACGTGATCAGTGCATGATCAGTCACGTGAACAGTGCATGATCAGTCACGTGATCAGTGTATGATCACCCACGTGATCAATGCATGATCAATTACGTGATCAGTGCATGATCAGTCACGTGACCAGTACATTGTAGCTATGTGATCATTGTATGGTCAGCCACGTGAGTAGTGCATGATAGCCACGTGATCAGTGCATTATCAGTCACGTGATCAGTGCATGATCAGTCACGTAATCTGTGCATGACCAGGCACGTAATCAGTGTATTACCAGCCAAGTGATCAGTGCATGATAGCCACATGATCACTGCATGATCAGTCACGAGAACAGTGTATGATCAGTCACGTGATCAGTGCATGATCACTCACGTGAACAGTGCATGATAAGTCACCTGATCAGTGCATGATCAATTACGTGATCAGTGCATGATCTGTTTGGTGAGCAGAGTATGATCAGCCACTTGATCAGTGCATGATAGCCACGTGATCACTGCATGATCTGTCACATGATCAGTGTATGATAATATGCGTGATCAGTGCATGGGCAGTCATGTGATCACTGCATGATATAGACTTGATCAGTGCATGATCAGTCTCGTGATCAGTGCATGATCAACCACGGGATCACTGCACGATAGCCAGGTAATGAGTGCATGTTAGCCAGATGATCAGTGCATTATCAGTCACGTGATCAGTGCATGATCAGTCACGTAATCTGTGCATGACCAGGCACATAATCAGTGTATGACCAGCCAAGTGATCAGTGCATGATATCCACGTGATCACTGCATGATCAGTCACGAGAACAGTGTATGATCAGCCACGTGATCAGTGCATGATCAGTCACAGGATCACTGCATGAACAGTCACGTGAACAGTGCCTGATAAGTCACCTGATCAGTGCATGATCAATTACGTAATCAGTGCATGATCACTCACGTCACCAGTACATGGTAGCTACGTGATCATTGCATGATCAGCCACGTGAGCAGTGCATGATAGCCACGTGATAACTGCATGATGTGTCACAAGATCAGTGTATGATCATCCACGTTATCAGTGCATGGGCAGTTATGTGCTCAGTGCATGATATAGACTTGATCAGTGCATGATCAGTCTCGTGATCATTGCATGATCAGCCACGTGATCAGTGCATGGTAGCCACGTGATCAGTGCATGATAGTCACGTGATCAGTACATGATCAGTCACGTGAAAAGTGCATGATCATTTTCGTGATCTGTGCATGATCAGTCACGTGACCAGTATATGGTAGCTACGTGATCATTGCATGACCAGCCACGTGAGCAGTGCATGATCAGCCACGTGATAAGTGCATGATATCCAAGTGATCAGTGCATGATCAATCACGTGATCAGTGTATGATCAGCCCCGTGATCAGTGCATGATCAATTATGTGATCAGTGCATGATCAGTCATGTGATCAGTACATGGTTGCTACGTGATCATTGCATGATCAGCCCCGTGAGCAGAGCATGATAGCCACGTGATCAGTGCATGATCAGTCACGTGATCAGTACATGATCAGTCACGTGAACAGTGCATGATCATTTTCGTGATCTGTGCATCATCAGTCACGTGACCAGTATATGGTAGCTACGTGATCATTGCATGACCAGCCACGTGAGCAGTGCATGATAGCCACGTGATGTGTGCATGATCAGTTACGTGAGCAGAGTATGATCAGCCACGTGAGCAGTGCATGATAGCCACGTGATGTGTGCATGGTCAGACACGTGATCAGTGCATGATCAGTCACGTGATCAATGCATGATCAGTCACGGGATCAGTGCATGATATCCAAGTGATCAGTGCATGATCAATCTCGGGATCAGTGTATGATCAGCCACGTGAACAGTGCATGCTCAGTCACGTGATCAGGGCCTGCTGAGCTGCGTGATTACTGTCTGCTCATCTGCTTGACAATTGCCAGCTGAGCTGCACGATTCCTGCCTGTCATCTCCTTGACAATTGCCACCTGTGCTGCCTAATTCCTGCCTACTCATATACTTGATTATTGCCAGCTGAGCAGCATGATTTCTCAGAGCTGAGTTCCATGATTATTGCCTGCTGACTGATTCCTGCTTACTCTGCTCTTTGTTCATTGCCTCCAGAGGCACATGATCAGTGTATGACACCAAACATGATCAGCACATGATCATTCACATGATCAATGCATGATAAGCCAGGTGATCAGTGCATGATCAATTACGTGATCAGTGCATGATCACTCATGTGACCAGTACATGGTAGCTGCGTGATCATTGCATGACCAGCCAAGTGAGCAGTGCATGATAGCCACGTGATCAGTGCAAGATCAGTCACGTGATCAGTGCATGATCAGCCAGGTTATCAGTGCATGATAGGCACGTGATCAGTGCATGATAGCCACGTGATCAGTGCATGATCAGTCACGTGATACGTGTGAGATCAGCCACATGATCAGTGCATGATATCCACGTGATCAGTGCATGATAGCCACGTGATCAATTCATGAGTAGTCATGTGATCTGTGCATGACCAGGCACGTGATCAGTTTATGATCAGCCACGTGATCAGTGCACGATAGCCACGTGATCAGTGCATGATCAGTCATGTGAACAGTGCATGATCAGTCACGTGATCAGTGCATGATCAGTCACGTAATCTGTGCATGACCAGGCACGTAATCAGTGTATGACCAGCCAAGTGATCAGTGCATGATATCCACATGATCACTGCATGATCAGTCACGAGAACAGTGTATGATCAGCCACGTGATCAGTGCATGATCAGCCACATGATCAGTGCATGATCAATTATGTGATCAGTGCATGATCAGTCACGTGATCAGTACATGGTAGCTACGTGATCATTGCATGATCAGCCACGTGATCAGTGCATGATAGCCACGAGATCAGTGCATTACCAGTCACGTGATCAGTGCATGATCAGTCACATGATCAGTGTATGATCATCCACGTGATCAGTGCATGTGGAGTCATGTAATCAATGCATGATAGCGCCGTGATCAGTGCACGATCAGTCCCGTGATGAGTGTATGATCAGCCAAGTGATCAGTGCAAGATAGCTACGTGATCAGTGCATGATCAGTCACATGATTAGTGCGTGATCAGCCACGTCATCAGTGCCTGATAGCCACGTGATCAGTGCATACAATTACGTGATCAGTGCATGCGCAATCACGTGATCAGTGCATGAGAGCCAGGTGATCAGTGCATGATCAATCACGTGATAGGTGTTTGATCAGCCACGTGAACAGTGCATGCTCAGTCACGTGATTAGGGCCTGCTAAGCTGCGTGATTACTGTCTGCTCATCTGCTTGACAATTGCCAGCTGAGCTGCACAATTCCTGCCTGTCATCTCCTTGACAATTGCCACCTTTGCTGCGTAATTCCTGCCTGCTCATCTACTTGATTATTGCCAGCTGAGCAGCATGGTTTCTCAGAGCTGAGTTGCATGATTATAGCCTGCTTACTGATTCCTGCCTACTCAGCTCTTTGTTCATTGCCGCCAGAGGCACATGATCAGTGTATGACAGCAAACATGATCAGCACATGATCAGTCACATGATCAATGCATGATAAGCCAGGTGATCAGTGCATGATCAATTACGTGATCAGTGCATGATCAGTCATGTGACCAGTACATGGTAGCTGCGTGATCATTGCATGATCAGCCACGTGAGCAGTGCATGATAGCCACGTGATCCGTGCATGCTCAGTCACGTGATCAGTGCGTGACCAGTCACGTGATCAGTGCACGATCAGCCACGTGATCAGTGCATGATCAATTATGTGATCATTGCATGATCCGTCACGTGACCAGTACATGGAAGCTACGTGATCATTGGATGATCAGCCACGTGATCAGTGCAGGATAGCCACGTGATAACTTCATGATTAGTCACGTGATCTGTACATGATCAGTTACATGACATGTGTGTGATCAGCCACGTGATCCGAGCGTGATGAGCCACATGATCAGTGCAGGATCAATTACGAGATCAGTGCATGATCAGTCACGTGACCAGTACATGGTAGCTAGGTGATAATTGCATGATCAGCCATGTTATTAGTGCATGATGGCCAAGTGATCAGTGCATGATAGTCACGTGATCAGTGCATGATCAGTCACGTGATACGTGCGTGATCAGGCACGTGATCAGTGCATGATATCAGTGCATGATAGCCACGTGATCAGTGCATGATAGCCACGTGATCAGTGCATGATCAGTCACGTGATACGTGTGTGATCAGCCACGTGATCAGTGCATGATAGCAACGTGATCAGTGCATGATCAGTCACGTGATACGTGTGTGAGCAGCCACCTGATCAGTGCATGATATCCACGTGATCAGTTCATGATATCCACGTGATCAGTGCATGATGAGCCTCGTGATCAGTGCAGGATCAATTACTTGATCAGTGCATGATCAGTCACGTGACCAGTAAATAGTTGCAACGTGATCATTGCTCTATGAGCCACGTGAGTAGAGCATGATAGCCACGTGATCAGTGCATGATCAGTCAGGTGATCAGTACATGATCAGTCACGTGAACAGTGCATGATCATTTACGTGATCTGTGCATGATCAGTCACATGACCAGTAGATGGTCGCTACGTGATCATTCCATGACGAGCCACGTGAGCAGTGCATGATAGCCACATGATGTGTGCATGATCAGTTACATGAGCACAGGATGATCAGCCACGTGATCAGTGCATGAGTGCCCCGTGATCAGTGCATGATCAGTCACGTGATCAGTGCATGATCAGTCATGTAATCTGTGCATGACCAGGCACGTGAATAGTGTATGACATTCCAAGTGATCAGTGCATTATAGCCACGTGATCACTGCATGATCAGTCACGAGATCAGTGTATGATCAGCCACGTGATCAGTGCATGATCAGCCACATGATCAGTGCATGATCAATTACGTGCTCAGTGCATGATCAGTCACGTGACCAGTACATGGTAGCCACGTGATCATTGCATGATCAGCCACGTGAGACGTGCATGATAGCCACGAGATCAGTGCATGACCAGTCACGAGATCAGTGCATGATAAGTCACCTGATCAGTGCATGATCAATTACGTGATCAGTGCATGATCACTCACGTGACCAGTACATGGTAGCTACGTGATCATTGCATGATCAGCCACGTGAGCAGTGCATGATAGCCACGTGATCAGTGCATGATCAGTTTCGGGAGCAGAGTATGATCAGCCACTTAATCAGTGCATGATAGCCACGTGATCAGTGCATGATCAGTCAAGTGATCACTGCGTGAACAGTCACGTGATCAGTGCATGATGAGCCACGTGATCAGTGCAGGATCAATTACGTGATCAGTGCATGATCAGTCACGTGACCAGTTCATGGTTCTACGTGATCATTGCATGATCAGCCACGTGAGCAGTGCATGATAGCCACGTGGTCAGTGCATGATCAGTCACATGATCACTGCATGAACAGTCACGTGAACAGTGCCTGATAAGTCACCTGATCAGTGCATGATCAATTACGTAATCAGTGCATGATCACTCACGTCACCAGTACATGGTAGCTACGTGATCATTGCATGATCAGCCACGTGAGCAGTGCATGATAGCCACGTGATAACTGCATGATGTGTCACATGATCAGTGTATGATCATCCACGTTATCAGTGCATGGGCAGTTATGTGATCAGTGCATGATATAGACTTGATCAGTGCATGATCAGTCTCGTGATCATTGCATGATCAGCCACGTGATCAGTGCATGAGTGCCCCGTGATCAGTGCATGATCAGACACGTGATCAGTGCATGATCAGTCATGTAATCTGTGCATGACCAGGCACGTGAATAGTGTATGACATTCCAAGTGATCAGTGCATTATAGCCACGTGATCACTGCATGATCAGTCACGAGATCAGTGTATGATCAGCCACGTGATCAGTGCATGATCAGCCACATGATCAGTGCATGATCAATTACGTGCTCAGTGCATGATCAGTCACGTGACCAGTACATGGTAGCTACGTGATCATTGCATGATCAGCCACGTGAGACGTTCATGATAGCCACGAGATCAGTGCATGACCAGTCACGAGATCAATGCATGATCAGTCACGTGAACAGTGCATGATAAGTCACCTGATCAGTGCATGATCAATTACGTGATCAGTGCATGATCACTCACGTGACCAGTACATGGTAGCTACGTGATCATTGCATGATCAGCCACGTGAGCAGTGCATGATAGCCACGTGGTCAGTGCATGATCAGTCACATGATCACTGCATGAACAGTCACGTGAACAGTGCCTGATAAGTCACCTGATCAGTGCATGATCAATTACGTAATCAGTGCATGATCACTCACGTCACCAGTACATGGTAGCTACGTGATCATTGCATGATCAGCCACGTGAGCAGTGCATGATAGCCACGTGATAACTGCATGATGTGTCACATGATCAGTGTATGATCATCCACGTTATCAGTGCATGGGCAGTTATGTGATCAGTGCATGATATAGACGTGAACATTGCTTGATCAGTCTCGTGATCAGTGCATGATAGGCACGTGATCAGTGCATGATCAGTCACCTGATGGGTGTATGATCATTCACGTGACCTGTACATGGTAGCTACATGATCATTGCATGATCAGCCACGTGAGTAGTGCATGATAGCCGCGTGAGCAGTGCATGATCAGTCACGTGATCAGTGCATGATCAGCCACGTGATCTGTGCATGATCAGTCATGTGATCTGTGCATGATCAGCCACGTGATCAGTGCATGATCAGTCATGTGAGCAGTACATGGTTGCTACGTGATCATTGCATGATCAGCCCCGTGAGCAGAGCATGATAGCCACGTGATCAGTGCATGATCAGTCACGTGATCAGTACATGATCAGTCACGTGAACAGTGCATGATCATTTTCGTGATCTGTGCATCATCAGTCACGTGACCAGTATATGGTAGCTACGTGATCATTGCATGACCAGCCACGTGAGCAGTGCATGATAGCCACGTGATGTGTGCATGATCAGTTACGTGAGCAGAGTATGTTCAGCCACGTGAGCAGTGCATGATAGCCACGTGATGTGTGCATGGTCAGACACGTGATCAGTGCATGATCAGTCACGTGATCAATGCATGATCAGTCACGGGATCAGTGCATGATATCCAAGTGATCAGTGCATGATCAATCTCGGGATCAGTGTATGATCAGCCACGTGAACAGTGCATGCTCAGTCACGTGATCAGGGCCTGCTGAGCTGCGTGATTACTGTCTGCTCATCTGCTTGACAATTGCCAGCTGAGCTGCACGATTCCTGCCTGTCATCTCCTTGACAATTGCCACCTGTGCTGCCTAATTCCTGCCTACTCATATACTTGATTATTGCCAGCTGAGCAGCATGATTTCTCAGAGCTGAGTTCCATGATTATTGCCTGCTGACTGATTCCTGCTTACTCTGCTCTTTGTTCATTGCCTCCAGAGGCACATGATCAGTGTATGACACCAAACATGATCAGCACATGATCATTCACATGATCAATGCATGATAAGCCAGGTGATCAGTGCATGATCAATTACGTGATCAGTGCATGATCACTCATGTGACCAGTACATGGTAGCTGCGTGATCATTGCATGACCAGCCAAGTGAGCAGTGCATGATAGCCACGTGATCAGTGCAAGATCAGTCACGTGATCAGTGCATGATCAGCCAGGTTATCAGTGCATGATAGGCACGTGATCAGTGCATGATAGCCACGTGATCAGTGCATGATCAGTCACGTGATACGTGTGAGATCAGCCACATGATCAGTGCATGATATCCACGTGATCAGTGCATGATAGCCACGTGATCAATTCATGAGTAGTCATGTGATCTGTGCATGACCAGGCACGTGATCAGTTTAGGATCAGCCACGTGATCAGTGCAGGATAGCCACGTGATCAGTGCATGATCAGTCACGTGAACAGTGCATGATCAGTCACGTGATCAGTGTATGATCACCCACGTGATCAATGCATGATCAATTACGTGATCAGTGCATGATCAGTCACGTGACCAGTACATTGTAGCTATGTGATCATTGTATGGTCAGCCACGTGAGTAGTGCATGATAGCCACGTGATCAGTGCATTATCAGTCACGTGATCAGTGCATGATCAGTCACGTAATCTGTGCATGACCAGGCACGTAATCAGTGTATTACCAGCCAAGTGATCAGTGCATGATAGCCACATGATCACTGCATGATCAGTCACGAGAACAGTGTATGATCAGTCACGTGATCAGTGCATGATCACTCACGTGAACAGTGCATGATAAGTCACCTGATCAGTGCATGATCAATTACGTGATCAGTGCATGATCTGTTTGGTGAGCAGAGTATGATCAGCCACTTGATCAGTGCATGATAGCCACGTGATCACTGCATGATCTGTCACATGGTCAGTGTATGATAATATGCGTGATCAGTGCATGGGCAGTCATGTGATCACTGCATGATATAGACTTGATCAGTGCATGATCAGTCTCGTGATCAGTGCATGATCAACCACGGGATCACTGCACGATAGCCAGGTAATGAGTGCATGGTAGCCAGATGATCAGTGCATTATCAGTCACGTGATCACTGCATGATCAGTCACGAGAACAGTGTATGATCAGCCACGTGATCAGTGCATGATCAGTCACGTGACCAGTACATGGTAGCTACGTGATCATTGCATGATCAGCCACGTGAGACGTGCATGATAGCCACGAGATCAGTGCATGACCAGTCACGAGATCAGTGCATGATCAGTCACGTGACCAGTACATGGTAGCTAGGTGATAATTGCATGATCAGCCATGTTATTAGTGCATGATAGCCAAGTGATCAGTGCATGATAGTCACGTGATCAGTGCATGATCAGTCACGTGATACGTGCGTGATCAGGCACGTGATCAGTGCATGATATCAGTGCATGATAGCCACGTGATCAGTGCATGATAGCCACGTGATCAGTGCATGATCAGTCACGTGATACGTGTGTGATCAGCCACGTGATCAGTGCATGATAGCAACGTGATCAGTGCATGATCAGTCACGTGATACGTTTGTGAGCAGCCACCTGATCAGTGCATGATATCCACGTGATCAGTTCATGATATCCACGTGATCAGTGCATGATGAGCCACGTGATCAGTGCAGGATCAATTACTTGATCAGTGCATGATCAGTCACGTGACCAGTAAATAGTTGCAACGTGATCATTGCGTGATGAGCCACGTGAGTAGAGCATGATAGCCACGTGATCAGTGCATGATCAGTCAGGTGATCAGTACATGATCAGTCACGTGAACAGTGCATGATCATTTACGTGATCTGTGCATGATCAGTCACATGACCAGTAGATGGTCGCTACGTGATCATTCCATGACGAGCCACGTGAGCAGTGCATGATAGCCACATGATGTGTGCATGATCAGTTACATGAGCACAGGATGATCAGCCACGTGATCAGTGCATGAGTGCCCCGTGATCAGTGCATGATCAGTCACGTGATCAGTGCATGATCAGTCATGTAATCTGTGCATGACCAGGCACGTGAATAGTGTATGACATTCCAAGTGATCAGTGCATTATAGCCACGTGATCACTGCATGATCAGTCACGAGATCAGTGTATGATCAGCCACGTGATCAGTGCATGATCAGCCACATGATCAGTGCATGATCAATTACATTCTTAGTGCATGATCAGTCACGTGACCAGTACATGGTAGCCACGTGATCATTGCATGATCAGCCACGTGAGACGTGCATGATAGCCACGAGATCAGTGCATGACCAGTCACGAGATCAGTGCATGATAAGTCACCTGATCAGTGCATGATCAATTACGTGATCAGTGCATGATCACTCACGTGACCAGTACATGGTAGCTACGTGATCATTGCATGATCAGCCACGTGAGCAGTGCATGATAGCCACGTGATCAGTGCATGATCAGTTTCGGGAGCAGAGTATGATCAGCCACTTGATCAGTGCATGATAGCCACGTGATCAGTGCATGATCAGTCAAGTGATCAGTGCGTGAACAGTCACGTGATCAGTGCATGATGAGCCACGTGATCAGTGCAGGATCAATTACGTGATCAGTGCATGATCAGTCACGTGACCAGTTCATGGTTCTACGTGATCATTGCATGATCAGCCACGTGAGCAGTGCATGATAGCCACGTGGTCAGTGCATGATCAGTCACATGATCACTGCATGAACAGTCACGTGAACAGTGCCTGATAAGTCACCTGATCAGTGCATGATCAATTACGTAATCAGTGCATGATCACTCACGTCACCAGTACATGGTAGCTACGTGATCATTGCATGATCAGCCACGTGAGCAGTGCATGATAGCCACGTGATAACTGCATGATGTGTCACATGATCAGTGTATGATCATCCACGTTATCAGTGCATGGGCAGTTATGTGATCAGTGCATGATATAGACATGATCAGTGCATGAACAGTCTCGTGATCATTGCATGATCAGCCACGTGATCAGTGCATGAGTGCCCCGTGATCAGTGCATGATCAGTCACGTGATCAGTGCATGATCAGTCATGTAATCTGTGCATGACCAGGCACGTGAATAGTGTATGACATTCCAAGTGATCAGTGCATTATAGCCACGTGATCACTGCATGATCAGTCACGAGATCAGTGTATGATCAGCCACGTGATCAGTGCATGATCAGCCACATGATCAGTGCATGATCAATTACGTGCTCAGTGCATGATCAGTCACGTGACCAGTACATGGTAGCTACGTGATCATTGCATGATCAGCCACGTGAGACGTTCATGATAGCCACGAGATCAGTGCATGACCAGTCACGAGATCAATGCATGATCAGTCACGTGAACAGTGCATGATAAGTCACCTGATCAGTGCATGATCAATTACGTGATCAGTGCATGATCACTCACGTGACCAGTACATGGTAGCTACGTGATCATTGCATGAACAGCCGCGTGAGCAGTGCATGATAGCCACGTGATCAGTGCATGATCTGTCGCATGATCAGTGTATGATCATCCGGGTGATCAGTGCATGGGCAGTCATGTGATCAGTGCATGATATAGACGTGATCAGTGCATGATCAGTCTCGTGATCACTGTATGATCAACCACGTGATACGTGTGAGATCAGCCACATGATCAGTGCATGATATCCACGTGATCAGTGCATGATAGCCACGTGATCAATTCATGAGTAGTCATGTGATCTGTGCATGACCAGGCACGTGATCAGTTTAGGATCAGCCACGTGATCAGTGCAGGATAGCCACGTGATCAGTGCATGATCAGTCACGTGAACAGTGCATGATCAGTCACGTGATCAGTGTATGATCACCCACGTGATCAATGCATGATCAATTACGTGATCAGTGCATGATCAGTCACGTGACCAGTACATTGTAGCTATGTGATCATTGTATGGTCAGCCACGTGAGTAGTGCATGATAGCCACGTGATCAGTGCATTATCAGTCACGTGATCAGTGCATGATCAGTCACGTAATCTGTGCATGACCAGGCACGTAATCAGTGTATTACCAGCCAAGTGATCAGTGCATGATAGCCACATGATCACTGCATGATCAGTCACGAGAACAGTGTATGATCAGTCACGTGATCAGTGCATGATCACTCACGTGAACAGTGCATGATAAGTCACCTGATCAGTGCATGATCAATTACGTGATCAGTGCATGATCAGTCACGTAATCTGTGCATGACCAGGCACGTAATCAGTGTATGACCAGCCAAGTGATCAGTGCATGATATCCACGTGATCACTGCATGATCAGTCACGAGAACAGTGTATGATCAGCCACGTGATCAGTGCATGATCAGTCACGTGACCAGTACATGGTAGCTACGTGATCATTGCATGATCAGCCACGTGAGACGTGCATGATAGCCACGAGATCAGTGCATGACCAGTCACGAGATCAGTGCATGATCAGTCACGTGAACAGTGCATGATAAGTCACCTGATCAGTGCATGATCAATTACGTGATCAGTGCATGATCACCCACGTGACCAGTACATGGTAGCTACGTGATCATTGCATGATCAGCTACGTGATCAGTGCATGATCAGTCACGTGAACAGTGCATGATCAGTCACGTGAACAGTGCATGATAAGTCACGTAATCTGTGCATGACCAGGCACGTAATCAGTGTATGACCAGCCAAGTGATCAGTGCATGATATCCACATGATCACTGCATGATCAGTCACGAGAACAGTGTATGATCAGTCACGTGATCAGTGCATGATCAGCCACATGATCAGTGCATGATCAATTATGTGATCAGTGCATGATCAGTCACGTGACCAGTACATGGTAGCTACGTGATCATTGCATGATCAGCCACGTGATCAGTGCATGATAGCCACGAGATCAGTGCATTACCAGGCACGTGATCAGTGCATGATCAGTCACATGATCAGTGTATGATCATCCACGTGATCAGTGCATGTGGAGTCATGTAATCAATGCAAGATAGCGCCGTGATCAGTGCACGATCAGTCCCGTGATGAGTGTATGATCAGCCAAGTGATCAGTGCAAGATAGCTACGTGATCAGTGCATGATCAGTCACAGGATTAGTGCGTGATCAGCCACGTCATCAGTGCATGATAGCCACGTGATCAGTGCATACAATTACGTGATCAGTGCATGCGCAATCACGTGATCAGTGCATGAGAGCCAGGTGATCAGTGCATGATCAATCACGTGATAGGTGTTTGATCAGCCACGTGAACAGTGCATGCTCAGTCACGTGATTAGGGCCTGCTAAGCTGCGTGATTACTGTCTGCTCATCTGCTTGACAATTGCCAGCTGAGCTGCACAATTCCTGCCTGTCATCTCCTTGACAATTGCCACTTTTGCTGCGTAATTCCTGCCTGCTCATCTACTTGATTATTGCCAGCTGAGCAGCATGGTTTCTCAGAGCTGAGTTGCATGATTATAGCCTGCTGACTGATTCCTGCCTACTCAGGTCTATGTTCATTGCCTCCAGAGGCACATGAACAGTGTATGACACCAAACATGATCAGCACATGATCAGTCACATGATCAATGCATGATAGGCCAGGTGATCAGTGCATGATCAATTACGTGATCAGTGCATGATCACTCATGTGACCAGTACATGGTACCTGCGTGATCATTGCATGATCAGCCACGTGAGCAGTGCATGATAGCCACGTGATCCGTGCATGGTCAGTCACGTGATCAGTGCGTGACCAGTCACGTGATCAGTGCATGATCAATATGTGATCATTGCATGATCCGTCACGTGACCAGTACATGGTAGCTACGTGATCATTGGATGATCAGCCACGTGATCAGTGCAGGATAGCCACGTGATAACTTCATGATTAGTCACGTGATCTGTACATGATCAGTTACGTGACATGTGTGTGATCAGCCACGTGATCCGAGCGTGATGAGCCACATGATCAGTGCAGGATCAATTACGAGATCAGTGCATGATCAGTCACGTGACCAGTACATGGTAGCTAGGTGATAATTGCATGATCAGCCATGTTATTAGTGCATGATAGCCAAGTGATCAGTGCATGATAGTCACGTGATCAGTGCATGATCAGTCACGTGATCAATGCATGAACAATTACGTGATCAGTGCATGATCAGTCACGTGACCAGTACATTGTAGCTATGTGATCATTGTATGGTCAGCCACGTGAGTAGTGCATGATAGCCACGTGATCAGTGCATTATCAGTCACGTGATCAGTGCATGATCAGTCACGTAATCTGTGCATGACCAGGCACGTAATCAGTGTATTACCAGCCAAGTGATCAGTGCATGATAGCCACATGATCACTGCATGATCAGTCACGAGAACAGTGTATGATCAGTCACGTGATCAGTGCATGATCACTCACGTGAACAGTGCATGATAAGTCACCTGATCAGTGCATGATCAATTACGTGATCAGTGCATGATCTGTTTGGTGAGCAGAGTATGATCAGCCACTTGATCAGTGCATGATAGCCACGTGATCACTGCATGATCTGTCACATGATCAGTGTATGATAATATGCGTTATCAGTGCATGGGCAGTCATGTGATCACTGCATGATATAGACTTGATCAGTGCATGATCAGTCTCGTGATCAGTGCATGATCAACCACGGGATCACTGCACGATAGCCAGGTAATGAGTGCATGGTAGCCAGATGATCAGTGCATTATCAGTCACGTGATCAGTGCATGATCAGTCACATGATCTGTGCATGATCAGTCACGTGATCTGTGCATGATCAGTCACGTGATCAGTGCATAATCAATTACCTGATCAGTGCATGATCAGTCACGTGACCAGTGCATGGTAGCTACGTGATCATTGCATGATCAGCCACGTGATCAGTGCATGATAGCCACGTGATCAGTGCAATATAGCCACGTGATCAGTGCATGATCATTCACCTGATGGGTGTATGATCGGTCACGTGACCGGTACATGGTAGCTTCATGATCATTGCATGATCAGCCACGTGATCAGTGCATGATAGCCACTTGATCAGGGCATGATCATTCACATGACCAGTACATGATCAGTCACGTGATCAGTGCATGATTGCCACGTGATCAGTGCATGATCAGTTACGTGAGCAGTGTATGATCAGCCACGTGATCAGTGCATGGTCAGACACGTGAACAGTTTATAATCAGCCACCTGATCAGTGCATGATATCCAAGTGATCAGTGCATGATCAATCACGTGATCAGTGTATGATCAGCCACGTGTACAGTGCATGCTCAGTCACGTGATCAGGGCCCGCTGAGCTGCGTGATTACTGTCTGCTCATCTGCTTGACAATTGCCAGCTGAGCTGCACGATTCCTGCCTGTCATCTGCTTGACAATTGCCAGCTGTGCTGCGTAATTCCTGCCTGCTCAGCTGCTTGATTATTGCCAGCTGAGCAGCATGATTCCTCACACCTGAGTTCCATGATTATTGCCTGCTGACTGTTTGATTCGTGCCTACTCAGCTCTTTGTTTATTGCATCCAGAGGCACATGATCAGTGTATGATAGCAAACATGATCAGCGCATGATCAGTCACATGATCAGCGCCATTAAGTCACGTGATCACTACATGATAGGCATGTGATCAGTCCATGCTCAGTGCATGATCAGCCACGTGATCAGTGCATGATCTGTCACATGATTAGTGTATGATCATCCACATGATCAGTGCATGGGCAGTCATGTGATTAGTGCATGATTAGACGTGATCAGTGCATTTTCAGTCTCGTGATCAGTGCCTGATAGCCACGTGATCAGTGCATGATCAGTCACCTGATGGGTGTATGATCATTCACGTGACCGGTACATGGTAGCTATAAGATTAGTGTATGACCAGCCATGTGATAAGTGCATGATAGCCACGTGATCAGTGCATGATCAGCCACGTGATCAGTGCATGATCAGTCACGTGACCAGTACATGGTACCTGCGTGACCAGTGTATGACCAGTCAAGTGATCAGTGCATGATAGCCACATGATCAGTGCATGATCAGTCACGTGATCAGTGCATGACCAGCCACATGATCAGTGCATGATCAATTACGTCATCAGTGCATGATCAGTCACGTGACCAGTATCTGGTAGCTGCGTTATCATTGCATGATCAGCCAAATAGCAGTGCTTGATAGCCACATAATCAGTGTATGATCCGTCACGTGATCAGTGCATGATTATTCACGTGTTCAGTGCATGATCAGCCACGTGATCAGTGCATGATCAATTACGTGATCCGTGTATGATCAGTCACGTGACCAGTACATGGTAGCTACATGATCATTGCATGATCAGCCACGTGATCAGTGCATGATAGCCACGTGATCAGTGAATGATCAGTCATGTGATACGTGTGTGTTCAGCCACGTGATCAATGATTGATATCCACGTGATCAGTGAATGATAGCCACGTGATTAGTGCATGATAGCCACCTGATCAGTGCATGATCAGTCACGTGATACGTGTGTGACCAGCCACGTGATCAGTGCATGATGAGTCAGGTGATCAGTGCAGGATTAATTACGTGATCAGTGTATGATCAGTCACGTGACCAGTACATGGTTTTACATGATCATTGCATGATCAGCCACGTGAGCAGTGCATGATAGCCACGTGATCAGTGCATGATCAGTCACGTGATCAGTACATGATCATTCCACTGAACAGTGCATGATCATTTACGTGATATGAGCATGATCAGTCACGTGACCAGTATATGGTAGCTACGTGAACATTGCATGACCAGCCAGGTGAGAAGTGCCTGATAGCCACGTGATGTGTGCATGATCACTTACGTGAGCAGAGTATGATCAGCCACGTGATCAGTGCATGAGTGCCACGTGATCAGTGCATGATCAGTCACGTGACAGGTGTGTGGTAAGCCACGTGAACAGTGCATGTTCAGCCACGTGATCAGTGCATGATATCCACGTGATCAGTGCATGATCAGTTACGTGAACAGTGTATGATCAGCCACATGAGCAGTGCATGTTCAGACACGTGAACAGTGTATGAACAAACACGTGATCAATGCATGATATCCACGTGATCAGTGCATGATGAGTCTCGTGAACAGTGCATGATCAGTCACGTGATCAGTGCATGATCAGTCACGTGACCAGTATATGGTAGCTACGTGATCATTGCATGATCAGCCATGTGATCTGTGCATGATAGCCACGTGATCACTGCATGATAGCCATGTGATCAGTGCATGATCAGTCACGTGATCAGTGCATGATCAGCCACGTGATCAGTGCATGACGAGGCACGTGATCAGTATGACCAGTCAAGTGATCAGTGCATGATAGCCACATGATCAGTGCATGATCAGACACGAGATCAGTGCATGATCAGTCACATGATCAGTGCATGATCAGCCACGTGATCAGTGCATGATCAGACAGGAGATCAGTGCGTGATAAGTCACGTGATAAGTGCATGATCAGCCACGTGATCAGTGCATGACCAGGCACGTGATCAGTACATGATCAGTCACGGGAAGAGTGCATGATCATTTACGTGATCTGTGCATGATCAGTCGCGTGACCAGTATATGGTAGCTACGTGATCATTGCATGACCAGCCACGTGAGCAGTGCATGATCAGCCACATGATCAGTGCATGACCAGGCACATGATCAGTGTATGACCAGCCAAATGATCAGTGCATGATAGCCAGGTGATCAGTGCATGATCAGTCACGTGATCAGTGCATGGTCAGTCACGTGATCAGTGCATGATCATGCACGTGATCAGTGCATGTGGAGTCATGTAGTCAATGCATGATAGCGCCGCAATCAGTGCACGATCAGTCCCGTGATGAATGTATGATCAGCCAAGTGACCAGTGCAAGATAGCTACGTGATCAGTGCATGATCAGTCACATGATCAGTGCATGATCAGCCACGTCATCAGTGCATGATAGCCACGTGATCAGTGCATACAATTACGTGATCAGTGCATGTGCAATCACGTGATCTGTGCATGAGAGCCACGTGATCAGTGCATGATCATTCACGTGATAGGTGTGTGATCAGCGACGTGAACAGTGCATGCTCAGTCACGTGATCAGGGCCTGCTGAGCTTCATGAATACTGTCTGCTCATCTGCTTGACAATTGCCAGCTGAGCTGTACGATTCCTGCCTGTCATCTCCTTGACAATTGCCACCTGTGCTGCATAATTCCTGCCTGCTCATCTACTTGATTATTGCCAGCTGAGCAGCATGATTTCTCAGAGCTGACTTCCATGATTATTGCCTACTGATTCCTGCCTACTCAGCTCTTTGTTCATTGCCTCCAGAGGCACAAGATCAGTGTGTGACACCAAACATGATCAGCACATGATCAGTCACATGATCAATGCATGATAAGCCAGGTGATCAGTGCATGATCAATTACGTGATCAGTGCATGATATCCACGTGATCAGTGCATGACATCCACGTGATCAGTGCATGATAAGCCACGTGATCAGTGCATGATCAGTTACGTGAGCAGTGTATGATCAGCCACGAGATCACTGCATGGTCAGATACGTGAACAGTGTATGATCAGCAAAGTGATCAGTGCATGATATCCAAGTGATCAGTGCATGATCAATCACGTGATCAGTGTATGATCAGCCACGTGAACAGTGCATGCTCAGTCACGTGATCAGGGCCCGCTGAGCTTCATGATTACTGTCTGCTCATCTGCTTGACAATTGCCAGCTGAGCTGCACGATTCCTGCCTGTCATCTGCTTGACAATTGCCAGCTGTGCTGTGTAATTCCTGCCAGCTAGCTGCTTGATTATTGCCAGCTGAGCAGCATGATTCCTCACACCTGAGTTCCATGATTATTGCCTGCTGACTGTATGATTCGTGCCTACTCAGCTCTTTGTTTATTGCCTCCAGAGGCACATGATCAGTGTATGATAGCAAACATGATCAGCGCATGATCAGTCACATGATCAGCGCCATTAAGTCACGTGATCACTACATGATAGGCATGTGATCAGTCCATGCTCAGTCACGGTATCAGTGCATGATCAGCCACGTGATCAGTGCATGATCTGTCACATGATTAGTGTATGATCATCCACGTGATCAGTGCATGGGGAGTCATGTGATCAGTGCATGATATAGACATGATCAGTGCATGATCAGTCTCGTGATCAGTGCATGATTGCCACGTGATCAGTGCATGATCAGTCACCTGATGGGTGTATGATCAGTCATGTGACCAGTACATGGTAGCTGCGTGAATATCGCATGATCAGCCACGTGAGCAGTGCATGATAGCCACGTGATCAGTGCTTGATCAGTCACGAGATCAGTGCATGATCAGTCACGTGATCAGTGCATGATCAGCCACGTGATCAGTGCATGACCAGGCACGTGATCAGTGTATGTCCAGCCAAGTGATCAGTGCATGATAGCCACGTGATCAGTGCATGATCAGTCACGTGATCAGTGCATGATCAGTCACGTGATCAGTGTATGATCAGCCACGTGATCAGTGCATGATCAGCCACATGATCAGTGCATGATCAATTACGTGATCAGTGCATGATCAGTCACGTGACCAGTACATGGTAGCTGCGTGATCATTGCCAGGTCAGTGACGTGAGCAGTGCATGATAGCCACGTGATCAGTGCATGATCAGCCACGTGATCAGTGCATTATCAGTCACGTGATCAGTGCATGGTCAGTCACGTGATCAGTGCATGATCATCCACGTGATCAGTGCATGTGGAGTCATGTAGTCAATGCATAATAGCGCCATAATCAGTGCACGATCAGTCCCGTGATGAGTGTATGATCAGCCAAGTGATCAGTACAAGATAGCTACGTGATCAGTGCATGATCAGTCACATGATCAGTGCATGATCAGTCACGTGATAGGTGTGTGATCAGCCATGTGAACAGTGCATGCTCAGTCACGTGATCAGGGCCTGCTGAGCTGCGTGATTACTGTCTGCTCATCTGCTTGACAATTTCCAGCTGAGCTGCACGATTCCTGCCTGTCATCTCCTTGACAATTGCCACCTGTGCTGCGTAATTCCTGCCTGCTCATCTATTTGATTATTGCCAGCTGAGCAGCATGATTTCTCAGAGTTTAGTTCCATGATTATAGCCTGCTGACTGATTCCTGCCTACTCAGCTCTATGTTCATTGCCTCCAGAGGCACATGATCAGTGTGTGACACCAAACATGATCAGCACATAATCAGTCACATGATCAGAGCCATTAAGTCACGTGATCACTACATGATAGTCATGTGATCAGTCCATGCTCAGTCAGGGTATCAGTGCATGATCAGCCACGTGATCAGTGCATGATCAGCCAGGTGATCATTTCATGATAGCTATGTGATCAGTTCATGATTTGTCACGTGATCTGTGCATGACCAGGCAGGTGGTCAGTGTATGATCAGCGACGTGATCAGTGCATGATCCGTCACCTAATGGGTGTATGATCAGTCACCTGACCGGTACATGGTAGCTACATGATCATTGCATGATCAGCCACGTGAGTAGTGCATGATAGCCTCGTGATCAGTGCATGATCAATCACGTGTTCAGTGCATGATCAGTCATGTAATCTGTGCATGACCAGGCACGTGATCAGTGTATGACCAGCCAAGTGATCAGTGCATGATAGCCACGTGATCAGTGCATGATCAGTCACGTGATCAGTTCATGATCAGTCACGTGATCAGTGGATGATCAGCCACGTGATCAGTGCATGATCAGCCACATGATCAGTGCATGATCAATTACGTGATCAGTGCATGATCAGTCACCTGATGAGTGTATGATCATGCACGTGACCTGAACATGGTAGCTACATGATCATTGCATGATCAGCCACGTGAGTAGTGCACGATAGCCACGTGATCACTGCATGATCAGTCACGTGAACAGTGCATGATCATTGACGTGATCTGTGCATAATCAGTCACGTGACCAGTATATGGTAGCTACGTGATCATTCCGTGACGAGCCACGTGAGCAGTGCATGATAGAAACGTGATGTGTGAATGATGAGTTACGTGAGCAGTGTATGATCAGCCATGTGATCAGTGCATAGTCAGACACGTGAACAGTGTATGATCAGCCACGTGATCAGTGCATGATATCCAAGTGATCAGTGCATGATCATCACGTGATCAGTGTGTGATCAGCCACGTGACAGTGCATGCTCAGTCACGTGATCAGGGCCTGCTGAGCTGCGTGATTATTGTCTGCTCATCTGCTTGACAATTGCCAGCTGAGCTGCATGATTCCTGCCTGTCATCTGCTTGACAATTGCCAGCTGTGCTGCGTAATTCCTGCCTGCTCATCTAATTGATTATTGCCAGCTGAGGAGCATGATTTCTCAGAGCTGAGTTCCATGATTATAGCCTGCTGACTGATTCCTGCCTACTCAGCTCTATGTTCATTGCCTCCAGAGGCACATGATCAGTGTATGATAGCAAACATGATCAGCGCATGGTCAGTCACATGATCAGCGCCATTAAGTCACGTGATCACTACATAATAGGCATGTGATCAGTCCATGCTCAGTCACGGTATCAGTGCATGCTCAGCCACGTGATCAGTGCATGATCTGTCACATGATTAGTGTATGATCATCCACGTGATCAGTGCATGGGCAGTCATGTGATCAGTGCATGATATAGACGTGATCAGTGCATGATCAGTCTCGTGATCAGTGCAGGATAGCCACGTGATCAGTGCATGATCAGTCACCTGATGGGTGTATGATCATTCACGTGTCCTGTACATGGTGGCTACATGATCATTGCATGATCAGCCACGTGAGTAGTGCATGATAGCCACGTGAACACTGCATGATCAGCCACGTGAGCAGTGCATGATAGCCACGTGATCAGTGCATGATCAGACACGAGATCAGTGCATGATCAGTCACGTGATCAGTGCATGATCAGCCAGGTGATCAGTGCATGACCTGGCAAGTGATCAGTGTATATCCAGCCAAGTGAACAGTGCATGATAGCCACGTGATCAGTGCATGATCAGTCACATGATCAGTGCATGATCAGTCACATGATCAGTGCATGATCAGTCACGTGATAGGTGTGTGATCATCCACGTGAACAGCATGCTCTGTCACGTGATCAGGGCCTGCTGAGCTGCGTGATTACTGTCTGCTCATCTGCTTGACAATTTCCAGCTGAGCTGCACGATTCCTGCTTGTCATCTCCTTTACAATTGCCACCTGTGCTGCGTAATTCCTGCCTGCTCATGTACTTGATTATTGCCAGCTGAGCAGCATGATTTCTCAGAGGTGAGTTCCATGATTATAGCCTGCTGACTGATTCCTGCCTACTCAGCTCTATGTTCATTGCCTCCAGAGGCACATGATCAGTGTGTGACACCAAACATGATCAGCACATGATCAGTCACATAATCAATGCATGATAAGCCAGGTGATCAGTGCATGATCAATTATGTGATCATTGCATGATCAGCCACGTGAGCAGTGCATGATAGCCACGTGATCAGTGCATGATCAGTCACGTGATCTGTGCATGATCAGTCATGTGATCTGTGCATGATCAGTCACGTGATCAGTGCATGATCAGTTACCTGATAAGTGCATGATCAGTCACGTGACCAGTGCATGGTAGCTACGTGATCATTGCATGCTCAACCACGTGATCAGTGCATGATAGCCACGTGATCAGTGCATGATAACCACGTGATCAGTGCAATATAGCCACGTGATCAGTGCATGATCAGTCACCTGTTGGGTGTATGATCGGTCACGTGACCGGTACATGGTAGCTTCATGATCATTGCATGATCAGCCACGTGATTAGTGCATGATAGCCACTTGATCAGGGCATGATCAGTCATGTGACCAGTGCATGATCAGTCACGTGATCAGTGCATGATAGCCACGTGATCAGTGCATGATCAGTTACGTGAGCAGTGTATGATCAGCCACGTGAACAGTGCATGCTCAGTCACGTGATCAGGGCCTGCTGAGCTGCGTGATTACTGTCTGCTCATCTGCTTGACAATTGCCAGCTGAGCTGCACGATTCCTGCCTGTCATCTGCTTGACAATTGCCAGCTGTGCTGCGTAATTCCTGCCTGCTCAGCTGCATGATTATTGCCAGCTGAGCAGCATGATTCCTCACAGCTGAGTTCCATGATTATTTCCTGCTGACTGTTTGATTCGTGCCTACTCAGCTCTTTGTTTATTGCCTCCAGAGGCACATGATCAGTGTATGATAGCAAACATGACCAGCGCATGATCAGTCACATGATCAGCGCCATTAAGTCACGTGATCACTACATGATAGTCATGTGATCAGTCCATGCTCAGTCACGGTATCAGTGCATGATCAGCCACGTGATCAGTGCATGATCTGTCACATGATTAGTGATGATCATCCACATGATCAGTGCATGGGCAGTCATGTGATCAGTGCATGATATAGACGTGATCAGTGCATTTTCAGTCTCGTGGTCAGTGCATGATAGCCACGTGATCAGTGCATGATCAGTCACCTGATGGGTGTATGATCATTCACGTAACCGGTACATGGTAGCTATAAGATCAGTGTATGACCAGCTATGTGATAAGTGCATGATCAGCCACGTGATCAGTGCATGATCAGTCACGTGATCAGTGCATGATCAGTCACGTGATCAGTGCATGATCAGTCACGTGATCAGTGCATGATCAGTTACGTGAACAGTGTAATGTCAGCCACGTGAGCAGTGCATGGTCAGACACGTGAACAGTGTATGATCAGCCACGTGATCAGTGCATGATAGCCACGTGATCAGTGCATGATGAGTCTCGTTAGAAGTGCATGATCAGTCACGTGATCAGTGTATGATCAGCCGCTTGATCAGTGCATGATCAATTACGTGATCAGTGCTGATCAGTCATGTGACCAGTACATGGTAGCTATGTGAACATTGAATGATCAGCCACGTAAGCAGTGCATGATAGACACGTGATCAGTGGATGATCAATCACGTGATCAGTACATGATCAGTCACGTGATCAGTGCATGATCAATTACGTTACCATTGCATGATCAGTCACGTGACCAGTACATGTAAGCTTCGTGATCATTGCAGGGTCAGCCACGTGAGCACTGCATGATAGACACGTGATCACTGCATGATCAGCTACGTGAGCAGTGTATGATGAGCCACGTGTTCAGTGCATGATACCTACGTGATCAGTTCATGATTAGTCACGTGATCTGTGCATGACAGGCACGTAATCAGTGCATGATATCCACGTGATCAGTGAATTATAGCCCCGTGATCAGTACATCATTAGTCACGTGATCTGTGCATGACCAGGCACGTGAAAAGTGTATGTTCAGCCACGTAATCAGGGCATTATAGCCACGTGATCAGTGCATGATCAGTCAAGTGATCAGTGCGTGAACAGTCACGTGATCAGTGCAGGATGAGCCACGTGATCAGTGCTGGATCAATTACGTGCTCAGTGCATGATCAGTCAGGTGACCAGTACATGGTTGCTATGTGATCATTGCATGATCACCCACGTGAGGAGAGCATGATAGCCACGTGATCAGTGCATGATCAGTCACGTGATCAGTACATGATCAGTGACAAAAAGAGTGCATGATCATTTACGTGATCTGTGCATAATCAGTCGCGTGACCAGTATATGGTAGCTACGTGATCATTGCATGACCAGACACGTGAGCAGTGCATGATCAGCCACATGATCAGTGCATGACCAGGCACATGATAAGTGTATGACCAGCCAAATGATCAGTGCATGATAGCCACGTGATCAGGGCCTGATCAGTCACGTGATCAGTGTATGGTCAGTCACGTGATCAGTGCATGATCATGCACGTGATCAGTGCATGTGGAGTCATGTAGTCAAAGCATGATAGGGCCGCAATCAGTGCACGATCAGTCCCGTGATGAGTGTATGATCAGCCAAGTAACCAATGCAAGATAGCTACGTGATCAGTGCATGATCAGTCACATGATCAGTGCATGATCAGCCACGTCATCAGTGCATGATAACCACGTGAGCACTGCATACAATTACGTGATCAGTGCATGCGCAATCATGTGATCTGTGCATGAGAGCCACGTGATCAGTGCAAGATCATTCACGTGATAGGTGTGTGATCATCCACGTGAACAGCATGCTCAGTCACGTGATCAGGGCCTGCTGAGCTGCGTGATTACTGTCTGCTCATCTGCTTGACAATTGCCAGCTGAGCTGTACGATTCCTGCTTGTCATCTCCTTTACAATTGCCACCTGTGCTGCGTAATTCCTGCCTGCTCATCTACTTGATTATTGCCAGCTGAGCAGCATGATTTCTCAGAGGTGAGTTCCATGATTATACCCTGCTGACTGATTCCTGCCTACTCAGCTCTATGTTCATTGCCTCCAGAGGCACATGATCAGTGTCTGACACCAAACATGATCAGCACATGATCAGTCACATGATCAATGCATGATAAGCCAGGTGATCAGTGCATGATCAATTATGTGATCATTGCATGATCAGCCACGTGAGCAGTGCATGATAGCCACGTGATCAGTGCATGATCAGTCACGTGATCTGTGCATGATCAGTCACGTGATCTGTGCATGATCAGTCACGTGATCAGTGCATGATCAGTTACCTGATAAGTGCATGATCAGTCACGTGACCAGTGCATGGTAGCTACGTGATCATTGCATGATCAGCCACGTGATCAGTGCATGATAGCCACGTGATCAGTGCAATATAGCCACGTGATCAGTGCATGATCAGTCACCTGATGGGTGTATGATCGGTCACGTGACCGGTACATGGTAGCTTCATGATCATTGCATGATCAGCCACGTGATCAGTGCATGATAGCTACTTGATCAGGGCATGATCAGTCACGTGACCAGTGCATGATCAGTCACGTGATCAGTGCATGATAGCCACGTGATCAGTGCATGATCAGTTACGTGAGCAGTGTATGATCAGCCACGTGATCAGTGCATGATATCCAAGTGATCAGTGCATGATCAATCACGTGATCAGTGTATGATCAGCCACGAGAACAGTGCATGCTCAGTCACGTGATCAGGGCCTGCTGAGCTTCGTGATTACTGTCTGCTCATCTGCTTGACAATTGCCAGCTGAGCTGCACGATTCCTGCCTGTCATCTGCTTGACAATTGCCAGCTGTGCTGCGTAATTCCTGCCTGCTCAGCTGCTTGATTATTGCCAGCTGAGCAACATGATTCCTCACAGCTGAGTTCCATGATTATTGCCTGCTGACTGCTTGATTCGTGCCTACTCAGCTCTTTGTTTATTGCGTCCAGAGGCACATGATCAGTGTATGATAGCAAACATGACCAGCGCATGATAAGTCACATGATCAGCGCCATTAAGTCACGTGATCACTACATGATAGTCATGTGATCAGTCCATGCTCAGTCACGGTATCAGTGCATGATCAGCCACGTGATCAGTGCATGATCTGTCACATGATTAGTGATGATCATCCACATGATCAGTGCATGGGCAGTCATGTGATCAGTGCATGATATAGACGTGATCAGTGCATTTTCAGTCTCGTGGTCAGTGCATGATAGCCACGTGATCAGTACATGATCAGTCACCTGATGGGTGTATGATCATTCACGTGACTGGTACATGGTAGCTATAAGATTAGTGTATGACCAGCTATGTGATAAGTGCATGATAGCCATGTGATCAGTGCATGATCAGACACGTGATCAGTGCATGATCAGTCACGTGATCAGTGCATGATCAGTCACGTGATCAGTGCATGATCAGTCACGTGATCAGTGCATGATCAGTCACATGATCAGTGCATGATCAGTTACGTGAACAGTGTATGATCAGCCACGTGAGCAGTGCATGGTCAGACACGTGAACAGTGTATGATCAGCCACGTGATCAGTTTATGATAGCCACGTGATCAGTGCATGATAGCCACGTGATCAGTGCATGATCAGTTACGTGAGCAGTGTATGATCAGCCACGTGAACAGTGCATGCTCAGTCACGTGATCAGGGCCTGCTGAGCTGCGTGATTACTGTCTGCTCATCTGCTTGACAATTGCCAGCTGAGCTGCACGATTCCTGCCTGTCATCTGCTTGACAATTGCCAGCTGTGCTGCGTAATTCCTGCCTGCTCAGCTGCATGATTATTGCCAGCTGAGCAGCATGATTCCTCACAGCTGAGTTCCATGATTATTTCCTGCTGACTGTTTGATTCGTGCCTACTCAGCTCTTTGTTTATTGCCTCCAGAGGCACATGATCAGTGTATGATAGCAAACATGACCAGCGCATGATCAGTCACATGATCAGCGCCATTAAGTCACGTGATCACTACATGATAGTCATGTGATCAGTCCATGCTCAGTCACGGTATCAGTGCATGATCAGCCACGTGATCAGTGCATGATCTGTCACATGATTAGTGATGATCATCCACATGATCAGTGCATGGGCAGTCATGTGATCAGTGCATGATATAGACGTGATCAGTGCATTTTCAGTCTCGTGGTCAGTGCATGATAGCCACGTGATCAGTACATGATCAGTCACCTGATGGGTGTATGATCATTCACGTGACTGGTACATGGTAGCTATAAGATTAGTGTATGACCAGCTATGTGATAAGTGCATGATAGCCATGTGATCAGTGCATGATCAGACACGTGATCAGTGCATGATCAGTCACGTGATCAGTGCATGATCAGTCACGTGATCAGTGCATGATCAGTCACGTGATCAGTGCATGATCAGTCACGTGATCAGTGCATGATCAGTCACATGATCAGTGCATGATCAGTTACGTGAACAGTGTATGATCAGCCACGTGAGCAGTGCATGGTCAGACACGTGAACAGTGTATGATCAGCCACGTGATCAGTTTATGATAGCCACGTGATCAGTGCATGATGAGTCTCGTTAGAAGTGCATGATCAGTCACGTGATCAGTGTATGATCAGCCGCTTGATCAGTGCATGATCAATTACGTGATCAGTGCTGATCAGTCATGTGACCAGTACATGGTAGCTATGTGAACATTGAATGATCAGCCACGTAAGCAGTGCATGATAGACACGTGATCACTGCATGATCATTCACGTGATCAGTACATGATCAGTCACGTGATCAGTGCATGATCAATTACGTTACCATTGCATGATCAGTCACGTGACCAGTACATGTAAGCTACGTGATCATTGCAGGATCAGCCACGTGAGCACTGCATGATAGACACATGATCACTGCATGATCAGCTACGTGAGCACTGTATGATCAGCCACGTGATCAGTGCATGATACCTACGTGATCAGTTCATGATTAGTCACGTAATCTGTGCATGACAGGCACGTAATCTGTGCATGATATCCACATGATCAGTGAATTATAGCCCCGTGATCAGTACATCATTAGTCACGTGATCTGTGCATGACCAGGCACGTGAAAAGTGTATTTTCAGCCACGTAATCAGGGCATTATAGCCACGTGATTAGTGCATGATCAGTCAAGTGATCAGTGCGTGAACA
This sequence comes from Bos javanicus, assembly GCF_032452875.1. Classification (NCBI taxonomy): domain Eukaryota; kingdom Metazoa; phylum Chordata; class Mammalia; order Artiodactyla; family Bovidae; genus Bos; species Bos javanicus. Next base: position 1,006,861 of record NC_083895.1, on the reverse strand, counting down.
GTCACGTGATCAGTGCAGGATGAGCCACGTGATCAGTGCTGGATCAATTAAATGATCAGTGCATGATCAGTCAGGTGACCAGTACATGGTTGCTACGTGATCATTGCATGATCACCCACGTGAGGAGAGCATGATTGCCACGTGATCAGTGAATGATCAGTCACGTGATAAGTACATGATCAGTCACGAAAAGAGTGCATGATCATTTACGTGATCTGTGCATAATCAGTCGCGTGACCAGTATATGGTAGCTACGTGATCATTGCATGACCAGACACGTGAGCAGTGCATGATCAGCCACATGATCAGTGCATGACCTGGCACATGATCAGTGTATGACCAGCCAAATGATCAGTGCATGATAGCCACGTGATCAGGGCCTGATCAGTCACGTGATCAGTGTATGGTCAGTCACGTGATCAGTGCATGATCATGCACGTGATCAGTGCATGTGGAGTCATGTAGTCAAAGCATGATAGGGCGCAATCAGTGCACGATCAGTCCGTGATGAGTGTATGATCAGCCAAGTGACCAATGCAAGATAGCTACGTGATCAGTGCATGATCAGTGCATGATCAGCCACGTGATCAGTGCATGATAGCCACGTGATCAGTGCATAATAGCCACGTGATCAGTGCATGATCAGTCATGTGATACGTGTGTGATCAGCCACGTGATCAGTGCATGATATCCATGTGATCAGTGCATGACAGCCACGTGATCAGTGCATGAGAGCCACGTGATCAGTGCATGATCAGTCACGTAATACATGTGTGATCAGCCACGTGATCAGTGCATGATGAGCCAAGTGATCAGTGCAGGATCAATTACGTGATCAGTGCAAGATCAGTCATATGATCAGTGCATGATTAGCCACGTCATCAGTGCATGATAGCCACGTGATCAGTGCATACTATTACGTGAACAATGCATGCGCAATCACGTGATCAGTGCATGAGAGCCACGTGATCAGTGCATGATCATTCACTTGATAGGTGTGTGATCAGCGACGTAAACAGTGCATGCTCAGTCACGTGATCAGGGCCTGCTGAGCTGCGTGATTACTGTCTGCTCATCTGCTTGACAATTGCCAGCTGAGCTGCACGATTCCTGCCTGTCATCTCCTTGACAATTGCCACCTGTGCTGCATAATTCCTGCCTGCTCATCTACTTGGTTATTGCCAGCTGAGCAGCATGATTTCTCAGAGCTGAGTTCCATGATTATAGCCTGCTGACTGTTTCCTGCCTACTCAGCTCTATGTTCTTTGCCTCCAGAGGCACATGATCACTGTGTGACACCAAACATGATCAGCACATGATCAGTCACATGATCAATGCATGATAAGCCAGGTGATCAGTGCATGATCATATACGTGATCAGTGCGTGATCAGTCATGTGACCAGTACATTGTAGCTGCGTGATCATTGCCTGATCAGCCACGTGAGCAGTGCATGATAGCCACGTGATCAGTGCATGATCAGCCATGTGATCAGTGCCTGATCAGTCACGTGATCAGTGCATGGTCGGTCACGTGATCAGTGCAGGATCATCCACGTGATCAGTGCATGTGGAGTCATGTAGTCAATGCATGATAGCGCCGTGATCAGTGCACGATCAGTCCCGTGATGAGTGTATGATCAGCCAAGTGATCAGTGCAAGATAGCTACGTGATCAGTGCATGATCAGTCACATGATCAGTGCATGATCAGTCACGTGATAGGTGTGTGATCAGCCATGTGAACAGTGCATGCTCAGTCACGTAATCAGGGCCTGCTGAGCTGCGTGATTACTGTCTGCTCATCTGCTTGACCATTTCTAGCTGAGCTACACGATTCCTGCCTGTCATCTCCTTGACAATTGCCACCTGTGCTGCATAATTCCTGCCTGCTCATCTACTTGATTATTGCCAGCTGAGCAGCATGATTTCTCAGAGGTGAGTTCCATGATTATAGCCTGCTGACTGATTCCTTCCTACTCAGCTCTATGTTCATTGCCTCCAGAGGCACATGATCAGTGTGTGACACCAAACATGATCAGCACATGATCAGTCACATGATCAATGCATGATAAGCCAGGTGTTCAGTGCATGATCAATTATGTGATCAGTGCATGATCAGTCATGTGACCAGTACATGGTAGCTGTGTGATCATTGCATGATCAGCCACGTGAGCAGTGCATAATAGCCACGTGATCAGTGCATGATCAGTCACGTGATCTGTGCATGATCAGTCACGTGATCTGTGCATGAACAATCACGTAATCAGTGCATGATAGCCACGTGATCAGTGTATGATCAGTCACGTGATACGTGTGTGATCAGCCACGTGATCAGTGCATGATATCCACGTGATCAGTCCAGGATAGACACCTGATCACTTCATGATTAGTCACGGAATCTGTACATGATAAGTCACGTGATATGTGTGTGATCAGCCACCGGATCAGTGCGTGATGAGCCACGTGATCAGTGCAGGATCAATTACGTGATCAGTGCATGATCAGTTCACGAGACCAGTACATGGTTGCTACCTGATCGTTGCATGATCAGCCACGTGAGCAGAGCATGATAGCCACGTGATCAGTGCATTATCAGTCAAGTGATCTGTACATGATCAGTCACGTGAACAGTGCATGATCATTTACGTGATCTGTGCATGATCAGTCACGTGACCAGTATATGGTAGCTTCGTGATCATTCCATGACGAACCACGTGAGCATTGCATGATAGCCACGTGATGTGTGCATGATGAGTTTCGTGAGCAGCGTATGATCAGCCACGTGATCAGTGCATGAGTGCCAGGTGATCAGTGCATGATATGTCACGTGACAGGTGTGTGATCAGCCACGTGAACCGTGCATGTTCAGCCACGTATTCAGTGCATGATAGCCACGTGATCAGTGCATTATCAGTTACGTGAGCAGTGTATGATCAGCCACGTGATCAGTGCATGGTCAGACACGTGAACAGTGCATGATCAGCCACGTGATCAGTGCATGATATCCAAGTGATCAGTGCATGATCAATCACATGATCAGTGTATGATCAGCCACGTGAACAGTGCATGCTCAGTCACGTGATCTGGGCCTGCTGAGCTGCGTGATTACTGTCTGCTCATCTGCTTGACAATTGCCAGCTGAGCTGCACGATTCCTGCCTGTCATCTGCTTGACAATTGTCAGCTGTGCTGCGTAATTCCTTCCTGCTCAGCTGCTTGATTATTACCAGCTGAGCAGCATGATTCCTCACAACTGAGTTCCATGATTATTGCCTGCTGACTGTTTGATTCGTGCCTACTCAGCTCTTTGTTTATTGCCTCCAGAGGCACATGATCAGTGTATGATAGCAAACATGATCAGCGCATGATCAGTCACATGATCAGCGGCATTAAGTCACGTGATCACTACAGGATAGTCATGTGATCAGTCCATGCTCAGTCACGGTATCAGTGCATGATCAGCCACGTGATCAGTGCATGATCTGTCACATGATTAGTGTATGATCATCCACGTGATCAGTGCATGGGCAGTCATGTGATCAGTGCATGATATAGACGTGATCAGTGCATGATCAGTCTCGTGATCAGTGCATGATAGCCACGTGATCAGTGCATGATCAGTCACCTGATGGGTGTATGATCATTCACGTGACCTGTACATGGTAGCTACATGACCATTGCATGATCAGCCACGTGAGTAGTGCATGATAGGAACGTGACCACTGCATGATCAGTCACGTGATCAGTGCATGATCAGTCATGTGACCAGTACATGGTAGCTGCGTGATGATCGCTTGATCAGCCACGTGAGCAGTGCATGATAGCCACGTGATCAGTGCATGAACAGACACGAGATCAGTGCATGATCAGTCATGTGGACAGTGCATGATCAGCCACGTGATCAGTGCATGACCAGGCACGTGATCAGTGTATGTCCAGCCAAGTGATCAGTGCATGATAGCCCCGTGATCAGTGCATGATCAGTCACTTGATCAGTGCATGATCAGTCACGTGATCAGTGTATGATCAGCCACGTGATCAGTGCATGATCAGCCACATGACAGTGCATGATCAATTACGTGATCAGTGCATGATCAGTCACGTGACCAGTACATGGTAGCTACGTGATCATTGCCTGATCAGCCACGTGATCAGTGCATGATAGCCACGTGATCAGTGCATAATAGCCACGTGATCAGTGCATGATCAGTCATGTGATACGTGTGTGATCAGCCACGTGATCAGTCCATGATATCCAAGTGATCAGTGCATGACAGCCACGTGATCAGTGCATGAGCAGCCACGTGATCAGTGCATGATCAGTCACGTAATACATGTGTGATCAGCCACGTGATCAGTGCATGATGAGCCACGTGATCAGTGCTTGCTCAGTCACGTGATCAGTTTATGATCAGCCACGTGAACAGTGCATGCTCAGTCACGTGATCTGGGCCTGCTGAGTTGCGTGATTACTGTCTGCTCATCTGCTTGACAATTGCCAGCTGAGCTGCAAGATTCCTGCCTGTCATCTGCTTGACAATTGCCAGCTGTGCTGCGTAATTCCTGCCTGCTCAGCTGCTTGATTATTGCCAGCTGAGCAGCATGATTCCTCACACCTGAGTTCCATGATTATTGCCTGCTGACTCTTTGATTCGTGCCTACTCAGCTCTTTGTTTATTGCCTCCAGAGGCACATGATCAGTGTATGATAGCAAACATGATCAGCGCATGATCAGTCACATGATCAGCGCCATTAAGTCACGTGATCACTACACGATAGTCATGTGATCAGTCCATGTTCAGTCACGGTATCAGTAAATGATCAGCCACGTGATCAGTGCATGATCTGTCACATGATTAGTGTATGATCATCCACGTGATCATGCATGGGCAGTCATGTGATCACTGCATGATATAGACGTGATCAGTGCATGATCAGTCACCTGATGGGTGTATGATCATTCACGTGACCTGTACATGGTAGCTACATGATCATCACATGATCAGCCACGTGAGTAGTGCATGATAGCCACGTGATCACTGCATGATCAGTCACGTGATCAGTGCATGATCAGTCATGTGACCAGTACATGGTAGCTGCGTGATCATCGCATGATCAGCCACGTGAGCAGTGCATGATAGCCACGTGATCAGTGCATGATCAGACACGAGATTAGTGCATGATCAGTCACGTGATCAGTGCATGATCAGCCACGTGATCAGTGCATGACAAGGCACGTGATCAGTGTATGTCCAGCCAAGTGATCAGTGCATGATAGCCACGTGATCAGTGCATGATCAGTCACGTGATCAGTGCATGATCAGTCACGTGATCAGTGTATGATTAGCCACGTGATCAGTGCATGATCAGCCACATGATCAGTGTATGATCAATTACGTGATCAGTGCATGATCTGTGACATGATTAGTGTATGATCATCCACGTGATCATGCATGGGCAGTCATGTGATCACTGCATGATATAGACGTGATCAGTGCATGATCAGTCTCGTGATCAGTGCATGATGGCCACGTGATCAGTGCATGAGTGCCAGGTGATCAGTGCATGATATGTCACTTGACAGGTGTGTGATCAGCCACGTGAACAGTGCATGTTCAGCCACATATTCAGTGCATGATAGCCACGTGATAAGTGCATTATCAGTTACGTGAGCAGTGTATGATAAGCTACGTGATCAGTGCATGGTCAGACACGTGAACAGTGTATGATCAGCCACGTGATCAGTGCTTGCTCAGTCACGTGATCAGTTTATGATCAGCCACGTGAACAGTGCATGCTCAGTCACGTGATCTGGGCCTGCTGAGTTGCGTGATTACTGTCTGCTCATCTGCTTGACAATTGCCAGCTGAGCTGCAAGATTCCTGCCTGTCATCTGCTTGACAATTGTCAGCTGTGCTGCGTAATTCCTGCCTGCTCAGCTGCTTGATTATTGCCAGCTGAGCAGCATGATTCCTCACACCTGAGTTCCATTATTATTGCCTGCTGACTGTTTGATTCGTGCCTAATCAGCTCTTTGTTTATTGCCTCCAGAGGCACATGATCAGTGTATGATAGCAAATATGAACAGCGCATAATCAGTCACATGATCAGCGCCATTAAGTCTCGTGATCACTACATGATAGTCAAGTGATCAGTCCATGCTAAGTCACAGTATCATTGCATGATCAGCCACATGATCAGTGCATGATCTGTCACATGATTAGTGTAATATCATCCACGTGATCAGTGCATGGGCAGTCATGTGATCAGTGCATGATATAGAAGTGATCAGTGCATGATCAGTCTCGTGATCAGTGCATGATCAGTCACGTGATCAGTGCATGATCAGCCACGTGATCAGTGCATGACCAGGCAGGTGATCAGTGTATGTCCAGCCAAGTGATCAGTGCATGATAGCCACGTGATCAGTGCATGATCAGTCACGTGATCAGGGCATGATCAGTCACGTGATCAGTGTATGATCAAACACGTGATCAGTGCATGATCAGCCACATGATCAGTGCATGATCTGTTACGTGATCAGTGCATGATCAGTCACATGACCAGTACATGGTAGCTACGTGATCATTGCCTGATCAGCCACGTGATCAGTGCATGATAGCCACGTGATCAGTGCATGATAGCCACGTGATCAGTGCATGATCAGTCATGTGATACGTGTGTGATCAGCCACGTTATCAGTGCATTATATCAACGTGATCAGTGCATGACAGCCACGTGATCAGTGCATGAGAGCCACGTGATCAGTGCATGATCAGCCACGTCCTCAGTGCATGATAGCCACGTGATCAGTGCATGACAGTTACGTGATCAGTGCATGATCATTCACGTGATCAGTGTGTGATCAGCCACGTGAACAGTGCATGATCAGTCACGTGATCAGGGCCTGCTGAGCTGCGTGATTACTGTCTGCTCATCTGCTTGACAATTGCCAGCTGAGCTGCACGATTCCTGCCTGTCATCTGCTTGACAATTGCCACCTGTGCTGCATAATTCCTGCCTGCTCATCTACTTGATTATTGCCAGCTGAGCAGCATGATTTCTCAGAGCTGAGTTCCATGATTATAGCCTGCTGACTGATTCCTGCCTACTCAGCTCTTTGTTCATTGCCTCCAGATGCACATGATCAGTGTATGACACCAAACATGATCAGTGCATGATCAGTCACATGATCAGTGCATGATAAGCCACGTGATCAGTGCATGATCAGTTACGTGATCAGTGCATGATCAGTCATGTGACCAGTACATGGTAGCTGCGTGATCAGTGCATGATCAGCCACGTGAGCAGTGCATGATAGCCACGTGATCAGTGCATGATCAGTCACGTGATCAGTGCATGATCAGTCACGTGATCAGTGCATGATCAGCCACGTGATCAGTGCATGATCAGTTACGTGATCAGTGCATGATCAGTCACGTGACCAGTACATGGTAGCTACGTGATCAGTGCATGATCAGCCACGTGATCAGTGCATGATCAGTTACGTGATCAGTGCATGATCAGTTACGTGAGCAGTGCATGATCAGCCACGTGATCAGTGCATGGTCAGACACGTGATCAGTGCATGATCAGCCACGTGATCAGTGCATGATATCCAAGTGATCAGTGCATGATCAATCACGTGATCAGTGTATGATCAGCCACGTGAACAGTGCATGCTCAGTCACGTGATCAGGGCCTGCTGAGCTGCGTGATTACTGTCTGCTCATCTGCTTGACAATTGCCAGCTGAGCTGCACGATTCCTGCCTGTCATCTGCTTGACAATTGACAGCTGTGCTGCGTAATTCCTGCCTGCTAGCTGCTTGATTATTGCCAGCTGAGCAGCATGATTCCTCACACCTGAGTTCCATGATTCTTGCCTGCTGACTGTTTGATTCGTGCCTACTCAGCTCTTTGTTTATTGCCTCCAGAGGCACATGATCAGTGTATGATAGCAAACATGATCAGCGCATGATCAGTCACATGATCAGCGCCATTAAGTCACGTGATCACTACATGATAGGCATGTGATCAGTCCATGCACAGTCACGGTATCAGTGCATGATCAGCCACGTGATCAGTGCATGATCTGTCACATGATTAGTGTATGATCATCCACGTGATCAGTGCATGGGCAGTCATGTGATCAGTGCATGATATAGACGTGATCAGTGCATGATCAGTCTCGTGATCAGTGCATGATAGCCACGTGATCAGTGCATGATCAGTCACCTGATGGGTGTATAATCATTCACGTGACCTGTACATGGTAGCTACATGATCATTGCATGATCAGCCACGTGAGTAGTGCATGATAGCCACGTGATCAGTGCATGATCAGTCACGTGATCAGTGCATGATCAGTCATGTGACCAGTACATGGTAGCTGCGTGATCATCGCATGATCAGCCACGTGAGCAGTGCATGATAGCCACGTGATCAGTGCATGATCAGTCACGTGATCAGTGCATGATCAGTCACGTGATCAGTGCATGATCAGCCACGTGATCAGTGCATGATCAGGCACGTGATCAGTGCATGTCAGTCACGTGATCAGTGCATGATAGCCACGTGATCAGTGCATGATCAGTCACGTGATCAGTGCATGATCAGTCACATGATCAGTGCATGATAAGCCACGTGATCAGTGCATGATCAATTACGTGATCAGTGCATGATCAGTCACGTGACCAGTACATGGTAGCTACGTGATCAGTGCATGATCAGCCACGTGATCAGTGCATGATAGCCACGTGATCAGTGCATGATCAGTCACGTGATCAGTGCATGATCAGTCACGTGATCAGTGCATGATCAGTCAGTGATCAGTGCATGATCAGTTACGTGATCAGTGCATGATCAGTCACGTGACAAGTGCATGGTAGCTACGTGATCATTGCATGATCAGCCACGTGATCAGTGCATGATAGCCACGTGATCAGTGCATGATAGCCACGTGATCAGTGCATGATCAGTCACGTGATACGTGTGTGATCAGCCACGTGATCAGTGCATGATATCCACGTGATCAGTGCATGATAGCCACGTGATCAGTGCATGATCAGTCACGTGATCAGTGCATGATCAGTCACGTGATCAGTGCATGATCAGTCACGTGATCAGTGCATGATCAGCCACGTGATCAGTGCATGATAGCCACGTGATCAGTGCATGATCAGTCACGTGATCAGTGCATGATCAGTCACGTGATCAGTGCATGATCAGCCACGTGATCAGTGCATGATCAGCCACGTGATCAGTGCATGATCAGCCACGTGATCAGTGCATGATCAGCCACGTGATCAGTGCATGATCAGTCACGTGATCAGTACATGATCAGTCACGTGAACAGTGCATGATCATTTACGTGATCTGTGCATGATCAGTCACGTGACCAGTATATGGTAGCTACGTGATCATTCCATGACGAGCCACGTGAGCAGTGCATGATAGCCACGTCATGTGTGCATGATCAGTTACGTGAGCAGAGTATGATCAGCCACGTGATCAGTGCATGAGTGCCACGTGATATGTGCATGATATGTCACGTGACAGGTGTGTGATCAGCCACGTGAACAGTGCATGTTCAGCCACGTGATCAGTGCATGATAGCCACGTGATCAGTGCATGATCAGTTACGTGAGCAGTGTATGATCAGCCACGTGATCAGTGCATGGTCAGACACGTGAACAGTGTATGATCAGCCACGTGATCAGTGCATGATATCCAAGTGATCAGTGCATGATCAATCACGTGATCAGTGTTTGATCAGCCACGTGAACAGTGCATGCTCAGTCACGTGATCAGGGCCTGCTGAGCTGCGTGATTACTGTCTGCTCATCTGCTTGACAATTGCCAGCTGAGCTGCACGATTCCTGCCTGTCATCTGCTTGACAATTGCCAGCTGTGCTGCGTAATTCCTGCCTGCTCAGCTGCTTGATTATTGCCAGCTGAGCAGCATGATTCCTCACAGCTGAGTTCCATGATTATTGCCGGCTGACTGTTTGATTCGTGCCTACTCAGCTCTTTGTTTATTGCCTCCAGAGGCACATGATCAGTGTATGATAGCAAACATGATCAGCGCATGATCCGTCACATGATCAGCGCCATTAAGTCACGTGATCACTACATGATAGTCATGTGATCAGTCCATGCTCAGTCACGGTATCAGTGCATGATCAGCCACGTGATCAGTGCATGATCTGTCACATGATTAGTGTATGATCATCCACGTGATCAGTGCATGGGCAGTCATGTGATCAGTGCATGATATAGATGTGATCAGTGCATGATCAGTCTCGTGATCAGTGCATGATAGCCACGTGATCAGTGCATGATCAGTCACCTGATGGGTGTATGATTATTCACGTGACCTGTACATGGTAGCTACATGATCATTGCATGATCAGCCACGTGAGTAGTGCATGATAGCCACGTGATCAGTGCATGATCAGTCACGTGATCAGTGCATGATCAGTCATGTGACCAGTACATGGTAGCTGCGTGATCATGCATGATCAGCCACGTGAGCAGTGCATGATAGCCACGTGATCAGTGCATGATCAGACACGTGATCAGTGCATGATCAGTCACGTGATCAGTGCATGATCAGCCACGTGATCAGTGCATGATCAGGCACGTGATCAGTGTATGTCAGCCACGTGATCAGTGCATGATAGCCACGTGATCAGTGCATGATCAGCCACGTGATCAGTGCATGATCAGCCACGTGATCAGTGCATGATCAGCCACGTGATCAGTGCATGATCAGCCACGTGATCAGTGCATGATCAGTCACGTGATCAGTGCATGATCAGTCACGTGATATGTGTGTGATCAGCCACGTGAACAGTGCATGCTCAGTCACGTGATCAGGGCCTGCTGAGCTGCGTGATTACTGTCTGCTCATCTGCTTGACCATTGCCAGCTGAGCTGCACGATTCCTGCCTGTCATCTGCTTGACAATTGCCACCTGTGCTGCGTAATTCCTGCCTGCTCATCTACTTGATTATTGCCAGCTGAGCAGCATGATTTCTCAGAGCTGAGTTCCATGATTATAGCCTGCTGACTGATTCCTGCCTACTCAGCTCTATGTTCATTGCCTCCAGAGGCACATGATCAGTGTGTGACACCAAACATGATCAGCACATGATCAGTCACGTGATCAGTGCATGATAAGCCACGTGATCAGTGCATGATCAGTTACGTGATCAGTGCATGATCAGTCACGTGACCAGTGCATGGTAGCTGCGTGATCAGTGCATGATCAGCCACGTGATCAGTGCATGATAGCCACGTGATCAGTGCATGATCAGTCACGTGATCAGTGCATGATCAGTCACGTGATCAGTGCATGATCAGTCACGTGATCAGTGCATGATCAATTACGTGATCAGTGCATGATCAGTCACGTGACCAGTGCATGGTAGCTACGTGATCATTGCATGATCAGCCACGTGATCAGTGCATGATAGCCACGTGATCAGTGCATGATCAGCCTCGTGATCAGTGCATGATAGCCACGTGATCAGTGCATGATAGTCACGTGATCAGTGCATGATCAGTCACGTGATACGTGTGTGATCAGCCACGTGATCAGTGCATGATCAGCCACGTGATCAGTGCATGATCAATCACGTGATCAGTGCATGATCAGTCACGTGATCAGTGCATGATCAGTCACGTGATCAGTGCATGATCAGTCACGTGATCAGTGCATGATCAGCCACGTGATCAGTGCATGATAGCCACGTGATCAGTGCATGATCAGCCACGTGATCAGTGCATGATCAGCCACGTGATCAGTGCATGATCAATTACGTGATCAGTGCATGATCAGTCACGTGATCAGTATATGGTAGCTACGTGATCATTGCATGATCAGCCACGTGAGCAGTGCATGATAGCCACGTGATGTGTGCATGATCAGTTACGTGAGCAGAGTATGATCAGCCACGTGATCAGTGCATGAGTGCCACGTGATCAGTGCATGATATGTCACGTGACAGTGTGTGATCAGCCACGTGAACAGTGCATGTTCAGCCACGTGATCAGTGCATGATAGCCACGTGATCAGTGCATGATCAGTTACGTGAGCAGTGTATGATCAGCCACGTGATCAGTGCATGGTCAGACACGTGAACAGTGTATGATCAGCCACGTGATCAGTGCATGATATCCAAGTGATCAGTGCATGATCAATCACGTGATCAGTGTATGATCAGCCACGTGAACAGTGCATGCTCAGTCACGTGATCTGGGCCTGCTGAGCTGCGTGATTACTGTCTGCTCATCTGCTTGACAATTGCCAGCTGAGCTGCACGATTCCTGCCTGTCATCTGCTTGACAATTGCCAGCTGTGCTGCGTAATTCCTGCCTGCTCAGCTGCTTGATTATTGCCAGCTGAGCAGCATGATTCCTCACACCTGAGTTCCATGATTATTGCCTGCTGACTGTTTGATTCGTGCCTACTCAGCTCTTTGTTTATTGCCTCCAGAGGCACATGATCAGTGTATGATAGCAAACATGATCAGCGCATGATCAGTCACATGATCAGCGCCATTAAGTCACGTGATCACTACATGATAGTCATGTGATCAGTCCATGCTCAGTCACGTATCAGTGCATGATCAGCCACGTGATCAGTGCATGATCTGTCACATGATTAGTGTATGATCATCCACGTGATCAGTGCATGGGCAGTCATGTGATCAGTGCATGATATAGACGTGATCAGTGCATGATCAGTCACGTGATCAGTGCATGATAGCCACGTGATCAGTGCATGATCAGTCACCTGATGGGTGTATGATCATTCACGTGACCTGTACATGGTAGCTACATGATCATTGCATGATCAGCCACGTGAGTAGTGCATGATAGCCACGTGATCAGTGCATGATCAGTCACGTGATCAGTGCATGATCAGTCATGTGACCAGTACATGGTAGCTGCGTGATCATGCATGATCAGCCACGTGAGCAGTGCATGATAGCCACGTGATCAGTGCATGATCAGACACGTGATCAGTGCATGATCAGCCACGTGATCAGTGCATGATCAGCCACGTGATCAGTGTATGTCAGCCACGTGATCAGTGCATGATAGCCACGTGATCAGTGCATGATCAGTCACGTGATCAGTGCATGATCAGTCACGTGATCAGTGTGTGATCAGCCACGTGAACAGTGCATGCTCAGTCACGTGATCAGGGCCTGCTGAGCTGCGTAATTACTGTCTGCTCATCTGCTTGACCATTTCCAGCTGAGCTGCACGATTCCTGCCTGTCATCTGCTTGACAATTGCCACCTGTGCTGCGTAATTCCTGCCTGCTCATCTACTTGATTATTGCCAGCTGAGCAGCATGATTTCTCAGAGCTGAGTTCCATGATTATAGCCTGCTGACTGATTCCTGCCTACTCAGCTCTATGTTCATTGCCTCCAGAGGCACATGATCAGTGTATGACACCAAACATGATCAGCACATGATCAGTCACGTGATCAGTGCATGATAAGCCACGTGATCAGTGCATGATCAATTATGTGATCAGTGCATGATCAGTCATGTGACCATTACATGGTAGCTGCGTGATCATTGAATGATCAGCCACGTGAGCAGTGCATGATAGCCACGTGATCAGTGCATGATCAGTCACGTGATCTGTGCATGATCAGTCACGTGATCCGTGCATGATCAGTCACGTGATCAGTGCATGATCAATTACCTGATCAGTGCATGATCAGTCACGTGACCAGTGCATGGTAGCTACGTGATCATTGCATGCTCAACCACGTGATCAGTGCATGATAGCCACGTGATCAGTGCATGATAGCCACGTGATCAGTGCAGGATAGCCACGTGATCACTTCATGATTATTTACGTGATCTGTACATGATCAGTCACGTGATACGTGTGTGATCAGCCACCGGATCAGTGCTTGATGAGCCATGTGATCAGTGCAGGATCAATTACGTGATCAGTGCATGATCAGTCACGTGATCAGTACATGATCAGTCACGTGAACAGTGCATGATCAGTCATGTGATCAGTGTATGACCAGCCAAGTGATCAGTGCATGATAGCCACTTGATCAGTGTATGATCAGCCACGTGATCAGTGCATGATCAGCCAAATGATAAGTGCATGATAAATTACGTGATCAGTGCATGATCAGTCACGTGATCAGTATATGGTAGCTACGTGATCATTTCATGACCAGCCACGTGAGCAGTGCATGATAGAAACCTGATGTGTGCATGATGAGTTACGAGAGCAGAGTATGATCAGCCATGTGATCAGTGCATGAGTGCCACGTGATCAGTGCATGATATGTCACGTGACAGGTGTGTGATCAGCCACGTGAACAGTGCATGTTCAGCCACGTGATCAGTGCATGATAGCCACGTGATCAGTGCATAATCAGTTACGTGAGCAGTGTATGATCAGCCACGTGAGCAGTGCATGGTCAGACACGTGAACAGTGTATGATCAGCCACGTGATCAGTGCATGATATCCAAGTGATCAGTGCATGATCAATCACGTGATCAGTGTATGATCAGCCACGTGAACAGTGCATGCTCAGTCACGTGATCTGGGCCTGCTGAGCTGCGTGATTACTGTCTGCTCATCTGCTTGACAATTGCCAGCTGAGCTGCACGATTTCTGCCTGTCATCTGCTTGACAATTGCCAGCTGTGCTGCGTAATTCCTGCCTGCTCAGCTGCTTGATTATTGCCAGCTGAGCAGCATGATTCCTCACACCTGAGTTCCATGATTATTGCCTGCTGACTGTTTGATTCGTGCCTACTCAGCTCTTTGTTTATTGCCTCCAGAGGCACATGATCAGTGTATGATTGCAAACATGATCAGCGCATGATCAGTCACATGATCAGCGCCATTAAGTCACGTGATCACTACATGATAGTCATGTGATCAGTCCATGCTCAGTCACAGTATCAGTGCATGATCAGCCACGTGATCAGTGCATGATCTGTCACATGATTAGTGTATGATCATCCACGTGATCAGTGCATGGGCAGTCATGTGATCAGTGCATGATATAGACGTGATCAGTGCATGATCAGTCTCGTGATCAGTGCATGATAGCCACGTGATCAGTGCATGATCAGTCACCTGATGGGTGTATGATCATTCACGTGACCTGTACATGGTAGCTACATGATCATTGCATGATCAGCCACGTGAGTAGTGCATGATAGCCACGTGATCACTGCATGATCAGTCACGTGATCAGTGCATGATCAGTCATGTGACCAGTACATGGTAGCTGCGTGATCATCGCATGATCAGCCACGTGAGCCGTGCATGATAGCCACGTGATCAGTGCATGACCAGACACGAGATCAGTGCATGATCAGCCACGTGATCAGTGCATGATCAGGCACGTGATCAGTGTAAGTGCAGCCAAGTGATCAGTGCATGATAGACACGTTATCAGTGCATGATCAGTCACGTGATCTGTGCATGATAGCCAGGTGATCAGTGCATGATAGCCACGTGATCAGTGCATGATCAGTCACGTGATCAGTGCATGATCAGCCACGTGATCAGTGCATGATCAGGCACGTGATCAGTGTAAGTGCAGCCAAGTGATCAGTGCATGATAGACACGTTATCAGTGCATGATCAGTCACGTGATCAGTGCATGATCAGTCACGTCATCAGTACCTGATAGCCAGGTGATCAGTGCATGATAGCCACGTGATCAGTGCATGATCAGTCACGTGATCAGTGCATGGTCATCCACGTGATCAGTGCATGTGGAGTCATGTAATCAATGCATGATAGCGCCTTTATCAGGGCACAATCAGTCCCGTGATGAGTGTATGATCAGCCAAGTGATCAGTGCAAGATAGCTACGTGATCAGTGCATGATCAGTCATATGATCAGTGCATGATTAGCCACGTCATCAGTGCATGATAGCCACGTGATCGGTGCATACTATTACGTGAACAATGCATGCGCAATCACGTGATCAGTGCATGAGAGCCACGTGATCAGTGCATGATCATTCACGTGATAGGTGTGTGATCAGCCATGTGAACAGTGCATGCTCAGTCACGATATCAGGGCCTGCTGAGCTGCGTGATTACTGTCTGCTCATCTGCTTGACAATTTCCAGCTGAGCTGCACGATTCCTGCCTGCCATCTCCTTGACAATTGCCACCTGTGATGCGTAATTCCTGCCTGCTCATCTACTTGATTATTGCCAGCTGAGCAGCATGATTTCTCAGAGCTGAGTTCCATGATTATAGCCTGCTGACTGTTTCCTGCCTACTCAGCTCTATGTTCTTTGCCTCCAGAAGCACATGATCACTGTGTGACACCAAACATGATCAGCACATGATCAGTCACATGATCAATGCATGATAAGCCAGGTGATCAGTGCATGATCAATTACGTGATCAGTGCATGATCAGTCATGTGACCAGTACATGGTAGCTGCGTGATCATTGCATGATCAGCCACGTGATCAGTACATGATCAGAGACGTGATCAGTGCATGGTAGCTACGTGATCATTGCATGATCAGCCACGTGATCAGTGCATGATATCCACGTGATCAGTGCATGATATCCACATGATGTGTGCATGATGAGTTACGTGAACAGTGCATGTTCAGCCACGTATTCAGTGCATGATAGCCACGTGATCAGTGCATGATCAGTTACGTGAGCAGTGTATGATCAGCCACGTGATCAGTGCATGATATCCAAGTGATCAGTGCATGATCATCATTGTGATCAGTGCATGATCAGTGCATTATCAGTCACGTGATCAGTGTATGATCAGCCAAGTAATCAGTGCATGATAGCCAACTGATCAGTGGATGATCCGTCACGTAATCAGTGCATGATCAATCACGTGATCAGTGTATGATCAGCCACGTGAACAGTGCATGCTCAGTCACGTGATCTGGGCCTGCTGAGCTGCGTGATTACTGTCTGCTCATCTGCTTGACAATTGCCAGCTGAGCTGCACGATTCCTGCCTGTCATCTGCTTGACAATTGCCAGCTGTGCTGCGTAATTCCTGCCTGCTCAGCTGCTTGATTATTGCCAGCTGAGCAGCATGATTCCTCACACCTGAGTTCCATGATTATTGCCTGCTGACTGTTTGATTCGTGCCTACTCAGCTCTTTGTTTATTGCCTCCAGAGGCACATGATCAGTGTATGATTGCAAACATGATCAGCGCATGATCAGTCACATGATCAGCGCCATTAAGTCACGTGATCACTACATGATAGTCATGTGATCAGTCCATGCTCAGTCACAGTATCAGTGCATGATGAGCCACGTGATCAGTGCATGATCTGTCACATGATTAGTGTATGATCATCCACGTGATCAGTGCATGGGCAGTCATGTGATCAGTGCATGATATAGACGTGATCAGTGCATGATCAGTCTCGTGATCAGTGCATGATAGCCACGTGATCAGTGCATGATCAGTCACCTGATGGGTGTATGATCATTCACGTGACCTGTACATGGTAGCTACATGATCATTGCATGATCAGCCACGTGAGTAGTGCATGATAGCCACGTGATCACTGCATGATCAGTCACGTGATCAGTGCATGATCAGTCATGTGACCAGTACATGGTAGCTGCGTGATCATCGCATGATCAGCCACGTGAGCCGTGCATGATAGCCACGTGATCAGTGCATGACCAGACACGAGATCAGTGCATGATCAGCCACGTGATCAGTGCATGATCAGGCACGTGATCAGTGTAAGTGCAGCCAAGTGATCAGTGCATGATAGACACGTTATCAGTGCATGATCAGTCACGTGATCTGTGCATGATAGCCAGGTGATCAGTGCATGATAGCCACGTGATCAGTGCATGATCAGTCACGTGATCAGTGCATGATCAGCCACGTGATCAGTGCATGATCAGGCACGTGATCAGTGTAAGTGCAGCCAAGTGATCAGTGCATGATAGACACGTTATCAGTGCATGATCAGTCACGTGATCAGTGCATGATCAGTCACGTCATCAGTACATGATAGCCAGGTGATCAGTGCATGATAGCCACGTGATCAGTGCATGATCAGTCACGTGATCAGTGCATGGTCATCCACGTGATCAGTGCATGTGGAGTCATGTAATCAATGCATGATAGCGCCTTTATCAGGGCACAATCAGTCCCGTGATGAGTGTATGATCAGCCAAGTGATCAGTGCAAGATAGCTACGTGATCAGTGCATGATCAGTCATATGATCAGTGCATGATTAGCCACGTCATCAGTGCATGATAGCCACGTGATCAGTGCATACTATTACGTGAACAATGCATGCGCAATCACGTGATCAGTGCATGAGAGCCACGTGATCAGTGCATGATCATTCACGTGATAGGTGTGTGATCAGCCATGTGAACAGTGCATGCTCAGTCACGATATCAGGGCCTGCTGAGCTGCGTGATTACTGTCTGCTCATCTGCTTGACAATTTCCAGCTGAGCTGCACGATTCCTGCCTGCCATCTCCTTGACAATTGCCACCTGTGATGCGTAATTCCTGCCTGCTCATTTATTTGATTATTGCCAGCTGAGCAGCATGATTTCTCAGAGCTGAGTTCCATGATTATAGCCTGCTGACTGTTTCCTGCCTACTCAGCTTTATGTTCTTTGCCTCCAGAAGCACATGATCACTGTGTGACACCAAACATGATCAGCACATGATCAGTCACATGATCAATGCATGATAAGCCAGGTGATCAGTGCATGATCAATTACGTGATCAGTGCATGATCAGTCATGTGACCAGTACATGGTATCTGCGTGATCATTGCATGATCAGCCACGTGATCAGTACATGATCAGAGACGTGATCAGTGCATGGTAGCTACGTGATCATTGCATGATCAGCCACGTGATCAGTGCATGATATCCACGTGATCAGTGCATGATATCCACATGATGTGTGCATGATGAGTTACGTGAACAGTGCATGTTCAGCCACGTATTCAGTGCATGATAGCCACGTGATCAGTGCATGATCAGTTACGTGAGCAGTGTATGATCAGCCACGTGATCAGTGCATGATATCCAAGTGATCAGTGCATGATCATCACGTGATCAGTGCATGATCAGTGCATTATCAGTCACGTGATCAGTGTATGATCAGCCAAGTAATCAGTGCATGATAGCCAACTGATCAGTGGATGATCCATCATGTAATCAGTGCATGATCAATCACGTGATCAGTGTATGATCAGCCACGTGAACAGTGCATGCTCAGTCACGTGATCTGGGCCTGCTGAGCTGCGTGATTACTGTCTGCTCATCTGCTTGACAATTGCCAGCTGAGCTGCACGATTCCTGCCTGTCATCTGCTTGACAATTGCCAGCTGTGCTGCGTAATTCCTGCCTGCTCAGCTGCTTGATTATTGCCAGCTGAGCAGCATGATTCCTCACACCTGAGTTCCATGATTATTGCCTGCTGACTGTTTGATTCGTGCCTACTCAGCTCTTTGTTTATTGCCTCCAGAGGCACATGATCAGTGTATGATTGCAAACATGATCAGCGCATGATCAGTCACATGATCAGCGCCATTAAGTCACGTGATCACTACATGATAGTCATGTGATCAGTCCATGCTCAGTCACAGTATCAGTGCATGATCAGCCACGTGATCAGTGCATGATCTGTCACATGATTAGTGTATGATCATCCACGTGATCAGTGCATGGGCAGTCATGTGATCAGTGCATGATATAGACGTGATCAGTGCATGATCAGTCTCGTGATCAGTGCATGATAGCCACGTGATCAGTGCATGATCAGTCACCTGATGGGTGTATGATCATTCACGTGACCTGTACATGGTAGCTACATGATCATTGCATGATCAGCCACGTGAGTAGTGCATGATAGCCACGTGATCACTGCATGATCAGTCACGAGATCAGTGCATGATCAGTCATGTGACCAGTACATGGTAGCTGCGTGATCATCGCATGATCAGCCACGTGAGCCGTGCATGATAGCCACGTGATCAGTGCATGACCAGACACGAGATCAGTGCATGATCAGCCACGTGATCAGTGCATGATCAGGCACGTGATCAGTGTAAGTGCAGCCAAGTGATCAGTGCATGATAGACACGTTATCAGTGCATGATCAGTCACGTGATCTGTGCATGATAGCCAGGTGATCAGTGCATGATAGCCACGTGATCAGTGCATGATCAGTCACGTGATCAGTGCATGATCAGCCACGTGATCAGTGCATGATCAGGCACGTGATCAGTGTAAGTGCAGCCAAGTGATCAGTGCATGATAGACACGTTATCAGTGCATGATCAGTCACGTGATCAGTGCATGATCAGTCACGTCATCAGTACATGATAGCCAGGTGATCAGTGCATGATAGCCACGTGATCAGTGCATGATCAGTCACGTGATCAGTGCATGGTCATCCACGTGATCAGTGCATGTGGAGTCATGTAATCAATGCATGATAGCGCCTTTATCAGGGCACAATCAGTCCCGTGATGAGTGTATGATCAGCCAAGTGATCAGTGCAAGATAGCTACGTGATCAGTGCATGATCAGTCATATGATCAGTGCATGATTAGCCACGTCATCAGTGCATGATAGCCACGTGATCAGTGCATACTATTACGTGAACAATGCATGCGCAATCACGTGATCAGTGCATGAGAGCCACGTGATCAGTGCATGATCATTCACGTGATAGGTGTGTGATCAGCCATGTGAACAGTGCATGCTCAGTCACGATATCAGGGCCTGCTGAGCTGCGTGATTACTGTCTGCTCATCTGCTTGACAATTTCCAGCTGAGCTGCACGATTCCTGCCTGCCATCTCCTTGACAATTGCCACCTGTGATGCGTAATTCCTGCCTGCTCATTTATTTGATTATTGCCAGCTGAGCAGCATGATTTCTCAGAGCTGAGTTCCATGATTATAGCCTGCTGACTGTTTCCTGCCTACTCAGCTCTATGTTCTTTGCCTCCAGAAGCACATGATCACTGTGTGACACCAAACATGATCAGCACATGATCAGTCACATGATCAATGCATGATAAGCCAGGTGATCAGTGCATGATCAATTACGTGATCAGTGCATGATCAGTCATGTGACCAGTACATGGTAGCTGCGTGATCATTGCATGATCAGCCACGTGATCAGTGCATGATCAGAGACGTGATCAGTGCATGGTAGCTACGTGATCATTGCATGATCAGCCACGTGATCAGTGCATGATATCCACGTGATCAGTGCAGGATAGCCACGTGATCACTTCATGATTAGTCACGTGATCAGTACATGATCTGTCACGTGAACAGTGCATGATCATTTACGTGATCTGTGCATGATCAGTCACGTGACCAGTGTATGGTAGCTTCATGATCATTCCATGACGAACCACGTGAGCAGTGAATGATAGCCAAGTGATGTGTGCATGATGAGTTACGTGAGCAGAGTATGATCAGCCACGTGACCAGTGCATGAGTGCCACGTGATCAGTACATGATATGTCACGTGACAGGTGTGTGATCAGCCACGTGAACAGTGCATGTTCAGCCACATATTCAGTGCATGATAGCCACGTGATCAGTGCATGATCAGTTACGTGAGCAGTGTATGATCAGCCACGTGATCAGTGCATGATATCCAAGTGATCAGTGCATGATCATCACGTGATCAGTGCATGATCAGTCACGTGATCAGTGGATGATCAGCCACGTGATCAGTGCATGATCAGCCACATTATCAGTGCATGATCAATTACGTGATCAGTGCATGATCAGTCACGTTAGCAGTATATGATAGGCAGGTGATCATTGCAGGATCAGCCACATGAGCCGTGCATGATAGCCACGAGATCAGTGCATGATCAGTCACGTGATCAGTGCATGATCACTCACGTTAACAGTGCATGATAAGTCACCTGATCAGTGCATGAACAATTACGTGATCAGTGCATGATCACTCACGTGACCAGTACATGGTAGCTACGTCATCATTGCATGAGCAGCCGCGTGAGCAGTGCATGAGAGCCACGTGATCAGTGCATGATCTGTCGCATGATCAGTGTATGATGATCCGGGTGATCAGTGCATGGGCAGTCATGTGATCAGTGCATGATATAGACGTGATCAGTGCATGATCAGTCTCGTGATCAGTGTATGATCAACCACGTAATCAGTGCACGATAGCCAGGTACTGAGTGCACTATAGCCAGATGATCAGTGCATTATCAGTCACGTGATCAGTGTATGATCAGCCCAGTAATCAGTGCATGATAGCCAACTGATCAGTGGATGATCCGTCACGTGATCAGTGCATGGTCAGTCACGTGATCATTGCATGATCAGCCACGTGATCAGTGCATGATCAATTACGTGATCAGTACATGATCAGTCACGTGAACAGTGCATGATCAGTCATGTGATCAGTGTATGACCAGCCAAGTGATCAGTGCATGATAGCCACTTGATCAGTGTATGATCAGCCACGTGATCAGTGCATGATCAGCCAAATGATAAGTGCATGATCAATTAGTGATCATTGCATGATCAGCCACGTGATCAGTGCATGATCAGTCACGTGATCAGTGCATGATCAGCCAAATGATAAGTGCATGATCAATTACGTGATCAGTGCATTTTCAGCCACGTGATCAGTGCATGATCAGTCACGTGATCAGTGCATGATCAGAGACGTGATCAGTGCATGGTAGCTACGTGATCATTGCATGATCAGCCACGTGATCAGTGCATGATCAGAGACGTGATCAGTGCATGGTAGCTACGTGATCATTGCATGATCAGCCACGTGATCAGTGCATGATATCCACGTGATCAGTGCAGGATAGCCACGTGATCACTTCATGATTAGTCACGTGATCAGTACATGATCTGTCACGTGGACAGTGCATGATCATTTACGTGATCTGTGCATGATCAGTCACGTGACCAGTGTATGGTAGCTTCGTGATCATTCCATGACGAACCACGTGAGCAGTGCATGATAGCCACGTGATGTGTGCATGATGAGTTACGTGAGCAGAGTATGATCAGCCACGTGACCAGTGCACGAGTGCCACGTGATCAGTACATGATATGTCACGTGACAGGTGTGTGATCAGCCACGTGAACAGTGCATGTTCAGCCACGTATTCAGTGCATGATAGCCACGTGATCAGTGCATGATCAGTTACGTGATCAGTGCATGATCAGCCAAATGATAAGTGCATGATCAATTACGTGATCAGTGCATGATCAGCCACGTGATCAGTGCATAATCAGCCACGTGATCAGTGCATGATCAGTCACGTGATCAGTACATGATCAGTCACGTGAACAGTGTGTGATCATTTACGTGATCTGTGTATGACCAGCCAAGTGATCAGTGCATGATAGCCACGTGATCAGTGCATGATCAGTCACGTGATCAGTGCATGATCAGTCCCGTGATCAGTGTATGATCAGCCACGTGATCAGTGCATGAATGCCACGTGATCAGTGCATGATATGTCACGTGACAGGTGTGTGATCAGCCACGTGAACAGTGCATGTTCAGCCACGTGATCAGTGCATGATAGCCACGTGATCAGTGCATAATCAGTTACGTGAGCAGTGTATGATCAGCCACGTGAGCAGTGCATGGTCAGACACGTCAACAGTGTATGATCAGCCACGTGATCAGTGCATGGTATCCAAGTGATCAGTGCATGATCAATCACGTGATCAGTGTATGATCAGCCACGTGAACAGTGCATGCTCAGTCACGTGATCTGGGCCTGCTGAGCTGCGTGATTACTGTCTGCTCATCTGCTTGACAATTGCCAGCTGAGCTGCACGATTCCTGCCTGTCATCTGCTTGACAGTTGCCAGCTGTGCTGCCTAATTCCTGCCTGCTCAGCTGCTTGATTATTGCCAGCTGAGCAGCATGATTCCTCACACCTGAGTTCCATGATTATTGCCTGCTGACTGTTTGATTCGTGCCTACTCAGGTCTTTGTTTATTGCCTCCAGAGGCACATGATCAGTGTATGATTGCAAACGTGATCAGCGCATGATCAGTCACATGATCAGCGCCATTAAGTCACGTGATCACTACACGATAGTCATGTGATCAGTCCATGCTCAGTCACAGTATCAGTGCATGATCAGCCACGTGATCAGTGCATGATCTGTCACATGATTAGTGTATGATCATCCACGTGATCAGTGCATGGGCAGTCATGTGATCAGTGCATGATATAGACGTGATCAGTGCATGATCAGTCTCGTGATCAGTGCATGATAGCCACGTGATCAGTGCATGATCAGTCACCTGATGGGTGTATGATCATTCACGTGACCTGTACATGGTAGCTACATGATCATTGCATGATCAGCCACGTGAGTAGTGCATGATAGCCACGTGATCACTGCATGATCAGTCACGTGATCAGTGCATGATCAGTCATGTGACCAGTACATGGTAGCTGCGTGATCATCGCATGATCAGCCACGTGAGCAGTGCATGATAGCCACGTGATCAGTGCATGATCAGACACGAGATCAGTGCATGATCAGTCACGTGATCAGTGCATGATCAGCCACGTGATCAGTGCATGACCAGGCACGTGATCAGTGTATGTCCAGCCAAGTGATCAGTGCATGATAGCCACGTGATCAGTGCATGATCAGTCACGTGATCAGTGCATGATCAGTAACGTGATCTGTGCATGATAGCCAGGTGATCAGTGCATGATAGCCACGTGATCAGTGCATGATCAGTCACGTGATCAGTGCATGATCAGCCACGTGATCAGTGCATGATCAGGCACGTGATCAGTGTATGTGCAGCCAAGTGATCAGTGCATGATAGACACGTTATCCGTGCATGATCAGTCACGTGATCAGTGCATGATCAGTCACGTGATCAGTGCATGATCAGTCACGTGATCAGTACATGATCAGTCACGTGAACAGTGCATGTTCAGCCACGTATTCAGTGCATGATAGCCACGTGTTCAGTGCATGATCAGTTACGTGAGCAGTGTATGATCAGCCACGTGAGCAGTGCATGGTCAGACACGAGAACAGTGTATGATCAGCCTCGTGATCAGTGCATGATATCCAAGTGATTAGTGCATGATCAATCACGTGATCAGTGTATGATCAGCCACGTGAACAGTGCATGCCTAGTCACGTGAACCTGGCCTGCTGAGCTGCGTGATTTCTGTCTGCTCATCTGCTTGACAATTGCCAGCTGAGCTGCAGGATTCCTGCCTGCCATCTGCTTGACAATTGCCAGCTGTGCTGCCTAATTCCTGCCTGCTCAGCTGCTTGATTATTGCCAGCTGAGCAGCATGATTCCTCACACCTGAGTTCCATGATTATTGCCTGCTGACTCTTTGATTCGTGCCTACTCAGCTCTTTGTTTATTGCCTCCAGAGGCACATGATCAGTGTATGATAGCAAACATGATCAGCGTATGATCAGTCACATGATCAGAGCCATTAAGTCACGTGATCACTACATGATAGTCATGTGATCAGTTCATGCTCAGTCACGGTATCAGTGCATGATCAGCCACGTGATCAGTGCATGATCAGCCAGGTGATCAGTTCATGATAGCTATGTGATCAGTTCATGATTTGTCATGTGATCTGTGCATGACCAGGCAGGTCATCAGTGTATGATCAGCCACGTGAACAGTGCATGATAGCCACGTGATCAGAGCATGATCCGTCACCTGATGGGTGTATGATCAGTCACCTGACCGGTACATGGTAGCTATATGAACATTGCATGAGCAGCCACGTGAGTAGTGCATGATAGCCACGTGATCAGTGCATGATCAGTCACGTGTTCAGTGCATGATCAGTCATGTAATCTGTGCATGACCAGGCACGTGATCAGTGTATGACCAGCCACGTGATCAGTGCATGATAGCCACGTGATCAGTGCATGATCATTCACGTGATCAGTGCATGATCAGTCACGTGATCAGTGGATGATCAACCACATGATCAGTGCATGAGCAATTACGTGATCAGTACATGATCAGTCACGTGAGCAGTATATGATAGCTAGGTGATCATTGCATGATCAGCCACATGAGCCGTGCATGATAGCCACGAGATCAGTGCATGATCAGTCACGTGATCAGTGCATGATCACTCACGTTAACAGTGCATGATAAGTCACCTGATCAGTGAATGAACAATTTCGTGATCAGTGCATGATCACTCACGTGACCAGTACATGGTAGCTACGTGATCATTGCATGAATAGCCGCGTGAGCAGTGAATGATAGCTACGTGATCAGTGCATGATCTGTCGCATGATCAGTGTATGATCATCCGGGGGATCAGTGCATGGGCAGTCATGTGATCAGTGCATGATATAGACTTGATCAGTGCATGATCAGTCTCGTGATCATTGCATGATCAGCCACGTGATCAGTGCATGATAGCCACGTGATCAGTACATGATCAGTCCCGTGAAAAGTGCATGACCATTTTCGTGAACTGTGCATGATCAGTCACGTGACCAGTATATGGTAGCTATGTGATCATTGCATGACGAGCCACGTGATCAGTGCATGATAGCCACGTGATCAGTGCATGATAGTCACGTGATCAGTACATGATCAGGCACGTGAAAAGTGCATGACCATTTTCGTGAACTGTGCATGATCAGTCACGTGACCAGTATATGGTAGCTACGTGATCATTGCATGACGAGCCACGTGAGCAGAGCATGATAGCCACGTGATCAGTGCATGATCAGTCACGTGATCAGTACATGATCAGTCACATGAACAGTGCATGATCATTTACATGATCTGTGCATGATCAGTCACGTGACCAGTATATGGAAGGTACGTGATCATTGCATGACGAACCAAGTGAGCAGTGCATGATAGCCACGTGATGTGTGCATGATCAGTGACGTGAGCAGAGTATGATCAGCCACGTGCTCAGTGCATGAGTGTCACGTGATCATTGCATGATCAGTCACGTGACAGGTGTGTGATCAGCCACGTGAACAGTGCATGTTCAGCCACATCATCAGTGCATAATAGCCTCGTGATCAGGGCATGATCAGTTACGTGAGCAATGTATGATCAGCCACGTGAGCAGTGCATGGTCAGACACGTGAACAGTGTATGCTCAGCCACGTGATCAGTGCATGATATCCAAGTGATCAGTGCATGATCAATCACGTGATCAGTGTATGTTCAGCCACGTGAACGTTGCATGATAGTCACGTGATCAGTGTATGATCCGTCACCTGATGGGTGGATGATCAGTCCCGTGACCGGTACATGGTAGCTACATTATCATTGCATGATCAGCTACGTGAGTAGTGCATGATAGCCACGTATACAGTGCATTATCAGTCACGTGATCAGTGCATGATCAGTCACGTAATCTGTGCATAACCAGGCACGTAATCAGTGTATGACCATCCAAGTGATCAGTGCATGATAGCCACGTGATCACTGCACGATCAGTCACGAGATCAGTGTATGATCAGCCACGTGATCAGTGCATGATCAGCCACGTGAGCAGTGCATGACAGCCACGTGATCAGTGAATGATCAGTTTCTGGAGCAGAGTATGATCAGCCACTTGATCAGTGCATGATAGCCACGTGATCAGTGCATGATCAGTCAAGTGATCAGTGCGTGAACAGTCACGTGATCAGTGCATGATGAGCCACGTGATCAGTGCCGGATCAATTACGTGATCAGTACATGATGAGTCACGTGACCAGTTCATGATTTTACGTGATCATTGCATGATCAGCCACGTGAGCAGTGCATGGTAGCCACGTGATCAGTGCATGATCAGTCACGTGATCACTGCATGAACAGTCACGTGAACAGTGCCTGAAAAGTCACCTGATCAGTGCATGATCAATTACGTGATCAGTGCATGATCACTCACGTGACCGGTACATGGTAGCTATGTGATCATTTCATGATCAGTCACGTGAGCAGTGCATGATAGCCACGTGATAACTGCATGATGTGTCACATGATCAGTGTATGATCATCCACGTGATCAGTGCATGGGCAGTCATGTGATCAGTGCATTATATAGACGTGATCAGTGCATGATCAGTCTCGTGATCATTGCATGATCAGCCACGTGATCAGTGCATTATAGCCACGTGATCAATTCATGATAGTCACGTGATCAGTACATGATCAGTCACGTGAAAAGTGCATGATCAGTCACGTGATCAGTGCATGATCGGTCAAGTGATCAGTGCATGATCAGCCACGTGATCAGTGCATGATGTCCACGTGATCAGGGCATGATAGCCACGTGATCAGTGCATGAGAGCCACGTGATCAGTGCATGAGAGCCACGTGATCAGTGCATGATCAGTCACGTGATTCATGTGTGATCAGCCACGTGATCAGTGCATGATCAATTACGTGATCAGTGCATGATCAGTCACATGACAAGTACATGGTTGCTACGTGATCATTGCATGATCAGACACGTGAGCAGAGCATGACAGCCTCGTGATCAGTGCATGATCAGTCACGTGATCAGTACATGATCAGTCACGTGAACAGTGCATGATCATTTACGTGATCTGTGCATGATCAGTCACGTGTCCAGTATATGGAAACTACGTAATCATTGCATGACGAGCCACGTGAGCAGTGCATGATAGCCACGTGATGTGTGCATGATCAGTGACGTGAGCAGAGTATGATCAGCCACGTGATCAGTGCATGAGTGCCACGTGATCAGTGCATGATCAGTCACGTGACAGGTGTGTGATCAGCCACGTGAACAGTGCATGTTCAGCCACGTCATCAGTGCATGATAGCCACGTGATCAGGGCATGATCAGTTAGGTGAGCAGTGTATTATCAGCCACGTGAGCAGTGCATGGTCAGACACGTGAACAGTGCATGATCAGCCACGTGATCAGTGCATGATATCCAAGTGATCAGTGCATGATCAATGACGTGATCAGTGTATGATCAGCCACGTGAGCAGTGCATGATAGCCACGTGACCATTGCATGATAGCCACGTGATCAGTGCATGATCAGCCACGTGATCAGTGCATGATAGCTACGTGATCAGTTCATGATTAGTCACGTGATCTGTGCATGACCAAGCAGGTGATCAGTGTATGATGAGCCACGTGAACAGTGCATGATAGCCACGTGATCAGTGCATGATCAGTCACCTGATGGGTGTATGATCAGTCACGTGACAGGTACATGTTAGCAACATGATCATTGCATGATCAGCCACGTGAGTAGCGCATGATAGCCACGTGATCAGTGCATGATCAGTCACGTGATCAGTGCATGATCAGTCATGTGACCAGTACATGGTAGCTGGGTGATCATTGCATGAACAGCCACGTGAGCAGTGCATTATAGCCACGTGATCAGTGCATGATCAGCCACGTGATCAGGGCATGACTAGGCACGTGATCAATGTATGACCAGCCAAGTGATCAGTGCATGATAGCCACGTGATCAGTGCATGATCAGTCACCTGATCAGTGCAAGATCAGTCACGTGATCAGTGTATGATCAGCCACGTGATCAGTGCATGATCAGCCACATGGTCAGTGCATGATCAATTACTTCATCAGTGCATGATCAGTCACGTGATCAGTGCATGATCAGTCACGTGAACAGTGCATGATAAGTCACCTGATCAGTGCATGATCAATTACGTGATCAGTGCATGATCACTCACGTGACCAGTACATGATAGCTAAGTGATCATTGCATGATAAGCCAAGTGAGCAGTGCATGATAGCCACGTGATCAGTGCATGATCAACTTCGGGAGCAGAGTATGATCAGCCACTTGATCTGTGATCAGTGCATGATATAGAGGTGATCAGTGCATCATCAGTCTCGTGATCAGTGTATGATCAACCTCGTGATCAGTGCACGATAGCCAGGTAATGAATGCATGATAGCCAGATGATCAGTGCATTATCAGTCACGTGATCAGTGTATGATCAGCCAAGTAATCAGTGAATGATAGCCAACTGATCAGTGCATGTTCAGTCAAGTAATCAGTGCGTGAACAGTCACGTGATCAGTTCATGATAAGCCACGTGATCAGTGCAGGATCAATTACGTGATCAGTGTATGATCAGTCACGTGACCAGTACATGGTTGCTACGTGATCATTCCATGATTAGCCACGTGATCAGTGCATGATCAGTGCATGATCAGCCACATGGTCACTGCATGATCAATTACTTCATCAGTGCATGATCAGTCACGTGATCAGTGCATGATCAGTCACGTGAACAGTGCATGATAAGTCACCTGATCAGTGCATGATCAATTACGTGATAGGTGCATGATCACTCACGTGACCAGTACATGGTAGCTGGGTGATCATTGCATGAACAGCCACGTGAGCAGTGCATTATAGCCACGTGATCAGCGCATGATCAGTCACGTGAACAGTGCATGATCATTTTCGTGATCTGTGCATGATCAGTCATGTTACCAGTATATGGTAGCTACGTGATCATTGCATGACCAGCCACATGAGCAGAGTATGATCAGCCAAGTGTGCATTGCATGATAGCCACTTGATGGGTGCACAGTCAGACACGTGAACAGTGTATGATCAGCCACGTGATCAGTGCATGATATCCAAGTGATCAGTGCATGATCAATCACGTGATCAGTGTATGATCAGACCCGGGATCAGTGCATGATCAATTACGTGATCAGTGCCTTATCAGTCACGTGACCAGTATATGGTTGCTACGTGATCATTGCATGATCAGCCACGTGATCAGTGCATGAACAGTCACGTGATCAGTACATGATCAGTCACGTGAACAGTGCATGATCATTTTCGTGATCTGTGCATGATCAGTCACGTTACCAGTATATGGTAGCTACGTGATCATTGCATGACCAGCCACGTGAGCAGTGCATGATAGCCACGTAATGTGTGCATGATCAGTTACGTGAGCAGAGTATGATCAGCCACGTGAGCAGTGCATGATAGCCACGTGATCAGTGCATGATAGCCACGTGATCGGTGCATCATCAGTCACGTGATCAGTGCATGGTCAGTCACGTGATCAGTGCATGATCAGTCATGTGATCAGTGTATGATCATCCACGTTATCAGTGCATGTGGAGTCATGTAATCAATGCATGATAGTGCCGTGATCAGTGCACGATCACTCCCGAGGTGAGTGTATGATCAGCCAAGTGATCATGGCAAGATAGCTACGTGATCAGTGCATGATCAGACACATGATCAGTGCATGATCAGCCACGTCATCAGTGCATGATAGCCACGTGATCAGCGCATGAGAGCCAGGTGATCCGTGCATGTGCAGTCACGTGATAGGTGTGTGATCAGCCAGGTGAACAGTGCATGCTCAATCACGTGATCAGGGCCTGTTGAGCTGCGTGTTTACTGTCAGCTCATCTGCTTGACAATTGCCAGCTGAGCTGCACGATTCCTACCTGTCATCTCCTTGACAATTGCCACCTGTGTTTCATAATTCCTGCCTGCTCATCTACTTGATTATTGCCAGCTGAGCAGCATGATTTCTCAGAGCTGAGTTTCAAGATTATTGCCTGCTGACTGATTCCTGCCTATTCAGCTCTTTGTTCATTGCCTCCAGAGGCACATGATCAGTGTATGACACCAAACATGATAAGCACATTATCAGTCACATGATCAATGCATGATAAGCCAGGTGATCAGTGCATGATCAATTACATGATCAGTGCATGATCAGTCATGTTACCAGTACATGGTAGCTGTGTGATAATTGCATGATCAGCCACGTGAGCAGTGCATGATAGACACGTGATCAGTGCATGATAGCCACGTGATCAGTGCATGATAGCCATGTGATCAGTACATGATCAGTCACGTGAGCAGTGCATAATAGCCACGTGATAACTGCATGATGTGTCACATGATCAGTGTATGATCATCCACGTGATCAGTGCATGGGCAGTCATGTGATCAGTGCATTATATAGACGTGATCAGTGCATGATCAGTCTCGTGATCATTGCATGATCAGCCACGTGATCAGTGCCTTATAGCCACGTGATCAATTCATGATAGTCACGTGATCAGTACATGATCAGTCACGTGAAAAGTGCATGATGAGTCACGTGATCAGTGCATGATCGGTCAAGTGATCAGTGCATGATCAGCCACGTGATCAGTGCATGATGTCCACGTGATCAGGGCATGATAGCCACGTGATCAGTGCATGAGAGCCACGTGATCAGTGCATGATCAGTCACGTGATTCATGTGTGATCAGCCAAGTGATCAGTGCATGATCAATTACGTGATCAGTGCATGATCAGTCACGTGACAAGTACATGGTTGCTACGTGATCATTGCATGATCAGACACGTGAGCAGAGCATGACAGCCTCGTGATCAGTGCATTATCAGTCACGTGATCAGTACATGATCAGTCACGTGAACAGTGCATGATCATTTACGTGATCTGTGCATGATCAGTCCCGTGTCCAGTATATGGAAACTACGTGATCATTGCATGACGAGCCACGTGAGCAGTGCATGATAGCCACGTGATGTGTGCATGATCAGTGACGTGAGCAGAGTATGATCAGCCACGTGATCAGTGCATGAGTGCCACGTGATCAGTGCATGATCAGTCACGTGACAGATGTGTGATCAGCCACGTGAACAGTGCATGTTCAGCCACGGCATCAGTGCATGATAGCCACGTGATCAGGGCATGATCAGTTAGGTGAGCAGTGTATTATCAGCCACGTGAGCAGTGCATGGTCAGACACGTGAACAGTGCATGATCAGCCACGTGATCAGTGCATGATATCCAAGTGATCAGTGCATGATCAATGACGTGATCAGTGTATTATCAGCCACGTAAGCAGTGCATGATAGCCACGTGACCATTGCATGATAGCCACGTGATCAGTGCATGATCAGCCACGTGATCAGTGCATGATAGCTACGTGATCAGTTCATGATTAGTCACGTGATCTGTGCATGACCAAGCAGGTGATCAGTGTATGATGAGCCACGTGAACAGTGCATGATAGCCACGTGATCAGTGCATGATCAGTCACCTGATGGGTGTATGATCAGTCACGTGACAGGTTCATGTTAGCTACATGATCATTGCATGATCAGCCACGTGAGTAGCGCATGATAGCCACGTGATCAGTGCATGATCAGTCACGTGATCAGTGCATGATCAGTCATGTGACCAGTACATGGTAGCTGGGTGGTCATTGCATGAACAGCCACGTGAGCAGTGCATGATCAGTCACCTGATCAGTGCAAGATCAGTCACGTGATCAGTGTATGATCAGCCACGTGATCAGTGCATGATCAGCCACATGGTCAGTGCATGATCAATTACTTCATCAGTGCATGATCAGTCACGTGATCAGTGCATGATCAGTCACGTGAACAGTGCATGATAAGTCACCTGATCAGTGCATGATCAATTACGTGATCAGTGCATGATCACTCACGTGACCAGTACATGATAGCTAAGTGATCATTGCATGATAAGCCAAGTGAGCAGTGCATGATAGCCACGTGATCAGTGCATGGTCAACTTCGGGAGCAGAGTATGATCAGCCACTTGATCTGTGATCAGTGCATGATATAGAGGTGATCAGTGCATGATCAGTCTCGTGATCAGTGTATGATCAACCTCGTGATCAGTGCACGATAGCCAGGTAATGAATGCATGATAGCCAGATGATCAGTGCATTATCAGTCACGTGATCAGAGTATGATCAGCCAAGTAATCAGTGAATGATAGCCAACTGATCAGTGCATGTTCAGTCAAGTAATCAGTGCGTGAACAGTCACGTGATCAGTTCATGATAAGCCACGTGATCAGTGCAGGATCAATTACGTGATCAGTGTATGATCAGTCACGTGACCAGTACATGGTTGCTACGTGATCATTCCATGATTAGCCACGTGATCAGTGCATGATCAGTGCATGATCAGCCACATGGTCACTGCATGATCAATTACTTCATCAGTGCATGATCAGTCACGTGATCAGTGCATGATCAGTCACGTGAACAGTGCATGATAAGTCACCTGATCAGTGCATGATCAATTACGTGATAGGTGCATGATCACTCACGTGACCAGTACATGGTAGCTGGGTGATCATTGCATGAACAGCCACGTGAGCAGTGCATTATAGCCACGTGATCAGCGCATGATCAGTCACGTGAACAGTGCATGATCATTTTCGTGATCTGTGCATGATCAGTCATGTTACCAGTATATGGTAGCTACGTGATCATTGCATGACCAGCCACATGAGCAGAGTATGATCAGCCAAGTGTGCATTGCATGATAGCCACTTGATGGGTGCACAGTCAGACACGTGAACAGTGTATGATCAGCCACGTGATCAGTGCATGATATCCAAGTGATCAGTGCATGATCAATCACGTGATCAGTGTATGATCAGACCCGGGATCAGTGCATGATCAATTACGTGATCAGTGCCTTATCAGTCACGTGACCAGTATATGGTTGCTACGTGATCATTGCATGATCAGCCACGTGATCAGTGCATGAACAGTCACGTGATCAGTACATGATCAGTCACGTGAACAGTGCATGATCATTTTCGTGATCTGTGCATGATCAGTCACGTTACCAGTATATGGTAGCTACGTGATCATTGCATGACCAGCCACGTGAGCAGTGCATGATAGCCACGTAATGTGTGCATGATCAGTTACGTGAGCAGAGTATGATCAGCCACGTGAGCAGTGCATGATAGCCACGTGATCAGTGCATGATAGCCACGTGATCGGTGCATCATCAGTCACGTGATCAGTGCATGGTCAGTCACGTGATCAGTGCATGATCAGTCACGTGATCAGTGTATGATCATCCACGTTATCAGTGCATGTGGAGTCATGTAATCAATGCATGATAGTGCCGTGATCAGTGCACGATCACTCCCGAGGTGAGTGTATGATCAGCCAAGTGATCATGGCAAGATAGCTACGTGATCAGTGCATGATCAGACACATGATCAGTGCATGATCAGCCACGTCATCAGTGCATGATAGCCACGTGATCAGCGCATGAGAGCCAGGTGATCCGTGCATGTGCAGTCACGTGATAGGTGTGTGATCAGCCAGGTGAACAGTGCATGCTCAATCACGTGATCAGGGCCTGTTGAGCTGCGTGTTTACTGTCAGCTCATCTGCTTGACAATTGCCAGCTGAGCTGCACGATTCCTACCTGTCATCTCCTTGACAATTGCCACCTGTGTTTCATAATTCCTGCCTGCTCATCTACTTGATTATTGCCAGCTGAGCAGCATGATTTCTCAGAGCTGAGTTTCAAGATTATTGCCTGCTGACTGATTCCTGCCTATTCAGCTCTTTGTTCATTGCCTCCAGAGGCACATGATCAGTGTATGACACCAAACATGATAAGCACATTATCAGTCACATGATCAATGCATGATAAGCCAGGTGATCAGTGCATGATCAATTACATGATCAGTGCATGATCAGTCATGTTACCAGTACATGGTAGCTGTGTGATAATTGCATGATCAGCCACGTGAGCAGTGCATGATAGACACGTGATCAGTGCATGATCAGTCACGTGATCAGTGCATGATCGGTCACGTGATCAGTGCACGATCAGCCTCGTGATCAGTGCATGATGAATTACGTGATCAGTGCATGATAGCCACGTGATCAGTGCATGATAGCCATGTGATCAGTGCATGATCAGTCACGTGAGCAGTGCATAATAGCCACGTGATAACTGCATGATGTGTCACATGATCAGTGTATGATCATCCACGTGATCAGTGCATGGGCAGTCATGTGATCAGTGCATTATATAGACGTGATCAGTGCATGATCAGTCTCGTGATCATTGCATGATCAGCCACGTGATCAGTGCATTATAGCCACGTGATCAATTCATGATAGTCACGTGATCAGTACATGATCAGTCACGTGAAAAGTGCATGATGAGTCACGTGATCAGTGCATGATCGGTCAAGTGATCAGTGCATGATCAGCCACGTGATCAGTGCATGATGTCCACGTGATCAGGGCATGATAGCCACGTGATCAGTGCATGAGAGCCACGTGATCAGTGCATGAGAGCCACGTGATCAGTGCATGATCAGTCACGTGATTCATGTGTGATCAGCCACGTGATCAGTGCATGATCAATTACGTGATCAGTGCATGATCAGTCACGTGACAAGTACATGGTTGCTACGTGATCATTGCATGATCAGACACGTGAGCAGAGCATGACAGCCTCATGATCAGTGCATTATCAGTCACGTGATCAGTACATGATCAGTCACGTGAACAGTGCATGATCATTTACGTGATCTGTGCATGATCAGTCACGTGTCCAGTATATGGAAACTACGTGATCATTGCATGACGAGCCACGTGAGCAGTGCATGATAGCCACGTGATGTGTGCATGATCAGTGACGTGAGCAGAGTATGATCAGCCACGTGATCAGTGCATGAGTGCCACGTGATCAGTGCATGATCAGTCACGTGACAGGTGTGTGATCAGCCACGTGAACAGTGCATGTTCAGCCACGTCATCAGTGCATGATAGCCACGTGATCAGGGCATGATCAGTTAGGTGAGCAGTGTATTATCAGCCACGTGAGCAGTGCATGGTCAGACACGTGAACAGTGCATGATCAGCCACGTGATCAGTGCATGATATCCAAGTGATCAGTGCATGATCAATGACGTGATCAGTGTATTATCAGCCACGTAAGCAGTGCATGATAGCCACGTGACCATTGCATGATAGCCACGTGATCAGTGCATGATCAGCCACGTGATCAGTGCATGATAGCTACGTGATCAGTTCATGATTAGTCACGTGATCTGTGCATGACCAAGCAGTTGATCAGTGTATGATGAGCCACATGAACAGTGCATGATCAGCCACATGGTCAGTGCATGATCAATTACTTCATCAGTGCCTGATCAGTCACGTGATCAGTGCATGATCAGTCACGTGAACAGTGCATGATAAGTCACCTGATCAGTGCATGATCAATTATGTGATCAGTGCATGATCACTCACGTGACCAGTACATGATAGCTAAGTGATCATTGCATGATAAGCCAAGTGAGCAGTGCATGATAGCCACGTGATCAGTGCATGATCAACTTCGGGAGCAGAGTATGATCAGCCACTTGATCTGTGATCAGTGCATGATATAGAGGTGATCAGTGCATCATCAGTCTCGTGATCAGTGTATGATCAACCTCGTGATCAGTGCACGATAGCCAGGTAATGAATGCATGATAGCCAGATGATCAGTGCATTATCAGTCACGTGATCAGTGTATGATCAGCCAAGTAATCAGTGAATGATAGCCAACTGATCAGTGCATGTTCAGTCAAGTAATCAGTGCGTGAACAGTCACGTGATCAGTTCATGGTAAGCCACGTGATCAGTGCAGGAAAAATTACGTGATCAGTGTATGATCAGTCACGTGACCAGTACATGGTTGCTACGTGATCATTCCATGATTAGCCACGTGATCAGTGCATGATCAGTGCATGATCAGCCACATGGTCACTGCATGATCAATTACTTCATCAGTG
This sequence comes from Bos javanicus, assembly GCF_032452875.1. Taxonomy (NCBI): domain Eukaryota; kingdom Metazoa; phylum Chordata; class Mammalia; order Artiodactyla; family Bovidae; genus Bos; species Bos javanicus. Next base: position 969,200 of record NC_083895.1, on the reverse strand, counting down.
CATGATCAGTCACGTGATCAGTGCATGATCAGTCACGTGAACAGTGCATGATAAGTCACCTGTTCAGTGCATGATCAATTACGTGATAGGTGCATGATCACTCACGTGACCAGTACATGGTAGCTGGGTGATCATTGCATGAACAGCCACGTGAGTAGTGCATGATAGCCACGTGATCAGTGCATTATCAGTCACGTGATCAGTGCATGATCAGTCACGTAATCTGTGCATGACCAGGCACGTAATCAGTGTATTACCAGCCAAGTGATCAGTGCATGATAGCCACATGATCACTGCATGATCAGTCACGTGATAGGTGTTTGATCAGCCACGTGAACAGTGCATGCTCAGTCACGTGATTAGGGCCTGCTAAGCTGCGTGATTACTGTCTGCTCATCTGCTTGACAATTGCCAGCTGAGCTGCACAATTCCTGCCTGTCATCTCCTTGACAATTGCCACCTTTGCTGCGTAATTCCTGCCTGCTCATCTACTTGATTATTGCCAGCTGAGCAGCATGGTTTCTCAGAGCTGAGTTGCATGATTATAGCCTGCTGACTGATTCCTGCCTACTCAGGTCTATGTTCATTGCCTCCAGAGGCACATGAACAGTGTATGACACCAAACATGATCAGCACATGATCAGTCACATGATCAATGCATGATAAGCCAGGTGATCAGTGCATGATCAATTACGTGATCAGTGCATGAACACTCATGTGACCAGTACATGGTAGCTGCGTGATCATTGCATGATCAGCCACGTGAGCAGTGAATGATAGCCACGTGATCCGTGCATGGTCAGTCACGTGATCAGTGCATGATCAATTATGTGATCATTGCATGATCCGTCACGTGACCAGTACATGGTAGCTACGTGATCATTGGATGATCAGCCACGTGATCAGTGCAGGATAGCCACGTGATAACTTCATGATTAGTCACGTGATCTGTACATGATCAGTTACGTGACATGTGTGTGATCAGCCACGTGATCCGAGCGTGATGAGCCACATGATCAGTGCAGGATCAATTACGAGATCAGTGCATGATCAGTCACGTGACCAGTACATGGTAGCTAGGTGATAATTGCATGATCAGCCATGTTATTAGTGCATGATAGCCAAGTGATCAGTGCATGATAGTCACGTGATCAGTGCATGATCAGTCACGTGATACGTGCGTGATCAGGCACGTGATCAGTGCATGATATCAGTGCATGATAGCCATGTGATCAGTGCATGATAGCCACGTGATCAGTGCATGATCAGTCACGTGATACGTGTGTGATCAGCCACGTGATCAGTGCATGATAGCAACGTGATCAGTGCATGATCAGTCACGTGATACGTGTGTGAGCAGCCACCTGATCAGTGCATGATATCCACGTGATCAGTTCATGATATCCACGTGATCAGTGCATGATGAGCCACGTGATCAGTGCAGGATCAATTACTTGATCAGTGCATGATCAGTCACGTGACCAGTAAATAGTTGCAACGTGATCATTGCGTGATGAGCCACGTGAGTAGAGCATGATAGCCACGAGATCAGTGCATGATCAGTCAGGGGATCAGGACCTGATCAGTCACGTGAACAGTGCATGATCATTTACGTGATCTGTGCATGATCAGTCACATGACCAGTAGATGGTCGCTACGTGATCATTCCATGACGAGCCACGTGAGCAGGGCATGATAGCCACATGATGTGTGCATGATCAGTTACATGAGCACAGGATGATCAGCCACGTGATCAGTGCATGAGTGCCCCGTGATCAGTGCATGATCAGTCACGTGATCAGTGCATGATCAGTCATGTAATCTGTGAATGACCAGGCACGTGAATAGTGTATGACATTCCAAGTGATCAGTGCATTATAGCCACGTGATCACTGCATGATCAGTCACGAGATCAGTGTATGATCAGCCACGTGATCAGTGCATGATCAGCCACATGATCAGTGCATGATCAATTACGAGCTCAGTGCATGATCAGTCACGTGACCAGTACATGATAGCCACGTGATCACTGCATGATCTGTCACATGATCAGTGTATGATAATATGCGTGATCAGTGCATGGGCAGTCATGTGATCACTGCATGATATAGACTTGATCAGTGCATGATCAGTCTCGTGATCAGTGCATGATCAACCACGGGATCACTGCACGATAGCCAGGTAATGAGTGCATGGTAGCCAGATGATCAGTGCATTATCAGTCACGTGATCAGTGCATGATCAGTCACGTAATCTGTGCATGACCAGGCACGTAATCAGTGTATGACCAGCCAAGTGATCAGTGCATGATATCCACGTGATCACTGCATGATCAGTCACGAGAACAGTGTATGATCAGCCACGTGATCAGTGCATGATCAGTCACGTGACCAGTACATGGTAGCTACGTGATCATTGCATGATCAGCCACGTGAGACGTGCATGATAGCCACGAGATCAGTGCATGACCAGTCACGAGATCAGTGCATGATCAGTCACGTGAACAGTGCATGATAAGTCACCTGATCAGTGCATGATCACTCACGTGACCAGTACATGGTAGCTATGTGATCATTGCATGATCATCCACGTGAGCAGTGCATGATAGCCACGTGATCAGTGCATGATCAGTTTCGGGAGCAGAGTATGATCAGCCACTTGATCAGTGCATGATAGCCACGTGATCAGTGCATGATCAGTCAAGTGATCAGTGCGTGAACAGTCACGTGATCAGTGCATGATGAGCCACGTGATAGTGCAGGATCAATTATGTGATCAGTGCATGATCAGTCACGTGACCAGTTCATGGTTCTACGTGATCATTGCATGATCAGCCACGTGGTCAGTGCATGATCAGTCACAGGATCACTGCATGAACAGTCACGTGAACAGTGCCTGATAAGTCACCTGATCAGTGCATGATCAATTACGTAATCAGTGCATGATCACTCACGTCACCAGTACATGGTACCTACGTGATCATTGCATGATCGGCCACGTGAGCAGTGCATGATAGCCACGTGATAACTGCATGATGTGTCACATGATCAGTGTATGATCATCCACGTTATCAGTGCATGGGCAGTTATGTGATCAGAGCATGATATAGACCTGATCAGTGCATGATCAATCTCGTGATCATTGCATGATCAGCCACGTGATCAGTGCATGATAGCCACGTGATCAGTGCATGATAGTCACGTGATCAGTACATGATCAGTCACGTGAAAAGTGCATGATCATTTTCGTGATCTGTGCATGATCAGTCACGTGACCAGTATATGGTAGCTACGTGATAATTGCATGACCAGCCACGTGAGCAGTGCAGGATAACCACGTGATGTGTGCATGATGCGTTACGTGAGCAGAGTATGATCAGCCACGTGAGCAGTGCATGAGAGCCACGTGATGTGTGCATGGTCAGACAGGTGAAGAGTGTATGATCAGTCACGTGATCAGTGCATGATATCCAAGTGATCAGTGCATGATCAACCACGTGATCAGTGTATGATCAGCTCCGTGATCAGTGCATGATCAATTATGTGATCAGTGCATGATCAGTCATGTGAGCAGTACATGGTTGCTATGTGATCATTGCATGATCAGCCCCGTGAGCAGAGCATGATAGCCACGTGATCAGTGCATGATCAGTCACGTGATCAGTACATGATCAGTCACGTGAACAGTGCATGATCATTTTCGTGATCTGTGCATCATCAGTCACGTGACCAGTATATGGTAGCTACGTGATCATTGCATGACCAGCCACGTGAGCAGTGCATGATAGCCACGTGATGTGTGCATGATCAGTTACGTGAGCAGAGTATGTTCAGCCACGTGAGCAGTGCATGATAGCCACGTGATGTGTGCATGGTCAGACACGTGATCAGTGCATGACCAGGCACGTAATCAGTGTATAACCAGCCAAGTGATCAGTGCATGATAGCCACATGATCACTGCATGATCAGTCACGAGAACAGTGTATGATCAGTCACGTGATCAGTGCATGATCACTCACGTGAACAGTGCATGATAGGTCACCTGATCAGTGCATGATCAATTACGTGATCAGTGCATGATCTGTTTGGTGAGCAGAGTATGATCAGCCACTTGATCAGTGCATGATAGCCACGTGATCACTGCATGATCTGTCACATGATCAGTGTATGATAATATGCGTGATCAGTGCATGGGCAGTCATGTGATCACTGCATGATATAGACTTGATCAGTGCATGATCAGTCTCGTGATCAGTGCATGATCAACCACGGGATCACTGCACGATAGCCAGGTAATGAGTGCATGGTAGCCAGATGATCAGTGCATTATCAGTCACGTGATCAGTGCATGATCAGTCACGTAATCTGTGCATGACCAGGCACGTAATCAGTGTATGACCAGCCAAGTGATCAGTGCATGATATCCACGTGATCACTGCATGATCAGTCACGAGAACAGTGTATGATCAGCCACGTGATCAGTGCATGATCAGTCACGTGACCAGTACATGGTAGCTACGTGATCATTGCATGATCAGCCACGTGAGACGTGCATGATAGCCACGAGATCAGTGCATGACCAGTCACGAGATCAGTGCATGATCAGTCACGTGAACAGTGCATGATAAGTCACCTGATCAGTGCATGATCAATTACGTGATCAGTGCATGATCACTCACGTGACCAGTACATGGTAGCTACGTGATCATTGCATGATCAGCCACGTGATCAGTGCATGATCAGTCACGTGAACAGTGCATGATCAGTCACGTGAACAGTGCATGATAAGTCACGTAATCTGTGCATGACCAGGCACGTAATCAGTGTATGACCAGCCAAGTGATCAGTGCATGATATCCACATGATCACTGCATGATCAGTCACGAGAACAGTGTATGATCAGTCACGTGATCAGTGCATGATCAGCCACATGATCAGTGCATGATCAATTATGTGATCAGTGCATGATCAGTCACGTGACCAGTACATGGTAGCTACGTGATCATTGCATGATCAGCCACGTGATCAGTGCATGATAGCCACAAGATCAGTGCATTACCAGTCACGTGATCAGTGCATGATCAGTCACATGATCAGTCTATGATCATCCACGTGATCAGTGCATGTGGAGTCATGTAATCAATGCATGATATCACCGTGATCAGTGCACGATCAGTCCCGTGATGAGTGTATGATCAGCCAAGTGATCAGTGCAAGATAGCTACGTGATCAGTGCATGATCAGTCACATGATTAGTGCGTGATCAGCCACGTCATCAGTGCATGATAGCCACGTGATCAGTGCATGCGCAATCACGTGATCAGTGCATGAGAGCCAGGTGATCAGTGCATGATCAATCACGTGATACGTGTTTGATCAGCCACGTGAACAGTGCATGCTCAGTCACGTGATCAGGGCCTGCTAAGCTGCGTGATTACTGTCTGCTCATCTGCTTGACAATTGCCAGCTGAGCTGCACGATTCCTGCCTGTCATCTCCTTGACAATTGCCACCTGTGCTGCCTAATTCCTGCCTACTCATATACTTGATTATTGCCAGCTGAGCAGCATGATTTCTCAGAGCTGAGTTCCATGATTATTGCCTGCTGACTGATTCCTGCTTACTCTGCTCTTTGTTCATTGCCTCCAGAGGCACATGATCAGTGTATGACACCAAACATGATCAGCACATGATCATTCACATGATCAATGCATGATAAGCCAGGTGATCAGTGCATGATCAATTACGTGATCAGTGCATGATCACTCATGTGACCAGTACATGGTAGCTGCGTGATCATTGCATGACCAGCCAAGTGAGCAGTGCATGATAGCCACGTGATCAGTGCAAGATCAGTCACGTGATCAGTGCATGATCAGCCAGGTTATCAGTGCATGATAGGCACGTGATCAGTGCATGATAGCCACGTGATCAGTGCATGATCAGTCACGTGATACGTGTGAGATCAGCCACATGATCAGTGCATGATATCCACGTGATCAGTGCATGATAGCCACGTGATCAATTCATGAGTAGTCATGTGATCTGTGCATGACCAGGCACGTGATCAGTTTATGATCAGCCACGTGATCAGTGCATGATAGCCACGTGATCAGTGCATGATCAGTCACGTGAACAGTGCATGATCAGTCACGTAATCAGTGTATGATCACCCACGTGATCAATGCATGATCAATTACGTGATCAGTGCATGATCAGTCACGTGACCAGTACATTGTAGCTATGTGATCATTGTATGGTCAGCCACGTGAGTAGTGCATGATAGCCACGTGATCAGTGCATTATCAGTCACGTGATCAGTGCATGATCAGTCACGTAATCTGTGCATGACCAGGCACGTAATCAGTGTATTACCAGCCAAGTGATCAGTACATGATAGCCACATGATCACTGCATGATCAGTCACGAGAACAGTGTATGATCAGTCACGTGATCAGTGCATGATCACTCACGTGAACAGTGCATGATAAGTCACCTGATCAGTGCATGATCAATTACGTGATCAGTGCATGATCTGTTTGGTGAGCAGAGTATGATCAGCCACTTGATCAGTGCATGATAGCCACGTGATCACTGCATGATCTGTCACATGATCAGTGTATGATAATATGCGTGATCAGTGCATGGGCAGTCATGTGATCACTGCATGATATAGACTTGATCAGTGCATGATCAGTCTCGTGATCAGTGCATGATCAACCACGGGATCACTGCACGATAGCCAGGTAATGAGTGCATGGTAGCCAGATGATCAGTGCATTATCAGTCACGTGATCAGTGCATGATCAGTCACGTAATCTGTGCATGACCAGGCACGTCATCAGTGTATGACCAGCCAAGTGATCAGTGCATGATATCCACGTGATCACTGCATGATCAGTCACGAGAACAGTGTATGATCAGCCACGTGATCAGTGCATGATCAACCACATGATCAGTGCATGATCAATTATGTGATCAGTGCATGATCAGTCACGTGACCAGTACATTGTAGCTACGTGATCATTGCATGATCAGCCACGTGATCAGTGCATGATAGCCACGAGATCAGTGCATTACCAGTCACGTGATCAGTGCATGATCAGTCACATGATCAGTGTATGATCATCCACGTGGTCAGTGCATGTGGAGTCATGTAATCAATGCATGATAGCGCCGTGATCAGTGCACGATCAGTCCCGTGATGAGTGTATGATCAGCCAAGTGATCAGTGCAAGATAGCTACGTGATCAGTGCATGATCAGTCACATGATTAATGTGTGATCAGCCACGTCATCAGTGCATGATAGCCACGTGATCAGTGCATACAATTACGTGATCAGTGCATGCACAATCACGTGATCAGTGCATGAGAGCCAGGTGATCAGTGCATGATCAATCACGTGATAGGTGTTTGATCAGCCACGTGAACAGTGCATGCTCAGTCACGTGATTAGGGCCTGCTAAGCTGCGTGATTACTGTCTGCTCATCTGCTTGACAATTGCCAGCTGAGCTGCACAATTCCTGCCTGTCATCTCCTTGACAATTGCCACCTTTGCTGCGTAATTCCTGCCTGCTCATCTACTTGATTATTGCCAGCTGAGCAGCATGGTTTCTCAGAGCTGAGTTGCATGATTATAGCCTGCTGACTGATTCCTGCCTACTCAGGTCTATGTTCATTGCCTCCAGAGGCACATGAACAGTGTATGACACCAAACATGATCAGCACATGATCAGTCACATGATCAATGCATGATAAGCCAGGTGATCAGTGCATGATCAATTACGTGATCAGTGCATGATCACTCATGTGACCAGTACATGGTAGCTGCGTGATCATAGCATGGTCAGCCACGTGAGCAGTGCATGATAGCCACGTGATCCGTGCATGGTCAGTCACGTGATCAGTGCGTGACCAGTCACGTGATCAGTGCACGATCAGCCACGTGATCAGTGCATGATCAATTATGTGATCATTGCATGATCCGTCACGTGACCAGTACATGGTAGCTACGTGATCATTGGATGATCAGCCACGTGATCAGTGCAGGATAGCCACGTGATAACTTCATGATTAGTCACGTGATCTGTACATGATCAGTTACGTGACATGTGTGTGATCAGCCACGTGATCCGAGCGTGATGAGCCACATGATCAGTGCAGGATCAATTACGAGATCAGTGCATGATCAGTCACGTGACCAGTACATGGTAGCTAGGTGATAATTGCATGATCAGCCATGTTATTAGTGCATGATAGCCAAGTGATCAGTGCATGATAGTCACGTGATCAGTGCATGATCAGTCACGTGATACGTGCGTGATCAGGCACGTGATCAGTGCATGATATCAGTGCATGATAGCCACGTGATCAGTGCATGATAGCCACGTGATCAGTGCATGATCAGTCACGTGATACGTGTGTGATCAGCCACGTGATCAGTGCATGATAGCAACGTGATCAGTGCATGATCAGTCACGTGATACGTGTGTGAGCAGCCACCTGATCAGTGCATGATATCCACGTGATCAGTTCATGATATCCACGTGATCAGTGCATGATGAGCCACGTGATCAGTGCAGGATCAATTACTTGATCAGTGCATGATCAGTCACGTGACCAGTAAATAGTTGCAACGTGATCATTGCGTGATGAGCCACGTGAGTAGAGCATGATAGCCACGTGATCAGTGCATGATCAGTCAGGTGATAGGTACATGATCAGTCACGTGAACAGTGCATGATCATTTACATGATCTGTGCATGATCAGTCACATGACCAGTAGATGGTCGCTACGTGATCATTCCATGACGAGCCACGTGAGCAGTGCATGATAGCCACATGATGTGTGCATGATCAGTTACATGAGCACAGGATGATCAGCCACGTGATCAGTGCATGAGTGCCCCGTGATCAGTGCATGATCAGTCACGTGATCAGTGCATGATCAGTCATGTAATCTGTGCATGACCAGGCACGTGAATAGTGTATGATATTCCAAGTGATCAGTGCATTATAGCCACGTGATCACTGCATGATCAGTCACGAGATCAGTGTATGATCAGCCACGTGATCAGTGCATGATCAGCCACATGATCAGTGCATGATCAATTACGTGCTCAGTGCATGATCAGTCACGTGACCAGTACATGGTAGCTACGTGATCATTGCATGATCAGCCACGTGAGACGTGCATGATAGCCACGAGATCAGTGCATGACCAGTTACGAGATCAGTGCATGATAAGTCACCTGATCAGTGCATGATCAATTACGTGATCAGTGCATGATCACTCACGTGACCAGTACATGGTAGCTACGTGATCATTGCATGATCAGCCACGTGAGCAGTGCATGATAGCCACGTGATCAGTGCATGATCAGTTTCGGGAGCAGAGTATGATCAGCCACTTGATCAGTGCATGATAGCCACGTGATCAGTGCATGATCAGTCAAGTGATCAGTGCGTGAACAATCACGTGATCAGTGCATGATGAGCCACGTGATCAGTGCAGGATCAATTACGTGATCAGTGCATGATCAGTCACGTGACCAGTTCATGGTTCTACGTGATCATTGCATGATCAGCCACGTGAGCAGTGCATGATAGCCACGTGGTCAGTGCATGATCAGTCACATGATCACTGCATGAACAGTCACGTGAACAGTGCCTGATAAGTCACCTGATCAGTGCATGATCAATTACGTAATCAGTGCATGATCACTCACGTCACCAGTACATGGTAGCTACGTGATCATTGCATGATCAGCCACGTGAGCAGTGCATGATAGCCACGTGACAACTGCATGATGTGTCACATGATCACTGTATGATCACCCACGTTATCAGTGCATGGGCAGTTATGTGATCAGTGCATGATATAGACTTGATCAGTGCATGAACAGTCTCGTGATCATTGCATGATCAGCCACGTGATCAGTGCATGATATCCAAGTGATCAGTGCATGATCAATCACGTGATCTGTGTATGATCAGCCCCGTGATCAGTGCATGATCAATTATGTGATCAGTGCATGATCAGTCATGTGAGCAGTACATGGTTGCTACGTGATCATTGCATGATCAGCCCCGTGAGCAGAGCATGATAGCCACGTGATCAGTACATGATCAGTCACGTGAACAGTGCATGATCATTTACGTGATCTGTTCATCATCAGTCACGTGACCAGTATATGGTAGCTACGTGATCATTGCATGACCAGCCACGTTAGCAGTGCATGATAGCCACGTGATGTGTGCATGATCAGTTACGTGAGCAGAGTATGTTCAGCCACGTGAGCAGTGCATGATAGCCACGTGATGTGTGCATGGTCAGACACGTGATCTGTGCATGACCAGGCACGTAATCAGTGTATTACCAGCCAAGTGATCAGTGCATGATAGCCACATGATCACTGCATGATCAGTCACGAGAACAGTGTATGATCAGTCACGTGATCAGTGCATGATCACTCACGTGAACAGTGCATGATAAGTCACCTGATCAGTGCATGATCAATTACGTGATCAGTGCATGATCTGTTTGGTGAGCAGAGTATGATCAGCCACTTGATCAGTGCATGATAGCCACGTGATCACTGCATGATCTGTCACATGATCAGTGTATGATAATATGCGTGATCAGTGCATGGGCAGTCATGTGATCACTGCATGATATAGACTTGATCAGTGCATGATCAGTCTCGTGATCAGTGCATGATCAACCACGGGATCACTGCACGATAGCCAGGTAATGAGTGCATGGTAGCCAGATGATCAGTGCATTATCAGTCACGTGATCAGTGCATGATCAGTCACGTAATCTGTGCATGACCAGGCACGTAATCAGTGTATGACCAGCCAAGTGATCAGTGCATGATATCCACGTGATCACTGCATGATCAGTCACGAGAACAGTGTATGATCAGCCACGTGATCAGTGCATGATCAGTCACGTGACCAGTACATGGTAGCTACGTGATCATTGCATGATCAGCCACGTGAGACGTGCATGATAGCCACGAGATCAGTGCATGACCAGTCACGAGATCAGTGCATGATCAGTCACGTGAACAGTGCATGATAAGTCACCTGATCAGTGCATGATCAATTACGTGATCAGTGCATGATCACTCACGTGACCAGTACATGGTAGCTACGTGATCATTGCATGATCAGCCACGTGAGACGTGCATGGTAGCCACGAGATCAGTGCATGACTAGTCACGAGATCAGTGCACGAACAGTCACGTGAACAGTGCATGATAAGTCACCTGATCAGTGCATGATCAATTACGTGATCAGTGCATGATCACTCACGTGACCAGTACATGGTAGCTACGTGATCATTGCATGATCAGCCACGTGAGCAGTGCATGATAGCCACGTGATCAGTGCATGATCAGTTTCGGGAGCAGAGTATGATCAGCCACTTGATCAGTGCATGATAGCCACGTGATCAGTGCATGATCAGTCAAGTGATCAGTGCGTGAACAGTCACGTGATCAGTGCATGATGAGCCACGTGATCAGTGCAGGATCAATTACGTGATCAGTGCATGATCAGTCACGTGACCAGTTCATGGTTCTACGTGATCATTGCATGATCAGCCACGTGAGCAGTGCATGATAGCCACGTGGTCAGTGCATGATCAGTCACATGATCACTGCATGAACAGTCACGTGAACAGTGCCTGATAAGTCACCTGATCAGTGCATGATCAATTACGTAATCAGTGCATGATCACTCACGTCACCAGTACATGGTAGCTACGTGATCATTGCATGATCAGCCACGTGAGACGTGCATGATAGCCACGAGATCAGTGCATGACCAGTCACGAGATCAGTGCATGATAAGTCACCTGATCAGTGCATGATCAATTATGTGATCAGTGCATGATCACTCACGTGACCAGTACATGGTAGCTGCGTGATCATTGCATGATCAGCCACGTGAGCAGTGCATGATAGCCACGTGATCAGTGCATGATCAGTTTCGGGAGCAGAGTATGATCAGCCACTTGATCAGTGCATGATAGCCACGTGATCAGTGCATGATCAGTCAAGTGATCAGTGCGTGAACAGTCACGTGATCAGTGCATGATGAGCCACGTGATCAGTGCAGGATCAATTACGTGATCAGTGCATGATCAGTCACGTGACCAGTTCATGGTTCTACGTGATCATTGCATGATCAGCCACGTGAGCAGTGCATGATAGCCACGTGGTCAGTGCATGATCAGTCACATGATCACTGCATGAACAGTCACGTGAACAGTGCCTGATAAGTCACCTGATCAGTGCATGATCAATTACGTAATCAGTGCATGATCACTCACGTCACCAGTACATGGTAGCTACGTGATCATTGCATGATCAGCCACGTGAGCAGTGCATGATAGCCACGTGATAACTGCATGATGTGTCACATGATCAGTGTATGATCATCCACGTTATCAGTGCATGGGCAGTTATGTGATCAGTGCATGATATAGACTTGATCAGTGCATGAACAGTCTCGTGATCATTGCATGATCAGCCACGTGATCAGTGCATGATATCCAAGTGATCAGTGCATGATCAATCACGTGATCAGTGTATGATCAGCCCCGTGATCAGTGCATGATCAATTATGTGATCAGTGCATGATCAGTCATGTGAGCAGTACATGGTTGCTACGTGATCATTGCATGATCAGCCCCGTGAGCAGAGCATGATAGCCACGTGATCAGTACATGATCAGTCACGTGAACAGTGCATGATCATTTTCGTGATCTGTGCATCATCAGTCACGTGACCAGTATATGGTAGCTACGTGATCATTGCATGACCAGCCACGTGAGCAGTGCATGATAGCCACGTGATGTGTGCATGATCAGTTACGTGAGCAGAGTATGTTCAGCCACGTGAGCAGTGCATGATAGCCACGTGATGTGTGCATGGTCAGACACGTGATCAGTGCATGACCAGGCACGTAATCAGTGTATAACCAGCCAAGTGATCAGTGCATGATAGCCACATGATCACTGCATGATCAGTCACGAGAACAGTGTATGATCAGTCACGTGATCAGTGCATGATCACTCACGTGAACAGTGCATGATAGGTCACCTGATCAGTGCATGATCAATTACGTGATCAGTGCATGATCTGTTTGGTGAGCAGAGTATGATCAGCCACTTGATCAGTGCATGATAGCCACGTGATCACTGCATGATCTGTCACATGATCAGTGTATGATAATATGCGTGATCAGTGCATGGGCAGTCATGTGATCACTGCATGATATAGACTTGATCAGTGCATGATCAGTCTCGTGATCAGTGCATGATCAACCACGGGATCACTGCACGATAGCCAGGTAATGAGTGCATGGTAGCCAGATGATCAGTGCATTATCAGTCACGTGATCAGTGCATGATCAGTCACGTAATCTGTGCATGACCAGGCACGTAATCAGTGTATGACCAGCCAAGTGATCAGTGCATGATATCCACGTGATCACTGCATGATCAGTCACGAGAACAGTGTATGATCAGCCACGTGATCAGTGCATGATCAGTCACGTGACCAGTACATGGTAGCTACGTGATCATTGCATGATCAGCGACGTGAGACGTGCATGATAGCCACGAGATCAGTGCATGACCAGTCACGAGATCAGTGCATGATCAGTCACGTGAACAGTGCATGATAAGTCACCTGATCAGTGCATGATCAATTACGTGATCAGTGCATGATCACTCACGTGACCAGTACATGGTAGCTACGTGATCATTGCATGATCAGCCACGTGAGACGTGCATGATAGCCACGAGATCAGTGCATGACCAGTCACGAGATCAGTGCATGATCAGTCACGTGAACAGTGCATGATAAGTCACCTGATCAGTGCATGATCAATTACGTGATCAGTGCATGATCCCTCACGTGACCAGTACATGGTAGCTATGTGATCATTGCATGATCAGCCACGTGAGCAGGGCATGATAGCCACGTGATCAGTGCATGATCAGTTTCGGGAGCAGAGTATGATCAGCCACTTGATCAGTGCATGATAGCCACGTGATCAGTGCATGATCAGTCAAGTGATCAGTGCGTGAACAGTCACGTGATCAGTGCATGATGAGCCACGTGATCAGTGCAGGATCAATTACGTGATCAGTGCATGATCTGTCACGTGACCAGTTCATGGTTCTACGTGATCATTGCATGATCAGCCACGTGAGCAGTGCATGATAGCCACGTGGTCAGTGCATGATCAGTCACAGGATCACTGCATGAACAGTCATGTGAACAGTGCCTGATAAGTCACCTGATCAGTGCATGATAAATTACATAATCAGTGCATGATCACTCACGTCACCAGTACATGGTAGCTACGTGATCATTGCATGATCAGCCACGTGAGCTGTGCATGATAGCCACGTGATGTGTGCATGATCAGTTACGTGAGCAGAGTATGATCAGCCACGTGAGCAGTGCATGATAGCCACGTGATGTGTGCATGGTCAGACACGTGATCAGTGCATGATCAGTCACGTGATCAATGCATGATCAGTCACGGGATCAGTGCATGATATCCAAGTGATCAGTGCATGATCAATCTCGGGATCAGTGTATGATCAGCCACGTGAACAGTGCATGCTCAGTCACGTGATCAGGGCCTGCTGAGCTGCGTGATTACTGTCTGCTCATCTGCTTGACAATTGCCAGCTGAGCTGCACGATTCCTGCCTGTCATCTCCTTGACAATTGCCACCTGTGCTGCCTAATTCCTGCCTACTCATATACTTGATTATTGCCAGCTGAGCAGCATGATTTCTCAGAGCTGAGTTCCATGATTATTGCCTGCTGACTGATTCCTGCTTACTCTGCTCTTTGTTCATTGCCTCCAGAGGCACATGATCAGTGTATGACACCAAACATGATCAGCACATGATCATTCACATGATCAATGCATGATAAGCCAGGTGATCAGTGCATGATCAATTACGTGATCAGTGCATGATCACTCATGTGACCAGTACATGGTAGCTGCGTGATCATTGCATGACCAGCCAAGTGAGCAGTGCATGATAGCCACGTGATCAGTGCAAGATCAGTCACGTGATCAGTGCATGATCAGCCAGGTTATCAGTGCATGATAGGCACGTGATCAGTGCATGATAGCCACGTGATCAGTGCATGATCAGTCACGTGATACGTGTGAGATCAGCCACATGATCAGTGCATGATATCCACGTGATCAGTGCATGATAGCCACGTGATCAATTCATGAGTAGTCATGTGATCTGTGCATGACCAGGCACGTGATCAGTTTATGATCAGCCACATGATCAGTGCATGATAGCCACGTGATCAGTGCATGATCAGTCACGTGAACAGTGCATGATCAGTCACGTAATCAGTGTATGATCACCCACGTGATCAATGCATGATCAATTACGTGATCAGTGCATGATCAGTCACGTGACCAGTACATTGTAGCTATGTGATCATTGTATGGTCAGCCACGTGAGTAGTGCATGATAGCCACGTGATCAGTGCATTATCATTCACGTGATCAGTGCATGATTAGTCACGTAATCTGTGCATGACCAGGCACGTAATCAGTGTATTACCAGCCAAGTGATCAGTGCATGATAGCCACATGATCACTGCATGATCAGTCACGAGAACAGTGTATGATCAGTCACGTGATCAGTGCATGATCACTCACGTGAAGAGTGCATGATAGGTCACCTGATCAGTGCAGGATCAATTACGTGATCAGTGCATGATCTGTTTGGTGAGCAGAGTATGATCAGCCACTTGATCAGTGCATGATAGCCACGTGATCACTGCATGATCTGTCACATGATCAGTGTATGATAATATGCGTAATCAGTGCATGGGCAGTCATGTGATCACTGCATGATATAGACTTGATCAGTGCATGATCAGTCTCGTGATCAGTGCATGATCAACCACGGGATCACTGCACGATAGCCAGGTAATGAGTGCATGGTAGCCAGATGATCAGTGCATTATCAGTCACGTGATCACTGCATGATCAGTCACGAGAACAGTGTATGATCAGCCACGTGATCAGTGCATGATCAGTCACGTGACCAGTACATGGTAGCTACGTGATCATTGCATGATCAGCCACGTGAGACGTGCATGATAGCCACGAGATCAGTGCATGACCAGTCACGAGATCAGTGCATGATCAGTCACGTGAACAGTGCATGATAAGTCACCTGATCAGTGCATGATCAATTACGTGATCAGTGCATGATCACTCACGTGACCAGTACATGGTAGCTACGTGATCATTGCATGATCAGCCACGTGAGACGTGCATGATAGCCACGAGATCAGTGCATGACCAGTCACGAGATCAGTGCATGATCAGTCACTTGAACAGTGCATGATAAGTCACCTGATCAGTGCATGATCAATTACGTGATCAGTGCATGATCACTCACGTGACCAGTACATGGTAGCTACGTGATCATTGCATGATCAGCCACGTGAGCAGTGCATGATAGCCACGTGATCAGTGCATGATCACTTTCGGGAGCAGAGTATGATCAGCCACTTGATCAGTGCATGATAGCCACGTGATCAGTGCATGATCAGTCAAGTGATCAGTGCGTGAACAGGCACGTGATCAGTGCATGATGAGCCACGTGATCAGTGCAGGATCAATTACGTGATCAGTGCATGATCAGTCATGTGACCAGTTCATGGTTCTACGTGATCATTGCATGATCAGCCACGTGAGCAGTGCATGATAGCCACGTGGTCACTGCGTGATCAGTCACGTAATCTGTGCATGACCAGGCACGTAATCAGTGTATGACCAGCCAAGTGATCAGTGCATGATATCCACATGATCACTGCATGATCAGTCACGAGAACAGTGTATGATCAGCCACGTGATCAGTGCATGATCAGCCACATGATCAGTGCATGATCAATTATGTGATCAGTGCATGATCAGTCACGTGACCAGTACATGGTAGCTACGTGATCATTGCATGATCAGCCACGTGATCAGTGCATGATAGCCACGAGATCAGTGCATTACCAGTCACGTGATCAGTGCATGATCAGTCACATGATCAGTGTATGATCATCCACGTGATCAGTGCATGTGGAGTCAAGTAATCAATGCATGATAGCGCCGTGATCAGTGCACGATCAGTCCCGTGATGAGTGTATGATCAGCCAAGTGATCAGTGCAAGATAGCTACGTGATCAGTGCATGATCAGTCACATGATTAGTGCGTGATCAGCCACGTCATCAGTGCATGATAGCCACGTGATCAGTGCATGCGCAATCACGTGATCAGTGCATGAGAGCCAGGTCATCAGTGCATGATCAATCACGTGATAGGTGTTTGATCAGCCACGTGAACAGTGCATGCTCAGTCACGTGATCAGGGCCTGCTAAGCTGCGTGATTACTGTCTGCTCATCTGCTTGACAATTGCCAGCTGAGCTGCACGATTCCTGCCTGTCATCTCCTTGACAATTGCCACCTGTGCTGCCTAATTCCTGCCTACTCATATACTTGATTATTGCCAGCTGAGCAGCATGATTTCTCAGAGCTGAGTTCCATGATTATTGCCTGCCGACTGATTCCTGCTTACTCTGCTCTTTGTTCATTGCCTCCAGAGGCACATGATCAGTGTATGACACCAAACATGATCAGCACATGATCATTCACATGATCAATGCATGATAAGCCAGGTGATCAGTGCATGATCAATTACGTGATCAGTGCATGATCACTCATGTGACCAGTACATGGTAGCTGCGTGATCATTGCATGACCAGCCAAGTGAGCAGTGCATGATAGCCACGTGATCAGTGCAAGATCAGTCACGTGATCAGTGCATGATCAGCCAGGTTATCAGTGCATGATAGGCACGTGATCAATTCATGAGTAGTCATGTGATCTGTGCATGACCAGGCACGTGATCAGTTTATGATCAGCCACGTGATCAGTGCATGATAGCCACGTGATCAGTGCATGATAGCCACGTGATCAATTCATGAGTAGTCATGTGATCTGTGCATGACCAGGCACGTGATCAGTTTATGATCAGCCACGTGATCAGTGCATGATAGCCACGTGATCAGTGCATGATCAGTCACGTGAACAGTGCATGATCAGCCAGGTTATCAGTGCATGATAGGCACGTGATCAGTGCATGATAGCCACGTGATCAGTGCATGATCAGTCACGTGATACGTGTGAGATCAGCCACATGATCAGTGCATGATATCCACGTGATCAGTGCATGATAGCCACGTGATCAATTCATGAGTAGTCATGTGATCTGTGCATGACCAGGCACGTGATCAGTTTATGATCAGCCACATGATCAGTGCATGATAGCCACGTGATCAGTGCATGATCAGTCACGTGAACAGTGCATGATCAGTCACGTAATCAGTGTATGATCACCCACGTGATCAATGCATGATCAATTACGTGATCAGTGCATGATCAGTCACGTGACCAGTACATTGTAGCTATGTGATCATTGTATGGTCAGCCACGTGAGTAGTGCATGATAGCCACGTGATCAGTGCATTATCATTCACGTGATCAGTGCATGATTAGTCACGTAATCTGTGCATGACCAGGCACGTAATCAGTGTATTACCAGCCAAGTGATCAGTGCATGATAGCCACATGATCACTGCATGATCAGTCACGAGAACAGTGTATGATCAGTCACGTGATCAGTGCATGATCACTCACGTGAAGAGTGCATGATAGGTCACCTGATCAGTGCAGGATCAATTACGTGATCAGTGCATGATCTGTTTGGTGAGCAGAGTATGATCAGCCACTTGATCAGTGCATGATAGCCACGTGATCACTGCATGATCTGTCACATGATCAGTGTATGATAATATGCGTAATCAGTGCATGGGCAGTCATGTGATCACTGCATGATATAGACTTGATCAGTGCATGATCAGTCTCGTGATCAGTGCATGATCAACCACGGGATCACTGCACGATAGCCAGGTAATGAGTGCATGGTAGCCAGATGATCAGTGCATTATCAGTCACGTGATCACTGCATGATCAGTCACGAGAACAGTGTATGATCAGCCACGTGATCAGTGCATGATCAGTCACGTGACCAGTACATGGTAGCTACGTGATCATTGCATGATCAGCCACGTGAAACGTGCATGATAGCCACGAGATCAGTGCATGACCAGTCACGAGATCAGTGCATGATCAGTCACGTGAACAGTGCATGATAAGTCACCTGATCAGTGCATGATCAATTACGTGATCAGTGCATGATCACTCACGTGACCAGTACATGGTAGCTACGTGATCATTGCATGATCAGCCACGTGAGACGTGCATGATAGCCACGAGATCAGTGCATGACCAGTCACGAGATCAGTGCATGATCAGTCACTTGAACAGTGCATGATAAGTCACCTGATCAGTGCATGATCAATTACGTGATCAGTGCATGATCACTCACGTGACCAGTACATGGTAGCTACGTGATCATTGCATGATCAGCCACGTGAGCAGTGCATGATAGCCACGTGATCAGTGCATGATCACTTTCGGGAGCAGAGTATGATCAGCCACTTGATCAGTGCATGATAGCCACGTGATCAGTGCATGATCAGTCAAGTGATCAGTGCGTGAACAGGCACGTGATCAGTGCATGATGAGCCACGTGATCAGTGCAGGATCAATTACGTGATCAGTGCATGATCAGTCATGTGACCAGTTCATGGTTCTACGTGATCATTGCATGATCAGCCACGTGAGCAGTGCATGATAGCCACGTGGTCACTGCGTGATCAGTCACGTAATCTGTGCATGACCAGGCACGTAATCAGTGTATGACCAGCCAAGTGATCAGTGCATGATATCCACATGATCACTGCATGATCAGTCACGAGAACAGTGTATGATCAGCCACGTGATCAGTGCATGATCAGCCACATGATCAGTGCATGATCAATTATGTGATCAGTGCATGATCAGTCACGTGACCAGTACATGGTAGCTACGTGATCATTGCATGATCAGCCACGTGATCAGTGCATGATAGCCACGAGATCAGTGCATTACCAGTCACGTGATCAGTGCATGATCAGTCACATGATCAGTGTATGATCATCCACGTGATCAGTGCATGTGGAGTCAAGTAATCAATGCATGATAGCGCCGTGATCAGTGCACGATCAGTCCCGTGATGAGTGTATGATCAGCCAAGTGATCAGTGCAAGATAGCTACGTGATCAGTGCATGATCAGTCACATGATTAGTGCGTGATCAGCCACGTCATCAGTGCATGATAGCCACGTGATCAGTGCATGCGCAATCACGTGATCAGTGCATGAGAGCCAGGTCATCAGTGCATGATCAATCACGTGATAGGTGTTTGATCAGCCACGTGAACAGTGCATGCTCAGTCACGTGATCAGGGCCTGCTAAGCTGCGTGATTACTGTCTGCTCATCTGCTTGACAATTGCCAGCTGAGCTGCACGATTCCTGCCTGTCATCTCCTTGACAATTGCCACCTGTGCTGCCTAATTCCTGCCTACTCATATACTTGATTATTGCCAGCTGAGCAGCATGATTTCTCAGAGCTGAGTTCCATGATTATTGCCTGCCGACTGATTCCTGCTTACTCTGCTCTTTGTTCATTGCCTCCAGAGGCACATGATCAGTGTATGACACCAAACATGATCAGCACATGATCATTCACATGATCAATGCATGATAAGCCAGGTGATCAGTGCATGATCAATTACGTGATCAGTGCATGATCACTCATGTGACCAGTACATGGTAGCTGCGTGATCATTGCATGACCAGCCAAGTGAGCAGTGCATGATAGCCACGTGATCAGTGCAAGATCAGTCACGTGATCAGTGCATGATCAGCCAGGTTATCAGTGCATGATAGGCACGTGATCAATTCATGAGTAGTCATGTGATCTGTGCATGACCAGGCACGTGATCAGTTTATGATCAGCCACGTGATCAGTGCATGATAGCCACGTGATCAGTGCATGATAGCCACGTGATCAGTGCATGATCAGTCACGTGAACAGTGCATGATCAGTCACTTGATCAGTGTATGATCACCCACGTGATCAATGCATGATCAATTACGTGATCAGTGCATGATCACTCACGTGAACAGTGCATGATAGGTCACCTGATCAGTGCATGATCAATTACGTGATCAGTGCATGATCTGTTTGGTGAGCAGAGTATGATCAGCCACTTGATCAGTGCATGATAGCCACGTGATCACTGCATGATCTGTCACATGATCAGTGTATGATAATATGCGTGATCAGTGCATGGGCAGTCATGTGATCACTGCATGATATAGACCTGATCAGTGCATGATCAGTCTCGTGATCAGTGCATGATCAACCACGGGATCACTGCACGATAGCCAGGTAATGAGTGCATGGTAGCCAGATGATCAGTGCATTATCAGTCACGTGATCAGTGCATGATCAGTCACGTAATCTGTGCATGACCAGGCACGTAATCAGTGTATGACCAGCCAAGTGATCAGTGCATGATATCCACGTGATCACTGCATGATCAGTCACGAGAACAGTGTATGATCAGCCACGTGATCAGTGCATGATCAACCACATGATCAGTTCATGATCAATTATGTGATCAGTGCATGATCAGTCACGTGACCAGTACATTGTAGCTACGTGATCATTGCATGATCAGCCACGTGATCAGTGCATGATAGCCACGAGATCAGTGCATTACCAGTCACGTGATCAGTGCATGATCAGTCACATGATCAGTGTATGATCATCCACGTGTCAGTGCATGTGGAGTCATGTAATCAATGCATGATAGCGCCGTGATCAGTGCACGATCAGTCCCGTGATGAGTGTATGATCAGCCAAGTGATCAGTGCAAGATAGCTACGTGATCAGTGCATGATCAGTCACATGATTAGTGTGTGATCAGCCACGTCATCGGTGCATGATAGCCACGTGATCAGTGCATACAATTACGTGATCAGTGCATGCACAATCACGTGATCAGTGCATGAGAGCCAGGTGATCAGTGCATGATCAATCACGTGATAGGTGTTTGATCAGCCACGTGAACAGTGCATGCTCAGTCACGTGATTAGGGCCTGCTAAGCTGCGTGATTACTGTCTGCTCATCTGCTTGACAATTGCCAGCTGAGCTGCACAATTCCTGCCTGTCATCTCCTTGACAATTGCCACCTTTGCTGCGTAATTCCTGCCTGCTCATCTACTTGATTATTGCCAGCTGAGCAGCATGGTTTCTCAGAGCTGAGTTGCATGATTATAGCCTGCTGACTGATTCCTGCCTACTCAGGTCTATGTTCATTGCCTCCAGAGGCACATGAACAGTGTATGACACCAAACATGATCAGCACATGATCATTCACATGATCAATGCATGATAAGCCAGGTGATCAGTGCAGGATCAATTACGTGATCAGTGCATGATCAGTCAGGTGATCAGTACATGATCAGTCACGTGAACAGTGCATGATCATTTACGTGATCTGTGCATGATCAGTCACATGACCAGTAGATGGTCGCTACGTGATCATTCCATGACGAGCCACGTGAGCAGTGCATGATAGCCACATGATGTGTGCATGATCAGTTACATGAGCACAGGATGATCAGCCACGTGATCAGTGCATGAGTGCCCCGTGATCAGTGCATGATCAGTCACGTGATCAGTGCATGATCAGTCATGTAATCTGTGCATGACCAGGCACGTGAATAGTGTATGACATTCCAAGTGATCAGTGCATTATAGCCACGTGATCACTGCATGATCAGTCACGAGATCAGTGTATGATCAGCCACGTGATCAGTGCATGATCAGCCACATGATCAGTGCATGATCAATTACGTGCTCAGTGCATGATCAGTCACGTGACCAGTTCATGGTTCTACGTGATCATTGCATGATCAGCCACGTGAGACGTGCATGATAGCCACGAGATCAGTGCATGACCAGTCACGAGATCAGTGTATGATCACCCACGTGATCAATGCATGATCAATTACGTGATCAGTGCATGATCAGTCACGTGACCAGTACATTGTAGCTATGTGATCATTGTATGGTCAGCCACGTGAGTAGTGCATGATAGCCACGTGATCAGTGCATTATCAGTCACGTGATCAGTGCATGATCAGTCACGTAATCTGTGCATGACCAGGCACGTAATCAGTGTATTACCAGCCAAGTGATCAGTGCATGATAGCCACATGATCACTGCATGATCAGTCACGAGAACAGTGTATGATCAGTCACGTGATCAGTGCATGATCACTCACGTGAACAGTGCATGATAAGTCACCTGATCAGTGCATGATCAATTACGTGATCAGTGCATGATCTGTTTGGTGAGCAGAGTATGATCAGCCACTTGATCAGTGCATGATAGCCACGTGATCACTGCATGATCTGTCACATGATCAGTGTATGATAATATGCGTGATCAGTGCATGGGCAGTCATGTGATCACTGCATGATATAGACCTGATCAGTGCATGATCAGTCTCGTGATCAGTGCATGATCAACCACGGGATCACTGCACGATAGCCAGGTAATGAGTGCATGGTAGCCAGATGATCAGTGCATTATCAGTCACGTGATCAGTGCATGATCAGTCACGTAATCTGTGCATGACCAGGCACGTAATCAGTGTATGACCAGCCAAGTGATCAGTGCATGATATCCACGTGATCACTGCATGATCAGTCACGAGAACAGTGTATGATCAGCCACGTGATCAGTGCATGATCAGTCACGTGACCAGTACATGGTAGCTACGTGATCATTGCATGATCAGCCACGTGAGACGTGAATGATAGCCACGAGATCAGTGCATGACCAGTCACGAGATCAGTGCATGATCAGTCACGTGAACAGTGCATGATAAGTCACCTGATCAGTGCATGATCAATTCGTGATCAGTGCATGATCACTCACGTGACCAGTACATGGTAGCTACGTGATCATTGCATGATCAGCCACGTGAGCAGTGCATGATAGCCACGTGGTCAGTGCATGATCAGTCACATGATCACTGCATGAACAGTCACGTGAACAGTGCCTGATAAGTCACCTGATCAGTGCATGATCAATTACGTAATCAGTGCATGATCACTCACGTCACCAGTACATGGTAGCTACGTGATCATTGCATGATCAGCCACGTGAGCAGTGCATGATAGCCACGTGATAACTGCATGATGTGTCACATGATCAGTGCATGATCATCCACGTTATCAGTGCATGGGCAGTTATGTGATCAGAGCATGATATAGACTTGATCAGTGCATGATCAGTCTCGTGATCATTGCATGATCAGCCACGTGATCAGTGCATGATAGCCACGTGATCAGTGCATGATAGTCACGTGATCAGTACATGATCAGTCACGTGAAAAGTGCATGATCATTTTCGTGATCTGTGCATGATCAGTCACGTGACCAGTATATGGTAGCTACGTGATCATTGCATGACCAGCCACGTGAGCAGTGCAGGATAACCACGTGATGTGTGCATGATGAGTTACGTGAGCAGAGTATGATCAGCCACGTGAGCAGTGAATGATAGCCACGTGATGTGTGCATGGTCAGACAGGTGAACAGTGTATGATCAGCCACGTGATAAGTGCATGATATCCAAGTGATCAGTGCATGATCAATCACGTGATCAGTGTATGATCAGCCCTGTGATCAGTGCATGATCAATTATGTGATCAGTGCATGATCAGTCATGTGAGCAGTACATGGTTGCTACGTGATCATTGCATGATCAGCCCCGTGAGCAGAGCATGATAGCCACGTGATCAGTGCATGATCAGTCACGTGATCAGTACATGATCAGTCACGTGAACAGTGCATGATCATTTTCGTGATCTGTGCATCATCAGTCACGTGACCAGTATATGGTAGCTACGTGATCATTGCATGACCAGCCACGTGAGCAGTGCATGATAGCCACGTGATGTGTGCATGATCAGTTACGTGAGCAGAGTATGATCAGCCACGTGAGCAGTGCATGATAGCCACGTGATGTGTGCATGGTCAGACACGTGATCAGTGCATGATCAGTCACGTGATCAATGCATGATCAGTCACGGGATCAGTGCATGATATCCAAGTGATCAGTGCATGATCAATCTCGGGATCAGTGTATGATCAGCCACGTGAACAGTGCATGCTCAGTCACGTGATCAGGGCCTGCTGAGCTGCGTGATTACTGTCTGCTCATCTGCTTGACAATTGCCAGCTGAGCTGCACGATTCCTGCCTGTCATCTCCTTGACAATTGCCACCTGTGCTGCCTAATTCCTGCCTACTCATATACTTGATTATTGCCAGCTGAGCAGCATGATTTCTCAGAGCTGAGTTCCATGATTATTGCCTGCTGACTGATTCCTGCTTACTCTGCTCTTTGTTCATTGCCTCCAGAGGCACATGATCAGTGTATGACAGCAAACATGATCAGCACATGATCATTCACATGATCAATGCATGATAAGCCAGGTGATCAGTGCATGATCAATTACGTGATCAGTGCATGATCACTCATGTGACCAGTACATGGTAGCTGCGTGATCATTGCATGACCAGCCAAGTGAGCAGTGCATGATAGCCACGTGATCAGTGCAAGATCAGTCACGTGATCAGTGCATGATCAGCCAGGTTATCAGTGCATGATAGGCACGTGATCAGTGCATGATAGCCACGTGATCAGTGCATGATCAGTCACGTGATACGTGTGAGATCAGCCACATGATCAGTGCATGATATCCACGTGATCAGTGCATGATAGCCACGTGATCAATTCATGAGTAGTCATGTGATCTGTGCATGACCAGGCACGTGATCAGTTTATGATCAGCCACGTGATCAGTGCAGGATAGCCACGTGATCAGTGCATGATCAGTCCCGTGAACAGTGCATGATCAGTCGCGTGATCAGTGCATGATCAGTCACGTAATCTGTGCATGACCAGGCACGTAATCAGTGTATGACCAGCCAAGTGATCAGTGCATGATATCCACATGATCACTGCATGATCAGTCACGAGAACAGTGTATGATCAGCCACGTGATCAGTGCATGATCAGCCACATGATCAGTGCATGATCAATTATGTGATCAGTGCATGATCAGTCACGTGACCAGTACATGGTAGCTACGTGATCATTGCATGATCAGCCACGTGATCAGTGCATGATAGCCACGAGATCAGTGCATTACCAGTCACGTGATCAGTGCATGATCAGTCACATGATCAGTGTATGATCATCCACGTGATCAGTGCATGTGGAGTCATGTAATCAATGCATGATAGCGCCGTGATCAGTGCACGATCAGTCCCGTGATGAGTGTATGATCAGCCAAGTGATCAGTGCAAGATAGCTACGTGATCAGTGCATGATCAGTCACATGATTAGTGCGTGATCAGCCACGTCATCAGTGCATGATAGCCACGTGATCAGTGCATGTGCAATCACGTGATCAGTGCATGAGAGCCAGGTGATCAGTGCATGATCAATCACGTGATAGGTGTTTGATCAGCCACGTGAACAGTGCATGCTCAGTCACGTGATTAGGGCCTGCTAACCTGCGTGATTACTGTCTGCTCATCTGCTTGACAATTGCCAGCTGAGCTGCACAATTCCTGCCTGTCATCGCCTTGACAATTGCCACCTTTGCTGCGTAATTCCTGCCTGCTCATCTACTTGATTATTGCCAGCTGAGCAGCATGGTTTCTCAGAGCTGAGTTGCATGATTATAGCCTGCTGACTGATTCCTGCCTACTCAGCTCTTTGTTCATTGCCTCCAGAGGCACATGATCAGTGTATGACAGCAAACATGATCAGCACATGATCAGTCACATGATCAATGCATGATAAGCCAGGTGATCAGTGCATGATCAATTAAGTGATCAGTGCATGATCTGTCATGTGACCAGTACATGGTAGCTGCGTGATCATTGCATGATCAGCCACGTGAGCAGTGCATGATAGCCACGTGATCCGTGCATGGTCAGTCACGTGATCAGTGCGTGACCAGTCACGTGATCGGTGCACGATCAGCCACGTGATCAGTGCATGATCAATTATGTGATCATTGCATGATCCGTCACGTGACCAGTACATGGTAGCTACGTGATCATTGGATGATCAGCCACGTGATCAGTGCAGGATAGCCACGTGATAACTTCATGATTAGTCACGTGATCTGTACATGATCAGTTACGTGACATGTGTGTGATCAGCCACGTGATCCGAGCGTGATGAGCCACATGATCAGTGCAGGATCAATTACGAGATCAGTGCATGATCAGTCACGTGACCAGTACATGGTAGCTAGGTGATAATTGCATGATCAGCCATGTTATTAGTGCATGATAGCCAAGTGATCAGTGCATGATAGTCACGTGATCAGTGCATGATCAGTCACGTGATACGTGCGTGATCAGGCACGTGATCAGTGCATGATATCAGTGCATGATAGCCACGTGATCAGTGCATGATAGCCACGTGATCAGTGCATGATCAGTCACGTGATACGTGTGTGATCAGCCATGTGATCAGTGCATGATAGCAACGTGATCAGTGCATGATCAGTCACGTGATACGTGTGTGAGCAGCCACCTGATCAGTGCATGATATCCACGTGATCAGTTCATGATATCCACGTGATCAGTGCATGATGAGCCACGTGATCAGTGCAGGATCAATTACTTGATCAGTGCATGATCAGTCACGTGACCAGTAAATAGTTGCAACGTGATCATTGCGTGATGAGCCACGTGAGTAGAGCATGATAGCCACGTGATCAGTGCATGATCAGTCAGGTGATCAGTACATGATCAGTCACGTGAACAGTGCATGATCATTTACGTGATCTGTGCATGATCAGTCACATGACCAGTAGATGGTCGCTACGTGATCATTCCATGACGAGCCACGTGAGCAGTGCATGATAGCCACATGATGTGTGCATGATCAGTTACATGAGCACAGGATGATCAGCCACGTGATCAGTGCATGAGTGCCCCGTGATCAGTGCATGATCAGTCACGTGATCAGTGCATGATCAGTCATGTAATCTGTGCATGACCAGGCACGTGAATAGTGTATGACATTCCAAGTGATCAGTGCATTATAGCCACGTGATCACTGCATGATCAGTCACGAGATCAGTGTATGATCAGCCACGTGATCAGTGCATGATCAGCCACATGATCAGTGCATGATCAATTACGTGCTCAGTGCATGATCAGTCACGTGACCAGTACATGGTAGCTACGTGATCATTGCATGATCAGCCACGTGAGACGTGCATGATAGCCACGAGATCAGTGCATGACCAGTCACGAGATCAGTGCATGATAAGACACCTGATCAGTGCATGATCAATTACGTGATCAGTGCATGATCACTCACGTGACCAGTACATGGTAGCTACGTGATCATTGCATGATCAGCCACGTGAGCAGTGCATGATAGCCACGTGATCAGTGCATGATCAGTTTCGGGAGCAGAGTATGATCAGCCACTTGATCAGTGCATGATAGCCACGTGATCAGTGCATGATCAGTCAAGTGATCAGTGCGTGAACAGTCATGTGATCAGTGCATGATGAGCCACGTGATCAGTGCAGGATCAATTACGTGATCAGTGCATGATCAGTCACGTGACCAGTTCATGGTTCTACGTGATCATTGCATGATCAGCCACGTGAGCAGTGCATGATAGCCACGTGGTCAGTGCATGATCAGTCACATGATCACTGCATGAACAGTCACGTGAACAGTGCCTGATAAGTCACCTGATCAGTGCATGATCAATTACGTAATCAGTGCATGATCACTCACGTCACCAGTACATGGTAGCTACGTGATCATTGCATGATCGGCCACGTGAGCAGTGCATGATAGCCACGTGATAACTGCATGATGTGTCACATGATCAGTGTATGATCATCCACGTTATCAGTGCATGGGCAGTTATGTGATCAGTGCATGATATAGACTTGATCAGTGCATGAAGAGTCTCGTGATCATTGCATGATCAGCCACGTGATCAGTGCATGTTATCCAAGTGATCAGTGCATGATCAATCACGTGATCAGTGTATGATCAGCCCCGTGATCAGTGCATGATCAATTATGTGATCAGTGCATGATCAGTCATGTGAGCAGTACATGGTTGCTACGTGATCATTGCATGATCAGCCCCGTGAGCAGAGCATGATAGCCACGTGATCAGTGCCTGATCAGTCACGTGATCAGTACATGATCAGTCACGTGAACAGTGCATGATCATTTTCGTGATCTGTGCATCATCAGTCACGTGACCAGTATATGGTAGCTACGTGATCATTGCATGACCAGCCACGTGAGCAGTGCATGATAGCCACGTGATGTGTGCATGATCAGTTACGTGAGCAGAGTATGTTCAGCCACGTGAGCAGTGCATGATAGCCACGTGATGTGTGCATGGTCAGACACGTGATCAGTGCATGATCAGTCACGTGATCAATGCATGATCAGTCACGGGATCAGTGCATGATATCCAAGTGATCAGTGCATGATCAATCTCGGGATCAGTGTATGATCAGCCACGTGAACAGTGCATGCTCAGTCACGTGATCAGGGCCTGCTGAGCTGCGTGATTACTGTCTGCTCATCTGCTTGACAATTGCCAGCTGAGCTGCACGATTCCTGCCTGTCATCTCCTTGACAATTGCCACCTGTGTCGCCTAATTCCTGCCTACTCATATACTTGATTATTACCAGCTGAGCAGCATGATTTCTCAGAGCTGAGTTCCATGATTATTGCCTGCTGACTGATTCCTGCTTACTCTGCTCTTTGTTCATTGCCTCCAGAGGCACATGATCAGTGTATGACAGCAAACATGATCAGCACATGATCAGTCACATGATCAATGCATGATAAGCCAGGTGATCAGTGCATGATCAATTACGTGATCAGTGCATGATCTGTCATGTGACCAGTACATGGTAGCTGCGTGATCATTGCATGATCAGCCACGTGAGCAGTGCATGATAGCCACGTGATCCGTGCATGGTCAGTCACGTGATCAGTGCCTGACCAGTCACGTGATCAGTGCACGATCAGCCACGTGATCAGTGCATGATCAATTATGTGATCATTGCATGATCCGTCACGTGACCAGTACATGGTAGCTACGTGATCATTGGATGATCAGCCACGTGATCAGTGCAGGATAGCCACGTGATAACTTCATGATTAGTCACGTGATCTGTACATGATCAGTTACGTGACATGTGTGTGATCAGCCATGTGATCCGAGCGTGATGAGCCACATGATCAGTGCAGGATCAATTACGAGATCAGTGCATGATCAGTCACGTGACCAGTACATGGTAGCTAGGTGATAATTGCATGATCAGCCATGTTATTAGTGCATGATAGCCAAGTGATCAGTGCATGATAGTCACGTGATCAGTGCATGATCAGTCACGTGATACGTGCGTGATCAGGCACGTGATCAGTGCATGATATCAGTGCATGATAGCCACGTGATCAGTGCATGATAGCCACGTGATCAGTGCATGATCAGTCACGTGATACGTGTGTGATCAGCCACGTGATCAGTGCATGATAGCAACGTGATCAGTGCATGATCAGTCACGTGATACGTGTGTGAGCAGCCACCTGATCAGTGCATGATATCCACGTGATCAGTTCATGATATCCACGTGATCAGTGCATGATGAGCCACGTGATCAGTGCAGGATCAATTACTTGATCAGTGCATGATCAGTCACGTGACCAGTAAATAGTTGCAACGTGATCATTGCGTGATGAGCCACGTGAGTAGAGCATGATAGCCACGTGATCAGTGCATGATCAGTCAGGTGATCAGTACATGATCAGTCACGTGAACAGTGCATGATCATTTACGTGATCTGTGCATGATCAGTCACATGACCAGTAGATGGTCGCTACGTGATCATTCCATGACGAGCCACGTGAGCAGTGCATGATAGCCACATGATGTGTGCATGATCAGTTACATGAGCACAGGATGATCAGCCACGTGATCAGTGCATGAGTGCCCCGTGATCAGTGCATGATCAGTCACGTGATCAGTGCATGATCAGTCATGTAATCTGTGCATGACCAGGCACGTGAATAGTGTATGACATTCCAAGTGATCAGTGCATTATAGCCACGTGATCACTGCATGATCAGTCACGAGATCAGTGTATGATCAGCCACGTGATCAGTGCATGATCAGCCACATGATCAGTGCATGATCAATTACGTGCTCAGTGCATGATCAGTCACGTGACCAGTACATGGTAGCTACGTGATCATTGCATGATCAGCCACGTGAGACGTGCATGATAGCCACGAGATCAGTGCATGACCAGTCACGAGATCAGTGCATGATAATTCACCTGATCAGTGCATGATCAATTACGTGATCAGTGCATGATCACTCACGTGACCAGTACATGGTAGCTACGTGATCATTGCATGATCAGCCACGTGAGCAGTGCATGATAGCCACGTGATCAGTGCATGATCAGTTTCGGGAGCAGAGTATGATCAGCCACTTGATCAGTGCATGATAGCCACGTGATCAGTGCATGATCAGTCAAGTGATCAGTGCGTGAACAGTCACGTGATCAGTGCATGATGAGCCACGTGATCAGTGCAGGATCAATTACGTGATCAGTGCATGATCAGTCACGTGACCAGTTCATGGTTCTATATGATCATTGCATGATCAGCCACGTGAGCAGTGCATGATAGCCACGTGGTCAGTGCATGATCAGTCACATGATCACTGCATGAACAGTCACGTGAACAGTGCCTGATAAGTCACCTGATCAGTGCATGATCAATTACGTAATCAGTGCATGATCACTCACGTCACCAGTACATGGTAGCTACGTGATCATTGCATGATCAGCCACGTGAGCAGTGCATGATAGCCACGTGATAACTGCATGATGTGTCACATGATCAGTGTATGATCATCCACGTTATCAGTGCATGGGCAGTTATGTGATCAGTGCATGATATAGACTTGATCAGTGCATGAACAGTCTCGTGATCATTGCATGATCAGCCACGTGATCAGTGCATGATATCCAAGTGATCAGTGCATGATCAATCACGTGATCAGTGTATGATCAGCCCCGTGATAAGAGCATGATCAATTATGTGATCAGTGCGTGATCAGTCATGTGAGCAGTACATGGTTGCTACGTGATCATTGCATGATCAGCCCCGTGAGCAGAGCATGATAGCCACGTGATCAGTGCATGATCAGTCACGTGATCAGTACATGATCAGTCACGTGAACAGTGCATGATCATTTTCGTGATCTGTGCATCATCAGTCACGTGACCAGTATATGGTAGCTACGTGATCATTGCATGACCAGCCACGTGAGCAGTGCATGATAGCCACGTGATGTGTGCATGATCAGTTACGTGAGCAGAGTATGTTCAGCCACGTGAGCAGTGCATGATAGCCACGTGATGTGTGCATGGTCAGACACGTGATCAGTGCATGATCAGTCACGTGATCAATGCATGATCAGTCACGGGATCAGTGCATGATATCCAAGTGATCAGTGCATGATCAATCTCGGGATCAGTGTATGATCAGCCACGTGAACAGTGCATGCTCAGTCACGTGATCAGGGCCTGCTGAGCTGCGTGATTACTGTCTGCTCATCTGCTTGACAATTGCCAGCTGAGCTGCACGATTCCTGCCTGTCATCTCCTTGACAATTGCCACCTGTGCTGCCTAATTCCTGCCTACTCATATACTTGATTATTGCCAGCTGAGCAGCATGATTTCTCAGAGCTGAGTTCCATGATTATTGCCTGCTGACTGATTCCTGCTTACTCTGCTCTTTGTTCATTGCCTCCAGAGGCACATGATCAGTGTATGACAGCAAACATGATCAGCACATGATCAGTCACATGATCAATGCATGATAAGCCAGGTGATCAGTGCATGATCAATTACGTGATCAGTGCATGATCTGTCATGTGACCAGTACATGGTAGCTGCGTGATCATTGCATGATCAGCCACGTGAGCAGTGCATGATAGCCACGTGATCCGTGCATGGTCAGTCACGTGATCAGTGCGTGACCAGTCACGTGATCAGTGCACGATCAGCCACGTGATCAGTGCATGATCAATTATGTGATCATTGCATGATCCGTCACGTGACCAGTACATGGTAGCTACGTGATCATTGGATGATCAGCCACGTGATCAGTGCAGGATAGCCACGTGATAACTTCATGATTAATCACGTGATCTGTACATGATCAGTTACGTGACATGTGTGTGATCAGCCACGTGATCCGAGCGTGATGAGCCACATGATCAGTGCAGGATCAATTACGAGATCAGTGCATGATCAGTCACGTGACCAGTACATGGTAGCTAGGTGATAATTGCATGATCAGCCATGTTATTAGTGCATGATAGCCAGGTGATCAGTGCATGATAGTCACGTGATCAGTGCATGATCAGTCACGTGATACGTGCGTGATCAGGCACGTGATCAGTGCATGATATCAGTGCATGATAGCCACGTGATCAGTGCATGATAGCCACGTGATCAGTGCATGATCAGTCACGTGATACGTGTGTGATCAGCCATGTGATCAGTGCATGATAGCAACGTGA
This sequence comes from Bos javanicus, assembly GCF_032452875.1. Lineage (NCBI taxonomy): Eukaryota > Metazoa > Chordata > Mammalia > Artiodactyla > Bovidae > Bos > Bos javanicus. The sequence continues at coordinate 935,420 of NC_083895.1, read as the reverse complement.
TCAGTGCATGATCAGTCACGTGATACGTGTGTGAGCAGCCACCTGATCAGTGCATGATATCCACGTGATCAGTTCATGATATCCACGTGATCAGTGCATGATGAGCCACGTGATCAGTGCAGGATCAATTACTTGATCAGTGCATGATCAGTCACGTGACCAGTAAATAGTTGCAACGTGATCATTGCGTGATGAGCCACGTGAGTAGAGCATGATAGCCACGTGATCAGTGCATGATCAGTCAGGTGATCAGTACATGATCAGTCACGTGAACAGTGCATGATCATTTACGTGATCTGTGCATGATCAGTCACATGACCAGTAGATGGTCGCTACGTGATCATTCCATGACGAGCCACGTGAGCAGTGCATGATAGCCACATGATGTGTGCATGATCAGTTACATGAGCACAGGATGATCAGCCACGTGATCAGTGCATGAGTGCCCCGTGATCAGTGCATGATCAGTCACGTGATCAGTGCATGATCAGTCATGTAATCTGTGCATTACCAGGCACGTGAATAGTGTATGACATTCCAAGTGATCAGTGCATTATAGCCACGTGATCACTGCAAGATCAGTCACGAGATCAGTGTATGATCAGCCACGTGATCAGTGCATGATCAGCCACATGATCAGTGCATGATCAATTACGTGCTCAGTGCATGATCAGTCACGTGACCAGTACATGGTAGCTACGTGACCATTGCATGATCAGCCACGTGAGACGTGCATGATAGCCACGAGATCAGTGCATGACCAGTCACGAGAACAGTGCATGATAAGTCACCTGATCAGTGCATGATCAATTACGTGATCAGTGCATGATCACTCACGTGACCAGTACATGGTAGCTACGTGATCATTGCATGATCAGCCACGTGAGCAGTGCATGATAGCCACGTGATCAGTGCATGATCAGTTTCGGGAGCAGAGTATGATCAGCCACTTGATCAGTGCATGATAGCCACGTGATCAGTGCATGATCAGTCAAGTGATCAGTGCGTGAACAGTCACGTGATCAGTGCATGATGAGCCACGTGATCAGTGCAGGATCAATTACGTAATCAGTGCATGATCAGTCACGTGACCAGTTCATGGTTCTACGTGATCATTGCATGATCAGCCACGTGAGCAGTGCATGATAGCCACGTGGTCAGTGCATGATCAGTCACAGGATCACTGCATGAACAGTCACGTGAACAGTGCCTGATAAGTCACCTGATCAGTGCATGATCAATTACGTAATCAGTGCATGATCACTCACGTCACCAGTACATGGTAGCTACGTGATCATTGCATGATCAGCCACGTGAGCAGTGCATGATAGCCACGTGATAACTGCATGATGTGTCACATGATCAGTGTATGATCATCCACGTTATCAGTGCATGGGCAGTTATGTGATCAGTGCATGATATAGACTTGATCAGTGCATGAACAGTCTCGTGATCATTGCATGATCAGCCACGTGATCAGTGCATGAGTGCCCCGTGATCAGTGCATGATCAGTCACATGATCACTGCATGAACAGTCACGTGAACAGTGCCTGATAAGTCACCTGATCAGTGCATGATCAATTACGTAATCAGTGCATGATCACTCACGTCACCAGTACATGGTAGCTACGTGATCATTGCATGATCAGCCACGTGAGCAGTGCATGATAGCCACGTGATAACTGCATGATGTGTCACATGATCAGTGTATGATCATCCACGTTATCAGTGCATGGGCAGTTATGTGATCAGTGCATGATATAGACTTGATCAGTGCATGAACAGTCTCGTGATCATTGCATGATCAGCCACGTGATCAGTGCATGATATCCAAGTGATCAGTGCATGATCAATCACGTGATCAGTGTATGATCAGCCCCGTGATCAGTGCATGATCAATTATGTGATCAGTGCATGATCAGTCATGTGAGCAGTACATGGTTGCTACGTGATCATTGCATGATCAGCCCCGTGAGCAGAGCATGATAGCCACGTGATCAGTGCATGATCAGTCACGTGATCAGTACATGATCAGTCACGTGAACAGTGCATGATCATTTTCGTGATCTGTGCATCATCAGTCACGTGACCAGTATATGGTAGCTACGTGATCATTGCATGACCAGCCACGTGAGCAGTGCATGATAGCCACGTGATGTGTGCATGATCAGTTACGTGGGCAGAGTATGTTCAGCCACGTGAGCAGTGCATGATAGCCACGTGATGTGTGCATGGTCAGACACGTGATCAGTGCATGATCAGTCACGTGATCAATGCATGATCAGTCACGGGATCAGTGCATGATATCCAAGTGATCAGTGCATGATCAATCTCGGGATCAGTGTATGATCAGCCACGTGAACAGTGCATGCTCAGTCACGTGATCAGGGCCTGCTGAGCTGCGTGATTACTGTCTGCTCATCTGCTTGACAATTGCCAGCTGAGCTGCACGATTCCTGCCTGTCATCTCCTTGACAATTGCCACCTGTGCTGCCTAATTCCTGCCTACTCATATACTTGATTATTGCCAGCTGAGCAGCATGATTTCTCAGAGCTGAGTTCCATGATTATTGCCTGCTGACTGATTCCTGCTTACTCTGCTCTTTGTTCATTGCCTCCAGAGGCACATGATCAGTGTATGACAGCAAACATGATCAGCACATGATCAGTCACATGATCAATGCATGATAAGCCAGGTGATCAGTGCATGATCAATTACGTGATCAGTGCATGATCTGTCATGTGACCAGTACATGGTAGCTGCGTGATCATTGCATGATCAGCCACGTGAGCAGTGCATGATAGCCACGTGATCCGTGCATGGTCAGTCACGTGATCAGTGCGTGACCAGTCACGTGATCAGTGCACGATCAGCCACGTGATCAGTGCATGATCAATTATGTGATCATTGCATGATCCGTCACGTGACCAGTACATGGTAGCTACGTGATCATTGGATGATCAGCCACGTGATCAGTGCAGGATAGCCACGTGATAACTTCATGATTAGTCACGTGATCTGTACATGATCAGTTACGTGACATGTGTGTGATCAGCCACGTGATCCGAGCGTGATGAGCCACATGATCAGTGCAGGATCAATTACGAGATCAGTGCATGATCAGTCACGTGACCAGTACATGGTAGCTAGGTGATAATTGCATGATCAGCCATGTTATTAGTGCATGATAGCCAAGTGATCAGTGCATGATAGTCACGAGATCAGTGCATGATCAGTCACGTGATACGTGCGTGATCAGGCACGTGATCAGTGCATGATATCAGTGCATGATAGCCACGTGATCAGTGCATGATCAGTCACGTGATACGTGTGTGATCAGCCATGTGATCAGTGCATGATAGCAACGTGATCAGTGCATGATCATTCACGTGATACGTGTGTGAGCAGCCACCTGATCAGTGCATGATATCCACGTGATCAGTTCATGATATCCACGTGATCAGTGCATGATGAGCCACGTGATCAGTGCAGGATCAATTACTTGATCAGTGCATGATCAGTCACGTGACCAGTAAATAGTTGCAACGTGATCATTGCGTGATGAGCCACGTGAGTAGAGCATGATAGCCACGTGATCAGTGCATGATCAGTCAGGTGATCAGTACATGATCAGTCACGTGAACAGTGCATGATCATTTACGTGATCTGTGCATGATCAGTCACATGACCAGTAGATGGTCGCTACGTGATCATTCCATGACGAGCCACGTGAGCAGTGCATGATAGCCACATGATGTGTGCATGATCAGTTACATGAGCACAGGATGATCAGCCACGTGATCAGTGCATGAGTGCCCCGTGATCAGTGCATGATCAGTCACGTGATCAGTGCATGATCAGTCATGTAATCTGTGCATGACCAGGCACGTGAATAGTGTATGACATTCCAAGTGATCAGTGCATTATAGCCACGTGATCACTGCATGATCAGTCACGAGATCAGTGTATGATCAGCCACGTGATCAGTGCATGATCAGCCACATGATCAGTGCATGATCAATTACGTGCTCAGTGCATGATCAGTCACGTGACCAGTACATGGTAGCTACGTGATCATTGCATGATCAGCCACGTGAGACGTGCATGATAGCCACGAGATCAGTGCATGACCAGTCACGAGATCAGTGCATGATAAGTCACCTGATCAGTGCATGATCAATTACGTGATCAGTGCATGATCACTCACGTGACCAGTACATGGTAGCTACGTGATCATTGCATGATCAGCCACGTGAGCAGTGCATGATAGCCACGTGATCAGTGCATGATCAGTTTCGGGAGCAGAGTATGATCAGCCACTTGATCAGTGCATGATAGCCACGTGATCAGTGCATGATCAGTCAAGTGATCAGTGCGTGAACAGTCACGTGATCAGTGCATGATGAGCCACGTGATCAGTGCAGGATCAATTACGTAATCAGTGCATGATCAGTCACGTGACCAGTTCATGGTTCTACGTGATCATTGCATGATCAGCCACGTGAGCAGTGCATGATAGCCACGTGGTCAGTGCATGATCAGTCACAGGATCACTGCATGAACAGTCACGTGAACAGTGCCTGATAAGTCACCTGATCAGTGCATGATCAATTACGTAATCAGTGCATGATCACTCACGTCACCAGTACATGGTAGCTACGTGATCATTGCATGATCAGCCACGTGAGCAGTGCATGATAGCCACGTGATAACTGCATGATGTGTCACATGATCAGTGTATGATCATCCACGTTATCAGTGCATGGGCAGTTATGTGATCAGTGCATGATATAGACTTGATCAGTGCATGAACAGTCTCGTGATCATTGCATGATCAGCCACGTAATCAGTGCATGAGTGCCCCGTGATCAGTGCATGATCAGTCACATGATCACTGCATGAACAGTCACGTGAACAGTGCCTGATAAGTCACCTGATCAGTGCATGATCAATTACGTAATCAGTGCATGATCACTCACGTCACCAGTACATGGTAGCTACGTGATCATTGCATGATCAGCCACGTGAGCAGTGCATGATAGCCACGTGATAACTGCATGATGTGTCACATGATAAGTGTATGATCATCCACGTTATCAGTGCATGGGCAGTTATGTGATCAGTGCATGATATAGACTTGATCAGTGCATGAACAGTCTCGTGATCATTGCATGATCAGCCACGTGATCAGTGCATGATATCCAAGTGATCAGTGCATGATCAATCACGTGATCAGTGTATGATCAGCCCCGTGATCAGTGCATGATCAATTATGTGATCAGTGCATGATCAGTCATGTGAGCAGTACATGGTTGCTACGTGATCATTGCATGATCAGCCCCGTGAGCAGAGCATGATAGCCACGTGATCAGTGCCTGATCAGTCACGTGATCAGTACATGATCAGTCACGTGAACAGTGCATGATCATTTTCGTGATCTGTGCATCATCAGTCACGTGACCAGTATATGGTAGCTACGTGATCATTGCATGACCAGCCACGTGAGCAGTGCATGATAGCCACGTGATGTGTGCATGATCAGTTACGTGAGCAGAGTATGTTCAGCCACGTGAGCAGTGCATGATAGCCACGTGATGTGTGCATGATCAGACACGTGATCAGTGCATGATCAGTCACGTGATCAATGCATGATCAGTCACGGGATCAGTGCATGATATCCAAGTGATCAGTGCATGATCAATCTCGGGATCAGTGTATGATCAGCCACGTGAACAGTGCATGCTCAGTCACGTGATCAGGGCCTGCTGAGCTGCGTGATTACTGTCTGCTCATCTGCTTGACAATTGCCAGCTGAGCTGCACGATTCCTGCCTGTCATCTCCTTGACAATTGCCACCTGTGCTGCCTAATTCCTGCCTACTCATACATTTGATTATTGCCAGCTGAGCAGCATGATTTCTCAGAGCTGAGTTCCATGATTATTGCCTGCTGACTGATTCCTGCTTACTCTGCTCTTTGTTCATTGCCTCCAGAGGCACATGATCAGTGTATGACAGCAAACATGATCAGCACATGATCAGTCACATGATCAATGCATGATAAGCCAGGTGATCAGTGCATGATCAATTACGTGATCAGTGCATGATCTGTCATGTGACCAGTACATGGTAGCTGCGTGATCATTGCATGATCAGCCACGTGAGCAGTGCATGATAGCCACGTGATCCGTGCATGGTCAGTCACGTGATCAGTGCGTGACCAGTCACGTGATCAGTGCACGATCAGCCACGTGATCAGTGCATGATCAATTATGTGATCATTGCATGATCCGTCACGTGACCAGTACATGGTAGCTACGTGATCATTGGATGATCAGCCACGTGATCAGTGCAGGATAGCCACGTGATAACTTCATGATTAGTCACGTGATCTGTACATGATCAGTTACGTGACATGTGTGTGATCAGCCACGTGATCCGAGCGTGATGAGCCACATGATCAGTGCAGGATCAATTACGAGATCAGTGCATGATCAGTCACGTGACCAGTACATGGTAGCTAGGTGATAATTGCATGATCAGCCATGTTATTAGTGCATGATAGCCAAGTGATCAGTGCATGATAGTCACGTGATCAGTGCATGATCAGTCACGTGATACGTGCGTGATCAGGCACGTGATCAGTGCATGATATCAGTGCATGATAGCCACGTGATCAGTGCATGATAGCCACGTGATCAGTGCATGATCAGTCACGTGATACGTGTGTGATCAGCCACGTGATCAGTGCATGATAGCAACGTGATCAGTGCATGATCAGTCACGTGATACGTGTGTGAGCAGCCACCTGATCAGTGCATGATATCCACGTGATCAGTTCATGATATCCACGTGATCAGTGCATGATGAGCCACGTGATCAGTGCAGGATCAATTACTTGATCAGTGCATGATCAGTCACGTGACCAGTAAATAGTTGCAACGTGATCATTGCGTGATGAGCCACGTGAGTAGAGCATGATAGCCACGTGATCAGTGCATGATCAGTCAGGTGATCAGTACATGATCAGTCACGTGAACAGTGCATGATCATTTACGTGATCTGTGCATGATCAGTCACATGACCAGTAGATGGTCGCTACGTGATCATTCCATGACGAGCCACGTGAGCAGTGCATGATAGCCACATGATGTGTGCATGATCAGTTACATGAGCACAGGATGATCAGCCACGTGATCAGTGCATGAGTGCCCCGTGATCAGTGCATGATCAGTCACGTGATCAGTGCATGATCAGTCATGTAATCTGTGCATGACCAGGCACGTGAATAGTGTATGACATTCCAAGTGATCAGTGCATTATAGCCACGTGATCACTGCATGATCAGTCACGAGATCAGTGTATGATCAGCCACGTGATCAGTGCATGATCAGCCACATGATCAGTGCATGATCAATTACGTGCTCAGTGCATGATCAGTCACGTGACCAGTACATGGTAGCTACGTGATCATTGCATGATCAGCCACGTGAGACGTGCATGATAGCCACGAGATCAGTGCATGACCAGTCACGAGATCAGTGCATGATAAGTCACCTGATCAGTGCATGATCAATTACGTGATCAGTGCATGATCACTCACGTGACCAGTACATGGTAGCTACGTGATCATTGCATGATCAGCCACGTGAGCAGTGCATGATAGCCACGTGATCAGTGCATGATCAGTTTCGGGAGCAGAGTATGATCAGCCACTTGATCAGTGCATGATAGCCACGTGATCAGTGCATGATCAGTCAAGTGATCAGTGCGTGAACAGTCACGTGATCAGTGCATGATGAGCCACGTGATCAGTGCAGGATCAATTACGTAATCAGTGCATGATCAGTCACGTGACCAGTTCATGGTTCTACGTGATCATTGCATGATCAGCCACGTGAGCAGTGCATGATAGCCACGTGGTCAGTGCATGATCAGTCACAGGATCACTGCATGAACAGTCACGTGAACAGTGCCTGATAAGTCACCTGATCAGTGCATGATCAATTACGTAATCAGTGCATGATCACTCACGTCACCAGTACATGGTAGCTACGTGATCATTGCATGATCAGCCACGTGAGCAGTGCATGATAGCCACGTGATAACTGCATGATGTGTCACATGATCAGTGTATGATCATCCACGTTATCAGTGCATGGGCAGTTATGTGATCAGTGCATGATATAGACTTGATCAGTGCATGAACAGTCTCGTGATCATTGCATGATCAGCCACGTAATCAGTGCATGAGTGCCCCGTGATCAGTGCATGATCAGTCACATGATCACTGCATGAACAGTCACGTGAACAGTGCCTGATAAGTCACCTGATCAGTGCATGATCAATTACGTAATCAGTGCATGATCACTCACGTCACCAGTACATGGTAGCTACGTGATCATTGCATGATCAGCCACGTGAGCAGTGCATGATAGCCACGTGATAACTGCATGATGTGTCACATGATCAGTGTATGATCATCCACGTTATCAGTGCATGGGCAGTTATGTGATCAGTGCATGATATAGACTTGATCAGTGCATGAACAGTCTCGTGATCATTGCATGATCAGCCACGTGATCAGTGCATGATATCCAAGTGATCAGTGCATGATCAATCACGTGATCAGTGTATGATCAGCCCCGTGATCAGTGCATGATCAATTATGTGATCAGTGCATGATCAGTCATGTGAGCAGTACATGGTTGCTACGTGATCATTGCATGATCAGCCCCGTGAGCAGAGCATGATAGCCACGTGATCAGTGCCTGATCAGTCACGTGATCAGTACATGATCAGTCACGTGAACAGTGCATGATCATTTTCGTGATCTGTGCATCATCAGTCACGTGACCAGTATATGGTAGCTACGTGATCATTGCATGACCAGCCACGTGAGCAGTGCATGATAGCCACGTGATGTGTGCATGATCAGTTACGTGAGCAGAGTATGTTCAGCCACGTGAGCAGTGCATGATAGCCACGTGATGTGTGCATGATCAGACACGTGATCAGTGCATGATCAGTCACGTGATCAATGCATGATCAGTCACGGGATCAGTGCATGATATCCAAGTGATCAGTGCATGATCAATCTCGGGATCAGTGTATGATCAGCCACGTGAACAGTGCATGCTCAGTCACGTGATCAGGGCCTGCTGAGCTGCGTGATTACTGTCTGCTCATCTGCTTGACAATTGCCAGCTGAGCTGCACGATTCCTGCCTGTCATCTCCTTGACAATTGCCACCTGTGCTGCCTAATTCCTGCCTACTCATACATTTGATTATTGCCAGCTGAGCAGCATGATTTCTCAGAGCTGAGTTCCATGATTATTGCCTGCTGACTGATTCCTGCTTACTCTGCTCTTTGTTCATTGCCTCCAGAGGCACATGATCAGTGTATGAGAGCAAACATGATCAGCACATGATCAGTCACATGATCAATGCATGATAAGCCAGGTGATCAGTGCATGATCAATTACGTGATCAGTGCATGATCTGTCATGTGACCAGTACATGGTAGCTGCGTGATCATTGCATGATCAGCCACGTGAGCAGTGCATGATAGCCACGTGATCCGTGCATGGTCAGTCACGTGATCAGTGCGTGACCAGTCACGTGATCAGTGCACGATCAGCCACGTGATCAGTGCATGATCAATTATGTGATCATTGCATGATCCGTCACGTGACCAGTACATGGTAGCTACGTGATCATTGGATGATCAGCCACGTGATCAGTGCAGGATAGCCACGTGATAACTTCATGATTAGTCACGTGATCTGTACATGATCAGTTACGTGACATGTGTGTGATCAGCCACGTGATCCGAGCGTGATGAGCCACATGATCAGTGCAGGATCAATTACGAGATCAGTGCATGATCAGTCACGTGACCAGTACATGGTAGCTAGGTGATAATTGCATGATCAGCCATGTTATTAGTGCATGATAGCCAAGTGATCAGTGCATGATAGTCACGTGATCAGTGCATGATCAGTCACGTGATACGTGCGTGATCAGGCACGTGATCAGTGCATGATATCAGTGCATGATAGCCACGTGATCAGTGCATGATAGCCACGTGATCAGTGCATGATCAGTCACGTGATACGTGTGTGATCAGCCACGTGATCAGTGCATGATAGCAACGTGATCAGTGCATGATCAGTCACGTGATACGTGTGTGAGCAGCCACCTGATCAGTGCATGATATCCACGTGATCAGTTCATGATATCCACGTGATCAGTGCATGATGAGCCACGTGATCAGTGCAGGATCAATTACTTGATCAGTGCATGATCAGTCACGTGACCAGTAAATAGTTGCAACGTGATCATTGCGTGATGAGCCACGTGAGTAGAGCATGATAGCCACGTGATCAGTGCATGATCAGTCAGGTGATCAGTACATGATCAGTCACGTGAACAGTGCATGATCATTTACGTGATCTGTGCATGATCAGTCACATGACCAGTAGATGGTCGCTACGTGATCATTCCATGACGAGCCACGTGAGCAGTGCATGATAGCCACATGATGTGTGCATGATCAGTTACATGAGCACAGGATGATCAGCCACGTGATCAGTGCATGAGTGCCCCGTGATCAGTGCATGATCAGTCACGTGATCAGTGCATGATCAGTCATGTAATCTGTGCATGACCAGGCACGTGAATAGTGTATGACATTCCAAGTGATCAGTGCATTATAGCCACGTGATCACTGCAAGATCAGTCACGAGATCAGTGTATGATCAGCCACGTGATCAGTGCATGATCAGCCACATGATCAGTGCATGATCAATTACGTGCTCAGAGCATGATCAGTCACGTGACCAGTACATGGTAGCTACGTGATCATTGCATGATCAGCCACGTGAGACGTGCATGATAGCCACGAGATCAGTGCATGACCAGTCACGAGATCAGTGCATGATAAGTCACCTGATCAGTGCATGATCAATTACGTGATCAGTGCATGATCAGTCACGTGACCAGTTCATGGTTCTACGTGATCATTGCATGATCAGCCACGTGAGCAGTGCATGATAGCCACGTGGTCAGTGCATGATCAGTCACAGGATCACTGCATGAACAGTCACGTGAACAGTGCCTGATAAGTCACCTGATCAGTGCATGATCAATTACGTAATCAGTGCATGATCACTCACGTCACCAGTACATGGTAGCTACGTGATCATTGCATGATCAGCCACGTGAGCAGTGCATGATAGCCACGTGATAACTGCATTTTGTGTCACATGATCAGTGTATGATCATCCACGTTATCAGTGCATGGGCAGTTATGTGATCAGAGCATGATATAGACTTGATCAGTGCATGATCAGTCTCGTGATCATTGCATGATCAGCCACGTGATCAGTGCATGATAGCCACGTGATCAGTGCATGATAGTCACGTGATCAGTACATGATCAGTCACGTGAAATGTGCATGATCATTTTCGTGATCTGTGCATGATCAGTCACGTGACCAGTATATGGTAGCTACGTGATCATTGCATGACCAGCCACGTGAGCAGTGCAGGATAACCACGTGATGTGTGCATGATGAGTTACGTGAGCAGAGTATGATCAGCCACGTGAGCAGTGCATGATAGCCACGTGATGTGTGCATGGTCAGACAGGTGAACAGTGTATGATCAGCCACGTGATAAGTGCATGATATCCAAGTGATCAGTGCATGATCAATCACGTGATCAGTGTATGATCAGCCCCGTGATCAGTGCATGATCAATTATGTGATCAGTGCATGATCAGTCATGTGAGCAGTACATGGTTGCTACGTGATCATTGCATGATCAGCCCCGTGAGCAGAGCATGATAGCCACGTGATCAGTGCATGATCAGTCACGTGATCAGTACATGATCAGTCACGTGAACAGTGCATGATCATTTTCGTGATCTGTGCATCATCAGTCACGTGACCAGTATATGGTAGCTACGTGATCATTGCATGACCAGCCACGTGAGCAGTGCATGATAGCCACGTGATGTGTGCATGATCAGACACGTGATCAGTGCATGATCAGTCACGTGATCAATGCATGATCAGTCACGGGATCAGTGCATGATATCCAAGTGATCAGTGCATGATCAATCTCGGGATCAGTGTATGATCAGCCACGTGAACAGTGCATGCTCAGTCACGTGATCAGGGCCTGCTGAGCTGCGTGATTACTGTCTGCTCATCTGCTTGACAATTGCCAGCTGAGCTGCACGATTCCTGCCTGTCATCTCCTTGACAATTGCCACCTCTGCTGCCTAATTCCTGCCTACTCATATACTTGATTATTGCCAGCTGAGCAGCATGATTTCTCAGAGCTGAGTTCCATGATTATTGCCTGCTGACTGATTCCTGCTTACTCTGCTCTTTGTTCATTGCCTCCAGAGGCACATGATCAGTGTATGACACCAAACATGATCAGCACATGATCATTCACATGATCAATGCATGATAAGCCAGGTGATCAGTGCATGATCAATTACGTGATCAGTGCATGATCACTCATGTGACCAGTACATGGTAGCTGCGTGATCATTGCATGACCAGCCAAGTGAGCAGTGCATGATAGCCACGTGATCAGTGCAAGATCAGTCACGTGATCAGTGCATGATCAGCCAGGTTATCAGTGCATGATAGGCACGTGATCAGTGCATGATAGCCACGTGATCAGTGCATGATCAGTCACGTGATACGTGTGAGATCAGCCACATGATCAGTGCATGATATCCACGTGATCAGTGCATGATAGCCACGTGATCAATTCATGAGTAGTCATGTGATCTGTGCATGACCAGGCACGTGATCAGTTTATGATCAGCCACATGATCAGTGCAGGATAGCCACGTGATCAGTGCATGATCAGTCACGTGAACAGTGCATGATCAGTCACGTGATCAGTGCATGATCAGTCACGTAATCTGTGCATGACCAGGCACGTAATCAGTGTATGACCAGCCAAGTGATCAGTGCATGATATCCACATGATCACTGCATGATCAGTCACGAGAACAGTGTATGATCAGCCACGTGATCAGTGCATGATCAGCCACATGATCAGTGCATGATCAATTATGTGATCAGTGCATGATCAGTCACGTGACCAGTACATGGTAGCTACGTGATCATTGCATGATCAGCCACGTGATCAGTGCATGATAGCCACGAGATCAGTGCATTACCAGTCACGTGATCAGTGCATGATCAGTCACATGATCAGTGTATGATCATCCACGTGATCAGTGCATGTGGAGTCATGTAATCAATGCATGATAGCGCCGTGATCAGTGCACGATCAGTCCCGTGATGAGTGTATGATCAGCCAAGTGATCAGTGCAAGATAGCTACGTGATCAGTGCATGATCAGTCACATGATTAGTGCGTGATCAGCCACGTCATCAGTGCATGATAGCCACGTGATCAATGCATGCGCAATCACGTGATCAGTGCATGAGAGCCAGGTGATCAGTGCATGATCAATCACGTGATAGGTGTTTGATCAGCCACGTGAACAGTGCATGCTCAGTCACGTGATTAGGGCCTGCTAAGCTGCGTGATTACTGTCTGCTCATCTGCTTGACAATTGCCAGCTGAGCTGCACAATTCCTGCCTGTCTTCGCCTTGACAATTGCCACCTTTGCTGCGTAATTCCTGCCTGCTCATCTACTTGATTATTGCCAGCTGAGCAGCATGGTTTCTCAGAGCTGAGTTGCATGATTATAGCCTGCTGACTGATTCCTGCCTACTCAGCTCTTTGTTCATTGCCTCCAGAGGCACATGATCAGTGTATGACAGCAAACATGATCAGCACATGATCAGTCACATGATCAATGCATGATAAGCCAGGTGATCAGTGCATGATCAATTACATGATCAGTGCATGATCTGTCATGTGACCAGTACATGGTAGCTGCGTGATCATTGCATGATCAGCCACGTGAGCAGTGCATGATAGCCACGTGATCCGTGCATGGTCAGTCACGTGATCAGTGCGTGACCAGTCACGTGATCAGTGCACGATCAGCCACGTGATCAGTGCATGATCAATTATGTGATCATTGCATGATCCGTCACGTGACCAGTACATGGTAGCTACGTGATCATTGGATGATCAGCCACGTGATCAGTGCAGGATAGCCACGTGATAACTTCATGATTAGTCACGTGATCTGTACATGATCAGTTACGTGACATGTGTGTGATCAGCCACGTGATCCGAGCGTGATGAGCCACATGATCAGTGCAGGATCAATTACGAGAACAGTGCATGATCAGTCACGTGACCAGTACATGGTAGCTAGGTGATAATTGCATGATCAGCCATGTTATTAGTGCATGATAGCCAAGTGATCAGTGCATGATAGTCACGTGATCAGTGCATGATCAGTCACGTGATACGTGCGTGATCAGGCACGTGATCAGTGCATGATATCAGTGCATGATAGCCACGTGATCAGTGCATGATAGCCACGTGATCAGTGCATGATCAGTCACGTGATACGTGTGTGATCAGCCACGTGATCAGTGCATGATAGCAACGTGATCAGTGCATGATCAGTCACGTGATACGTGTGTGAGCAGCCACCTGATCAGTGCATGATATCCACGTGATCAGTTCATGATATCCACGTGATCAGTGCATGATGAGCCACGTGATCAGTGCAGGATCAATTACTTGATCAGTGCATGATCAGTCACGTGACCAGTAAATAGTTGCAACGTGATCATTGCGTGATGAGCCACGTGAGTAGAGCATGATAGCCACGTGATCAGTGCATGATCAGTCATGTGATCAGTACATGATCAGTCACGTGAACAGTGCATGATCATTTACGTGATCTGTGCATGATCAGTCACATGACCAGTAGATGGTCGCTACGTGATCATTCCATGACGAGCCACGTGAGCAGTGCATGATAGCCACATGATGTGTGCATGATCAGTTACATGAGCACAGGATGATCAGCCACGTGATCAGTGCATGAGTGCCCCGTGATCAGTGCATGATCAGTCACGTGATCAGTGCATGATCAGTCATGTAATCTGTGCATGACCAGGCACGTGAATAGTGTATGACATTCCAAGTGATCAGTGCATTATAGCCACGTGATCAGTGCATGATCAGTCACGAGATCAGTGTATGATCAGCCACGTGATCAGTGCATGATCAGCCACATGATCAGTGCATGATCAATTACGTGCTCGGTGCATGATCAGTCACGTGACCAGTACATGGTAGCTACGTGATCATTGCATGATCAGCCACGTGAGACGTGCATGATAGCCACGAGATCAGTGCATGACCAGTCACGAGATCAGTGCATGATAAGTCACCTGATCAGTGCATGATCAATTACGTGATCAGTGCATGATCACTCACGTGACCAGTACATGGTAGCTACGTGATCATTGCATGATCAGCCACGTGAGCAGTGCATGATAGCCACGTGATAACTGCATGATGTGTCACATGATCAGTGTATGATCATCCACGTTATCAGTGCATGGGCAGTTATGTGATCAGTGCATGATATAGACTTGATCAGTGCATGAACAGTCTCGTGATCATTGCATGATCAGCCAAGTGATCAGTGCATGAGTGCCCCGTGATCAGTGCATGATCAGTCACGTGATCAGTGCATGATCAGTCATGTAATCTGTGCATGACCAGGCACGTGAATAGTGTATGACATTCCAAGTGATCAGTGCATTATAGCCACGTGATCAGTGCATGATCAGTCACGAGATCAGTGTATGATCAGCCACGTGATCAGTGCATGATCAGCCACATGATCAGTGCATGATCAATTACGTGCTCAGTGCATGATCAGTCACGTGACCAGTACATGGTAGCTACGTGATCATTGCATGATCAGCCACGTGAGACGTGCATGATAGCCACGAGATCAGTGCATGACCAGTCACGAGATCAGTGCATGATCAGTCACGTGAACAGTGCATGATAAGTCACCTGATCAGTGCATGATCAATTACGTGATCAGTGCATGATCACTCACGTGACCAGTACATGGTAGCTATGTGATCATTGCATGATCAGCCACGTGAGCAGTGCATGATAGCCACGTGATCAGTGCATGATCAGTTTCGGGAGCAGAGTATGATCAGCCACTTGATCAGTGCATGATAGCCTCGTGATCAGTGCATGATCAGTCAAGTGATCAGTGCGTGAACAGTCACGTGATCAGTGCATGATGAGCCACGTGATCAGTGCAGGATCAATTACGTGATCAGTGCATGATCAGTCACGTGACCAGTTCATGGTTCTACGTGATCATTGCATGATCAGCCACGTGAGCAGTGCATGATAGCCACGTGGTCAGTGCATGATCAGTCACATGATCACTGCATGAACAGTCACGTGAACAGTGCCTGATAAGTCACCTGATCAGTGCATGATCAATTACGTAATCAGTGCATGATCACTCACGTCACCAGTACATGGTAGCTACGTGATCATTGCATGATCAGCCACGTGAGCAGTGCATGATAGCCACGTGATAACTGCATGATGTGTCACATGATCAGTGTATGATCATCCACGTTATCAGTGCATGGGCAGTTATGTGATCAGAGCATGATATAGACTTGATCAGTGCATGATCAGTCTCGTGATCATTGCATGATCAGCCACGTGATCAGTGCATGATAGCCACGTGATCAGTGCATGATAGTCACGTGATCAGTACATGATCAGTCACGTGAAAAGTGCATGATCATTTTCGTGATCTGTGCATGATCAGTCACGTGACCAGTATATGGTAGCTACGTGATCATTGCATGACCAGCCACGTGAGCAGTGCAGGATAACCACGTGATGTGTGCATGATGAGTTACGTGAGCGGAGTATGATCAGCCACGTGAGCAGTGCATGATAGCCACGTGATGTGTGCCTGGTCAGACAGGTGAACAGTGTATGATCAGCCACGTGATAAGTGCATGATATCCAAGTGATCAGTGCATGATCAATCACGTGATCAGTGTATGATCAGCCCCGTGATCAGTGCATGATCAATTATGTAATCAGTGCACTATCAGTCATGTGAGCAGTACATGGTTGCTACGTGATCATTGCATGATCAGCCCCGTGAGCAGAGCATGATAGCCACGTGATCAGTGCATGATCAGTCACGTGATCAGTACATGATCAGTCACGTGAACAGTGCATGATCATTTTCGTGATCTGTGCATCATCAGTCACGTGACCAGTATATGGTAGCTACGTGATCATTGCATGACCAGCCACGTGAGCAGTGCATGATAGCCACGTGATGTGTGCATGATCAGTTACGTGAGCAGAGTATGATCAGCCACGTGAGCAGTGCATGATAGCCACGTGATGTGTGCATGCTCAGACACGTGATCAGTGCATGATCAGTCACGTGATCAATGCATGATCAGTCACGGGATCAGTGCATGATATCCAAGTGATCAGTGCATGATCAATCTCGGGATCAGTGTATGATCAGCCACGTGAACAGTGCATGCTCAGTCACGTGATCAGGGCCTGCTGAGCTGCGTGATTACTGTCTGCTCATCTGCTTGACAATTGCCAGCTGAGCTGCACGATTCCTGCCTGTCATCTCCTTGACAATTGCCACCTGTGCTGCCTAATTCCTGCCTACTCATATACTTGATTATTGCCAGCTGAGCAGCATGATTTCTCAGAGCTGAGTTCCATGATTATTGCCTGCTGACTGATTCCTGCTTACTCTGCTCTTTGTTCATTGCCTCCAGAGGCACATGATCAGTGTATGACAGCAAACATGATCAGCACATGATCATTCACATGATCAATGCATGATAAGCCAGGTGATCAGTGCATGATCAATTACGTGATCAGTGCATGATCACTCATGTGACCAGTACATGGTAGCTGCGTGATCATTGCATGACCAGCCAAGTGAGCAGTGCATGATAGCCACGTGATCAGTGCAAGATCAGTCACGTGATCAGTGCATGATCAGCCAGGTTATCAGTGCATGATAGGCACGTGATCAGTGCATGATAGCCACGTGATCAGTGCATGATCAGTCACGTGATACGTGTGAGATCAGCCACATGATCAGTGCATGATATCCACGTGATCAGTGCATGATAGCCACGTGATCAATTCATGAGTAGTCATGTGATCTGTGCATGACCAGGCACTGATCAGTTTATGATCAGCCACGTGATCAGTGCAGGATAGCCACGTGATCAGTGCATGATCAGTCACGTGAACAGTGCATGATCAGTCACTTGATCAGTGTATGATCACCCACGTGATCAATGCATGATCAATTACGTGATCAGTGCATGATCAGTCACGTGACCAGTACATTGTAGCTATGTGATCATTGTATGGTCAGCCACGTGAGTAGTGCATGATAGCCACGTGATCAGTGCATTATCAGTCACGTGATCAGTGCATGATCAGTCACGTAATCTGTGCATGACCAGGCACGTAATCAGTGTATTACCAGCCAAGTGATCAGTGCATGATAGCCACATGATCACTGCATGATCAGTCACGAGAACAGTGTATGATCAGTCACGTGATCAGTGCATGATCACTCACGTGAACAGTGCATGATAAGTCACCTGATCAGTGCATGATCAATTACGTGATCAGTGCATGATCTGTTTGGTGAGCAGAGTATGATCAGCCACTTGATCAGTGCATGATAGCCACGTGATCACTGCATGATCTGTCACATGATCAGTGTATGATAATATGCGTGATCAGTGCATGGGCAGTCATGTGATCACTGCATGATATAGACTTGATCAGTGCATGATCAGTCTCGTGATCAGTGCATGATCAACCACGGGATCACTGCACGATAGCCAGGTAATGAGTGCATGGTAGCCAGATGATCAGTGCATTATCAGTCACGTGATCAGTGCATGATCAGTCACGTAATCTGTGCATGACCAGGCACGTAATCAGTGTATGACCAGCCAAGTGATCAGTGCATGATATCCACGTGATCACTGCATGATCAGTCACGAGAACAGTGTATGATCAGCCACGTGATCAGTGCATGATCAACCACATGATCAGTTCATGATCAATTATGTGATCAGTGCATGATCAGTCACGTGACCAGTACATTGTAGCTACGTGATCATTGCATGATCAGCCAAGTGAGCAGTGCATGATAGCCACGTGATCAGTGCAAGATCAGTCACGTGATCAGTGCATGATCAGCCAGGTTATCAGTGCATGATAGGCACGTGATCAGTGCATGATAGCCACTTGATCAGTGCATGATCAGTCACGTGATACGTGTGAGATCAGCCACATGATCAGTGCATGATATCCACGTGATCAGTGCATGATAGCCACGTGATCAATTCATGAGTAGTTATGTGATCTGTGCATGACCAGGCACGTGATCAGTTTATGATCAGCCACATGATCAGTGCAGGATAGCCACGTGATCAGTGCATGATCAGTCACGTGAACAGTGCATGATCAGTCACGTGATCAGTGCATGATCAGTCACGTAATCTGTGCATGACCAGGCACGTAATCAGTGTATGACCAGCCAAGTGATCAGTGCATGATATCCACATGATCACTGCATGATCAGTCACGAGAACAGTGTATGATCAGCCACGTGATCAGTGCATGATCAGCCACATGATCAGTGCATGATCAATTATGTGATCAGTGCATGATCAGTCACGTGACCAGTACATGGTAGCTACGTGATCATTGCATGATCAGCCACGTGATCAGTGCATGATAGCCACGAGATCAGTGCATTACCAGTCACGTGATCAGTGCATGATCAGTCACATGATCAGTGTATGATCATCCACGTGATCAGTGCATGTGGAGTCATGTAATCAATGCATGATAGCGCCGTGATCAGTGCACGATCAGTCCCGTGATGAGTGTATGATCAGCCAAGTGATCAGTGCAAGATAGCTACGTGATCAGTGCATGATCAGTCACATGATTAGTGCGTGATCAGCCACGTCATTAGTGCATGATAACCACGTGATCAGTGCATGCGCAATCACGTGATAGGTGTTTGATCAGCCACGTGAACAGTGCATGCTCAGTCACGTGATTAGGGCCTGCTAAGCTGCGTGATTACTGTCTGCTCATCTGCTTGACAATTGCCAGCTGAGCTGCACAATTCCTGCCTGTCATCGCCTTGACAATTGCCACCTTTGCTGCGTAATTCCTGCCTGCTCATCTACTTGATTATTGCCAGCTGAGCAGCATGGTTTCTCAGAGCTGAGTTGCATGATTATAGCCTGCTGACTGATTCCTGCCTACTCAGCTCTTTGTTCATTGCCTCCAGAGGCACATGATAAGTGTATGACAGCAAACATGATCAGCACATGATCAGTCACATGATCAATGCATGATAAGCCAGGTGATCAGTGCATGATCAATTACGTGATCAGTGCATGATCTGTCATGTGACCAGTACATGGTAGCTGCGTGATCATTGCATGATCAGCCACGTGAGCAGTGCATGATAGCCACGTGATCCGTGCATGGTCAGTCACGTGATCAGTGCGTGACCAGTCACGTGATCAGTGCACGATCAGCCACGTGATCAGTGCATGATCAATTATGTGATCATTGCATGATCCGTCACGTGACCAGTACATGGTAGCTACGTGATCATTGGATGATCAGCCACGTGATCAGTGCAGGATAGCCACGTGATAACTTCATGATTAGTCACGTGATCTGTACATGATCAGTTACGTGACATGTGTGTGATCAGCCACGTGATCCGAGCGTGATGAGCCACATGATCAGTGCAGGATCAATTACGAGATCAGTGCATGATCAGTCACGTGACCAGTACATGGTAGCTAGGTGATAATTGCATGATCAGCCATGTTATTAGTGCATGATAGCCAAGTGATCAGTGCATGATAGTCACGTGATCAGTGCATGATCAGTCACGTGATACGTGCGTGATCAGCCATGTGATCAGTGCATGATAGCAACGTGATCAGTGCATGATCAGTCACGTGATACGTGCGTGATCAGGCACGTGATCAGTGCATGATATCAGTGCATGATAGCCACGTGATCAGTGCATGATAGCCACGTGATCAGTGCATGATCAGTCACGTGATACGTGTGTGATCAGCCATGTGATCAGTGCATGATAGCAACGTGATCAGTGCATGATCAGTCACGTGATACGTGTGTGAGCAGCCACCTGATCAGTGCATGATATCCACGTGATCAGTTCATGATATCCACGTGATCAGTGCATGATGAGCCACGTGATCAGTGCAGGATCAATTACTTGATCAGTGCATGATCAGTCACGTGACCAGTAAATAGTTGCAACGTGATCATTGCGTGATGAGCCACGTGAGTAGAGCATGATAGCCACGTGATCAGTGCATGATCAGTCAGGTGATCAGTACATGATCAGTCACGTGAACAGTGCATGATCATTTACGTGATCTGTGCATGATCAGTCACATGACCAGTAGATGGTCGCTACGTGATCATTCCATGACGAGCCACGTGAGCAGTGCATGATAGCCACATGATGTGTGCATGATCAGTTACATGAGCACAGGATGATCAGCCACGTGATCAGTGCATGAGTGCCCCGTGATCAGTGCATGATCAGTCACGTGATCAGTGCATGATCAGTCATGTAATCTGTGCATGACCAGGCACGTGAATAGTGTATGACATTCCAAGTGATCAGTGCATTATAGCCACGTGATCACTGCAAGATCAGTCACGAGATCAGTGTATGATCAGCCACGTGATCAGTGCATGATCAGCCACATGATCAGTGCATGATCAATTACGTGCTCAGTGCATGATCAGTCACGTGACCAGTACATGGTAGCTACGTGATCATTGCATGATCAGCCACGTGAGCAGTGCATGATAGCCACTTGATCAGTGCATGATCAGTTTCGGGAGCAGAGTATGATCAGCCACTTGATCAGTGCATGATAGCCACGTGATCAGTGCATGATCAGTCAAGTGATCAGTGCGTGAACAGTCACGTGATCAGTGCATGATGAGCCACATGATCAGTGCAGGATCAATTACGTGATCAGTGCATGATCAGTCACGTGACCAGTTCATGGTTCTACGTGATCATTGCATGATCAGCCACGTGAGCAGTGCATGATAGCCACGTGGTCAGTGCATGATCAGTCACATGATCACTGCATGAACAGTCACGTGAACAGTGCCTGATAAGTCACCTGATCAGTGCATGATCAATTACGTAATCAGTGCATGATCACTCACGTCACCAGTACATGGTAGCTACGTGATCATTGCATGATCAGCCACGTGAGCAGTGCATGATAGCCACGTGATAACTGCATGATGTGTCACATGATCAGTGTATGATCATCCACGTTATCAGTGCATGGGCAGTTATGTGATCAGAGCATGATATAGACTTGATCAGTGCATGATCAGTCTCGTGATCATTGCATGATCAGCCACGTGATCAGTGCATGATAGCCACGTGATCAGTGCATGATAGTCACGTGATCAGTACATGATCAGTCACGTGAAAAGTGCATGATCATTTTCGTGATCTGTGCATGATCAGTCACGTGACCAGTATATGGTAGCTACGTGATCATTGCATGACCAGCCACGTGAGCAGTGCAGGATAACCACGTGATGTGTGCATGATGAGTTACGTGAGCAGAGTATGATCAGCCACGTGAGCAGTGCATGATAGCCACGTGATGTGTGCATGGTCAGAAAGGTGAACAGTGTATGATCAGCCACGTGATCAGTGCATGATATCCAAGTGATCAGTGCATGATCAATCACGTGATCAGTGTATGATCAGCCCCGTGATCAGTGCATGATCAATTATGTGATCAGTGCATGATCAGTCATGTGAGCAGTACATGGTTGCTACGTGATCATTGCATGATCAGCCCCGTGAGCAGAGCATGATAGCCACGTGATCAGTGCATGATCAGTCACGTGATCAGTACATGATCAGTCACGTGAACAGTGCATGATCATTTTCGTGATCTGTGCATCATCAGTCACGTGACCAGTATATGGTAGCTACGTGATCATTGCATGATCAGCCACGTGAGCAGTGCATGATAGCCACGTGATGTGTGCATGATCAGTTACGTGAGCAGAGTATGATCAGCCACGTGAGCAGTGCATGATAGCCTCGTGATGTGTGCATGGTCAGACACGTGATCAGTGCATGATCAGTCAGGTGATCAATGCATGATCAGTCACGGGATCAGTGCATGATATCCAAGTGATCAGTGCATGATCAATCTCGGGATCAGTGTATGATCAGCCACGTGAACAGTGCATGCTCAGTCACGTGATCAGGGCCTGCTGAGCTGCGTGATTACTGTCTGCTCATCTGCTTGACAATTGCCAGCTGAGCTGCACGATTCCTGCCTGTCATCTCCTTGACAATTGCCACCTGTGCTGCCTAATTCCTGCCTACTCATATACTTGATTATTGCCAGCTGAGCAGCATGATTTCTCAGAGCTGAGTTCCATGATTATTGCCTGCTGACTGATTCCTGCTTACTCTGCTCTTTGTTCATTGCCTCCAGAGGCACATGATCAGTGTATGACACCAAACATGATCAGCACATGATCATTCACATGATCAATGCATGATAAGCCAGGTGATCAGTGCATGATCAATTACGTGATCAGTGCATGATCACTCATGTGACCAGTACATGGTAGCTGCGTGATCATTGCATGACCAGCCAAGTGAGCAGTGCATGATAGCCACGTGATCAGTGCAAGATCAGTCACGTGATCAGTGCATGATCAGCCAGGTTATCAGTGCATGATAGGCACGTGATCAGTGCATGATAGCCACGTGATCAGTGCATGATCAGTCACGTGATACGTGTGAGATCAGCCACATGATCAGTGCATGATATCCACGTGATCAGTGCATGATAGCCACGTGATCAATTCATGAGTAGTCATGTGATCTGTGCATGACCAGGCACGTGATCAGTTTATGATCAGCCACATGATCAGTGCAGGATAGCCACGTGATCAGTGCATGATCAGTCACGTGAACAGTGCATGATCAGTCACGTGATCAGTGCATGATCAGTCACGTAATCTGTGCATGACCAGGCACGTAATCAGTGTATGACCAGCCAAGTGATCAGTGCATGATATCCACATGATCACTGCATGATCAGTCACGAGAACAGTGTATGATCAGCCACGTGATCAGTGCATGATCAGCCACATGATCAGTGCATGATCAATTATGTGATCAGTGCATGATCAGTCACGTGACCAGTACATGGTAGCTACGTGATCATTGCATGATCAGCCACGTGATCAGTGCATGATAGCCACGAGATCAGTGCATTACCAGTCACGTGATCAGTGCATGATCAGTCACATGATCAGTGTATGATCATCCACGTGATCAGTGCATGTGGAGTCATGTAATCAATGCATGATAGCGCCGTGATCAGTGCACGATCAGTCCCGTGATGAGTGTATGATCAGCCAAGTGATCAGTGCAAGATAGCTACGTGATCAGTGCATGATCAGTCACATGATTAGTGCGTGATCAGCCACGTCATCAGTGCATGATAGCCACGTGATCAGTGCATGCGCAATCACGTGATCAGTGCATGAGAGCCAGGTGATCAGTGCATGATCAATCACGTGATAGGTGTTTGATCAGCCACGTGAACAGTGCATGCTCAGTCACGTGATTAGGGCCTGCTAAGCTGCGTGATTACTGTCTGCTCATCTGCTTGACAATTGCCAGCTGAGCTGCACAATTCCTGCCTGTCTTCGCCTTGACAATTGCCACCTTTGCTGCGTAATTCCTGCCTGCTCATCTACTTGATTATTGCCAGCTGAGCAGCATGGTTTCTCAGAGCTGAGTTGCATGATTATAGCCTGCTGACTGATTCCTGCCTACTCAGCTCTTTGTTCATTGCCTCCAGAGGCACATGATCAGTGTATGACAGCAAACATGATCAGCACATGATCAGTCACATGATCAATGCATGATAAGCCAGGTGATCAGTGCATGATCAATTAAGTGATCAGTGCATGATCTGTCATGTGACCAGTACATGGTAGCTGCGTGATCATTGCATGATCAGCCACGTGAGCAGTGCATGATAGCCACGTGATCCGTGCATGGTCAGTCACGTGATCAGTGCATGACCAGTCACGTGATCAGTGCACGATCAGCCACGTGATCAGTGCATGATCAATTATGTGATCATTGCATGATCCGTCACGTGACCAGTACATGGTAGCTACGTGATCATTGGATGATCAGCCACGTGATCAGTGCAGGATAGCCACGTGATAACTTCATGATTAGTCACGTGATCTGTACATGATCAGTTACGTGACATGTGTGTGATCAGCCACGTGATCCGAGCGTGATGAGCCACATGATCAGTGCAGGATCAATTACGAGATCAGTGCATGATCAGTCACGTGACCAGTACATGGTAGCTAGGTGATAATTGCATGATCAGCCATGTTATTAGTGCATGATAGCCAAGTGATCAGTGCATGATAGTCACGTGATCAGTGCATGATCAGTCACGTGATACGTGCGTGATCAGGCACGTGATCAGTGCATGATATCAGTGCATGATAGCCACGTGATCAGTGCATGATAGCCACGTGATCAGTGCATGATAAGTCACGTGATACGTGTGTGATCAGCCACGTGATCAGTGCATGATAGCAACGTGATCAGTGCATGATCAGTCACGTGATACGTGTGTGAGCAGCCACCTGATCAGTGCATGATATCCACGTGATCAGTTCATGATATCCACGTGATCAGTGCATGATGAGCCACGTGATCAGTGCAGGATCAATTACTTGATCAGTGCATGATCAGTCACGTGACCAGTAAATAGTTGCAACGTGATCATTGCGTGATGAGCCACGTGAGTAGAGCATGAGTGCCCCGTGATCAGTGCATGATCAGTCACGTGATCAGTGCATGATCAGTCATGTAATCTGTGCATGACCAGGCACGTGAATAGTGTATGACATTCCAAGTGATCAGTGCATTATAGCCACGTGATCAGTGCATGATCAGTCACGAGATCAGTGTATGATCAGCCACGTGATCAGTGCATGATCAGCCACATGATCAGTGCATGATCAATTACGTGCTCAGTGCATGATCAGTCACGTGACCAGTACATGGTAGCTACGTGATCATTGCATAATCAGCCACGTGAGACGTGCATGATAGCCACGAGATCAGTGCATGACCAGTAACGAGATCAGTGCATGATAAGTCACCTGATCAGTGCATGATCAATTACGTGATCAGTGCATGATCACTCACGTGACCAGTACATGGTAGCTACGTGATCACTGCATGATCAGCCACGTGAGCAGTGCATGATAGCCACGTGATCAGTGCATGATAAGTTTCAGGAGCAGAGTATGATCAGCCACTTGATCAGTGCATGATAGCCTCGTGATCAGTGCATGATCAGTCAAGTGATCAGTGCGTGAACAGTCACGTGATCAGTGCATGATGAGCCACGTGATCAGTGCAGGATCAATTACGTGATCAGTGCATGATCAGTCACGTGACCAGTTCATGGTTCTACGTGATCATTGCATGATCAGCCACGTGAGCAGGGCATGATAGCCACGTGGTCAGTGCATGATCAGTCACATGATCACTGCATGAACAGTCACGTGAACAGTGCCTGATAAGTCACCTGATCAGTGCATGATCAATTACGTAATCAGTGCATGATCACTCACGTCACCAGTACATGGTAGCTACGTGATCATTGCATGATCAGCCACGTGAGCAGTGCATGATAGCCACGTGATAACTGCATGATGTGTCACATGATCAGTGTATGATCATCCACGTTATCAGTGCATGGGCAGTTATGTGATCAGTGCATGATATAGACTTGATCAGTGCATGAACAGTCTCGTGATCATTGCATGATCAGCCACGTGATCAGTGCATGATATCCAAGTGATCAGTGCATGATCAATCACGTGATCAGTGTATGATCAGCCCCGTGATCAGTGCATGATCAATTATGTGATCAGTGCATGATCAGTCATGTGAGCAGTACATGGTTGCTACGTGATCATTGCATGATCAGCCCCGTGAGCAGAGCATGATAGCCACGTGATCAGTGCATGATCAGTCACGTGATCAGTACATGATCAGTCACGTGAACAGTGCATGATCATTTTCGTGATCTGTGCATCATCAGTCACGTGACCAGTATATGGTAGCTACGTGATCATTGCATGACCAGCCACGTGAGCAGTGCATGATAGCCACGTGATGTGTGCATGATCAGTTATGTGAGCAGAGTATGTTCAGCCACGTGAGCAGTGCATGATAGCCACGTGATGTGTGCATGGTCAGACACGTGATCAGTGCATGATCAGTCACGTGATCAATGCATGATCAGTCACGGGATCAGTGCATGATATCCAAGTGATCAGTGCATGATCAATCTCGGGATCAGTGTATGATCAGCCACGTGAACAGTGCATGCTCAGTCACGTGATCAGGGCCTGCTGAGCTGCGTGATTACTGTCTGCTCATCTGCTTGACAATTGCCAGCTGAGCTGCATGATTCCTGCCTGTCATCTCCTTGACAATTGCCACCTGTGCTGCCTAATTCCTGCCTACTCATATACTTGATTATTGCCAGCTGAGCAGCATGATTTCTCAGAGCTGAGTTCCATGATTATTGCCTGCTGACTGATTCCTGCCTACTCTGCTCTTTGTTCATTGCCTCCAGAGGCACATGATCAGTGTATGACACCAAACATGATCAGCACATGATCAGTCACATGATCAATGCATGATAAGCCAGGTGATCAGTGCATGATCAATTACGTGATCAGTGCATGATCTGTCATGTGACCAGTACATGGTAGCTGCGTGATCATTGCATGATCAGCCACGTGAGCAGTGCATGATAGCCACGTGATCCGTGCATGGTCAGTCACGTGATCAGTGCGTGACCAGTCACGTGATCAGTGCACGATCAGCCACGTGATCAGTGCATGATCAATTATGTGATCATTGCATGATCCGTCACGTGACCAGTACATGGTAGCTACGTGATCATTGGATGATCAGCCACGTGATCAGTGCAGGATAGCCACGTGATAACTTCATGATTAGTCACGTGATCTGTACATGATCAGTTACGTGACATGTGTGTGATCAGCCACGTGATCCGAGCGTGATGAGCCACATGATCAGTGCAGGATCAATTACGAGATCA
Source organism: Bos javanicus (assembly GCF_032452875.1). NCBI lineage: Eukaryota > Metazoa > Chordata > Mammalia > Artiodactyla > Bovidae > Bos > Bos javanicus. Next base: position 907,115 of record NC_083895.1, on the reverse strand, counting down.
GTGCATGATCAGTCACGTGACCAGTACATGGTAGCTAGGTGATAATTGCATGATCAGCCATGTTATTAGTGCATGATAGCCAAGTGATCAGTGCATGATAGTCACGTGATCAGTGCATGATCAGTCACGTGATACGTGCGTGATCAGGCACGTGATCAGTGCATGATATCAGTGCATGATAGCCACGTGATCAGTGCATGATAGCCACGTGATCAGTGCATGATCAGTCACGTGATACGTGTGTGATCAGCCACGTGATCAGTGCATGATAGCAACGTGATCAGTGCATGATCAGTCACGTGATACGTGTGTGAGCAGCCACCTGATCAGTGCATGATATCCACGTGATCAGTTCATGATATCCACGTGATCAGTGCATGATGAGCCACGTGATCAGTGCAGGATCAATTACTTGATCAGTGCATGATCAGTCACGTGACCAGTAAATAGTTGCAACGTGATCATTGCGTGATGAGCCACGTGAGTAGAGCATGATAGCCACGTGATCAGTGCATGATCAGTCATGTGATCCGTACATGATCAGTCACGAGAACAGTGCATGATCATTTACGTGATCTGTGCATGATCAGTCACATGACCAGTAGATGGTCGCTACGTGATCATTCCATGACGAGCCACGTGAGCAGTGCATGATAGCCACATGATGTGTGCATGATCAGTTACATGAGCACAGGATGATCAGCCACGTGATCAGTGCATGAGTGCCCCGTGATCAGTGCATGATCAGTCACGTGATCACTGCATGATCAGTCACGAGAACAGTGTATGATCAGCCACGTGATCAGTGCATGATCAGTCACGGGACCAGTACATGGTAGCTACGTGATCATTGCATGATCAGCCACGTGAGACGTGCATGATAGCCACGAGATCAGTGCATGACCAGTCACGAGATCAGTGCATGATCAGTCACGTGAACAGTGCATGATAAGTCACCTGATCAGTGCATGATCAATTACGTGATCAGTGCATGATCACTCACGTGACCAGTACATGGTAGCTACGTGATCATTGCATGATCAGCCACGTGAGACGTGCATGATAGCCACGAGATCAGTGCATGACCAGTCACGAGATCAGTGCATGATCAGTTTCGGGAGCAGAGTATGATCAGCCACTTGATCAGTGTATGATAGCCACGTGATCAGTGCATGATCAGTCAAGTGATCAGTGCGTGAACAGTCACGTGATCAGTGCATGATGAGCCACGTGATCAGTGCAGGATCAATTACGTGATCAGTGCATGATCAGTCACGTGACCAGTTCATGGTTCTACGTGATCATTGCATGATCAGCCACGTGAGACGTGCATGATAGCCACGTGGTCAGTGCATGATCAGTCACAGGATCACTGCATGAACAGTCACGTGAACAGTGCCTGATAAATCACCTGATCAGTGCATGATCAATTACGTAATCAGTGCATGATCACTCACGTCACCAGTACATGGTAGCTACGTGATCATTGCATGATCAGCCACGTGAGCAGTGCATGATAGCCACGTGATAACTGCATGATGTGTCACATGATCAGTGTATGATCATCCACGTTATCAGTGCATGGGCAGTTATGTGATCAGTGCATGATATAGACTTTATCAGTGCATGAACAGTCTCGTGATCATTGCATGATCAGCCACGTGATCAGTGCATGAGTGCCCCGTGATCAGTGCATGATCAGTCCCGTGATCAGTGCATGATCAGTCATGTAATCTGTGCATGACCAGGCACGTGAATAGTGTATGACATTCCAAGTGATCAGTGCATTATAGCCACGTGATCACTGCATGATCAGTCACGAGATCAGTGTATGATCATCCACGTGATCAGTGCATGTGGAGTCATGTAATCAATGCATGATAACGCCGTGATCAGTGCACGATCAGTCCCGTGATGAGTGTATGATCAGCCAAGTGATCAGTGCAAGATAGCTACGTGATCAGTGCATGATCAGTCACATGATTAGTGCGTGATCAGCCACGTCATCAGTGCATGATAGCCACGTGATCAGTGCATACAATTACGTGATCAGTGCATGGGCAATCACGTGATCAGTGCATGAGAGCCAGGTGATCAGTGCATGATCAATCACGTGATAGGTGTTTGATCAGCCACGTGAACAGTGCATGCTCAGTCACGTGATTAGGGCCTGCTAAGCTGCGTGATTACTGTCTGCTCATCTGCTTGACAATTGCCAGCTGAGCTGCACAATTCCTGCCTGTCATCTCCTTGACAATTGCCACCTTTGCTGCGTAATTCCTGCCTGCTCATCTACTTGATTATTGCCAGCTGAGCAGCATGGTTTCTCAGAGCTGAGTTGCATGATTATAGCCTGCTGACTGATTCCTGCCTACTCAGGTCTATGTTCATTGCCTTCAGAGGCACATGAACAGTGTATGACACCAAACATGATCAGCACATGATCAGTCACATGATCAATGCGTGATAAGCCAGGTGATCAGTGCATGATCAATTACGTGATCAGTGCATGATCTGTCATGTGACCAGTACATGGTAGCTGCGTGATCATTGCATGATCAGCCACGTGAGCAGTGCATGATAGCCACGTGATCCGTGCATGGTCAGTCACGTGATCAGTGCATGACCAGTCACGTGATCAGTGCACGATCAGCCACGTGATCAGTGCATGATCAATTATGTGATCATTGCATGATCCGTCACGTGACCAGTACATGGTAGCTACGTGATCATTGGATGATCAGCCACGTGATCAGTGCAGGATAGCCACGTGATAACTTCATGATTAGTCACGTGATCTGTACATGATCAGTTACGTGACATGTGTGTGATCAGCCACGTGATCCGAGCGTGATGAGCCACGTGATCCGTGCATGGTCAGTCACGTGATCAGTGCATGACCAGTCACGTGATCAGTGCACGATCAGCCACATGATCAGTGCAGGATCAATTACGAGATCAGTGCATGATCAGTCACGTGACCAGTACATGGTAGCTAGGTGATAATTGCATGATCAGCCATGTTATTAGTGCATGATAGCCAAGTGATCAGTGCATGATAGTCACGTGATCAGTGCATGATCAGTCACGTGATACGTGCGTGATCAGGCACGTGATCAGTGCATGATATCAGTGCATGATAGCCACGTGATCAGTGCATGATAGCCACGTGATCAGTGCATGATCAGTCACGTGATATGTGTGTGAGCAGCCACCTGATCAGTGCATGATATCCACGTGATCAGTTCATGATATCCACGTGATCAGTGCATGATGAGCCACGTGATCAGTGCAGGATCAATTACTTGATCAGTGCATGATCAGTCACGTGACCAGTAAATAGTTGCAACGTGATCATTGCGTGATGAGCCACGTGAGTAGAGCATGATAGCCCCGTGATCAGTGCATGATCAGTCAGGTGATCAGTACATGATCAGTCACGTGAACAGTGCATGATCATTTACGTGATCTGTGCATGATCAGTCACATGACCAGTAGATGGTCGCTACGTGATCATTCCATGACGAGCCACGTGAGCAGTGCATGATAGCCACATGATGTGTGCATGATCAGTTACATGAGCACAGGATGATCAGCCACGTGATCAGTGCATGAGTGCCCCGTGATCAGTGCATGATCAGTCACGTGATCAGTGCATGATCAGTCATGTAATCTGTGCATGACCAGGCACGTGAATAGTGTATGACATTCCAAGTGATCAGTGCATTATAGCCACGTGATCACTGCATGATCAGTCACGAGATCAGTGTATGATCAGCCACGTGATCAGTGCATGATAAATCACCTGATCAGTGCATGATCAATTACGTGATCAGTGCATGATCACTCACGTGACCAGTACATGGTAGCTACGTGATCATTGCATGATCAGCCACGTGAGCAGTGCATGATAGCCACGTGATCAGTGCATGATCAGTTTCAGGAGCAGAGTATGATCAGCCACTTGATCAGTGCATGATAGCCACGTGATCAGTGCATGATCAGTCAAGTGATCAGTGCGTGAACAGTCACGTGATCAGTGCATGATGAGCCACGTGATCAGTGCAGGATCAATTACGTGATCAGTGCATGGTCAGTCACGTGACCAGTTCATGGTTCTACGTGATCATTGCATGATCAGCCACGTGAGCAGTGCATGATAGCCACGTGGTCAGTGCATGATCAGTCACATGATCACTGCATGAACAGTCACGTGAACAGTGCCTGATAAGTCACCTGATCAGTGCATGATCAATTACGTAATCAGTGCATGATCACTCACGTCACCAGTACATGGTAGCTACGTGATCATTGCATGATCAGCCACGTGAGCAGTGCATGATAGCCACGTGATAACTGCATGATGTGTCACATGATCAGTGTATGATCATCCACGTTATCAGTGCATGGGCAGTTATGTGATCAGTGCATGATATAGACTTGATCAGTGCATGAACAGTCTCGTGATCATTGCATGATCAGCCACGTGATCAGTGCATGATATCCAAGTGATCAGTGCATGATCAATCACGTGATCAGTGTATGATCAGCCCCGTGATCAGTGCATGATCAATTATGTGATCAGTGCATGATCAGTCATGTGAGCAGTACATGGTTGCTACGTGATCATTGCATGATCAGCCCCGTGAGCAGAGCATGATAGCCACGTGATCAGTGCATGATCAGTCACGTGATCAGTACATGATCAGTCACGTGAACAGTGCATGATCATTTTCGTGATCTGTGCATCATCAGTCACGTGACCAGTATATGGTAGCTACGTGATCATTGCATGACCAGCCACGTGAGCAGTGCATGATAGCCAGGTGATGTGTGCATGATCAGTTACGTGAGCAGAGTATGTTCAGCCACGTGAGCAGTGCATGATAGCCACGTGATGTGTGCATGGTCAGACACGTGATCAGTGCATGATCAGTCACGTGATCAATGCATGATCAGTCACGGGATCAGTGCATGATATCCAAGTGATCAGTGCATGATCAATCTCGGGATCAGTGTATGATCAGCCACGTGAACAGTGCATGCTCAGTCACGTGATCAGGGCCTGCTGAGCTGCGTGATTACTGTCTGCTCATCTCCTTGACAATTGCCAGCTGAGCTGCACGATTCCTGCCTGTCATCTCCTTGACAATTGCCACCTGTGCTGCCTAATTCCTGCCTACTCATATACTTGATTATTGCCAGCTGAGCAGCATGATTTCTCAGAGCTGAGTTCCATGATTATTGCCTGCTGACTGATTCCTGCCTACTCTGCTCTTTGTTCATTGCCTCCAGAGGCACATGATCAGTGTATGACACCAAACATGATCAGCACATGATCAGTCACATGATCAATGCATGATAAGCCAGGTGATCAGTGCATGATCAATTACGTGATCAGTGCATGATCTGTCATGTGACCAGTACATGGTAGCTGCGTGATCATTGCATGATCAGCCACGTGAGCAGTGCATGATAGCCACGTGATCCGTGCATGGTCAGTCACGTGATCAGTGCGTGACCAGTCACGTGATCAGTGCACGATCAGCCACGTGATCAGTGCATGATCAATTATGTGATCATTGCATGATCCGTCACGTGACCAGTACATGGTAGCTACGTGATCATTGGATGATCAGCCACGTGATCAGTGCAGGATAGCCACGTGATAACTTCATGATTAGTCACGTGATCTGTACATGATCAGTTACGTGACATGTGTGTGATCAGCCACGTGATCCGAGCGTGATGAGCCACATGATCAGTGCAGGATCAATTACGAGATCAGTGCATGATCAGTCACGTGACCAGTACATGGTAGCTAGGTGATAATTGCATGATCAGCCATGTTATTAGTGCATGATAGCCAAGTGATCAGTGCATGATAGTCACGTGATCAGTGCATGATCAGTCACGTGATACGTGCGTGATCAGGCACGTGATCAGTGCATGATATCAGTGCATGATAGCCACGTGATCAGTGCATGATAGCCACGTGATCAGTGCATGATCAGTCACGTGATACGTGTGTGATCAGCCACGTGATCAGTGCATGATAGCAACGTGATCAGTGCATGATCAGTCACGTGATACGTGTGTGAGCAGCCACCTGATCAGTGCATGATATCCACGTGATCAGTTCATGATATCCACGTGATCAGTGCATGATGAGCCACGTGATCAGTGCAGGATCAATTACTTGATCAGTGCATGATCAGTCACGTGACCAGTAAATAGTTGCAACGTGATCATTGCGTGATGAGCCACGTGAGTAGAGCATGATAGCCACGTGATCAGTGCATGATCAGTCATGTGATCCGTACATGATCAGTCACGAGAACAGTGCATGATCATTTACGTGATCTGTGCATGATCAGTCACATGACCAGTAGATGGTCGCTACGTGATCATTCCATGACGAGCCACGTGAGCAGTGCATGATAGCCACATGATGTGTGCATGATCAGTTACATGAGCACAGGATGATCAGCCACGTGATCAGTGCATGAGTGCCCCGTGATCAGTGCATGATCAGTCACATGATCACTGCATGATCAGTCACGAGAACAGTGTATGATCAGCCACGTGATCAGTGCATGATCAGTCACGTGACCAGTACATGGTAGCTACGTGATCATTGCATGATCAGCCACGTGAGACGTGCATGATAGCCACGAGATCAGTGCATGACCAGTCACGAGATCAGTGCATGATCAGTCACGTGAACAGTGCATGATAAGTCACCTGATCAGTGCATGATCAATTACGTGATCAGTGCATGATCACTCACGTGACCAGTACATGGTAGCTACGTGATCATTGCATGATCAGCCACGTGAGACGTGCATGATAGCCACGAGATCAGTGCATGACCAGTCACGAGATCAGTGCATGATCAGTTTCGGGAGCAGAGTATGATCAGCCACTTGATCAGTGTATGATAGCCACGTGATCAGTGCATGATCAGTCAAGTGATCAGTGCGTGAACAGTCACGTGATCAGTGCATGATGAGCCACGTGATCAGTGCAGGATCAATTACGTGATCAGTGCATGATCAGTCACGTGACCAGTTCATGGTTCTACGTGATCATTGCATGATCAGCCACGTGAGACGTGCATGATAGCCACGTGGTCAGTGCATGATCAGTCACAGGATCACTGCATGAACAGTCACGTGAACAGTGCCTGATAAATCACCTGATCAGTGCATGATCAATTACGTAATCAGTGCATGATCACTCACGTCACCAGTACATGGTAGCTACGTGATCATTGCATGATCAGCCACGTGAGCAGTGCATGATAGCCACGTGATAACTGCATGATGTGTCACATGATCAGTGTATGATCATCCACGTTATCAGTGCATGGGCAGTTATGTGATCAGTGCATGATATAGACTTTATCAGTGCATGAACAGTCTCGTGATCATTGCATGATCAGCCACGTGATCAGTGCATGAGTGCCCCGTGATCAGTGCATGATCAGTCCCGTGATCAGTGCATGATCAGTCATGTAATCTGTGCATGACCAGGCACGTGAATAGTGTATGACATTCCAAGTGATCAGTGCATTATAGCCACGTGATCACTGCATGATCAGTCACGAGATCAGTGTATGATCATCCACGTGATCAGTGCATGTGGAGTCATGTAATCAATGCATGATAACGCCGTGATCAGTGCACGATCAGTCCCGTGATGAGTGTATGATCAGCCAAGTGATCAGTGCAAGATAGCTACGTGATCAGTGCATGATCAGTCACATGATTAGTGCGTGATCAGCCACGTCATCAGTGCATGATAGCCACGTGATCAGTGCATACAATTACGTGATCAGTGCATGGGCAATCACGTGATCAGTGCATGAGAGCCAGGTGATCAGTGCATGATCAATCACGTGATAGGTGTTTGATCAGCCACGTGAACAGTGCATGCTCAGTCACGTGATTAGGGCCTGCTAAGCTGCGTGATTACTGTCTGCTCATCTGCTTGACAATTGCCAGCTGAGCTGCACAATTCCTGCCTGTCATCTCCTTGACAATTGCCACCTTTGCTGCGTAATTCCTGCCTGCTCATCTACTTGATTATTGCCAGCTGAGCAGCATGGTTTCTCAGAGCTGAGTTGCATGATTATAGCCTGCTGACTGATTCCTGCCTACTCAGGTCTATGTTCATTGCCTTCAGAGGCACATGAACAGTGTATGACACCAAACATGATCAGCACATGATCAGTCACATGATCAATGCATGATAAGCCAGGTGATCAGTGCATGATCAATTACGTGATCAGTGCATGATCTGTCATGTGACCAGTACATGGTAGCTGCGTGATCATTGCATGATCAGCCACGTGAGCAGTGCATGATAGCCACGTGATCCGTGCATGGTCAGTCACGTGATCAGTGCATGACCAGTCACGTGATCAGTGCACGATCAGCCACGTGATCAGTGCATGATCAATTATGTGATCATTGCATGATCCGTCACGTGACCAGTACATGGTAGCTACGTGATCATTGGATGATCAGCCACGTGATCAGTGCAGGATAGCCACGTGATAACTTCATGATTAGTCACGTGATCTGTACATGATCAGTTACGTGACATGTGTGTGATCAGCCACGTGATCCGAGCGTGATGAGCCACATGATCAGTGCAGGATCAATTACGAGATCAGTGCATGATCAGTCACGTGACCAGTACATGGTAGCTAGGTGATAATTGCATGATCAGCCATGTTATTAGTGCATGATAGCCAAGTGATCAGTGCATGATAGTCACGTGATCAGTGCATGATCAGTCACGTGATACGTGCGTGATCAGGCACGTGATCAGTGCATGATATCAGTGCATGATAGCCACGTGATCAGTGCATGATAGCCACGTGATCAGTGCATGATCAGTCACGTGATATGTGTGTGAGCAGCCACCTGATCAGTGCATGATATCCACGTGATCAGTTCATGATATCCACGTGATCAGTGCATGATGAGCCACGTGATCAGTGCAGGATCAATTACTTGATCAGTGCATGATCAGTCACGTGACCAGTAAATAGTTGCAACGTGATCATTGCGTGATGAGCCACGTGAGTAGAGCATGATAGCCCCGTGATCAGTGCATGATCAGTCAGGTGATCAGTACATGATCAGTCACGTGAACAGTGCATGATCATTTACGTGATCTGTGCATGATCAGTCACATGACCAGTAGATGGTCGCTACGTGATCATTCCATGACGAGCCACGTGAGCAGTGCATGATAGCCACATGATGTGTGCATGATCAGTTACATGAGCACAGGATGATCAGCCACGTGATCAGTGCATGAGTGCCCCGTGATCAGTGCATGATCAGTCACGTGATCAGTGCATGATCAGTCATGTAATCTGTGCATGACCAGGCACGTGAATAGTGTATGACATTCCAAGTGATCAGTGCATTATAGCCACGTGATCACTGCATGATCAGTCACGAGATCAGTGTATGATCAGCCACGTGATCAGTGCATGATAAATCACCTGATCAGTGCATGATCAATTACGTGATCAGTGCATGATCACTCACGTGACCAGTACATGGTAGCTACGTGATCATTGCATGATCAGCCACGTGAGCAGTGCATGATAGCCACGTGATCAGTGCATGATCAGTTTCAGGAGCAGAGTATGATCAGCCACTTGATCAGTGCATGATAGCCACGTGATCAGTGCATGATCAGTCAAGTGATCAGTGCGTGAACAGTCACGTGATCAGTGCATGATGAGCCACGTGATCAGTGCAGGATCAATTACGTGATCAGTGCATGGTCAGTCACGTGACCAGTTCATGGTTCTACGTGATCATTGCATGATCAGCCACGTGAGCAGTGCATGATAGCCACGTGGTCAGTGCATGATCAGTCACATGATCACTGCATGAACAGTCACGTGAACAGTGCCTGATAAGTCACCTGATCAGTGCATGATCAATTACGTAATCAGTGCATGATCACTCACGTCACCAGTACATGGTAGCTACGTGATCATTGCATGATCAGCCACGTGAGCAGTGCATGATAGCCACGTGATAACTGCATGATGTGTCACATGATCAGTGTATGATCATCCACGTTATCAGTGCATGGGCAGTTATGTGATCAGTGCATGATATAGACTTGATCAGTGCATGAACAGTCTCGTGATCATTGCATGATCAGCCACGTGATCAGTGCATGATATCCAAGTGATCAGTGCATGATCAATCACGTGATCAGTGTATGATCAGCCCCGTGATCAGTGCATGATCAATTATGTGATCAGTGCATGATCAGTCATGTGAGCAGTACATGGTTGCTACGTGATCATTGCATGATCAGCCCCGTGAGCAGAGCATGATAGCCACGTGATCAGTGCATGATCAGTCACGTGATCAGTACATGATCAGTCACGTGAACAGTGCATGATAATTTTCGTGATCTGTGCATCATCAGTCACGTGACCAGTATATGGTAGCTACGTGATCATTGCATGACCAGCCACGTGAGCAGTGCATGATAGCCAGGTGATGTGTGCATGATCAGTTACGTGAGCAGAGTATGTTCAGCCACGTGAGCAGTGCATGATAGCCACGTGATGTGTGCATGGTCAGACACGTGATCAGTGCATGATCAGTCACGTGATCAATGCATGATCAGTCACGGGATCAGTGCATGATATCCAAGTGATCAGTGCATGATCAATCTCGGGATCAGTGTATGATCAGCCACGTGAACAGTGCATGCTCAGTCACGTGATCAGGGCCTGCTGAGCTGCGTGATTACTGTCTGCTCATCTCCTTGACAATTGCCAGCTGAGCTGCACGATTCCTGCCTGTCATCTCCTTGACAATTGCCACCTGTGCTGCCTAATTCCTGCCTACTCATATACTTGATTATTGCCAGCTGAGCAGCATGATTTCTCAGAGCTGAGTTCCATGATTATTGCCTGCTGACTGATTCCTGCTTACTCTGCTCTTTGTTCATTGCCTCCAGAGGCACATGATCAGTGTATGACACCAAACATGATCAGCACATGATCATTCACATGATCAATGCATGATAAGCCAGGTGATCAGTGCATGATCAATTACGTGATCAGTGCATGATCACTCATGTGACCAGTACATGGTAGCTGCGTGATCATTGCATGACCAGCCAAGTGAGCAGTGCATGATAGCCACGTGATCAGTGCAAGATCAGTCACGTGATCAGTGCATGATCAGCCAGGTTATCAGTGCATGATAGGCACGTGATCAGTGCATGATAGCCACGTGATCAGTGCATGATCAGTCACATGATACGTGTGAGCTCAGCCACATGATCAGTGCATGATATCCACGTGATCAGTGCATGATAGCCACGTGATCAATTCATGAGTAGTCATGTGATCTGTGCATGACCAGGCACGTGATCAGTTTATGATCAACCACGTGATCAGTGCAGGATAGCCACGTGATCAGTGCATGATCAGTCACGTGAACAGTGCATGATCAGTCAGGTGATCAGTGTATGATCACCCACGTGATCAATGCATGATCAATTACGTGATCAGTGCATGATCAGTCACGTGACCAGTACATTGTAGCTATGTGATCATTGTATGGTCAGCCACGTGAGTAGTGCATGATAGCCACGTGATCAGTGCATTATCAGTCACGTGATCAGTGCATGATCAGTCACGTAATCTGTGCATGACCAGGCACGTAATCAGTGTATTACCAGCCAATTGATCAGTGCATGATAGCCACATGATCACTGCATGATCAGTCACGAGAACAGTGTATGATCAGTCACGTGATCAGTGCATGATCACTCACGTGAACAGTGCATGATAAGTCACCTGATCAGTGCATGATCAATTACGTGATCAGTGCATGATCTGTTTGGTGAGCAGAGTATGATCAGCCACTTGATCAGTGCATGATAGCCACGTGATCACTGCATGATCTGTCACATGATCAGTGTATGATAATATGTGTGATCAGTGCATGGGCAGTCATGTGATCACTGCATGATATAGACTTGATCAGTGCATGATCAGTCTCGTGATCAGTGCATGATCAACCACGGGATCACTGCACGATAGCCAGGTAATGAGTGCATGGTAGCCAGATGATCAGTGCATTATCAGTCACGTGATCACTGCATGATCAGTCACGAGAACAGTGTATGATCAGCCACGTGATCAGTGCATGATCAGTCACGTGACCAGTACATGGTAGCTACGTGATCATTGCATGATCAGCCACGTGAGACGTGCATGATAGCCACGAGATCAGTGCAAGACCAGTCACGAGATCAGTGCATGATCAGTCACGTGAACAGTGCATGATAAGTCACCTGATCAGTGCATGATCAATTACGTGATCAGTGCATGATCACTCACGTGACCAGTACATGGTAGCTACGTGATCATTGCATGATCAGCCACGTGAGACGTGCATGATAGCCACGAGATCAGTGCATGACCAGTCACGAGATCAGTGCATGATCAGTCACGTGAACAGTGCATGATAAGTCACCTGATCAGTGCATGATCAATTACGTGATCAGTGCATGATCACTCACGTGACCAGTACATGGTAGCTACGTGATCATTGCATGATCAGCCACGTGAGCAGTGCATGATAGCCATGTGATCAGTGCATGATCAGTTTCGGGAGCAGAGTATGATCAGCCACTTGATCAGTGCATGATAGCCACGTGATCAGTGCATGATCAGTCAAGTTATGAGTGCGTGAACAGTCACGTGATCAGTGCATGATGAGACACGTGATCAGTGCAGGATCAATTACGTGATCAGTGCATGATCAGTCACGTGACCAGTTCATGGTTCTACGTGATCATTGCATGATCAGCCACGTGAGCAGTGCATGATAGCCACGTGGTCAGTGCATGATCAGTCACATGATCACTGCATGAACAGTCACGTGAACAGTGCCTGATAAGTCACCTGATCAGTGCATGATCAATTACGTAATCAGTGCATGATCACTCACGTCACCAGTACATGGTAGCTACGTGATCATTGCATGATCAGCCACGTGAGCAGTGCATGATAGCCACGTGATAACTGCATGATGTGTCACATGATCAGTGTATGATCATCCACGTTATCAGTGCATGGGCAGTTATGTGATCAGTGCATGATATAGACTTGATCAGTGCATGAACAGTCTCGTGATCATTGCATGATCAGCCACGTGATCAGTGCATGAGTGCCCCGTGATCAGTGCATGATCAGTCACGTGATCAGTGCATGATCAGTCATGTAATCTGTGCATGACCAGGCACGAGAATAGTGTATGACATTCCAAGTGATCAGTGCATTATAGCCACGTGATCAGTGCATGATCAGTCACGAGATCAGTGTATGATCAGCCACGTGATCAGTGCATGATCAGCCACATGATCAGTGCATGATCAATTACGTGCTCAGTGCATGATCAGTCACGTGACCAGTACATGGTAGCTACGTGATCATTGCATGATCAGCCACGTGAGACGTGCATGATAGCCACGAGATCAGTGCATGACCAGTCACGAGATCAGTGCATGATCAGTCACGTGAACAGTGCATGATAAGTCACCTGATCAGTGCATGATCAATTACGTGATCAGTGCATGATCACTCACGTGACCAGTACATGGTAGCTATGTGATCATTGCATGATCAGCCACGTGAGCAGTGCATGATAGCCACGTGATCAGTGCATGATCAGTTTCGGGAGCAGAGTATGATCAGCCACTTGATCAGTGCATGATAGCCACGTGATCAGTGCATGATCAGTCAAGTGATCAGTGCGTGAACAGTCACATGATCAGTGCATGATGAGCCACGTGATCAGTGCAGGATCAATTACGTGATCAGTGCATGATCAGTCACGTGACCAGTTCATGGTTCTACGTGATCATTGCATGATCAGCCACGTGAGCAGTGCATGATAGCCACGTGGTCAGTGCATGATCAGTCACATGATCACTGCATGAACAGTCACGTGAACAGTGCCTGATAAGTCACCTGATCAGTGCATGATCAATTACGTAATCAGTGCATGATCACTCACGTCACCAGTACATGGTAGCTACGTGATCATTGCATGATCAGCCACGTGAGCAGTGCATGATAGCCACGTGATAACTGCATGATGTGTCACATGATCAGTGTATGATCATCCACGTTATCAGTGCATGGGCAGTTATGTGATCAGAGCATGATATAGACTTGATCAGTGCATGATCAGTCTCGTGGTCATTGCATGATCAGCCACGTGATCAGTGCATGATAGCCACGTGATCAGTGCATGATCAGTCACGTGATCAGTGCATGATCAGTCACGTGATCAGTGCATGATCAGTTACGTGATCAGTGCATGATCAGTCACGTGACCAGTGCATGGTAGCTACGTGATCAGTGCATGATCAGCCACGTGATCAGTGCATGATAGCCACGTGATCAGTGCATGATCAGTCACGTGATCAGTGTATGATCAGCCACGTGATCAGTGCATGATAGCCACGTGATCAGTGCATGATCAGCCACGTGATCAGTGCATGATCAGCCACGTGATCAGTGCATGATATCCACGTGATCAGTGCATGATCAGTCACGTGATCAGTGCATGATCAGCCACGTGATCAGTGCATGATCAATTACGTGATCAGTGCATGATCAGTCACGTGACCAGTACATGGTTGCTACGTGATCATTGCATGATCAGCCACGTGAGCAGTGCATGATAGCCACGTGATCAGTGCATGATCAGTCACGTGATCAGTGCATGATCAGTCACGTGATCAGTGCATGATCATTTACGTGATCAGTGCATGATCAGTCACGTGACCAGTATATGGTAGCTACGTGATCATTGCATGATCAGCCACGTGAGCAGTGCATGATAGCCACGTGATCAGTGCATGATCAGTTACGTGATCAGTGTATGATCAGCCACGTGATCAGTGCATGATAGCCACGTGATCAGTGCATGATCAGCCACGTGATCAGTGCATGATCAGTCACGTGATCAGTGCATGATCAGCCACGTGATCAGTGCATGATATCCAAGTGATCAGTGCATGATCAATCACGTGATCAGTGTATGATCAGCCACGTGAACAGTGCATGCTCAGTCACGTGATCAGGGCCTGCTGAGCTGCGTGATTACTGTCTGCTCATCTGCTTGACAATTGCCAGCTGAGCTGCACGATTCCTGCCTGTCATCTGCTTGACAATTGCCACCTGTGCTGCGTAATTCCTGCCTGCTCATATGCTTGATTATTGCCAGCTGAGCAGCATGATTTCTCAGAGCTGAGTTCCATGATTATTGCCTGCTGACTGATTCGTGCCTACTCAGCTCTTTGTTCATTGCCTCCAGAGGCACATGATCAGTGTATGATAGCAAACATGATCAGCACATGATCAGTCACATGATCAATGCATGATAAGCCACGTGATCAGTGCATGATCAATCACGTGATCAGTGCATGATCAGTCATGTGATCAGTGCATGGTAGCTGCGTGATCAGTGCATGATCAGCCACGTGAGCAGTGCATGATAGCCACGTGATCAGTGCATGATCAGTCACGTGATCAGTGCATGATCAGCCACGTGATCAGTGCATGATCAGTCACGTGATCAGTGCATGATAGCCACGTGATCAGTGCATGATCAGTCACGTGATACGTGTGAGATCAGCCACGTGATCAGTGCATGATAGCCACGTGATCAGTGCATGATAGCCACGTGATCAGTGCATGATAGTCACGTGATCAGTGCATGATCAGTCACGTGATCAGTGCATGATCAGCCACGTGATCAGTGCATGATAGCCACGTGATCAGTGCATGATCAGTCACGTGATCAGTGCATGATCAGTCACGTGATCAGTGCATGATCAGCCACGTGATCAGTGCATGATCAATCACGTGATCAGTGCATGATCAGTCACGTGATCAGTACATTGTAGCTACGTGATCAGTGCATGATCAGCCACGTGATCAGTGCATGATAGCCACGTGATCAGTGCATGATCAGTCACGTGATCAGTGCATGATCAGTCACGTGATCAGTGCATGATCAGCCACGTGATCAGTGCATGATAGCCACGTGATCAGTGCATGATCAGTCACGTGATCAGTGCATGATCAGTCACGTGATCAGTGCATGATCACCACGTGATCAGTGCATGATCAGTCACGTGATCAGTGCATGATCAGCCACGTGATCAGTGCATGATCAGTCACGTGATCAGTGTATGATCAGCCACGTGATCAGTGCATGATAGCCACGTGATCAGTGCATGATCAGTCACGTGATCAGTGCATGATCATATGCGTGATCAGTGCATGATCAGTCACGTGATCAGTGCATGATATAGACGTGATCAGTGCATGATCAGTCACGTGATCAGTGCATGATCAGCCACGTGATCAGTGCATGATAGCCACGTGATCAGTGCATGATAGCCAGTGATCAGTGCATGATCAGTCACGTGATCAGTGCATGATCAGTCACGTGATCAGTGCATGATCAGCCACGTGATCAGTGCATGATCAGTCACGTGATCAGTGCATGGTAGCTACGTGATCAGTGCATGATCAGCCACGTGAGAGTGCATGATAGCCACGTGATCAGTGCATGATCAGTCACGTGATCAGTGCATGATCAGTCACGTGATCAGTGCATGATCAGTCACGTGATCAGTGCATGATCAATTACGTGATCAGTGCATGATCAGTCACGTGACCAGTACATGGTAGCTACGTGATCATTGCATGATCAGCCACGTGAGAGTGCATGATAGCCACGTGATCAGTGCATGATCAGTCACGTGATCAGTGCATGATCAGTCACGTGATCAGTGCATGATCAGTCACGTGATCAGTGCATGATCAATTACGTGATCAGTGCATGATCAGTCACGTGATCAGTGCATGATAGCCACGTGATCAGTGCATGATCAGCCACGTGATCAGTGCATGATAGCCACGTGATCAGTGCATGATCAGTCACGTGATCAGTGCATGATCAGCCACGTGATCAGTGCATGATAGCCACGTGATCAGTGCATGATCAGTCACGTGACCAGTTCATGGTTCTACGTGATCATTGCATGATCAGCCACGTGATCAGTGCATGATAGCCACGTGATCAGTGCATGATCAGTCACGTGATCAGTGCATGATCAGTCACGTGATCAGTGCATGATCAGTCACGTGATCAGTGCATGATCAATTACGTGATCAGTGCATGATCAGTCACGTGATCAGTACATGGTAGCCACGTGATCAGTGCATGATCAGCCACGTGATCAGTGCATGATAGCCACGTGATCAGTGCATGATCAGTCACGTGATCAGTGCATGATCAGCCACGTGATCAGTGCATGATCAGTCACGTGATCAGTGCATGATATAGACGTGATCAGTGCATGATCAGTCGTGATCAGTGCATGATCAGCCACGTGATCAGTGCATGATGCCACGTGATCAGTGCATGATCAGTCACGTGATCAGTGCATGATCAGTCACGTGATCAGTGCATGATCATTTACGTGATCAGTGCATGATCAGTCACGTGACCAGTATATGGTAGCTACGTGATCAGTGCATGATCAGCCACGTGAGCAGTGCATGATAGCCACGTGATCAGTGCATGATCAGTCACGTGATCAGTGCATGATCAGCCACGTGATCAGTGCATGATAGCCACGTGATCAGTGCATGATCAGCCACGTGATCAGTGCATGATCAGTCACGTGATCAGTGCATGATCAGCCACGTGATCAGTGCATGATATCCAAGTGATCAGTGCATGATCAATCACGTGATCAGTGTATGATCAGCCACGTGAACAGTGCATGCTCAGTCACGTGATCAGGGCCTGCTGAGCTGCGTGATTACTGTCTGCTCATCTGCTTGACAATTGCCAGCTGAGCTGCACGATTCCTGCCTGTCATCTGCTTGACAATTGCCAGCTGTGCTGCGTAATTCCTGCCTGCTCAGATGCTTGATTATTGCCAGCTGAGCAGCATGATTTCTCACAGCTGAGTTCCATGATTATTGCCTGCTGACTGATTCCTGCCTACTCAGCTCTTTGTTCATTGCCTCCAGAGGCACATGATCAGTGTATGATAGCAAACATGATCAGCGCATGATCAGTCACATGATCAATGCATGATAAGCCACGTGATCAGTGCATGATCAGTCACGTGATCAGTGCATGATCAGTCATGTGATCAGTGCATGATAGCCACGTGATCAGTGCATGATCAGCCACGTGATCAGTGCATGATAGCCACGTGATCAGTGCATGATCAGTCACGTGATCAGTGCATGATCAGCCACGTGATCAGTGCATGATAGTCACGTGATCAGTGCATGATAGCCACGTGATCAGTGCATGATCAGTCACGTGATACGTGTGAGATCAGCCACGTGATCAGTGCATGATAGCCACGTGATCAGTGCATGATCAGCCACGTGATCAGTGCATGATAGTCACGTGATCAGTGCATGATCAGTCACGTGATCAGTGCATGATCAGCCACGTGATCAGTGCATGATAGCCACGTGATCAGTGCATGATCAGTCACGTGATCAGTGCATGATCAGTCACGTGATCAGTGCATGATCAGCCACGTGATCAGTGCATGATCAATTACGTGATCAGTGCATGATCAGTCACGTGATCAGTGCATGTAGCTACGTGATCATTGCATGATCAGCCACGTGATCAGTGCATGATAGCCACGTGATCAGTGCATGATCAGTCACGTGATCAGTGCATGATCAGTCACGTGATCAGTGCATGATCAGCACGTGATCAGTGCATGATCAGCCACGTGATCAGTGCATGATAGCCACGTGATCAGTGCATGATCAGTCACGTGATCAGTGCATGATCAGTCACGTGATCAGTGCATGATCAGCCACGTGATCAGTGCATGATCAATTACGTGATCAGTGCATGATCAGTCACGTGACCAGTTCATGGTTCTACGTGATCATTGCATGATCAGCCACGTGATCAGTGCATGATAGCCACGTGATCAGTGCATGATCAGTCACGTGATCAGTGCATGATCAGTCACGTGATCAGTGCATGATCAGTCACGTGATCAGTGCATGATCAATTACGTGATCAGTGCATGATCAGTCACGTGACCAGTACATGGTAGCTACGTGATCAGTGCATGATCAGCCACGTGAGCAGTGCATGATAGCCACGTGATCAGTGCATGATCAGTCACGTGATCAGTGCATGATCAGCCACGTGATCAGTGCATGATCAGTCACGTGATCAGTGCATGATATAGACGTGATCAGTGCATGATCAGTCACGTGATCAGTGCATGATCAGCCACGTGATCAGTGCATGATGCCACGTGATCAGTGCATGATCAGTCACGTGATCAGTGCATGATCAGTCATGTGATCAGTGCATGATCAGGCACGTGATCAGTGCATGACAGCCACGTGATCAGTGCATGATAGCCACGTGATCAGTGCATGATCAGTCACGTGATCAGTGCATGATCAGCCACGTGATCAGTGCATGATCAGCCACGTGATCAGTGCATGATCAATTACGTGATCAGTGCATGATCAGTCACGTGACCAGTGCATGGTAGCTACGTGATCATTGCATGATCAGCCACGTGAGAGTGCATGATAGCCACGTGATCAGTGCATGATCAGTCACGTGATCAGTGCATGATCAGTCACGTGATCAGTGCATGATCAGTCACGTGATCAGTGCATGATCAATTACGTGATCAGTGCATGATCAGTCACGTGATCAGTGCATGATAGCTACGTGATCAGTGCATGATCAGCCACGTGATCAGTGCATGATAGCCACGTGATCAGTGCATGATCAGTCACGTGATCAGTGCATGATCAGCCACGTGATCAGTGCATGATAGCCACGTGATCAGTGCATGATCAGTCACGTGATCAGTGCATGATCAGTCACGTGATCAGTGCATGATCAGCCACGTGATCAGTGCATGATCAGTTACGTGATCAGTGCATGATCAGTCACGTGACCAGTGCATGGTTCTACGTGATCATTGCATGATCAGCCACGTGATCAGTGCATGATAGCCACGTGATCAGTGCATGATCAGTCACGTGATCAGTGCATGATCAGTCACGTGATCAGTGCATGATCAGTCACGTGATCAGTGCATGATCAGTTACGTGATCAGTGCATGATCAGTCACGTGACCAGTACATGGTAGCTACGTGATCATTGCATGATCAGCCACGTGATCAGTGCATGATAGCCACGTGATCAGTGCATGATCAGTCACGTGATCAGTGCATGATCATCCACGTGATCAGTGCATGATCAGTCACGTGATCAGTGCATGATATAGACGTGATCAGTGCATGATCAGTCACGTGATCAGTGCATGATCAGCCACGTGATCAGTGCATGATAGCCACGTGATCAGTGCATGATAGTCACGTGATCAGTGCATGATCAGTCACGTGATCAGTGCATGATCATTTACGTGATCAGTGCATGATCAGTCACGTGACCAGTACATGGTAGCTACGTGATCATTGCATGATCAGCCACGTGATCAGTGCATGATAGCCACGTGATCAGTGCATGATCAGTCACGTGATCAGTGTATGATCAGCCACGTGATCAGTGCATGATAGCCACGTGATCAGTGCATGATCAGCCACGTGATCAGTGCATGATCAGCCACGTGATCAGTGCATGATAGCCACGTGATCAGTGCATGATCAGTCACGTGATCAGTGCATGATCAGCCACGTGATCAGTGCATGATCAATTACGTGATCAGTGCATGATCAGTCACGTGATCAGTACATGGTTGCTACGTGATCATTGCATGATCAGCCACGTGAGCAGTGCATGATAGCCACGTGATCAGTGCATGATCAGTCACGTGATCAGTGCATGATCAGTCACGTGATCAGTGCATGATCATTTACGTGATCAGTGCATGATCAGTCACGTGACCAGTATATGGTAGCTACGTGATCATTGCATGATCAGCCACGTGAGCAGTGCATGATAGCCACGTGATCAGTGCATGATCAGTTACGTGATCAGTGCATGATCAGCCACGTGATCAGTGCATGATAGCCACGTGATCAGTGCATGATCAGCCACGTGATCAGTGCATGATCAGTCACGTGATCAGTGCATGATCAGCCACGTGATCAGTGCATGATATCCAAGTGATCAGTGCATGATCAATCACGTGATCAGTGTATGATCAGCCACGTGAACAGTGCATGCTCAGTCACGTGATCAGGGCCTGCTGAGCTGCGTGATTACTGTCTGCTCATCTGCTTGACAATTGCCAGCTGAGCTGCACGATTCCTGCCTGTCATCTGCTTGACAATTGCCAGCTGTGCTGCGTAATTCCTGCCTGCTCATATGCTTGATTATTGCCAGCTGAGCAGCATGATTTCTCACAGCTGAGTTCCATGATTATTGCCTGCTGACTGATTCGTGCCTACTCAGCTCTTTGTTCATTGCCTCCAGAGGCACATGATCAGTGTATGATAGCAAACATGATCAGCGCATGATCAGTCACATGATCAGTGCATGATAAGCCACGTGATCAGTGCATGATCAGTCACGTGATCAGTGCATGATCAGTCATGTGATCAGTGCATGATAGCCACGTGATCAGTGCATGATCAGCCACGTGATCAGTGCATGATAGCCACGTGATCAGTGCATGATCAGTCACGTGATCAGTGCATGATCAGCCACGTGATCAGTGCATGATAGTCACGTGATCAGTGCATGATAGCCACGTGATCAGTGCATGATCAGTCACGTGATAGTGTGAGATCAGCCACGTGATCAGTGCATGATAGCCACGTGATCAGTGCATGATCAGCCACGTGATCAGTGCATGATAGTCACGTGATCAGTGCATGATCAGTCACGTGATCAGTGCATGATCAGCCACGTGATCAGTGCATGATAGCCACGTGATCAGTGCATGATCAGTCACGTGATCAGTGCATGATCAGTCACGTGATCAGTGCATGATCAGCCACGTGATCAGTGCATGATCATTACGTGATCAGTGCATGATCAGTCACGTGATCAGTGCATGTAGCTACGTGATCAGTGCATGATCAGCCACGTGATCAGTGCATGATAGCCACGTGATCAGTGCATGATCAGTCACGTGATCAGTGCATGATCAGTCACGTGATCAGTGCATGATCAGCCACGTGATCAGTGCATGATAGCCACGTGATCAGTGCATGATCAGTCACGTGATCAGTGCATGATCAGTCACGTGATCAGTGCATGATCAGTCACGTGATCAGTGCATGATCAGTCACGTGATCAGTGCATGATCAGCCACGTGATCAGTGCATGATCAGTCACGTGATCAGTGTATGATCAGCCACGTGATCAGTGCATGATAGCCACGTGATCAGTGCATGATCAGTCACGTGATCAGTGCATGATCATATGCGTGATCAGTGCATGATCAGTCACGTGATCAGTGCATGATATAGACGTGATCAGTGCATGATCAGTCACGTGATCAGTGCATGATCAGCCACGTGATCAGTGCATGATAGCCACGTGATCAGTGCATGATAGCCAGTGATCAGTGCATGATCAGTCACGTGATCAGTGCATGATCAGTCACGTGATCAGTGCATGATCAGCCACGTGATCAGTGCATGATCAGTCACGTGACCAGTGCATGATAGCTACGTGATCATTGCATGATCAGCCACGTGAGAGTGCATGATAGCCACGTGATCAGTGCATGATCAGTCACGTGATCAGTGCATGATCAGTCACGTGATCAGTGCATGATCAGTCACGTGATCAGTGCATGATCAATTACGTGATCAGTGCATGATCAGTCACGTGATCAGTGCATGGTAGCTACGTGATCAGTGCATGATCAGCCACGTGAGAGTGCATGATAGCCACGTGATCAGTGCATGATCAGTCACGTGATCAGTGCATGATCAGTCACGTGATCAGTGCATGATCAGTCACGTGATCAGTGCATGATCAATCACGTGATCAGTGCATGATCAGTCACGTGATCAGTGCATGGTAGCTACGTGATCAGTGCATGATCAGCCACGTGATCAGTGCATGATAGCCACGTGATCAGTGCATGATCAGTCACGTGATCAGTGCATGATCAGCCACGTGATCAGTGCATGATAGCCACGTGATCAGTGCATGATCAGTCACGTGACCAGTGCATGGTTCTACGTGATCAGTGCATGATCAGCCACGTGATCAGTGCATGATAGCCACGTGATCAGTGCATGATCAGTCACGTGATCAGTGCATGATCAGTCACGTGATCAGTGCATGATCAGTCACGTGATCAGTGCATGATCAATTACGTGATCAGTGCATGATCAGTCACGTGATCAGTACATGGTAGCTACGTGATCAGTGCATGATCAGCCACGTGATCAGTGCATGATAGCCACGTGATCAGTGCATGATCAGTCACGTGATCAGTGCATGATCAGCCACGTGATCAGTGCATGATCAGTCACGTGATCAGTGCATGATATAGACGTGATCAGTGCATGATCAGTCACGTGATCAGTGCATGATCAGCCACGTGATCAGTGCATGATGCCACGTGATCAGTGCATGATCAGTCACGTGATCAGTGCATGATCAGTCACGTGATCAGTGCATGATCAGTTACGTGATCAGTGCATGATCAGTCACGTGACCAGTGCATGGTAGCTACGTGATCAGTGCATGATCAGCCACGTGATCAGTGCATGATAGCCACGTGATCAGTGCATGATCAGTCACGTGATCAGTGCATGATCAGCCACGTGATCAGTGCATGATAGCCACGTGATCAGTGCATGATCAGCCACGTGATCAGTGCATGATCAGTCACGTGATCAGTGCATGATCAGCCACGTGATCAGTGCATGATATCCAAGTGATCAGTGCATGATCAATCACGTGATCAGTGTATGATCAGCCACGTGAACAGTGCATGCTCAGTCACGTGATCAGGGCCTGCTGAGCTGCGTGATTACTGTCTGCTCATCTGCTTGACAATTGCCAGCTGAGCTGCACGATTCCTGCCTGTCATCTGCTTGACAATTGCCAGCTGTGCTGCGTAATTCCTGCCTGCTCATATGCTTGATTATTGCCAGCTGAGCAGCATGATTTCTCACAGCTGAGTTCCATGATTATTGCCTGCTGACTGATTCGTGCCTACTCAGCTCTTTGTTCATTGCCTCCAGAGGCACATGATCAGTGTATGATAGCAAACATGATCAGCACATGATCAGTCACATGATCAGTGCATGATAAGCCACGTGATCAGTGCATGATCAGTTACGTGATCAGTGCATGATCAGTCATGTGATCAGTGCATGGTAGCCACGTGATCAGTGCATGATCAGCCACGTGAGCAGTGCATGATAGCCACGTGATCAGTGCATGATCAGTCACGTGATCAGTGCATGATCAGCCACGTGATCAGTGCATGATCAGCCACGTGATCAGTGCATGATAGCCACGTGATCAGTGCATGATCAGTCACGTGATAGTGATGATCAGCCACGTGATCAGTGCATGATAGCCACGTGATCAGTGCATGATCAGCCACGTGATCAGTGCATGATAGTCACGTGATCAGTGCATGATCAGTCACGTGATCAGTGCATGATCAGCCACGTGATCAGTGCATGATAGCCACGTGATCAGTGCATGATCAGTCACGTGATCAGTGCATGATCAGTCACGTGATCAGTGCATGATCAGCCACGTGATCAGTGCATGATCAATCACGTGATCAGTGCATGATCAGTCACGTGATCAGTGCATGTAGCTACGTGATCAGTGCATGATCAGCCACGTGATCAGTGCATGATAGCCACGTGATCAGTGCATGATCAGTCACGTGATCAGTGCATGATCAGTCACGTGATCAGTGCATGATCAGGCACGTGATCAGTGCATGATCAGCCACGTGATCAGTGCATGATAGCCACGTGATCAGTGCATGATCAGTCACGTGATCAGTGCATGATCAGTCACGTGATCAGTGCATGATCAGTCACGTGATCAGTGCATGATCAGTCACGTAATCAGTACATGATCAATCACGTGATCAGTGCATGATCAGTCACGTGATCAGTGTATGATCAGCCACGTGATCAGTGCATGATCAGCCACGTGATCAGTGCATGATCAGTCACGTGATCAGTGCATGATCATACGTGATCAGTGCATGATCAGTCACGTGATCAGTGCATGATATAGACGTGATCAGTGCATGATCAGTCACGTGATCAGTGCATGATCAGCCACGTGATCAGTGCATGATAGCCACGTGATCAGTGCATGATAGCCAGTGATCAGTGCATGATCAGTCACGTGATCAGTGCATGATCAGTCACGTGATCAGTGCATGATCAGCCACGTGATCAGTGCATGATCAGTCACGTGATCAGTGCATGGTAGCTACGTGATCAGTGCATGATCAGCCACGTGAGAGTGCATGATAGCCACGTGATCAGTGCATGATCAGTCACGTGATCAGTGCATGATCAGTCACGTGATCAGTGCATGATCAGTCACGTGATCAGTGCATGATCAATTACGTGATCAGTGCATGATCAGTCACGTGATCAGTGCATGGTAGCTACGTGATCAGTGCATGATCAGCCACGTGATCAGTGCATGATAGCCACGTGATCAGTGCATGATCAGTCACGTGATCAGTGCATGATCAGTCACGTGATCAGTGCATGATCAGTCACGTGATCAGTGCATGATCAATTACGTGATCAGTGCATGATCAGTCACGTGATCAGTACATGATAGCACGTGATCAGTGCATGATCAGCCACGTGATCAGTGCATGATAGCCACGTGATCAGTGCATGATCAGTCACGTGATCAGTGTATGATCAGCCACGTGATCAGTGCATGATAGCCACGTGATCAGTGCATGATCAGTCACGTGATCAGTGCATGATCAGTCACGTGATCAGTGCATGATCAGCCACGTGATCAGTGCATGATCATTCGTGATCAGTGCATGATCAGTCACGTGACCAGTTCATGGTTCTACGTGATCATTGCATGATCAGCCACGTGATCAGTGCATGATAGCCACGTGATCAGTGCATGATCAGTCACGTGATCAGTGCATGATCAGTCACGTGATCAGTGCATGATCAGTCACGTGATCAGTGCATGATCAATTACGTGATCAGTGCATGATCAGTCACGTGACCAGTACATGGTAGCTAGTGATCATTGCATGATCAGCCACGTGATCAGTGCATGATAGCCACGTGATCAGTGCATGATCAGTCACGTGATCAGTGTATGATCAGCCACGTGATCAGTGCATGATCAGTCACGTGATCAGTGCATGATATAGACGTGATCAGTGCATGATCAGTCACGTGATCAGTGCATGATCAGCCACGTGATCAGTGCATGATGCCACGTGATCAGTGCATGATCAGTCACGTGATCAGTGCATGATCAGTCACGTGATCAGTGCATGATCAGGCACGTGATCAGTGCATGACAGCCACGTGATCAGTGCATGATAGCCACGTGATCAGTGCATGATCAGTCACGTGATCAGTGCATGATCAGCCACGTGATCAGTGCATGATCAGCCACGTGATCAGTGCATGATCAATTACGTGATCAGTGCATGATCAGTCACGTGACCAGTGCATGGTAGCTACGTGATCAGTGCATGATCAGCCACGTGAGAGTGCATGATAGCCACGTGATCAGTGCATGATCAGTCACGTGATCAGTGCATGATCAGTCACGTGATCAGTGCATGATCAGTCACGTGATCAGTGCATGATCAATTACGTGATCAGTGCATGATCAGTCACGTGATCAGTGCATGGTAGCTACGTGATCAGTGCATGATCAGCCACGTGATCAGTGCATGATAGCCACGTGATCAGTGCATGATCAGTCACGTGATCAGTGTATGATCAGCCACGTGATCAGTGCATGATAGCCACGTGATCAGTGCATGATCAGTCACGTGATCAGTGCATGATCAGTCACGTGATCAGTGCATGATCAGCCACGTGATCAGTGCATGATCAATCACGTGATCAGTGCATGATCAGTCACGTGACCAGTGCATGGTTCTACGTGATCATTGCATGATCAGCCACGTGATCAGTGCATGATAGCCACGTGATCAGTGCATGATCAGTCACGTGATCAGTGCATGATCAGTCACGTGATCAGTGCATGATCAGTCACGTGATCAGTGCATGATCAATTACGTGATCAGTGCATGATCAGTCACGTGATCAGTACATGATAGCTACGTGATCAGTGCATGATCAGCCACGTGATCAGTGCATGATAGCCACGTGATCAGTGCATGATCAGTCACGTGATCAGTGCATGATCATCCACGTGATCAGTGCATGATCAGTCACGTGATCAGTGCATGATATAGACGTGATCAGTGCATGATCAGTCACGTGATCAGTGCATGATAGCCACGTGATCAGTGCATGATCAGTCACGTGATCAGTGCATGATCAGTCACGTGATCAGTGCATGATCAGTCACGTGATCAGTGCATGATCAGTCACGTGACCAGTGCATGGTAGCTACGTGATCATTGCATGATCAGCCACGTGATCAGTGCATGATAGCCACGTGATCAGTGCATGATCAGTCACGTGATCAGTGCATGATCAGCCACGTGATCAGTGCATGATAGCCACGTGATCAGTGCATGATCAGCCACGTGATCAGTGCATGATCAGCCACGTGATCAGTGCATGATATCCACGTGATCAGTGCATGATCAGTCACGTGATCAGTGCATGATCAGCCACGTGATCAGTGCATGATCAATTACGTGATCAGTGCATGATCAGTCACGTGATCAGTACATGGTTGCTACGTGATCATTGCATGATCAGCCACGTGAGCAGTGCATGATAGCCACGTGATCAGTGCATGATCAGTCACGTGATCAGTGCATGATCAGTCACGTGATCAGTGCATGATCATTTACGTGATCAGTGCATGATCAGTCACGTGACCAGTATATGGTAGCTACGTGATCAGTGCATGATCAGCCACGTGAGCAGTGCATGATAGCCACGTGATCAGTGCATGATCAGTTACGTGATCAGTGCATGATCAGCCACGTGATCAGTGCATGATAGCCACGTGATCAGTGCATGATCAGCCACGTGATCAGTGCATGATCAGTCACGTGATCAGTGCATGATCAGCCACGTGATCAGTGCATGATATCCAAGTGATCAGTGCATGATCAATCACGTGATCAGTGTATGATCAGCCACGTGAACAGTGCATGCTCAGTCACGTGATCAGGGCCTGCTGAGCTGCGTGATTACTGTCTGCTCATCTGCTTGACAATTGCCAGCTGAGCTGCACGATTCCTGCCTGTCATCTGCTTGACAATTGCCAGCTGTGCTGCGTAATTCCTGCCTGCTCATCTGCTTGATTATTGCCAGCTGAGCAGCATGATTTCTCACAGCTGAGTTCCATGATTATTGCCTGCTGACTGATTCGTGCCTACTCAGCTCTTTGTTCATTGCCTCCAGAGGCACATGATCAGTGTATGATACCAAACATGATCAGCACATGATCAGTCACATGATCAATGCATGATAAGCCACGTGATCAGTGCATGATCAGTCACGTGATCAGTGCATGATCAGTCATGTGATCAGTGCATGATAGCCACGTGATCAGTGCATGATCAGCCACGTGATCAGTGCATGATAGCCACGTGATCAGTGCATGATCAGTCACGTGATCAGTGCATGATCAGCCACGTGATCAGTGCATGATCAGGCACGTGATCAGTGCATGATAGCCACGTGATCAGTGCATGATCAGTCACGTGATACGTGATGATCAGCCACGTGATCAGTGCATGATAGCCACGTGATCAGTGCATGATAGCCACGTGATCAGTGCATGATAGTCACGTGATCAGTGCATGATCAGTCACGTGATCAGTGCATGATCAGCCACGTGATCAGTGCATGATAGCCACGTGATCAGTGCATGATCAGTCACGTGATCAGTGCATGATCAGTCACGTGATCAGTGCATGATCAGCCACGTGATCAGTGCATGATCAGTCACGTGATCAGTGCATGATCAGTCACGTGATCAGTGCATGTAGCTACGTGATCAGTGCATGATCAGCCACGTGATCAGTGCATGATAGCCACGTGATCAGTGCATGATCAGTCACGTGATCAGTGCATGATCAGTCACGTGATCAGTGCATGATCAGGCACGTGATCAGTGCATGATCAGCCACGTGATCAGTGCATGATAGCCACGTGATCAGTGCATGATCAGTCACGTGATCAGTGCATGATCAGTCACGTGATCAGTGCATGATCAGTCACGTGATCAGTGCATGATCAGTCACGTGATCAGTGCATGATCAGCCACGTGATCAGTGCATGATCAGTCACGTGATCAGTGTATGATCAGCCACGTGATCAGTGCATGATAGCCACGTGATCAGTGCATGATCAGTCACGTGATCAGTGCATGATCAACGTGATCAGTGCATGATCAGTCACGTGATCAGTGCATGATATAGACGTGATCAGTGCATGATCAGTCACGTGATCAGTGCATGATCAGCCACGTGATCAGTGCATGATAGCCACGTGATCAGTGCATGATAGCCACGTGATCAGTGCATGATCAGTCACGTGATCAGTGCATGATCAGTCACGTGATCAGTGCATGATCAGCCACGTGATCAGTGCATGATCAGTCACGTGATCAGTGCATGGTAGCTACGTGATCAGTGCATGATCAGCCACGTGAGAGTGCATGATAGCCACGTGATCAGTGCATGACAGTCACGTGATCAGTGCATGATCAGTCACGTGATCAGTGCATGATCAGTCACGTGATCAGTGCATGATCAATTACGTGATCAGTGCATGATCAGTCACGTGATCAGTACATGATAGCTACGTGATCAGTGCATGATCAGCCACGTGATCAGTGCATGATAGCCACGTGATCAGTGCATGATCAGTCACGTGATCAGTGCATGATCAGTCACGTGATCAGTGCATGATCAGTCACGTGATCAGTGCATGATCAGCCACGTGATCAGTGCATGATCAATCACGTGATCAGTGCATGATCAGTCACGTGACCAGTTCATGGTTCTACGTGATCATTGCATGATCAGCCACGTGATCAGTGCATGATAGCCACGTGATCAGTGCATGATCAGTCACGTGATCAGTGCATGATCAGTCACGTGATCAGTGCATGATCAGTCACGTGATCAGTGCATGATCAATTACGTGATCAGTGCATGATCAGTCACGTGACCAGTACATGGTAGCTACGTGATCATTGCATGATCAGCCACGTGAGCAGTGCATGATAGCCACGTGATCAGTGCATGATCAGTCACGTGATCAGTGTATGATCAGCCACGTGATCAGTGCATGATCAGTTACGTGATCAGTGCATGATATAGACGTGATCAGTGCATGATCAGTCACGTGATCAGTGCATGATCAGCCACGTGATCAGTGCATGATGCCACGTGATCAGTGCATGATCAGTCACGTGATCAGTGCATGATCAGTCACGTGATCAGTGCATGATCAGTCACGTGATCAGTGCATGACAGCCACGTGATCAGTGCATGATAGCCACGTGATCAGTGCATGATCAGTCACGTGATCAGTGCATGATCAGCCACGTGATCAGTGCATGATCAGCCACGTGATCAGTGCATGATCAATTACGTGATCAGTGCATGATCAGTCACGTGACCAGTACATGGTAGCTACGTGATCATTGCATGATCAGCCACGTGAGAGTGCATGATAGCCACGTGATCAGTGCATGATCAGTCACGTGATCAGTGCATGATCAGTCACGTGATCAGTGCATGATCAGTCACGTGATCAGTGCATGATCAGTTACGTGATCAGTGCATGATCAGTCACGTGATCAGTGCATGGTAGCTACGTGATCAGTGCATGATCAGCCACGTGATCAGTGCATGATAGCCACGTGATCAGTGCATGATCAGTCACGTGATCAGTGTATGATCAGCCACGTGATCAGTGCATGATAGCCACGTGATCAGTGCATGATCAGTCACGTGATCAGTGCATGATCAGTCACGTGATCAGTGCATGATCAGCCACGTGATCAGTGCATGATCAATTACGTGATCAGTGCATGATCAGTCACGTGACCAGTTCATGGTTCTACGTGATCATTGCATGATCAGCCACGTGATCAGTGCATGATAGCCACGTGATCAGTGCATGATCAGTCACGTGATCAGTGCATGATCAGTCACGTGATCAGTGCATGATCAGTCACGTGATCAGTGCATGATCAATTACGTGATCAGTGCATGATCAGTCACGTGACCAGTACATAGCTACGTGATCAGTGCATGATCAGCCACGTGATCAGTGCATGATAGCCACGTGATCAGTGCATGATCAGTCACATGATCAGTGCATGATCATCCACGTGATCAGTGCATGGGCAGTCATGTGATCAGAGCATGATATAGACGTGATCAGTGCATGATCAGTCACGTGATCAGTGCATGATCAGCCACGTGATCAGTGCATGATAGCCACGTGATCAGTGCATGATCAGTCACGTGATCAGTGCATGATCAGTCACGTGATCAGTGCATGATCAGTTACGTGATCAGTGCATGATCAGTCACGTGACCAGTGCATGGTAGCTACGTGATCATTGCATGATCAGCCACGTGATCAGTGCAGGATAGCCACGTGATGAGTGCATGATGAGTTACGTGATCAGTGTATGATCAGCCACGTGATCAGTGCATGATAGCCACGTGATCAGTGCATGATCAGACACGTGATCAGTGCATGATCAGCCACGTGATCAGTGCATGATATCCACGTGATCAGTGCATGATCAGTCACGTGATCAGTGCATGATCAGCCACGTGATCAGTGCATGATCAATTACGTGATCAGTGCATGATCAGTCACGTGATCAGTACATGGTTGCTACGTGATCATTGCATGATCAGCCACGTGAGCAGTGCATGATAGCCACGTGATCAGTGCATGATCAGTCACGTGATCAGTGCATGATCAGTCACGTGATCAGTGCATGATCATTTACGTGATCAGTGCATGATCAGTCACGTGACCAGTATATGGTAGCTACGTGATCATTGCATGATCAGCCACGTGAGCAGTGCATGATAGCCACGTGATGTGTGCATGATCAGTTACGTGATCAGTGTATGATCAGCCACGTGATCAGTGCATGATAGCCACGTGATCAGTGCATGATCAGCCACGTGATCAGTGCATGATCAGTCACGTGATCAGTGCATGATCAGTCACGTGATCAGTGCATGATATCCAAGTGATCAGTGCATGATCAATCACGTGATCAGTGTATGATCAGCCACGTGAACAGTGCATGCTCAGTCACGTGATCAGGGCCTGCTGAGCTGCGTGATTACTGTCTGCTCATCTGCTTGACAATTGCCAGCTGAGCTGCACGATTCCTGCCTGTCATCTGCTTGACAATTGCCACCTGTGCTGCGTAATTCCTGCCTGCTCAGCTGCTTGATTATTGCCAGCTGAGCAGCATGATTTCTCACAGCTGAGTTCCATGATTATTGCCTGCTGACTGATTCCTGCCTACTCAGCTCTTTGTTCATTGCCTCCAGAGGCACATGATCAGTGTATGATAGCAAACATGATCAGCGCATGATCAGTCACATGATCAATGCATGATAAGCCACGTGATCAGTGCATGATCAATTACGTGATCAGTGCATGATCAGTCATGTGACCAGTGCATGATAGCTGCGTGATCAGTGCATGATCAGCCACGTGATCAGTGCATGATAGCCACGTGATCAGTGCATGATCAGTCACGTGATCAGTGCATGATCAGCCACGTGATCAGTGCATGATCAGTCACGTGATCAGTGCATGATAGCCACGTGATCAGTGCATGATCAGTCACGTGATACGTGTGATGATCAGCCACGTGATCAGTGCATGATAGCCACGTGATCAGTGCATGATAGCCACGTGATCAGTGCATGATAGTCACGTGATCAGTGCATGATCAGGCACGTGATCAGTGCATGATCAGCCACGTGATCAGTGCATGATAGCCACGTGATCAGTGCATGATCAGTCACGTGATCAGTGCATGATCAGTCACGTGATCAGTGCATGATCAGCCACGTGATCAGTGCATGATCAATTACGTGATCAGTGCATGATCAGTCACGTGACCAGTACATGTAGCTACGTGATCATTGCATGATCAGCCACGTGATCAGTGCATGATAGCCACGTGATCAGTGCATGATCAGTCACGTGATCAGTGCATGATCAGTCACGTGATCAGTGCATGATCAGCCACGTGATCAGTGCATGATCAGCCACGTGATCAGTGCATGATAGCCACGTGATCAGTGCATGATCAGTCACGTGATCAGTGCATGATCAGTCACGTGATCAGTGCATGATCAGTCACGTGATCAGTGCATGATCAGTCACGTGATCAGTGCATGATCAGTTACGTGATCAGTGCATGATCAGTTACGTGATCAGTGTATGATCAGCCACGTGATCAGTGCATGATAGCCACGTGATCAGTGCATGATCAGTCACGTGATCAGTGCATGATCATATGCGTGATCAGTGCATGATCAGTCACGTGATCAGTGCATGATATAGACGTGATCAGTGCATGATCAGTCACGTGATCAGTGCATGATCAGCCACGTGATCAGTGCATGATCAGCCACGTAATCAGTGCATGATAGCCAGTGATCAGTGCATGATCAGTCACGTGATCAGTGCATGATCAGTCACGTGATCAGTGCATGATCAGGCACGTGATCAGTGCATGATCAGCCACGTGATCAGTGCATGATAGCCACGTGATCAGTGCATGATCAGTCACGTGATCAGTGCATGATCAGCCACGTGATCAGTGCATGATCAGCCACGTGATCAGTGCATGATCAATTACGTGATCAGTGCATGATCAGTCACGTGATCAGTGCATGTAGCACGTGATCATTGCATGATCAGCCACGTGATCAGTGCATGATAGCCACGTGATCAGTGCATGATCAGTCACGTGATCAGTGCATGATCAGCCACGTGATCAGTGCATGATAGCCACGTGATCAGTGCATGATAGCCACGTGATCAGTGCATGATCAGTCACGTGATCAGTGATGATCAGCCACGTGATCAGTGCATGATAGCCACGTGATCAGTGCATGATAGCCACGTGATCAGTGCATGATGGTCACGTGATCAGTGCATGATCAGTCACGTGATCAGTGCATGATCAGCCACGTGATCAGTGCATGATAGCCACGTGATCAGTGCATGATCGATCACGTGATCAGTGCATGATCGATCACGTGATCAGTGCATGATCAGTCACGTGATCAGTGCATGATCAGCCACGTGATCAGTGCATGATCAGCCACGTGATCAGTGCATGATAGCCACGTGATCAGTGCATGATCAGTCACGTGATCAGTGCATGATCAGCCACGTGATCAGTGCATGATCAGCCACGTGATCAGTGCATGATCAATTACGTGATCAGTGCATGATCAGTCACGTGACCAGTACATGGTAGCTACGTGATCATTGCATGATCAGCCACGTGATCAGTGCATGATAGCCACGTGATCAGTGCATGATCAGTCACGTGATCAGTGCATGATCAGTCACGTGATCAGTGCATGATCATCCACGTGATCAGTGCATGTCAGTCATGTGATCAGTGCATGATAGCCACGTGATCAGTGCATGATCAGTCCCGTGATCAGTGCATGATCAGCCACGTGATCAGTGCATGATAGCTACGTGATCAGTGCATGATCAGTCACGTGATCAGTGCATGATCAGCCACGTGATCAGTGCATGATATCCACGTGATCAGTGCATGATCAATCACGTGATCAGTGTATGATCAGCCACGTGAACAGTGCATGCTCAGTCACGTGATCAGGGCCTGCTGAGCTGCGTGATTACTGTCTGCTCATCTGCTTGACAATTGCCAGCTGAGCTGCACGATTCCTGCCTGTCATCTGCTTGACAATTGCCACCTGTGCTGCGTAATTCCTGCCTGCTCATCTGCTTGATTATTGCCAGCTGAGCAGCATGATTTCTCAGAGCTGAGTTCCATGATTATTGCCTGCTGACTGATTCCTGCCTACTCAGCTCTTTGTTCATTGCCTCCAGAGGCACATGATCAGTGTATGACAGCAAACATGATCAGCATGATCAGTCACATGATCAATGCATGATAAGCCACGTGATCAGTGCATGATCAATTACGTGATCAGTGCATGATCAGTCATGTGACCAGTGCATGGTAGCTGCGTGATCAGTGCATGATCAGCCACGTGATCAGTGCATGATAGCCACGTGATCAGTGCATGATCAGTCACGTGATCAGTGCATGATCAGTCACGTGATCAGTGCATGATCAGCCACGTGATCAGTGCATGATCAGTCACGTGATCAGTGCATGATCAGTCACGTGACCAGTACATGGTAGCTACGTGATCATTGCATGATCAGCCACGTGATCAGTGCATGATAGCCACGTGATCAGTGCATGATCAGTCACGTGATCAGTGCATGATCAGTCACGTGACAGTGTGTGATCAGCCACGTGATCAGTGCATGATGAGCCACGTGATCAGTGCATGATCAATTGCGTGATCAGTGCATGATCAGTCACGTGATCAGTACATGATAGCTACGTGATCAGTGCATGATCAGCCACGTGATCAGTGCATGATAGCCACGTGATCAGTGCATGATAGTCACGTGATCAGTGCATGATCAGTCACGTGATCAGTGCATGATCAGCCACGTGATCAGTGCATGATAGCCACGTGATCAGTGCATGATCAGTCACGTGATCAGTGCATGATCAGGCACGTGATCAGTGCATGATATCAGTGCATGATAGCCACGTGATCAGTGCATGATAGCCACGTGATCAGTGCATGATCAGTCACGTGATCAGTGCATGATCAGCCACGTGATCAGTGCATGATAGCCACGTGATCAGTGCATGATCAGTCACGTGATAGTGCATGATCAGCCACGTGATCAGTGCATGATATCCACGTGATCAGTGCATGATAGCCACGTGATCAGTGCATGATGAGCCACGTGATCAGTGCATGATCAATTACGTGATCAGTGCATGATCAGTCACGTGACCAGTACAGTTGCAACGTGATCATTGCATGATCAGCCACGTGAGCAGTGCATGATAGCCACGTGATCAGTGCATGATCAGTCACGTGATCAGTGCATGATCAGTCACGTGATCAGTGCATGATCATTTACGTGATCAGTGCATGATCAGTCACGTGACCAGTGATGGTCGCTACGTGATCATTGCATGACAGCCACGTGAGCAGTGCATGATAGCCACGTGATGTGCATGATCAGTTACATGAGCACAGGATGATCAGCCACGTGATCAGTGCATGAGTGCCACGTGATCAGTGCATGATCAGTCACGTGATCAGTGCATGATCAGTCATGTGATCAGTGCATGATCAGGCACGTGATAGTGCATGACATTCCACGTGATCAGTGCATGATAGCCACGTGATCAGTGCATGATCAGTCACGTGATCAGTGCATGATCAGCCACGTGATCAGTGCATGATCAGCCACGTGATCAGTGCATGATCAATCACGTGATCAGTGCATGATCAGTCACGTGACCAGTACATGGTAGCTACGTGATCATTGCATGATCAGCCACGTGATCAGTGCATGATAGCCACGTGATCAGTGCATGATCAGTCACGTGATCAGTGTATGATCAGCCACGTGATCAGTGCATGATAGCCACGTGATCAGTGCATGATCAGTCACGTGATCAGTGCATGATCAGTCACGTGATCAGTGCATGATCAGCCACGTGATCAGTGCATGATCAATCACGTGATCAGTGCATGATCAGTCACGTGACCAGTGCATGGTTCTACGTGATCATTGCATGATCAGCCACGTGATCAGTGCATGATAGCCACGTGATCAGTGCATGATCAGTCACGTGATCAGTGCATGATCAGTCACGTGATCAGTGCATGATCAGTCACGTGATCAGTGCATGATCAGTTACGTGATCAGTGCATGATCAGTCACGTGATCAGTACATGGTAGCTACGTGATCATTGCATGATCAGCCACGTGATCAGTGCATGATAGCCACGTGATCAGTGCATGATCAGTCACGTGATCAGTGCATGATCATCCACGTGATCAGTGCATGATCAGTCATGTGATCAGTGCATGATATAGACGTGATCAGTGCATGATCAGTCACGTGATCAGTGCATGATCAGCCACGTGATCAGTGCATGATAGCCACGTGATCAGTGCATGATCAGTCACGTGATCAGTGCATGATCAGCCACGTGATCAGTGCATGATCAATTACGTGATCAGTGCATGATCAGTCACGTGATCAGTACATGGTTGCTACGTGATCATTGCATGATCAGCCACGTGAGCAGTGCATGATAGCCACGTGATCAGTGCATGATCAGTCACGTGATCAGTGCATGATCAGTCACGTGATCAGTGCATGATCATTTACGTGATCAGTGCATGATCAGTCACGTGACCAGTATATGGTAGCTACGTGATCAGTGCATGATCAGCCACGTGATCAGTGCATGATAGCCACGTGATCAGTGCATGATCAGTCACGTGATCAGTGCATGATCAGCCACGTGATCAGTGCATGATAGCCACGTGATCAGTGCATGATCAGCCACGTGATCAGTGCATGATCAGTCACGTGATCAGTGCATGATCAGCCACGTGATCAGTGCATGATATCCAAGTGATCAGTGCATGATCAATCACGTGATCAGTGTATGATCAGCCACGTGAACAGTGCATGCTCAGTCACGTGATCAGGGCCTGCTGAGCTGCGTGATTACTGTCTGCTCATCTGCTTGACAATTGCCAGCTGAGCTGCACGATTCCTGCCTGTCATCTGCTTGACAATTGCCACCTGTGCTGCGTAATTCCTGCCTGCTCAGCTGCTTGATTATTGCCAGCTGAGCAGCATGATTTCTCAGAGCTGAGTTCCATGATTATTGCCTGCTGACTGATTCCTGCCTACTCAGCTCTTTGTTCATTGCCTCCAGAGGCACATGATCAGTGTATGATAGCAAACATGATCAGCACATGATCAGTCACATGATCAGTGCATGATAAGCCACGTGATCAGTGCATGATCAGTCGTGATCAGTGCATGATCAGTCATGTGATCAGTGCATGATGCGTGATCAGTGCATGATCAGCCACGTGATCAGTGCATGATAGCCACGTGATCAGTGCATGATCAGTCACGTGATCAGTGCATGATCAGTCACGTGATCAGTGCATGATCAGCCACGTGATCAGTGCATGATCAGTCACGTGATCAGTGCATGATCAGTCACGTGACCAGTACATGGTAGCTACGTGATCATTGCATGATCAGCCACGTGATCAGTGCATGATAGCCACGTGATCACTGCATGATCAGTCACGTGATCAGTGCATGATCAGTCACGTGACAGTGCATGATCAGCCACGTGATCAGTGCATGATGAGCCACGTGATCAGTGCATGATCAATTACGTGATCAGTGCATGATCAGTCACGTGATCAGTGCATGATAGCTACGTGATCAGTGCATGATCAGCCACGTGATCAGTGCATGATAGCCACGTGATCAGTGCATGATAGTCACGTGATCAGTGCATGATCAGTCACGTGATAGTGCATGATCAGCCACGTGATCAGTGCATGATAGCCACGTGATCAGTGCATGATCAGTCACGTGATAGTGCATGATCAGGCACGTGATCAGTGCATGATATCAGTGCATGATAGCCACGTGATCAGTGCATGATAGCCACGTGATCAGTGCATGATCAGTCACGTGATAGTGCATGATCAGCCACGTGATCAGTGCATGATAGCCACGTGATCAGTGCATGATCAGTCACGTGATCAGTGTGATCAGCCACGTGATCAGTGCATGATATCCACGTGATCAGTGCATGATAGCCACGTGATCAGTGCATGATGAGCCACGTGATCAGTGCATGATCAATTACGTGATCAGTGCATGATCAGTCACGTGACCAGTACATGTTGCACGTGATCATTGCATGATCAGCCACGTGAGCAGTGCATGATAGCCACGTGATCAGTGCATGATCAGTCACGTGATCAGTGCATGATCAGTCACGTGATCAGTGCATGATCATTTACGTGATCAGTGCATGATCAGTCACGTGACCAGTGATGGTCGCTACGTGATCATTGCATGACAGCCACGTGAGCAGTGCATGATAGCCACGTGATCAGTGCATGATCAGTTACGTGAGCACAGTATGATCAGCCACGTGATCAGTGCATGAGTGCCACGTGATCAGTGCATGATCAGTCACGTGATCAGTGCATGATCAGTCACGTGATCAGTGCATGATCAGCCACGTGATCAGTGCATGACAGCCACGTGATCAGTGCATGATAGCCACGTGATCAGTGCATGATCAGTCACGTGATCAGTGCATGATCAGCCACGTGATCAGTGCATGATCAGCCACGTGATCAGTGCATGATCAATTACGTGATCAGTGCATGATCAGTCACGTGATCAGTACATGATAGCTACGTGATCATTGCATGATCAGCCACGTGATCAGTGCATGATAGCCACGTGATCAGTGCATGATCAGTCACGTGATCAGTGCATGATCAGTCACGTGATCAGTGCATGATCAGCCACGTGATCAGTGCATGATCAATCACGTGATCAGTGCATGATCAGTCACGTGACCAGTTCATGGTTCTACGTGATCATTGCATGATCAGCCACGTGAGCAGTGCATGATAGCCACGTGATCAGTGCATGATCAGT
Source organism: Bos javanicus (assembly GCF_032452875.1). Lineage (NCBI taxonomy): Eukaryota > Metazoa > Chordata > Mammalia > Artiodactyla > Bovidae > Bos > Bos javanicus. The sequence goes on along the minus strand of NC_083895.1, from coordinate 867,054 downwards.
CACATGATCAGTGCATGATCAGTCACGTGATCAGTGCATGATAAGTCACGTGATCAGTGCATGATCAATTACGTGATCAGTGCATGATCAGTCACGTGACCAGTACATGGTAGCTACGTGATCATTGCATGATCAGCCACGTGATCAGTGCATGATAGCCACGTGATCAGTGCATGATCAGTCATGATCAGTGCATGATCATCCACGTGATCAGTGCATGGGCAGTTATGTGATCAGTGCATGATATAGACGTGATCAGTGCATGATCAGTCACGTGATCAGTGCATGATCAGCCACGTGATCAGTGCATGATAGCCACGTGATCAGTGCATGATAGTCACGTGATCAGTGCATGATCAGTCACGTGATCAGTGCATGATCATCACGTGATCAGTGCATGATCAGTCACGTGACCAGTATATGGTAGCTACGTGATCATTGCATGATCAGCCACGTGATCAGTGCATGATAGCCACGTGATCAGTGCATGATCAGTCACGTGATCAGTGTATGATCAGCCACGTGATCAGTGCATGATAGCCACGTGATCAGTGCATGATCAGACACGTGATCAGTGCATGATCAGCCACGTGATCAGTGCATGATATCCACGTGATCAGTGCATGATCAGTCACGTGATCAGTGCATGATCAGCCACGTGATCAGTGCATGATCAATTACGTGATCAGTGCATGATCAGTCACGTGATCAGTACATGGTTGCTACGTGATCATTGCATGATCAGCCACGTGAGCAGTGCATGATAGCCACGTGATCAGTGCATGATCAGTCACGTGATCAGTGCATGATCAGTCACGTGATCAGTGCATGATCATTTACGTGATCAGTGCATGATCAGTCACGTGACCAGTATATGGTAGCTACGTGATCAGTGCATGATCAGCCACGTGAGCAGTGCATGATAGCCACGTGATGTGTGCATGATCAGTTACGTGATCAGTGTATGATCAGCCACGTGATCAGTGCATGATAGCCACGTGATCAGTGCATGATCAGCCACGTGATCAGTGCATGATCAGTCACGTGATCAGTGCATGATCAGTACGTGATCAGTGCATGATATCCAAGTGATCAGTGCATGATCAATCACGTGATCAGTGTATGATCAGCCACGTGAACAGTGCATGCTCAGTCACGTGATCAGGGCCTGCTGAGCTGCGTGATTACTGTCTGCTCATCTGCTTGACAATTGCCAGCTGAGCTGCACGATTCCTGCCTGTCATCTGCTTGACAATTGCCACCTGTGCTGCGTAATTCCTGCCTGCTCAGCTGCTTGATTATTGCCAGCTGAGCAGCATGATTTCTCACAGCTGAGTTCCATGATTATTGCCTGCTGACTGATTCGTGCCTACTCAGCTCTTTGTTCATTGCCTCCAGAGGCACATGATCAGTGTATGATAGCAAACATGATCAGCACATGATCAGTCACATGATCAATGCATGATAAGCCACGTGATCAGTGCATGATCAGTCACGTGATCAGTGCATGATCAGTCATGTGATCAGTGCATGGTAGCTGCGTGATCAGTGCATGATCAGCCACGTGATCAGTGCATGATAGCCACGTGATCAGTGCATGATCAGTCACGTGATCAGTGCATGATCAGCCACGTGATCAGTGCATGATAGCCACGTGATCAGTGCATGATAGCCACGTGATCAGTGCATGATCAGTCACGTGATACGTGTGAGATCAGCCACGTGATCAGTGCATGATAGCCACGTGATCAGTGCATGATAGCCACGTGATCAGTGCATGATAGTCACGTGATCAGTGCATGATCAGTCACGTGATCAGTGCATGATCAGCCACGTGATCAGTGCATGATAGCCACGTGATCAGTGCATGATCAGTCACGTGATCAGTGCATGATCAGTCACGTGATCAGTGCATGATCAGTCACGTGATCAGTGCATGATCAGGCACGTGATCAGTGCATGATCAGCCACGTGATCAGTGCATGATAGCCACGTGATCAGTGCATGATCAGTCACGTGATCAGTGCATGATCAGCCACGTGATCAGTGCATGATCAGCCACGTGATCAGTGCATGATCAATTACGTGATCAGTGCATGATCAGTCACGTGACCAGTACATGGTAGCTACGTGATCAGTGCATGATCAGCCACGTGATCAGTGCATGATAGCCACGTGATCAGTGCATGATCAGTCACGTGATCAGTGCATGATCAGTCACGTGATCAGTGCATGATCAGCCACGTGATCAGTGCATGTCAGTCACGTGATCAGTGCATGATAGCACGTGATCAGTGCATGATCAGTCCCGTGATCAGTGCATGATCAGCCACGTGATCAGTGCATGATAGCCACGTGATCAGTGCATGATCAGTCACGTGATCAGTGCATGATCAGCCACGTGATCAGTGCATGATCAGCCACGTGATCAGTGCATGATCAGCCACGTGATCAGTGCATGATAGCCACGTGATCAGTGCATGATCAATCACGTGATCAGTGTATGATCAGCCACGTGAACAGTGCATGCTCAGTCACGTGATCAGGGCCTGCTAAGCTGCGTGATTACTGTCTGCTCATCTGCTTGACAATTGCCAGCTGAGCTGCACGATTCCTGCCTGTCATCTGCTTGACAATTGCCAGCTGTGCTGCGTAATTCCTGCCTGCTCAGCTACTTGATTATTGCCAGCTGAGCAGCATGATTTCTCACAGCTGAGTTCCATGATTATTGCCTGCTGACTGATTCCTGCCTACTCAGCTCTTTGTTCATTGCCTCCAGAGGCACATGATCAGTGTATGATAGCAAACATGATCAGCGCATGATCAGTCACATGATCAATGCATGATAAGCCACGTGATCAGTGCATGATCAGTCACGTGATCAGTGCATGATCAGTCATGTGATCAGTGCATGGTAGCCACGTGATCAGTGCATGATCAGCCACGTGATCAGTGCATGATAGCCACGTGATCAGTGCATGATCAGTCACGTGATCAGTGCATGATCAGTCACGTGATCAGTGCATGATCAGCCACGTGATCAGTGCATGATCAGTCACGTGATCAGTGCATGATCAGTCACGTGACCAGTACATGGTAGCTACGTGATCATTGCATGATCAGCCACGTGATCAGTGCATGATAGCCACGTGATCAGTGCATGATCAGTCACGTGATCAGTGCATGATCAGTCACGTGACAGTGCATGATCAGCCACGTGATCAGTGCATGATGAGCCACGTGATCAGTGCATGATCAATTACGTGATCAGTGCATGATCAGTCACGTGATCAGTGCATGATAGCTACGTGATCAGTGCATGATCAGCCACGTGATCAGTGCATGATAGCCACGTGATCAGTGCATGATAGTCACGTGATCAGTGCATGATCAGTCACGTGATACGTGCATGATCAGCACGTGATCAGTGCATGATATCAGTGCATGATAGCCACGTGATCAGTGCATGATAGCCACGTGATCAGTGCATGATCAGTCACGTGATCAGTGTGATCAGCCACGTGATCAGTGCATGATAGCCACGTGATCAGTGCATGATCAGTCACGTGATACGTGCATGATCAGCCACGTGATCAGTGCATGATAGCCACGTGATCAGTGCATGATCAGCCACGTGATCAGTGCATGATCAGCCACGTGATCAGTGCATGATCAATTACGTGATCAGTGCATGATCAGTCACGTGACCAGTACATGGTTGCCACGTGATCATTGCATGATCAGCCACGTGAGCAGTGCATGATAGCCACGTGATCAGTGCATGATCAGTCACGTGATCAGTGCATGATCAGTCACGTGATCAGTGCATGATCATTTACGTGATCAGTGCATGATCAGTCACGTGACCAGTGATGGTCAGCCACGTGATCATTGCATGACAGCCACGTGAGCAGTGCATGATAGCCACGTGATGTGCATGATCAGTTACGTGAGCACAGCATGATCAGCCACGTGATCAGTGCATGAGTGCCACGTGATCAGTGCATGATCAGTCACGTGATCAGTGCATGATCAGTCACGTGATCAGTGCATGATCAGGCACGTGATCAGTGCATGACAGCCACGTGATCAGTGCATGATAGCCACGTGATCAGTGCATGATCAGTCACGTGATCAGTGCATGATCAGCCACGTGATCAGTGCATGATCAGCCACGTGATCAGTGCATGATCAATTACGTGATCAGTGCATGATCAGTCACGTGACCAGTACATGGTAGCTACGTGATCATTGCATGATCAGCCACGTGAGAGTGCATGATAGCCACGTGATCAGTGCATGATCAGTCACGTGATCAGTGCATGATCAGTCACGTGATCAGTGCATGATCAATTACGTGATCAGTGCATGATCAGTCACGTGATCAGTACATGGTAGCTACGTGATCAGTGCATGATCAGCCACGTGATCAGTGCATGATAGCCACGTGATCAGTGCATGATCAGTCACGTGATCAGTGTATGATCAGCCACGTGATCAGTGCATGATAGCCACGTGATCAGTGCATGATCAGTCACGTGATCAGTGCATGATCAGTCACGTGATCAGTGCATGATCAGCCACGTGATCAGTGCATGATCAGTTACGTGATCAGTGCATGATCAGTCACGTGACCAGTTCATGGTTCTACGTGATCATTGCATGATCAGCCACGTGATCAGTGCATGATAGCCACGTGATCAGTGCATGATCAGTCACGTGATCAGTGCATGATCAGTCACGTGATCAGTGCATGATCAGTCACGTGATCAGTGCATGATCAATTACGTGATCAGTGCATGATCAGTCACGTGACCAGTACATGGTAGCTACGTGATCATTGCATGATCAGCCACGTGATCAGTGCATGATAGCCACGTGATCAGTGCATGATCAGTCACGTGATCAGTGCATGATCATCCACGTGATCAGTGCATGATCAGTCATGTGATCAGTGCATGATATAGACGTGATCAGTGCATGATCAGTCACGTGATCAGTGCATGATCAGCCACGTGATCAGTGCATGATAGCCACGTGATCAGTGCATGATCAGTCACGTGATCAGTGCATGATCAGCCACGTGATCAGTGCATGATCAATTACGTGATCAGTGCATGATCAGTCACGTGATCAGTACATGGTTGCTACGTGATCATTGCATGATCAGCCCCGTGAGCAGTGCATGATAGCCACGTGATCAGTGCATGATCAGTCACGTGATCAGTGCATGATCAGTCACGTGATCAGTGCATGATCATTTACGTGATCAGTGCATGATCAGTCACGTGACCAGTATATGGTAGCTACGTGATCAGTGCATGATCAGCCACGTGATCAGTGCATGATAGCCACGTGATCAGTGCATGATCAGTTACGTGATCAGTGCATGATCAGCCACGTGATCAGTGCATGATAGCCACGTGATCAGTGCATGATCAGCCACGTGATCAGTGCATGATCAGTCACGTGATCAGTGCATGATCAGCCACGTGATCAGTGCATGATATCCAAGTGATCAGTGCATGATCAATCACGTGATCAGTGTATGATCAGCCACGTGAACAGTGCATGCTCAGTCACGTGATCAGGGCCTGCTGAGCTGCGTGATTACTGTCTGCTCATCTGCTTGACAATTGCCAGCTGAGCTGCACGATTCCTGCCTGTCATCTGCTTGACAATTGCCAGCTGTGCTGCGTAATTCCTGCCTGCTCATATGCTTGATTATTGCCAGCTGAGCAGCATGATTTCTCACAGCTGAGTTCCATGATTATTGCCTGCTGACTGATTCCTGCCTACTCAGCTCTTTGTTCATTGCCTCCAGAGGCACATGATCAGTGTATGATACCAAACATGATCAGCACATGATCAGTCACATGATCAATGCATGATAAGCCACGTGATCAGTGCATGATCAGTCACGTGATCAGTGCATGATCAGTCATGTGATCAGTGCATGATAGCCACGTGATCAGTGCATGATCAGCCACGTGATCAGTGCATGATAGCCACGTGATCAGTGCATGATCAGTCACGTGATCAGTGCATGATCAGTCACGTGATCAGTGCATGATCAGCCACGTGATCAGTGCATGATCAGTCACGTGATCAGTGCATGATCAGTCACGTGACCAGTACATGGTAGCTACGTGATCATTGCATGATCAGCCACGTGATCAGTGCATGATAGCCACGTGATCAGTGCATGATCAGTCACGTGATCAGTGCATGATCAGTCACGTGACATGTGTGTGATCAGCCACGTGATCAGTGCATGATGAGCCACGTGATCAGTGCATGATCAATTACGTGATCAGTGCATGATCAGTCACGTGATCAGTGCATGATAGCTACGTGATCAGTGCATGATCAGCCACGTGATCAGTGCATGATAGCCACGTGATCAGTGCATGATAGTCACGTGATCAGTGCATGATCAGTCACGTGATAGTGCATGATCAGCCACGTGATCAGTGCATGATAGCCACGTGATCAGTGCATGATCAGTCACGTGATCAGTGCATGATCAGCCACGTGATCAGTGCATGATATCAGTGCATGATAGCCACGTGATCAGTGCATGATAGCCACGTGATCAGTGCATGATCAGTCACGTGATCAGTGCATGATCAGCCACGTGATCAGTGCATGATAGCCACGTGATCAGTGCATGATCAGTCACGTGATAAGTGTGATCAGCCACGTGATCAGGGCATGATATCCACGTGATCAGTGCATGATAGCCACGTGATCAGTGCATGATGAGCCACGTGATCAGTGCATGATCAATTACGTGATCAGTGCATGATCAGTCACGTGACCAGTACATAGTTGCAACGTGATCATTGCATGATCAGCCACGTGAGCAGTGCATGATAGCCACGTGATCAGTGCATGATCAGTCACGTGATCAGTGCATGATCAGTCACGTGATCAGTGCATGATCATTTACGTGATCAGTGCATGATCAGTCACGTGACCAGTGATGGTCGCCACGTGATCATTGCATGACAGCCACGTGAGCAGTGCATGATAGCCACGTGATCAGTGCATGATCAGTTACATGAGCACAGGATGATCAGCCACGTGATCAGTGCATGAGTGCCACGTGATCAGTGCATGATCAGTCACGTGATCAGTGCATGATCAGTCACGTGATCAGTGCATGATCAGGCACGTGATCAGTGCATGATCAGCCACGTGATCAGTGCATGATAGCCACGTGATCAGTGCATGATCAGTCACGTGATCAGTGCATGATCAGCCACGTGATCAGTGCATGATCAGCCACGTGATCAGTGCATGATCAATTACGTGATCAGTGCATGATCAGTCACGTGATCAGTACATGGTAGCTACGTGATCAGTGCATGATCAGCCACGTGATCAGTGCATGATAGCCACGTGATCAGTGCATGATCAGTCACGTGATCAGTGTATGATCAGCCACGTGATCAGTGCATGATAGCCACGTGATCAGTGCATGATCAGTCACGTGATCAGTGCATGATCAGTCACGTGATCAGTGCATGATCAGCCACGTGATCAGTGCATGATCATTACGTGATCAGTGCATGATCAGTCACGTGATCAGTGCATGGTTCTACGTGATCATTGCATGATCAGCCACGTGATCAGTGCATGATAGCCACGTGATCAGTGCATGATCAGTCACGTGATCAGTGCATGATCAGTCACGTGATCAGTGCATGATCAGTCACGTGATCAGTGCATGATCAGCCACGTGATCAGTGCATGATCAGTCACGTGACCAGTTTATGGTAGCTACGTGATCATTGCATGATCAGCCACGTGAGCAGTGCATGATAGCCACGTGATAACTGCATGATGTGTCACAAGATCAGTGTATGATCATCCACGTTATCAGTGCATGGGCAGTTATGTGATCAGAGCATGATATAGACTTGATCAGTGCATGATCAGTCTCGTGATCATTGCATGATCAGCCACGTGATCAGTGCATGATAGCCACGTGATCAGTGCATGATAGTCACGTGATCAGTACATGATCAGTCACGTGAAAAGTGCATGATCATTTTCGTGATCTGTGCATGATCAGTCACGTGACCAGTATATGGTAGCTACGTGATCATTGCATGACCAGCCACGTGAGCAGTGCAGGATAACCACGTGATGTGTGCATGATGAGTTACGTGAGCAGAGTATGATCAGCCACGTGAGCAGTGCATGATAGCCACGTGATGTGTGCATGGTCAGACAGGTGAACAGTGTATGATCAGCCACGTGATAAGTGCATGATATCCAAGTGATCAGTGCATGATCAATCACGTGATCAGTGTATGATCAGCCCCGTGATCAGTGCATGATCAATTATGTGATCAGTGCATGATCAGTCATGTGAGCAGTACATGGTTGCTACGTGATCATTGCATGATCAGCCCCGTGAGCAGAGCATGATAGCCACGTGATCAGTGCATGATCAGTCACGTGATCAGTACATGATCAGTCACGTGAACAGTGCATGATCATTTTCGTGATCTGTGCATCATCAGTCACGTGACCAGTATATGGTAGCTACGTGATCATTGCATGACCAGCCACGTGAGCAGTGCATGATAGCCACGTGATGTGTGCATGATCAGTTACGTGAGCAGAGTATGTTCAGCCACGTGAGCAGTGCATGATAGCCACGTGATGTGTGCATGGTCAGACACGTGATCAGTGCATGATCACTCACGTGACCAGTACATGGTAGCTACGTGATCATTGCATGATCAGCCACGTGAGCAGTGCATGATAGCCACGTGATCAGTGCATGATCAGTTTCGGGAGCAGAGTATGATCAGCCACTTGATCAGTGCATGATAGCCACGTGATCAGTGCATGATCAGTCAAGTGATCAGTGCGTGAACAGTCACGTGATCAGTGCATGATGAGCCACGTGATCAGTGCAGGATCAATTACGTGATCAGTGCATGATCAGTCACGTGACCAGTTCATGGTTCTACGTGATCATTGCATGATCAGCCACGTGAGCAGTGCATGATAGCCACGTGGTCAGTGCATGATCAGTCACATGATCACTGCATGAACAGTCACGTGAACAGTGCCTGATAAGTCACCTGATCAGTGCATGATCAATTACGTAATCAGTGCATGATCACTCACGTCACCAGTACATGGTAGCTACGTGATCATTGCATGATCAGCCACGTGAGCAGTGCATGATAGCCACGTGATAACTGCATGATGTGTCACATGATCAGTGTATGATCATCCACGTTATCAGTGCATGGGCAGTTATGTGATCAGAGCATGATATAGACTTGATCAGTGCATGATCAGTCTCGTGATCATTGCATGATCAGCCACGTGATCAGTGCATGATAGCCACGTGATCAGTGCATGATAGTCACGTGATCAGTACATGATCAGTCACGTGAAAAGTGCATGATCATTTTCGTGATCTGTGCATGATCAGTCACGTGACCAGTATATGGTAGCTACGTGATCATTGCATGACCAGCCACGTGAGCAGTGCAGGATAACCACGTGATGTGTGCATGATGAGTTACGTGAGCAGAGTATGATCAGCCACGTGAGCAGTGCATGATAGCCACGTGATGTGTGCATGGTCAGACAGGTGAACAGTGTATGATCAGCCACGTGATAAGTGCATGATATCCAAGTGATCAGTGCATGATCAATCACGTGATCAGTGTATGATCAGCCCCGTGATCAGTGCATGATCAATTATGTGATCAGTGCATGATCAGTCATGTGAGCAGTACATGGTTGCTACGTGATCATTGCATGATCAGCCCCGTGAGCAGAGCATGATAGCCACGTGATCAGTGCATGATCAGTCACGTGATCAGTACATGATCAGTCACGTGAACAGTGCATGATCATTTTCGTGATCTGTGCATCATCAGTCACGTGACCAGTATATGGTAGCTACGTGATCATTGCATGATCAGCCACGTGAGCAGTGCATGATAGCCACGTGATGTGTGCATGATCAGTTACGTGAGCAGAGTATGATCAGCCACGTGAGCAGTGCATGATAGCCACGTGATGTGTGCATGGTCAGACACGTGATCAGTGCATGATCAGTCACGTGATCAATGCATGATCAGTCACGGGATCAGTGCATGATATCCAAGTGATCAGTGCATGATCAATCTCGGGATCAGTGTATGATCAGCCACGTGAACAGTGCATGCTCAGTCACGTGATCAGGGCCTGCTGAGCTGCGTGATTACTGTCTGCTCATCTGCTTGACAATTGCCAGCTGAGCTGCACGATTCCTGCCTGTCATCTCCTTGACAATTGCCACCTGTGCTGCCTAATTCCTGCCTACTCATATACTTGATTATTGCCAGCTGAGCAGCATGATTTCTCAGAGCTGAGTTCCATGATTATTGCCTGCTGACTGATTCCTGCTTACTCTGCTCTTTGTTCATTGCCTCCAGAGGCACATGATCAGTGTATGACACCAAACATGATCAGCACATGATCATTCACATGATCAATGCATGATAAGCCAGGTGATCAGTGCATGATCAATTACGTGATCAGTGCATGATCACTCATGTGACCAGTACATGGTAGCTGCGTGATCATTGCATGACCAGCCAAGTGAGCAGTGCATGATAGCCACGTGATCAGTGCAAGATCAGTCACGTGATCAGTGCATGATCAGCCAGGTTATCAGTGCATGATAGGCACGTGATCAGTGCATGATAGCCACGTGATCAGTGCATGATCAGTCACGTGATACGTGTGAGATCAGCCACATGATCAGTGCATGATATCCACGTGATCAGTGCATGATAGCCACGTGATCAATTCATGAGTAGTCATGTGATCTGTGCATGACCAGGCACGTGATCAGTTTATGATCAGCCACATGATCAGTGCAGGATAGCCACGTGATCAGTGCATGATCAGTCACGTGAACAGTGCATGATCAGTCACGTGATCAGTGCATGATCAGTCACGTAATCTGTGCATGACCAGGCACGTAATCAGTGTATGACCAGCCAAGTGATCAGTGCATGATATCCACATGATCACTGCATGATCAGTCACGAGAACAGTGTATGATCAGCCACGTGATCAGTGCATGATCAGCCACATGATCAGTGCATGATCAATTATGTGATCAGTGCATGATCAGTCACGTGACCAGTACATGGTAGCTACGTGATCATTGCATGATCAGCCACGTGATCAGTGCATGATAGCCACGAGATCAGTGCATTACCAGTCACGTGATCAGTGCATGATCAGTCACATGATCAGTGTATGATCATCCACGTGATCAGTGCATGTGGAGTCATGTAATCAATGCATGATAGCGCCGTGATCAGTGCACGATCAGTCCCGTGATGAGTGTATGATCAGCCAAGTGATCAGTGCAAGATAGCTACGTGATCAGTGCATGATCAGTCACATGATTAGTGCGTGATCAGCCACGTCATCAGTGCATGATAGCCACGTGATCAGTGCATGTGCAATCACGTGATCAGTGCATGAGAGCCAGGTGATCAGTGCATGATCAATCACGTGATAGGTGTTTGATCAGCCACGTGAACAGTGCATGCTCAGTCACGTGATTAGGGCCTGCTAAGCTGCGTGATTACTGTCTGCTCATCTGCTTGACAATTGCCAGCTGAGCTGCACAATTCCTGCCTGTCATCGCCTTGACAATTGCCACCTTTGCTGCGTAATTCCTGCCTGCTCATCTACTTGATTATTGCCAGCTGAGCAGCATGGTTTCTCAGAGCTGAGTTGCATGATTATAGCCTGCTGACTGATTCCTGCCTACTCAGCTCTTTGTTCATTGCCTCCAGAGGCACATGATCAGTGTATGACAGCAAACATGATCAGCACATGATCAGTCACATGATCAATGCATGATAAGCCAGGTGATCAGTGCATGATCAATTACGTGATCAGTGCATGATCTGTCATGTGACCAGTACATGGTAGCTGCGTGATCATTGCATGATCAGCCACGTGAGCAGTGCATGATAGCCACGTGATCCGTGCATGGTCAGTCACGTGATCAGTGCGTGACCAGTCACGTGATCAGTGCACGATCAGCCACGTGATCAGTGCATGATCAATTATGTGATCATTGCATGATCCGTCACGTGACCAGTACATGGTAGCTACGTGATCATTGGATGATCAGCCACGTGATCAGTGCAGGATAGCCACGTGATAACTTCATGATTAGTCACGTGATCTGTACATGATCAGTTACGTGACATGTGTGTGATCAGCCACGTGATCCGAGCGTGATGAGCCACATGATCAGTGCAGGATCAATTACGAGATCAGTGCATGATCAGTCACGTGACCAGTACATGGTAGCTAGGTGATAATTGCATGATCAGCCATGTTATTAGTGCATGATAGCCAAGTGATCAGTGCATGATAGTCACGTGATCAGTGCATGATCAGTCACGTGATACGTGCGTGATCAGGCACGTGATCAGTGCATGATATCAGTGCATGATAGCCACGTGATCAGTGCATGATAGCCACGTGATCAGTGCATGATCAGTCACGTGATACGTGTGTGATCAGCCATGTGATCAGTGCATGATAGCAACGTGATCAGTGCATGATCAGTCACGTGATACGTGTGTGAGCAGCCACCTGATCAGTGCATGATATCCACGTGATCAGTTCATGATATCCACGTGATCAGTGCATGATGAGCCACGTGATCAGTGCAGGATCAATTACTTGATCAGTGCATGATCAGTCACGTGACCAGTAAATAGTTGCAACGTGATCATTGCGTGATGAGCCACGTGAGTAGAGCATGATAGCCACGTGATCAGTGCATGATCAGTCAGGTGATCAGTACATGATCAGTCACGTGAACAGTGCATGATCATTTACGTGATCTGTGCATGATCAGTCACATGACCAGTAGATGGTCGCTACGTGATCATTCCATGACGAGCCACGTGAGGAGTGCATGATAGCCACATGATGTGTGCATGATCAGTTACATGAGCACAGGATGATCAGCCACGTGATCAGTGCATGAGTGCCCCGTGATCAGTGCATGATCAGTCACGTGATCAGTGCATGATCAGTCATGTAATCTGTGCATGACCAGGCACGTGAATAGTGTATGACATTCCAAGTGATCAGTGCATTATAGCCACGTGATCACTGCATGATCAGTCACGAGATCAGTGTATGATCAGCCACGTGATCAGTGCATGATCAGCCACATGATCAGTGCATGATCAATTACGTGCTCAGTGCATGATCAGTCACGTGACCAGTACATGGTAGCTACGTGATCATTGCATGATCAGCCACGTGAGACGTGCATGATAGCCACGAGATCAGTGCATGACCAGTCACGAGATCAGTGCATGATAAGTCACCTGATCAGTGCATGATCAATTACCTGATCAGTGCATGATCACTCACGTGACCAGTACATGGTAGCTACGTGATCATTGCATGATCAGCCACGTGAGCAGTGCATGATAGCCACGTGATCAGTGCATGATCAGTTTCGGGAGCAGAGTATGATCAGCCACTTGATCAGTGCATGATAGCCACGTGATCAGTGCATGATCAGTCAAGTGATCAGTGCGTGAACAGTCACGTGATCAGTGCATGATGAGCCACGTGATCAGTGCAGGATCAATTACGTGATCAGTGCATGATCAGTCACGTGACCAGTTCATGGTTCTACGTGATCATTGCATGATCAGCCACGTGAGCAGTGCATGATAGCCACGTGGTCAGTGCATGATCAGTCACATGATCACTGCATGAACAGTCACGTGAACAGTGCCTGATAAGTCACCTGATCAGTGCATGATCAATTACGTAATCAGTGCATGATCACTCACGTCACCAGTACATGGTAGCTACGTGATCATTGCATGATCAGCCACGTGAGCAGTGCATGATAGCCACGTGATAACTGCATGATGTGTCACATGATCAGTGTATGATCATCCACGTTATCAGTGCATGGGCAGTTATGTGATCAGAGCATGATATAGACTTGATCAGTGCATGAACAGTCTCGTGATCATTGCATGATCAGCCACGTGATCAGTGCATGATATCCAAGTGATCAGTGCATGATCAATCACGTGATCAGTGTATGATCAGCCCCGTGATCAGTGCATGATCAATTATGTGATCAGTGCATGATCAGTCATGTGAGCAGTACATGGTTGCTACGTGATCATTGCATGATCAGCCCCGTGAGCAGAGCATGATAGCCACGTGATCAGTACATGATCAGTCACGTGATCAGTACATGATCAGTCACGTGAACAGTGCATGATCATTTTCGTGATCTGTGCATCATCAGTCACGTGACCAGTATATGGTAGCTACGTGATCATTGCATGACCAGCCACGTGAGCAGTGCATGATAGCCACGTGATGTGTGCATGATCAGTTACGTGAGCAGAGTATGTTCAGCCACGTGAGCAGTGCATGATAGCCAAGTGATGTGTGCATGGTCAGACACGTGATCAGTGCATGATCAGTCACGTGATCAATGCATGATCAGTCACGGGATCAGTGCATGATATTCAAGTGATCAGTGCATGATCAATCTCGGGATCAGTGTATGATCAGCCACGTGAACAGTGCATGCTCAGTCACGTGATCAGGGCCTGCTGAGCTGCGTGATTACTGTCTGCTCATCTGCTTGACAATTGCCAGCTGAGCTGCACGATTCCTGCCTGTCATCTCCTTGACAATTGCCACCTGTGCTGCCTAATTCCTGCCTACTCATATACTTGATTATTGCCAGCTGAGCAGCATGATTTCTCAGAGCTGAGTTCCATGATTATTGCCTGCTGACTGATTCCTGCTTACTCTGCTCTTTGTTCATTGCCTCCAGAGGCACATGATCAGTGTATGACACCAAACATGATCAGCACATGATCAGTCACATGATCAATGCATGATAAGCCAGGTGATCAGTGCATGATCAATTACGTGATCAGTGCATGATCTGTCATGTGACCAGTACATGGTAGCTGCGTGATCATTGCATGATCAGCCACGTGAGCAGTGCATGATAGCCACGTGATCCGTGCATGGTCAGTCACGTGATCAGTGCGTGACCAGTCACGTGATCAGTGCACGATCAGCCACGTGATCAGTGCATGATCAATTATGTGATCATTGCATGATCCGTCACGTGACCAGTACATGGTAGCTACGTGATCATTGGATGATCAGCCACGTGATCAGTGCAGGATAGCCACGTGATAACTTCATGATTAGTCACGTGATCTGTACATGATCAGTTACGTGACATGTGTGTGATCAGCCACGTGATCCGAGCGTGATGAGCCACATGATCAGTGCAGGATCAATTACGAGATCAGTGCATGATCAGTCACGTGACCAGTACATGGTAGCTAGGTGATAATTGCATGATCAGCCATGTTATTAGTGCATGATAGCCAAGTGATCAGTGCATGATAGTCACGTGATCAGTGCATGATCAGTCACGTGATACGTGCGTGATCAGGCACGTGATCAGTGCATGATATCAGTGCATGATAGCCACGTGATCAGTGCATGATAGCCACGTGATCAGTGCATGATCAGTCACGTGATACGTGTGTGATCAGCCATGTGATCAGTGCATGATAGCAACGTGATCAGTGCATGATCAGTCACGTGATACGTGTGTGAGCAGCCACCTGATCAGTGCATGATATCCACGTGATCAGTTCATGATATCCACGTGATCAGTGCATGATGAGCCACGTGATCAGTGCAGGATCAATTACTTGATCAGTGCATGATCAGTCACGTGACCAGTAAATAGTTGCAACGTGATCATTGCGTGATGAGCCACGTGAGTAGAGCATGATAGCCACGTGATGAGTGCATGATCAGTCAGGTGATCAGTACATGATCAGTCACGTGAACAGTGCATGATCATTTACGTGATCTGTGCATGATCAGTCACATGACCAGTAGATGGTCGCTACGTGATCATTCCATGACGAGCCACGTGAGCAGTGCATGATAGCCACATGATGTGTGCATGATCAGTTACATGAGCACAGGATGATCAGCCACGTGATCAGTGCATGAGTGCCCCGTGATCAGTGCATGATCAGTCACGTGATCAGTGCATGATCAGTCATGTAATCTGTGCATGACCAGGCACGTGAATAGTGTATGACATTCCAAGTGATCAGTGCATTATAGCCACGTGATCACTGCATGATCAGTCACGAGATCAGTGTATGATCAGCCACGTGATCAGTGCATGATCAGCCACATGATCAGTGCATGATCAATTACGTGCTCAGTGCATGATCAGTCACGTGACCAGTACATGGTAGCTACGTGATCATTGCATGATCAGCCACGTGAGACGTGCATGATAGCCACGAGATCAGTGCATGACCAGTCACGAGATCAGTGCATGATAAGTCACCTGATCAGTGCATGATCAATTACCTGATCAGTGCATGATCACTCACGTGACCAGTACATGGTAGCTACGTGATCATTGCATGATCAGCCACGTGAGCAGTGCATGATAGCCACGTGATCAGTGCATGATCAGTTTCGGGAGCAGAGTATGATCAGCCACTTGATCAGTGCATGATAGCCACGTGATCAGTGCATGATCAGTCAAGTGATCAGTGCGTGAACAGTCACGTGATCAGTGCATGATGAGCCACGTGATCAGTGCAGGATCAATTACGTGATCAGTGCATGATCAGTCACGTGACCAGTTCATGGTTCTACGTGATCATTGCATGATCAGCCACGTGAGCAGTGCATGATAGCCACGTGGTCAGTGCATGATCAGTCACATGATCACTGCATGAACAGTCACGTGAACAGTGCCTGATAAGTCACCTGATCAGTGCATGATCAATTACGTAATCAGTGCATGATCACTCACGTCACCAGTACATGGTAGCTACGTGATCATTGCATGATCAGCCACGTGAGCAGTGCATGATAGCCACGTGATAACTGCATGATGTGTCACATGATCAGTGTATGATCATCCACGTTATCAGTGCATGGGCAGTTATGTGATCAGAGCATGATATAGACTTGATCAGTGCATGAACAGTCTCGTGATCATTGCATGATCAGCCACGTGATCAGTGCATGATATCCAAGTGATCAGTGCATGATCAATCACGTGATCAGTGTATGATCAGCCCCGTGATCAGTGCATGATCAATTATGTGATCAGTGCATGATCAGTCATGTGAGCAGTACATGGTTGCTACGTGATAATTGCATGATCAGCCCCGTGAGCAGAGCATGATAGCCACGTGATCAGTGCATGATCAGTCACGTGATCAGTACATGATCAGTCACGTGAACAGTGCATGATCATTTTCGTGATCTGTGCATCATCAGTCACGTGACCAGTATATGGTAGCTACGTGATCATTGCATGACCAGCCACGTGAGCAGTGCATGATAGCCACGTGATGTGTGCATGATCAGTTACTTGAGCAGAGTATGTTCAGCCACGTGAGCAGTGCATGATAGCCAAGTGATGTGTGCATGGTCAGACACGTGATCAGTGCATGATCAGTCACGTGATCAATGCATGATCAGTCACGGGATCAGTGCATGATATCCAAGTGATCAGTGCATGATCAATCTCGGGATCAGTGTATGATCAGCCACGTGAACAGTGCATGCTCAGTCACGTGATCAGGGCCTGCTGAGCTGCGTGATTACTGTCTGCTCATCTGCTTGACAATTGCCAGCTGAGCTGCACGATTCCTGCCTGTCATCTCCTTGACAATTGCCACCTGTGCTGCCTAATTCCTGCCTACTCATATACTTGATTATTGCCAGCTGAGCAGCATGATTTCTCAGAGCTGAGTTCCATGATTATTGCCTGCTGACTGATTCCTGCTTACTCTGCTCTTTGTTCATTGCCTCCAGAGGCACATGATCAGTGTATGACAGCAAACATGATCAGCACATGATCAGTCACATGATCAATGCATGAAAAGCCAGGTGATCAGTGCATGATCAATTACGTGATCAGTGCATGATCTGTCATGTGACCAGTACATGGTAGCTGCGTGATCATTGCATGATCAGCCACGTGAGCAGTGCATGATAGCCACGTGATCCGTGCATGGTCAGTCACGTGATCAGTGCGTGACCAGTCACGTGATCAGTGCACGATCAGCCACGTGATCAGTGCATGATCAATTATGTGATCATTGCATGATCCGTCACGTGACCAGTACATGGTAGCTACGTGATCATTGGATGATCAGCCACGTGATCAGTGCAGGATAGCCACGTGATAACTTCATGATTAGTCACGTGATCTGTACATGATCAGTTACGTGACATGTGTGTGATCAGCCACGTGATCCGAGCGTGATGAGCCACATGATCAGTGCAGGATCAATTACGAGATCAGTGCATGATCAGTCACGTGACCAGTACATGGTAGCTAGGTGATAATTGCATGATCAGCCATGTTATTAGTGCATGATAGCCAAGTGATCAGTGCATGATAGTCACGTGATCAGTGCATGATCAGTCACGTGATACGTGCGTGATCAGGCACGTGATCAGTGCATGATATCAGTGCATGATAGCCACGTGATCAGTGCATGATAGCCACGTGATCAGTGCATGATCAGTCACGTGATACGTGTGTGATCAGCCATGTGATCAGTGCATGATAGCAACGTGATCAGTGCATGATCAGTCACGTGATACGTGTGTGAGCAGCCACCTGATCAGTGCATGATATCCACGTGATCAGTTCATGATATCCACGTGATCAGTGCATGATGAGCCACGTGATCAGTGCAGGATCAATTACTTGATCAGTGCATGATCAGTCACGTGACCAGTAAATAGTTGCAACGTGATCATTGCGTGATGAGCCACGTGAGTAGAGCATGATAGCCACGTGATCAGTGCATGATCAGTCAGGTGATCAGTACATGATCAGTCACGTGAACAGTGCATGATCATTTACGTGATCTGTGCATGATCAGTCACATGACCAGTAGATGGTCGCTACGTGATCATTCCATGACGAGCCACGTGAGCAGTGCATGATAGCCACATGATGTGTGCATGATCAGTTACATGAGCACAGGATGATCAGCCACGTGATCAGTGCATGAGTGCCCCGTGATCAGTGCATGATCAGTCACGTGATCAGTGCATGATCAGTCATGTAATCTGTGCATGACCAGGCACGTGAATAGTGTATGACATTCCAAGTGATCAGTGCATTATAGCCACGTGATCACTGCAAGATCAGTCACGAGATCAGTGTATGATCAGCCACGTGATCAGTGCATGATCAGCCACATGATCAGTGCATGATCAATTACGTGCTCAGTGCATGATCAGTCACGTGACCAGTACATGGTAGCTACGTGATCATTGCATGATCAGCCACGTGAGACGTGCATGATAGCCACGAGATCAGTGCATGACCAGTCACGAGATCAGTGCATGATCAGTCACGTGAACAGTTCATGATCATTTACGTGATCTGTGCATGATCAGTCCCGTGTCCAGTATATGGAAACTACGTGATCATTGCATGACGAGCCACGTGAGCAGTGCATGATAGCCACGTGATTTGTGCATGATCAGTGATGTGAGCAGAGTATGATCAGCCACGTGATCAGTGCATGATCAGTCACGTGACAGGTGTGTGATCAGCCACGTGAACAGTGCATGTTCAGCCACGTCATCAGTGCATGATAGCCACGTGATCAGGGCATGATCAGTTAGGTGAGCAGTGTATTATCAGCCACGTGAGCAGTGCATGGTCAGACACGTGAACAGTGCATGATCAGCCACGTGATCAGTGCATGATATCCAAGTGATCAGTGCATGATCAATGACGTGATAAGTGTATTATCAGCCACGTAAGCAGTGCATTATAGCCACGTGACCATTGCATGATAGCCACGTGATCAGTGCATGATCAGCCACGTGATCAGTGCATGATAGCTACGTGATCAGTTCATGATTAGTCACGTGATCTGTGCATGACCAAGCAGTTGATCAGTGTATGATGAGCCACGTGAACAGTGCATGATAGCCACGTGATCAGTGCATGATCAGTCACCTGATGGGTGTATGATCAGTCACGTGACAGGTACATGTTAGCTACATGATCATTGCATGATCAGCCACGTGAGTAGGGCATGATAGCCACGTGATCAGTGCATGATCAGTCACGTGATCAGTGCATGATCAGTCATGTGACCAGTACATGGTAGCTGGGTGATCATTGCATGAACAGCCACGTGAGCAGTGCATTATAGCCACGTGATCAGTGCATGATCAGCCACGTGATCAGGGCATGACTAGGCACGTGATCAATGTATGACCAGCCAAGTGATCAGTGCATGATAGCCACGTGATCAGTGCATGATCAGTCACCTGATCAGTGCAAGATCAGTCACGTGATAAGTGTATGATCAGCCACGTGATCAGTGCATGATCAGCCACATGGTCAGTGCATGATCAATTACTTCATCAGTGCATGATCAGTCACGTGATCAGTGCATGATCAGTCACATGAACAGTGCATGATAAGTCACCTGATCAGTGCATGATCAATTACGTGATCAGTGCATGATCACTCACGTGACCAGTACATGATAGCTAAGTGATCATTGCATGATAAGCCAAGTGAGCAGTGCATGATAGCCACGTGATCAGTGCATGATCAACTTCGGGAGCAGAGTATGATCAGCCACTTGATCTGTGATCAGTGCATGATATAGAGGTGATCAGTGCATGATCAGTCTCGTGATCAGTGTATGATCAACCTCGTGATCAGTGCACGATAGCCAGGTAATGAATGCATGATAGCCAGATGATCAGTGCATTATCAGTCACGTGATCAGTGTATGATCAGCCAAGTAATCAGTGAATGATAGCCAACTGATCAGTGCATGTTCAGTCAAATAATCAGTGCGTGAACAGTCACGTGATCAGTTCATGATAAGCCACGTGATCAGTGCAGGATCAATTACGTGATCAGTGTATGATCAGTCACGTGACCAGTACATGGTTGCTACGTGATCATTCCATGATCAGCCACGTGATCAGTGCATGATCAGTGCATGATCAGCCACATGGTCACTGCATGATCAATTACTTCATCAGTGCATGATCAGTCACGTGATCAGTGCATGATCAGTCACGTGAACAGTGCATGATAAGTCACCTGATCAGTGCATGATCAATTACGTGATAGGTGCATGATCACTCACGTGACCAGTACATGGTAGCTGGGTGATCATTGCATGAACAGCCACGTGAGCAGTGCATTATAGCCACGTGATCAGCGCATGATCAGTCACGTGAACAGTGCATGATCATTTTCGTGATCTGTGCATGATCAGTCATGTTACCAGTATATGGTAGCTACGTGATCATTGCATGACCAGCCACATGAGCAGAGTATGATCAGCCCAGTGTGCATTGCATGATAGCCACTTGATGGGTGCACAGTCAGACACGTGAACAGTGTATGATCAGCCACGTGATCAGTGCATGATATCCAAGTGATCAGTGCATGATCAATCACGTGATCAGTGTATGATCAGACCCGGGATCAGTGCATGATCAATTACGTGATCAGTGCCTTATCAGTCACGTGACCAGTACATGGTTGCTACGTGATCATTGCATGATCAGCCCCGTGAGCAGAGCATGATAGCCACGTGATCAGTGCATGATCAGGCACGTGATCAGTACATGATCAGTCACATGAACAGTGCATGATCATTTTCGTGATCTGTGCATCATCAGTCACGTGACCAGTTCATGGTTCTACGTGATCATTGCATGATCAGCCACGTGAGCAGTGCATGATAGCCACGTGGTCAGTGCATGATCAGTCACATGATCACTGCATGAACAGTCACGTGAACAGTGCCTGATAAGTCACCTGATCAGTGCATGATCAATTACGTAATCAGTGCATGATCACTCACGTCACCAGTACATGGTAGCTACGTGATCATTGCATGATCAGCCACGTGAGCAGTGCATGATAGCCACGTGATAACTGCATGATGTGTCACATGATCAGTGTATGATCATCCACGTTATCAGTGCATGGGCAGTTATGTGATCAGTGCATGATATAGACTTGATCAGTGCATGAACAGTCTCGTGATCATTGCATGATCAGCCACGTAATCAGTGCATGAGTGCCCCGTGATCAGTGCATGATCAGTCACATGATCACTGCATGAACAGTCACGTGAACAGTGCCTGATAAGTCACCTGATCAGTGCATGATCAATTACGTAATCAGTGCATGATCACTCACGTCACCAGTACATGGTAGCTACGTGATCATTGCATGATCAGCCACGTGAGCAGTGCATGATAGCCACGTGATAACTGCATGATGTGTCACATGATAAGTGTATGATCATCCACGTTATCAGTGCATGGGCAGTTATGTGATCAGTGCATGATATAGACTTGATCAGTGCATGAACAGTCTCGTGATCATTGCATGATCAGCCACGTGATCAGTGCATGATATCCAAGTGATCAGTGCATGATCAATCACGTGATCAGTGTATGATCAGCCCCGTGATCAGTGCATGATCAATTATGTGATCAGTGCATGATCAGTCATGTGAGCAGTACATGGTTGCTACGTGATCATTGCATGATCAGCCCCGTGAGCAGAGCATGATAGCCACGTGATCAGTGCCTGATCAGTCACGTGATCAGTACATGATCAGTCACGTGAACAGTGCATGATCATTTTCGTGATCTGTGCTTCATCAGTCACGTGACCAGTATATGGTAGCTACGTGATCATTGCATGACCAGCCACGTGAGCAGTGCATGATAGCCACGTGATGTGTGCATGATCAGTTACGTGAGCAGAGTATGTTCAGCCACGTGAGCAGTGCATGATAGCCACGTGATGTGTGCATGATCAGACACGTGATCAGTGCATGATCAGTCACGTGATCAATGCATGATCAGTCACGGGATCAGTGCATGATATCCAAGTGATCAGTGCATGATCAATCTCGGGATCAGTGTATGATCAGCCACGTGAACAGTGCATGCTCAGTCACGTGATCAGGGCCTGCTGAGCTGCGTGATTACTGTCTGCTCATCTGCTTGACAATTGCCAGCTGAGCTGCACGATTCCTGCCTGTCATCTCCTTGACAATTGCCACCTGTGCTGCCTAATTCCTGCCTACTCATACATTTGATTATTGCCAGCTGAGCAGCATGATTTCTCAGAGCTGAGTTCCATGATTATTGCCTGCTGACTGATTCCTGCTTACTCTGCTCTTTGTTCATTGCCTCCAGAGGCACATGATCAGTGTATGAGAGCAAACATGATCAGCACATGATCAGTCACATGATCAATGCATGATAAGCCAGGTGATCAGTGCATGATCAATTACGTGATCAGTGCATGATCTGTCATGTGACCAGTACATGGTAGCTGCGTGATCATTGCATGATCAGCCACGTGAGCAGTGCATGATAGCCACGTGATCCGTGCATGGTCAGTCACGTGATCAGTGCGTGACCAGTCACGTGATCAGTGCACGATCAGCCACGTGATCAGTGCATGATCAATTATGTGATCATTGCATGATCCGTCACGTGACCAGTACATGGTAGCTACGTGATCATTGGATGATCAGCCACGTGATCAGTGCAGGATAGCCACGTGATAACTTCATGATTAGTCACGTGATCTGTACATGATCAGTTACGTGACATGTGTGTGATCAGCCACGTGATCCGAGCGTGATGAGCCACATGATCAGTGCAGGATCAATTACGAGATCAGTGCATGATCAGTCACGTGACCAGTACATGGTAGCTAGGTGATAATTGCATGATCAGCCATGTTATTAGTGCATGATAGCCAAGTGATCAGTGCATGATAGTCACGTGATCAGTGCATGATCAGTCACGTGATACGTGCGTGATCAGGCACGTGATCAGTGCATGATATCAGTGCATGATAGCCACGTGATCAGTGCATGATAGCCACGTGATCAGTGCATGATCAGTCACGTGATACGTGTGTGATCAGCCATGTGATCAGTGCATGATAGCAACGTGATCAGTGCATGATCAGTCACGTGATACGTGTGTGAGCAGCCACCTGATCAGTGCATGATATCCACGTGATCAGTTCATGATATCCACGTGATCAGTGCATGATGAGCCACGTGATCAGTGCAGGATCAATTACTTGATCAGTGCATGATCAGTCACGTGACCAGTAAATAGTTGCAACGTGATCATTGCGTGATGAGCCACATGAGTAGAGCATGATAGCCACGTGATCAGTGCATGATCAGTCAGGTGATCAGTACATGATCAGTCACGTGAACAGTGCATGATCATTTACGTGATCTGTGCATGATCAGTCACATGACCAGTAGATGGTCGCTACGTGATCATTCCATGACGAGCCACGTGAGCAGTGCATGATAGCCACATGATGTGTGCATGATCAGTTACATGAGCACAGGATGATCAGCCACGTGATCAGTGCATGAGTGCCCCGTGATCAGTGCATGATCAGTCACGTGATCAGTGCATGATCAGTCATGTAATCTGTGCATGACCAGGCACGTGAATAGTGTATGACATTCCAAGTGATCAGTGCATTATAGCCACGTGATCACTGCATGATCAGTCACGAGATCAGTGTATGATCAGCCACGTGATCAGTGCATGATCAGCCACATGATCAGTGCATGATCAATTACGTGCTCAGTGCATGATCAGTCACGTGACCAGTACATGGTAGCTACGTGATCATTGCATGATCAGCCACGTGAGACGTGCATGATAGCCACGAGATCAGTGCATGACCAGTCACGAGATCAGTGCATGATCAGTCACGTGAACAGTGCATGATAAGTCACCTGATCAGTGCATGATCAATTACGTGATCAGTGCATGATCACTCACATGACCAGTACATGGTAGCTACGTGATAACTGCATGATCAGCCACGTGAGCAGTGCATGATAGCCACGTGATCAGTGCATGATCAGTCAGGTGATCAGTACATGATCAGTCACGTGAACAGTGCATGATCATTTACGTGATCTGTGCATGATCAGTCACATGACCAGTAGATGGTCGCTACGTGATCATTCCATGACGAGCCACGTGAGCAGTGCATGATAGCCACATGATGTGTGCATGATCAGTTACATGAGCACAGGATGATCAGCCACGTGATCAGTGCATGAGTGCCCCGTGATCAGTGCATGATCAGTCACGTGATCAGTGCATGATCAGTCATGTAATCTGTGCATGACCAGGCACGTGAATAGTGAATGACATTCCAAGTGATCAGTGCATTATAGCCACGTGATCACTGCATGATCAGTCACGAGATCAGTGTATGATCAGCCACATGATCAGTGCATGATCAGCCACATGATCAGTGCATGATCAATTACGTGCTCAGTGCATGATCAGTCACGTGACCAGTACATGGTAGCTACGTGATCATTGCATGATCAGCCACGTGAGACGTGCATGATAGCCACGAGATCAGTGCATGACCAGTCACGAGATCAGTGCATGATCAGTCACGTGAACAGTGCATGATAAGTCACCTGATCAGTGCATGATCAATTACGTGATCAGTGCATGATCTCTCACGTGACCAATACATGGTAGCTATGTGATCATTGCATGATCAGCCACGTGAGCAGTGCATGATAGCCACGTGATCAGTGCATGATCAGTTTCGGGAGCAGAGTATGATCAGCCACTTGATCAGTGCATGATAGCCACGTGATCAGTGCATGATCAGTCAAGTGATCAGTGCGTGAACAGTCACGTGATCAGTGCATGATGAGCCATGTGATCAGTGCAGGATCAATTACGTGATCAGTGCATGATCAGTCACGTGACCAGTTCATGGTTCTACGTGATCATTGCATGATCAGCCACGTGAGCAGTGCATGATAGCCACGTGGTCAGTGCATGATCAGTCACATGATCACTGCATGAACAGTCACGTGAACAGTGCCTGATAAGTCACCTGATCAGTGCATGATCAATTACGTAATCAGTGCATGATCACTCACGTCACCAGTACATGGTAGCTACGTGATCATTGCATGATCAGCCACGTGAGCAGTGCATGATAGCCACGTGATAACTGCATGATGTGTCACATGATCAGTGTATGATCATCCACGTTATCAGTGCATGGGCAGTTATGTGATCAGTGCATGATATAGATTGATCAGTGCATGATCAGTCTCGTGATCATTGCATGATCAGCCACGTGATCAGTGCATGATAGCCACGTGATCAGTGCATGATAGTCACGTGATCAGTACATGATCAGTCACGTGAAAAGTGCATGATCATTTTCGTGATCTGTGCATGATCAGTCACGTGACCAGTATATGGTAGCTACGTGATCATTGCATGATCAGCCACGTGAGCAGTGCAGGATAACCACGTGATGTGTGCATGATGAGTTACGTGAGCAGAGTATGATCAGCCACGTGAGCAGTGCATGATAGCCACGTGATGTGTGCATGGTCAGACAGGTGAACAGTGTATGATCAGCCACGTGATAAGTGCATGATATCCAAGTGATCATTGCATGACCAATCACGTGATCAGTGTATGATCAGCCCCGTGATCAGTGCATGATCAATTATGTGATCAGTGCATGATCAGTCATGTGAGCAGTACATGGTTGCTACGTGATCATTGCATGATCAGCCCCGTGAGCAGAGCATGATAGCCACGTGATCAGTGCATGATCAGTCACATGATCAGTACATGATCAGTCACGTGAACAGTGCATGATCATTTTCGTGATCTGTGCATCATCAGTCACGTGACCAGTATATGGTAGCTACGTGATCATTGCATGACCAGCCACGTGAGCAGTGCATGATAGCCACGTGATGTGTGCATGATCAGTTACGTGAGCAGAGTATGATCAGCCACGTGAGCAGTGCATGATAGCCACGTGATGTGTGCATGGTCAGACACGTGATCAGTGCATGATCAGTCACGTGATCAATGCATGATCATTCACGGGATCAGTGCATGATATCCAAGTGATCAGTGCATGATCAATCTCGGGATCAGTGTATGATCAGCCACGTGAACAGTGCATGCTCAGTCACGTGATCAGGGCCTGCTGAGCTGCGTGATTACTGTCTGCTCATCTGCTTGACAATTGCCAGCTGAGCTGCACGATTCCTGCCTGTCATCTCCTTGACAATTGCCACCTGTGCTGCCTAATTCCTGCCTACTCATATACTTGATTATTGCCAGCTGAGCAGCATGATTTCTCAGAGCTGAGTTCCATGATTATTGCCTGCTGACTGATTCCTGCTTACTCTGCTCTTTGTTCATTGCCTCCAGAGGCACATGATCAGTGTATGACACCAAACATGATCAGCACATGATCATTCACATGATCAATGCATGATAAGCCAGGTGATCAGTGCATGATCAATTACGTGATCAGTGCATGATCACTCATGTGACCAGTACATGGTAGCTGCGTGATCATTGCATGACCAGCCAAGTGAGCAGTGCATGATAGCCACGTGATCAGTGCAAGATCAGTCACGTGATACGTGTGAGATCAGCCACATGATCAGTGCATGATATCCACGTGATCAGTGCATGATAGCCACGTGATCAATTCATGAGTAGTCATGTGATCTGTGCATGACCAGGCACGTGATCAGTTTATGATCAGCCACATGATCAGTGCAGGATAGCCACGTGATCAGTGCATGATCAGTCACGTGAACAGTGCATGATCAGTCACGTGATCAGTGTATGATCACCCACGTGATCAATGCATGATCAATTACGTGATCAGTGCATGATCAGTCACGTGACCAGTACATTGTAGCTATGTGATCATTGTATGGTCAGCCACGTGAGTAGTGCATGATAGCCACGTGATCAGTGCATTATCAGTCACGTGATCAGTGCATGATCAGTCACGTAATCTGTGCATGACCAGGCACGTAATCAGTGTATTACCAGCCAAGTGATCAGTGCATGATAGCCACATGATCACTGCATGATCAGTCACGAGATCAGTGTATGATCAGTCACGTGATCAGTGCATGATCACTCACGTGAACAGTGCATGATAAGTCACCTGATCAGTGCATGATCAATTACCTGATCAGTGCATGATCTGTTTGGTGAGCAGAGTATGATCAGCCACTTGATCAGTGCATGATAGCCACGTGATCACTGCATGATCTGTCACATGATCAGTGTATGATAATATGCGTGATCAGTGCATGGGCAGTCATGTGATCACTGCATGATATAGACTTGATCAGTGCATGATCAGTCTCGTGATCAGTGCATGATCAACCACGGGATCACTGCACGATAGCCAGGTAATGAGTGCATGGTAGCCAGATGATCAGTGCATTATCAGTCACGTGATCAGTGCATGATCAGTCACGTAATCTGTGCATGACCAGGCACGTAATCAGTGTATGACCAGCCAAGTGATCAGTGCATGATATCCACGTGATCACTGCATGATCAGTCACGAGAACAGTGTATGATCAGCCACGTGATCAGTGCATGATCAGTCACGTGACCAGTACATGGTAGCTACGTGATCATTGCATGATTAGCCACGTGAGACGTGCATGATAGCCACGAGATCAGTGCATGATCAGTCACGTGAACAGTGCATGATAAGTCACCTGATCAGTGCATGATCAATTACGTGATCAGTGCATGATCACTCACGTGACCAGTACATGGTAGCTACGTGATCATTGCATGATCAGCCACGTGATCAGTGCATGATCAGTCACGAGATCAGTGCATTACCAGGCACGTGATCAGTGCATGATCAGTCACATGATCAGTATATGATCATCCACGTGATCAGTGCATGTGGAGTCATGTAATCAATGCAAGATAGCGCCGTGATCAGTGCACGATCAGTCACAGGATTAGTGCGTGATCAGCCACGTCATCAGTGCATGATAGCCACGTGATCAGTGCATAGAATTACGTGATCAGTGCATGCGCAATCACGTGATCAGTGCATGAGAGCCAGGTGATCAGTGCATGATCAATCACGTGATAGGTGTTTGATCAGCCACGTGAACAGTGCATGCTCAGTCACGTGATTAGGGCCTGCTAAGCTGCGTGATTACTGTCTGCTCATCTGATTGACAATTGCCAGCTGAGCTGCACAATTCCTGCCTGTCATCTCCTTGACAATTGCCACCTTTGCTGCGTAATTCCTGCCTGCTCATCTACTTGATTATTGCCAGCTGAGCAGCATGGTTTCTCAGAGCTGAGTTGCATGATTATAGCCTGCTGACTGATTCCTGCCTACTCAGGTCTATGTTCATTGCCTCCAGAGGCACATGAACAGTGTATGACACCAAACATGATCAGCACATGATCAGTCACATGATCAATGCATGATAGGCCAGGTGATCAGTGCATGATCAATTACGTGATCAGTGCATGATCACTCATGTGACCAGTACATGGTACCTGCGTGATTATTGCATGATCAGCCACGTGAGCAGTGCATGATAGCCACGTGAACCGTGCATGGTCAGTCACGTGATCAGTGCGTGACCAGTCACGTGATCAGTGCACGATCAGCCACGTGATCAGTGCATGATCAATTATGTGATCATTGCATGATCCGTCACGTGACCAGTACATGGTAGCTACGTGATCATTGGATGATCAGCCACGTGATCAGTGCAGGATAGCCACGTGATAACTTCATGATTAGTCACGTGATCTGTACATGATCAGTTACGTGACATGTGTGTGATCAGCCACGTGATCCGAGCGTGATGAGCCACATGATCATTGCAGGATCAATTACGAGATCAGTGCATGATCAGTCACGTGACCAGTATATGGTAGCTAGGTGATAATTGCATGATCAGCCATGTTATTAGTGCATGATAGCCAAGTGATCAGTGCATGATAGTCACGTGATCAGTGCATGATCAGTCACGTGATCAGTCCATGCTCAGTCACGGTATCAGTGCATGATCAGCCACGTGATCAGTGCATGATCTGTCACATGATTAGTGTATGATCATCCACATGATCAGTGCATGGGCAGTCATGTGATTAGTGCATGATTAGACGTGATCAGTGCATTTTCAGTCTCGTGATCAGTGCCTGATAGCCACGTGATCAGTGCATGATCAGTCACCTGATGGGTGTATGATCATTCACGTGACCGGTACATGGTAGCTATAAGATCAGTGTATGACCAGCCATGTGATAAGTGCATGATAGCCACGTGATCAGTGCATGATCAGCCACGTGATCAGTGCATGATCAGTCACGTGACCAGTACATGGTACCTGCGTGACCAGTGTATGACCAGTCAATTGATCAGTGCATGATAGCCACATGATCAGTGCATGATCAGTCACGTGATCAGTGCATGACCAGCCACATGATCAGTGCATGATCAATTACGTCATCAGTGCATGATCAGTCACGTGACCAGTATATGGTAGCTGCGTGATCATTGCATGATCAGCCAAATAGCAGTGCTTGATAGCCACATGATCAGTGTATGATCAGTCACGTGATCAGTGCATGATTATTCACGTGTTCAGTGCATGATCAGCCACGTGATCAGTGCATGATCAATTACGTGATCAGTGTATGATCAGTCACGTGACCAGTACATGGTAGCTACATGATCATTGCATGATCAGCCACGTGATCAGTGCATGATAGCCACGTGATCAGTGAATGATCAGTCATGTGATACGTGTGTGTTCAGCCACGTGATCAATGATTGATATCCACGTGATCAGTGAATGATAGCCACGTGATTAGTGCATGATAGCCACCTGATCAGTGCATGATCAGTCACGTGATACGTGTGTGACCAGCCACGTGATCAGTGCATGATGAGTCAGGTGATCAGTGCAGGATTAATTACGTGATCAGTGTATGATCAGTCACGTGATCAGTACATGGTTTTACATGATCATTGCATGATCAGCCACGTGAGCAGTGCATGATAGCCACGTGATCAGTGCATGATCAGTCACGTGATCAGTACATGATCATTCCACTGAACAGTGCATGATCATTTACGTGATATGAGCATGATCAGTCACGTGACCAGTATATGGTAGCTACGTGAACATTGCATGACCAGCCAGGTGAGAAGTGCCTGATAGCCACGTGATGTGTGCATGATCACTTACGTGAGCAGAGTATGATCAGCCACGTGATCAGTGCATGAGTGCCACGTGATCAGTGCATGATCAGTCACGTGACAGGTGTGTGGTAAGCCACGTGAACAGTGCATGTTCAGCCACGTGATCAGTGCATGATATCCACGTGATCAGTGCATGATCAGTTACGTGAACAGTGTATGATCAGCCACATGAGCAGTGCATGGTCAGACACGTGAACAGTGTATGAACAAACACGTGATCAATGCATGATATCCACGTGATCAGTGCATGATGAGTCTCGTGAACAGTGCATGATCAGTCACGTGATCAGTGCATGATCAGTCACGTGACCAGTATATGGTAGCTACGTGATCATTGCATGATCAGCCATGTGATCTGTGCATGATAGCCACGTGATCACTGCATGATAGCCATGTGATCAGTGCATGATCAGTCACGTGATCCGTGCATGATCAGCCACGTGATCAGTGCATGACGAGGCACGTGATCAGTATGACCAGTCAAGTGATCAGTGCATGATAGCCACGTGATCAGTGCATGATCAGACACGAGATCAGTGCATGATCAGTCACATGATCAGTGCATGATCAGCCACGTGATCAGTGCATGATCAGACACGAGATCAGTGCCTGATAAGTCACGTGATAAGTGCATGATCAGCCACGTGATCAGTGCATGACCAGGCACGTGATCAGTGCATGATCAGTCACGTGACCAGTACATGGTAGTTACGTGATCATTGCCTGATCAGCCACGTGATCAGTGCATGATAGCCACGTGATCAGTGCATGATAGCCACGTGATCAGTGCATGATCAGTCATGTGAAACGTGTGTGATCAGCCACGTGATCAGAGCATGATATCAACGTGATCAGTGCATGACAGCCACGTGATCAGTGCATGAGAGCCATGTGATCAGTGCATGATCAGTCACTTGATACGTGTGTGATCAGCCACGTGATCAGTGCATGATGAGCCACGTGATCAGTGCAGGATCAATTACGTGATCAGTACATGATCAGTCACGTGACCAGTACATGGTTGCTACGTGATCATTGCATGATTAGCACGTGAGCAGAGTATGATAGCCACGTGATCAGTGCATGATCAGTCACGTGATCAGTACATGATCAATCACGTCAACAGTGCATGATCATTTACGTGATCATTGCATGATCATACACGTGACCAGTATATGGTAGCTACGTTACCATTCCATGATGAGCCACGTGAGCAGAGTATGATCAGCCACGTGATCAGTGCATGAGTGCCACGTGATCAGTGCATGATATGTCACGTGACAGGTGTGTGATCAGCCACGTGAGGAGTGCATGTTCAGGCACGTGATCAGTGCATGATAGCCACGTGATCAGTGCATGATCAGTTCCGTGAGCAGTATATGATCAGCCACGTGATCAGTGCATGGTCAGACATGTGAACAGTGTATGATCAGCCACGTGAACAGTGCATGCTCAGTCACATGATCAGGGCCTGCTGAGCTGCGTGATTACTGTCTGCTCATCTGCTTGACAATTTCCAGCTGAGCTGCACGATTCCTTCCTGTCATCTCCATGACAATTGCCACCTGTGCTGCGTAATTCCTGCCTGCTCATCTACTTGATTATTGCCAGCTGAGCAGCATGATTTCTCAGAGCTGAGTTCCATGATTATAGCCTGCTGACTGATTCCTGCCTACTCAGCTCTATGTTCATTGCCTCCAGAGGCACATGATCAGTGTGTGACACCAAACATGATCAGCACATGATCAGTCACATGATCAATGCATGATAAACCAGGTGATCAATGCATGATCAATTATGTGATCAGTGCATGATCAGTTATGTGACCAGTACATGGTAGCTGCGTGAACATTGCATGATCAGCCACGTGATCAGTGCATGATAGCCACGTGATCAGTGCATGATCAGTCACCTGATGGGTGTATGATCATTCACGTGACCTGTACATGGTAGCTACATGATCATTGCATGATCAGCCACGTGAGTAGTGCATGATAGCCACGTGATCACTGCATGATCAGTCAGGTGATCAGTGCATGTTCAGTCATGTGACCAGTGCATGGTAGCTACGTGATCATTGCCTGATCAGCCACGTGATCAGTGCATGATAGCCACGGGATCAGTGCATGATCAGTCATGTGATACGTGTGTGATCAGCCACGTGATCAGAACATGATATCAACGTGATCAGTGCATGACAGCCACGTGATCAGTGCATGAGAGCCATGTGATAAGTGCATGATCAGTCACGTGATACATGTGTGATCAGCCACGTGATCAGTGCATGATGAGCCACGTGATCAGTGCAGGATCAATTACGTGATCAGTGCATGATCAGTCACGTGACTAGTAAATGGTTGCTACGTGATCCTTGCATGATCAGCCACGTGAGCAGAGCACGATAGCCACGTGATCAGTGCATGATCAGTCACGTGATCAGTACATGATCAATCACGTCAACAGTGCATGATCATTTACATGATCATTGCATGATCAGTCACGTGACCAGTATATGGTAGCTACGTGATCATTCCATGATGAGCCACGTGAGCAGAGTATGATCAGCCACGTGATCAGTGCATGAGTGCCACGTGATCAGTGCATGATATGTCTCGTGATAGGTGTGTGATCAGGCACGTGAACAGTGCATGTTCAGGCACATGATCAGTGCATGATAGCCACGTGATCAGTGCATGATCAGTTATGTGAGCAGTGTATGATCAGCCACGTGATCAGTGCATGGTCAGACACGTGAACAGTGTATGATCAGCCACGTGAACAGTGCCTGCTCAGTCACGTGAT
Organism: Bos javanicus; assembly: GCF_032452875.1. NCBI lineage: Eukaryota > Metazoa > Chordata > Mammalia > Artiodactyla > Bovidae > Bos > Bos javanicus. Next base: position 832,967 of record NC_083895.1, on the reverse strand, counting down.
CTGGGCCTGCTGAGCTGCGTGATTACTGTCTGCTCATCTGCTTGACAATTTCCAGCTGAGCTGCACGATTCCTGCCTGTCATCTGCTTGACAATTGCCAGCTCTGCTGCGTAATTCCTGCCTGCTCAGCTGCTTGATTATTGCCAGCTGAGCAGCATGGTTCCTCACAGCTTAGTTCCATGATTATTGCCTGCAGACTGTTTGATTCGTGCCTACTCAGCTCTTTGTTTATTGCCTCCAGAGGCACATGATCAGTGTATGATAGCAAACATTACAAGCGCATGATCAGTCACATGATCAGCGCCATTAAGTCACGTGATCACTACATGATAGTCATGTGATCAGTCCATGCTCAGTCACGGTATCAGTGCATGATCAGCCACGTGATCAGTGCACGATGTGTCACATGATTAGTGTATGATCACCCACGTGATCAGTGCATGGGCAGTCATGTGATCAGTGCATGATATAGACGTGATCAGTGCATGATCAGTCTCGTGATCAGTGCATGATAGCCACGTGATCAGAGCATCACCAGGTACGTGATCAGTGTATGTCCAGCAAAGTGATCAGTGCATGATAGCCACGTCATCAGTGCATGATCAGACACGAGATCAGTGCATGATCAGTCACATGATCAGTGCATGATCAGCCACGTGATCAGTGCATGGTCAGACACGTGAACAGTGTTTGATCAGCCACGTGATCAGTGCATGATATCCAAGTGATCAGTGCATGATCATCACGTGATCAGTGTATGATCAGCCACGTGAATAGTGCATGCTCAGTCACGTGATAAGGGCCTGCTGAGCTGCGTGATTACTGTCTGCTCATCTGCTTGAAAATTGCCAGCTGAGCTGCACGATTCCTGCCTGTCATCTACTTGACAATTGCCAGCTGTGCTGCGTAATTCCTGCCTGTTCAGCTGCTTGATTATTGCCAGCTGAGCAGCATGATTCCTCACACCTGAGTTCCATGATTATTGCCTGCTGACTGTTTGATTCGTGCCTACTCAGCTCTTTGTTTATTGCCTCCAGAGGCAAATGATCAGTGTATGATAGCAAACGTGATCAGCGCATGATCAGTCACATGATCAGAGCCATTAAGTCACGTGATCACTACATGATACTCATGTGATCAGTCCATGCTCAGTCACGGTATCAGTGCATGATCAGCCACGTGATCAGTGCATGATCAGCCAGGTTATCATTACATGATAGCTATGTGATCAGTTCATGATTTGTCACATGATCTGTGCATGACCAGGCAGGTGGTCAGTGTATGATCAGCGACGTGATCGGTGCATGATCCGTCACCTAATGGGTGTATGATCAGTCACCTGACCGGTACATGGTAGCTACATGATCATTGCATGTTCAGCCACGTGAGTAGTGCATGATAGCCACGTGATCAGTGCATGCTCAATCACGTGTTCAGTGCATGATCAGTCATGTAATCTGTGCATGACCAGGCACGTGATCAGTGTATGACCAGCCAAGTGATCAGTGCATGATAGCCACGTAATCAGTGCATGATCAGTCACGTGATCAGTGCATGATCCGTCACGTGATCAGTATATGATCAGCCACGTGATCAGTGCATGATCAGCCACATGATCAGTGCATGATCAATTACGTGATCAGTGCATGATCAGTCACCTGATGGGTGTATGATCATTCACGTGACCTGTACATGGGAGCTACATGATCATTGCATGATCAGCTACGTGAGTAGTGCACGATAGCCACGTGATCACTGCATGATCAGTCACGTGATCAGTGCATGATCAGTCATGTGACCAGTACATGGTAGCTGCGTGATCATCGCATGATCAGCCACGTGAGCAGTGCATGATAGCCACGTGAGCAGTGCATGCTAGCCACGTGATCAGTGCATGATCAGACACGAGATCAGTGCATGATCAGTCACGTGATCAGTGCATGATCAGCCACGTGATCAGTGCAGGACCAGGAACGAGATCAGTGTATGTCCAGCCAAGTGATCAGTGCATGATAGCCACGTGATCAGTGCATGATCAGTCACGTGATCAGTGCATGATCAGTCACGTTATCAGTGTATGATCAGCCACGTGATCAGTGCATGATCAGCCACATGATCAGTGCATGATCAATTACGTGATCAGTGCATGATCAGTCACGTGACCAGTACATGGTAGCTACGTGATCATTGCCAGATCAGCCACGTGAGCAGTGCATGATTGCCACGTGATCAGTGCATGATCAGCCATGTGATCAGTGAAAGTTCAGTCACGTGATCAGTGCATGATCAGGCACGTGATCAGTGCAGGACCAGGCACGTGATCAGTGTATGTCCAGCCAAGTGATCAGTGCATGATAGCCACGTGATCAGTGCATGGTCAGTCACGTGATCATTGTATGATCAGCCAGGTAATCAGTGCATGATCAGCCATATGATCAGTGCATGATCAATTACGTGATCAGTGCATGATCAGTCACGTGAGCAGTACATGGTAGCTACGTGAGCATTGCCAGATCAGCCACGAGAGCAGTGCATGATAGCCACGTAATCAGTGCATGATCAGCCATGTGATCAGTGCATGATCAGTCACGTGATCAGTGCATGGTCAGTCACGTGATCAGTGCATGATCATCACGTGATCAGTGTATGATCAGCCACGTGAACAGTGCCTGCTCAGTCACGTGATCAGGGCCTGCTGAGCTGCGTGATTACTGTCTGCTCATCTGCTTGACAATTGCCAGCTGAGCTGCACGATTCCTGCCTGTCATCTCCTTGACAGTTGCCACCTGTGCTGCGTAATTCCTGCCTGCTCATCTAATTGATTATTGCCAGCTGAGCAGCATGATTTCTCAGAGGTGAGTTTCATGATTATAGCCTGCTGACTGATTCCTGCCTACTCAGCTCTATGTTCATTGTCTCCAGAGGCACATGATCAGTGTGTGACACCAAACATGATCAGCACATGATCAGTCACATAATCAATGCATGATAAGCCAGGTGATCAGTGCATGATCAATTATGTGATCAGTGCATGATCATTCATGTGACCAGTACAGAGGTAGCTGCGTGATCATTGCATGATCAGCCACGTGAGCAGGGCATTATAGCCACGTGATCTGTGCATGATCAGTCACGTGATCTGTGCATGATCTGTCACGTAATCAGTGCATGATCGGTCACGTGACCAGTATATGGTAGCTAGGTGATCATTGCATGATCAGCCACATGAGCCATGCATGATAGCCACGAGATCAGTGCATGATCAGTCACGTGATCAATGCATGATCACTCACCTGAACAGTGCATGATAAGTCACCTGATCAGTGCATGATCAATTACGTGATCAGTGCATGATCACTCACGTGACCAGTACATGGTAGCTACGTGATCATTGCATGAACAGCCGCGTGAGCAGTGCATGATAGCCAAGTGATCACTGCATGAACTGTCACATGATCAGTGTATGAACATCCGGGTGATCAGTGCATGGGCAGTAAAGTGATCAGTGCATGATATAGACGTGAGCAGTGCATGATCAGTCTCGTGATCAGTGTATGATCAACCACGTGATCAGTGCACGATAGCCAGGTAATGAGTGCGTGATAGCCAGATGATCAGTGCATTATCAGTCACGTGATCATTGTATAATCAGCCAAGTAATCAGTGCATGATAGCCAACTGATCAGTGGGTGATCCGTCACGTGATCAGTGCATGGTCAGTCATGTGATCATTGCATGATCAACCACGTGAATAGTGCATGATCAATTACGTGATCAGTGCATGATCAGTCACGTGATCAGTACATGATCAGTCACGAGAACAGTGCATGATCAGTCATGTGATCAGTGTATGACCAGCCAAGTGATCAGTGCATGATAGCCACGTGTTCTGTGAATGATCAGTCACGTGATCAGTGCATTATCAGTCACGTGATCAGTGTATGATCAGCCACGTGATCAGTGCATGATCAGCCAAATGATCAGTGCATGATCAATTACGTGATCAGTGCATGATCAGCCACGTGATCAGTGCATGGTCAGTCACGTGATCACTGCATGATCATTCACGTGATCAGTGCATGTGGAGTCATGTAGACAATGCATGATAGCTCCGTAATTAGTGCACGATCAGTCCCGTGATGAGTGTATGATCAGCCAAGTGATCAGTGTAAGATAGCTACGTGATCAGTGCATGATCAGCCACGTCATCAGTGCATGATTGCCACGTGAGCAGTGCATACAATTACGTGATCAGTGCATGCGCAATCACGTGATCAGTGCATGAGAGCCACGTGATCAATGCATGATTATTCACGTGATAGGTGTGTGATCAGCCACGTGAACAGTGCATGCTCAGTCACGTGATCAGGGCCTGCTGAGCTTCGTGATTACTGTCTGCTCATCTGCTTGACAATTGCCAGCTGAGCTGTACGATTCCTGCCTGTCATCTCCTTGACAATTGCCACCTGTGCTGCATAATTCCTACCTGCTCATCTACTTGATTATTGCCAGGTGAGCAGCATGATTTCTCAAAGCTGAGTTCCATGATTATAGACTGCTGACTGATTCCTGCCTACTCAGCTCTTTGTTCATTGCCTGCAGATGCACATGATCAGTGTGTGACACCAAATATGATCAGCACATGATCAGTCACATGATCAATGCATGATAAGCCAGGTGATCAGTGCATGATCAATTACGTGATCATTGTATGATCAGCCACGTGAGTAGTGCATGATAGCCACGTGATCAGTGCATAATCAGTCACATGATCAGTGCATGATCAGTCACGTGTTCAGTGCATGATCAGCCACGTGATCAGTGCATGATCAATTACGTGATCAGTGCATGATCACTCACGGGACCAGTACATGGTAGCTACATGATCATTGCATGATCAGCCACGTGATCAGTGCATGATCAATTACGTGATCAGTGCATGATCACTCACGGGACCAGTACATGGTAGCTACATGATCATTGCATGATCAGCCACGTGATCAGTGCATGATCAGTTACGTGAGCAGTGTATGATCAGCCATGTGATCAGTGCATGGTCAGACAGATGAACAGTGTATGATCAGCCACGTGATCAGTGCATGATATCCAAGTGATCAGTGCATGATCAATCACGTGATCAGTGTCTGATCAGCCAGGTGAACAGTGCATGCTCAGTCACGTGATCAGGGCCTGCTGAGCTGCGTGATTCCTGTCGGCTCATCTGCTTGACAATTGCCAACTGAGCTGCATGATTCCTGCCTGTCATCTGCTTGACAATTGCCAGCTGTGCTGTGTAATTCCTGCCTGCTCAGCTGCTTGATTATTGCCAGCTGAGCAGCATGATTCGTCACAGCTGAGTTCCATGATTTTTGCCTGCTGACTGTTTGATTCGTGCCTACTCAGCTCTTTGTTTATTGCCTCCAGAGGCACATGATCAGTGTATGAAAGCAAACATGATCAGCGCATGATCAGTCACATGATCTGTGCCATTAAGTCACGTGATCACTACATGATAGTTATGTGATCAGTCCATGCTCAGTCACGGTATCAGTGCATGATCAGCCACGTGATCATTGCATGATAGCCACATGATCAGTGGATGATCAGCCAGGTGATCAGTACATGATAGCTAAGTAATCAGTTCACGATTAGTCACCTGATATGTGCATGACCAGGCAGGTGATCAGTGTATGATCAGCCACGTTAACAATGCAATATAGCCACGTGATCAGTGCATGATCAGTCACCGGATGGGTGTATTATCGGTCACGTGACCGGTACATGGTAGTTACATGATCATTGCATGATCAGCCACGTGATCAGTGCATGATAGCCACTTGATCAGGGCATGATAGCCACGTGATCAGTGCATGATCAGTCACGTTAGCAGTGTATGATCAGCCACGTGATCAGTGCATGGTCAGAAACGTGAACAGTGTATGATCAGCCACGTGATCAGTGCATGATCAGTCACGTGATCAGTGCATGATCAGCCACATGATCAGTGCATGATTAATTAAGTCATCAGTGCATGATCAGTCACGTGACCAGTACATGGTAGCTGCGTGATCATTGCATGATCAGCCAAGTTAGCAGTGCATGATAGCCACGTGATCAGTGCATGATCAGTCACGTGATCAGTGCATGATTATTCACGTGTTCAGTGCATGATCAATTACGTGATCAGTGCATGATCAGTCACGTGACTAGAACATGGTAGCTACGTGATCATTGCATGATCAGCCACGTGATCAGTGCATGATAGCCACGTGATCAGTGCATGATAGCCACGTGATCAGAGCATGATCAGTCATGTGATACGTGTGTGATCAGCCACGTGATCAGTGCATGATAGCCACGTGATCAGTGCATGATCAGTCACGTGATACGTGTGTGATCAGCCACGTGATCAGTGCATGATGAGTCAGGTGATCAGTGCAGGATTAATTACGTGATCAGTGCATGATCAGTTACGTGACCAGTACATGGTTGCTACGTGATCATTGCATGATCAGCCACGTGAGCAGTGCATGATAGCCACGTGATCAGTGCATGATCACTCACGTGATCAGTACATGATCAGTCACGTGAACAGTGCATGATCATTTACGTGATCTGTGCATGATCAGTCACGTGAGCAGTATATGGTAGCTACGTGAACATTGCATGACCAGCCAGGTGAGAAGTGCATGATAGCCACCTGATGTGTGCATGATCAGTTACGTGAGCAGAGTATGATCAGCCACGTGATCAGTGCATGAGTGCCACGTGATCAGTGCATGATCAGTCACGTGACAGGTGTGTGATAAGCCACGTGAACAGTGCATGTTAAGCCACGTGATCAGTGCATGATCAGTTACGTGAACAGTGTATGATCAGCCACTTGAGCAGTGCATGGTCAGACACGTGAACAGTGTATGATCAAACACGTGATCAGTGCATGATATCCACGTGAACAGTGCATGATCACTCTCGTGAACAGTGCATGATCAGGCACGTGATCAGTGTATGATCAGCCACGTGATCAGTGCATGATATCCACGTGAACAGTGCATGATCACTCTCGTGAACAGTGCATGATCATTTACGTGATCTGTGCATGATCAGTCACGTGAGCAGTATATGGTAGCTACGTGAACATTGTATGACCAGCCAGGTGAGAAGTGCATGATAGCCACCTGATGTGTGCATGATCAGTTACGTGAGCAGAGTATGATCAGCCACGTGATCAGTGCATGATCCATTACGTAATCAGTGCATGATCAGTCATGTGACCAGTACATGGTAGTTATGTGAACATTGTATGATCAGCCACGTAAGCAGTGCATGATAGACACGTGATCAGTGCATGATCAATCACGTGATCAGTACATGATCAGTCAGGTGATCAGTGCATGATCAATTACGTTACCATTGCATGATCAGTCACGTGACCAGTACATGTAAGCTACGTGATTATTGCAGGATCAGCCACGTGAGCACTGCATGATAGACACGTGATTAGTGCATGATCAGCTACGTGAGCAGTGTATGATCAGCCACGTGATCAGTGCATGATCAGACACGTGAACAGTGTATGATCAGCCACGTGATCAGTGCATGATACCTACGTGATCAGTTCATGATTAGTCACGTGATCTGTTCATGACCAGGAACTTGAACATTGTATTATCAGCCACGTGATCAGTGCATTATAGCCACGTGATAAGTTCATGATTAGTCACGTGATCTGTGCATGACCAGGCAAGTGAAAAGTGTATGATCAGCCACGTACTCAGGGCATTATAGCCACGTGATCAGTGCATGATCAGTCAAGTGATCAGTGCATGAACATTCACGTGATCAGTGCATGATGAGCCACGTGATCAGTGCTGGATCAATTACATGATCAGTGCATGATCAGTCAGGTGACCAGTACATGGTTGCTACGTGATCATTGCATGATCACCCACGTGAGGAGAGCATGATAGCCACGTGGTCAGTGCATGATCAGTCACGTGATCAGTACATGATCAGTCACGGGAACAGTGCATGATCATTTACGTGATCTGTGCATGATCAGTCGCGTGACCAGTATATGGTAGCTACGTGATCATTGCATGACCAGCCACGTGAGCAGTGCATGATCAGCCACATGATCAGTGCATGACCAGGCACATGATCAGTGTATGACCAGCCAAATGATCAGTGCATGATAGCCAGGTGATCAGTGCATGATCAGTCACGTGATCAGTGCATGGTCAGTCACGTGATCAGTGCATGATCATGCACGTGATCAGTGCATGTGGAGTCATGTAGTCAATGCATGATAGCGCCGCAATCAGTGCACGATCAGTCCCGTGATGAATGTATGATCAGCCAAGTGACCAGTGCAAGATAGCTACGTGATCAGTGCATGATCAGTCACATGATCAGTGCATGATCAGCCACGTCATCAGTGCATGATAGCCACGTGATCAGTGCATACAATTACGTGATCAGTGCATGCGCAATCACGTGATCTGTGCATGAGAGCCACGTGATCAGTGCATGATCATTCACGTGATAGGTGTGTGATCAGCGACGTGAACAGTGCATGCTCAGTCACGTGATCAGGGCCTGCTGAGCTTCGTGATTACTGTCTGCTCATCTGCTTGACAATTGCCAGCTGAGCTGTACGATTCCTGCCTGTCATCTCCTTGACAATTGCCACCTGTGCTGCATAATTCCTGCCTGCTCATCTACTTGATTATTGCCAGCTGAGCAGCATGATTTCTCAGAGCTGACTTCCATGATTATTGCCTACTGATTCCTGCCTTCTCTGCTCTTTGTTCATTGCCTCCAGAGGCACATGATCAGTGTATGACACCAAACATGATCAGCACATGATGAATCACATAATCAATGCATGATAAGCCATGTGATCAGTGCATGATCTATTACGTGATCAGTGCACGATCAGCCACGTGATCAGTGCATGATCAGTCATGTGAATAGTACATGGTAGCTGCGTGATCATTGCATGATCAGCCACGTGATCAGTGCATGATCAGTCACGTGATCAGTGCATGATCAGCCACGTGATCAGTGCATGATCAGTCACGTGACCAGTACATGGTAGCTACGTGATCATTGCATGATCAGCCACGTGATCTGTGCATGATAGCCACGTGATCAGTGCATGATCAGTCACGTGATACGTGTGTGATCAGCCACGTGACCAGTGCATGATATCAGTGCATGATAGCCACGTGAGCAGTGCATGATAGCCACGTGATCAGTGCATGATCAGTCACGTGATACGTGTGTGATCAGCCACGTGATCAGTGCATGATATCCACTTGATCAGTGCATGATAGCCACGTGAGCAGTGCATGATAGCCACGTGATCAGTGCATGATCAGTCACGTGATACGTGTGTGATCAGCAACCGGATCAGTGCGTGATGAGCCACGTGATCAGTGCAGGGTCAATTACGTGATCAGTGCATGATCAGTCACGAGACCAGTACATGGTTGCTACGTGATCCTTGCATGATCAGCCACGTGAGCAGTGCATGATAGCCACGTGATCAGTGCATGATCACTCACGTGATCAGTACATGATCAGTCACGTGAACAGTGCATGATCATTTACGTGATCTGTGCATGATCAGTCACGTGACCAGTATATGGTAGCTACGTGAACATTGCATGACCAGCCAGGTGAGAAGTGCATGATAGCCACCTGATGTGTGCATGATCAGTTACGTGAGCAGAGTATGATCAGCCACGTGATCAGTGCATGAGTGCCACGTGATCAGAGCATGATCAGTCACGTGACAGGTGTGTGATAAGCCACGTGAACAGTGCATGTTCAGCCACGTGATCAGTGCATGATATCCACGTGATCAGTGCATGATCAGTTACGTGAACAGTGTATGATCAGCCACTTGAGCAGTGCATGGTCAGACACGTGAACAGTGTATGATCAAACACGTGATCAGTGCATGATATCCACGTGAACAGTGCATGATCACTCTCGTGAACAGTGCATGATCAGGCACGTGATCAGTGTATGATCAGCCACGTGATCAGTGCATGATAGCCACGTGATCAGTGCATGATGAGTCTCGTGAAGAGTGCATGATCCGTCACGTAAGCAGTGTATGATCAGCCACTTGATCAATGCATGATCAATTACGTAATCAGTGCATGATCAGTCATGTGACCAGTACATGGTAGTTATGTGAACATTGTATGATCAGCCACGTAAGCAGTGCATGATAGACACGTGATCAGTGCATGATCAATCACGTGATCAGTACATGATCAGTCAGGTGATCAGTGCATGATCAATTACGTTACCATTGCATGATCAGTCACGTGACCAGTACATGTAAGCTACGTGATCATTGCAGGATCAGCCACGTGAGCACTGCATGATAGACACGTGATTAGTGCATGATCAGCTACGTGAGCAGTGTATGATCAGCCACGTGATCAGTGCATGATCAGACACGTGAACAGTGTATGATCAGCCACGTGATCAGTGCATGATACCTACGTGATCAGTTCATGATTAGTCACGTGATCTGTTCATGACCAGGAACTTGAACATTGTATTATCAGCCACGTGATCAGTGCATGATAACCACGTGATCAGTGCATGATCAGTCACCTGATGGGTGTATGATCATTCACGTGACCTGTACATGGTAGCTACATGATCATTGCATGATCAGCCACGTGAGTAGTGCATGATAGCCACGTGAACACTGCATGATCAGTCAGGTGATCAGTGCATGTTCAGTCATGTGACCAGTGCATGGTAGCTGCGTGATCATTGCCTGATCAGCCACGTGATCAGTGCATGGTAGCCACGTGATCAGTGCATGATCAGACACGAGATCAGTGCATGATCAGTCACGTGATCAGTGCATGATCAGCCAGGTGATCAGTGCATGATCAGGCAAGTGATCAGTGTATATCCAGCCAAGTGAACAGTGCATGATCAGTCTCGTGATCAGTGCATGATAGCCACGTGATCAGTGCATGATCAGTCACCTGATGGGTGTATGATCATTCACGTGACCTGTACATGGTAGCTACATGATCATTGCATGATCAGCCACGTGAGTAGTGCATGATAGCCACGTGAACACTGCATGATCAGCCACGTGAGCAGTGCATGGTAGCCACGTGATCAGTGCATGATCAGACACGAGATCAGTGCATGATCAGTCACGTGATCAGTGCATGATCAGCCAGGTGATCAGTGCATGATCAGGCAAGTGATCAGTGTATATCCAGCCAAGTGAACAGTGCATGATAGCCACGTGATCAGTGCATGATCAGTCACATGATCAGTGCATGATCAGTCACATGATAGGTGTGTGATCATCCACGTGAACAGCATGCTCAGTCACGTGATCAGGGCCTGCTGAGCTGCGTGATTACTGTCTGCTCATCTGCTTGACAATTTCCAGCTGAGCTGCACGATTCCTGCTTGTCATCTCCTTTACAATTGCCACCTGTGCTGCGTAATTCCTGCCTGCTCATCTACTTGATTATTGCCAGCTGAGCAGCATGATTTCTCAGAGGTGAGTTCCATGATTATACCCTGCTGACTGATTCCTGCCTACTCAGCTCTATGTTCATTGCCTCCAGAGGCACATGATCAGTGTCTGACACCAAACATGATCAGCACATGATCAGTCACATAATCAATGCATGATAAGCCAGGTGATCAGTGCATGATCAATTATGTGATCATTGCATGATCAGCCACGTGAGCAGTGCATGATAGCCACGTGATCAGTGCATGATCAGTCACGTGATCTGTGCATGATCAGTCACGTGATCTGTGCATGATCAGTCACGTGATCAGTGCATGATCAGTTACCTGATAAGTGCATGATCAGTCACGTGACCAGTGCATGGTAGCTACGTGATCATTGCATGATCAGCCACGTGATCAGTGCATGATAGCCACGTGATCAGTGCAATATAGCCACGTGATCAGTGCATGATCAGTCACCTGATGGGTGTATGATCGGTCACGTGACCGGTACATGGTAGCTTCATGATCATTGCATGATCAGCCACGTGATCAGTGCATGATAGCCACTTGATCAGGGCATGATCAGTCACGTGACCAGTGCATGATCAGTCACGTGATCAGTGCATGATAGCCACGTGATCAGTGCATGATCAGTTACGTGAGCAGTGTATGATCAGCCACGTGATCAGTGCATGATATCCAAGTGATCAGTGCATGATCAATCACGTGATCAGTGTATGATCAGCCACGAGAACAGTGCATGCTCAGTCACGTGATCAGGGCCTGCTGAGCTTCGTGATTACTGTCTGCTCATCTGCTTGACAATTGCCAGCTGAGCTGCACGATTCCTGCCTGTCATCTGCTTGACAATTGCCAGCTGTGCTGCGTAATTCCTGCCTGCTCAGCTGCTTGATTATTGCCAGCTGAGCAACATGATTCCTCACAGCTGAGTTCCATGATTATTGCCTGCTGACTGCTTGATTCGTGCCTACTCAGCTCTTTGTTTATTGCGTCCAGAGGCACATGATCAGTGTATGATAGCAAACATGACCAGCGCATGATAAGTCACATGATCAGCGCCATTAAGTCACGTGATCACTACATGATAGTCATGTGATCAGTCCATGCTCAGTCACGGTATCAGTGCATGATCAGCCACGTGATCAGTGCATGATCTGTCACATGATTAGTGATGATCATCCACATGATCAGTGCATGGGCAGTCATGTGATCAGTGCATGATATAGACGTGATCAGTGCATTTTCAGTCTCGTGGTCAGTGCATGATAGCCACGTGATCAGTACATGATCAGTCACCTGATGGGTGTATGATCATTCACGTGACTGGTACATGGTAGCTATAAGATTAGTGTATGACCAGCTATGTGATAAGTGCATGATAGCCATGTGATCAGTGCATGATCAGCCACGTGATCAGTGCATGATCAGTCACGTGATCAGTGCATGATCAGTCACGTGATCAGTACATGATCAGTCACGTGATAAGTGCATGATCAGTCACGTGATCAGTGCATGATCAGTCACATGATCAGTGCATGATCAGTTACGTGAACAGTGTATGATCAGCCACGTGAGCAGTGCATGGTCAGACACGTGAACAGTGTATGATCAGCCACGTGATCAGTTTATGATAGCCACCTGATCAGTGCATGATGAGTCTCGTTAGAAGTGCATGATCAGTCACGTGATCAGTGTATGATCAGCCGCTTGATCAGTGCATGATCAATTACGTGATCAGTGCTGATCAGTCATGTGACCAGTACATGGTAGCTATGTGAACATTGAATGATCAGCCACGTAAGCAGTGCATGATAGACACGTGATCACTGCATGATCATTCACGTGATCAGTACATGATCAGTCACGTGATCAGTGCATGATCAATTACGTTACCATTGCATGATCAGTCACGTGACCAGTACATGTAAGCTACGTGATCATTGCAGGATCAGCCACGTGAGCACTGCATGATAGACACATGATCACTGCATGATCAGCTACGTGAGCAGTGTATGATCAGCCACGTGATCAGTGCATGATACCTACGTGATCAGTTCATGATTAGTCACGTGATCTGTGCATGACAGGCACGTAATCAGTGCATGATATCCACATGATCAGTGAATTATAGCCCCGTGATCAGTACATCATTAATCACGTGATCTGTGCATGACCAGGCACGTTAAAAGTGTATTTTCAGCCACGTAATCAGGGCATTATAGCCACGTGATCAGTGCATGATTAGTCAAGTGATCAGTGCGTGAACAGTCACGTGATCAGTGCAGGATGAGCCACGTGATCAGTGCTGGATCAATTAAATGATCAGTGCATGATCAGTCAGGTGACCAGTACATGGTTGCTACGTGATCATTGCATGATCACCCACGTGAGGAGAGCATGATAGCCACGTGATCAGTGCATGATCAGTCACGTGATCAGTACATGATCAGTGACGAAAAGAGTGCATGATCATTTACGTGATCTGTGCATAATCAGTCGCGTGACCAGTATATGGTAGTTACGTGATCATTGCATGACCAGACACGTGAGCAGTGCATGATCAGCCACATGATCAGTGCATGACCTGGCACATGATCAGTGTATGACCAGCCAAATGATCAGTGCATGATAGCCACGTGATCAGGGCCTGATCAGTCACGTGATCAGTGTATGGTCAGTCACGTGATCAGTGCATGATCATGCACGTGATCAGTGCATGTGGAGCCATGTAGTCAAAGCATGATAGGGCCGCACTCAGTGCACGATCAGTCCCGTGATGAGTGTATGATCAGCCAAGTGACCAATGCAAGATAGCTACGTGATCAGTGCATGATCAGTGCATGATCAGCCACGTGATCAGTGCATGATAGCCACGTGATCAGTGCATAATAGCCACGTGATCAGTGCATGATCAGTCATGTGATACGTGTGTGATCAGCCACGTGATCAGTGCATGATATCCATGTGATCAGTGCATGACAGCCACGTGATCAGTGCATGAGAGCCACGTGATCAGTGCATGATCAGTCACGTAATACATGTGTGATCAGCCACGTGATCAGTGCATGATGAGCCACGTGATCAGTGCAGGATCAATTACGTGATCAGTGCATGATCAGTCATATGATCAGTGCATGATTAGCCACGTCATCAGTGAATGATAGCCACGTGATCAGTGCATACTATTACGTGAACAATGCATGCGCAATCACGTGATCAGTGCATGAGAGCCACGTGATCAGTGCATGATCATTCACTTGATAGGTGTGTGATCAGCGACGTAAACAGTGCATGCTCAGTCACGTGATCAGGGCCTGCTGAGCTGCGTGATTACTGTCTGCTCATCTGCTTGACAATTGCCAGCTGAGCTGCATGATTCCTGCCTGTCATCTCCTTGACAATTGCCACCTGTGCTGCATAATTCCTGCCTGCTCATCTACTTGATTATTGCCAGCTGAGCAGCATGATTTCTCAGAGCTGAGTTCCATGATTATAGCCTGCTGACTGTTTCCTGCCTACTCAGCTCTATGTTCTTTGCCTCCAGAGGCACATGATCACTGTGTGACACCAAACATGATCAGCACATGATCAGTCACATGATCAATGCATGATAAGCCAGGTGATCAGTGCATGATCATATACATGATCAGTGCGTGATCAGTCATGTGACCAGTACATTGTAGCTGCGTGATCATAGCCTGATCAGCCACGTGAGCAGTGCATGATAGCCACGTGATCAGTGCATGATCAGCCATGTGATCAGTGCCTGATCAGTCACGTGATCAGTGCATGGTCGGTCACGTGATCAGTGCAGGATCATCCACGTGATCAGTGCATGTGGAGTCATGTAGTCAATGCATGATAGCGCCGTGATCAGTGCACGATCAGTCCCGTGATGAGTGTATGATCAGCCAAGTGATCAGTGCAAGATAGCTACGTGATCAGTGCATGATCAGTCACATGATCAGTGCATGATCAGTCACGTGATAGGTGTGTGATCAGCCATGTGAACAGTGCATGCTCAGTCACGTAATCAGGGCCTGCTAAACTGCGTGATTACTGTCTGCTCATCTGCTTGACCATTTCTAGCTGAGCTGCACGATTCCTGCCTGTCATCTCCTTGACAATTGCCACCTGTGCTGCATAATTCCTGCCTGCTCATCTACTTGATTATTGCCAGCTGAGCAGCATGATTTCTCAGAGGTGAGTTCCATGATTATAGCCTGCTGACTGATTCCTTCCTACTCAGCTCTATGTTCATTGCCTCCAGAGGCACATGATCAGTGTGTGACACCAAACATGATCAGCACATGATCAGTCACATGATCAATGCATGATAAGCCAGGTGATCAGTGCATGATCAATTTTGTGATCAGTGCATGATCAGTCATGTGACCAGTACATGGTAGCTGTGTGATCATTGCATGATCAGCCACGTGAGCAGTGCATGATAGCCACGTGATCAGTGCATGATCAGTCACGTGATCTGTGCATGATCAGTCACGTGATCTGTGCATGAACAATCACGTAATTAGTGCATGATAGCCACGTGATCAGTGTATGATCAGTCACGTGATACGTGTGTGATCAGCCACGTGATCAGTGCATGATATCCACGTGATCAGTCCAGGATAGACACCTGATCACTTCATGATTAGTCACGGGATCTGTACATGATAAGTCACGTGATACGTGTGTGATCAGCCACCTGATCAGTGCGTGATGAGCCACGTGATCAGTGCAGGATCAATTACGTGATCAGTGCATGATCAGTCACGAGACCAGTACATGGTTGCTACCTGATCGTTGCATGATCAGCCACGTGAGCAGAGCATGATAGCCACGTGATCAGTGCATTATCAGTCAAGTGATCTGTACATGATCAGTCACGTGAACAGTGCATGATCATTTACGTGATCTGTGCATGATCAGTCACGTGACCAGTATATGGTAGCTTCGTGATCATTCCATGACGAACCACGTGAGCAGTGCATGATAGCCACGTGATGTGTGCATGATGAGTTTCGTGAGCAGCGTATGATCAGCCACGTGATCAGTGCATGAGTGCCAGGTGATCAGTGCATGATATGTCACGTGACAGGTGTGTGATCAGCCACGTGAACCGTGCATGTTCAGCCACGTATTCAGTGCATGATAGCCACGTGATCAGTGCATTATCAGTTACGTGAGCAGTGTATGATCAGCCACGTGATCAGTGCATGGTCAGACACGTGAACAGTGTATGATCAGCCACGTGATCAGTGCATGATATCCAAGTGATCAGTGCATGATCAATCACATGATCAGTGTATGATCAGCCACGTGAACAGTGCATGCTCAGTCACGTGATCTGGGCCTGCTGAGCTGCGTGATTACTGTCTGCTCATCTGCTTCACAATTGCCAGCTGAGCTGCACGATTCCTGCCTGTCATCTGCTTGACAATTGCCAGCTGTGCTGTGTAATTCCTGCCTGATCAGCTGCTTGATTATTACCAGCTGAGCAGCATGATTCCTCACAACTGAGTTCCATGATTATTGCCTGCTGACTGTTTGATTCGTGCCTACTCAGCTCTTTGTTTATTGCCTCCACAGGCACATGATCAGTGTATGATAGCAAACATGATCAGCGCATGATCAGTCACATGATCAGCGGCATTAAGTCACGTGATCACTACAGGATAGTCATGTGATCAGTCCATGCTCAGTCACGGTATCAGTGCATGATCAGCCACGTGATCAGTGCATGATCTGTCACAAGATTAGTGTATGATCATCCACGTGATCAGTGCATGGGCAGTCATGTGATCAGTGCATGATATAGACGTGATCAGTGCATGATCAGTCTCGTGATCAGTGCATGATAGCCACGTGATCAGTGCATGATCAGTCACGTGATCAGTGCATGATCAGTCATGTGACCAGTACATGGTAGCTGCGTGATCATCGCATGATCAGCCACGTGAGCAGTGCATGATAGCCACGTGATCAGTGCATGATCAGACACGAGATTAGTGCATGATCAGTCACGTGATCAGTGCATGATCAGCCACGTGATCAGTGCATGCTCAGTCACGTGATCTGGGCCTGCTGAGCTGCGTGATTACTGTCTGCTCATCTGCTTGACAATTGCCAGCTGAGCTGCACGATTCCTGCCTGTCATCTGCTTGACAATTGTCAGCTGTGCTGCGTAATTCCTGCCTGCTCAGCTGCTTGATTATTGCCAGCTGAGCAGCATGATTCCTCACACCTGAGTTCCTTGATTATTGCCTGCTGACTGTTTGATTCGTGCCTAATCAGCTCTTTGTTTATTGCCTCCAGAGGCACATGATCAGTGTATGATAGCAAATATGAACAGCGCATAATCAGTCACATGATCAGCGCCATTAAGTCACGTGATCACTACATGATAGTCATGTGATCAGTCCATGCTAAGTCACAGTATCATTGCATGATCAGCCACATGATCAGTGCATGATCTGTCACATGATTAGTGTAATATCATCCACGTGATCAGTGCATGGTCAGTCATGTGATCAGTGCATGATATAGAAGTGATCAGTGCATGATCAGTCTCGTGATCAGTGCATGATCAGTCACGTGATCAGTGCATGACCAGGCACGTGATCAGTGCATGACCAGGCACGTGATCAGTGTATGTCCAGCCAAGTGATCAGTGCATGATAGCCACGTGATCAGTGCATGATCAGTCACGTGATCAGGGCATGATCAGTCACGTGATCAGTGTATGATCAGCCACGTGATCAGTGCATGATCAGCCACATGATCAGTGCATGATCTGTTACGTGATCAGTGCATGATCAGTCACATGACCAGTACATGGTAGCTACGTGATCATTGCCTGATCAGCCACGTGATCAGTGCATGATAGCCACGTGATCAGTGCATGATAGCCACGTGATCAGTGCATGATCACTCATGTGATACGTGTGTGATCAGCCACGTTATCAGTGCATTATATCAACGTGATCAGTGCATGACAGCCACGTGATCAGTGCATGAGAGCCACGTGATCAGTGCATGATCAGCCACGTCATCAGTGCATGATAGCCACGTGAGCAGTGCATACAATTACGTGATCAGTGCATGATCATTCACGTGATAGGTGTGTGATCAGCGACGTGAACAGTGCATGCTCAGTCACGTGATCAGGGCCTGCTGAGCTGCGTGATTACTGTCTGCTCATCTGCTTGACAATTGCCAGCTGAGATGTACGATTCCTGCCTGTCATCTCCTTGACAATTGCCACCTGTGCTGCATAATTCCTGCCTCCTCATCTACTTGATTATTGCCAGCTGAGCAGCATGATTTCTGAGAGCTGAGTTCCATGATTATAGCCTGCTGACTGATTCCTGCCTACTCAGCTCTTTGTTCATTGCCTCCAGATGCACATGATCAGTGTGTGTCACCAAACATAATCAGCACATGATCAGTCACATGATGAATGCATGATAAGCCAGGTGATCAGTGCATGATCAATTACGTGATCAGTGCATGATCAGTCATGTAACCACTACATGGTAGCTGCGTGATCACTGCATGATCAGCCACGTGAGCAGTGCATGATAGCCACGTGATCAGTGCATGATCAGTCACGTTATCAGTGCATGATCAGTCACGTGTTCAGTGCATGATCAGCCACGTGATCAGTGCATGATCAATTACGTGATCAGTGCATGATCACTCACGGGACCAGTACATGGTAGCTACGTGATCATTGCACGATCAGCCATGTGATCAGTGCATGATCAATTACGTGATCAGTGCATAATCAGTTACGTGAGCAGTGTATGATCAGCCACGTGATCAGTGCATGGTCAGACACGTGACCAGTGAATGATTAGCCACGTGATCAGTGCATGATATCCAAGTGATCAGTGCATGATCAATCACGTGATCAGTGTATGATCAGCCACGTGAACAGTGCATGCTCAGTCACGTGATCAGGGCCTGCTGAGCTGCGTGATTACTGTCTGCTCATCTGCTTGACAATTGCCAGCTGAGCTGCACGATTCCTGCCTGTCATCTGCTTGACAAATGCCAGCTGTGCTGTGTAATTCCTGCCTGCTAGCTGCTTGATTATTGCCAGCTGAGCAGCATGATTCCTCACACCTGAGTTCCATGATTCTTGCCTGCTGACTGTATGATTCGTGCCTGCTCAGCTCTTTGTTTATTGCCTCCAGAGGCACATGATCAGTGTATGATAGCAAACATGATCAGCGCATGATCAGTCACATGATCAGCGCCATTAAGTCACGTGATCACTACATGATAGGCATGTGATCAGTCCATGCACAGTCACGGTATCAGTGCATGATCAGCCACGTGATCAGTGCATGATCTGTCACAAGATTAGTGTATGATCATCCACGTGATCAGTGCATGGGCAGTCATGTGATCAGTGCATGATATAGACGTGATCAGTGCATGATCAGTCTCGTGATCAGTGCATGATAGCCACGTGATCAGTGCATGATCAGTCACGTGATCAGGGCATGATCAGTCACGTGATCAGTGCATGATCAGCCACATGATCAGTGCATGATCTGTTACGTGATCAGTGCATGATCAGTCACATGACCAGTACATGGTAGCTACGTGATCATTGCCTGATCAGCCACGTGATCAGTGCATGATAGCCACGTGATCAGTGCATGATAGCCACGTGATCAGTGCATGATCAGTCACGTGATCAGTGCATGATCAGTCATGTGACCAGTACATGGTAGCTGCGTGATCATCGCATGATCAGCCACGTGAGCAGTGCATGATAGCCACGTGATCAGTGCATGATCAGACACGAGATTAGTGCATGATCAGTCACGTGATCAGTGCATGATCAGCCACGTGATCAGTGCATGACCAGGCACGTGATCAGTGTATGTCCAGCCAAGTGATCAGTGCATGATAGCCACGTGATCAGTGCATGATCAGTCACGTGATCAGTGCATGATCAGTCACGTGATCAGTGTATGATCAGCCACGTGATCAGTGCATGATCAGCCACATGATCAGTGTATGATCAATTACGTGATCAGTGCATGATCTGTGACATGATTAGTGTATGATCATCCACGTGATCATGCATGGGCAGTCATGTGATCACTGCATGATATAGACGTGATCAGTGCATGATCAGTCTCGTGATCAGTGCATGATGGCCACGTGATCAGTGCATGAGTGCCAGGTGATCAGTGCATGATATGTCACTTGACAGGTGTGTGATCAGCCACGTGAACAGTGCATGTTCAGCCACGTATTCAGTGCATGATAGCCACGTGATAAGTGCATTATCAGTTACGTGAGCAGTGTATGATAAGCTACGTGATCAGTGCATGGTCAGACACGTGAACAGTGTATGATCAGGCACGTGATCAGTGCTTGCTCAGTCACGTGATCAGTGTATGATCAGCCACGTGAACAGTGCATGCTCAGTCACGTGATCTGGGCCTGCTGAGCTGCGTGATTACTGTCTGCTCATCTGCTTGACAATTGCCAGCTGAGCTGCACGATTTCTGCCTGTCATCTGCTTGACAATTGTCAGCTGTGCTGCGTAATTCCTGCCTGCTCAGCTGCTTGATTATTGCCAGCTGAGCAGCATGATTCCTCACACCTGAGTTCCTTGATTATTGCCTGCTGACTGTTTGATTCGTGCCTAATCAGCTCTTTGTTTATTGCCTCCAGAGGCACATGATCAGTGTATGATAGCAAATATGAACAGCGCATAATCAGTCACATGATCAGCGCCATTAAGTCACGTGATCACTACATGATAGTCATGTGATCAGTCCATGCTAAGTCACAGTATCATTGCATGATCAGCCACATGATCAGTGCATGATCTGTCACATGATTAGTGTAATATCATCCACGTGATCAGTGCATGGGCAGTCATGTGATCAGTGCATGATATAGAAGTGATCAGTGCATGATCAGTCTCGTGATCAGTGCATGATCAGTCACGTGATCAGTGCATGATCAGCCACGTGATCAGTGCATGACCAGGCACGTGATCAGTGTATGTCCAGCCAAGTGATCAGTGCATGATAGCCACGTGATCAGTGCATGATCAGTCACGTGATCAGGGCATGATCAGTCACGTGATCAGTGTATGATCAGCCACGTGATCAGTGCATGATCAGCCACATGATCAGTGCATGATCTGTTACGTGATCAGTGCATGATCAGTCACATGACCAGTACATGGTAGCTACGTGATCATTGCCTGATCAGCCACGTGATCAGTGCATGATAGCCACGTGATCAGTGCATGATAGCCACGTGATCAGTGCATGATCACTCATGTGATACGTGTGTGATCAGCCACGTTATCAGTGCATTATATCAACGTGATCAGTGCATGACAGCCACGTGATCAGTGCATGAGAGCCACGTGATCAGTGCATGATCAGCCACGTCATCAGTGCATGATAGCCACGTGAGCAGTGCATACAATTACGTGATCAGTGCATGATCATTCACGTGATAGGTGTGTGATCAGCGACGTGAACAGTGCATGCTCAGTCACGTGATCAGGGCCTGCTGAGCTGCGTGATTACTGTCTGCTCATCTGCTTGACAATTGCCAGCTGAGATGTACGATTCCTGCCTGTCATCTCCTTGACAATTGCCACCTGTGCTGCATAATTCCTGCCTGCTCATCTACTTGATTATTGCCAGCTGAGCAGCATGATTTCTGAGAGCTGAGTTCCATGATTATAGCCTGCTGACTGATTCCTGCCTACTCAGCTCTTTGTTCATTGCCTCCAGATGCACATGATCAGTGTGTGTCACCAAACATAATCAGCACATGATCAGTCACATGATGAATGCATGATAAGCCAGGTGATCAGTGCATGATCAATTACGTGATCAGTGCATGATCAGTCATGTAACCACTACATGGTAGCTGCGTGATCACTGCATGATCAGCCACGTGAGCAGTGCATGATAGCCACGTGATCAGTGCATGATCAGTCACGTTATCAGTGCATGATCAGTCACGTGTTCAGTGCATGATCAGCCACGTGATCAGTGCATGATCAATTACGTGATCAGTGCATGATCACTCACGGGACCAGTACATGGTAGCTACGTGATCATTGCACGATCAGCCATGTGATCAGTGCATGATCAATTACGTGATCAGTGCATGATCAGTTACGTGAGCAGTGTATGATCAGCCACGTGATCAGTGCATGGTCAGACACGTGACCAGTGAATGATTAGCCACGTGATCAGTGCATGATATCCAAGTGATCAGTGCATGATCAATCACGTGATCAGTGTATGATCAGCCACGTGAACAGTGCATGCTCAGTCACGTGATCAGGGCCTGCTGAGCTGCGTGATTACTGTCTGCTCATCTGCTTGACAATTGCCAGCTGAGCTGCACGATTCCTGCCTGTCATCTGCTTGACAAATGCCAGCTGTGCTGTGTAATTCCTGCCTGCTAGCTGCTTGATTATTGCCAGCTGAGCAGCATGATTCCTCACACCTGAGTTCCATGATTCTTGCCTGCTGACTGTATGATTCGTGCCTGCTCAGCTCTTTGTTTATTGCCTCCAGAGGCACATGATCAGTGTATGATAGCAAACATGATCAGCGCATGATCAGTCACATGATCAGCGCCATTAAGTCACGTGATCACTACATGATAGGCATGTGATCAGTCCATGCACAGTCACGGTATCAGTGCATGATCAGCCACGTGATCAGTGCATGATCTGTCACAAGATTAGTGTATGATCATCCACGTGATCAGTGCATGGGCAGTCATGTGATCAGTGCATGATATAGACGTGATCAGTGCATGATCAGTCTCGTGATCAGTGCATGATAGCCACGTGATCAGTGCATGATCAGTCACGTGATCAGGGCATGATCAGTCACGTGATCAGTGCATGATCAGCCACATGATCAGTGCATGATCTGTTACGTGATCAGTGCATGATCAGTCACATGACCAGTACATGGTAGCTACGTGATCATTGCCTGATCAGCCACGTGATCAGTGCATGATAGCCACGTGATCAGTGCATGATAGCCACGTGATCAGTGCATGATCAGTCACGTGATCAGTGCATGATCAGTCAGGTGACCAGTACATGGTAGCTGCGTGATCATCGCATGATCAGCCACGTGAGCAGTGCATGATAGCCACGTGATCAGTGCATGATCAGACACGAGATTAGTGCATGATCAGTCACGTGATCAGTGCATGATCAGCCACGTGATCAGTGCATGACCAGGCACGTGATCAGTGTATGTCCAGCCAAGTGATCAGTGCATGATAGCCACGTGATCAGTGCATGATCAGTCACGTGATCAGTGCATGATCAGTCACGTGATCAGTGTATGATCAGCCACGTGATCAGTGCATGATCAGCCACATGATCAGTGTATGATCAATTACGTGATCAGTGCATGATCTGTGACATGATTAGTGTATGATCATCCACGTGATCATGCATGGGCAGTCATGTGATCACTGCATGATATAGACGTGATCAGTGCATGATCAGTCTCGTGATCAGTGCATGATGGCCACGTGATCAGTGCATGAGTGCCAGGTGATCAGTGCATGATATGTCACTTGACAGGTGTGTGATCAGCCACGTGAACAGTGCATGTTCAGCCACGTATTCAGTGCATGATAGCCACGTGATAAGTGCATTATCAGTTACGTGAGCAGTGTATGATAAGCTACGTGATCAGTGCATGGTCAGACACGTGAACAGTGTATGATCAGGCACGTGATCAGTGCTTGCTCAGTCACGTGATCAGTGTATGATCAGCCACGTGAACAGTGCATGCTCAGTCACGTGATCTGGGCCTGCTGAGCTGCGTGATTACTGTCTGCTCATCTGCTTGACAATTGCCAGCTGAGCTGCACGATTTCTGCCTGTCATCTGCTTGACAATTGTCAGCTGTGCTGCGTAATTCCTGCCTGCTCAGCTGCTTGATTATTGCCAGCTGAGCAGCATGATTCCTCACACCTGAGTTCCTTGATTATTGCCTGCTGACTGTTTGATTCGTGCCTAATCAGCTCTTTGTTTATTGCCTCCAGAGGCACATGATCAGTGTATGATAGCAAATATGAACAGCGCATAATCAGTCACATGATCAGCGCCATTAAGTCACGTGATCACTACATGATAGTCATGTGATCAGTCCATGCTAAGTCACAGTATCATTGCATGATCAGCCACATGATCAGTGCATGATCTGTCACATGATTAGTGTAATATCATCCACGTGATCAGTGCATGGGCAGTCATGTGATCAGTGCATGATATAGAAGTGATCAGTGCATGATCAGTCTCGTGATCAGTGCATGATCAGTCACGTGATCAGTGCATGATCAGCGACGTGATCAGTGCATGACCAGGCACGTGATCAGTGTATGTCCAGCCAAGTGATCAGTGCATGATAGCCACGTGATCAGTGCATGATCAGTCACGTGATCAGGGCATGATCAGTCACGTGATCAGTGTATGATCAGCCACGTGATCAGTGCATGATCAGCCACATGATCAGTGCATGATCTGTTACGTGATCAGTGCATGATCAGTCACATGACCAGTACATGGTAGCTACGTGATCATTGCCTGATCAGCCACGTGATCAGTGCATGATAGCCACGTGATCAGTGCATGATAGCCACGTGATCAGTGCATGATCACTCATGTGATACGTGTGTGATCAGCCACGTTATCAGTGCATTATATCAACGTGATCAGTGCATGACAGCCACGTGATCAGTGCATGATCAGTCACATGATCAGTGCATGATCAGCCACGTCATCAGTGCATGATAGCCACGTGAGCAGTGCATACAATTACGTGATCAGTGCATGATAATTCACGTGATAGGTGTGTGATCAGCGACGTGAACAGTGCATGCTCAGTCACGTGATCAGGGCCTGCTGAGCTGCGTGATTACTGTCTGCTCATCTGCTTGACAATTGCCAGCTGAGATGTACGATTCCTGCCTGTCATCTCCTTGACAATTGCCACCTGTGCTGCATAATTCCTGCCTGCTCATCTACTTGATTATTGCCAGCTGAGCAGCATGATTTCTGAGAGCTGAGTTCCATGATTATAGCCTGCTGACTGATTCCTGCCTACTCAGCTCTTTGTTCATTGCCTCCAGATGCACATGATCAGTGTGTGACACCAAACATAATCAGCACATGATCAGTCACATGATGAATGCATGATAAGCCAGGTGATCAGTGCATGATCAATTACGTGATCAGTGCATGATCAGTCATGTAACCACTACATGGTAGCTGCGTGATCACTGCATGATCAGCCACGTGAGCAGTGCATGATAGCCACGTGATCAGTGCATGATCAGTCACGTTATCAGTGCATGATCAGTCACGTGTTCAGTGCATGATCAGCCATGTGATCAGTGCATGATCAATTACGTGATCAGTGCATAATCACTTACGTGAGCAGTGTATGATCAGCCACGTGATCAGTGCATGGTCAGACACGTGACCAGTGAATGATTAGCCACGTGATCAGTGCATGATATCCAAGTGATCAGTGTATGACCAGCCAAGTGATCAGTGCATGATAGCCACGTGATCAGTGCATGATCAGTCACGTGATCAATGCATGATCAGTCACGTGATCAGTGTATGATCAGCCACGTGATCAGTGCATGATCAGCCAAATGATAAGTGCATGATCAATTACGTGATCAGTGAATGATCAGCCACGTGATCAGTGCATGATCAGTCAAGTTATCAGTACATGATCAGTCACGTGAACAGTGCATGATCATTTACGTGATCTGTGCATGATCAGTCACGTGACCAGTATATGGTAGCTACGTGATCATTCCGTGACGAGCCACGTGAGCAGTACATGATAGAAACGTGATGTGTGCATGATAAGTTACGTGAGCAGAGTATGATCAGCCACGTGATCAGTGCATGAGTGCCACGTGATATGTGCATGATGTGTCACGTGACAGGTGTGTGATCAGCCACGTGAACAGTGCATGTTCAGCCACGTATTCAGTGCATGATAGCCACGTGATTAGTGCATGATCAGTTACGTGAGCAGTGTATGATCAGCCACGTGATCAGTGCATGGTCAGACACGTGAACAGTGTATGATCAGCCATGTGATCAGTGCATGATATCCAAGTGATCAGTGCGTGATCAATCACGTGATCAGTGTTTGATCAGCCACGTGAACAGTGCATTCTCAGTCACGTGATCTGGGCCTGCTGAGCTGCGTGATTACTGTCTGCTCATCTGCTTAACAATTGCCAGCTGAGCTGCACGATTCCTGCCTGTCATCTGCTTGACAATTGCCAGCTGTGCTGCGTAATTCCTGCCTGCTCAGCTGCTTGATTATTGCCAGCTGAGCAGCA
The DNA here is from genome assembly GCF_032452875.1 of Bos javanicus. Classification (NCBI taxonomy): domain Eukaryota; kingdom Metazoa; phylum Chordata; class Mammalia; order Artiodactyla; family Bovidae; genus Bos; species Bos javanicus. The sequence continues at coordinate 806,016 of NC_083895.1, read as the reverse complement.
TGATTCCTCACAGCTGAGTTCCATGATTATTGCCTGCTGACTGTTTGATTCGTGCCTACTCAGCTCTTTGTTTATTGCCTCCAGAGGAACATGATCAGTGTATGATAGCAAACATGATCAGCACATGATGCGTCACATGATCAGCGCCATTAAGTCACGTGATCACTACATGATAGTCATGTGATCAGTCCATGCTCAGTCACGGTATCAGTGCATGATCAGCCACGTGATCACTGCATGATCTGTCACATGATTAGTGTATGATCACCCACGTGATCATTGCATGGGCAGTCATGTGATTAGTGCATGATATAAACGTGATCAGTGCATGATATAAACGTGATCAGTGCATGATCAGTCTCGTGGTCAGTGCATGATAGCCACGTGATCAGTGCATGATCAGTCACCTGATGGGTGTATGATTATTCACGTGACCTGTACATGGTAGCTACATGATCATTGCATGATCAGCCACGTGAGTAGTGCATGATAGCCACGTGATCAGTGCATGATCAGTCACGTGATCAGTGCATGATCAGTCACGTGACCAGTACATGGTAGCTGCGTGATCATGCATGATCAGCCACGTGATCAGTGCATGATAGCCACGTGATCAGTGCATGATCAGCCACGTATCAGTGCATGATCAGCCAGTGATCAGTGCATGATCAGTCACGTGATCAGTGCATGATCAGCCACGTGATCAGTGCATGATAGCCACGTGATCAGTGCATGATCAGTCACGTGATCAGTGCATGATCAGTCACGTGATCAGTGCATGATCAGCCACGTGATCAGTGCATGATCAATTACGTGATCAGTGCATGATCAGTCACGTGATCAGTGCATGATCAGTCACGTGATCAGTGCATGATCAGTCACGTGATCAGTGCATGATCAGCCACGTGATCAGTGCATGATAGCCACGTGATCAGTGCATGATCAGCCACGTGATCAGTGCATGATCAGCCACGTGATCAGTGCATGATCAGTCAGTGATCAGTGCATGATCAGCCACGTGATCAGTGCATGATCAGTCACGTGATCAGTGCATGATCAGCCACGTGATCAGTGCATGATCAGTCACGTGATCAGTGCATGATCAGCCACGTGATCAGTGCATGATCAGTCACGTGATCAGTGCATGATCAGCCACGTGATCAGTGCATGATAGCTACGTGATCAGTGCATGATCAGCCACGTGATCAGTGCATGATCAGTCACGTGATCAGTGCATGATAGCTACGTGATCAGTGCATGATCAGCCACGTGATCAGTGCATGATAGCCACGTGATCAGTGCATGATAGCCACGTGATCAGTGCATGATCAGTCACGTGATCAGTGCATGATCAGTCACGTGACAGTGCATGATCAGTCACGTGATCAGTGCATGATCAGTCACGTGATCAGTGCATGGTAGCTACGTGATCATTGCATGACAGCCACGTGATCAGTGCATGATAGCCACGTGATCATGCATGATTCACGTGATCAGTGTATGATCAGCCACGTGATCAGTGCATGAGTGCCACGTGATCAGTGCATGATATGTCACGTGACAGTGTGTGATCAGCCACGTGATCAGTGCATGATCAGCCACGTGATCAGTGCATGATAGCCACGTGATCAGTGCATGATCAGTCACGTGATCAGTGCATGATCAGCCACGTGATCAGTGCATGATCAGCCACGTGATCAGTGCATGATCAGCCACGTGATCAGTGCATGATCAGCCACGTGATCAGTGCATGATCAGTCACGTGATCAGTGCATGATCAGTCACGTGATCAGTGTGTGATCATTTACGTGATCAGTGCATGATCAGCCACGTGATCAGTGCATGATAGCCACGTGATCAGTGCATGATCAGTCACGTGATCAGTGCATGATCAGTCCCGTGATCAGTGTATGATCAGCCACGTGATCAGTGCATGATGCCACGTGATCAGTGCATGATATGTCACGTGACAGGTGTGTGATCAGCCACGTGAACAGTGCATGTTCAGCCACGTGATCAGTGCATGATAGCCACGTGATCAGTGCATGATCAGTTACGTGAGCAGTGTATGATCAGCCACGTGATCAGTGCATGGTCAGACACGTGAACAGTGTATGATCAGCCACGTGATCAGTGCATGATATCCAAGTGATCAGTGCATGATCAATCACGTGATCAGTGTATGATCAGCCACGTGAACAGTGCATGCTCAGTCACGTGATCTGGGCCTGCTGAGCTGCGTGATTACTGTCTGCTCATCTGCTTGACAATTGCCAGCTGAGCTGCACGATTCCTGCCTGTCATCTGCTTGACAATTGCCAGCTGTGCTGCGTAATTCCTGCCTGCTCAGCTGCTTGATTATTGCCAGCTGAGCAGCATGATTCCTCACACCTGAGTTCCATGATTATTGCCTGCTGACTGTTTGATTCGTGCCTACTCAGCTCTTTGTTTATTGCCTCCAGAGGCACATGATCAGTGTATGATAGCAAACATGATCAGCGCATGATCAGTCACATGATCAGCGCCATTAAGTCACGTGATCACTACACGATAGTCATGTGATCAGTCCATGCTCAGTCACGGTATCAGTGCATGATCAGCCACGTGATCAGTGCATGATCTGTCACATGATTAGTGTATGATCATCCACGTGATCAGTGCATGGGCAGTCATGTGATCAGTGCATGATATAGACGTGATCAGTGCATGATCAGTCTCGTGATCAGTGCATGATAGCCACGTGATCAGTGCATGATCAGTCACCTGATGGGTGTATGATCATTCACGTGACCTGTACATGGTAGCTACATGATCATTGCATGATCAGCCACGTGAGTAGTGCATGATAGCCACGTGATCAGTGCATGATCAGTCACGTGATCAGTGCATGATCAGTCATGTGACCAGTACATGGTAGCTGCGTGATCATGCATGATCAGCCACGTGAGCAGTGCATGATAGCCACGTGATCAGTGCATGATCAGACACGTGATCAGTGCATGATCAGTCACGTGATCAGTGCATGATCAGCCACGTGATCAGTGCATGATCAGGCACGTGATCAGTGCATGATCAGCCACGTGATCAGTGCATGATAGCCACGTGATCAGTGCATGATCAGTCACGTGATCAGTGCATGATCAGTCACGTGATCAGTGCATGATCAGCCACGTGATCAGTGCATGATAGCCACGTGATCAGTGCATGATCAGTCACGTGATCAGTGCATGATCAGCCACGTGATCAGTGCATGATCAGTCACGTGATCAGTGCATGATCAGCCACGTGATCAGTGCATGATAGCCACGTGATCAGTGCATGATCAGTCACGTGATCAGTGCATGATCAGTCACGTGATCAGTGCATGATCAGTCCACGTGATCAGTGCATGATAGCCACGTGATCAGTGCATGATCAGTCACGTGATCAGTGCATGATCAGTCACGTGAACAGTGCATGATCAGCCACGTGATCAGTGCATGATAGCCACGTGATCAGTGCATGATCAGTTACGTGAGCAGTGTATGATCAGCCACGTGATCAGTGCATGGTCAGACACGTGAACAGTGAATGATCAGCCACGTGATCAGTGCATGATATCCAAGTGATCAGTGCATGATCAATCACGTGATCAGTGTATGATCAGCCACGTGAACAGTGCATGCTCAGTCACGTGATCCTGGCCTGCTGAGCTGCGTGATTACTGTCTGCTCATCTGCTTGACAATTGCCAGCTGAGCTGCACGATTCCTGCCTGTCATCTGCTTGACAATTGCCAGCTGTGCTGCGTAATTCCTGCCTGCTCAGCTGCTTGATTATTGCCAGCTGAGCAGCATGATTCCTCACACCTGAGTTCCATGATTATTGCCTGCTGACTGTTTGATTCGTGCCTACTCAGCTCTTTGTTTATTGCCTCCAGAGGCACATGATCAGTGTATGATAGCAAACATGATCAGCGCATGATCAGTCACATGATCAGCGCCATTAAGTCACGTGATCACTACATGATAGTCATGTGATCAGTCCATGCTCAGTCACGGTATCAGTGCATGATCAGCCACGTGATCAGTGCATGATCAGCCACGTGATCAGTGCATGATAGCCACGTGATCAGTGCATGATCAGTCATGTGATCAGTGCATGACCAGGCACGTGATCAGTGCATGATCAGCCACGTGATCAGTGCATGATAGCCACGTGATCAGTGCATGATCAGTCACCTGATGGGTGAATGATCAGTCACGTGACCAGTACATGGTAGCTATATGAACATTGCATGATCAGCCACGTGAGTAGTGCATGATAGCCACGTGATCAGTGCATGATCAGTCACGTGATCAGTGCATGATCAGTCATGTGATCAGTGCATGATCAGGCACGTGATCAGTGCATGATCAGCCACGTGATCAGTGCATGATAGCCACGTGATCAGTGCATGATCAGTCACGTGATCAGTGCATGATCAGTCACGTGATCAGTGCATGATCAGCCACGTGATCAGTGCATGATCAATTACGTGATCAGTGCATGATCAGTCACGTGATCAGTGCATGATAGCTACGTGATCAGTGCATGATCAGCCACGTGATCAGTGCATGATAGCCACGTGATCAGTGCATGATCAGTCACGTGATCAGTGCATGATCAGTCACGTGATCAGTGCATGATCAGTCACGTGATCAGTGCATGATCAATCACGTGATCAGTGCATGATCAGTCACGTGATCAGTGCATGATAGCTACGTGATCAGTGCATGATCAGCCACGTGATCAGTGCATGATAGCCACGTGATCAGTGCATGATCAGTCCAATGATCAGTGCATGATCATCCACGTGATCAGTGCATGATCAGTCACGTGATCAGTGCATGATATAGACGTGATCAGTGCATGATCAGTCACGTGATCAGTGCATGATCAGCCACGTGATCAGTGCATGATAGCCACGTGATCAGTGCATGATAGCCAGTGATCAGTGCATGATCAGTCACGTGATCAGTGCATGATCAGCCACGTGATCAGTGCATGATAGCCACTGATCAGTGCATGATCAGTCACGTGATCAGTGCATGATCAGTCACGTGATCAGTGCATGATCAGCCACGTGATCAGTGCATGATCAGCCACGTGATCAGTGCATGATCAGTCACGTGATCAGTGCATGATCAGTCACGTGATCAGTGCATGATCAGCCACGTGATCAGTGCATGATAGCCACGTGATCAGTGCATGATCAGCCACGTGATCAGTGCATGATCAGCCACGTGATCAGTGCATGATCAGTTACGTGATCAGTGCATGATCAGCCACGTGATCAGTGCATGATCAGTCACGTGATCAGGACATGATCAGTCACGTGAACAGTGCGTGATCATTTACGTGATCTGTGCATGATCAGTCACGTGACCAGTATATGGTAGCTACGTGATCATTCCATGATCAGCCACGTGAGCAGTGCATGATAGACACCTGATGTGTGCATGATGAGTTACGTGAGCAGAGTATGATCAGCCACGTGATCAGTGCATGAGTGCCACGTGATCAGTGCATGATATGTCACGTGACAGGTGTGTGATCAGCCACGTGAACAGTGCATGTTCAGCCACGTGATCAGTGCATGATAGCCACGTGATCAGTGCATGATCAGTTACGTGAGCAGTGTATGATCAGCACGTGATCAGTGCATGGTCAGACACGTGAACAGTGTATGATCAGCCACGTGATCAGTGCATGATATCCAAGTGATCAGTGCATGATCAATCACGTGATCAGTGTATGATCAGCCACGTGAACAGTGCATGCTCAGTCACGTGATCTGGGCCTGCTGAGCTGCGTGATTACTGTCTGCTCATCTGCTTGACAATTGCCAGCTGAGCTGCAGGATTCCTGCCTGTCATCTGCTTGACAATTGCCAGCTGTGCTGCGTAATTCCTGCCTGCTCAGCTGCTTGATTATTGCCAGCTGAGCAGCATGATTCCTCACACCTGAGTTCCATGATTATTGCCTGCTGACTGTTTGATTCGTGCCTAATCAGCTCTTTGTTTCTTGCCTCCAGAGGCACATGATCAGTGTATGATAGCAAACATGATCAGCGCATGATCAGTCACATGATCAGCGCCATTAAGTCACGTGATCACTACATGATAGTCATGTGATCAGTCCATGCTCAGTCACGGTATCAGTGCATGATCAGCCACGTGATCAGTGCATGATCTGTCACATGATTAGTGTATGATCATCCACGTGATCAGTGCATGGGCAGTCATGTGATCAGTGCATGATATAGACGTGATCAGTGCATGATCAGTCTCGTGATCAGTGCATGATAGCCACGTGATCAGTGCATGATCAGTCACCTGATGGGTGTATGATCATTCACGTGACCTGTACATGGTAGCTACATGATCATTGCATGATCAGCCACGTGAGTAGTGCATGATAGCCACGTGATCACTGCATGATCAGTCACGTGATCAGTGCATGATCAGTCATGTGACCAGTACATGGTAGCTGCGTGATCATGCATGATCAGCCACGTGAGCAGTGCATGATAGCCACGTGATCAGTGCATGATCAGACACGTGATCAGTGCATGATCAGTCACGTGATCAGTGCATGATCAGCCACGTGATCAGTGCATGATCAGGCACGTGATCAGTGTATGTCCAGCCAGTGATCAGTGCATGATAGCCACGTGATCAGTGCATGATCAGTCACGTGATCAGTGCATGATCAGCCACGTGATCAGTGCATGATCAGCCACGTGATCAGTGCATGATCAGCCACGTGATCAGTGCATGATCAGTCACGTGATCAGTGCATGATCAGTCACGTGATCAGTGCATGATCAGTCACGTGATCAGTGCATGATCAGCCACGTGATCAGTGCATGATCAGCCACGTGATCAGTGCATGATAGCCACGTGATCAGTGCATGATCAGTCACGTGATCAGTGCATGATCAGTCACGTGATCAGTGCATGATCAGCCACGTGATCAGTGCATGATCAGCCACGTGATCAGTGCATGATCAGTCACGTGATCAGTGCATGATCAGCCACGTGATCAGTGCATGATCAGTCACGTGATCAGTGCATGATCAGTCACGTGATCAGTGCATGATCATTCACGTGATCAGTGCATGATCAGTCACGTGACCAGTATATGGTAGCTACGTGATCATTCCATGACAGCCACGTGAGCAGTGCATGATAGCCACGTGATCAGTGCATGATCAGTTACGTGATCAGTGTATGATCAGCCACGTGATCAGTGCATGAGTGCCACGTGATCAGTGCATGATATGTCACGTGACAGTGTGTGATCAGCCACGTGATCAGTGCATGATCAGCCACGTGATCAGTGCATGATAGCCACGTGATCAGTGCATGATCAGTACGTGATCAGTGCATGATCAGCCACGTGATCAGTGCATGATCAGTCACGTGATCAGTGCATGATAGCTGCGTGATCATCGCATGATCAGCCACGTGATCAGTGCATGATAGCCACGTGATCAGTGCATGATCAGCCACGTGATCAGTGCATGATCAGTCACGTGATCAGTGCATGATCAGCCACGTGATCAGTGCATGATCAGCACGTGATCAGTGCATGTTCAGCCACGTGATCAGTGCATGATAGCCACGTGATCAGTGCATGATCAGTCACGTGATCAGTGCATGATCAGTCACGTGATCAGTGCATGATAGCCACGTGATCAGTGCATGATAGCCACGTGATCAGTGCATGATCAGTCACGTGATCAGTGCATGATCAGCCACGTGATCAGTGCATGATCAGCACGTGATCAGTGCATGTGCAGCCACGTGATCAGTGCATGATAGCCACGTGATCAGTGCATGATCAGTCACGTGATCAGTGCATGATAGCCACGTGATCAGTGCATGATAGCCACGTGATCAGTGCATGATCAGTCACGTGATCAGTGCATGATCAGCCACGTGATCAGTGCATGATCAGGCACGTGATCAGTGCATGATCAGCCACGTGATCAGTGCATGATAGCCACGTGATCAGTGCATGATCAGTCACGTGATCAGTGCATGATCAGTCACGTGATCAGTGCATGATAGCCACGTGATCAGTGCATGATAGCCACGTGATCAGTGCATGATCAGTCACGTGATCAGTGCATGATCAGCCACGTGATCAGTGCATGATCAGGCACGTGATCAGTGCATGTCAGCCAAGTGATCAGTGCATGATAGCCACGTGATCAGTGCATGATCAGTCACGTGATCAGTGCATGATAGCCACGTGATCAGTGCATGATAGCCACGTGATCAGTGCATGATCAGTCACGTGATCAGTGCATGATCAGTCACGTGATCAGTGCATGATCAGCCACGTGATCAGTGCATGATCAGTCACGTGATCAGTGCATGATAGCCCGTGATCAGTGCATGATCAGTCACGTGATCAGTGCATGATCAGCCACGTGATCAGTGCATGATAGCCACGTGATCAGTGCATGATAGCCACGTGATCAGTGCATGATCAGTCACGTGATCAGTGCATGATCAGTCACGTGATCAGTGCATGATCAGCCACGTGATCAGTGCATGATCAGTCACGTGATCAGTGCATGATCAGTCACGTGATCAGTGCATGATCAGTCACGTGATCAGTGCATGATCAGTCACGTGATCAGTGCATGATCAGCCACGTGATCAGTGCATGATAGCCACGTGATCAGTGCATGATCAGCCACGTGATCAGTGCATGATCAGCCACGTGATCAGTGCATGATCAGTTACGTGATCAGTGCATGATCAGCCACGTGATCAGTGCATGATCAGTCACGTGATCAGTGCATGATCAGTCACGTGATCAGTGCATGATCAGTCACGTGATCAGTGCATGATCAGTCACGTGATCAGTGCATGGTAGCTACGTGATCATTGCATGACAGCCACGTGATCAGTGCATGATAGCCACGTGATCAGTGCATGATCAGTCACGTGATCAGTGTATGATCAGCCACGTGATCAGTGCATGAGTGCCACGTGATCAGTGCATGATAGTCACGTGATCAGTGCATGATCAGCCACGTGATCAGTGCATGATAGCCACGTGATCAGTGCATGATCAGTTACGTGATCAGTGCATGATCAGCCACGTGATCAGTGCATGATCAGACACGTGATCAGTGCATGATCAGCCACGTGATCAGTGCATGATAGCCACGTGATCAGTGCATGATCATCACGTGATCAGTGCATGATCAGTCACGTGATCAGTGCATGATCAGCCACGTGATCAGTGCATGATCAGCCACGTGATCAGTGCATGATCAATCACGTGATCAGTGCATGATCAGTCACGTGATCAGTGCATGATAGCTACGTGATCATTGCATGATCAGCCACGTGATCAGTGCATGATAGCCACGTGATCAGTGCATGATCAGTCACATGATCAGTGTGATGATCACGTCCAGTGATCAGTGCATGATCAGTCACGTGATCAGTGCATGATATAGACGTGATCAGTGCATGATCAGTCACGTGATCAGTGCATGATCAGCCACGTGATCAGTGCATGATAGCCACGTGATCAGTGCATGATAGCCAGTGATCAGTGCATGATCAGTCACGTGATCAGTGCATGATCAGCCACGTGATCAGTGCATGATCAGCCACTGATCAGTGCATGATCAGTCACGTGATCAGTGCATGATCAGTCACGTGATCAGTGCATGATCAGCCACGTGATCAGTGCATGATCAGCCACGTGATCAGTGCATGATCAGTCACGTGATCAGTGCATGATCAGTCACGTGATCAGTGCATGATCAGTCACGTGATCAGTGCATGATCAGCCACGTGATCAGTGCATGATAGCCACGTGATCAGTGCATGATCAGCCACGTGATCAGTGCATGATCAGCCACGTGATCAGTGCATGATCAGCCACGTGATCAGTGCATGATCAGCCACGTGATCAGTGCATGATCAGTCACGTGATCATTACGTGATCAGTCACGTGAACAGTGCATGATCATTTACATGATCTGTGCATGATCAGTCACGTGACCAGTATATGGTAGCTACGTGATCATTCCATGATCAGCCACGTGAGCAGTGCATGATAGACACGTGATGTGTGCATGATGAGTTACGTGAGCAGAGTATGATCAGCCACGTGATCAGTGCATGAGTGCCACGTGATCAGTGCATGATATGTCACGTGACAGGTGTGTGATCAGCCACGTGAACAGTGCATGTTCAGCCACGTGATCAGTGCATGATAGCCACGTGATCAGTGCATGATCAGTTACGTGAGCAGTGTATGATCAGCCACATGAGCAGTGCATGGTCAGACACGTGAACAGTGTATGATCAGCCACGTGATCAGTGCATGATATCCAAGTGATCAGTGCATGATCAATCACGTGATCAGTGTATGATCAGCCACGTGAACAGTGCATGCTCAGTCACGTGATCTGGGCCTGCTGAGCTGCGTGATTACTGTCTGCTCATCTGCTTGACAATTGCCAGCTGAGCTGCACGATTCCTGCCTGTCATCTGCTTGACAATTGCCAGCTGTGCTGCGTAATTCCTGCCTACTCAGCTGCTTGATTATTGCCAGCTGAGCAGCATGATTCCTCACAGCTGAGTTCCATGATTATTGCCTGCTGACTGTTTGATTCGTGCCTACTCAGCTCTTTGTTTATTGCCTCCAGAGGCACATGATCAGTGTATGATAGCAAACATGATCAGCGCATGATCAGTCACATGATCAGCGCCATTAAGTCACGTGATCACTACATGATAGTCATGTGATCAGTCCATGCTCAGTCACGGTATCAGTGCATGATCAGCCACGTGATCAGTGCATGATCTGTCACATGATTAGTGTATGATCATCCACGTGATCAGTGCATGGGCAGTCATGTGATCAGTGCATGATATAGACGTGATCAGTGCATGATCAGTCTCGTGATCAGTGCATGATAGCCACGTGATCAGTGCATGATCAGTCACCTGATGGGTGTATGATCATTCACGTGACCTGTACATGGTAGCTACATGATCATTGCATGATCAGCCACGTGAGTAGTGCATGATAGCCACGTGATCACTGCATTATCAGTCACGTGATCAGTGCATGATCAGTCATGTGACCAGTACATGGTAGCTGCGTGATCATGCATGATCAGCCACGTGAGCAGTGCATGATAGCCACGTGATCAGTGCATGATCAGACACGTGATCAGTGCATGATCAGTCACGTGATCAGTGCATGATCAGCCACGTGATCAGTGCATGATCAGGCACGTGATCAGTGCATGTCAGCCAAGTGATCAGTGCATGATAGCCACGTGATCAGTGCATGATCAGTCACGTGATCAGTGCATGATCAGTCACGTGATCAGTGCATGATCAGTCACGTGATCAGTGCATGATCACGTGATCAGTGCATGATGAGCCACGTGATCAGTGCATGATCAGCCACGTGATCAGTGCATGATCAGTCACGTGATCAGTGCATGATAGCTACGTGATCAGTGCATGATCAGCCACGTGATCAGTGCATGATAGCCACGTGATCAGTGCATGATCAGTCACGTGATCAGTGCATTCAGTCACGTGATCAGTGCATGATAGTCACGTGATCAGTGCATGATCAGTCACGTGATCAGTGCATGATCAGCCACGTGATCAGTGCATGATCAGTCACGTGATCAGTGTATGATCAGCCACGTGATCAGTGCATGATCAGACACGTGATCAGTGCATGATATAGACGTGATCAGTGCATGATCAGTCACGTGATCAGTGCATGATCAGTCACGTGATGGGTGCATGATCATTCACGTGACCTGTACTTGGTAGCTACGTGATCATTGCATGATCAGCCACGTGATAGTGCATGATAGCCACGTGATCAGTGCATGATCAGTCACGTGATCAGTGCATGATCAGTCATGTGACCAGTACATGGTAGCTGCGTGATCATGCATGATCAGCCACGTGATCAGTGCATGATAGCCACGTGATCAGTGCATGATCAGTCACGTGATCAGTGCATGATCAGTCACGTGATCAGTGCATGATCAGCCACGTGATCAGTGCATGATCAGCACGTGATCAGTGCATGATCAGCCACGTGATCAGTGCATGATAGCCACGTGATCAGTGCATGATCAGTCACGTGATCAGTGCATGATCAGTCACGTGATCAGTGCATGATCAGCCACGTGATCAGTGCATGATCAGCCACGTGATCAGTGCATGATCAATCACGTGATCAGTGCATGATCAGTCACGTGACCAGTACATGGTAGCTACGTGATCATTGCATGATCAGCCACGTGATCAGTGCATGATAGCCACGTGATCAGTGCATGATAGTCACGTGATCAGTGCATGATCAGTCATGTGAACGTGTGTGATCAGCCACGTGATCAGTGCATGATATCCACGTGATCAGTGCATGACAGCCACGTGATCAGTGCATGATCAGTCACGTGATCAGTGCATGATCAGTCACGTGATCATGTGTGATCAGCCACGTGATCAGTGCATGATCAGCCACGTGATCAGTGCATGATCAATCACGTGATCAGTGCATGATCAGCCACGTGATCAGTGCATGATAGCCACGTGATCAGTGCATGATCAGTCACGTGATCAGTGCATGATCAGTCACGTGATCAGTGCATGATCAGTTACGTGATCAGTGCATGATCAGTCACGTGACCAGTATATGGTAGCTACGTGATCATTCCATGACAGCCACGTGAGCAGTGCATGATCAATTACGTGATCAGTGCATATCAGTCACGTGACAAGTGCATGGTAGCTACGTGATCAGTGCATGATCAGCCACGTGATCAGTGCATGATAGCCACGTGATCAGTGCATGATAGCCACGTGATCAGTGCATGATCAGTCACGTGATACGTGTGTGATCAGCCACGTGATCAGTGCATGATATCCACGTGATCAGTGCAGGATAGCCACGTGATCAGTGCATGATCAGTCACGTGATCAGTGCATGATCAGTCACGTGATCAGTGCATGATCAGTCACGTGATCAGTGCATGATCAGCCACGTGATCAGTGCATGATAGCCACGTGATCAGTGCATGATCAGCCACGTGATCAGTGCATGATCAGCCACGTGATCAGTGCATGATCAGTTACGTGATCAGTGCATGATCAGCCACGTGATCAGTGCATGATCAGTCACGTGATCAGTGCATGATCAGTCACGTGATCAGTGCATGATCATTTACGTGATCAGTGCATGATCAGTCACGTGACCAGTATATGGTAGCTACGTGATCATTCCATGACAGCCACGTGAGCAGTGCATGATAGCCACGTGATGTGTGCATGATCAGTTACGTGAGCAGAGTATGATCAGCCACGTGATCAGTGCATGAGTGCCACGTGATCAGTGCATGATATGTCACGTTACAGGTGTGTGATCAGCCACGTGATCAGTGCATGTTCAGCCACGTGATCAGTGCATGATAGCCACGTGATCAGTGCATGATCAGTTACGTGAGCAGTGTATGATCAGCCACGTGATCAGTGCATGGTCAGACACGTGAACAGTGTATGATCAGCCACGTGATCAGTGCATGATATCCAAGTGATCAGTGCATGATCAATCACGTGATCAGTGTTTGATCAGCCACGTGAACAGTGCATGCTCAGTCACGTGATCAGGGCCTGCTGAGCTGCGTGATTACTGTCTGCTCATCTGCTTGACAATTGCCAGCTGAGCTGCACGATTCCTGCCTGTCATCTGCTTGACAATTGCCAGCTGTGCTGCGTAATTCCTGCCTGCTCAGCTGCTTGATTATTGCCAGCTGAGCAGCATGATTCCTCACAGCTGAGTTCCATGATTATTGCCTGCTGACTGTTTGATTCGTGCCTACTCAGCTCTTTGTTTATTGCCTCCAGAGGCACATGATCAGTGTATGATAGCAAACATGATCAGCGCATGATCAGTCACATGATCAGCGCCATTAAGTCACGTGATCACTACATGATAGTCATGTGATCAGTCCATGCTCAGTCACGGTATCAGTGCATGATCAGCCACGTGATCAGTGCATGATCAGTCACGTGATCAGTGCATGATATCCACGTGATCAGTGCATGATCAGTCACGTGATCAGTGCATGATAGCTACGTGATCAGTGCATGATCAGTCACGTGATCAGTGCATGATAGCCACGTGATCAGTGCATGATCAGCCACGTGATCAGTGCATGATCAGTCACGTGATCAGTGCATGATCAGCCACGTGATCAGTGCATGATCAGCCACGTGATCAGTGCATGATCAGCCACGTGATCAGTGCATGATCAGCCACGTGATCAGTGCATGCTCAGTCACGTGATCAGGGCCTGCTGAGCTGCGTGATTACTGTCTGCTCATCTGCTTGACCATTGCCAGCTGAGCTGCACGATTCCTGCCTGTCATCTGCTTGACAATTGCCAGCTGTGCTGCGTAATTCCTGCCTGCTCATCTAGTTGATTATTGCCAGCTGAGCAGCATGATTTCTCAGAGCTGAGTTCCATGATTATAGCCTGCTGACTGATTCGTGCCTACTCAGCTCTATGTTCATTGCCTCCAGAGGCACATGATCAGTGTATGACACCAAACATGATCAGTGCATGATCAGTCACATGATCAGTGCATGATAAGCCACGTGATCAGTGCATGATCAGTCACGTGATCAGTGCATGATCAGTCACGTGATCAGTACATGGTAGCTGTGTGATCAGTGCATGATCAGCCACGTGATCAGTGCATGATAGCCACGTGATCAGTGCATGATCAGCCACGTGATCAGTGCATGATCAGTCACGTGATCAGTGCATGATCAGTCACGTGATCAGTGCATGGTACCTACGTGATCAGTGCATGATCAGCCACGTGATCAGTGCATGATAGCCACGTGATCAGTGCATGATCAGTCACGTGATCAGTGCATGATCAGTCATGTGACCAGTGCATGGTAGCTACGTGATCATGCATGATCAGCCACGTGATCAGTGCATGATAGCCACGTGATCAGTGCATGATCAGTCACGTGATCAGTGCATGATCAGCCACGTGATCAGTGCATGATCAGTCACGTGATCAGTGCATGATCAGTCACTGATCAGTGCATGATCAGTCACGTGATCAGTGCATGGTAGCTACGTGATCAGTGCATGATCAGCCACGTGATCAGTGCATGATAGCCACGTGATCAGTGCATGATAGCCACGTGATCAGTGCATGATCAGTCACGTGATCAGTGCATGATCAGCCACGTGATCAGTGCATGATCAGTCACGTGATCAGTGCATGATATAGACGTGATCAGTGCATGATCAGTCACGTGATCAGTGCATGATCAGCCACGTGATCAGTGCATGATCAGTCACGTGATCAGTGCATGATCAGTCACGTGATCAGTGTGTGATCAGCCACGTGATCAGTGCATGATATCCACGTGATCAGTGCATGATCAGCCACGTGATCAGTGCATGATCAGTCACGTGATCAGTGCATGATCAGTCACGTGATCAGTGCATGATCAGTCACGTGATCAGTGCATGATCAGCCACGTGATCAGTGCATGATAGCCACGTGATCAGTGCATGATCAGCCACGTGATCAGTGCATGATCAGTCACGTGATCAGTGCATGATCAGCCACGTGATCAGTGCATGATCAGTCACGTGATCAGTGCATGATCAGCCACGTGATCAGTGCATGATCAGCCACGTGATCAGTGCATGATCAGCCACGTGATCAGTGCATGGTCAGACACGTGAACAGTGTATGATCAGCCACGTGATCAGTGCATGATATCCAAGTGATCAGTGCATGATCAATCACGTGATCAGTGTATGATCAGCCACGTGAACAGTGCATGCTCAGTCACGTGACCAGGGCCTGCTGAGCTGCGTGATTACTGTCTGCTCATCTGCTTGACAATTTCCAGCTGAGCTGCATGATTCCTGCCTGTCATCTGCTTGACAATTGCCAGCTGTGCTGCGTAATTCCTGCGTGCTCAGCTCCTTGATTATTGCCAGCTGAGCAGCATGATTCCTCACAGCTGAGTTCCATGATTATTGCCTGCAGACTGTTTGATTCGTGCCTACTCAGCTCTTTGTTTATTGCCTCCAGAGGCACATGATCAGTGTATGATAGCAAACATGATCAGCGCATGATCAGTCACATGATCAGCGCCATTAAGTCACGTGATCACTACATGATAGTCATGTGATCAGTCCATGCTCAGTCACGGTATCAGTGCATGATCAGCCACGTGATCAGTGCATGATAGCCACGTGATCAGTGCATGATCAGCCACGTGATCAGTGCATGATAGTCACGTGATCAGTGCATGATCAGTCACGTGATCAGTGCATGATCAGTCACGTGATCAGTGCATGATCAGCCACGTGATCAGTGCATGATAGCCACGTGATCAGTGCATGATCAGTCACGTGATCAGTGCATGATCAGTCATGTGATCAGTGCATGATCAGCACGTGATCAGTGCATGATCAGCCACGTGATCAGTGCATGATAGCCACGTGATCAGTGCATGATCAGTCACGTGATCAGTGCATGATCAGTCACGTGATCAGTGCATGATCAGCCACGTGATCAGTGCATGATCAGTCACGTGATCAGTGCATGATAGCCACGTGATCAGTGCATGATCAGCCACGTGATCAGTGCATGATAGCCACGTGATCAGTGCATGATCAGTCACGTGATCAGTGCATGATCAGTCACGTGATCAGTGCATGATCAGCCACGTGATCAGTGCATGATCAGTCACGTGATCAGTGCATGGTAGCTGCATGATCAGTGCATGATCAGCCACGTGATCAGTGCATGATAGCCACGTGATCAGTGCATGATCAGCCACGTGATCAGTGCATGATCAGTCACGTGATCAGTGCATGATCAGTCACGTGATCAGTGCATGATAGCTACGTGATCAGTGCATGATCAGTCACGTGATCAGTGCATGATAGCCACGTGATCAGTGCATGATCAGTCACGTGATCAGTGCATGATCAGCCACGTGATCAGTGCATGATAGCCACGTGATCAGTGCATGATCAGCCACGTGATCAGTGCATGATAGCCACGTGATCAGTGCATGATCAGTCACGTGATACGTGTGTGATCAGCCACGTGAACAGTGCATGTTCAGCCACGTGATCAGTGCATGATAGCCACGTGATCAGTGCATGATCAGTTACGTGAGCAGTGTATGATCAGCCACGTGATCAGTGCATGGTCAGACACGTGAACAGTGTATGATCAGCCACGTGATCAGTGCATGATATCCAAGTGATCAGTGCATGATCAATCACGTGATCAGTGTATGATCAGCCACGTGAACAGTGCATGCTCAGTCACGTGATCAGGGCCTGCTGAGCTGCGTGATTACTGTCTGCTCATCTGCTTGACAATTGCCAGCTGAGCTGCACGATTCCTGCCTGTCATCTGCTTGACAATTGCCAGCTGTGCTGCGTAATTCCTGCCTGCTAGCTGCTTGATTATTGCCAGCTGAGCAGCATGATTCCTCACACCTGAGTTCCATGATTCTTGCCTGCTGACTGTTTGATTCGTGCCTACTCAGCTCTTTGTTTATTGCCTCCAGAGGCACATGATCAGTGTATGATAGCAAACATGATCAGCGCATGATCAGTCACATGATCAGCGCCATTAAGTCACGTGATCACTACATGATAGGCATGTGATCAGTCCATGCACAGTCACGGTATCAGTGCATGATCAGCCACGTGATCAGTGCATGATCTGTCACATGATTAGTGTATGATCATCCACGTGATCAGTGCATGGGGAGTCATGTGATCAGTGCATGATATAGACGTGATCAGTGCATGATCAGTCTCGTGATCAGTGCATGATAGCCACGTGATCAGTGCATGATCAGTCACCTGATGGGTGTTTGATCATTCACGTGACCTGTACATGGTAGCTATATGATCATTGCATGATCAGCCACGTGATCAGTGCATGATCAGTCACGTGACCAGTGCATGATAGCTGCGTGATCAGTGCATGATCAGCCACGTGATCAGTGCATGATAGCCACGTGATCAGTGCATGATCAGTCACGTGATCAGTGCATGATCAGCCACGTGATCAGTGCATGATCAGTCACGTGACCAGTGCATGATAGCTGCGTGATCAGTGCATGATCAGCCACGTGATCAGTGCATGATAGCCACGTGATCAGTGCATGATCAGTCACGTGATCAGTGCATGATCAGTCACGTGATCAGTGCATGATCAGCCACGTGATCAGTGCATGATCAGCCACGTGATCAGTGCATGATCAGCCACGTGATCAGTGCATGATAGCCACGTGATCAGTGCATGATCAGTCACGTGATCAGTGCATGATCAGTCACATGATCAGTGCATGATAAGCCACGTGATCAGTGCATGATCAATTACGTGATCAGTGCATGATCAGTCACGTGATCAGTGCATGGTAGCTGCGTGATCATTGCATGATCAGCCACGTGATCAGTGCATGATAGCCACGTGATCAGTGCATGATCAGTCACGTGATCAGTGCATGATCAGTCACGTGATCAGTGCATGAGTGCCACGTGATCAGTGCATGATATGTCACGTGACAGTGTGTGATCAGCCACGTGATCAGTGCATGATCAGCCACGTGATCAGTGCATGATAGCCACGTGATCAGTGCATGATCAGTTACGTGAGCATTGTATGATCAGCCACGTGATCAGTGCATGAGTGCCACGTGATCAGTGCATGATATGTCACGTGACAGTGTGTGATCAGCCACGTGATCAGTGCATGATCAGCCACGTGATCAGTGCATGATAGCCACGTGATCAGTGCATGATCAGTTACGTGATCAGTGCATGATCAGCCACGTGATCAGTGCATGATAGCCACGTGATCAGTGCATGATCAGTCACGTGATCAGTGCATGATCAGTCATGTGATCAGTGCATGATCAGCACGTGATCAGTGCATGATCAGCCACGTGATCAGTGCATGATAGCCACGTGATCAGTGCATGATCAGTCACGTGATCAGTGCATGATCAGTCACGTGATCAGTGCATGATCAGCCACGTGATCAGTGCATGATCAGCCACGTGATCAGTGCATGATCAGTACGTGATCAGTGCATGATCAGTCACCTGATGGGTGTATGATCATTCACGTGACCTGTACATGGTAGCTACATGATCATTGCATGATCAGCCACGTGATAGTGCATGATAGCCACGTGATCAGTGCATGATCAGTCACGTGATCAGTGCATGATCAGTCATGTGACCAGTACATGGTTGCTGCGTGATCATCGCATGATCAGCCACGTGATCAGTGCATGATAGCCACGTGATCAGTGCATGATCAGTCACGTGATCAGTGCATGATCAGTCACGTGATCAGTGCATGATCAGCCACGTGATCAGTGCATGATCAGGCACGTGATCAGTGCATGTCAGCCAAGTGATCAGTGCATGATAGCCACGTGATCAGTGCATGATCAGTCACGTGATCAGTGCATGATCAGTCACGTGATCAGTGCATGATCAGTCACGTGATCAGTGCATGATCAGTTACGTGATCAGTGCATGATCAGTCACGTGACAGTGCATGTCAGCTACGTGATCAGTGCATGATCAGTCACGTGATCAGTGCATGATAGCCACGTGATCAGTGCATGATCAGCCACGTGATCAGTGCATGATCAGCCACGTGATCAGTGCATGATCAGACGTGATCAGTGCATGATCAGCCACGTGATCAGTGCATGATACCACGTGATCAGTGCATGATCAGTCACGTGATCAGTGCATGATCAGCACGTGATCAGTGCATGATCATCACGTGATCAGTGCATGATAGCCACGTGATCAGTGCATGATCAGTCACGTGATCAGTGCATGATCAGCCACGTGATCAGTGCATGATCAGCCACGTGATCAGTGCATGATAGCCACGTGATCAGTGCATGATCAGTCACGTGATCAGTGCATGATCAGGCACGTGATCAGTGCATGATCAGCCACGTGATCAGTGCATGATAGCCACGTGATCAGTGCATGATCAGTCACGTGATCAGTGCATGATCAGTCACGTGATCAGTGCATGATCAGCCACGTGATCAGTGCATGATCAATTACATGATCAGTGCATGATCAGTCACGTGACCAGTACATGGTTGCTACGTGATCATTGCATGATCAGCCACGTGATCAGTGCATGATAGCCACGTGATCAGTGCATGATCAGTCACGTGATCAGTGCATGATCAGTCACGTGATCAGTGCATGATCATTCACGTGATCAGTGCATGATCAGTCACGTGATAGTATGGTAGCTACGTGATCAGTGCATGATCAGCCACGTGATCAGTGCATGATAGCCACGTGATCAGTGCATGATCAGTCACGTGATCAGTGCATGATCAGCCACGTGATCAGTGCATGATCAGTCACGTGATCAGTGCATGATCAGCCACGTGATCAGTGCATGATCAGTTACGTGATCAGTGCATGATCAGTCACGTGACAGTACATGGTAGCTACGTGATCAGTGCATGATCAGCCACGTGATCAGTGCATGATCAGTCACGTGATCAGTGCATGATCAGCCACGTGATCAGTGCATGATCAATCACGTGATCAGTGCATGATAGTCACGTGATCAGTGCATGGTAGCTACGTGATCAGTGCATGATCAGCCACGTGATCAGTGCATGATAGCCACGTGATCAGTGCATGATCAGTCACGTGATCAGTGCATGATCAGTCACGTGATCAGTGCATGATCAGTCACGTGATCAGTGCATGATCAATTACGTGATCAGTGCATGATCAGTCACGTGATCAGTGCATGATAGCTACGTGATCAGTGCATGATCAGCCACGTGATCAGTGCATGATAGCCACGTGATCAGTGCATGATCAGTCACGTGATCAGTGCATGATCATCCACGTGATCAGTGCATGATCAGTCACGTGATCAGTGCATGATCAGACGTGATCAGTGCATGATCAGTCACGTGATCAGTGCATGATCAGCCACGTGATCAGTGCATGATAGCCACGTGATCAGTGCATGATAGCCAGATGATCAGTGCATGATCAGTCACGTGATCAGTGCATGATCAGCCACGTGATCAGTGCATGATAGCCACGTGATCAGTGCATGATCAGTCACGTGATCAGTGCATGATCAGCCACGTGATCAGTGCATGATAGCCACGTGATCAGTGCATGATCAGTCACGTGATCAGTGTGTGATCAGCCACGTGAACAGTGCATGCTCAGTCACGTGATCAGGGCCTGCTGAGCTGCGTGATTACTGTCTGCTCATCTGCTTGACAATTGCCAGCTGAGCTGCACGATTCCTGCCTGTCATCTGCTTGACAATTGCCAGCTGTGCTGCATAATTCCTGCCTGCTCATCTGCTTGATTATTGCCAGCTGAGCAGCATGATTTCTCAGAGCTGAGTTCCATGATTATTGCCTACTGATTCCTGCCTACTCAGCTCTTTGTTCATTGCCTCCAGAGGCACATGATCAGTGTATGACACCAAACATGATCAGCACATGATCAGTCACATGATCAATGCATGATAAGCCAGGTGATCAGTGCATGATCAATCACGTGATCAGTGCATGATCAGTCATGTGACCAGTACATGTAGCTGCGTGATCATTGCATGATCAGCCACGTGATCAGTGCATGATAGCCACGTGATCAGTGCATGATCAGCCACGTGATCAGTGCATGATCAGTCACGTGATCAGTGCATGATCAGTCACGTGATCAGTGCATGATCAGTCACGTGATCAGTGCATGGTAGCTACGTGATCATTGCATGATCAGCCACGTGATCAGTGCATGATAGCCACGTGATCAGTGCATGATCAGTCACGTGATACGCGTGTGATCAGCCACGTGATCAGTGCATGATATCAGTGCATGATAGCCACGTGATCAGTGCATGATAGCCACGTGATCAGTGCATGATCAGTCACGTGATACGTGTGTGATCAGCCACGTGATCAGTGCATGATATCCACGTGATCAGTGCATGATAGCCACGTGATCAGTGCATGATTAGTCACGTGATCAGTGCATGATCAGTCACGTGATACGTGTGTGATCAGCCATCGGATCAGTGCGTGATGAGCCACGTGATCAGTGCAGGATCAATTAGGTGATCAGTGCATGATCAGTCACGTGACCAGTACATGGTTGCTACGTGATCCTTGCATGATCAGCCACGTGAGCAGAGCATGATAGCCACGTGATCAGTGCATGATCAGTCACGTGATCAGTACATGATCAGTCACGTGAACAGTGCATGATCATTTACGTGATCTGTGCATGATCAGTCACGTGACCATTATATGGTAGCTTCGTGATCATTCCATGACGAGCCACGTGAGCAGTGCATGATAGCCACGTTATGTGTGCATGATGAGTTACGTGAGCAGAGTATGATCAGCCACGTGATCAGTGCATGAGTGCCACGTGATCAGTGCATGATATGTCACGTGACAGGTGTGTGATCAGCCACGTGAACAGTGCATGTTCAGCCACGTGATCAGTGCATGATAGCCACGTGATCAGTGCATGATCAGTTACGTGAGCAGTGTATGACCAGACACGTGATCAGTGCATGGTCAGACACGTGAACAGTGTATGATCAGCCACGTGATCAGTGCATGATATCCAAGTGATCAGTGCATGATCAATCACGTGATCAGTGTATGATCAGCCACGTGAACAGTGCATGCTCAGTCACGTGATCAGGGCCTGCTGAGCTGCGTGATTACTGTCTGCTCATCTGCTTGACAATTGCCAGCTGAGCTGCACGATTCCTGCCTGTCATCTGCTTGACAATTGCCAGCTGTGCTGCGTAATTCCTGCCTGCTCAGCTGCTTGATAATTGCCAGCTGAGCAGCATGATTCCTCACACCTGAGTTCCATGATTATTGACTGCTGACTGTTTGATTCGTGCCTACTCAGCTCTTTGTTTATTGCCTCCAGAGGCACATGATCAGTGTATGATAGCAAACATGATCAGCGCATGATCAGTCACATGATCAGCGCCATTAAGTCACGTGATCACTACATGATAGTCATGTGATCAGTCCATGCTCAGTCACGGTATCAGTGCATGATCAGCCACGTGATCAGTGCATGATCTGTCACATGATTAGTGTATGATCATCCACGTGATCAGTGCATGGGCAGTCATGTGATCAGTGCATGATATAGACGTGATCAGTGCATGATCAGTCTCGTGATCAGTGCATGATAGCCACGTGATCAGTGCATGATCAGTCACCTGATGGGCATATGATCATTCATGTGACTTGTACATGGTAGCTACATGATCATTGCATGAACAGCCACGTGAGTAGTGCACGATAGCCACGTGATCACTGCATGATCAGTCACGTGATCAGTGCATGATCAGTCATGTGACCAGTACATGGTAGCTGCATGATCATCGCATGATCAGCCACGTGAGCAGTGCATGATAGCCCCGTGATCAGTGCATGATCAGACACGATCAGTGCATGATCAGTCACGTGATCAGTGCATGATCAGGCACGTGATCAGTGCATGACCAGGCACGTGATCAGTGCATGTCCAGCCAAGTGATCAGTGCATGATAGCCACGTGATCAGTGCATGATAGCCACGTGATCAGTGCATGATCAGTCACGTGATACGTGTGTGATCAGCCACGTGATCAGTGCATGATATCCACGTGATCAGTGCATGATAGCCACGTGATCAGTGCATGATCATCACGTGATCAGTGCATGATCAGTCACGTGATCAGTGCATGATCAGTCACGTGA
This sequence comes from Bos javanicus, assembly GCF_032452875.1. Classification (NCBI taxonomy): domain Eukaryota; kingdom Metazoa; phylum Chordata; class Mammalia; order Artiodactyla; family Bovidae; genus Bos; species Bos javanicus. The sequence goes on along the minus strand of NC_083895.1, from coordinate 782,106 downwards.
TCAGTGCATGATCAGCCACGTGATCAGTGCATGATAGCCACGTGATCAGTGCATGATCAGTCACGTGATCAGTGCATGATCAGTCACGTGATCAGTGCATGATCAGCCACGTGATCAGTGCATGATCAGCCACGTGATCAGTGCATGATCAATCACGTGATCAGTGCATGATCAGCCACGTGATACGTGTGTGATCAGCCACGTGATCAGTGCATGATCAGCCACGTGATCAGTGCATGATCAGTTACGTGATCAGTGCATGATCAGTCACGTGATCAGTGCATGGTAGCTACGTGATCAGTGCATGATCAGCCACGTGATCAGTGCATGATAGCCACGTGATCAGTGCATGATAGCCACGTGATCAGTGCATGATCAGTCACGTGATCATGTGTGATCAGCCACGTGATCAGTGCATGATAGCCACGTGATCAGTGCATGATAGCCACGTGATCAGTGCATGACAGCCACGTGATCAGTGCATGACAGCCACGTGATCAGTGCATGATCAGCCACGTGATCAGTGCATGATCAGCCACGTGATCAGTGCATGATAGCCACGTGATCAGTGCATGATCATCACGTGATCATGTATGATCAGCCACGTGATAGTGCATGCTCAGTCACGTGATCAGGGCCTGCTGAGCTGCGTGATTCCTGTCGGCTCATCTGCTTGACAATTGCCAGCTGAGCTGCGTGATTCCTGCCTTGTCACGTGCTTGATTATTGCCAGTTGAGCAGCATGATTCGTCACTGCTGAGCTCCATGCTTATTGCCTGCTGATTGCGTGGTTCGTGTCTGCTCAGCTCTTTGAGTATTGCCTCCTGAGGTCCCTGTTCGGTCGCCACCTGCCGGGGACCAGCCCCAACTGATCCAGGGTATTCGAAGGAGAGATGGCCTAGGCGACTATTTATATGCTAATCAGAGATGTCAAGAATAATAGTATGAGGAGAGCTCAGTAGGAAAATTCGGTGGAGAAAAGAGACTGAGTAGCTTGGTTTACGCGGAAGACCAATCAAACTTCAAGACAAGAAGTTTGCACCACTTACGTAGGCCGCAGGCGCCCTCTCGAATAGCGAAAGGTGCCTCACCCTAGACACCTTCTCGAGTGGGTCTTAGCAGCCCAGGCATAATTAGTAAGCGTGGTGGGTTCCGCGCTCCAGATGGAGACTCAGCTGGAAGTTAAAGGGAAGAATGACAAGGAACTTTATGAATTGGAGCTGTAAGTTAACTCTTTGACAGAGAGAGCGAGATGGTGGTGGGGACAGCCCCCAGTGAAATCAGAGGTGAGAGCACAAAGCAATACAGTAGGCAGACTCTGGTTTTTTGGGGGGGGAGATGCTCGAGAATATCCGGGTGGACTCCTGAGGCTCCATCCCGCATTTGCGTATGCCGAGCCTCCTTCCTCATGACCTTTGTCCAGAGTGGAATGCCTCCCCGGCTCCCGGCACATGATCAGTGCATCCTCAGTCACGATATCAGTGCCTGCTCAGCCACGTGATCACTGACGGCACAGTCACGTGATCAGCGCCTCTCAGTCACGTGATCACCGTATGATAAACACGTGATCAGTGAACGACCAGCCACGTGATCACTGCATGCGCGGTCAGGTGGTCAGTTCCTGATCAGCCACCTGATCAGTGCGTGCACAGTCCCCTGATCAGCGCCTGTCAGTCACTGATCACTGCCTGATAAACACGTGATCAGTGCCCGAACAGCCACGTCATCAGTGCATGCGCAGTCACGTGATCAGTGCATGATAGCCACGTGATCAGTGCGTGCACAGTCCCATGATCCGCGCCTGTCAGTCACTGATCATTGCCTGATAAACACGTGATCAGTGCATGATGAGCCATGTGATCAGTGCCTGATCAGCCACGTCATCAGTGCATGCGCAGTCACGTCATCAGTGCATGATAGCCACGTGATCAGTGCATGCTCAGTCACGTGATCTGGACTTGATCAGCCACGTGATCAGTGCCTGCAGAGTCACGTCATCAGGGCCTGCTGAGCTGCGTGATTCCTGCCAGCTCATCTGCATGACAATTGCCATCTGAGCTGCGTGATTCCTGTCGGCTCATCTGCTTGACAATTGCCAGCTGAGCTGCGTGATTCCTGCCTGGTCACGTGCTTGATTATTGCCAGTTGAGCAGCATGATTCGTCACTGCTGAGCTCCATGCTTATTGCCTGCTGATTGCGTGGTTCGTGTCTGCTCAGCTCTTTGAGTATCGCCTCCTGAGGTCCCTGTTCGGTCGCCACCTGCCGGGGACCAGCCCCAACTGATCCAGGGTATTCGAAGGAGAGATGGCCTAGGCGACTATTTATATGCTAATCAGAGATGTCAAGAATAATAGTATGAGGAGAGCTCAGTAGGAAAATTCGGTGGAGAAAAGAGACTGAGTAGCTTGGTTTACGCGGAAGACCAATCAAACTTCAAGACAAGAAGTTTGCACCACTTACGTAGGCCGCAGGCGCCCTCTCGAATAGCGAAAGGTGCCTCATCCTAGACACCTTCTCGAGTGGGTCTTAGCAGCCCAGGCATAATTAGTAAGCGTGGTGGGTTCCGCGCTCCAGATGGAGACTCAGCTGGAAGTTAAAGGGAAGAATGACAAGGAACTTTATGAATTGGAGCTGTAAGTTAACTCTTTGACAGAGAGAGCGAGATGGTGGTGGGGGACAGCCCCCAGTGAAATCAGAGGTGAGAGCACAAAGCAATACAGTAGGCAGACTCTGGTTTTTTGGGGGGGGAGATGCTCGAGAATATGCGGGTGGACTCCTGAGGCTCGATCTCGCATTTGCGTATGCCGAGCCTCCTTCCTCATGACCTTTGTCCAGAATGGAATGCCTCCCCGGCTCCCGGCACATGATCAGTGCATGCTCAGTCACGATATCAGTGCCTGCTCAGCCACGTGATCACTGACGGCACAGTCACGTGATCAGCGCCTCTCAGTCACGTGATCACCGTATGATAAACACGTGATCAGTGAACGACCAGCCACGTGATCACTGCATGCGCGGTCAGGTGGTCAGTTCCTGATCAGCCACCTGATCAGTGCGTGCACAGTCCCCTGATCAGCGCCTGTCAGTCACTGATCACTGCCTGATAAACACGTGATCAGTGCCCGAACAGCCACGTCATCAGTGCATGCGCAGTCACGTGATCAGTGCATGATAGCCACGTGATCAGTGCGTGCACAGTCCTATGATCAGCGCCTGTCAGTCACTGATCATTGCCTGATAAACACGTGATCAGTGCATGATGAGCCATGTGATCAGTGCCTGATCAGCCACGTCATCAGTGCATGCGCAGTCACGTCATCAGTGCATGATAGCCACGTGATCAGTGCATGCTCAGTCACGTGATCTGGACTTGATCAGCCACGTGATCAGTGCCTGCAGAGTCACGTCATCAGGGCCTGCTGAGCTGCGTGATTCCTGCCGGCTCATCTGCATGACAATTGCCATCTGAGCTGCGTGATTCCTGTCGGCTCATCTGCTTGACAATTGCCAGCTGAGCTGTGTGATTCCTGCCTGGTCACGTGCTTGATTATTGCCAGTTGAGCAGCATGATTCGTCACTGCTGAGCTCCATGCTTATTGCCTGCTGATTGCGTGGTTCATGTCTGCTCAGCTCTTTGAGTATCGCCTCCTGAGGTCCCTGTTCGGTCGCCACCTGCCGGGGACCAGCCCCAACTGATCCAGGGTATTCGAAGGAGAGATGGCCTAGGCGACTATTTATATGCTAATCAGAGATGTCAAGAATAATAGTATGAGGAGAGCTCAGTAGGAAAATTCGGTGGAGAAAAGAGACTGAGTAGCTTGGTTTACGCGGAAGACCAATCAAACTTCAAGACAAGAAGTTTGCACCACTTACGTAGGCCGCAGGCGCCCTCTCGAATAGCGAAAGGTGCCTCACCCTAGACACCTTCTCGAGTGGGTCTTAGCAGCCCAGGCATAATTAGTAAGCGTGGTGGGTTCCGCGCTCCAGATGGAGACTCAGCTGGAAGTTAAAGGGAAGAATGACAAGGAACTTTATGAATCGGAGCTGTAAGTTAACTCTTTGACAGAGAGAGCGAGATGGTGGTGGGGGACAGCCCCCAGTGAAATCAGAGGTGAGAGCACAAAGCAATACAGTAGGCAGACTCTGGTTTTTTTGGGGGGGAGATGCTCGAGAATATCCGGGTGGACTCCTGAGGCTCGATCCCGCATTTGCGTATGCCGAGCCTACTTCCTCATGACCTTTGTCCAGAGTGGAATGCCTCCCCGGCTCCCGGCACATGATCAGTGCATGCTCAGTCAGGATATCAGTGCCTGCTCAGCCACGTGATCACTGACGGCACAGTCACGTGATCAGCGCCTCTCAGTCACGTGATCACCGTATGATAAACACGTGATCAGTGAACGACCAGCCACGTGATCACTGCATGCGCGGTCAGGTGGTCAGTTCCTGATCAGCCACCTGATCAGTGCGTGCACAGTCCCCTGATCAGCGCCTGTCAGTCACTGATCACTGCCTGATAAACACGTGATCAGTGCCCGAACAGCCACGTCATCAGTGCATGCGCAGTCACGTGATCAGTGCATGATAGCCACGTGATCAGTGCGTGCACAGTCCCCTGATCAGCGCCTGTCAGTCACTGATCATTGCCTAATAAACACGTGATCAGTGCATGATGAGCCATGTGATCAGTGCCCGATCAGCCACGTCATCAGTGCATGAGCAGTCACGTCATCAGTGCATGATAGCCACGTGATCAGTGCATGCTCAGTCACGTGATCTGACTTGATCAGCCACGTGATCAGTGCCTGCAGAGTCACGTGATCAGGGCCTGCTGAGCTGCGTGATTCCTGCCGGCTCATCTGCATGACAATTGCCATCTGAGCTGCGTGATTCCTGTCGGCTCATGTGCTTGACAATTGCCAGCTGAGCTGCGTGATTCCTGCCTGGTCACGTGCTTGATTATTGCCAGTTGAGCAGCATGATTCGTCACTGCTGAGCTCCATGCTTATTGCCTGCTGATTGCGTGGTTCGTGTCTGCTCAGCTCTTTGAGTATCGCCTCCTGAGGTCCCTGTTCGGTCGCCACCTGCCGGGGACCAGCCCCAACTGATCCAGGGTATTCGAAGGAGAGATGGCCTAGGCGACTATTTATATGCTAATCAGAGATGTCAAGAATAATAGTATGAGGAGAGCTCAGTAGGAAAATTCGGTGGAGAAAAGAGACTGAGTAGCTTGGTTCACGCGGAAGACCAATCAAACTTCAAGACAAGAAGTTTGCACCACTTACGTAGGCCTCAGGCGCCCTATCGAATAGCGAAAGGTGCCTCACCCTAGACACCTTCTCGAGTGGGTCTTAGCAGCCCAGGCATAATTAGTAAGTGTGGTGGGTTCCGCGCTCCAGATGGAGACTCAGCTGGAAGTTAAAGGGAAGAATGACAAGGAACTTTATGAATTGGAGCTGTAAGATAACTCTTTGACAGAGAGAGCGAGATGGTGGTGGGGGACAGCCCCCAGTGAAATCAGAGGTGAGAGCACAAAGCAATACAGTAGCAGACTCTGGTTTTTTTGGGGGAGATGCTCGAGAATATCCGGGTGGACTCCTGAGGCTCGATCCCGCATTTGCGTATGCCGAGCCTCCTTCCTCATGACCTTTGTCCAGAGTGGAATGCCTCCCCGGCTCCCGGCACATGATCAGTGCCTGCTCAGTCACGATATCAGTGCCTGCTCAGCCACGTGATCACTGACGGCACAGTCACGTGATCAGCGCCTCTCAGTCACGTGATCACCGTATGATAAACACATGATCAGTGAACGACCAGCCACGTGATGACTGCATGCGCGGTCAGGTGGTCAGTTCCTGATCAGCCACCTGATCAGTGCGTGCACAGTCCCCTGTTCAGCGCCTGTCAGTCAATGATCACTGCCTGATAAACACGTGATCAGTGCCCGAACAGCCATGTCATCAGTGCATGCGCAGTCACGTGATCAGTGCATGATAGCCACGTGATCATTGCGTGCACAGTCCCATGATCAGCGCCTGTCAGTCACTGATCATTGCCTGATAAACACGTGATCAGTGCATGATGAGCCATGTGATCAGTGCCCGATCAGCCACGTCATCAGTGCATGCGCAGTCACGTCATCAGTGCATGATAGCCACGTTATCAGTGCATGCTCAGTCACGTGATCTGTACTTGATCAGCCACGTGATCAGTGCCTGTAGAGTCACGTGATCAGGGCCTGCTGAGCTGCGTGATTCCTGCCGGCTCATCTGCATGACAATTGCCATCTGAGCTGCGTGATACCTGTCGGCTCATCTGCTTGACAATTGCCAGCTGAGCTGCGTGATTCCTGCCTGGTCACGTGCTTGATTATTGCCAGTTGAGCAGCATGATTCGTCACTGCTGAGCTCCATGCTTATTGCCTGCTGATTGCGTGGTTCGTGTCTGCTCAGCTCTTTGAGTATCGCCTCCTGAGGTCCCTGTTCGGTCGCCACCTGCCGGGGACCAGCCCCAACTGATCCAGGGTATTCGAAGGAGAGATGGCCTAGGCGACTATTTATATGCTAATCAGAGATGTCAAGAATAATAGTATGAGGAGAGCTCAGTAGGAAAATTCGGTGGAGAAAAGAGACTGAGTAGCTTGGTTTACGCGGAAGACCAATCAAACTTCAAGACAAGAAGTTTGCACCACTTACGTAGGCCGCAGGCGCCCTCTCGAATAGCGAAAGGTGCCTCATCCTAGACACCTTCTCGAGTGGGTCTTAGCAGCCCAGGCATAATTAGTAAGCGTGGTGGGTTCCGCGCTCCAGATGGAGACTCAGCTGGAAGTTAAAGGGAAGAATGACAAGGAACTTTATGAATTGGAGCTCTAAGTTAACTCTTTGACAGAGAGAGCGAGATGGTGGTGGGGGACAGCCCCCAGTGAAATCAGAGGTGAGAGCACAAAGCAATACAGTAGGCAGACTCTGGTTTTTTGGGGGGTGAGATGCTCGAGAATATGCGGGTGGACTCCTGAGGCTCGATCCCGCATTTGCGTATGCCGAGCCTCCTTCCTCATGACCTTTGTCCAGAATGGAATGCCTCCCCGGCTCCCGGCACATGATCAGTGCATGCTCAGTCACGATATCAGTGCCTGCTCAGCCACGTGATCACTGACGGCACAGTCACGTGATCAGCGCCTCTCAGTCACGGGATCACCGTATGATAAACACGTGATCAGTGAACGACCAGCCACCTGATCACTGCATGCGCAGTCAGGTGGTCAGTTCCTGATCAGCCACCTGATCAGTGCGTGCACAGTCCCCTGATCAGCGCCTGTCAGTCACTGATCACTGCCTGATAAACACGTGATCAGTGCCCGAACAGCCACGTCATCAGTGCATTCGCAGTCACGTGATCAGTGCATGATAGCCACGTGATCAGTGCGTGCACAGTCCCATGATCAGCGCCTGTCAGTCACTGATCATTGCCTGATAAACACGTGATCAGTGCATGATGAGCCATGTGATCAGTGCCTGATCAGCCACGTCATCAGTGCATGCGCAGTCACGTCATCATTGCATGATAGCCACGTGATCAGTGCATGCTCAGTCACGTGATCTGGACTTGATCAGCCACGTGATCAGTGCCTGCAGAGTCACGTCATCAGGGCCTGCTGAGCTGCGTGATTCCTGCCGGCTCATCTGCATGACAATTGCCATCTGAGCTGCGTGATTCCTGTCGGCTCATCTGCTTGACAATTGCCAGCTGAGCTGTGTGATTCCTGCCTGGTCACGTGCTTGATTATTGCCAGTTGAGCAGCATGATTCGTCACTGCTGAGCTCCATGCTTATTGCCTGCTGATTGCGTGGTTCGTGTCTGCTCAGCTCTTTGAGTATCGCCTCCTGAGGTCCCTGTTCGGTCGCCACCTGCCGGGGACCAGCCCCAACTGATCCAGGGTATTCGAAGGAGAGATGGCCTAGGCGACTATTTATATGCTAATCAGAGATGTCAAGAATAATAGTATGAGGAGAGCTCAGTAGGAAAATTCGGTGGAGAAAAGAGACTGAGTAGCTTGGTTTACGCGGAAGACCAATCAAACTTCAAGACAAGAAGTTTGCACCACTTACGTAGGCCGCAGGCGCCCTCTCGAATAGCGAAAGGTGCCTCACCCTAGACACCTTCTCGAGTGGGTCGTAGCAGCCCAGGCATAATTAGTAAGCGTGGTGGGTTCCGTGCTCCAGATGGAGACTCAGCTGGAAGTTAAAGGGAAGAATGACAAGGAACTTTATGAATCGGAGCTGTAAGTTAACTCTTTGACAGAGAGAGCGAGATGGTGGTGGGGGACAGCCACCAGTGAAATCAGAGGTGAGAGCACAAAGCAATACAGTAGGCAGACTCTGGTTTTTTTGGGGGGGAGATGCTCGAGAATATCCGGGTGGACTCCTGAGGCTCGATCCCGCATTTGCGTATGCCAAGCCTACTTCCTCATGACCTTTGTCCAGAGTGGAATGCCTCCCCGGCTCCCGGCACATGATCAGTGCATGCTCAGTCAGGGTATCAGTGCCTGCTCAGCCACGTGATCACTGACGGCACAGTCACGTGATCAGCGCCTCTCAGTCACGTGATCACCGTATGATAAACACGTGATCAGTGAACGACCAGCCACGTGATCACTGCATGCGCGGTCAGGTGGTCAGTTCCTGATCAGCCACCTGATCAGTGCGTGCACAGTCCCCTGATCAGTGCCTGTCAGTCACTGATCACTGCCTGATAAACACGTGATCAGTGCCCGAACAGCCACGTCATCAGTGCATGCGCAGTCACGTGATCAGTGCATGATAGCCACGTGATCAGTGCGAGCACAGTCCCATGATCAGCGCCTGTCAGATACTGATCACTGCCTGATAAACACGTGATCAGTGCATGATGAGCCATGTGATCAGTGCCTGATCAGCCACGTCATCAGTGCATGCGCAGTCACGTCATCAGTGCATGATAGCCACGTGATCAGTGCATGCTCAGTCACGTGATCTGGACTTGATCAGCCACGTGATCAGTGCCTGCAGAGTCACGTCATCAGGGCCTGCTGAGCTGCGTGATTCCTGCCGGCTCATCTGCATGACAATTGCCATCTGAGCTGCGTGATTCCTGTCGGCTCATGTGCTTGACAATTGCCAGCTGAGCTGCGTGATTCCTGCCTGGTCACGTGCTTGATTATTGCCAGTTGAGCAGCATGATTCGTCACTGCTGAGCTCCATGCTTATTGCCTGCTGATTGCGTGGTTCGTGTCTGCTCAGCTCTTTGAGTATCGCCTCCTGAGGTCCCTGTTCGGTCGCCACCTGCCGGGGACCAGCCCCAACTGATCCAGGGTATTCGAAGGAGAGATGGCCTAGGCGACTATTTATATGCTAATCAGAGATGTCAAGAATAATAGTATGAGGAGAGCTCAGTAGGAAAATTCGGTGGAGAAAAGAGACTGAGTAGCTTGGTTCTCGCAGAAGACCAATCAATCTTCAAGACAAGAAGTTTGCACCACTTACGTAGGCCTCAGGCGCCCTATCGAATAGCGAAAGGTGCCTCACCCTAGACACCTTCTCGAGTGGGTCTTAGCAGCCCAGGCAAAATTAGTAAGTGTGGTGGGTTCCACGCTCCAGATGGAGACTCAGCTGGAAGTTAAAGGGAAGAATGACAAAGAACTTTATGAATTGGAGCTGTAAGATAACTCTTTGACAGAGAGAGCGAGATGGTGGTGGGGGACAGCCCCCAGTGAAATCAGAGATGAGAGCACAAAGCAATACAGTAGCAGACTCTGGTTTTTTTGGGGGGGAGATGCTCGAGAGTATCCGGGTGGACTCCTGAGGCTCGATCCCGCATTTGCGTATGCCAAGCCTCCTTCCTCATGACCTTTGTCCAGAGTGGAATGCCTCCCCGGCTCCCGGCACATGATCAGTGTCTGCGCAGTCACGATATCAGTGCCTGCTCAGCCACGTGATCACTGACGGCACAGTCACGTGATCAGCGCCTCTCAGTCACGTGATCACCGTATGATAAACACATGATCAGTGAACGACCAGCCACGTGATGACTGCATGCGCGGTCAGGTGGTCAGTTCCTGATCAGCCGCCTGATCAGTGCGTGCACAGTCCCCTGTTCAGCGCCTGTCAGTCAATGATCACTGCCTGATAAACACGTGATCAGTGCCCGAACAGCCATGTCATCAGTGCATGCGCAGTCACGTGATCAGTTCATGATAGCCACGTGATCATTGCGTGCACAGTCCCATGATCAGCGCCTGTCAGCCACTGATCATTGCCTGATAAACACATGATCAGTGCATGATGAGCCATGTGATCAGTGCCCGATCAGCCACGTCATCAGTGCATGCGCAGTCACGTCATCAGTGCATGATAGCCACGTGATCAGTGCATGATCAGTCATGTGATACGTGTGTGATCAGCCATGTGATCAGTTCATGATATCCACGTGATCAGTGCATGAGAGCCACGTGATCAGTGCATGATATCCACGTGATCAGTGCATGAGAGCCACGTGATCAGTGCATGAGAGCCACGTGATCAGTGCATGATCAGTCACGTGATCAGTGCATGATATGTCACGTGACAGGTGTGTGATCAGCCACGTGAACAGTGCATGTTCAGCCACGTGATCAGTGCATGATAGCCACGTGGTCAGTGCATGATCAGTTACGTCAGCAGTGTATGGGCACCCACGTGATCAGTGCATGGTCAGACACGTGAACAGTGTATGATCAGCCACGTGATCAGTGCAAGATATCCAAGTGATCAGTGCATGATCATCACGTGATCAGTGTATGATCAGCCACGTGAACAGTGCATGCTCAGTCACGTGATCTGGGCCTGCTGAGCTGCGTGATTACTGTCTGCTCATCTGCTTGACAATTGCAAGCTGAGCTGCACGATTCCTGCCTGTCATCTGCTTGACAATTGCCAGCTGTGCTGCGTAATTCCTGCCTGCTCAGCTGCTTGATTATTGCCAGCTGAGCAGCATGATTCCTCACACCTGTGTTCCATGATTATTGCCTGCTGACTGTTTGATTCGTGCCTACTCAGCTCTTTGTTTATTGCCTCTAGAGGCAAATGATCGGTGTATGATAGCAAACATGATCAGCGCATGATCAGTCACATGATCAGTGCCATTAAGTCACGTGATCACTACATGATAGTCATGTGATCAGTCCATGCTCAGTCACGGTATCAGTGCATGATCAGCCACGTGATCAGTGCATGATCAGCCAGGTGATCAGGTCATGATAGCTATGTGATCAGTTCATGATTTGTCACGTGATCTGTGCATGACCAGGCAGGTGGTCAGTGTATGATCATCGACGTGATCAGTGCATGATCCGTCACCTAATGGGTGTATGATCAGTCACCTGACTGGTACATGGTAGCTACATGATCATAGCATGGTCAGCCACGTGAGTAGTGCAGGATAGCCACGTGATCAGTGCATGATCAATCACGTGTTCAGTGCATGATCAGTCATGTAATCTGTGCATGACCAGTTACGTGATCAGTGTATGACCAGCCAAGTGATCAGTGCATGATAGCCACGTGATCAGTGCATGTTCAGTCACGTGATCAGTGCATGATTAGTCACGTGATCAGTGGATGATCAGCCACGTGATCAGTGCATGATCAGCCACATGATCAGTGCATGATCAATTACGTGATCAGTCACCTGATGGGTGTATGATCATTCACGTGATCTGTACATGGTAGCTACATGATCATTGCATGATCAGCCACGTGAGTAGTGCATGATAGCCACGTGATCACTGCATGATCAGTCAAGTGATCAGTGCATGATCAGTCATGTGACCAGTACATGGTAGCTGCGTGATCATCCCATGATCAGCCACGTGAGCAGTGCATGATAGCCACGTGATCAGTGCATGATCAGACACGAGATCAGTGCATGATCAGTCACGTGATCAGTGCATGATCAGCCACGTGATCAGTGCATGACCAGGCACGTGATCAGTGTATGTCCAGCCAAGTGATCAGTGCATAATAGCCATCTGATCAGTGCATGATCAGTCACATGATCAGTGCATGATCAGTCACGTGATACGTGTGTGATCAGCCACGTGAACAGTGCATGCTCAGTCACGTGATCAGGGCCTGCTGAGCTGCGTGACTACTGTCTGCTCATCTGCTTGACAATTTCCAGCTGAGCTGCACGATTCCTGCCTGTCATATCCTTGACAATTGCCACCTGTGCTGCGTAATTCCTGCCTGCTCATCTACTTGATTATTGCCAGCTGAGCAGCATGATTTCTCAGAGGTGAATTCCATGATTATAGCCTGCTGACAGATTCCTGCCTACTCAGCTCTATGTTCATAGCCTCCAGAGGCACATGATCAGTGTGTGACACCAAACATGATCAGCACATGATCAATCACATAATCAATGCATGATAAGCCAGGTGATCACTGCATGATCAATTATGTTATCAGTGCATGATCAGTCATGTGACAAGTACATGGTAGCTGCGTGATCAGTGCATGATCAGCCACGTGAGCAGTGCATGATAGCCACGTGATCAGTGCGTGATCAGTCACGTGATCTGTGCATGATCAGTCACGTGATCTGTGCATGATCAGTCACGAGATCAGTGCATGATCAATTACCTGATCAGTGCATGATCAGTCACATGACCAGTGCATGGTAGCTACGTGATCATTGCATGATCAGCCAGGTGATCAGTGCATGGTAACCACGTGATCAGTGCATGATCAGTCCCGTGATACGTGCGTGATCAGCCACGTGATCAGTGCATGTTATCCACGTGATCAGTGCAGGATAGCCACGTGATCACTTCATGAATATTTACGTGATCTGTACATGATCAGTCACGTGATACGTGTGTGATCTGCCACCGGATCAGTGCGTGATGAGCCATATGATCAGTGCAGGATGGATTACGTGATCAGTGCATGATCATTCACATGACCAGTACATGGTAGCTATGTGATCATTGCATGATAAGCCACGTGATCAGTGCATGATAGCGACGTGATCAGTGCATGATAGCCACATGATCAGTGCATGAGAGACACGTGATCAGTGCATGATCAGTCACGTGATCAGTGCATTATCAGTCACGTGACCAGTATATGGTTGCTACGTGATCCTTGCATGATCAGCCACGTGAGCAGAGCATGATAGCCACGTGATGTGTGCATGATCAGTCACGTGATCAGTACATGATCAGTCACTTGAACAGTGCCTGATCATTGACGTGATCTGTGCATGATCAGTCACGTGACCAGTATATGGTAGCTACGTGATCATTCCATGACGAGCCACGTGAGCAGTGCATGATAGCCACGTGATGTGTGCATGATCAGTTACGTGAGCAGAGTATGATCAGCCACGTGATCAGTGCATTCGTGCCACGTGATCAGTGCATGATATGTCACGTGACAGGTGTGTGATCAGCCACGTGAACAGTGCATGTTCAGCCACGTGATCAGTGCATGATAGCCACGTGATCAGTGCATGATCAGTTACCTGAGCAGTGTGTGATCAGCCACGTGATCACTGCATGGTCAGACACGTGATCAGTGTATGATCAGCCACGTGATCAGTGCATGATATCCAAGTGATCAGTGCATGATCATCACGTGATCAGTGTATGATCAGCCACGTGAATAGTGCATGCTCAGTCACGTGATAAGGGCCTGTTGAGCTGCGTGATTACTGTCTGCTCATGTGCTTGAAAATTGCCAGCTGGGTTGCAGGATTCCTGCCTGTCATCTGCTTGACAATTGCCAGCTGTGCTGCGTAATTCCTGCCTGCTCAGCTGCTTGATTATTGCCAGCTGAGCAGCATGATTCCTCACACCTGAGTTCCATGATTATTGCCTGCTGACTGTCTGATTCGTGCCTACTCAGCTGTTTGTTTATTGCCTCCAGAGGCAAATGATCGGTGTATGATAGCAAACATGATCAGCGCATGATCAGTCACATGATCAGAGCCATTAAGTCACGTGATCACTACATGATAGTCATGTGATCAGTCCATGCTCAGTCACGGTATCAGTGCATGATCAGCCACGTGATCAGTGCATGATCAGCCAGGTGATCAGTTCATGATAGCTATGTGATCAGTTCATGATTTGTCACGTGATCTGTGCATGACCAGGCAGGTGGTCAGTGTATGATCATCGACGTGATCAGTGCATGATCCGTCACCTAATGGGTGTATGATCAGTCACCTGACCGGTACATGGTAGCTACATGATCATTGCATGGTCAGCCACGTGAGTAGTGCAGGATAGCCACGTGATCAATGCATGATCAATCACGTGTTCAGTGCATGATCAGTCATGTAATCTGTGCATGACCAGTTACGTGATCAGTGTATGATCAGCCAAGTGATCAGTGCATGATAGCCACGTGATCAGTGCATGATCAGTCACGTGATCAGTGCATGATCAGTCACGTGATCAGTGGATGATCAGCCACGTGATCAGTGCATGATCAGCCACATGATCAGTGCATGATCAATTACGTGATCAGTGCATGATCAGTCACCTGATGGGTGTATGATCATTCACGTGATCTGTACATGGTAGCTACATGATCATTGCATGATCAGCCACGTGAGTAGTGCATGATAGCCACGTGATCACTGCATGATCAGTCACGTGATCAGTGCATGATCAGTCATGTGACCAGTACATGGTAGCTGCATGATCATCCCATGATCAGCCACGTGAGCAGTGCATGATAGCCACGTGATCAGTGCATGATCAGACACGAGATCAGTGCATGATCTGTCACTTGATCAGTGCATGATCAGCCACGTGATCAGTGCATGACCAGGCAGGTGATCAGTGTATGTCCAGCCAAGAGATCAGTGCATAATAGCCACGTGATCAGTGCATGATAGCCACATGATCAGTGCATGAGAGACACGTGATCAGTGAATGATCAGTCACGTGATACATGTGTGATCAGCCACGTGATCAGTGCATGATGAGCCACGTGATCAGTGCAGGATCAATTACGTGATCAGTGCATGATCAGTCACGTGACCAGAACACTGTTGGTACGTGATCCTTGCATGATCAGCCACGGGAGCAGAGCATGATAGCCACGTGGTCAGTGGATGATCAGTCACGTGATCAGTACATGATCAGTCACTTGAACAGTGCATGATCATTGACATGATCTGTGCATGATCAGTCACGTGACCAGTATATGGTAGCTACGTGATCATTCCATGACGAGCCACGTGAGCAGTGCATGATAGCCACGTGATGTGTGCATGATCAGTCACATGATCAGAGCCATTAAGTCACGTGATCACTACATGATAGTCATGTGATCAGTCCATGCTCAGTCATGGTATCAGTGCATGATCAGCCACGTGATCAGTGCATGATCAGCCAGATGATCATTTCATGATAGCTATGGGATCAGTTCATGATTTGTCACGTGATCTGTGCATGACCAGGCAGGTGGTCAGTGTATGATCAGCGACGTGATCAGTGCATGATCCGTCACCTAATGGGTGTATGATCAGTCACATGACCGTTACATGGTAGCTACATGATCATTGCATGATCAGCCACGTGAGTAGTGCATGATAGCCACGTGATCAGTGCATGATCAATCACGTGTTCAGTGCATGATCAGTTATGTAATCTGTGCATGACCAGGCACGTGATCAGTGTATGACCAGCCAAGTGATCAGAGCATGATAGCCACATGATCAGTGAATGATCAGTCACGTGATCAGTGCATGATCAGTCACGTGATCAGTGGATGATCAGCCACGTGATCAGTGCATGATCAGCCACGTGATCAGTGCATGATCAATTACGTGATCAGTGCATGATCAGTCACCTGATGGGTGTATGATCATTCACGTGACCTGTACATTGTAGCTACATGATCATTGCATGATCAGCCACGTGAGTAGTGCACGATAGCCACGTGATCACTGCATGATCAGTCACGTGATCAGTGCATGATCAGTCATGTGACCAGTACATGGTAGCTGCGTGATCATCGCATGATCAGCCACGTGAGCAGTGCATGATAGCCACGTGATCAGTGCATGATCAGACACGAGATCAGTGCATGATCAGTCACGTGATCAGTGCATGATCAGCCACGTGATCAGTGCAGGACCAGGCACGTGATCAGTATATGTCCAGCCAAGTGATCAGTGCATGATAGCCACGTGATCAGTGCATGATCAGTCACGTGATCAGTGCATGAGAGCCACGGGATCAGTGCATGAACAGTCAAGTGATACATGTGTGATCAGCCACGTGATCAGTGCATGATGAGCCACGTGATCAGTGCAGGATCAATTACGTGATCAGTGCATGATCAGTCACATGACCAGTACATGGTTGCTACGTGATCCTTGCATGATCAGCCACGTGAGCAGAGCATGATAGCAACGTGATCAGTGCATGATCAGTCACGTGATCAGTACATGATCAGTCACCTGAACAGTGCATGATCATTGATGTGATCTGTGCATGATCAGTCACGTGACCAGTATATGGTAGCTACGTGATCATTCCATGACGAGCCACGTGAGCAGTGCATGATAGCCACGTGATGTGTGCATGATCAGTGACGTGAGCAGAGTATGATCAGCCACGTGATCAGTGCATGAGTGCCACGTGATCATTGCATGATATGTCACGTGACAGGTGTGTGATCAGCCACGTGAACTGTGCATGTTCAGCCACGTGATCAGTGCATGATAGCCACGTGATCAGTGCATGATCAGTTACGTGAGCAGTGTATGATCAGCCACGTGATCAGTGCATGGTCAGACACGTGAACAGTGTATGATCAGCCACGTGATCAGTGCATGATATCCAAGTGATCAGTGCATGATCATCACGTGATCAGTGTATGATCAGCCACGTGAACAGTGCATGCTCAGTCACGTGATCTGGGCCTGCTGAGCTGCGTGATTACTGTCTGCTCATCTGCTTGACAGTTGCCAGCTGAGCTGCACGATTCCTGCCTGTCATCTGCTTGAAAATTGCCAGCTGTGCTGCGTAATTCCTGCCTGCTCAGCTGCTTGATTATTGCCAGCTGAGCAGCATGATTCCTCACACCTGAGTTCCATGATTATTGCCTGCTGACTGTTTGATTCGTGCCTACTCAGCTCTTTGTTTATTGCCTCCAGAGGCACATGATCAGTGTATGATAGCAAACATGATCAGCGCATGATCAGTCACATGATCAGCGCCATTAAGTCACGTGATCACTACATGATAGTCATGTGATCAGTCCATGCTCAGTCACGGTATCAGTGCATGATCAGCCACGTGATCAGTGCATGATCAGTCACATGATCAGTGCATGATCAGTCACGTGATAGGTGTGTGATCAACCACGTGCACAGTGCATGCTCAGTCACGTGATCAGGGCCTGCTGAGCTGCATGATTACTGTCTGCTCATCTGCTTGACAAATTCCAGCTGAGCTGCACGATTCCTGCCTGTCATCTCCTTGACAATTGCCACCTGTGCTGCGTAATTCCTGCCTGCTCATCTACTTGATTATTGCCAGCTGAGCAGCATGATTTCTCAGAGCTGAGTTCCATGATTATAGCCTGCTGACTGATTCCTGCCTATTCAGCTCTATGTTCATTGCCTCCAGAGGCACATGATCAGTGTGTGACACCAAACATGATCAGCACATGATCAGTCACATAATCAATGCATGATAAGCCAGGTGATCAGTGCATGATCAATTATGTGATCAGTGCATGATCAGTCATGTGACCAGTATATGGTAGCTGGGTGATCATTGCATGATCAGCCACGTGAGCAGTGCATGATAGCCACGTGATCAGTGCATGATCAGTCACATGATCAGAGCCATTAAGTCACGTGATCACTACATGATAGTCATGTGATCAGTCCATGCTCAGTCAGGGTATGAGTGCATGATCAGCCACGTGATCAGTGCATGATCAGCCAGGTGATCATTTCATGATAGCTATGTGATCAGTTCATGATTTGTCACGTGATCTGTGCATGACCAGGCAGGTGATCTGTGTATGATCAGCGAGGTGATCAGTGCATGATCCGTCACCTAATGGGTGTTGATCAGTCACCTGACCGGTACATGGTAGCTACATGATCATTGCATGATCAGCCACGTGATTAGTGCATGATAGTGACGTGATCAGTGCATGGTCAGTCACGTGATCAGTGCATGATCATCCACGTGATAAGTGCAAGTGGAGTCATGTAGTCAATGCATGATAGCGCCGTGATAAGTGCACGATCAGTCCCGTGATGAGTGTATGATCAGCCAAGTGATCAGTGCAAGATAGCTACGTGATCAGTGCATGATCAGTCACATGATCAGTGCATGATCAGTCACATGATCAGTGCATGATCAGTCACGTGATAGGTGTGTGATCAGCCACGTGAACAGTGCATGCTCAGTCACGTGATCAGGGCCTGCTGAGCTGCGTGATTACTGTCTGCTCATCTGCTTGACAATTTCCAGCAGACCTGCACGATTCCTGCCTGTCATCTCCTTGACAATTGCCACCTGTGCTGCGTAATTCCTGCCTGCTCATCTACTTGATTATTGCCAGCTGAGCAGCATGATTTCTCAGAGCTGAGTTCCATGATTATAGCCTGCTGACTGATTCCTGCCTACTCAGCTCTATGTTCATTGCCTACAGAGGCACATGATCAGTGTGTGACACCAAACATGATCAGCACATGATCAGTCACATGATCAATGCATGATTAGCCAGGTGGTCAGTGCATGATCAATTATGTGATCAGTGCATGATCAGTCATGTGACCAGTACATGGTAGCTGCGTGATCATTGCATGATCAGCCAAGTGAGCAGTGCATGATAGCCACGTGATTAGTGCATGATCAGGCACGGGATCAGTGCATGATCAATTAGCTGATTAGTGCACGATCAGTCACGTGACCAGTGCATGGTAGCTAGGTGATCATTGCATGATCAGCCACGTGATCAGTGCATGATAGCCACGTGATCAGTGCATGATCAGTCATGTGATACGTGTGTGATCAGCCACGTGATCAGTGCATGATATCCACGTGATCAGTTCAGGATAGCCATGTGATCACTTCATGATTATTCACGTGATCTGTACATGATCAGTCACGTGAACAGTGCATGATAAGTCATTGATCAGTGTATGACCAGCCAAGTGATCAGTGCATGATAGCCACGTGATCAGTGCATGATCAGTCACGTGATCAGTGCATGATCAGTCACGTGTCAGTGTATGATCAGCCCCGTGATCAGTGCATGATCAGCCAAATGATAACTGCATGATCAATTACGTGATCAGTGCATGATCAGCCATGTAATCAGTGCATGATCAGTCACGTGATCAGTACATGATCAGTCACGTGAACAGTGCATGATCATTTACGTGATCTGTGCATGATCAGTCACGTGACCAGTATATGGTAGCTAGGTGATCATTCCGTGACGAGCCACGTGAGCAGTGCATGATAGTAACGTGATGTGTGCATGATGAGTTACGTGAGCAAAGTATGATGAGCCACGTGATCAGTGCATGAGTGCCACGTGATCAGTGCATGATATGTCATGTTACAGGTGTGTGATCAGCCACGTGAACAGTGCATGTTCAGCCACGTATTCAGTGCATGATAGCCACGTGATCAGTGCATGATTAGTTACGTGAGCAGTGTATGATCAGCCACGTGATCAGTGCATGATCAGCCACGTGATCAGTGCATGGTCAGACACGTGAACAGTGTATGATCAGCCACGTGATCAGTGCATGATATCCAAGTGATCAGTGCATGATCAATCACGTGATCAGTTTATGTTCAGCCACGTGAACAGTGCATGCTCAGTCACGTGATCAGGGCCTGCTGAGCTGCGTGATTACTGTCTGCTCATCTGCTTGACAATTGCCAGCTGAGCTGCACGAATCCTGCCTGTCATCTGCTTGTCAATTGCCAGCTGTGCTGCGTAATTCCTGCCTGCTCAGCTGCTTGATTATTGCCAGCTGAGCAGCATGATTCCTCACAGCTGAGTTCCATGATTATTGCCTGCTGATTGTTTGATTCGTGCCTACTCAACTCTTTGTTTATTGCCTCCAGAGGCACATGATCAGTGTATGATAGCAAACATGATCAGCGCAT
Organism: Bos javanicus; assembly: GCF_032452875.1. Classification (NCBI taxonomy): domain Eukaryota; kingdom Metazoa; phylum Chordata; class Mammalia; order Artiodactyla; family Bovidae; genus Bos; species Bos javanicus. The sequence continues at coordinate 761,920 of NC_083895.1, read as the reverse complement.
GATCAGTCACATGATCCGCGGCATTAAGTCACGTGATCACTACATGATAGTCATGTGATCAGTCCATGCTCAGTCACGGTATCAGTGCATGATCAGCCATGTGATCAGTGCACTATCTGTCACATGATTAGTATATGATGACCCACGTGATCAGTGCATGGGCAGTCATGTGATCAGGGCATGATATAGACGTGATCAGTGCATGATCAATCTCGTGATCAGTGCATGATAGCCACATGATCAGTGCATGATCAGTCACCTGATGGGTGTATGATCATTCACGTGACCTGTACATGGTAGCTGCATGATCATTGCATGATCAGCCACGTGAGTAGTGCATGATAGCCACGTGATCACTGCATGATCAGTCACGTGATCAGTGCATGATCAGTCACGTGACCAGTACATGGTAGCTGCGTGATCATCGCATGATCAGCCACGTGAGCAGTGCATGAAAGCCACGTGATCAGTGCATGATCAGACACGAGATCAGTGCGTGATCAGTCACGTGATCAGTGCATGATCAGCCACGTGATCAGTGCATGACCAGGCACGTGAGCAGTGTATGTCCAGCCAAGTGATCAATGCATGATAGCCACGTGATCAGTGCATGATCAGTCACATGATCAGTGCATGATCAATCACGTGATAGGTGTGTGATCACCCACGTGAACAGTGCATGCTCAGTCACGTGATCATGGCCTGCTGAGCTGCGTGATTACTGTCTGCTCATCTGCTTGACAATTTCCAGTTGAGCTGCACGACTCCTGCCTGTCATCTCCTTGACAATTGCCACCTGTGCTGCGTAATTCCTGCCTGCTCATCTACTTGATTATTGCCAGCTGAGCAGCATGATTTCTCAGAGGTGAGTTCCATGATTATAGCCTGCTGACTGATTCCTGCCTACTCAGCTCTATGTTCATTGCCTCCAGAGGCACATGATCAGTGTGTGACACCAAACATGATCAGCACATGATCAATCACATGATCAATGCATGATAAGCCAGGTGATCAGTGCATGATCAATTACCTGATCAGTGCATGATCAGTCACCTGATCTGTGCATGATCAGTCACGTGATCAGTGCATGATCAGTCACGTGATCAGTGCATGATCAATTACCTGATCAGTGCATGATCAGTCACGTAACCAGTGCATGGTAGCTACGTGATCATTGCATGATCAGCCACGAGATCAGTGCATGATAGCCACATATTCAGTGCATGATAGCCACGTGATCAGTGCATGATCAGTCACGTGATACGTGTGTGATCAGCCACGTGATCAGTGCATGATATCCAAGTGATCAGTGCATGATCATCACGTGATCAGTGTATGATCAGCCACGTGAATAGTGCATGCTCAGTCACGTGATAAGGGCCTGTTGAGCTGCGTGATTACTGTCTGCTCATGTGCTTGAAAATTGCCAGCTGGGTTGCAGGATTCCTGCCTGTCATCTGCTTGACAATTGCCAGCTGTGCTGCGTAATTCCTGCCTGCTCAGCTGCTTGATTATTGCCAGCTGAGCAGCATGATTCCTCACACCTGAGTTCCATGATTATTGCCTGCTGACTGTCTGATTCGTGCCTACTCAGCTGTTTGTTTATTGCCTCCAGAGGCAAATGATCGGTGTATGATAGCAAACATGATCAGCGCATGATCAGTCACATGATCAGAGCCATTAAGTCACGTGATCACTACATGATAGTCATGTGATCAGTCCATGCTCAGTCACGGTATCAGTGCATGATCAGCCACGTGATCAGTGCATGATCAGCCAGGTGATCATTTCATGATAGCTATGTGATCAGTTCATGATTTGTCACGTGATCTGTGCATGACCAGGCAGGTGGTCAGTGTATGATCATCGACGTGATCAGTGCATGATCCGTCACCTAATGGGTGTATGATCAGTCACCTGACCGGTACATGGTAGCTACATGATCATTGCATGGTCAGCCACGTGAGTAGTGCAGGATAGCCACGTGATCAATGCATGATCAATCACGTGTTCAGTGCATGATCAGTCATGTAATCTGTGCATGACCAGTTACGTGATCAGTGTATGATCAGCCAAGTGATCAGTGCATGATAGCCACGTGATCAGTGCATGATCAGTCACGTGATCAGTGCATGATCAGTCACGTGATCAGTGGATGATCAGCCACGTGATCAGTGCATGATCAGCCACATGATCAGTGCATGATCAATTACGTGATCAGTGCATGATCAGTCACCTGATGGGTGCATGATCATTCACGTGATCTGTACATGGTAGCTACATGATCATTGCATGATCAGCCACGTGAGTAGTGCATGATAGCCACGTGATCACTGCATGATCAGTCACGTGATCAGTGCATGATCAGTCATGTGACCAGTACATGGTAGCTGCATGATCATCCCATGATCAGCCACGTGAGCAGTGCATGATAGCCACGTGATCAGTGCATGATCAGACACGAGATCAGTGCATGATCTGTCACTTGATCAGTGCATGATCAGCCACGTGATCAGTGCATGACCAGGCAGGTGATCAGTGTATGTCCAGCCAAGAGATCAGTGCATAATAGCCACGTGATCAGTGCATGATAGCCACATGATCAGTGCATGAGAGACACGTGATCAGTGAATGATCAGTCACGTGATACATGTGTGATCAGCCACGTGATCAGTGCATGATGAGCCACGTGATCAGTGCAGGATCAATTACGTGATCAGTGCATGATCAGTCACGTGACCAGAACACTGTTGGTACGTGATCCTTGCATGATCAGCCACGGGAGCAGAGCATGATAGCCACGTGGTCAGTGGATGATCAGTCACGTGATCAGTACATGATCAGTCACTTGAACAGTGCATGATCATTGACATGATCTGTGCATGATCAGTCACGTGACCAGTATATGGTAGCTACGTGATCATTCCATGACGAGCCACGTGAGCAGTGCATGATAGCCACGTGATGTGTGCATGATCAGTCACATGATCAGAGCCATTAAGTCACGTGATCACTACATGATAGTCATGTGATCAGTCCATGCTCAGTCATGGTATCAGTGCATGATCAGCCACGTGATCAGTGCATGATCAGCCAGATGATCATTTCATGATAGCTATGGGATCAGTTCATGATTTGTCACGTGATCTGTGCATGACCAGGCAGGTGGTCAGTGTATGATCAGCGACGTGATCAGTGCATGATCCGTCACCTAATGGGTGTATGATCAGTCACATGACCGTTACATGGTAGCTACATGATCATTGCATGATCAGCCACGTGAGTAGTGCATGATAGCCACGTGATCAGTGCATGATCAATCACGTGTTCAGTGCATGATCAGTTATGTAATCTGTGCATGACCAGGCAGGTGATCAGTGTATGACCAGCCAAGTGATCAGAGCATGATAGCCACATGATCAGTGAATGATCAGTCACGTGATCAGTGCATGATCAGTCACGTGATCAGTGGATGATCAGCCACGTGATCAGTGCATGATCAGCCACGTGATCAGTGCATGATCAATTACGTGATCAGTGCATGATCAGTCACCTGATGGGTGTATGATCATTCACGTGACCTGTACATTGTAGCTACATGATCATTGCATGATCAGCCACGTGAGTAGTGCACGATAGCCACGTGATCACTGCATGATCAGTCACGTGATCAGTGCATGATCAGTCATGTGACCAGTACATGGTAGCTGCGTGATCATCGCATGATCAGCCACGTGAGCAGTGCATGATAGCCACGTGATCAGTGCATGATCAGACACGAGATCAGTGCATGATCAGTCACGTGATCAGTGCATGATCAGCCACGTGATCAGTGCAGGACCAGGCACGTGATCAGTATATGTCCAACCAAGTGATCAGTGCATGATAGCCACGTGATCAGTGCATGATCAGTCACGTGATCAGTGCATGAGAGCCACGTGATCAGTGCATGAACAGTCAAGTGATACATGTGTGATCAGCCACGTGATCAGTGCATGATGAGCCACGTGATCAGTGCAGGATCAATTACGTGATCAGTGCATGATCAGTCACATGACCAGTACATGGTTGCTACGTGATCCTTGCATGATCAGCCACGTGAGCAGAGCATGATAGCAACGTGATCAGTGCATGATCAGTCAGGTGATCAGTACATGATCAGTCACCTGAACAGTGCATGATCATTGATGTGATCTGTGCATGATCAGTCACGTGACCAGTATATGGTAGCTACGTGATCATTCCATGACGAGCCACGTGAGCAGTGCATGATAGCCACGTGATGTGTGCATGATCAGTGACGTGAGCAGAGTATGATCAGCCACGTGATCAGTGCATGAGTGCCACGTGATCATTGCATGATATGTCACGTGACAGGTGTGTGATCAGCCACGTGAACTGTGCATGTTCAGCCACGTGATCAGTGCATGATAGCCACGTGATCAGTGCATGATCAGTTACGTGAGCAGTGTATGATCAGCCACGTGATCAGTGCATGGTCAGACACGTGAACAGTGTATGATCAGCCACGTGATCAGTGCATGATATCCAAGTGATCAGTGCATGATCATCACGTGATCAGTGTATGATCAGCCACGTGAACAGTGCATGCTCAGTCACGTGATCTGGGCCTGCTGAGCTGCGTGATTACTGTCTGCTCATCTGCTTGACAGTTGCCAGCTGAGCTGCACGATTCCTGCCTGTCATCTGCTTGAAAATTGCCAGCTGTGCTGCGTAATTCCTGCCTGCTCAGCTGCTTGATTATTGCCAGCTGAGCAGCATGATTCCTCACACCTGAGTTCCATGATTATTGCCTGCTGACTGTTTGATTCGTGCCTACTCAGCTCTTTGTTTATTGCCTCCAGAGGCACATGATCAGTGTATGATAGCAAACATGATCAGCGCATGATCAGTCACATGATCAGCGCCATTAAGTCACGTGATCACTACATGATAGTCATGTGATCAGTCCATGCTCAGTCACGGTATCAGTGCATGATCAGCCACGTGATCAGTGCATGATCAGTCACATGATCAGTGCATGATCAGTCACGTGATAGTTGTGTGATCAACCACGTGCACAGTGCATGCTCAGTCACGTGATCAGGGCCTGCTGAGCTGCATGATTACTGTCTGCTCATCTGCTTGACAAATTCCAGCTGAGCTGCACGATTCCTGCCTGTCATCTCCTTGACAATTGCCACCTGTGCTGCGTAATTCCTGCCTGCTCATCTACTTGATTATTGCCAGCTGAGCAGCATGATTTCTCAGAGCTGAGTTCCATGATTATAGCCTGCTGACTGATTCCTGCCTATTCAGCTCTATGTTCATTGCCTCCAGAGGCACATGATCAGTGTGTGACACCAAACATGATCAGCACATGATCAGTCACATAATCAATGCATGATAAGCCAGGTGATCAGTGCATGATCAATTATGTGATCAGTGCATGATCAGTCATGTGACCAGTATATGGTAGCTGGGTGATCATTGCATGATCAGCCACGTGAGCAGTGCATGATAGCCACGTGATCAGTGCATGATCAGTCACATGATCAGAGCCATTAAGTCACGTGATCACTACATGATAGTCATGTGATCAGTCCATGCTCAGTCAGGGTATGAGTGCATGATCAGCCACGTGATCAGTGCATGATCAGCCAGGTGATCATTTCATGATAGCTATGTGATCAGTTCATGATTTGTCACGTGATCTGTGCATGACCAGGCAGGTGATCTGTGTATGATCAGCGAGGTGATCAGTGCATGATCCGTCACCTAATGGGTGTTGATCAGTCACCTGACCGGTACATGGTAGCTACATGATCATTGCATGATCAGCCACGTGATTAGTGCATGATAGTGACGTGATCAGTGCATGGTCAGTCACGTGATCAGTGCATGATCATCCACGTGATAAGTGCAAGTGGAGTCATGTAGTCAATGCATGATAGCGCCGTGATAAGTGCACGATCAGTCCCGTGATGAGTGTATGATCAGCCAAGTGATCAGTGCAAGATAGCTACGTGATCAGTGCATGATCAGTCACATGATCAGTGCATGATCAGTCACATGATCAGTGCATGATCAGTCACGTGATAGTTGTGTGATCAGCCATGTGAACAGTGCATGCTCAGTCACGTGATCAGGGCCTGCTGAGCTGCGTGATTACTGTCTGCTCATCTGCTTGACAATTTCCAGCAGACCTGCACGATTCCTGCCTGTCATCTCCTTGACAATTGCCACCTGTGCTACGTAATTCCTGCCTGCTCATCTACTTGATTATTGCCAGCTGAGCAGCATGATTTCTCAGAGCTGAGTTCCATGATTATAGCCTGCTGACTGATTCCTGCCTACTCAGCTCTATGTTCATTGCCTACAGAGGCACATGATCAGTGTGTGACACCAAACATGATCAGCACATGATCAGTCACATGATCAATGCATGATTAGCCAGGTGGTCAGTGCATGATCAATTATGTGATCAGTGCATGATCAGTCATGTGACCAGTACATGGTAGCTGCGTGATCATTGCATGATCAGCCAAGTGAGCAGTGCATGATAGCCACGTGATTAGTGCATGATCAGGCACGGGATCAGTGCATGATCAATTAGCTGATTAGTGCACCATCAGTCACGTGACCAGTGCATGGTAGCTAGGTGATCATTGCATGATCAGCCACGTGATCAGTGCATGATAGCCACGTGATCAGTGCATGATCAGTCATGTGATACGTGTGTGATCAGCCACGTGATCAGTGCATGATATCCACGTGATCAGTTCAGGATAGCCATGTGATCACTTCATGATTATTCACGTGATCTGTACATGATCAGTCACGTGAACAGTGCATGATAAGTCATTGATCAGTGTATGACCAGCCAAGTGATCAGTGCATGATAGCCACGTGATCAGTGCATGATCAGTCACGTGATCAGTGCATGATCAGTCACGTGTCAGTGTATGATCAGCCCCGTGATCAGTGCATGATCAGCCAAATGATAACTGCATGATCAATTACGTGATCAGTGCATGATCAGCCATGTAATCAGTGCATGATCAGTCACGTGATCAGTACATGATCAGTCACGTGAACAGTGCATGATCATTTACGTGATCTGTGCATGATCAGTCACGTGACCAGTATATGGTAGCTAGGTGATCATTCCGTGACGAGCCACGTGAGCAGTGCATGATAGTAACGTGATGTGTGCATGATGAGTTACGTGAGCAAAGTATGATGAGCCACGTGATCAGTGCATGAGTGCCACGTGATCAGTGCATGATATGTCATGTGACAGGTGTGTGATCAGCCACGTGAACAGTGCATGTTCAGCCACGTATTCAGTGCATGATAGCCACGTGATCAGTGCATGATTAGTTACGTGAGCAGTGTATGATCAGCCACGTGATCAGTGCATGATCAGCCACGTGATCAGTGCATGGTCAGACACGTGAACAGTGTATGATCAGCCACGTGATCAGTGCATGATATCCAAGTGATCAGTGCATGATCAATCACGTGATCAGTTTATGTTCAGCCACGTGAACAGTGCATGCTCAGTCACGTGATCAGGGCCTGCTGAGCTGCGTGATTACTGTCTGCTCATCTGCTTGACAATTGCCAGCTGAGCTGCACGAATCCTGCCTGTCATCTGCTTGTCAATTGCCAGCTGTGCTGCGTAATTCCTGCCTGCTCAGCTGCTTGATTATTGCCAGCTGAGCAGCATGATTCCTCACAGCTGAGTTCCATGATTATTGCCTGCTGATTGTTTGATTCGTGCCTACTCAACTCTTTGTTTATTGCCTCCAGAGGCACATGATCAGTGTATGATAGCAAACATGATCAGCGCATGATCAGTCACATGATCCGCGGCATTAAGTCACGTGATCACTACATGATAGTCATGTGATCAGTCCATGCTCAGTCACGGTATCAGTGCATGATCAGCCATGTGATCAGTGCACTATCTGTCACATGATTAGTATATGATGACCCACGTGATCAGTGCATGGGCAGTCATGTGATCAGGGCATGATATAGACGTGATCAGTGCATGATCAATCTCGTGATCAGTGCATGATAGCCACATGATCAGTGCATGATCAGTCACCTGATGGGTGTATGATCATTCACGTGACATGTACATGGTAGCTGCATGATCATTGCATGATCAGCCACGTGAGTAGTGCATGATAGCCACGTGATCACTGCATGATCAGTCACGTGATCAGTGCATGATCAGTCACGTGACCAGTACATGGTAGCTGCGTGATCATCGCATGATCAGCCACGTGAGCAGTGCATGAAAGCCACGTGATCAGTGCATGATCAGACACGAGATCAGTGCGTGATCAGTCACGTGATCAGTGCATGATCAGCCACGTGATCAGTGCATGACCAGGCACGTGAGCAGTGTATGTCCAGCCAAGTAATCAATGCATGATAGCCACGTGATCAGTGCATGATCAGTCACATGATCAGTGCATGATCAGTCACGTGATAGGTGTGTGATCACCCACGTGAACAGTGCATGCTCAGTCACGTGATCATGGCCTGCTGAGCTGCGTGATTACTGTCTGCTCATCTGCCTGACAATTTCCAGTTGAGCTGCACGATTCCTGCCTGTCATCTCCTTGACAATTGCCACCTGTGCTGCGTAATTCCTGCCTGCTCATCTACTTGATTATTGCCAGCTGAGCAGCATGATTTCTCAGAGGTGAGTTCCATGATTATAGCCTGCTGACTGATTCCTGCCTACTCAGCTCTATGTTCATTGCCTCCAGAGGCACATGATCAGTGTGTGACACCAAACATGATCAGCACATGATCAATCACATGATCAATGCATGATAAGCCAGGTGATCAGTGCATGATCAATTACCTGATCTGTGCATGATCAGTCACCTGATCTGTGCATGATCAGTCACGTGATCAGTGCATGATCAGTCACGTGATCAGTGCATGATCAATTACCTGATCAGTGCATGATCAGTCACGTAACCAGTGCATGGTAGCTACGTGATCATTGCATGATCAGCCACGAGATCAGTGCATGATAGCCACATATTCAGTGCATGATAGCCACGTGATCAGTGCATGATCAGTCACGTGATACGTGTGTGATCAGCCACGTGATCAGTGCATGTTATCCACGTGATCAGTGCAGGATAGCCACGGTATCACTTCATGATTATTTACGTGATCTGTACATGATCAGTCACGTGATACGTGTGTGATCACCACCAGATCAGTGCGTGATGAGCCACGTGATCAGTGCATGATAAGTCACGTGATACGTGTGTGGTCAGCCACGTGATCAGTGCATGATATCCACGTGATCAGTGCAGGATAGCCACGTGATCACTTCATGATTATTCACGTGATCTGTACATGATCTGTCACGTGAACAGTGCATGATCAGTCATGTGATCAGTGTATGACCAGCCAAGTGATCAGTGCATGATAGCCACGTGATCAGTGCATGATCAGTCACGTGATCAGTGCATGATCAGTCACGTGATCAGTGCATGATCAGCCACGTGATCAGTGCATGATCAGTCACGTGATCAGTACATGATCAGGCACGTGAACAGTGCATGATCATTTACGTGATCTGTGCATGATCAGGCACGTAACCAGTATATGGTAGCTACGTGATCATTCCGTGATGAGCCACGTGAGCAGTGCTTGATAGAAACGTGATGTGTGCATAATGAGTTACGTGAGCAGAGTATGATCAGCCACGTGATCATTGCATACATGCCACGTAATCAGTGCATGATATGTCACGTGACAGGTGTGTGATCAGCGACGTGAACAGTGCATGTTCAGCCACGTGATCAGTCCATGATAGCCACGTGATCAGTGCATGATCAGTTACGTGAGCAGTGTATGATCAGCCACGTGAGCAGTGCATGGTCAGACACGAGAACTGTGTATGATCATCCACATGATCAGTGCATGATATCCAAGTGATCAGTGCATGATCAATCACGTGATCAGTGTATGATCAGCCACGTGATCAGTGCATGATATCCAAGTGATCAGTGCATGATCATCACGTGATCAGTGTATGATCAGCCACGTGAACAGTGTATGATCAGCCACGTGAACAGTGCATGCTCAGTCACGTGATCTGGGCCTGCTGAGCTGCGTGATTACTGTCTGCTAATCTGCTTGACAATTGCAAGCTGAGCTGCACGATTCCTGCCTGTCATCTGCTTGACAATTGCCAGCTGTGCTGCGTAATTCCTGCCTGCTCAGCTGCTTGATTATTGCCAGCTGAGCAGCATGATTCCTCACACCTGTGTTCCATGATTATTGCCTGCTGACTGTTTGATTCGTGCCTACTCAGCTCTTTGTTTATTGCCTCCAGAGGCAAATGATCGGTGTATGATAGCAAACATGATCAGCGCATGATCAGTCACATGATCAGCGCCATTAAGTCACGTGATCACTACATGATAGTCATGTGATCAGTCCATGCTCAGTCACGGTATCAGTGCATGATCAGCCACGTGATCAGTGCATGATCAGCCAGGTGATCAGGTCATGATAGCTATGTGATCAGTTCATGATTTGTCACGTGATCTGTGCATGACCAGGCAGGTGGTCAGTGTATGACCATCGACGTGATCAGTGCATGATCCGTCACCTAATGGGTGTATGATCAGTCACCTGACCGGTACATGGTAGCTACATGATCATAGCATGGTCAGCCACGTGAGTAGTGCAGGATAGCCACGTGATCAGTGCATGATCAATCACGTGTTCAGTGCATGATCAGTCATGTAATCTGTGCATGACCAGTTACGTGATCAGTGTATGACCAGCCAAGTGATCAGTGCATGATAGCCACGTGATCAGTGCATGATCAGTCACGTGATCAGTGCATGATTAGTCACGTGATCAGTGGATGATCAGTCACGTGATCAGTGCATGATCAGCCACATGATCAGTGCATGATCAATTACGTGATCAGTCACCTGATGGGTGTATGATCATTCACGTGATCTGTACATGGTAGCTACATGATCATTGCATGATCAGCCACGTGAGTAGTGCATGATAGCCACGTGATCACTGCATGATCAGTCAAGTGATCAGTGCATGATCAGTCATGTGACCAGTACATGGTAGCTGCGTGATCATCCCATGATCAGCCACGTGAGCAGTGCATGATAGCCACGTGATCAGTGCATGATCAGACACGAGATCAGTGCATGATCAGTCACGTGATCAGTGCATGATCAGCCACGTGATCAGTGCATGACCAGGCACGTGATCAGTGTATGTCCAGCCAAGTGATCAGTGCATAATAGCCATCTGATCAGTGCATGATCAGTCACATGATCAGTGCATGATCAGTCACGTGATACGTGTGTGATCAGCCACGTGAACAGTGCATGCTCAGTCACGTGATCAGGGCCTGCTGAGCTGCGTGACTACTGTCTGCTCATCTGCTTGACAATTTCCAGCTGAGCTGCACGATTCCTGCCTGTCATATCCTTGACAATTGCCACCTGTGCTGCGTAATTCCTGCCTGCTCATCTACTTGATTATTGCCAGCTGAGCAGCATGATTTCTCAGAGGTGAATTCCATGATTATAGCCTGCTGACAGATTCCTGCCTACTCAGCTCTATGTTCATAGCCTCCAGAGGCACATGATCAGTGTGTGACACCAAACATGATCAGCACATGATCAATCACATAATCAATGCATGATAAGCCAGGTGATCACTGCATGATCAATTATGTTATCAGTGCATGATCAGTCATGTGACAAGTACATGGTAGCTGCGTGATCAGTGCATGATCAGCCACGTGAGCAGTGCATGATAGCCACGTGATCAGTGCGTGATCAGTCACGTGATCTGTGCATGATCAGTCACGTGATCTGTGCATGATCAGTCACGAGATCAGTGCATGATCAATTACCTGATCAGTGCATGATCAGTCACGTGACCAGTGCATGGTAGCTACGTGATCATTGCATGATCAGCCAGGTGATCAGTGCATGGTAGCCACGTGATCAGTGCATGATCAGTCCCGTGATACGTGTGTGATCAGCCACGTGATCAGTGCATGTTATCCACGTGATCAGTGCAGGATAGCCACGTGATCACTTCATGAATATTTACGTGATCTGTACATGATCAGTCACGTGATACGTGTGTGATCTGCCACCGGATCAGTGCGTGATGAGCCATATGATCAGTGCAGGATGAATTACGTGATCAGTGCATGATCAGTCACATGACCAGTACATGGTAGCTATGTGATCATTGCATGATCAGCCACGTGATCAGTGCATGATAGCGACGTGATCAGTGCATGATAGCCACATGATCAGTGCATGAGAGACACGTGATCAGTGCATGATCAGTCACGTGATCAGTGCATTATCAGTCACGTTACCAGTACATGGTTGCTACGTGATCCTTGCATGATCAGCCACGTGAGCAGAGCATGATAGCCACGTGATCAGTGCATGATCAGTCACGTGATCAGTACATGATCAGTCACTTGAACAGTGCATGATCATTGACGTGATCTGTGCATGATCAGTCACGTGACCAGTATATGGTAGCTACGTGATCATTCCATGACGAGCCACGTGAGCAGTGCATGATAGCCACGTGATGTGTGCATGATCAGTTACGTGAGCAGAGTATGATCAGCCACGTGATCAGTGCATAAGTGCCACGTGATCAGTGCATGATATGTCACGTGACAGGTGTGTGATCAGCCACGTGAACAGTGCATGTTCAGCCACGTGATCAGTGCATGATAGCCACGTGATCAGTGCATGATCAGTTACCTGAGCAGTGTGTGATCAGCCACGTGATCACTGCATGATCAGACACGTGATCAGTGTATGATCAGCCACGTGATCAGTGCATGATATCCAAGTGATCAGTGCATGATCATCACATGATCAGTGTATGATCAGCCACGTGAATAGTGCATGCTCAGTCACGTGATAAGGGCCTGTTGAGCTGCGTGATTACTGTCTGCTCATGTGCTTGAAAATTGCCAGCTGGGCTGCACGATTCCTGCCTGTCATCTGCTTGACAATTGCCAGCTGTGCTGGGTAATTCCTGCCTGCTCAGCTGCTTGATTATTGCCAGCTGAGCAGCACGATTCCTCACACCTGAGTTCCATGATTATTGCCTGCTGACTGTTTGATTCGTGCCTACTCAGCTCTTTGTTTATTGCCTCCAGAGGCACATGATCAGTGTATGATAGCAAACATGATCAGCGCATGATCAGTCACATGATCAGCGCCATTAAGTCACGTGATCACAACATGATAGTCATGTGATCAGTCCATGCTCAGTCACGGTATCAGTGCATGATCAGCCACGTGATCAGTGCATGATCTGTCACAAGATTAGTGTATGATCATCCACGTGATCAGTGCATGGGCAGTCATGTGATCAGTGCATGATATAGACGTGAACAGTGCATGATCAGTCTCGTGATCAGTGCATGGTAGCAACGTGATCAGTGCATGATCAGTCACCTGATGGGTGTATGATCATTCACGTGACCTGTACATGGTAGCTACATGATCATTGCATGATCAGCCACGTGAGTAGTTCATGATAGCCACGTGATCACTGCATGATAAGTCACGTGATCAGTGCATGATCAGTCATGTGACCAGTACATGGTAGCTTCGTGATCATGGCATGATCAGCCACGTGAGCAGTGCATGATAGCCACGAGATCAGTGCATGATCAGACACGAGATCAGTGCATGATCAGCCACGTGAGCAGTGCATGATAGCCACGTGATCAGTGCATGATCAGTCACGTGATCAGTGCATGATCAGTTATGTGATCAGTGTATGATCAGCCACGTGATCAGTGAATGATCAGCCACATGATCAGTGCTTGATCAATTACGTGATCAGTGCATGATCAGTCACGTGACCAGTACATGGTAGCTACGTGATCATTGCCTGATCAACCACATGATCAGTGCATGATAGCCACGTGATCAGTGCATGATCAGTCATGTGATACGTGTGTGATCAGCCACGTGATCAGTGCATGATATCCACGTGATCAGTGCATGACAGCCACGTGATCAGTGCATGAGAGCCACGTGATCAGTGCATGATCAGTCACGTGATACATGTGTGATCAGCCACGTGATCAGTGCATGATGAGCCACGTGATCAGTGCAGGATGAATTACGTGATCAGTGCATGATCAGTCACGTGACCAGTACATGGTTGCTACGTGATCATTCCATGACGAGCCACGTGAGCAGTGCATGATAGCCACGTGATGTGTGCATGAGTTACGTGAGCAGAGTATGATCAGCCACGTGATCAGTGCATGAGTGCCACGTGATCAGTGCATGATATGTCACGTGACAGGTGTGTGATCAGCCACGTGAACAGTGCATGTTCAGCCACGTGATCAGTGCATGATAGCCACGTGATCAGTGCATGATCAGTTACGTGAGCAGTGTATGATCAGCCACGTGATCAGTGCATGGTCAGACACGTGAACAGTGTATGATCAGCCACGTGATCAGTGCATGATATCCAAGTGATAAGTGCATGATCATCATGTGATCAGTGTATGATCAGCCACGTGAACAGTGCATGCTCAGTCACGTGATCTGGGCCTGCTGAGCTGCGTGATTACTGTCTGCTCATCTGCTTGACAATTGCCAGCTGAGCTGCACGATTCCTGCCTGTCATCTGCTTGACAATTGCCAGCTGTGCTGCGTAATTCCTGCCTGCTCAGCTGCTTGATTATTGCCAGCTGAGCAGCATGATTCCTCACACCTGTGTTCCATGATTATTGCCTGCTGACTGTTTGATTCGTGCCTACTCAGCTCTTTGTTTATTGCCTCCAGAGACACATGATCAGTGTATGATAGCAAACATGATCAGCACATGATCAGTCACATGATCAGCGCCATTAAGTCACGTGATCACTACAGGATAGTCATGTGATCAGTCCATGCTTAGTCACGGTATCAGTGCATGATCAGCCATGTGATCAGTGCATGGGCAGTCATGTGATCAGTGCATGATATAGACGTGATCAGTGCATGATCAATCTCGTGATCAGTGCATGATAGCCACGTGATCAGTGCATGATCAGTCACCTGATGGGTGTATGATCATTCACGTGACCTGTACATGGTAGCTGCATGATCATTGCATGATCAGCCACGTGAGTAGTGCATGATAGCCACGTGATCACTGCATGATCAGTCACGTGATCAGTGCATGATCAGTCACGTGAGCAGTACATGGTAGCTGCGTGATCATCGCATGATCAGCCACGTGAGCAGTGCATGATAGCCACGTGATCAGTGCATGATCAGACACGAGATCAGTGCGTGATCAGTCACGTGATCAGTGCATGATCAGCCACGTGATCAGTGCATGACAAGGCACGTGAGCAGTGTATGTCCAGCCAAGTGATCAATGCATGATAGCCACGTGATCAGTGCATGATCAGTCACATGATCAGTGCATGATCAGTCACGTGATAGGTGTGTGATCACCCACGTGAACAGTGCATGCTCAGTCACGTGATCATGGCCTGCTGAGCTGCGTGATTACTGTCTGCTCATCTGCCTGACAATTTCCAGTTGAGCTGCACGATTCCTGCCTGTCATCTCCTTGACAATTGCCACCTGTGCTGCGTAATTCCTGCCTGCTCATCTACTTGATTATTGCCAGCTGAGCAGCATGATTTCTCAGAAGTGAATTCCATGATTATAGCCTGCTGACTGATTCCTGCCTACTCAGCTCTATGTTCATTGCCTCCAGAGGCACATGATCAGTGTGTGACACCAAACATGATCAGCACATGATTAATCACATGATCAATGCATGATAAGCCAGGTGATCAGTGCATGATCAATTACCTGATCAGTGCATGATCAGTCACCTCATCTGTGCATTATCAGTCACGTGATCAGTGCATGATCAGTCACGTGATCAGTGCATGATCAATTACCTGATCAGTGCATGATCAGTCACGTAACCAGTGCATGGTAGCTACGTGATCATTGCATGATCAGCCATGAGATCAGTGCATGATAGCCACGTATTCAGTGCATGATAGCCACGTGATCAGTGCATGATCAGTCACGTGATATGTGTGTGATCAGCCACGTGATCAGTGCATGTTATTCACGTGATCAGTGCAGGATAGCCGCGGTATCACTTCATGATTATTTACGTGATCTGTACATGATCAGTCACGTGATACGTGTGTGATCACCACCAGATCAGTGCGTGATGAGCCACGTGATCAGTGCATGATATCCACGTGATCAGTGCAGGATAGCCACGTGATCACTTCATGATTATTCACGTGATCTGTACATGATCTGTCACGTGAACAGTGCATGATCAGTCATGTGATCAGTGTATGACCAGCCAAGTGATCAGTGCATGATAGCCACGTGATCAGTGCATGATCAGTCACGTGATCAGTGCATGATCAGTCACGTGATCAGTGTATGATCAGCCACGTGATCAGTGCATGATCAGCCAAATTATAAGTGCATGATCAATTACGTGATCAGTGCATGATCAGCCACGTGATCAGTGCATGATGAGTCACGTGATAAGTACATGATCAGGCACGTGGACAGTGCATGATCATTTGCGTGATCTGTGCATGATCAGGCACGTGACCAGTATATGGTAGCTACGTGATCATTCCATGATGAGCCACGTGAGCAGTGCTTGATAGAAACGTGATGTGTGCATAATGAGTTACGTGAGCAGAGTATGATCAGCCACGTGATCATTGCATACGTGCCACGTAATAAGTGCATGATATGTCACGTGACAGGTGTGTGATCAGCGACGTGAACAGTGCATGTTCAGCCACGTGATCAGTCCATGATAGCCACGTGATCAGTGCATGATCAGTTACGTGAGCAGTGTATGATCAGCCACGTGAGCAGTGCATGGTCAGACACGAGAACTGTGTATGATCATCCACGTGATCAGTGCATGATATCCAAGTGATCAGTGCATGATCAATCACATGATCAGTGTATGATCAGCCATGTGAACAGTGCATGCTCAGTCACGTGATCTGGGCCTGCTGAGCTGCGTGATTACTGTCTGCTCATCTGCTTGACAATTGCCAGCTAGCTGCACGATTCCTGCCTGTCATCTGCTTGACAATTGCCAGCTGTGCTGCGTAATTCCTGCCTGCTCAGCTGCTTGATTATTGCCAGCTGAGCAGCATGATTCCTCACACTTGAGTTCCATGATTATTGCCTGCTGACTGTTTGATTCGTGCCTACTCAGCTCTTTGTTTATTGCCTCCAGAGGCACATGATCAGTGTATGATAGCAAACATGATCAGCGCATGATCAGTCACATGATCAGCGCCATTAAGTCACGTGATCACTACATGATAGTCATGTGATCAGTCCATGCTCAGTCACGGTATCAGTGCATGATCAGCCACGTGATCAGTGCATGATCTGTCACAAGATTAGTGTACGATCATCCACGTGATCAGTGCACGGGCAGTCATGTGATCAGTGCATGATATAGACGTGAACAGTGCATGATCAGTCTCGTGATCAGTGCATGATAGCCACGTGATCAGTGCATGATCAGTCACCTGATGGGTGTATGATCATTCACGTGACCTGTACATGGTAGCTACATGATCATTGCATGAGCAGCCATGTGAGGAGTTCATGATAGCCACGTGATCACTGCATGATCAGTCACGTGATCAGTGCATGATCAGTCATGTGACCAGTACATGGTAGCTGCGTGATCATGGCATGATCAGCCACGTGAGCAGTGCATGATAGCCACGTGATCAGTGCATGATCAGACACGAGATCAGTGCATGATCAGTCACGTGATCAGTGCATGATCAGCCATGTGATCAGTGCATGACCAGGTACGTGATCAGTGTATGTCCAGCCAAGTTATCAGTGCATGATAGCCACGTGATCAGTGCATGGTCAGTCATGTGATACGTGTGTGATCAGCCTCGTGATCAGTGCATGATATCCACGTGATCAGTGCATGACAGCCACGTGATCAGTGCATGATCAGTCACGTGATACATGTGTGATCAGCCACGTGATCAGTGCATGATGAGCCACGTGATCAGTGCAGGATGAATTACGTGATCAGTGCATGATCAGTCACGTGACCAGTACATGGTTGCTACGTGATCCTTGCATGATCAGCCACGTGAGCAGAGCATGATAGCCACGTGATCAGTGCATGATCAGTCACGTAATCAGTACATGATCAGTCACGTGAACAGTGCATGATCATTGATGTGATCTGTGCATGATCAGTCACGTGACCAGTATATGGTTGCTACGTGATCATTCCATGACGAGCCACGTGAGCAGTGCATGATAGCCACGTGATGTGTGAATGAGTTACGTGAGCAGAGTATGATCAGCCACGTGATCAGTGCATGAGTGCCACGTGATCAGTGCATGATATGTCACGTGACAGGTGTGTGATCAGCCACGTGAACAGTGCATGTTCAGCCACGTGATCAGTGCATGATAGCCACGTGATCAGTGCATGATCAGTTACGTGAGCAGTGTATGATCAGCCACGTGATCAGTGCATGGTCAGACACATGAACAGTGTATGATCAGCCACGTGATCAGTGCATGATATCAAAGTGATCAGTGCATGATCATCACGTGATCAGTGTATGATCAGCCACGTGAACAGTGCATGCTCAGTCACGTGATCTGGGCCTGCTGAGCTGCGTGATTACTGTCTGCTCATCTGCTTGACAATTGCCAGCTGAGGTGCACGATTCCTGCCTGTCATCTGCTTGACAATTGCCAGCTGTGCTGCGTAATTCCTGCCTGTTCAGCTGGTTGATTATTGCCAGCTGAGCAGCATGATTCCACACACCTGAGTTCCATGATTATTGCCTGCTGACTGTTTGATTCGTGCCTACTCAGCTCTTTGTTTATTGCCTCCAGAGGCACATGATCAGTGTATGATAGTAAACACGATCAGCGCATGATCAGTCACATGATCAGCGCCATTAAGTCACGTGATCACTACATGATAGTCATGTGATCAGTCCATGCTCAGTCAGGGTATCAGTGCATGATCAGCCACGTGATCAGTGTATGATCAGCCAAGTAATCAGTGCATGATAGCCAACTGATCAGTGCCTGATCAGCCACGTGATCAGTGCATGATCTGTCACAAGATTAGTGTATGATCATCCACGTGATCAGTGCACGGGCAGTCATGTGATCAGTGCATGATATAGACCTGATCAGTGCATGATCAGTCTCGTGATCAGTGCATGATAGCCACGTGATCAGTGCATGATCAGTCACCTGATGGGTGTATGATCATTCACGTGACCTGTACATGGTAGCTACATGATCATTGCATGATCAGCCACGTGAGTAGTTCATGATAGCCACGTGATCACTGCATGATCAGTCACGTGATCAGTGCATGAACAGTCATGTGACCAGTACATGGTAGCTGCGTGATCATGGCATGATCAGCCACGTGAGCAGTGCATGATAGCGATGTGATCAGTGCATGATCAGCCACGTGATCAGTGCATGATCAGCCACGTGATCAGTGCAGGATCAATTACGTGATCAGTGCAGGATCAGTCACATGACCAGTACATGGTTGCTACGTGATCGTTGCATGATCAGCCACGTGAGCAGAGCATGATAGCCACGTGGTCAGTGCATGATCAGTCACGTGATCAGTACATGATCAGTCACCTGAACAGTGCATGATAGCCACGTGATCAGTGCATGATCAGACACGAGATCAGTGCATGATCAGTCACGTGATCAGTGCATGATCAGCCACGTGATCAGTGCATGACCAGGCACGTGATCAGTGTATGTCTAGCCAAGTGATCAGTGCATGATAGCCACGTGATCAGTGCAAGATCAGTCACGTGATCAGTGCATGATCAGTTATGTGATCAGTGTATGATCAGCCACTTGATCAGTGCATGATCAGCCACATGATCAGTGCATGATCAATTACGTGATCAGTGCATGATCAGTCACTTGACCAGTACATGGTAGCTACGTGATCATTGCCTGATCAGCCACGTGATCAGTGCATGATAGCCACGTGATCAGTGCATGATCAGTCACGTGATACATGTGTGATCAGCCACGTGATCAGTGCATAATGAGCCACGTGATCAGTGCAGGATCAATTACGTGATCAGTGCATGATCAGTCACGTGACCAGTACATGGTTGCTACGTGATCGTTGCATGATCAGCCACGTGAGCAGAGCATGATAGCCACGTGGTCAGTGCATGATCAGTCACGTGATCAGGGCCTGCTGAGCTGCGTGATTACTGTCTGCTCATCTGCTTGACAATTGCCAGCTGAGCTGCACGATTCCTGCCTGTCATCTGCTTGACAATTCCAGCTGTGCTGTGTAATTCCTGCCTGCTCAGCTGCTTGATTATTGCCAGCTGAGCAGCATGATTCCTCACACCTGAGTTCCATGATTATTGCCTGCTGACTGTTTGATTCGTGCCTACTCAGCTCTTTGTTTATTGCCTCCAGAGGCACATGATCACTGTATGATAGCAAACATGATCAGCGCATGATCAGTCACATGATCAGCGCCATTAAGTCACGTGATCACTACATGATAGTCATGTGATCAGTCCATGCTCAGTCACGGTATCAGTGCATGATCAGCCACGTGATCAGTGCTTGATCTGTCACAAGATTAGTGTATGATCATCCACGTGATCAGTTTACGGGCAGTCATGTGATCAGTGCATGATATAGACATGAACAGTGCATTATCAGTCTCGTGATCAGTGCATGATCAGCCACGTGATCAGTGCATGATCAGCCAGGTGATCATTTCATGATAACTATGTGATCAGTTCATGATTTGTCACGTGATCTGTGCATGACCAGGCAGGTGGTCAGTGTATGATCATCGACATGATCAGTGCATGATCCGTCACCTAATGGCTGTATGATCAGTCACCTGACCGGTACATGGTAGCTACATGATCATTGCATGGTCAGCCACGTGAGTAGTGCATGATAGCCACGTGATCAGTGCATGATCAGTCACGATATCTGTGCATGACCAGGCACGTGATCAGTGTAAGACCAGCCAAGTGATCAGTGCATGATAGCCACGTGATCAGTGCATGATCAGTCACGTGATCAGTGCATTATCATTCACGTGATCAGTGGATGATCAGCCACGTGATCAGTGCATGATCAGCCACATGATCAGTGCATGATCAATTACATGATCAGTGCATGATCAGTCACCTGATGGGTGTATGATCATTCACGTGACCTGTACATGGTAGCTACATGATCATTGCATGATCAGCCACGTGAGTAGTTCATGATAGCCACGTGATCACTGCATGATCAGTCACGTGATCAGTGCATGATCAGTCATGTGACCAGTACATGGTAGCTGCGTGATCATGGCATGATCAGCCACGTGAGCAGTGCATGATAGCCACGTGATCAGTGCATGATCAGACACGAGATCAGTGCATGATCAGTCACGTGATCAGTGCATGATCAGCCACGTGATCAGTGCATGACTAGGCACGTGATCAGTGTATGTCAGCCAAGTGATCAGTGCATGATAGCCACGTGATCAGTGCATGATCAGTCACGTGATCAGTGCATGATCAGTTATGTGATCAGTGTATGATCAGCCACGTGATCAGTGCATGATCAGCCACGTGATCAGTGCATGATCAATTACGTGATCAGTGCATGATCAGTCACGTGACCAGTACATGGTAGCTACGTGATCATTGCATGATCAGCCACGTGATCAGTGCATGATAGCCACGTGATCAGTGCATGATAGCCACGTGATCAGTGCATGATCAGTCATGTGATACGTGTGTGATCAGCCACGTGATCAGTGCATGATATCCACGTGATCAGTGCATGACAGCCACGTGATCAGTGCATGAGAGCCACGTGATCAGTGCATGATCAGTCACGTGATACATGTGTGATCAGCTACGTGATCAGTGCATGATGAGCCACGTGATCAGTGCAGGATCAATTACGTGATCAGTGCATGATCAGTCACGTGACCAGTACATGGTTGCTATGTGATCGTTGCATAATCAGCCACGTGAGCAGAGCATGATAGCCACGTGATCAGTGCATGATCAGTCACGTGATCAGTACATGATCAGTCACGTGAACAGTGCATGATCATTTACGTGATCTGTGCATGATCAGTCACGTGACCAGTATATGGTTGCTACGTGATCATTCCATGACGAGCCACGTGAGCAGTGCATGATAGCCACGTGATGTGTGCATGAGTTACGTGAGCAGAGTATGATCAGCCACGTGATCAGTGCATGAGTGCCACGTGATCAGTGCATGATATGTCACGTGACAGGTGTGTGATCAGCCACGTGAAGAGTGCATGTTCAGCCACGTGATCAGTGCATGATAGCCACGTGATCAGTGCATGATCAGTTACGTGAGCAGTGTATGATCAGCCACGTGATCAGTGCATGGTCAGACACGTGAACAGTGTATGATCAGCCACGTGATCAGTGCATGATATCCAAGTGATCAGTGCATGATCATCACGTGATCAGTGTATGATCAGCCACGTGAACAGTGCATGCTCAGTCACGTGATCTGGGCCTGCTGAGCTGCGTGATTACTGTCTGCTCATCTGCTTGACAATTGCCAGCTGAGCTGCGTAATTCCTGCCTGCTCAGCTGCTTGATTATTGCCAGCTGAGCAGCATGATTCCTCACACCTGAGTTCCATGATTATTGCCTGCTGACTGTTTGATTCGTGCCTACTCAGCTCTTTGTTTATTGCCTCCAGAGGCACATGATCACTGTATGATAGCAAACATGATCAGCGCATGATCAGTCACATGATCAGTGCCATTAAGTCACGTGATCACTACATGATAGTCATGTGATCAGTCCATGCTCAGTCACGGTATCAGTGCATGATCAGCCACGTGATCAGTGCATGATCTGTCACATGATTAGTGTATGATCATCCACGTGATCAGTGCATGGGCAGTCATGTGATCAGTGCATGATATAGACGTGATCAGTGCATGATCAGTCACGTGATCAGTGCATGATCAGCCACGTGATCAGTGCATGATCAGCCACTGATCAGTGCATGATCAGCCACGTGATCAGTGCATGATCAGTTACGTGATCAGTGCATGATCAGTCACGTGACCAGTGCATGATAGCTACGTGATCATTGCATGATCAGCCACGTGATCAGTGCATGATAGCCACGTGATCAGTGCATGATAGCCACGTGATCAGTGCATGATCAGTCACGTGATACGTGTGTGATCAGCCACGTGATCAGTGCATGATATCCACGTGATCAGTGCATGACAGCCACGTGATCAGTGCATGATAGCCACGTGATCAGTGCATGATCAGTCACGTGATCATGTGTGATCAGCCACGTGATCAGTGCATGATCAGCCACGTGATCAGTGCATGATCATTACGTGATCAGTGCATGATCAGTCACGTGACAGTACATGGTTGCTACGTGATCAGTGCATGATCAGCCACGTGATCAGTGCATGATAGCCACGTGATCAGTGCATGATCAGTCACGTGATCAGTGCATGATCAGTCACGTGATCAGTGCATGATCAGCCACGTGATCAGTGCATGATCAGTCACGTGATCAGTGCATGATCAGCCACGTGATCAGTGCATGATAGCACGTGATCAGTGCATGATCAGCCACGTGATCAGTGCATGATAGCCACGTGATCAGTGCATGATAGCCACGTGATCAGTGCATGATCAGTCACGTGATACATGTGTGATCAGCCACGTGATCAGTGCATGATCAGCCACGTGATCAGTGCATGATCAGTTACGTGATCAGTGCATGATCAGCCACGTGATCAGTGCATGGTCAGCACGTGATCAGTGCATGATCAGCCACGTGATCAGTGCATGATAGCCACGTGATCAGTGCATGATCAGTCACGTGATCAGTGCATGATCAGCCACGTGAACAGTGCTTGCTCAGTCACGTGATCAGGGCCTGCTGAGCTGCGTGATTACTGTCTGCTCATCTGCTTGACAATTGCCAGCTGAGCTGCACGATTCCTGCCTGTCATCTGCTTGACAATTGCCAGCTGTGCTGCGTAATTCCTGCCTGCTCAGCTGCTTGATTATTGCCAGCTGAGCAGCATGATTCCTCACACCTGAGTTCCATGATTATTGCCTGCTGACTGTTTGATTCGTGCCTACTCAGCTCTTTGTTTATTGCCTCCAGAGGCACATGATCACTGTATGATAGCAAACATGATCAGCGCATGATCAGTCACATGATCACCGCCATTAAGTCACGTGATCACTACATGATAGTCATGTGATCAGTCCATGCTCAGTCACGGTATCAGTGCATGATCAGCCACGTGATCAGTGCATGATCTGTCACAGATTAGTGTATGATCATCCACGTGATCAGTGCATGGGCAGTCATGTGATCAGTGCATGATATAGACGTGATCAGTGCATGATCAGTCTCGTGATCAGTGCATGATCAGCCACGTGATCAGTGCATGATCAGCCACGTGATCAGTGCATGATAGCACGTGATCAGTGCATGATCAGTCACGTGATCAGTGCATGATCAGCCACGTGATCAGTGCATGATCAGCCACGTGATCAGTGCATGATCAGTCACGTGATCAGTGCATGATCAGTCACGTGACCAGTACATGGTAGCTACGTGATCAGTGCATGATCAGCCACGTGATCAGTGCATGATAGCCACGTGATCAGTGCATGATCAGTCACGTGATCAGTGCATGATCAGGCACGTGATCAGTGCATGATCAGCCACGTGATCAGTGCATGATAGCCACGTGATCAGTGCATGATCAGTCACGTGATCAGTGCATGATCAGTCACGTGATCAGTGCATGATCAGCCACGTGATCAGTGCATGATCAGCCACGTGATCAGTGCATGATCAGTCACGTGATCAGTGCATGATCAGTCACGTGATCAGTGCATGATCAGTCACGTGACCAGTACATGGTAGCTACGTGATCAGTGCATGATCAGCCACGTGATCAGTGCATGATAGCCACGTGATCAGTGCATGATCAGTCACGTGATCAGTGCATGATCAGTCACGTGATCAGTGCATGGTAGCTGCGTGATCATGCATGATCAGCCACGTGATCAGTGCATGATAGCCACGTGATCAGTGCATGATCAGCCACGTGATCAGTGCATGATCAGTCACGTGATCAGTGCATGATCAGCCACGTGATCAGTGCATGATCAGCCACGTGATCAGTGCATGATCAGCCACGTGATCAGTGCATGATCAGCCACGTGATCAGTGCATGATCAGTCACGTGATCAGTGCATGATCAGTCACGTGATCAGTGTGTGATCAGCCACGTGAACAGTGCATGCTCAGTCACGTGATCAGGGCCTGCTGAGCTGCGTGATTACTGTCTGCTCATCTGCTTGACAATTGCCAGCTGAGCTGCACGATTCCTGCCTGTCATCTGCTTGACAATTGCCAGCTGTGCTGCGTAATTCCTGCCTGCTCAGCTGCTTGATTATTGCCAGCTGAGCAGCATGATTTCTCAGAGCTGAGTTCCATGATTATAGCCTGCTGACTGATTCGTGCCTACTCAGCTCTTTGTTCATTGCCTCCAGAGGCACATGATCAGTGTATGACACCAAACATGATCAGTGCATGATCAGTCACATGATCAGTGCATGATAAGCCACGTGATCAGTGCATGATCAGTCATGTGATCAGTGCATGATCAGTCATGTGACAGTGCATGATAGCTGCGTGATCAGTGCATGATCAGCCACGTGATCAGTGCATGATATCCACGTGATCAGTGCATGATCAGCCACGTGATCAGTGCATGAGAGCCACGTGATCAGTGCATGATCAGTCACGTGATCATGTGTGATCAGCCACGTGATCAGTGCATGATGAGCCACGTGATCAGTGCATGATCAATTACGTGATCAGTGCATGATCAGTCACGTGACCAGTACATGGTTGCTACGTGATCATTGCATGATCAGCCACGTGAGCAGTGCATGATAGCCACGTGATCAGTGCATGATCAGTCACGTGATCAGTGCATGATCAGTCACGTGAACAGTGCATGATCATTTACGTGATCAGTGCATGATCAGTCACGTGACCAGTATATGGTTGCTACGTGATCATTCCATGACAGCCACGTGAGCAGTGCATGATAGCCACGTGATGTGTGCATGAGTTACGTGATCAGAGTATGATCAGCCACGTGATCAGTGCATGAGTGCCACGTGATCAGTGCATGATATGTCACGTGACAGGTGTGTGATCAGCCACGTGAACAGTGCATGTTCAGCCACGTGATCAGTGCATGATAGCCACGTGATCAGTGCATGATCAGTTACGTGAGCAGTGTATGATCAGCCACGTGATCAGTGCATGGTCAGACACGTGAACAGTGTATGATCAGCCACGTGATCAGTGCATGATATCCACGTGATCAGTGCATGATCATCACGTGATCAGTGTATGATCAGCAACGTGAACAGTGCATGCTCAGTCACGTGATCTGGGCCTGCTGAGCTGCGTGATTACTGTCTGCTCATCTGCTTGACAATTGCCAGCTGAGCTGCGTAATTCCTGCCTGCTCAGCTGCTTGATTATTGCCAGCTGAGCAGCATGATTCCTCACACTTGAGTTCCATGATTATTGCCTGCTGACTGTTTGATTCGTGCCTACTCAGCTCTTTGTTTATTGCCTCCAGAGGCACATGATCACTGTATGATAGCAAACATGATCAGCGCATGATCAGTCACATGATCAGTGCCATTAAGTCACGTGATCACTACATGATAGTCATGTGATCAGTCCATGCTCAGTCACGGTATCAGTGCATGATCAGCCACGTGATCAGTGCATGATCTGTCACAAGATCAGTGTATGATCATCCACGTGATCAGTGCATGGGCAGTCATGTGATCAGTGCATGATATAGACGTGATCAGTGCATGATCAGTCACGTGATCAGTGCATGATCAGTCACGTGATCAGTGCATGATCAGCCACTGATCAGTGCATGATCAGCCACGTGATCAGTGCATGATCAATTACGTGATCAGTGCATGATCAGTCACGTGACCAGTGCATGGTAGCTACGTGATCAGTGCATGATCAGCCACGTGATCAGTGCATGATAGCCACGTGATCAGTGCATGATCAGTCACGTGATCAGTGCATGATCAGTCACGTGATCAGTGCATGATCAGCCACGTGATCAGTGCATGATCAGCCACGTGATCAGTGCATGATCAGTTACGTGATCAGTGCATGATCAGTCACGTGATCAGTGCATGGTAGCTACGTGATCAGTGCATGATCAGCCACGTGATCAGTGCATGATAGCCACGTGATCAGTGCATGATAGCCACGTGATCAGTGCATGATCAGTCACGTGATCATGTGTGATCAGCCACGTGATCAGTGCATGATCAGCCACGTGATCAGTGCATGATCAGTTACGTGATCAGTGCATGATCAGTCACGTGATCAGTGCATGGTTGCCACGTGATCAGTGCATGATCAGCCACGTGATCAGTGCATGATAGCCACGTGATCAGTGCATGATCAGTCACGTGATCAGTGCATGATCAGCCACGTGAACAGTGCATGCTCAGTCACGTGATCAGGGCCTGCTGAGCTGCGTGATTACTGTCTGCTCATCTGCTTGACAATTGCCAGCTGAGCTGCACGATTCCTGCCTGTCATCTGCTTGACAATTGCCAGCTGTGCTGTGTAATTCCTGCCTGCTCAGCTGCTTGATTATTGCCAGCTCAGCAGCATGATTCCTCACACCTGAGTTCCATGATTATTGCCTGCTGACTGTTTGATTCGTGCCTACTCAGCTCTTTGTTTATTGCCTCCAGAGGCACATGATCAGTGTATGATAGCAAACATGATCAGCGCATGATCAGTCACATGATCAGCGCCATTAAGTCACGTGATCACTACATGATAGTCATGTGATCAGTCCATGCTCAGTCACGGTATCAGTGCATGATCAGCCACGTGATCAGTGCATGATCTGTCACGTGATTAGTGTATGATCATCCACGTGATCAGTGCATGGGCAGTCATGTGATCAGTGCATGATATAGACGTGATCAGTGCATGATCAGTCACGTGATCAGTGCATGATCAGCCACGTGATCAGTGCATGATCAGCCACGTGATCAGTGCATGATAACCACGTGATCAGTGCATGATCAGTCACGTGATCAGTGCATGATCAGCCACGTGATCAGTGCATGATCAGCCACGTGATCAGTGCATGATCAGTCACGTGATGGTGCATGATCAGTCACGTGACCAGTGCATGGTAGCTACGTGATCAGTGCATGATCAGCCACGTGATCAGTGCATGATAGCCACGTGATCAGTGCATGATCAGTCACGTGATCAGTGCATGATCAGTCACGTGATCAGTGCATGATCAGCCACGTGATCAGTGCATGATAGCCACGTGATCAGTGCATGATCAGTCACGTGATCAGTGCATGATCAGTCACGTGATCAGTGCATGATCAGCCACGTGATCAGTGCATGATCAGCCACGTGATCAGTGCATGATCAGCCACGTGATCAGTGCATGATCAGTCACCTGATCGGTGCATGATCATTCACGTGACCAGTACATGGTAGCTACATGATCATTGCATGATCAGCCACGTGATCAGTGCATGATAGCCACGTGATCAGTGCATGATCAGTCACGTGATCAGTGCATGATCAGTCATGTGACCAGTACATGGTAGCTGCGTGATCATGCATGATCAGCCACGTGATCAGTGCATGATAGCCACGTGATCAGTGCATGATCAGTCACGTGATCAGTGCATGATCAGTCACGTGATCAGTGCATGATCAGCCACGTGATCAGTGCATGTCAGGCACGTGATCAGTGCATGATCAGCCACGTGATCAGTGCATGATAGCCACGTGATCAGTGCATGATCAGTCACGTGATCAGTGCATGATCAGTTACGTGATCAGTGCATGATCAGCCACGTGATCAGTGCATGATCAGCCACGTGATCAGTGCATGATCAATTACGTGATCAGTGCATGATCAGTCACGTGACCAGTACATGGTAGCTACGTGATCATTGCATGATCAGCCACGTGATCAGTGCATGATAGCCACGTGATCAGTGCATGATAGCCACGTGATCAGTGCATGATCAGTCATGTGATACGTGTGTGATCAGCCACGTGATCAGTGCATGACAGCCACGTGATCAGTGCATGAGCCACGTGATCAGTGCATGATCAGTCACGTGATACATGTGTGATCAGCTACGTGATCAGTGCATGATGAGCCACGTGATCAGTGCAGGATCAATTACGTGATCAGTGCATGATCAGTCACGTGACCAGTACATGGTTGCTATGTGATCGTTGCATAATCAGCCACGTGAGCAGAGCATGATAGCCACGTGATCAGTGCATGATCAGTCACGTGATCAGTACATGATCAGTCACGTGAACAGTGCATGATCATTTACGTGATCTTTGCATGATCAGTCACGTGACCAGTATATGGTTGCTACGTGATCATTCCATGACGAGCCACGTGAGCAGTGCATGATAGCCACGTGATGTGTGCATGAGTTACGTGAGCAGAGTATGATCAGCCACGTGATCAGTGCATGAGTGCCACGTGATCAGTGCATGATATGTCACGTGACAGGTGTGTGATCAGCCACGTGAAGAGTGCATGTTCAGCCACGTGATCAGTGCATGATAGCCACGTGATCAGTGCATGATCAGTTACGTGAGCAGTGTATGATCAGCCACGTGATCAGTGCATGGTCAGACACGTGAACAGTGTATGATCAGCCACGTGATCAGTGCATGATATCCAAGTGATCAGTGCATGATCATCACGTGATCAGTGTATGATCAGCCACGTGAACAGTGCATGCTCAGTCACGTGATCTGGGCCTGCTGAGCTGCGTGATTACTGTCTGCTCATCTGCTTGACAATTGCCAGCTGAGCTGCGTAATTCCTGCCTGCTCAGCTGCTTGATTATTGCCAGCTGAGCAGCATGATTCCTCACACCTGAGTTCCATGATTATTGCCTGCTGACTGTTTGATTCGTGCCTACTCAGCTCTTTGTTTATTGCCTCCAGAGGCACATGATCAGTGTATGATAGCAAACATGATCAGCGCATGATCAGTCACATGATCAGTGCCATTAAGTCACGTGATCACTACATGATAGTCATGTGATCAGTCCATGCTCAGTCACGGTATCAGTGCATGATCAGCCACGTGATCAGTGCATGATCTGTCACATGATTAGTGTATGATCATCCACGTGATCAGTGCATGGGCAGTCATGTGATCAGTGCATGATATAGACGTGATCAGTGCATGATCAGTCTCGTGATCAGTGCATGATAGCCACGTGATCAGTGCATGATCAGTCACCTGATGGGTGTATGATCATTCACGTGACCTGTACATGGTAGCTACATGATCAGTGCATGATCAGCCACGTGATCAGTGCATGATAGCCACGTGATCAGTGCATGATCAGTCACGTGATCAGTGCATGATCAGCCACGTGATCAGTGCATGATCAATTACGTGATCAGTGCATGATCAGTCACGTGATCAGTGCATGATAGCTACGTGATCAGTGCATGATCAGCCACGTGATCAGTGCATGATAGCCACGTGATCAGTGCATGATCAGTCACGTGATCAGTGCATGATCAGTCACGTGATCAGTGCATGATCAGCCACGTGATCAGTGCATGATCAGTCACGTGATCAGTACATGGTAGCTACGTGATCAGTGCATGATCAGCCACGTGATCAGTGCATGATAGCCACGTGATCAGTGCATGATCAGTCACGTGATCAGTGCATGATCAGCCACGTGATCAGTGCATGATGCCACGTGATCAGTGCATGATCAGTCACGTGACAGTGCATGATCAGCCACGTGATCAGTGCATGATCAGCCACGTGATCAGTGCATGATAGCCACGTGATCAGTGCATGATCAGTCACGTGATCAGTGCATGATCAGCCACGTGATCAGTGCATGATCAGCCACGTGATCAGTGCATGATCAGCCACGTGATCAGTGCATGATAGCCACGTGATCAGTGCATGATCAGTCACGTGATCAGTGCATGATCAGCCACGTGATCAGTGCATGATCAGCCACGTGATCAGTGCATGATCAGCCACGTGATCAGTGCATGATATCCACGTGATCAGTGCATGATCAGTCACGTGATCAGTGCATGATAGCTACGTGATCAGTGCATGATCAGCCACGTGATCAGTGCATGATAGCCACGTGATCAGTGCATGATCAGCCACGTGATCAGTGCATGATCAGCCACGTGATCAGTGCATGATCAGTCACGTGATCAGTGCATGATCAGCCACGTGATCAGTGCATGATCAGTCCCGTGATCAGTGCATGATCAGCCACGTGATCAGTGCATGATAGCCACGTGATCAGTGCATGATCAGTCACGTGATCAGTGCATGATCAGTCACGTGATCAGTGCATGATCAGCCACGTGATCAGTGCATGATCAGCCACGTGATCAGTATGATCAGCCACGTGATCAGTGCATGATAGCCACGTGATCAGTGCATGATCAGTCACGTGATCAGTGCATGATCAGTCACGTGATCAGTGTGTGATCAGCCACGTGAACAGTGCATGCTCAGTCACGTGATCAGGGCCTGCTGAGCTGCGTGATTACTGTCTGCTCATCTGCTTGACAATTGCCAGCTGAGCTGCACGATTCCTGCCTGTCATCTGCTTGACAATTGCCACCTGTGCTGCAGAATTCCTGCCTGCTCATCTACTTGATTATTGCCAGCTGAGCAGCATGATTTCTCAGAGCTGAGTTCCATGATTATAGCCTGCTGACTGATTCGTGCCTACTCAGCTCTTTGTTCATTGCCTCCAGAGGCACATGATCAGTGTATGACACCAAACATGATCAGCGCATGATCAGTCACATGATCAGTGCATGATAAGCCACGTGATCAGTGCATGATCAATTATGTGATCAGTGCATGATCAGTCACGTGACCAGTACATGGTAGCTGTATGATCAGTGCATGATCAGCCACGTGATCAGTGCATGATCAGTCACGTGATCAGTGCATGATCAGTCACGTGATCAGTGTGTGATCAGCCACGTGATCAGTGCATGATAGCCACGTGATCAGTGCATGATCAGCCACGTGATCAGTGCATGATCATTCACGTGATCTGTGCATGATCAGGCACGTGATCAGTGCATGATCAGCCACGTGATCAGTGCATGATAGCCACGTGATCAGTGCATGATCAGTCACGTGATCAGTGCATGATCAGTCACGTGACCAGTACATGGTAGCTACGTGATCAGTGCATGATCAGCCACGTGATAGTGCATGATAGCCACGTGATCAGTGCATGATCAGTCACGTGATCAGTGCATGATCAGTCACGTGATCAGTGCATGATCAGGCACGTGATCAGTGTATGATCAGCCACGTGATCAGTGCATGATAGCCACGTGATCAGTGCATGATCAGTCACGTGATCAGTGCATGATCAGCCACGTATCAGTGCATGATCAGCCACGTGATCAGTGCATGATCAATTACGTGATCAGTGCATGATCAGTCACGTGACCAGTGCATGGTAGCTACGTGATCAGTGCATGATCAGCCACGTGATCAGTGCATGATAGCCACGTGATCAGTGCATGATCAGTCACGTGATCAGTGCATGATCAGTCACGTGATCAGTGCATGATCAGTCACGTGATCAGTGCATGATCAATTACGTGATCAGTGCATGATCAGTCACGTGATCAGCATATGGTAGCTACGTGATCAGTGCATGATCAGCCACGTGATCAGTGCATGATAGCCACGTGATCAGTGCATGATCAGTCACATGATCAGTGCATGATCATCCGCGTGATCAGTGCATGATCAGTCATGTGATCAGTGCATGATATAGACGTGATCAGTGCATGATCAGTCACGTGATCAGTGCATGATCAGCCACGTGATCAGTGCATGATAGCCACGTGATCAGTGCATGATAGCCAGTGATCAGTGCATGATCAGTCACGTGATCAGTGCATGATCAGCCACGTGATCAGTGCATGATAGCCACGTGATCAGTGCATGATCAGTCACGTGATCAGTGCATGATCAGTCACGTGATCAGTGCATGATCAGCCACGTGATCAGTGCATGATCAGTTACGTGATCAGTGCATGATCAGCCACGTGATCAGTGCATGATCAGCCACGTGATCAGTGCATGATCAGTTACGTGATCAGTGTATGATCAGCCACGTGATCAGTGCATGATAGCCACGTGATCAGTGCATGATCAGCCACGTGATCAGTGCATGATCAGTCACGTGATCAGTGCATGATCAGTTACGTGATCAGTGCATGATCAGCCACGTGATCAGTGCATGATAGCCACGTGATCAGTGCATGATCATTCACGTGATCAGTGCATGATCAGTCACGTGATCAGTGCATGATCAGCCACGTGATCAGTGCATGATCAGCCACGTGATCAGTGCATGATCAGCCACGTGATCAGTGCATGATCAGTCACGTGATCAGTACATGATCAGTCACGTGAACAGTGCGTGATCATTTACGTGATCTGTGCATGATCAGTCACGTGACCAGTATATGGTAGCTACGTGATCATTCCATGACGAGCCACGTGAGCAGTGCATGATAGCCACGTGATGTGTGCATGAGTTACGTGAGCAGAGTATGATCAGCCACGTGATCAGTGCATGAGTGCCACGTGATCAGTGCATGATATGTCACGTGACAGTGTGTGATCAGCCACGTGAACAGTGCATGTTCAGCCACGTGATCAGTGCATGATAGCCACGTGATCAGTGCATGATCAGTTACGTGAGCAGTGTACGATCAGCCACGTGATCAGTGCATGGTCAGACACGAGAACAGTGTATGATCAGCCACGTGATCAGTGCATGATATCCAAGAGATCAGTGCATGATCAATCACGTGATCAGTGTATGATCAGCCACGTGAACAGTGCATGCTCAGTCACGTGATCTGGGCCTGCTGAGCTGCGTGATTACTGTCTGCTCATCTGCTTGACAATTGCCAGCTGAGCTGCACGATTCCTGCCTGTCATCTGCTTGACAATTGCCAGCTGTGCTGGGTAATTCCTGCCTGCTCAGCTGCTTGATTATTGCCAGCTGAGCAGCATGAATCCTCACACCTGAGTTCCATGATTATTGCCTGCTGACTGTTTGATTTGTGCCTACTCAGCTCTTTGTTTATTGCCTCCAGAGGCACATGATCAGTGTATGATAGCAAACATGATCAGCGCATGATCAGTCACATGATCAGCGCCATTAAGTCACGTGATCACTACATGATAGTCATGTGATCAGTCCATGCTCAGTCACGGTATCAGTGCATGATCAGCCACGTGATCAGTGCATGATCTGTCACAAGATTAGTGTATGATCATCCACGTGATCAGTGCATGGGCAGTCATGTGATCAGTGCATGATATAGACGTGATCAGTGCATGATCAGTCTCGTGATCAGTGCATGATAGCCACGTGATCAGTGCATGATCAGTCACCTGATGTGTGTATGATCATTCACGTGACCTGTACATGGTAGCTACATGATCATTGCATGATCAGCCACGTGAGTAGTGCATGATAGCCACGTGATCACTGCATGATCAGTCACGTGATCAGTGCATGATCAGTCATGTGACCAGTACATGGTAGCTGCGTGATCATGCATGATCAGCCACGTGAGCAGTGCATGATAGCCACGTGATCAGTGCATGATCAGACACGTGATCAGTGCATGATCAGTCACGTGATCAGTGCATGATCAGCCACGTGATCAGTGCATGATCAGGCACGTGATCAGTGTATGTCAGCCACGTGATCAGTGCATGATAGCCACGTGATCAGTGCATGATCAGTCACGTGATCAGTGCATGATCAGTTACGTGATCAGTGCATGATCAGTCACGTGATCAGTGCATGATCAGCCACGTGATCAGTGCATGATCAGCCACGTGATCAGTGCATGATCAGCCACGTGATCAGTGCATGATAGCCACGTGATCAGTGCATGATCAGTTACGTGATCAGTGTATGATCAGCCACGTGATCAGTGCATGATATCCACGTATCAGTGCATGATCATCACGTGATCAGTGTATGATCAGCCACGTGAACAGTGCATGCTCAGTCACGTGATCAGGGCCTGCTGAGCTGCGTGATTACTGTCTGCTCATCTGCTTGACAATTGCCAGCTGTGCTGGGTAATTCCTGCCTGCTCAGCTGCTTGATTATTGCCAGCTGAGCAGCATGATTCCTCACACCTGAGTTCCATGATTATTGCCTGCTGACTGTTTGATTCGTGCCTACTCAGCTCTTTGTTTATTGCCTCCAGAGGCACATGATCAGTGTATGATAGCAAACATGATCAGCGCATGATCAGTCACATGATCAGCGCCATTAAGTCACGTGATCACTACATGATGGTCATGTGATCAGTCCATGCTCAGTCACGGTATCAGTGCATGATCAGCCACGTGATCAGTGCATGATCTGTCACAAGATCAGTGTATGATCATCCACGTGATCAGTGCATGGGCAGTCATGTGATCAGTGCATGATATAGACGTGATCAGTGCATGATCAGTCACGTGATCAGTGCATGATTGCCACGTGATCAGTGAATGATCAGTCACCTGATGGGTGTATGATCATTCACGTGACCAGTACATGGTAGCTACGTGATCATGGCATGATCAGCCACGTGATCAGTGCATGATAGCCACGTGATCAGTGCATGATCAGCCACGTGATCAGTGCATGATAGCCACGTGATCAGTGCATGATCAATTACGTGATCAGTGCATGATCAGTCACGTGACCAGTGCATGGTAACTGCGTGATCAGTGCATGATCAGCCACGTGATCAGTGCATGATAGCCACGTGATCAGTGCATGATCAGTCACGTGATCAGTGCATGATCAGTCACGTGATCAGTGCATGATCAGCCACGTGATCAGTGCATGATAGCCACGTGATCAGTGCATGATCAGTCACGTGATCAGTGCATGATCAGTCACGTGATCAGTGCATGATCAGTCACGTGATCAGTGCATGATCAATTACGTGATCAGTGCATGATCAGTCACGTGACCAGTACATGGTAGCTACATGATCATTGCATGATCAGCCACGTGATCAGTGCATGATAGCCACGTGATCAGTGCATGATCAGTCATGTGATAGTGTGTGATCAGCCACGTGATCAGTGCATGATATCCACGTGATCAGTGCATGATAGCCACGTGATCAGTGCATGATAGCCACGTGATCAGTGCATGATCAGTCACGTGATCAGTGTGTGATCAGCCACGTGATCAGTGCATGATGAGCCACGTGATCAGTGCATGATCAATTACGTGATCAGTGCATGATCAGTCACGTGACCAGTACATGGTTGCTACGTGATCATTGCATGATCAGCCACGTGAGCAGTGCATGATAGCCACGTGATCAGTGCATGATCAGTCACGTGATCAGTGCATGATCAGTCACGTGATCAGTGCATGATCATTTACGTGATCTGTGCATGATCAGTCACGTGACCAGTGCATGGTAGCTACGTGATCATTGCATGATCAGCCACGTGATCAGTGCATGATCAGTCACGTGATCAGTGCATGATCAGTTACGTGAGCAGTGTATGATCAGCCACGTGATCAGTGCATGAGTGCCATGTGATCAGTGCATGATCAGTCACGTGACAGGTGTGTGATAAGCCACGTGATCAGTGCATGATCAGCCACGTGATCAGTGCATGATCAGTCACGTGATCAGTGCATGGTAGCTACGTGATCAGTGCATGATCAGCCACGTGATCAGTGCATGATCAGTCACGTGATCAGTGCATGATCATCACGTGATCAGTGCATGATCAGTCATGTGATCAGTGCATGATATAGACGTGATCAGTGCATGATCAGCCACGTGATCAGTGCATGATAGCCACGTGATCAGTGCATGATAGCCAGTGATCAGTGCATGATCAGTCACGTGATCAGTGCATGATCAGCCACGTGATCAGTGCATGATAGCCACGTGATCAGTGCATGATCATCACGTGATCAGTGCATGATCAGTCACGTGATCAGTGCATGATCAGCCACGTGATCAGTGCATGATCAGCCACGTGATCAGTGCATGATCAGTCACGTGATCAGTGCATGATCAGTCACGTGATCAGTGCATGATCAGTCACGTGATCAGTGCATGATCAGCCACGTGATCAGTGCATGATAGCCACGTGATCAGTGCATGATCAGTCACGTGATCAGTGCATGATCAGTCACGTGATCAGTGCATGATCAGCCACGTGATCAGTGCATGATCAGCCACGTGATCAGTGCATGATCAGTCACGTGATCAGTGCATGATCAGTCACGTGATCAGTGCATGATCAGTCACGTGATCAGTGCATGATCAGTCACGTGATCAGTGCATGATCAGCCACGTGATCAGTGCATGATCAGTCACGTGATCAGTGCATGATCAGCCACGTGATCAGTGCATGATAGCCACGTGATCAGTGCATGACAATTACGTGATCAGTGCATGATCAATAGCGTGATCAGTGCATGATAGCCACGTGATCAGTGCATGATCAGTCACGTGATCAGTGTGTGATCAGCCACGTGAACAGTGCATGCTCAGTCACGTGATCAGGGCATGCTGAGCTGCGTGATTACTGTCTGCTCATCTGCTTGACAATTGCCAGCTGAGCTGCACGATTCCTGCCTGTCATCTGCTTGACAATTGCCAGCTGTGCTGCATAATTCCTGCCTGCTCATGTGCTTGATTATTGCCAGCTGAGCAGCATGATTTCTCACAGCTGAGTTCCATGATTATAGCCTGCTGACTGATTCCTGCCTACTCAGCTCTTTGTTCATTGCCTCCAGAGGCACATGATCAGTGTATGACACCAAACATGATCAGCACATGATCAGTCACATGATCAATGCATGATAAGCCACGTGATCAGTGCATGATCAATTACGTGATCAGTGCATGATCAGTCATGTGACCAGTACATGGTAGCTGCGTGATCAGTGCATGATCAGCCACGTGATCAGTGCATGATAGCCACGTGATCAGTGCATGATCAGTCACGTGATCAGTGCATGATCAGCCACGTGATCAGTGCATGATCAATTACGTGATCAGTGCATGATCAGTCACGTGATCAGTACATGGTAGCTACGTGATCATTGCATGATCAGCCACGTGATCAGTGCATGATCAGTTACGTGATCAGTGCATGATCAGTCACGTGATCAGTGCATGATCAGCCACGTGATCAGTGCATGATCAGCCACGTGATCAGTGCATGATCAGCCACGTGATCAGTGCATGATAGCCACGTGATCAGTGCATGATCAGTCACGTGATCAGTGCATGATCAGCCACGTGATCAGTGCATGATCAGTCACGTGATCAGTGCATGATCAGTCACGTGATCAGTGCATGATCAGTCACGTGATCAGTGCATGATCAGCCACGTGATCAGTGCATGATCAATTACGTGATCAGTGCATGATCAGTCACGTGATCAGTGCATGGTAGCTGCGTGATCAGTGCATGATCAGCCACGTGATCAGTGCATGATAGCCACGTGATCAGTGCATGATCAGTCACGTGATCAGTGCATGATCAGCCACGTGATCAGTGCATGATCAGTCACGTGATCAGTGCATGATCAGTCACGTGATCAGTGCATGATCAGCCACGTGATCAGTGCATGATAGCCACGTGATCAGTGCATGATCAGTCACGTGATCAGTGCATGATCAGCCACGTGATCAGTGCATGATAGCCACGTGATCAGTGCATGATCATTCACGTGATCGGTGTATGATCAGCCACGTGAACAGTGCATGCTCAGTCACGTGATCAGGGCCTGCTGAGCTGCGTGATTACTGTCTGCTCATCTGCTTGACAATTGCCAGCTGAGCTGCACGATTCCTGCCTGTCATCTGCTTGACAATTGCCACCTGTGCTGCATAATTCCTGCCTGCTCATGTGCTTGATTATTGCCAGCTGAGGAGCATGATTCCTCACAGCTGAGTTCCATGATTATTGCCTGCTGACTGCTTCGTGCCTACTCAGCTCTTTGTTCATTGCCTCCAGAGGCACATGATCAGTGTATGATACCAAACATGATCAGCGCATGATCAGTCACATGATCAGCGCCATTAAGTCACGTGATCACTACATGATAGTCATGTGATCAGTCCATGCTCAGTCACGGTATCAGTGCATGATCAGCCACGTGATCAGTGCATGATCTGTCACATGATTAGTGTATGATCATCCACGTGATCAGTGCATGGGCAGTCATGTGATCAGTGCATGATTAGACGTGATCAGTGCATGATCAGTCTCGTGATCAGTGCATGATAGCCACGTGATCAGTGCATGATCAGTCACCTGATGGGTGTATGATCATTCACGTGACCAGTACATGGTAGCTACATGATCAGTGCATGATCAGCCACGTGATCAGTGCATGATAGCCACGTGATCAGTGCATGATCAGCCACGTGATCAGTGCATGATCAGCCACGTGATCAGTGCATGATCAATTACGTGATCAGTGCATGATCAGTCACGTGACCAGTGCATGGTAGCTACGTGATCAGTGCATGATCAGCCACGTGATCAGTGCATGATAGCCACGTGATCAGTGCATGATCAGTCACGTGATCAGTGCATGATCAGTCACGTGATCAGTGCATGATCAGTTACGTGATCAGTGCATGATCAGTCACGTGACCAGTATATGGTAGTTACGTGATCATTGCATGATCAGCCACGTGATCAGTGCATGATAGCCACGTGATCAGTGCATGATCAGTTACGTGATCAGTGCATGATCAGCCACGTGATCAGTGCATGAGTGCCACGTGATCAGTGCATGATCAGTCACGTGATCAGTGCATGATCAGCCACGTGATCAGTGCATGATCAGCCACGTGATCAGTGCATGATAGCCACGTGATCAGTGCATGATCAGTTACGTGATCAGTGCATGATCAGCCACGTGATCAGTGCATGATCAGTCACGTGATCAGTCATGATCAGCCACGTGATCAGTGCATGATAGCCACGTGATCAGTGCATGATCAGTCACGTGATCAGTGCATGATCAGTCACGTGATCAGTGCATGATCAGCCACGTGATCAGTGCATGATAGCCACGTGATCAGTGCATGATCAGACACGTGATCAGTGCATGATCAGTCACGTGATCAGTGCATGATCAGCCACGTGATCAGTGCATGATCAATTACGTGATCAGTGCATGATCAGTCACGTGATCAGTGCATGGTAGCTACGTGATCAGTGCATGATCAGCCACGTGATCAGTGCATGATAGCCACGTGATCAGTGCATGATCAGCCACGTGATCAGTGCATGATCAGGCACGTGATCAGTGCATGATCAGTCACGTGATCAGTGCATGATCATCCACGTGATCAGTGCATGATCAGTCCCGTGATCAGTGCATGATCAGCCACGTGATCAGTGCATGATAGCCACGTGATCAGTGCATGATCAGTCACGTGATCAGTGCATGATCAGTCACGTGATCAGTGCATGAAGTCACGTGATCAGTGCATGATCAGCCACGTGATCAGTGCATGATCAATTACGTGATCAGTGCATGATCAGTCATGTGACCAGTACATGTAGCTGTGTGATCAGTGCATGATCAGCCACGTGATCAGTGCATGATCAGTCACGTGATCAGTGCATGATCAGTCACGTGATCAGTGTGTGATCAGCCACGTGATCAGTGCATGATAGCCACGTGATCAGTGCATGATAGCCACGTGATCAGTGCATGATCAGTCACGTGATCAGTGCATGATCAGTCACGTGATCAGTGCATGATCAGCCACGTGATCAGTGCATGATAGCCACGTGATCAGTGCATGATCAGTCACGTGATCAGTGCATGATCAGTCACGTGACCAGTACATGGTAGCTACATGATCATTGCATGATCAGCCACGTGAGTAGTGCATGATAGCCACGTGATCAGTGCATGATCAGTCACGTGATCAGTGCATGATCAGTCATGTGATCAGTGCATGATCAGCACGTGATCAGTGCATGATCAGCCACGTGATCAGTGCATGATAGCCACGTGATCAGTGCATGATCAGTCACGTGATCAGTGCATGATCAGCCACGTGATCAGTGCATGATCAGCCACGTGATCAGTGCATGATCAATTACGTGATCAGTGCATGATCAGTCACGTGATCAGTGCATGGTAGCTACGTGATCAGTGCATGATCAGCCACGTGATCAGTGCATGATAGCCACGTGATCAGTGCATGATCAGTCACGTGATCAGTGCATGATCAGTCACGTGATCAGTGCATGATCAGTCACGTGATCAGTGCATGATCAATTACGTGATCAGTGCATGATCAGTCACGTGACCAGTACATGGTAGCTACGTGATCATTGCATGATCAGCCACGTGATCAGTGCATGATAGCCACGTGATCAGTGCATGATCAGTCACATGATCAGTGTATGATCATCCACGTGATCAGTGCATGATCAGTCACGTGATCAGTGCATGATATAGACGTGATCAGTGCATGATCAGTCACGTGATCAGTGCATGATCAGCCACGTGATCAGTGCATGATAGCCACGTGATCAGTGCATGATAGCCAGTGATCAGTGCATGATCAGTCACGTGATCAGTGCATGATCAGCCACGTGATCAGTGCATGATAGCCACGTGATCAGTGCATGATCATCACGTGATCAGTGCATGATCAGTCACGTGATCAGTGCATGATCAGCCACGTGATCAGTGCATGATCAGCCACGTGATCAGTGCATGATCAGTCACGTGATCAGTGCATGATCAGTCACGTGATCAGTGCATGATCAGTCACGTGATCAGTGCATGATCAGCCACGTGATCAGTGCATGATCAGTTACGTGATCAGTGCATGATCAGTCACGTGATCAGTGCATGATCAGCCACGTGATCAGTGCATGATCAGCCACGTGATCAGTGCATGATCAGCCACGTGATCAGTGCATGATAGCCACGTGATCAGTGCATGATCAGCCACGTGATCAGTGCATGATCAATTACGTGATCAGTGCATGATCAGTCACGTGACCAGTGCATGATAGCTACGTGATCAGTGCATGATCAGCCACGTGATCAGTGCATGATAGCCACGTGATCAGTGCATGATAGCCACGTGATCAGTGCATGATCAGTCACGTGATAGTGCATGATCAGCCACGTGATCAGTGCATGATAGCCACGTGATCAGTGCATGATCAGTCACGTGATCAGTGCATGATCAATCACGTGATCAGTGCATGATCAGTCACGTGATCAGTACATGGTAGCTACGTGATCAGTGCATGATCAGCCACGTGATCAGTGCATGATAGCCACGTGATCAGTGCATGATCAGTCACGTGATCAGTGCATGATCAGTCACGTGATCAGTGCATGATCAGTCACGTGATCAGTGCATGATCAGTCACGTGATCAGTGCATGATAGCTACGTGATCAGTGCATGATCAGCCACGTGATCAGTGCATGATAGTCACGTGATCAGTGCATGATCAGCCACGTGATCAGTGCATGATCAGCCACGTGATCAGTGCATGATCAGTCACGTGATCAGTGCATGATAGCTACGTGATCAGTGCATGATCAGCCACGTGATCAGTGCATGATAGCCACGTGATCAGTGCA
Source organism: Bos javanicus (assembly GCF_032452875.1). Taxonomy (NCBI): domain Eukaryota; kingdom Metazoa; phylum Chordata; class Mammalia; order Artiodactyla; family Bovidae; genus Bos; species Bos javanicus. Next base: position 718,914 of record NC_083895.1, on the reverse strand, counting down.
TGATCAGTCACATGATCAGTGCATGATCATCCGGATGATCAGTGCATGATCAGTCACGTGATCAGTGCATGATATAGACGTGATCAGTGCATGATCAGTCACGTGATCAGTGCATGATCAGCCACGTGATCAGTGCATGATAGCCACGTGATCAGTGCATGATAGCCACGTGATCAGTGCATGATCAGTCACGTGATCAGTGCATGATCAGCCACGTGATCAGTGCATGATAGCCACGTGATCAGTGCATGATCATCACGTGATCAGTGCATGATCAGTCACGTGATCAGTGCATGATCAGCCACGTGATCAGTGCATGATCAGTTACGTGATCAGTGCATGATCAGTCACGTGATCAGTGCATGATCAGTCACGTGATCAGTGCATGATCAGTCACGTGATCAGTGCATGATCAATTACGTGATCAGTGCATGATCAGTCACGTGACCAGTACATGGTAGCTACATGATCATTGCATGATCAGCCACGTGATCAGTGCATGATAGCCACGTGATCAGTGCATGATCAGTCACGTGATCAGTGTATGATCAGCCACGTGATCAGTGCATGATAGCCACGTGATCAGTGCATGATCAGTCACGTGATCAGTGCATGATCAGCCACGTGATCAGTGCATGATCAGCCACGTGATCAGTGCATGATCAGCCACGTGATCAGTGCATGATCAGCCACGTGATCAGTGCATGATCAGTCACGTGATCAGTGCATGATCAGCCACGTGATCAGTGCATGATAGCCACGTGATCAGTGCATGATCATCACGTGATCAGTGTATGATCAGCCACGTGAACAGTGCATGCTCAGTCACGTGATCAGGGCCTGCTGAGCTGCGTGATTACTGTCTGCTCATCTGCTTGACAATTGCCAGCTGAGCTGCACGATTCCTGCCTGTCATCTGCTTGACAATTGCCAGCTGTGCTGCATAATTCCTGCCTGCTCAGTGCTTGATTATTGCCAGCTGAGCAGCATGATTCCTCACAGCTGAGTTCCATGATTATTGCCTGCTGACTGATTCCTGCCTACTCAGCTCTTTGTTTATTGCCTCCAGAGGCACATGATCAGTGTATGATACCAAACATGATCAGCGCATGATCAGTCACATGATCAGCGCCATTAAGTCACGTGATCACTACATGATAGTCATGTGATCAGTCCATGCTCAGTCACGGTATCAGTGCATGATCAGCCACGTGATCAGTGCATGATCTGTCACATGATTAGTGTATGATCATCCACGTGATCAGTGCATGGGCAGTCATGTGATCAGTGCATGATTAGACGTGATCAGTGCATGTTCAGTCTCGTGATCAGTGCATGATAGCCACGTGATCAGTGCATGATCAGTCACCTGATGGGTGTATGATCATTCACGTGACCTGTACATGGTAGCTACATGATCAGTGCATGATCAGCCACGTGATAGTGCATGATAGCCACGTGATCAGTGCATGATCAGCCACGTGATCAGTGCATGATCAGCCACGTGATCAGTGCATGATCAATTACGTGATCAGTGCATGATCAGTCACGTGATCAGTGCATGATAGCTACGTGATCAGTGCATGATCAGCCACGTGATCAGTGCATGATAGCCACTTGATCAGTGCATGATCAGTCACGTGATCAGTGCATGATCAGTCACGTGATCAGTGCATGATCAGCCACGTGATCAGTGCATGATCAGTCACGTGACCAGTATATGGTAGTTACGTGATCATTCCATGATCAGCCACGTGATCAGTGCATGATAGCCACGTGATCAGTGCATGATCAGTTACGTGATCAGTGCATGATCAGCCACGTGATCAGTGCATGAGTGCCACGTGATCAGTGCATGATCAGTCACGTGACAGTGCATGATCAGCCACGTGATCAGTGCATGATCAGCCACGTGATCAGTGCATGATAGCCACGTGATCAGTGCATGATCAGTTACGTGATCAGTGCATGATCAGCCACGTGATCAGTGCATGATCAGACACGTGATCAGTGCATGATCAGCCACGTGATCAGTGCATGATAGCCACGTGATCAGTGCATGATCAGTCACGTGATCAGTGCATGATCAGTCACGTGATCAGTGCATGATCAGCCACGTGATCAGTGCATGATAGCCACGTGATCAGTGCATGATCAGACACGTGATCAGTGCATGATCAGTCACGTGATCAGTGCATGATCAGCCACGTGATCAGTGCATGATCAATTACGTGATCAGTGCATGATCAGTCACGTGATCAGTGCATGGTAGCTACGTGATCATTGCATGATCAGCCACGTGATCAGTGCATGATAGCCACGTGATCAGTGCATGATCAGCCACGTGATCAGTGCATGATCAGCCACGTGATCAGTGCATGATCAGTCACGTGATCAGTGCATGATCATCCACGTGATCAGTGCATGATCAGTCCCGTGATCAGTGCATGATCAGCCACGTGATCAGTGCATGATAGCCACGTGATCAGTGCATGATCAGTCACGTGATCAGTGCATGATCAGTCACGTGATCAGTGCATGAAGTCACGTGATCAGTGCATGATCAGCCACGTGATCAGTGCATGATCAGTCACGTGATCAGTGCATGATCAGTCACGTGATCAGTACATCGTAGCTGTGTGATCAGTGCATGATCAGCCACGTGATCAGTGCATGATCAGTCACGTGATCAGTGCATGATCAGTCACGTGATCAGTGCATGATCAGCCACGTGATCAGTGCATGATAGCCACGTGATCAGTGCATGATAGCCACGTGATCAGTGCATGATCAGTCACGTGATCAGTGCATGATCAGGACGTGATCAGTGCATGATCAGCCACGTGATCAGTGCATGATAGCCACGTGATCAGTGCATGATCAGTCACGTGATCAGTGCATGATCAGTCACGTGACCAGTACATGGTAGCTACGTGATCATTGCATGATCAGCCACGTGAGTAGTGCATGATAGCCACGTGATCAGTGCATGATCAGGCACGTGATCAGTGCATGATCAGTCATGTAATCTGTGCATGATCAGGCACGTGATCAGTGTATGACCAGCCACGTGATCAGTGCATGATAGCCACGTGATCAGTGCATGATCAGTCACGTGATCAGTGGATGATCAGCCACGTGATCAGTGCATGATCAGCCACATGATCAGTGCATGATCAATTACCTGATCAGTGCATGATCAGTCACGTGACCAGTATATGGTAGCTACGTGATCATTGCATGATCAGCCACGTGATCAGTGCACGATAGCCACGTGATCAGTGCATGATCAGTCACGTGATCAGTGCATGATCAGTCACGTTAACAGTGCATGATCAGTCACGTGATCAGTGCATGATCAATTACGTGATCAGTGCATGATCAGTCACGTGACCAGCATATGGTAGCTACGTGATCATTGCATGAACATCCGCGTGAGCAGTGCATGATAGCCACGTGATCAGTGCATGATCTGTCGCATGATCAGTGTATGATCATCCGGTGATCAGTGCATGGGCAGTCACGTGATCAGTGCATGATATAGACGTGATCAGTGCATGATCAGTCACGTGATCAGTGCATGATCAACCACGTGATCAGTGCATGATAGCCAGGTAATGAGTGCATGATAGCCAGATGATCAGTGAATTATCAGTCACGTGATCAGTGTATGATCAGCCAAGTAATAAGTGCATGATAGCCAAATGATCATTGAAGGATCCATCACGTGATCAGTGCATGGTCAGTCACGTGATCATTGCATGATCAGCCACGTGATCAGTGCATGATCAATTACGTGATCAGTGCATGATCAGTCACGTGATCACTGCATGATCAGTCACGTGATCAGTGCATGATCAGTCACGTGATCAGTGCATGATCAGCCACGTGATCAGTGCATGATCAATTACGTGATCAGTGCATGATCAGTCACGTGATCAGTACATGATCAGTCACGTGATCAGTGCATGATCAGTCACGTGATCAGTGCATGATCAGCCACGTGATCAGTGCATGATCAGCCAAATGATAAGTGCATGATCAGTTACGTGATCAGTGCATGATCAGCCACATGATCAGTTCATGATCAGTCACGTGATCAGTGCATGATCAGTCACGTGATCAGTGCGTGATCATTTACGTGATCAGTGCATGATCAGTCACATGATCAGTGCATGATCAGCCACCTCATCAGTGCATGATAGCCACTTGAGCAGTGCATACAATTACGTGATCAGTGCATGCTCAGCCACGTGATCAGTGCATGAGAGCCACGTGATCAGTGCATGATCTTTCACGTGTTAGGTGTGTGATCAGTGACGTGAACAGTGCATGCTCAGTCACGTGATCAGAGCATGCTGAGCTGCGTGATTACTGTCTGCTCATCTGCTTGACAATTGCCAGCTGAGCTGCACAATTCCTGCCTCTCATCTGCTTGACAATTGCCACCTGTGCTGCATTATTCCTGCCTGCTCATGTACTTGATTATTGCCAGCTGAGGAGCATGATTTCTCAAAGCTGAGTTCCATGATTATAGCCTGCTGACTGCTTCCTGCCTACTCAGCTCTTTGTTCATTGCCTCCAGATGCACATGATCAGTGTATGATACCAAACATGATCAGCGCATGATCAGTCACATGGTCAGCGCCATTAAGTCACGTGATCACTACATGATAGTCATGTGATCAGTCCATGCTCTGTCACGGTATCAGTGCATGATCAGCCACGTGAACAGTGCATGATCTGTCACATGATTAGTGTATGATCATCCACATGATCAGGGCATGGGCAGTCATGTGATCAGTGCATGATTAGACGTGATCAGTGCATTTTCAGTCTCATGGTCAGTGCATGATAGCCACGTGATCAGTGCATGATCAGTCACCTGATGGGTGTATGATCATTCACGTGACCAGTACATGGTAGCTATAAGATCAGTGTATGACCAGCCATGTGATAAGTGCATGATAGCCACGTGATCAGTGCATGATCAGCCACGTGATCAGTGCACGATCAGTCCCGTGATCAGTGTATGATCAGCCAAGTGATCAGTGCAAGATAGCCACGTGATCAGTGCATGATCAGTCACGTGATCAGTGCATGATCAGTCATGTGATCGGTGCATGATCAGCCACGTGATCAGTGCATGATGAGGCACGTGATCAGTATGACCAGCCAAGTGATCAGTGCAAGATAGCTACGTGATCAGTGCATGATCAGTCACATGATCAGTGCATGATCAGTCACGTGATAGGTGTGTGATCAGCCATGTGAACAGTGCATGCTCAGTCACGTGATCAGGGCCTGCTGAGCTGCGTGATTACTGTCTGCTCATCTGCTTGACAATTTTCAGCTGAGCTGCACGATTCCTGCCTGTCATCTCCTTGACAATTGCCACCTGTGCTGCAGAATTCCTGCCTGCTTATCTACTTGATTATTGCCAGCTGAGCAGCATGATTTCTTAGAGCTGAGTTCCATGATTATAGCCTGCTGACTGATTCCTGCTTACTCAGCTCTATGTTCATTGCCTCCAGAGGCACAAAATCAGTGTGTGACACCAAACATGATCAGCAGATGATCAGTCACATGATCAATGCATGAAAAGCCAGGTGATCAGTGCATGATCAATTATGTGATCAGTGCATGATCAGTCATGTGACCAGTACATGGTAGCTGTGATCATTGCATGATCAGCCACGTGATCAGTGCATGATCAGTCACGTGATCAGTGCATGATCAGTCACGTGATCAGTGTGTGATCAGCCACGTGATCAGTGCATGATAGCCACGTGATCAGTGCAGGATAGCCACGTGATCACTTCATGATTATTCACGTGATCTGTACATGACCAGGCAGGTGATCAGTGTATGATCAGCCACGTGATCAGTGCATGATAGCCACGTGATCAGTGCATGATCAGTCACCTGATGAGTGTATGATCAGTCACCTGACCAGTACATGGTAGCTACGTGATCATTGCATGATCAGCCACGTGAGGAGTTCATGATAGCCACGTGATCAGTGCATGATCAGGCACGTGATCAGTGCATGATCAGTCACGTAATCTGTGCATGACCAGGCACGTGATCAGTGCATGACCAGCCACGTGATCAGTGCATGATAGCCACGTGATCAGTGCATGATCAGTCACGTGATCAGTGGATGATCAGCCACGTGATCAGCGCATGATCAGCCACATGATCAGTGCATGATCAATTACCTGATCAGTGCATGATCAGTCACGTGACCAGTATATGGTAGCTAGGTGATCATTGCATGATCAGCCACGTGATCAGTGCATGATAGCCACGAGATCAGTGCATGATCAGTCACGTGATCAGTGCATGATCACTCATATTAACAGTGCATGATAAGTCACCTGATCAGTGCATGATCAATTACGTGATCAGTGCATGATCACTCACGTGACCAGCATATGGTAGCTACGTGATCTATGCATGAACAGCCACGTGAGCAGTGCATGATAGCCACGTGATCAGTGCATGATCAGTCGCATGATCAGTGTATGATCATCCACGTGATCAGTGCATGATCAGTCATGTGATCAGTGCATGATATAGACGTGATCAGTGCATGATCAGTCACGTGATCAGTGCATGATCAGCCACGTGATCAGTGCATGATAGCCACGTGATCAGTGCATGATAGCCAGTGATCAGTGCATGATCAGTCACGTGATCAGTGCATGATCAGCCACGTGATCAGTGCATGATAGCCACGTGATCAGTGCATGATCAGTCACGTGATCAGTGCATGATCAGTCACGTGATCAGTGCATGATCAGCCACGTGATCAGTGCATGATCAGTTACGTGATCAGTGCATGATCAGCCACGTGATCAGTGCATGATCAGCCACGTGATCAGTGCATGATCAGTTACGTGATCAGTGCATGATCAGCCACGTGATCAGTGCATGATAGCCACGTGATCAGTGCATGATCAGTCACGTGATCAGTGCATGATCAGTCACGTGATCAGTGCATGATCACGTGATCAGTGCATGATCAGCCACGTGATCAGTGCATGATAGCCACGTGATCAGTGCATGATCAGTCACGTGATCAGTGCATGATCAGTCACGTGATCAGTGCATGATCAGCCACGTGATCAGTGCATGATCAGCCACGTGATCAGTGCATGATCAGTCACGTGATCAGTGCATGATCAGCCACGTGATCAGTGCATGATCAGTCACGTGATCAGTACATGATCAGTCACGTGAACAGTGCATGATCATTTACGTGATCAGTGCATGATCAGTCACGTGACCAGTATATGGTAGCTACGTGATCATTCCATGACGAGCCACGTGAGCAGTGCATGATAGCCACGTGATGTGTGCATGAGTTACGTGAGCAGAGTATGATCAGCCACGTGATCAGTGCATGAGTGCCACGTGATCAGTGCATGATATGTCACGTGACAGTGTGTGATCAGCCACGTGAACAGTGCATGTTCAGCCACGTGATCAGTGCATGATAGCCACGTGATCAGTGCATGATCAGTTACGTGAGCAGTGTATGATCAGCCACGTGATCAGTGAATGATCAGACACGTGAACAGTGTATGATCAGCCACGTGATCAGTGCATGATATCCAAGAGATCAGTGCATGATCAATCACGTGATCAGTGTATGATCAGCCACGTGAACAGTGCATGCTCAGTCACGTGATCAGGGCCTGCTGAGCTGCGTGATTACTGTCTGCTCATCTGCTTGACAATTGCCAGCTGAGCTGCACGATTCCTGCCTGTCATCTGCTTGACAATTGCCAGCTGTGCTGGGTAATTCCTGCCTGCTCAGCTGCTTGATTATTGCCAGCTGAGCAGCATGAATCCTCACACCTGAGTTCCATGATTATTGCCTGCTGACTGTTTGATTTGTGCCTACTCAGCTCTTTGTTTATTGCCTCCAGAGGCACATGATCAGTGTATGATAGCAAACATGATCAGCGCATGATCAGTCACATGATCAGCGCCATTAAGTCACGTGATCACTACATGATAGTCATGTGATCAGTCCATGCTCAGTCACGGTATCAGTGCATGATCAGCCACGTGATCAGTGCATGATCTGTCACAAGATTAGTGTATGATCATCCACGTGATCAGTGCATGGGCAGTCATGTGATCAGTGCATGATATAGACGTGATCAGTGCATGATCAGTCTCGTGATCAGTGCATGATAGCCACGTGATCAGTGCATGATCAGTCACCTGATGGGTGTATGATCATTCACGTGACCTGTACATGGTAGCTACATGATCATTGCATGATCAGCCACGTGAGTAGTGCATGATAGCCACGTGATCAGTGCATGATCAGTCACGTGATCAGTGCATGATCAGTCATGTGACCAGTACATGGTAGCTGCGTGATCATGCATGATCAGCCACGTGAGCAGTGCATGATAGCCACGTGATCAGTGCATGATCAGACACGTGATCAGTGCATGATCAGTCACGTGATCAGTGCATGATCAGCCACGTGATCAGTGCATGATCAGGCACGTGATCAGTGTATGTCAGCCACGTGATCAGTGCATGATAGCCACGTGATCAGTGCATGATCAGTCACGTGATCAGTGCATGATCAGTTACGTGATCAGTGCATGATCAGTCACGTGATCAGTGCATGATAGCCACGTGATCAGTGCATGATCAGCCACGTGATCAGTGCATGATCAGCCACGTGATCAGTGCATGATAGCCACGTGATCAGTGCATGATCAGTTACGTGATCAGTGTATGATCAGCCACGTGATCAGTGCATGATATCCACGTATCAGTGCATGATCATCACGTGATCAGTGTATGATCAGCCACGTGAACAGTGCATGCTCAGTCACGTGATCAGGGCCTGCTGAGCTGCGTGATTACTGTCTGCTCATCTGCTTGACAATTGCCAGCGGAGCTGCATGATTCCTGCCTGTCATCTGCTTGACAATTGCCAGCTGTGCTGGGTAATTCCTGCCTGCTCAGCTGCTTGATTATTGCCAGCTGAGCAGCATGATTCCTCACAGCTGAGTTCCATGATTATTGCCTGCTGACTGTTTGATTCGTGCCTACTCAGCTCTTTGTTTATTGCCTCCAGAGGCACATGATCAGTGTATGATAGCAAACATGATCAGCGCATGATCAGTCACATGATCAGCGCCATTAAGTCACGTGATCACTACATGATGGTCATGTGATCAGTCCATGCTCAGTCACGGTATCAGTGCATGATCAGCCACGTGATCAGTGCATGATCTGTCACAAGATTAGTGTATGATCATCCACGTGATCAGTGCATGGGCAGTCATGTGATCAGTGCATGATATAGACGTGATCAGTGCATGATCAGTCACGTGATCAGTGCATGATAGCCACGTGATCAGTGCATGATCAGTCACCTGATGGGTGTATGATCATTCACGTGACCAGTACATGGTAGCTACGTGATCATTGCATGATCAGCCACGTGATCAGTGCATGATAGCCACGTGATCAGTGCATGATCAGTCACGTGATCAGTGCATGATCAGCCACGTGATCAGTGCATGATCAATTACGTGATCAGTGCATGATCAGTCACGTGACCAGTGCATGATAGCTGCGTGATCAGTGCATGATCAGCCACGTGATCAGTGCATGATAGCCACGTGATCAGTGCATGATCAGTCACGTGATCAGTGCATGATCAGTCACGTGATCAGTGCATGATCAGCCACGTGATCAGTGCATGATAGCCACGTGATCAGTGCATGATCAGTCACGTGATCAGTGCATGATCAGTCACGTGATCAGTGCATGATCAGCCACGTGATCAGTGCATGATCAGTTACGTGATCAGTGCATGATCAGTCACGTGATCAGTGCATGGTAGCTACGTGATCAGTGCATGATCAGCCACGTGATCAGTGCATGATAGCCACGTGATCAGTGCATGATCAGTCACGTGATCAGTGTGTGATCAGCCACGTGATCAGTGCATGATATCCACGTGATCAGTGCATGATAGCCACGTGATCAGTGCATGATAGCCACGTGATCAGTGCATGATCAGTCACGTGATCAGTGTGTGATCAGCCACGTGATCAGTGCATGATGAGTCACGTGATCAGTGCATGATCAATTACGTGATCAGTGCATGATCAGTCACGTGACCAGTACATGGTTTCTACGTGATCATTGCATGATCAGCCACGTGAGCAGTGCATGATAGCCACGTGATCAGTGCATGATCAGTCACGTGATCAGTGCATGATCAGTCACGTGATCAGTGCATGATCATTTACGTGATCAGTGCATGATCAGTCACGTGACCAGTATATGGTAGCTACGTGATCATTGCATGATCAGCCACGTGATCAGTGCATGATAGCCACGTGATGTCTGCATGATGAGTTACGTGAGCAGAGTATGATCAGCCACGTGATCAGTGCATGAGTGCCACGTGATCAGTGCATGATCAGTCACGTGACAGGTGTGTGATCAGCCACGTGATCAGTGCATGATCAGCCACGTGATCAGTGCATGATCAGTCACGTGATCAGTGCATGATAGCTACGTGATCAGTGCATGATCAGCCACGTGATCAGTGCATGATAGCCACGTGATCAGTGCATGATCAGTCACATGATCAGTGCATGATCATCCACGTGATCAGTGCATGATCAGTCATGTGATCAGTGCATGATATAGACGTGATCAGTGCATGATCAGCCACGTGATCAGTGCATGATAGCCACGTGATCAGTGCATGATAGCCAGTGATCAGTGCATGATCAGTCACGTGATCAGTGCATGATCAGCCACGTGATCAGTGCATGATAGCCACGTGATCAGTGCATGATCATCACGTGATCAGTGCATGATCAGTCACGTGATCAGTGCATGATCAGCCACGTGATCAGTGCATGATCAGCCACGTGATCAGTGCATGATCAGTCACGTGATCAGTGCATGATCAGTCACGTGATCAGTGCATGATCAGTCACGTGATCAGTGCATGATCAGCCACGTGATCAGTGCATGATAGCCACGTGATCAGTGCATGATCAGTCACGTGATCAGTGCATGATCAGTCACGTGATCAGTGCATGATCAGCCACGTGATCAGTGCATGATCAGCCACGTGATCAGTGCATGATCAGCCACGTGATCAGTGCATGATCAGTCACGTGATCAGTGCATGATCAGTCACGTGATCAGTGCATGATCAGTCACGTGATCAGTGCATGATCAGCCACGTGATCAGTGCATGATCAGTCACGTGATCAGTGCATGATCAGCCACGTGATCAGTGCATGATAGCCACGTGATCAGTGCATGACAGCCACGTGATCAGTGCATGATCAATACGTGATCAGTGCATGATAGCCACGTGATCAGTGCATGATCAGTCACGTGATCAGTGTATGATCAGCCACGTGAACAGTGCATGCTCAGTCACGTGATCAGGGCATGCTGAGCTGCGTGATTACTGTCTGCTCATCTGCTTGACAATTGCCAGCTGAGCTGCACGATTCCTGCCTGTCATCTGCTTGACAATTGCCAGCTGTGCTGCATAATTCCTGCCTGCTCATGTGCTTGATTATTGCCAGCTGAGCAGCATGATTTCTCACAGCTGAGTTCCATGATTATTGCCTGCTGACTGATTCCTGCCTACTCAGCTCTTTGTTCATTGCCTCCAGAGGCACATGATCAGTGTATGACACCAAACATGATCAGCACATGATCAGTCACATGATCAATGCATGATAAGCCACGTGATCAGTGCATGATCAATCACGTGATCAGTGCATGATCAGTCATGTGACCAGTACATGGTAGCTGCGTGATCAGTGCATGATCAGCCACGTGATCAGTGCATGATAGCCACGTGATCAGTGCATGATCAGTCACGTGATCAGTGCATGATCAGCCACGTGATCAGTGCATGATCAGTTACGTGATCAGTGCATGATCAGTCACGTGATCAGTGCATGGTAGCTACGTGATCATTGCATGATCAGCCACGTGATCAGTGCATGATCAGCCACGTGATCAGTGCATGATCAGTCACGTGATCAGTGCATGATCAGCCACGTGATCAGTGCATGATCAGCCACGTGATCAGTGCATGATCAGCCACGTGATCAGTGCATGATAGCCACGTGATCAGTGCATGATCAGTCACGTGATCAGTGCATGATCAGCCACGTGATCAGTGCATGATCAGTCACGTGATCAGTGCATGATCAGTCACGTGATCAGTGCATGATCAGTCACGTGATCAGTGCATGATCAGCCACGTGATCAGTGCATGATCAATTACGTGATCAGTGCATGATCAGTCACGTGATCAGTGCATGGTAGCTGCGTGATCAGTGCATGATCAGCCACGTGATCAGTGCATGATAGCCACGTGATCAGTGCATGATCAGTCACGTGATCAGTGCATGATCAGCCACGTGATCAGTGCATGATCAGTTACGTGATCAGTGCATGATCAGTTACGTGATCAGTGCATGATCAGCCACGTGATCAGTGCATGATCAGTCACGTGATCAGTGCATGATCAGCCACGTGATCAGTGCATGATCAGCCACGTGATCAGTGCATGATCAATTACGTGATCAGTGCATGATCAGTCACGTGATCAGTACATGATAGCTACGTGATCAGTGCATGATCAGCCACGTGATCAGTGCATGATAGCCACGTGATCAGTGCATGATATCCACGTGATCAGTGCATGATCAGTCACGTGATAGTGCATGATCAGCCACGTGATCAGTGCATGATAGCCACGTGATCAGTGCATGATCAGTCACGTGATCAGTGCATGATCAGCCACGTGATCAGTGCATGATCAGTCACGTGAACAGTGTATGATCAGCCACGTGATCAGTGCATGATATCCAAGTGATCAGTGCATGATCAATCACGTGATAAGTGTATGATCAGCCACGTGTAAAGTGCATGCTCAGTCACGTGATCAGGGCCTGCTGAGCTGCGTGATTACTGTCTGCTCGTCTGCTTGACAATTGCCAGCTGAGCTGCACGATTCCTGCCTGTCATCTGCTTGACAATTGCCAGCTGTGCTGCGTAATTCCTGCCTGCTCAGCTGCTTGATTATTGCCAGCTGAGCAGCATGATTCCTCACACCTGAGTTCCATGATTATTGCCTGCTGACTGTTTGATTCGTGCCTACTCAGCTCTTTGTTTATTGCCTCCAGAGGCACATGATCAGTGTATGATAGCAAACATGATCAGCGCATGATCAGTCACATGATCAGCGCCATTAAGTCACGTGATCACTACATGATAGTCATGTGATCAGTCCATGCTCAGTCACGGTATCAGTGCATGATCAGCCACGTGATCAGTCCATGATCTGTCACATGATTAGTGTATGATCATCCACGTGATCAGTGCATGGGCAGTCATGTGATCAGTGCATGATTAGACGTGATCAGTGCATGATCAGTCTCGTGATCAGTGCATGATAGCCACGTGATCAGTGCATGATCAGTCACCTGATGGGTGTATGATCATTCACGTGACCAGTACATGGTAGCTACATGATCAGTGCATGATCAGCCACGTGATAGTGCATGATAGCCACGTGATCAGTGCATGATCAGCCACGTGATCAGTGCATGATCAGCCACGTGATCAGTGCATGATCAATTACGTGATCAGTGCATGATCAGTCACGTGACCAGTGCATGATAGCTACGTGATCAGTGCATGATCAGCCACGTGATCAGTGCATGATAGCCACGTGATCAGTGCATGATCAGTCACGTGATCAGTGCATGATCAGTCACGTGATCAGTGCATGATCAGCCACGTGATCAGTGCATGATCAGTCACGTGATCAGTATATGGTAGTTACGTGATCAGTGCATGATCAGCCACGTGATCAGTGCATGATAGCCACGTGATCAGTGCATGATCAGTTACGTGATCAGTGCATGATCAGCCACGTGATCAGTGCATGAGTGCCACGTGATCAGTGCATGATCAGTCACGTGATCAGTGCATGATCAGCCACGTGATCAGTGCATGATCAGCCACGTGATCAGTGCATGATAGCCACGTGATCAGTGCATGATCAGTTACGTGATCAGTGCATGATCAGCCACGTGATCAGTGCATGATCAGACACGTGATCAGTCATGATCAGCCACGTGATCAGTGCATGATAGCCACGTGATCAGTGCATGATCAGTCTCATGAACAGTGCATGATTAGTCACGTGATCAGTGTATGATCAGCCACGTGATCAGTGCATGATAGCCACGTGATCAGTGCATGATGAGACTCGTGAAGAGTGCATGATCAGTCACGTGATCAGTGTATGATCAGCCACTTGATCAGTGCATGATCAATTACGTGATCAGTGCATGATCGGTCATGTGACCAGTACATAGTAGCTATGTGAACATTGTATGATCAGCCAGGTAAGCAGTGCATGATAGACACGTGATCAGTGCATGATCAATCACGTGATCAGTACATGATCAGTCACGTGATCAGTGCATGATCAATTACGTTACCATTGCATGATCAGTTACGTGACCAGTACATGTAAGCTACATGATCATTGCAGGATCAGCCACGTGAGCACTGCATGATAGACACGTGATCAGTGCAGATCAGCTACGTGAGCAGTTTATGATCAGCCACGTGATCAGTGCATGATCAGACACGTGAACAGTGTATGATCAGCCACGTGATCAGTGCATGATACCTACGTGATCAGTTCATGATTAGTCACATGATCTGTGCCTGACAGGCACGTAATCAGTGCATGATATTCACATGATCAGTGAATTATAGCCACGTGATAAGTTCATGATGAGTCACGTGATCTGTGCATGACCAGGAACTTGAACAGTGTATGATCAGCCACGTGATCAGTGCATTATTGCCACGTGATATGTTCATGATTAGTCACGTGATCTGTGCATGACCAGGCACGTGAAAAGTGTATGATCAGCCACGTAATCAGGGCATTATAGCCACGTGATCAGTGCATGACCAGCCACATGATCAGTGCATGATCAGTCACGTGACCAGCACATGGTAGCTGCGTGATCATTTCATGATCAGCCACGTTAGCAGTGCATGATAGCCACGTGATCAGTGCATGATCTGTCACATGATTAGTGTATGATCATCCACGTGATCAGTGCATGGGCAGTCATGTGATCAGTGCATAATATAGACGTGATCAGTGCATGATCAGTCTCGTGATCAGTGCATGATAGCCACGTGATCAGTGCATGATCAGTCACCTGATGGGTGTATGATCATTCACGTGACCTGTACATGGTAGCTACATGATCATTGCATGATCAGCCACGTGAGTAGTGCATCATAGCCACGTGATCACTGCATGATCAGTCACGTGATCAGTGCATGATCAGTCATGTGACCAGTACATGGTAGCTGCGGGATCATCGCATGATCAGCCACGTGAGCAGTGCATGATAGCCACGTGATCAGTGCATGATCAGACACGAGATCAGTGCGTGATCAGTCACGTGATCAGTGCATGATCAGCCACGTGATCAGTGCATGACCAGGCACGTGATCATTGCATGATCAGCCACGTGATCAGTGCATGATCAGTCAAGTGATCAGTACATGATCAGTCACGTGAACAGTGTGTGATCATTTACGTGATCTGTGTATGACCAGCCAAGTGATCAGTGCATGATAGCCACGTGATCAGTGCATGATCAGTCACGTGATCAGTGCATGATCAGTCACGTGATCAGTGTATGATCAGCCAAATGATAAGTGCATGATCAGCCAAATGATAAGTGCATGATCAATCAGGTGATCAGTGCATGATCAGCCACGTAATCAGTGCATGATATTCACATGATCAGTGAATTATAGCCAAGTGATAAGTTCATGATGAGTCACGTGATCTGTGCATGACCAGGAACTTGAAAAGTGTATGATCAGCCACGTGATCAGTGCATTATTGCCACGTGATATGTTCATGATTAGTCACGTGATCTGTGCATGACCAGGCACGTGAAAAGTGTATGATCAGCCACGTAATCATGGCATTATAGTCACGTGATCAGTGCATGACCAGCCACATGATCAGTGCATGATCAGTCACGTGACCAGCACATGGTAGCTGCGTGATCATTTCATGATCAGCCACGTTAGCAGTGCATGATAGCCACGTGATCAGTGCATGATCTGTCACATGATTAGTGTATGATCATCCACGTGATCAGTGCATGGGCAGTCATGTGATCAGTGCATGATATAGACGTGATCAGTGCATGATCAGTCTCGTGATCAGTGCATGATAGCCACGTGATCAGTGCATGATCAGTCACCTGATGGGTGTATGATCATTCACGTGACCTGTACATGGTAGCTACATGATCATTGCATGATCAGCCACGTGAGTAGTGCATCATAGCCACGTGATCACTGCATGATCAGTCACGTGATCAGTGCATGATCAGTCATGTGACCAGTACATGGTAGCTGCGGGATCATCGCATGATCAGCCACGTGAGCAGTGCATGATAGCCACGTGATCAGTGCATGATCAGACACGAGATCATTGCGTGATCAGTCACGTGATCAGTGCATGATCAGCCACGTGATCAGTGCATGACCAGGCACGTGATCATTGCATGATCAGCCACGTGATCAGTGCATGATCAATTACGTGATCAGTGCATGATCAGTCACGTGATCAGTGCATGATCAGCCAAATGATAAGTGCATGATCAATTACGTGATCAGTGCATGATCAGCCACGTGATCAGTGCATGATCAGCCACGTGATCAGTGCATGATCAGTCAAGTGATCAGTGCATGATCAGTCACGTGAACAGTGCGTGATCATTTACGTGATCTGTGTATGACCAGCCAAGTGATCAGTGCATGATCAGCCAAATGATAAGTGCATGATCAGCCAAATGATAAGTGCATGATCAATCAGGTGATCAGTGCATGATCAGCCACGTGATCAGTGCATGATCAGTCACGTGATCAGTACATGATCAGTCACGTGAACAGTGCGTGATCATTTACATGATCTGTGCATGATCAGTCACGTGACCAGTATATGGTAGCTACGTGATCATTCCATGACGAGCCACGTGAGAAGTGCATGATAGAAACGTGATGTGTGCATGATGAGTTACGTGAGCAGAGTATGATTAGCCACGTGATCAGTGCATGAGTGCCACGTGATCAGTGCATGATATGTCACGTGACAGGTGTGTGATCAGCCACGTGATCAGTGCATGATCAGCCAGGTGATCATTTCATGATAGCTATGTGATCAGTTCATGATTTGTCACGTGATCTGTGCATGACCAGGCAGGTGATCAGTGTATGATCAGCCACGTGAACAGTGCGTGATAGCAACGTGATCAGTGCATGATCCGTCACCTGATGGGTGTATGATCAGTCACCTGACCGGTACATGGTAGCTACATGATCATTGCATGATCAGCCACGTGAGTAGTGCATGATAGCCATGTGATCAGTGTATGATCAGTCACGTGTTCAGTGCATGATCAGTCATGTAATCTGTGCATGACCAGGCACGTGATCAGTGTATGACCAGCCAAGTGATCAGTGCATGATAGCCACGTGATCAGTGCATGATCAGTCACGTGATCAGTGGATGATCAGCCACGTGATCAGTGCATGATCAGCCACATGATCAGTGCATGATCAATTATGTGATCAGTGCATGATCAGGTACGTGACCAGTATATGGTAGCTAGGTGATCATTGCATGATCAGCCACATGAGCCGTGCATGATAGCCACGAGCTCAGTGCATGATCAGTCACGTGTTCAGTGCATGATCAGTCATGTAATCTGTGCATGATCAGTCACGTGATCAGTGCATGATCACTCACGTTAACAGTGCATGATAAGTCACCTGATCAGTGCATGATCAATTACGGGATCAGTGCATGATCACTCACGTGACCAGTACATGGTAGCTACGTGATCATTGCATGAACAGTCGCGTGAGCAGTGCATGATAGCCACGTGATCAGTGCATGATCTGTCGCATGATCAGTGTATGATCATCCGGGTGATCAGTGCATGGGCAGTCATGTGATCAGTGCATGATATAGATGTGATCAGTGCATGATCAGTCTCGTGATCAGTGTATGATCAACCACGTGATCAGTGCACGATAGCCAGGTAATGAGTGCACGATAGCCAGATGATCAGTGCATTATCAGTCAGGTGATCAGTGTATGATCAGCCAAGTAATAAGTGCATGATAGCCAAATGAT
Source organism: Bos javanicus (assembly GCF_032452875.1). Lineage (NCBI taxonomy): Eukaryota > Metazoa > Chordata > Mammalia > Artiodactyla > Bovidae > Bos > Bos javanicus. Next base: position 700,613 of record NC_083895.1, on the reverse strand, counting down.
CAGTGAAGGATCCATCACGTGATCAGTGCATGGTCAGTCACGTGATCATTGCATGATCAACCACGTGATCAGTGCATGATCAATTACGTGATCAGTGCATGATCAGTCACGTGATCAGTACATGATCAGTCACGTGAACAGTGCATGAGCAGTCATGTGATCAGTGTATGACCAGCCAAGTGATCAGTGCATGATAGCCACGTGATCAGTGCATGATCAGTCACGTGATCAGTGCAAGATCAGTCACGTGATCAGTGTATGATCAGCCACGTGATCAGTGCATGATCAGCCAAATGATAAGTGCATGATCAATTACGTGATCAGTACATGGTCAGTCACGTGAACAGTGCATGAGCAGTCATGTGATCAGTGTATGACCAGCCAAGTGATCAGTGCATGATAGCCACGTGATCAGTGCATGATCAGTCACGTGATCAGTGCAAGATCAGTCACGTGATCAGTGTATGATCAGCCACGTGATCAGTGTATGATCAGCCAAGTAATAAGTGCATGATAGCCAACTGATCAGTGGATGATCAGTCACGTGATCAGTGCATGATCAGTCACGTGATCAGTGCATGATCAGCCACGTGATCAGTGCATGATCAATTACGTGATCAGTGCATGATCAGCCACGTGATCAGTGCATGATCAGCCACGTGATCAGTGCATGATCAGTCACGTGATCAGTACATGATCAGTCACGTGAACAGTGCATGATCATTTACGTGATCTGTGCATGATCAGTCACGTGACCAGTATATGGAGCTAAGTGATCATTGCATGACGAGCCACGTGAGCAGTGCATGATAGAAACGTGAAGTGTGCATGATGAGTTACGTGAGCAGAGTATGATCAGCCACGTGATCAGTGCATGAGTGCCACGTGATCAGTGCATGTTATCTCACGTGACAGGCGTGTGATCAGCCACGTGAACAGTGCATGTTCAGCCACGTGATCAGTGCATAATAGCCACGTGATGTGTGCATGATCAGTTACGTGAGCAGAGTATGATCAGCCACGTGATCAGTGCATGAGTGCCACGTGATCAGTGCATGTTATCTCACGTGACAGGTGTGTGATCAGCCACGTGAACAGTGCATGTTCAGCCACGTGATCAGTGCATGATAGCCACGTGATCAGTGCATGATCAGTTACGTGAGCAGTGTATGATCAGCCACGTGATCTGTGCATGGTCAGACACGTAAACAGTGTATGATCAGCCACGTGATCAGTGCATGATATCCAAGTATCAGTGCATGATCATCACCTGATCAGTGTATGATCAGCCACGTGAACAGTGCATGCTCAGTCACGTGATCAGGGCCTGCTGAGCTGCGTGATTACTGTCTGCTCATCTGCTTGACAATTGCCAGCTGAGCTGCATGATTCCTGCCTGTCATCTGCTTGACAATTGCCAGCTGTGCTGCGTAATTCCTGCCTGCTCAGCTGCTTGATTATTGCCAGCTGAGCAACATGATTCCTCACACCTGAGTTCCATGATTAGTGCCTGCTGACTGTTTGATTCGTGCCTACTCAGCTCTTTGTTTATTGCCTCCAGAGGCACATGATCAGTGTATGATAGCAAACATGATCAGCGCATGATCAGTCACATGATCAGCGCCATTAAGTCACGTGATCACTACATGATAGTCATGTGATCAGTCCATGCTCAGTCACGGTATCAGTGCATGATCAGCCACGTGATCAGTGCATGATCTGTCACAAGATTAGTGTATGATCATCCACGTGATCAGTGCACGGGCAGTCATGTGATCAGTGCATGATATAGACGTGAACAGTGCATGATCAGTCTCGTGATCAGTGCATGATAGGCACGTGATCAGTGAATGATCAGTCACCTGATGGGTGTATGATCATTCACGTGACCTGTACATGGTAGCTACATGATCATTGCATGATCAGCCACGTGAGTAGTGCATGATAGCCACGTGATCACTGCATGATCAGTCACGTGATCAGTGCATGATCAGTCATGTGACCAGTACATGGTAGCTGCGTGATCATCGCATGATCGGCCACGTGAGCAGTGCATAATAGCCACGTGATCAGTGCATGTTCAGACACGAGATCAGTGCATGATCAGTCACGTGATCAGTGCATGACCAGGCATGTGATCAGTATATGTCCAGCCAAGAGATCAGTGCATGATAGCCACGTGATCAGTGCATTATCAGTCACGTGATCAGTTCATGATCAGTTATGTGATCAGTGTATGATCAGCCACGTGATCAGTGCATGATCAGCCACATGATCAGTGCATGATCAATTACGTGATCAGTGCATGATCAGTCAAGTGACCAGTACATTGTAGCTACGTGATCATTGCCTGATAAGCCACGTGATCAGTGCATGATAGCCACGTGATCAGTGCATGATAGCCACGTGATCAGTGCATGATCAGTCATGTGATACGTGTGTGATCAGCCACGTGATCAGTGCATGATATCCACGTGATCAGTGCATGACAGCCACGTGATCAGTGCATGAGAGCCACGTGATCAGTGCATGATCAGTCACGTGATACATGTGTGATCAGCCACGTGATCAGTGCATGATGAGCCACGTGATCAGTGCAGGATCAATTATGTGATCAGTGCATGTTCAGTCACGTGACCAGTACATGGTTGCTACGTGATCGTTGCATGATCAGCCACGTGAGCAGAGAATGATAGCCACGTGATCAGTGCATGATCCGTCACCTGATGGGTGTATGATCAGTCACCTGACCGGTACATGGTAGCTACATGATCATTGCATGATCAGCCACGTGAGTAGTGCATGATAGCCACGTGATCACTGCATGATCAGTCACGTGACCAGTACATGGTTGCTACGTGATCGTTTCATGATCAGCCACGTGAGCAGAGCATGATAGCCACGTGATCAGTGCATGATCCGTCACCTGATGGGTGTATGATCAGTCACCTGACCGGTACATGGTAGCTACATGATCATTGCATGATCAGCCACGTGAGTAGTGCATGATAGCCACGTGATCAGTGTATGATCAGTCACGTGTTCAGTGCATGATCAGTCATGTAATCTGTGCATGACCAGGCACGTGAACAGTGTATGATCAGCCACGTGATCAGTGCATGATATCCAAGTGATCAGTGCATGATCAATCACGTGATCAGTGTATGATCAGCCACGTGAACAGTGCATGCTCAGTCACGTGATCAGGGCCTGCTGAGCTGAGAGATTACTGTCTGCTCATCTGCTTGACAATTGCCAGCTGAGCTGCACGATTCCTGCCTGTCATCTGCTTGACAATTGCCAGCTGTGCTGCATAATTCCTGCCTGCTCAGCTGCTTGATTATTGCCAGCTGAGCAGCATGATTCCTCACACCTGAGTTCCATGATTATTGCCTGCTGACTGTTTGATTCGTGCCTACTCAGCTCTTTGTTTATTGCCTCCAGAGGCACATGATCAGTGTATGATAGCAAACATGATCAGCGCATGATCAGTCACATGATCAGCGCCATTAAGTCACGTGATCACTACATGATAGTCATGTGATCAGTCCATGCTCAGTCACGGTATCAGTGCATGATCAGCCACGGTATCAGTGCATGATCAGCCAGGTGATCAGTTCATGATAGCTATGTGATCAGTTCATGATTTGTCACGTGATCTGTGCATGACACGGCAGGTGATCAGTGTATGATCAGCCACGTGATCAGTGCATGATCCGTCACCTGATGTGTGTATGGTCACCTGACCGGTACATGGTAGCTACATGATCATTGCATGATCAGCCACGTGAGTAGTGCATGATAGCCACGTGATCAGTGCATGATCAGTCACGTGTTCAGTGCATGATCAGTCATGTAATCTGTTCATGACTAGGCACGTGATCAGTGTATGACAAGCCAAGTGATCAGTGCATGAGAGCCCCGTGATCAGTGCATGATCAGTCACGTGATCAGTGCATAATCAGTCACGTGATCAGTGGATGATCAGCCACGTGATCAGTGCATGATCAGCCACATGATCAGTGCATGATCAATTACGTTATCTGTGCATGATCAGTCACGTGAGCAGTATATGGTAGCTAGGTGATCATTGCATGATCAGCCACATGAGCCATGCATGATAGCTACGAGATCAGTGCATGATCAGTCACGTGATCAGTGCATGATCACTCACGTGAACAGTGCATGATAAGTCAACTAATCAGTGCATGATCAATTACGTGATCAGTGCATGATCACTCACGTAACCAGTACATGGTAGCTACGTGATCATTGCATGAACAGCCGCGTGAGCAGTGCATGATAGCCACGTGATCAGTGCATGATCAGCCACGTGATCACTGACGGCACAGTCACGTGATCAGCGCCTCTCAGTCACGTGATCACCGTATGATAAACACGTGATCAGTGAACGACCAGCCACGTGATCACTGCATGCGCGGTCAGGTGGTCAGTTCCTGATCAGCCACCTGTTCAGTGCGGGCAAAGTCCCCTGATTAGCGCCTGTCAGTCACTGATCACTGCCTGATAAACACGTGATCAGTGCCCGAACAGCCACGTCGTCAGTGCATGCGCAGTCACGTGATCAGTGCATGATAGCCACGTGATCAGTGCGTGCACAGTCCCATGATCAGCGCCTGTCAGTCACTGATCATTGCCTGATAAACACGTGATCAGTGCATGATGAGCCATGTGATCAGTGCCTGATCAGCCACGTCATCAGTGCATGCCCAGTCACGTCATCAGTGCATGATAGCCACGTGATCAGTGCATGCTCAGTCACGTGATCTCTACTTGACCAGCCACCTGATCAGTGCCTGCAGAGTCACGTGATCAGGGCCTGCTGAGCTGCGTGATTCCTGCCGGCTCATCTGCATGACAATTGCAATCTGAGCTGCGTGATTCCTGTCGGCTCATCTGCTTGACAATTGCCAGCTGAGCTGCGTGATTCCTGCCTGGTCACGTGCTTGATTATTGCCAGTTGAGCAGCATGATTCGTCACTGCTGAGCTCCATGCTTATTGCCTGCTGATTGCGTGGTTCGTGTCTGCTCAGCTCTTTGAGTATTGCCTCCTGAGGTCCCTGTTCGGTTGCCACCTGCCGGGGACCAGCCCCAACTGATCCAGGGTATTCGAAGGAGAGATGGCCTAGGCGACTATTTATATGCTAATCAGAGATGTCAAGAATAATAGTATGAGGAGAGCTCAGTAGGAAAATTCGGTGGAGAAGAGACTGAGTAGCTTGGTTTACGCGGAAGACCAATCAAACTTCAAGACAAGAAGTTTGCACCACTTACGTAGGCCGCAGGCGCCCTCTCGAATAGCGAAAGGTGCCTCACCCTAGACACCTTCTCGAGTGGGTCTTAGCAGCCCAGGCGTAATTAGTAAGCGTGGTGGGTTCTGCGCTCCAGATGGAGACTCAGCTGGAAGTTAAAGGGAAGAATGACAAGGAACTTTATGAATTGGAGCTGTAAGTTAACTCTTTGACAGAGAGAGCGAGATGGTGGTGGGGGACAGCCCCCAGTGAAATCAGAGGTGAGGGCACAAAGCAATACAGTAGGCAGACTCTGGTGTTTTTGGGGGGGAGATGCTGTAGAATATCCGGGTGGACTCCTGAGGCTCGATCCCGCATTTGCGTATGCCGAGCCTCCTTCCTCATGACCTTTGTCCAGAGTGGAATGCCTCCCCGGCTCCCGGCACATGATCAGTGCATGCTCAGTCACGATATCAGTGCCTGCTCAGCCACGTGATCACTGACGGCACAGTCACGTGATCAGCGCCTCTCAGTCACGTGATCACCACATGATAAACACGTGATCAGTGAACGACCAGCCACGTGATCACTGCATGCGCAGTCAGGTGGTCAGTTCCTGATCAGCCACCTGATCAGTGCGTGCACAGTCCCCTGATCAGCGCCTGTCAGTCACTGATCACTGCCTGATAAACACGTGATCAGTGCCCGAACAGCCACGTCATCAGTGTATGCGCAGTCACGTGATCAGTGCATGATAGCCACGTGATCAGTGCGTGCACAGTCCCTTGATCAGCGCCTGTCAGTCACTGATCATTGCCTGATAAACATGTGATCAGTGCATGATGAGGCATCTGATCAGTGCCTGATAAGCCACGTCATCAGTGCATGACAGCCACGTGATCAGTGCGTACACAGTCCCTTGATCAGTGCCTGTCAGTCACTGATCATTGCCTGATAAACACGTGATCAGTGCATGATGAGCCATGTGATCAGTGCCTGATCAGCCACGTCATCAGTGCATGCGCAGTCACGTCATCAGTGCATGATAGCCACGTGATCAGTGCATGCTCAGTCACATGATCTGGACTTGATCAGCCACGTGATCAGTGCCTGCAGAGTCACGTGATCAGGGCCTGCTGAGCTGCGTGATTCCTGCCGGCTCATCTGCATGACAATTGCCATCTGAGCTGCGTGATTCCTGTCGGCTCATCTGCTTGACAATTGCCAGCTGAGCTGCGTGATTCCTGCCTGGTCACGTGCTTGATTATTGCCAGTTGAGCAGCATGATTCGTCACTGCTGAGCTCCATGCTTATTGCCTGCTGATTGCGTGGTTCGTGTCTGCTCAGCTCTTTGAGTATCGCCTCCTGAGGTCCCTGTTCGGTCGCCACCTGCCGGGGACCAGCCCCAACTGATCCAGGGTATTCGAAGGAGAGATGGCCTAGGCGACTATTTATATGCTAATCAGAGATGTCAAGAATAATAGTATGAGGAGAGCTCAGTAGGAAAATTCGGTGGAGAAAAGAGACTGAGTAGCTTGGTTTACGCGGAAGAACAATCAAACTTCAAGACAAGAAGTTTGCACCACTTACGTAGGCCGCAGGCGCCCTCTCGAATAGCGAAAGGTGCCTCACCCTAGACACCTTCTCGAGTGGGTCTTAGCAGCCCAGGCATAATTAGTAAGCGTGGTGGGTTCCGCGCTCCAGATGGAGACTCAGCTGGAAGTTAAAGGGAAGAATGACAAGGAATTTTATGAATTGGAGCTGTAAGTTAACTCTTTGACAGAGAGAGCGAGATGGTGGTGGGGGACAGCCCCCAGTGAAATCAGAGGTGAGAGCACAAAGCAATACAGTAGGCAGACTCTGGTTTTTTTGAGGGGGGAGATGCTGTAGAATATCCGGGTGGATTCCTGAGGCTCGATCCCGCATTTGCGTATGCCGAGCCTCCTTCCTCATGACCTTTGTCCAGAGTGGAATGCCTCCCCGGCTCCCGGCACATGATCAGTGCATGCTCAGTCACGGTATCAGTGCCTGCTCAGCCACGTGATCACTGACGGCACAGTCACGTGATCAGCGCCTCTCAGTCACGTGATCACCGTATGATAAACACGTGATCAGTAAAAGACTAGCCACGTGATCACTGAATGCGCAGTCAGGTGGTCAGTTCCTGATCAGCCACCTGATCAGTGCGTGCACAGTCCCCTGATCAGCGCCTGTCAGTCACTGATCACTGCCTGATAAACACGTGATCAGTGCCCGAACAGCCACGTCATCAGTGCATGCGCAGTCACGTGATCAGTGCATGATAGCCACGTGATCAGTGCGTGCACAGTCCCTTGATCAGCGCCTGTCAGTCACTGATCATTGCCTGATAAACACGTGATCAGTGCATGATGAGCCATGTGATCAGTGCCTGATCAGCCGCGTCATCAGTGCATGCGCAGTCACGTCATCAGTGCATGATAGCCACGTGATCAGTGCATGCTCAGTCACGTGATCTGTACTTGATCAGCCACGTGATCAGTGCCTGCAGTGTCACGTGATCAGGGCCTGCTGAGCTCCGTGATTCCTGCCGGCTCATCTGCATGACAATTGCCATCTGAGCTGCGTGATTCCTGTCGGCTCATCTGCTTGACAATTGCCAGCTGAGCTGCGTGATTCCTGCCTGGTCACGTGCTTGATTATTGCCAGTTGAGCAGCATGATTCGTCACTGCTGAGCTCCATGCTTATTGCCTGCTGATTGCGTGGTTCGTGTCTGCTCAGCTCTTTGAGTATCGCCTCCTGAGGTCCCTGTTCGGTCGCCACCTGCCGCGGATCAGCCCAAACTGATCCAGGGTATTCGAAGGAGAGATGGCCTAGGCGACTATTTATATGCTAATCAGAGATGTCAAGAATAATAGTATGAGGAGAGCTCAGTAGGAAAATTCGGTGGAGAAAAGAGACTGAGTAGCTTGGTTTACGCGGAAGACCAATCAAACTTCAAGACAAGAAGTTTGCACCACTTACGTAGGCCGCAGGCGCCCTCTCGAATAGCAAAAGGTGCCTCACCCTAGACACCTTCTCGAGTGGGTCTTAGCAGCCCAGGCATAATTAGTAAGCGTGGTGGGTTCTGCGCTCCAGATGGAGACTCAGCTGGAAGTTAAAGGGAAGAATGACAAGGAACTTTATGAATTGGAGCTGTAAGTTAACTCTTTGACAGAGAGAGCGAGATGGTGGTGGGGGACAGCCCCCAGTGAAATCAGAGGTGAGAGCACAAAGCAATACAGTAGGCAGACTCTGGTTTTTTTGGGGGGGAGATGCTCGAGAATATCCGGGTGGACTCCTGAGGCTCGATCCCGCATTTGCGTATGCCGAGCCTCCTTCCTCATGACCTTTGTCCAGAGTGGAATGCCTCCCCGGCTCCCGGCACATGATCAGTGCATGCTCAGTCACGATATCAGTGCATGCTCAGCCACGTGATCACTGACGGTACAGTCACGTGATCAGCGCCTCTCAGTCACGTGATCACCATATGATAAACACGTGATCAGTGAACGACCAGCCACGTGATCACTGCATGCGCAGTCACGTGATCAATGCATGATAGCCACGTGATCAGTGCGTGCACAGTCCCATGATCAGCGCCTGTCAGTCACTGATCATTGCCTGATAAACACGTGATCAGTGCATGAGAGCCACGTGATCAGTGCATGATCAGTCACGTGATAGGTGTGTGATCAGCCACGTGAACAGTGCATGCTCAGTCACGTGATCAGGGCCTGCTGAGCTGCGTGATTTCTGTCTGCTCATCTGCTTGACAATTGCCAGCTGAGCTGCACAATTTCTGCCTGTCATCTCCTTGACAATTGCCACCTGTGCTGCGTAATTCCTGCCTTCTCATCTACTTGATTATTGCCAGCTGAGCAGCATGATTTCTTAGAGTTGAGTTCCATGATTATTTCCTGCTGACTGATTCCTGCTTACTCAGCTGTTTGTTCATTGCCTCCAGAGGCACATGATCAGTGTATCACACCAAACATGATCAGCACATGATCAGTCCCATGATCAATGCTTGATTAGCCAGGTGATCAGTGCATGATCAATTAAGTGATCACTGCATGATCAGTCATGTGACCACTACATGGTAGCTGTGTGATCATTGCATGATCAGCCACGTGAGCAGTGCATGATAGCCACGTGATCCGTTCATGATCAGCCACGTGATCAGTGCATGATCAGTCACGTGATCAGTGCATGATCAGCCACGTGATCAGTGCATGATAGCCACGTGATCATTGCATGATCAGTCATGTGAACAGTGCATGGTCAGTCACGTGATCAGTGTATGATCAGCCACGTGATCAGTGCGTGATCAATTACGTAATCAGTGCATGATCAGCCATGTGACCAGTACATGGTAGCTATGTGATCATTGTATTATCAGCCACGTGAGCAGTGCATGATAGCCACGTCATCAGTGCATGATCAGTCACGTGTTCATTGCATGATCAGCCACGTGAGCAGTGCATGATAGCCACGTGATCAGTGCATGATCAGTCACGTGATCAGGGCATGATCAGTCACGTAATCTGTGCATGATCAATTACGTTACCTTTGCATGATCAGTCACGTGACCAGTACATGTTAGCTACGTGATCATTGCAGGATCAGCCACGTGAGCACTGCATGATAGACACGTGATCATTGCATGATCAGCTACATGAGCAGTGTATGATCAGCCACGTGATCAGTGCATGATCAGACACGTGAACAGTGTATGATCAGCAACGTGATCTGTGCATGATGCCTACTTGATCAGTTCATGATTAGTCACGTGATCTGTGCATGACAGGAACATAATCAGTGTATGAAATCCACGTGATCAGTGAATTATAGCCACGTGATCAGTTCATGATTAGTCACGTGATCTGTGCATGACCTGGCACGTGAACAGTGTATGATCAGCCACGTGATCAGTGCATTATAGCCACGTGATAAGTACATGATCAGTCAAGTGATCAGTGGGTGAACAGTCACGTGATCAGTGCATGATTAGGCACGTGATCAGTTCAGGATCAATTACGTGATCAGTGCATGATCAGTCAGGTGACCAGTACATGGATGCTACATGATCATTTCATGATCAGCCACGTGAGCAGTGCATGATAGCCATGTGATCAGTGCATGATCAGTCACGTGATCAGTACATGATCAGTCACTTTAACAGTGCATGATCATTTACGTGATCTGTGCATGATGAATCACGTGACCTGTATATGGTAGCTACGTGATCATTGCATGACCAGCCACGTGAGCAGTGCATGATGGCCACGTGATATGTGCATGATCAGTTACGTGAGCAGAGTATGATCAGCCACGTGATCAGTGCATGAGTGCCACGTGATCAGTGCATGATATGTCACGTGACAGGTGTGTGATCAGCCACGTGAACAGTGCATGTTCAGCCACGTGATCAGTGCATGATAGCCACGTGATCAGTGCATGATCAATCACGTGATCAGTGTATGATCATCCACGTGAACAGTGCATGCTCAGTCACGTGATCAGGGCCTGCTGAGCTGCGTGATTACTGTCTGTTCATCTGCTTGACAATTGCAAACTGACCTGCAAGATTCCTGCCTGTCATCTGCTTCACAATTCCCAGCTGTGCTGCGTAATTCCTGCCTGCTCAGCTGCTTGATTATTGCCAGCTGAGCAGCATGATTCCTCACACCTGAGTTCAATGATTATTGCCTGCTGACTGTATGATTCGTGCCTACTCTGCTCTTTGTTTACTGCCTCCATAGGCACTTGATCAGTGTATGATAGCAAACATGATGAGGGCATTATCAGTCACAGGATCAGTGCATGATCCGTCACGTGATCAGTGCATGATCCGGCACGTGATCAGTGCATGATCAGTCACGTGATCAGTGCATGATCAGCCACATGATCAGTGAATGATCAATTACGTGATCATTGCATGATCAGCCACGTGATCAGTGCATGATTGCCAAGTGATCAGTGCATCATAGCCACGTGAACAGTGCATGATCAGTCACGTGATACGTGTGATCAGCCACGTGATCAGTGCAAGATATCCACGTGATCAATACAGGATAGCCACGTGATCAGTGCATGATAGGACGTGATCAGTGCATGATAGTCACCTGATCAGTGCATGATCAGTCACGTGATACGTGTGTGATCAGCCAGGTGATCAGTGCGTGGTGAGCCACGTGATCAGTGCAGGATCAATTACGTGATCAGTGCATGATCAGTCACATGACCAGTACATGGTAGCTACGTGATCATTGCATGATCAGCCACGTGATCAGTGCATGATAGCGACATGATCAGTGCATGATAGTCACCTGAACAGTGCATGATCAGTCACGTGATACGTGTGTGGTCAGCCACGTGATCAGTGCATGATATCAGTGCATGATAGCCCGTGATAAGTGCATGAGAGCCACGATATCACTGCATGATCAGTCACGTGATATGTGTGTGATCAGGCACGTGATCAGTGCATGATATCCACGTGATCAGTGCATGATAGCCAGGTGATCAGTGTATGAGAGCCTTGTGATCAGTGCATGATCAGTCACGTGACCAGTACATGGTAGCTACGTGATCATTGCATGATCAGCCACGTGATCAGTGCATGATCAATTACGTGATCAGTGCATGATCAGTCACGTGAACAGTGCATGATAAGTCACCTGATCAGTGGATGATCAATTACGTGATCAGGGCATGATCACTCACGTGACCAGTACATGTTAGCTTGGTGATCATTGCATGATCAGCCACGTCAGCAGTGCATGATAGCCACGTGATCAGTGCATGATCAGTTTCGGGAGCAGAGTATGATAAGCCACATGATCAGTGCATGATAGCCACGTGATCACTGCATGCGCAGTCAGGTGGTCAGTTCCTGATCAGCCACCTGATCAGTGCGTGCACAGTCCCCTGATCAGCACCTGTCAGTCACTGATCACTGCCTGATAAACACGTGATCAGTGCCCGGACAGCCACGTCATCAGTGCATGCGCAGTCCCGTGGTCAGTGCACGATAGCCACGTTATCAGTGCGTGCACAGTCCCATGATCAGCGACTGTCAGTCACTGATCATTGCCTGATAAACACGTGATCAGTGCATGATGAGCCCTGTGATCAGTGCCTGATCAGCCACGTCATCAGTGCATGCGCAGTCACGTCATCAGTGCATGATAGCCACGTGATCAGTGCATGGTCAGTCACGTGATCTGTACTTGATCAGCCACGTGATCAGTGCCTGCAGAGTCACGTGATCAGGGCCTGCTGAGCTCCGTGATTCCTGCCGGCTCATCTGCTTGACAATTGCCAGCTGAGCTGCGTGATTCCTGCCTGGTCACGTGCTTGATTATTGCCAGTTGAGCAGCATGATTCGTCACTGCTGAGCTCCATGCTTATTGCCTGCTGATTGCGTGGTTCGTGTCTGCTCAGCTCTTTGAGTATCGCCTCCTGAGGTCCCTGTTCGGCGCCACCTGCCGAGGATCAGCCCAAACTGATCCAGGGTATTCGAAGGAGAGATGGCCTAGGCGACTATTTATATGCTAATCAGAGATGTCAAGAATAATAGTATGAGGAGAGCTCAGTAGGAAAATTCGGTGGAGAAAAGAGACTGAGTAGCTTGGTTTACGCGGAAGACCAATCAAACTTCAAGACAAGAAGTTTGCACAAGAAGTTACGTAGGCTGCAGGCGCCCTCTCGAATAGCAAAAGGTGCCTCACACTAGACATCTTCTCGAGTGGGTCTTAGCAGCCCAGGCATAATTAGTAAGCGTGGTGGGTTCCGCGCTCCAGATGGAGACTCAGCTGGAAGTTAAAGGGAAGAATGACAAGGAACTTTATGAATTGGAGCTGTAAGTTAACTCTTTGACAGAGAGAGCGAGATGGTGGTGGGGGACAGCCCCCAGTGAAATCAGAGGTGAGAGCACAAAGCAATACAGTAGGCAGACTCTGGTTTTTTTGGGGGGGAGATGCTCGAGAATATCCGGGTGGACTCCTGAGGCTCGATCCCGCATTTGCGTATGCCGAGCCTCCTTCCTCATGACCTTTGTCCAGAGTGCAATGCCTCCCCGGCTCCCGGCACATGATCAGTGCATGCTCAGTCACGATATCAGTGCATGCTCAGCCACGTGAATACTGACGGCACAGTCACGTGATCAGCGCCTCTCAGTCACGTGATCATCATATGATAAACACGTGATCAGTGAACGACCAGCCACGTGATCACTGCATGCGCAGTCACGTGATCAATGCATGATAGCCACGTGATCAGTGCGTGCACAGTCCCATGATCAGCGCCTGTCAGTCACTGATCATTGCCTGATAAACACGTGATCAGTGCATGAGAGCCACGTGATCAGTGCATGATCAGTCACGTGATGGGTGTGTGATCAGCCACGTGAACAGTGCATGCTCAGTCACGTGATCAGGGCCTGCTGAGCTGCGTGATTTCTGTCTGCTCATCTGCTTGACAATTGCCAGCTGAGCTGCACAATTTCTGCCTGTCATCTCCTTGACAATTGCCACCTGTGCTGCGTAATTCCTGCCTTCTCATCTACTTGATTATTGCCAGCTGAGCAGCATGATTTCTCAGAGCTGAGTTCCATGATTATTTCCTGCTGACTGATTCCTGCTTACTCAGCTGTTTGTTCATTGCCTCCAGAGGCAAATGATCAGTGTATGACACCAAACATGATCAGCACATGATCAGTCACATGATCAATGCTTGATAAGCCAGGTGATCAGTGCATGATCATTTAAGTGATCACTGCATGATCAGTCATGTGACCACTACATGGTAGCTGTGTGATCATTGCATGATCAGCCACGTGAGCAGTGCATGATAGCCACGTGATCCGTTCATGATCAGCCACGTGATCAGTGCATGATCAGTCACGTGATCAGTGCATGATCAGGCACGTGATCAGTGCATGATCAATTTCGTGATCAGTGCATGATTAGTCATGTGACCAGTTCATGGTAGCTACGTGATCATTGCATGATCAGCCACGTGATCAATGCATGAGAGCCACGTGATCAGACCATGATAGCCACGTGATCAGTGCATGATCAGTCATGTGATATGTGTGTGATCAGCCACGTGATCAGTGCATGATATCCATATAATCAGTGCATGATAGCCACATGATCACTTCAAGATTAGTCACGTGAGCTGTGCATGACCAGGCACGATGAGTGCATGACATCCACGTGATCAGTACATTATAGCCACGTGATCAGTGCATGAGAGCCACGTGATCATTGCATGGTCAGTCATGTGATACATGTGTGATCAGCCACGTGATCAGTGCATGATGAGCCACGTGATCAGTGCAGAATCAATCACGTGATCATTGCATGATCAGTCACGTGACCTGTACATGGTTGCTATGTGATCATTTCATGATCAGCCACGTGAGCAGAGCATGATAGCCACGTGATCAGTGCATTATCAGTCATGTGATCAGTACATGATCAGTCACGTGAACAGTGCATGATCATTTACGTGATCTGTGCATGATCAGTCACCTGAACAGTATATGGTAGCTATGTGATCATTGCATGACGAGCCACGGAGCAGTGCATGATAGCCACGTGATGTGTGCATGATCAGTTACGTGAGCAGAGTATGATCAGCCACGTGAACAGTGCATGAGTTCCCCGTGATCACTGCATGATCAGTCACGTGACAGGTGTGTGATCAGCCACGTGAACAGTACATGTTCAGCCACGTGATCAGTGTATGATCAGCCACGTGATCAGTGCATGATATCCAAGTGATCAGTGCATGATTAATCACGTGATCAGTGTATGATCAGCCACGTGAACAGTGCATGCTCAGTCACCTGATCAGGGCCTGTTGAGCTGCGTGATTACTGTCTGCTCATCTGATTGACAATTGCCAGCTGAGCTGCACGATTCCTGCCTGTCATCTGCTTGACAATTGCCAGCAGTGCTGCGTAATTCCTGCCTGCTCAGCTGCTTGATTATTGCCAGCTGAGCAGCATGATTCCTCACAGCTGAGTTCCATGAGTATTGCCTGCTAACTGTTTGATTCGTGCCTACTCAGCTCTTTGTTTATTGCCTCCAGAGGCACGTGATCAGTGTATGATAGCAAACATGATCAGCGCATGATCAGTCACATGATCAGCGCCATAAGTCACTTGATCACTACATGATAGTCATATGATCAGTCCATGCTCAGTCAGGGTATCAGTGCATGATCAGCCACGTGATCAGTGCATGATAGCCACGTGTTCATTGCATGAGAGCCACGTGATCAGTGCATGATCAGCCAGGTGATCAGTGCATGATAGCTACGTTATCAGTGCATGATTAGTCAGGTGATCTGTGCATGACCAGGCAGGTGATCAGTGTATGATCAGCCACGTGAACAGTGCATGATAGCCACGTGATCAGTGCATGGTCAGTCACCTGATGGGTGTATGATCAGTCACGTGACAGGTACATGGTAGCTACATGATCATTGCATGATCAGCCACGTGAGTAGTGCATGATAGCCACGTGATCAGTGCATGATCAGTCAAGTGATCAGTGCATGATCAGTCATGTGACCAGTATATGGTAGCTGCGTGATCATTGCATGATTAGCCACGTGAGCAGTGTATTATAGCCACGTGATAAGTGCATTATCAGCCACATGATCATTGCATGATCAAGCACGTGATCAGTGCATGAGCAGCCACGTGATCAGTGCATGACCAGGCACGTGATAAGTGTATGACCAGCCAAGTGATCAGTGCATGATAGCCACGTGATCAGTGCATGATCAATCACGTGATTAGTGCATGATCAGTTACGTGACCAGTGTATGATCAGCCACGTGATCAGTGCATGATCAGCCACATGATCAGTGCATGATCAATTACGTGATCAGTGCATGATCAGTCACGTGACCAGTACATTGTAGCTACGTGATCATTGCATGATCAGCCTCGTGATCAGTGCATGATAGCCACGGGATCAGTGCATGATAAGTCACGTGATCAGTGCATGATCAGTCACGTGAACAGTGCATGATAAGTAACCTGATCAGTGAATGATCAATTACGTGATCAGTGCATGATCACTCACGTGACCAGTACATGTTAGCTTGGTGATCATTGCATGATCAGCCACGTCAGCAGTGCATGATAGCCACGTGATCAGTGCATGATCAGTTTCGGGAGCAGAGTATGATAAGCCACTTGATCAGTGCATGATAGCCACGTGATCACTGCATGATCTGTCACATGATCAGTGTATGATCATCCACATGATCATTGCATGGGCAGTCATGTGATCAGTGCGTGATATAGACGTGATCCGTGCATGATCAGTCTCGTGATCAATGTATGATCAACCACGAGATCAGTGCACGATAGCCTGGTAATGAGTGCATGAGAGCCAGATAATCAGGGCATTATCAGTCAGGTGATCAGTGTATGATCAGTGTATGATCAGTAATCAGTGCATGGTAGCCACCTGTTAAGTGGATGATCAGTCACGTGGTCAGTGCATGATCAGTCACGTGATCAGTGCATGATCAATTACGTGATCAGTGCATGATCAGTCATGTGACCAGTACATGGTAGCTGTGTGATCATTGCGTGATCAGCCACGTGAGCAGTGCATGATAGCCACGTGAGCAGTGCATGATCAGCCACGTGATCAGTGCATGATCAGTCAAGTGATCAGTGCATGATCAGTCACGTGACCAGTACATGGTAGCTACGTGATCATTGCATGATCAGCCACGTGATCATTGCATGATCAGCCACGTGATCAGTGCATGATAGCCACGTGATCAGTGCATGATCAGTCACGTGATACGTGTGTGATCCGCCACGTGATCAGTGCATGATATCCACGTAATCAGTGCATGATAGCCACGTGATCACTTCATGAGTAGTCACGTGATCTGTGCATGACCAGGCACGTGATCTGTGTATGATCAGCCACTTGATCAGTGCATGATAGCCACGTGATCATTGCATGATCAGTCATGTGAACAGTGCATGGTCAGTCACGTGATCAGTGTATGATCAGCCACGTGATCAGTGCGTGATCAATTACGTAATCAGTGCATGATCAGCCATGTGACCAGTACATGGTAGCTATGTGATCATTGTATTATCAGCCACGTGAGCAGTGCATGATAGCCACGTCATCAGTGCATGATCAGTCACGTGAACATTGCATGATCAGCCACGTGAGCAGTGCATGATAGCCACGTGATCAGTGCATGATCAGTCACGTGATCAGGGCATGATCAGTCACGTAATCTGTGCATGATCAATTACGTTAACTGTGCATGATCAGTCACGTGACCAGTACATGTTAGCTACGTGATCATTGCAGGATCAGCCACGTGAGCACTGCATGATAGACACGTGATCATTGCATGATCAGCTACATGAGCAGTGTATGATCAGCCACGTGATCAGTGCATGATCAGACACGTGAACAGTGTATGATCAGCAACGTGATCTGTGCATGATGCCTACTTGATCAGTTCATGATTAGTCACGTGATCTGTGCATGACAGGAACGTAATCAGTATATGAAATCCCCGTGATCAGTGAATTATAGCCACGTGATCAGTTCATGATTAGTCACGTGATCTGTGCATGACCTGGCACGTGAACAGTGTATGATTAGCCACGTGATCAGTGCATGATAGCCACATGATCAGTACATGATCAGTCAAGTGATCAGTGGGTGAACAGTCACGTGATCAGTGCATGATGAGGCACGTGATCAGTACAGGATCAATTACGTGATCAGTGCATGATCAGTCACGTGACCAGTAAATGGATGCTACATGATCATTGCATGATCAGCCACGTGAGCAGTGCATGATAGCCACGTGATCAGTGCATGATCAGTCACGTGATCAGTACATGATCAGTCACTTTAACACTGCATGATCATTTACGTGATCTGTGCATGATGAATCACGTGACCAGTATATGGTAGCTACGTGATCATTGCATGACCAGCCACGTGAGCAGTGCATGATGGCCACGTGATATGTGCATGATCAGTTACGTGAGCAGAGTATGATCAGCCACGTGATCAGTGCATGAGTGCCACGTGATCAGTGCATGATCAGTCACGTGACAGGTGTGTGATCAGCCACGTGAACAGTGCATGTTCAGCCACGTGATCAGTGCATGATAGCCACGTGATCAGTGCATGATCATTCACGTGATCAGTGTATGATCATCCACGTGAACAGTGCATGCTCAGTCACGTGATCAGGGCCTGCTGAGCTGCGTGATTACTGTCTGTTCATCTGCTTGACAATTGCAAACTGACCTGCAAGATTCCTGCCTGTCATCTGCTTCACAATTCCCAGCTGTGCTGCGTAATTCCTGCCTGCTCAGCTGCTTGATTATTGCCAGCTGAGCAGCATGATTCCTCACAGCTGAGTTCAATGATTATTGCCTGCTGACTGTATGATTCGTGCCTACTCTGCTCTTTGTTTACAGCCTCCACAGGCACTTGATCAGTGTATGATAGCAAACATGATGAGCGCATGATCAGTCACATGATCAGTGCATGATCCGTCACGTGATCAGTGCATGATCCGGCACGTGATCAGTGCATGATCAGTCACGTGATCAGTGCATGATCAGCCACGTGATCAGTGAATGATCAATTACGTGATCATTGCATGATCAGCCACGTGATCAGTGCATGATTGCCAAGTGATCAGTGTATCATAGCCACGTGATCAGTGCATGATCAGTCACGTGATACATGTGATCAGCCACGTGATCAGTGCAAGATATCCACGTGATCAATACAGGATAGCCACGTGATCAGTGCATGATAGGACGTGATCAGTGCTTGATAGTCATCTGATCAGTGCATGATCAGTCACGTGATACGTGTGTGATCAGCCAGGTGATCAGTGCGTGGTGAGCCACGTGATCAGTGCAGGATCAATTACGTGATCAGTGCATGATCAGTCACATGACCAGTACATGGTAGCTACGTGATCATTGCATGATCAGCCACGTGATCAGTGCATGATAGCCACATGATCAGTGCATGATAGTCACCTGATCAGTGCATGATCAGTCATGTGATACGTGTGTGATCAGCCACGTGATCAGTGCATGATATCAGTGCATGATAGCCCGTGATAAGTGCATGAGAGCCACGATATCACTGCATGATCAGTCACGTGATATGTGTGTGATCAGCCACGTGATCAGTGCATGATATCCACGTGATCAGTGCATGATAGCCACGTGATCAGTGCATGAGAGCCTTGTGATCAGTGCATGATCAGTCACGTGACCAGTACGTGGTAGCTACGTGATCATTGCATGATCAGCCACGTGATCAGTGCATGATCAATTACGTGATCAGTGCATGATCAGTCACGTGAGCAGTACATGGTAGCTACGTGATCATTGCATGATCAGCCTCGTGATCAGTGCATGATAGCCACGGGATCAGTGCATGATAAGTCACGTGATCAGTGCATGATCAGTCACGTGAACAGTGCATGATAAGTCACCTGATCAGTGCAGGATCAATTACGTGATCAGTGCATGATCACTCACGTGACCAGTACATGTTAGCTTCGTGATCATTGCATGATCAGCCACGTCAGCAGTGCATGATAGCCACGTGATCAGTGCATGATCAGTTTCGGGAGCTGAGTATGATAAGCCACTTGATCAGTGCATGATAGTCACGTGATCACTGCATGATCTGTCACATGATCAGTGTATGATCATCCACATGTTCATTGCATGGACAGTCATGTGATCAGTGCGTGGTATAGACGTGATCCGTGCATGATCAGTCTCGTGATCAGTGTATGATCAACCACGAGATCAGTGCACGATAGCCAGGTAATGAGTGCATGAGAGCCAGATAATCAGGGCATTATCAGTCAGGTGATCAGTGTATGATCAGCCAAGTAATCAGTGCATTGTAGCCACCTGTTCAGTGGATGATCAGTCACGTGATCAGCGCCTCTCAGTCACGTGATCACCGTATGATAAACACGTGATCAGTGAACGACCAGCCACGTGATCACTGCATGCGCAGTCAGGTGGTCAGTTCCTGATCAGCCACCTGATCATGCGTGCACAGTCCCCTGATCAGCGCCTGTCAGTCACTGATCACTGCGTGATAAACACGTGATCAGTGCATGATAAGCCATGTGATCAGTGCCCGAACAGCCACGTCATCAGTGCATGCGCAGTCACGTCATCAGTGCATGATAGCCACGTGATCAGTGCATGCTCAGTCACGTGATCTGTACTTGATCAGCCACGTGATCAGTGCCTGCAGAGTCACGTGATCAGGGCCTGCTGAGCTGCGTGATTCCTGCCAGCTCATCTGCATGACAATTGCCATCTGAGCTGCGTGATTCCTGTCGGCTCATCTGCTTGACAATTGCCAGCTGAGCTGTGTGATTCCTGTCGGCTCATCTGCTTGACAATTGCCAGCTGAGCTGCGTGATTCCTGCCTGGTCACGTGCTTGATTATTGCCAGTTGAGCAGCATGATTCGTCACTGCTGAGCTCCATGCTTATTGCCTGCTGATTTCGTGGTTCGTGTCTGCTCAGCTCTTTGAGTATCGCCTCCTGAGGTCCCTGTTCGGTCGCCACCTGCCGGGGACCAGCCCCAACTGATGAAGGGTATTCGAAGGAGAGATGGCCTAGGCGACTATTTATATGCTAATCAGAGATGTCAAGAATAATAGTATGAGGAGAGCTCAGTAGGAAAATTCGGTGGAGAAAAGAGACTGAGTAGCTTGGTTCACGCAGAAGACCAATCAATCTTCAAGAAAAGAAGTTTGCACCACTTACGTAGGCCTCAGGCGCCCTCTCGAATAGCGAAAGGTGCCTCACCCTAGACACCTTCTCGAGTGGGTCTTAGCAGCCCAGGCATAATTAGTAAGCGTTGTGGGTTCCTCGCTCCAGATGGAGACTCAGCTGGAAGTTAAAGGGAAGAATGACAAGGAACTTTATGAATTGGAGCTGTAAGTTAACTCTTTGACAGAGAGAGCGAGATGGTGGTGGGGGACAGCCCCCAGTGAAATCAGAGGTGAGAGCACAAAGCAATACAGTAGGCAGACTCT
Organism: Bos javanicus; assembly: GCF_032452875.1. Lineage (NCBI taxonomy): Eukaryota > Metazoa > Chordata > Mammalia > Artiodactyla > Bovidae > Bos > Bos javanicus. The sequence continues at coordinate 679,218 of NC_083895.1, read as the reverse complement.
GGTCTTTTTGGGGGGGAGATGCTCGAGAATATGCGGGTGGATTCCTGAGGCTCGATCCCGCATTTGCGTATGCCGAGCCTCCTTCCTCATGACCTTTGTCCAGAGTGGAATGCCTCCCCGGCTCCCGGCACATGATCAGTGCATCCTCAGTCACAGTATCAGTGCCTGCTCAGCCACGTGATCACTGACGGCACAGTCACGTGATCAGCGCCTCTCAGTCACGTGATCACCGTATGATAAACACGTGATCAGTGAACGACCAGCCACGTGATCACTGCATGCACAGTCAGGTGGTCAGTTCCTGATCAGCCACCTGATCACTGCGTGCACAGTCCCCTGATCAGCGCCTGTCAGTCACTGATCACTGCCTGATAAACACGTGATCAGTGCATGATGAGCCATGTGATCAGTGCCTGATCAGCTACGTCATCAGTGCATGTGCAGTCACGTCATCAGTGCATGATAGCCACTTGATCAGTGCATGCTCAGTCACGTTATTTGTACTTGATCAGCCACGTGATCAGTGCCTGCAGAGTCAAGTGATCAGGGCCTGCTGAGCTGCGTGATTCCTGCCGGCTCATCTGCATGACAATTGCCATCTGAGCTGCGTGATTCCTGTCGGCTCATCTGCTTGACAATTGCCAGCTGAGCTGCGTGATTCCTGCCTGGTCACGTGCTTGATTATTTCCTGTTGAGCAGCATGATTCGTCACTGCTGAGCTCCATGCTTATTGCCTGCTGATTGCGTGGTTCGTGTCTGCTCAGCTCTTTGAGTATTGCCTCCTGAGGTCCATGTTCGGTTGCCACCTGCCGGGGACCAGCCCCAACTGATCCAGGGTATTCGAAGGAGAGATGGCCTAGGCGACTATTTATATGCTAATCAGAGATGTCAAGAATAATAGTATGAGGAGAGCTCAGTAGGAAAATTCGGTGGAGAAAAGAGACTGAGTAGCTTGGTTTACGCGGAAGACCAATCAAACTTCAAGACAAGAAGTTTGCACCACTTACGTAGGCCGCAGGCGCCCTCTCGAATAGTGAAAGGTGCCTCACCCTAGACACCTTCTGGAGTGGGTCTTAGCAGCCCAGGCATAATTAGTAAGCGTGGTGGGTTCCGCGCTCCAGATGGAGACTCAGCTGGAAGTTAAAGGGAAGAATGACAAGGAACTTTATGAATTAGAGCTGTAAGTTAACTCTTTGACAGAGAGGAGCGAGATGGTGGTGGGGGACAGCACCCCGTGAAATCAGAGGTGAGAGCACAAAGCAATACAGTAGGCAGACTCTGGTTTTTTGGGGGGGAGATGCTTGAGAATATCCGGGTGGACTCCTGAGGCTCGATCCCGCATTTGCGTATGCCGTGCCTCCTTCCTCATGACCTTTGTCCAGAGTGGAATGCCTCCCCGGCTCCCGGCACATGATCAGTGCATGCTCAGTCACGATATCAGTGCCTGCTCAGCCACGTGATCACTGACGGCACAGTCACGTGATCAGCGCCTCTCAGTCACATGATCACCGTATGATAAACACGTGATCAGTGAACGACCAGCTACGTGATCACTGCATGCGCGGTCAGGTGGTCAGTTCCTGATCAGCCACTTGATCAGTGCGTGCATAGTCCCCTGATCAGCGTCTGTCAGTCACTGATCACTGCCTGATAAACACGTGATCAGTGCCCGAACAGCCACGTCATCAGTGCATGTGCAGTCACGTGATCAGTGCATGATAGCCACGTGATCAGTGGGTGCACAGTCCCATGATCAGCGCCTGTCAGCCACTGATCACTGCCTGATAAACACGTGATCAGTGCATGATGAGACATGTGATCAGTGCCTGATCAGCCACGTCATCAGTGCATGCGCAGTCACGTCATCAGTGCATGATAGCCACGTGATCAGTGCATGCTCAGTCACGTGATCTGTACTTGATCAGCCACGTGATCAGTGCCTGCAGAGTCACGTGATCAGGGCCTGCTGAGCTGCGTGATTCCTGTCGGCTCATCTGCTTGACAATTGCCAGCTGAGCTGCGTGATTCCTGCCTGGTCACGTGCTTGATTATTGCCAGTTGAGCAGCATGATTCGTCACTGCTGAGCTCCATGCTTATTGCCTGCTGATTGCGTGGTTCGTGTCTGCTCAGCTCTTTGAGTATCGCCTCCTGAGGTCCCTGTTCGGTCGCCACCTGCCGGGGACCAGCCCCAACTGATCCAGGGTATTCGAAGGAGAGATGGCCTAGGCGACTATTTATATGCTAATCAGAGATGTCAAGAATAATAGTATGAGGAGAGCTCAGTAGGAAAATTCGGTGGAGAAAAGAGACTGAGTAGCTTGGTTTACGCGGAAGACCAATCAAACTTCAAGACAAGAAGTTTGCACCACTTACGTAGGCCGCAGGCGCCCTCTCGAATAGCGAAAGGTGCCTCACCCTAGACACCTTCTCGAGTGGGTCTTAGCAGCCCAGGCATAATTAGTAAGCGTGGTGGGTTCCGCGCTCCAGATGGAGATTCAGCTGGAAGTTAAAGGGAAGAATGACAAGGAACTTTATGAATTGGAGCTCTAAGTTAACTCTTTGACAGAGAGAGCGAGATGGTGGTGGGGGACAGCCCCTAGTGAAATCAGAGGTGAGAGCACAAAGCAATACAGTAGGCAGACTCTGGTTTTTTTGGGGGGGAGATGCTTGAGAATATCCGGGTGGACTCGTGAGGCTCGATCCCGCATTTGCGTATGCCGAGCCTCCTTCCTCATGACCTTTGTCCAGAGTGGAATGCCTCCCCGGCTCCCGGCACATGATCAGTGCATGCTCAGTCACGATATCAGTGCCTGCTCAGCCACGTGATCACTGATGGCTCAGTCACGTGATCAGCGCCTCTCAGTCACGTGATCACTGTATGATAAACACGTGATCAGTGAACGACCAGCCACATGATCACTGCATGCGCAGTCAGGTGGTCAGTTCCTGATCAGCCACCTGATCAGTGCGTGCACAGTCCCCTGATCAGCGCCTGGCAGTCACTGATCACTGCCTGATAAACACATGATCAGTGCATGATGAGCCATGTGATCAGTGCCCGATCAGCCACGTCATCAGTGCATGATAGCCACTTGATCAGTGCATGCTCAGTCACGGTATCAGTGCATGATCAGCCACGTGATCAGTGCATGATCTGTCACATGATTAGTGTATGATCATCCACGTGATCAGTGCATGGGCAGTCAAGTGATCAGTGCATGATATAGACGTGATCAGAGCATGATCAGTCTCGTGATCAGTGCATGATAGCCACGTGATCAGTGCATGATCAGTCACCTGATGGGTGTATGATCATTCACGTGACCTGTACATGGTAGCTACATGATCATTGCATGATCAGCCACGTGAGTAGTGCAAGATATCCACGTGATCACTGCATGATCAGCCACATGAGCAGTGCATGATAGCCACGTGATCAGTACATGATCAGACACGAGATCAGTGCATGATCAGTCACGTGATCAGTGCATGATCAGCCACGTGATCAGTGCATGACCAGGCACGTGATCAGTGTATGTCCAGCCAAGTGATCAGTGCATGATAGACACGTGATCAGTGAATGATCAGTCACATGATCACTGCATGATCAGTCACGTGATAGGTGTTTGATCAGCCATGTGAACAGTGCATGCTCAGTCACGTGATCAGGGCCTGCTGAGCTGCGTGATTAGTGTCTGCTCATCTGCTTGACAATTTCCAGCTGAGCTGTACGATTCCTGCCTGTCATCTCCTTGACAATTGCCACCTGTGCTGCGTAGTTCCTGCTTGCTCATCCACTTGATTATTGCCAGCTGAGCAACATGATTTCTCAGAGATAAGTTCCATGATTATATCCTGCTGACTGATTCCTACCTACTCAGCTCTATGTTCATTGCCTCCAGAGGCACATGATCAGTTTGTGACACCAAACATGATCAGCACATGATCAGTCACATAATCAATGCATGATAAGCCAGGTGATCAATGCATGATCAATTATGTGATCATTGCATGATCAGCCACGTGAGCAGTGCATGATAGCCTCGTGATCAGTGCATGATCAGTCACGTGATCTGTGCATGATCAGTCACGTGATCTGTGCATGATCAGTCACGTGATCAGTGCATGATCAGTTACCTGATCAGTGCATGATCAGTTACCTGATCAGTGCATGATCAGTCACGTGACCAGTGCATGGTACCTACGTGATCATTGCATGATCATCCACGTAATCAGTAGATGATAGCCACGTGATCAATGCAATATAGCCACGTGATCAGTGCATGATCAGTCACCTTATGGGGGTATGATTGGTCACGTGACCGGTACATGTTAGCTTCATGATCATTGCATGATCAGCCAAGTGATCAGTGCATGATAGCCACTTGATCAGGGCATGATCAGTCACGTGACCAGTGCATGATCAGTCACGTGATCAGTGCATGATAACCACGTGATCAGTGCATGATCACTTACATGAGCAGTGTATGATCAGCCACGTGATCAGTGCATGGTCAGACACGTGAACAGTGTATAATCAGCCACGTGATCAGTGCATGATATCCAAGTGATCAGTGCATGATCAATCACGTGATAAGTGTATGATCAGCCCCGTGTACAGTGCATGCTCAGTCACGTGATCAGGGCCTGCTGAGCTCCGTAATTACTGTCTGCTCATCTGCTTGACAATTGCCAGCTGAGTTGCACGATTCCTGCCTGTCCTCTGCTTGACAATTGCCAGCTGTGCTGTGTAATTCCTGCCTGCTCAGCTGCTTGATTATTGCCAGCTGAGCAGCATAATTCCTCACAGCTGAGTTCCATGATTATTGCCTGCTGACTGTTTGATTCGTGCCTACTCAGCTCTTTGTTTATTGCCTCCAGAGGCACATGATCAGTGTATGATAGCAAACATGATCAGCGCATGATCAGTCACATGATCAGCGCCATTAAGTCACGTGATCACTACATGATAGTCATGTGATCAGTCCATGCTCAGTCACGGTATCAGTGCATGATTAGACGTGATCAGTGCATTTTCAGTCTCGTGGTCAGTGCATGATAGCCACGTGATCAGTGCATGATCAGTCACCTGATGGGTGTATGATCATTCACGTGACCGGTACATGGTAGCTATAAGATCAGTGTATGACCAGCCATGTGATAAGTGCATGATAGCCACGTGATCAGTGCATGATCAGCCACGTGATCAGTGCATGAATAGCCACATGATCAGTGCATGATCAATTACGTCTTCAGTGCATGATCAGTCACGTGACCAGTACATGCTAACTGCGTGATCAGTGTATGACCAGCCAAGTGATCAGTGCATGATAGCCACGTGATCAGTGCATGATCAGTCACGTGATCAGTGCATGATTATTAACGTGTTCAGTGCATGATCAGCCACGTGATCAGTGCATGATCAATTACGTGATCAGTGCATGATCAGTCACGTGAACAGTACATGGTAGCTACATGATCATTGCATGGTCAGCCAAGTGATCAGTGCATGATAGCCACGTGATCAGTGCATGATCAGTCATGTGATACGTGTGTGATCAGCCACGTGATCAGTGCATGATATCCACGTGATCAGTGAATGATACCACGTGATTAGTGAATGATAGCCACGTGATCAGTGCATGATCAGTCACGTGATACGTGTGTGATCAGCCACGTGATCAGTGGATGATGAGTCAGGTGATCAGTGCAGGATTAATTACGTGATCAGTGCATGATCAGTCACGTGACCAGTACATGGTTTCTACATGATCATTGCATGATCAGCCACGTGAGCAGTGAATGATAGCCACGTGATCAGTGCATGATCAGTCACGTGATCAGTACATGATCAGTCACGTGAACAGTGCATGATTATTTACGGGATCTGAGCATGATCAGTCACGTGACCAGTATATGGTAGCTACGTGAACATTCATGACCAGCCAGGTGAGAAGTGCATGATAGCCACCTGATGTGTGCATGATCATTTACATGAGCAGAGTATGATCAGCCACGTGATCAGTGCATGAGTGCCACGTGATCAGTGCATGATCAGTCACGTGATAGGTGTGTGGTAAGCCACGTGAACAGTGCAGGTTCAGCCACGTGATCAGTGCATGATATCCACGTGATCAGTGCATGATCAGTTACGTGAACAGTGTATGATCAGCCACGTGAGCAGTAAATGGTCAGACACGTGAACAGTGTATGATCAAACACGTAATCAGTGCATGATATCCACGTGATCAGTGCATGATGAGTCTCGTGAACAGTGCATGATCAGTCACGTGATCAGTGCATGATCAGCCACGTGATCAGTGCATGATCAGTCACGTGACCAGTATATGGTAGCTACGTGTTCATTGCATGATCAGCCATGTGATCTGTGCATGATAGCCACGTGATCACTGCATGATAGCCATGTGATCAGTGCATGATCAGCCACGTGATCAGTGCATGATGAGGCACGTGATCAGTATGACCAGCCAAGTGATCAGTGCATGATAGCCACGTGATCAGTGCATGATCAGTCACGTGATCAGTGCATGATCAGTCACGTGATCAGTGTATGATCAGCCACGTGATCAGTGCATGATCAGCCACATGACCAGTGCATGATCAATTACGTGATCAGTGCATGAGCAGTCACGTGACCAGTACATGGTAGCTACGTGATCATTGCATGATCAGCCACGTGAGCAGTGCATGATAGCCATGTGATCAGTGCATGATCAGCCACGTGATCAGTTCATAATCAGTCACGTGATCAGTGCATGGTCAGTCACATGATCAGTGCATGATCATCCACGTGATCAGTGCATGTGGAGTCATGTAATCAATGCATGATAGCATCATAATCAGTGCTCGATCAGTCCTGTGATGAGTGTATGATCAGCCAAGTGACCAGTGCAAGATAGCTACGTGATCAGTGCATGATCAGTCACATGATCAGTGCATGATCAGCCACGTCATCAGTGCATGATAGCCACGTGAGCAGTGCATACAATTACGTGATCAGTGCATGCGCAATCACGTGATCAGTGCATGAGAGCCACGTGATCAGTGCATGATCATTCACGTGATAGGTGTGTGATCAGCGCCAGAACAGTGCATGCTCAGTCACGTGATCAGGGCGTGCTGAGCTGCGTGATTACTGTCTGCTCATCTGCTTGACAATTGCCAGCTGAGCTGTACGATTCCTGCCTCTCATCTCCTTGACAATTGCCACCCGTGCTGCATTATTCCTGCCTGCTCATCTACTTGATTATTTCCAGCTGAGCAGCATGATTTCTCAAAGCTGAGTTCCATGATTATAGCCTGCTGACTGATTCCTGCCTACTCAGCTCTTTGTTCATTGCCTCCAGATGCACATGATCAGTGTGTGACACCAAACATGATCAGCACATGATCAGTCACATGATGAATGCATGATAAGTTAGGTGATCAGTGCATGATCAATTACGTGATCAGTGCATGATCAGTCATGTGACCAGTACAAGGTAGGTGCGTGATAACTGCATGATCAGCCACGTGAGCAGTGCATGATAGCCACGTGATCAGTGCATGATCAGTCACGTGATCAGTGCATGATCAGCCAGGTGATCAGTCCATGATTAATTACGTGATCAGTGCGTGATCACTCACGGGAGCAGTACATGGTAGCTAGGTGATCATTGCATGATCAGCCACGTGATCAGTGCATGATCAATTACGTGATCAGTGCATGATCAGTTACGTGAGCAGTGCATGATAGCCACGTGATCAGTGCATGATCAGTCACGTGATCAGTGCATGATCAGCCAGGTGATCAGTCCATGATTAATTACGTGATCAGTGCGTGATCACTCACGGGAGCAGTACATGGTTGCTATGTGATCATTGCATGATCAGCCACGTGAGCAGTGCATGATAGCCATGTGATCAGTGCGTGATCAGTCACGTGATCAGTACGTAATCAGTCACGTGAACAGTGCATGATCATTTACGTGATCTGTGCATGATCAGTCACGTGACCATATATGGTAGTTACGTGAACATTGCATGACCAGCCAGGTGAGAAGTTCATGATAGCCACCTGATGTGTGCATGATCAGTTACGTGAGCAGAATATGATCAGCCATGTGATCAGTGCATGAGTGCCACGTGATCAGTGCATGATATGTCACGTGACAAGTGTTTGATAAGCCGCGTGAACAGTGCATGATCAGCCACGTGATCAGTGCATGATATCCACGTGATCAGTGCATGATCAGTTACTTGAACAGTGTATGATCAGCCACGTGAGCAGTGCATGGTCAGACACGTGAACAGTCTATCATCAAACACGGGATCAGTGCATGATATCCACGTGATCAGTGCATGATCAGTCTCGTGAACAGTGCATGATTAGTCACGTGATCAGTGTATGATCAGCCACGTGATCAGTGCATGATAGCCACGTGATCAGTGCATGATGAGTCTCGTGAAGAGTGCATGATCAGTCACGTGATCAGTGTATGATCAGCCATTGATCAGTGCATGATCAATTACGTGATCAGTGCATGATTGGTCATGTGACCAGTACATAGAAGCTATGTGAACATTGTATGATCAGCCAGGTAAGCAGTGCATGAGAGACACTTGATCAGTGCATGATCAATCACGTGATCAGTACAAGATCAGTCACGTGATCAGTGCATGATCAATTACGTTACCATTGCATGATCAGTCACGTGACCAGTACATGTAAGCTACATGATCATGGCAGGATCAGCCACGTGAGCACTGCATGATAGACACGTGATCAGTGCAGATCAGCTACGTGAGCAGTGTATGATCAGCCACGTGATCAGTGTATGATCAGACACGTGAACAGTGTGTGATCAGCCACGTGATCAGTGCATGATACCTACGTGATCAGTTCATGATTAGTCACGTGATCTGTGCCTGACAGGCACGTAATCATTGCATGATATTCACGTGATCAGTGAATTATAGCCACGTGATCAGTTCATGATGAGTAACGTGATCTGTGCATGACCAGGAACTTGAACAGTGTATGATCAGCCAAGTGATCAGTGCATTATTGCCACGTGATAAGTTCATGATTAGTCACGTGATCTGTGCATGACCAGGCACGTGAAAAGTGTATGATCAGCCACGTGATCAGGGCATTATAGCCACGTGATCAGTGCATGACCAGCCACATGATCAGTGCATGATCAGTCACGTGACCAGCACATGGTAGCTGCGTGATCATTTCATGATCAGCCACGTTAGCAGTGCATGATAGAAACTTGAAGTGTCCATGATGAGTTACGTGAGCAGGGTATGATCAGCCACGTGATCAGTGCATGAGTGCCACGTGATCAGTGCATGATATGTCACGTGACAGGTGTGTGATCAGCCACGTGAACAGTGCATGTTCAGCCACGTATTCAGTGCATGATAGCCACGTGATCAGTGCATGATCAGTTACGTGAGCAGTGTATGATCAGCCACGTGATCAGTGCATGGTCAGACACGTGAACAGTGTATGATCAGCCACGTGATCAGTGCATGATATCCAAGTGATCAGTGCATGATCAATCACGTGATCAGTGTTTGATCATCCACGTGAACACTGCATGCTCAGTCACGTGTTCAGGGCCTGCTGAGCTGCGTAATTAGTGTCTGCTCATATGCTTGACAATTGCCAGCTGAGCTGTACGATTCCTGCCTGTCATCTGCTTGACAATTGCCAGCTGTGCTGCGTAATTCCTGCCTGCTCAGGTGCTTGATTATTTCCAGCTGAGCAGCATGATTCCTCACAGCTGAGTTCCATGATTATTGCCTGCTGACTGTCTGATTCGTGGCTACTCAGCTTTTTGTTTATTGCCTCCAGAGGCAAATGATCGGTGTATGATAGCCAACATGATCAGCGCATGATCAGTCACATGATCAGAGCCATTAAGTCACGTGATCACTACATGATAGTCATGTGATCAGTCCATGCTCAGTCACGGTATCAGTGCATGATCAGCCACGTGATCAGTGCATGATCTGTCACAAGATTAGTGTATGATCATCCACGTGATCAGTGCACGGGCAGTCATGTGATCAGTGCATGATATAGACGTGATCAGTGCATGATCAGCCAGGTGATCAGTTCATGATAGCTATGTGATCAGTTCATGATTTGTCACGTGATCTGTGCATGACCAGTCAGGTGGTCAGTGTATGATCATCGACGTTATCAGTGCATGATACCTCACCTAATGGGTGTATGATCAGTCACCTGACCGGTACATGGTAGCTACATGATCATTGCATGGTCAGCCACGTGAGTAGTGCATGATAGCCACGTGATCAGTGCATGATCAGCCAGGTGATAAGTGCATGATCAATTACGTGATCAGTGCATGATCAGCCACGTGATCAGTGCATGATCAGTCACGTGATCAGTACATGATCAGGCACGTGAACAGTGCATGATCATTTACGTGATCTGTGCATGATCAATCACGTGACCAGTATATGGTAGCTACATGATCATTCCGTGATGAGTCACGTGAGCAGTACATGATAGAAACTTGATGTGTCCATGATGAGTTACGTGAGCAGAGTATGATCAGCCACGTGATCAGTGCATGTGTGCCACTTGATCAGTGCATGATATGTCACGTGACAGGTGTGTGATCAGCCACGTGAACAGTGCATGATCAGACACGAGATTAGTGCGTGATTAGTCACGTGATCAGTGCATGATCAGCCACGTGATCAGTGCATGACCAGGCACGTGATCAGTGTGTGTCCAGCAAATGATCAGTGCATGACAGCCACGTGATCAGTGCATGATCAGTCACGTGATCAGTGCATGATCAGTCACATGATCAATGTATGATCAGCCACGTGATCAGTGCATGATCAGTCACGTGATCAGTGCATGATCAGCCACGTGATCAGTGCATGACCAGGCACGTGATCAGTTTATGTCCAGCCAAGTGATCAGTGCATGATAGCCACGTGATCAGTGCATGCTCAGTCACGTTATAAGTGCATGATCAGCCACATGATCAGTGCATGATCAATTACGTGATCAGTGCATGATCAGTCACGTGACCAGTACATGGTAGCTACGTGATCATTGCTTGAGCAGCCATGTGAGCAGTGCATGATAGCCACGTGATCAGTGCATGATCAGGGATTTGATCAGTGCGTGATCAGTCACGTGATCAGTGCATGGTCAGTCACGTGATCAGTGCATGATCATCCACGTGATCATTGCATGTGGAGTCATGTAGTCAATGCATGATAGCGCCGTGATCAGTGCACGATCAGTCCCGTGATGAGTGTATGATCAGCCAAGTGATCAGTGCAAGATAGCTACGTGATCAGTGCATGATCAGTCACATGATCAGTGCATGATCAGTCACGTGATAGGTGTGTGATCAGCCATGTGAACAGTGCATGCTCAGTCACGTGATCAGGGCCTGCTGAGCTGCGTGATTACTGTCTGCTCATCTGCTTGACAATTTCCAGCTGAGCTGCTCGATTCCTGCCTGTCATCTCCTTGACAATTGCCACCTGTGCTGCGTAATTCCTGCCTGCTCATCTACTTGATTATTGCCAGCTGAGCAGCATGATTTCTCAGAGCTGAGTTCCATGATTATAGCCTGCTGACTGATTCCTGCCTACTCAGCTCTATGTTCATTGCCTCCAGAGGCACATGATCAGTGTGTGACACCAAACATGATCAGCACATGATCAGTCACATGATCAATGCATGATAAGCCAGGTGATCAGTGCATGATCAATTATGTGATCAGTGCATGATCAGTCATGTGACCAGTACATGGTAGCTGCGTGATCATTGCATGATCAGCCACGTGAGCAGTGCATGATAGCCACGTGATCAGTGCATGATCAGTCACGTGATCTGTGCATGATCAGTCACGTGATCGGTGCATGATATCCACGTGATCACTGCAGGATAGCCACGTGATCACTTCATGATTATTCACGTGATCTGTACATGATCAGTCACGTGATACGTGTGTGATCAGCCACCTGATCAGTGCGTGATGAGCCATGTGATCAGTGCAGGATCAATTACGTGATCAGTGTATGATCAGGCACGTGACCAGTACATGGAAGCTACGTGATCATTGCGTGATCAGCCACGTAATCAGTGCATGATAGCCACGTGATCAGTGCGTGATAGCCACGTGATCAGTGCATGATCTGTAATGTGATACGTGTGTGATCAGCCACGTGATCAGTGCATGATATCTACGTGATCAGTTCATGATATCCACGTGATCAGTGCATGATAGCCACGTGATCAGTGCATGATATCCACGTGATAAGTGCAGGATCAATTACGTGATCAGTGCATGATCAGTCACGTGACCAGTACATGGTTGCTACGTGATCGTTGCATGAACAGCCACATGAGCAGAGCATGATAGCCACGTGATCAGTGCATGATCAGTCACGTGATCAGTACATGATCAGTCACGTGAACAGTGCATGATCATTTACGTGATCTGTGCATGATCAGTCACGTGACCAGTATATGGTAGCTATGTGATCATTCCATGACGAGCCACGTGAGCAGTGCATAATAGCCACGTGATGTGTGCATGATGAGTTTCATGAGCAGAGTATGATCAGCCACGTGATCAGTGCATGAGTGCCAGGTGATCAGTGCATGATCAGTCACGTGACAGGTGTGTGATCAGCCACGTGAACAGTGCATGTTCAGCCACGTATTCAGTGCATGATAGACACGTGATCAGTGCATTATCAGTTACGTGAGCAGTGTATGATCAGCCACTTGATCAGTGCATGGTCAGACACGTGAACAGTGTATGATCAGCCACGTGATTAGTGCATGACATCCAAGTGATCAGTGCATGATCAATCACGTGATCAGTGTATGATCAGCCACGTGAACAATGCATGCTCAGTCACGTGATCTGGGCCTGCTGAGCTGCGTGATTCCTGTCTGCTCATCTGCTTGACAATTGCCAGCTGAGCTGCACGATTCCTGCCTGTCATCTGCTTGACAATTGTCAGCTGTGCTGTGTAATTCCTGCCTGCTCAGGTGCTTGATTATTGCCAGCTGAGCAGCATGATTCCTCACACCTGATTTCCATGATTACTGCCTGCTGACTGTTTGATTCGTGCCTACTCAGCTCTTTGTTTATTGCCTCCGGAGGCACATGATCAGTGTATGATAGCAAACATGATCAGCGCATGATCAGTCACATGATCAGCGCCATTAAGTCACGTGATCACTACATGATAGTCATGTGATCAGTCCATGCTCAGTCACAGTATCAGTGCATGATCAGCCACGTGATCAGTGCATGATGTGTCACATGATTAGTGTATGATCATCCAGGTGATCAGTGCATGGGCAGTCATGTGATCAGTGCATGATATAGACGTGATCAGTGCATGATCAGTTTCGTGATCAGTGCATGATAGCCACGTGATCAGTGCATGATCAGTCACCTGATGGGTGTATGATCATTCACGTGACCTGTACATGGTAGCTACATGATCATTGCATGATCAGCCACGTGAGTAGTGCATGATAGCCACGTGATCACTGCATGATCAGTCACGTGATCAGTGCCGGTTCAGTCATGTGACCAGTACATGGTAGCTGCGTGATCATCGCATGATCAGCCACGTGAGCAGTGCATGATAGCCACGAGATCAGTGCATAATCAGACACGAGATCAGTGCATGATCAGTCACGTGATCAGTGCATGATCAGCCACGTGATCAGTGCACGACCAGGCATGTGATCAGTGTATGTCCAGGCAAGTGATCAGTGCATGATAGCCACATGATCAGTGCATGATCTGTCACATGATTAGTGTATGATCATCCACGTGATCAGTGCATGGGCAGTAATGTGATCAGTGCATGATATAGACGTGATCAGTGCATGATCAGTCTCGTGATCAGTGCATGATAGCCACGTGATCAGTGCATGATCAGGCACCTGATGTGTGTATGATCATTCACGGGACCTGTACATGGTAGCTACATGATCATTGAATGATCAGCCACGTGAGTAGTGCATGATAGCCACGTGAGCAGTGCATGATAGCCACGTGATCAGTGCATGATCAGACACGAGATTAGTGCGTGATTAGTCACGTGATCAGTGCATGATCAGCCACGTGATCAGTGCATGACCAGGCACGTGATCAGTGTGTGTCCAGCCAATGATCAGTGCATGACAGCCACGTGATCAGTGCATGATCAGTCAAGTGATCAGTGCATGATCAGTCACGTGATCAATGTATGATCAGCCACGTGATCAGTGCATTATCAGTCACGTGATCAGTGCATGATCAGCCACGTGATCAGTGCATGACCAGGCACGTGATCAGTTTATGTCCAGCCAAGTGATCAGTGCATGATAGCCACGTGATCAGTGCATGATCAGTCACGTTATCAGTGCATGATCAGCCACATGATCAGTGCATGATCAATTACGTGATCAGTGCATGATCAGTCACATGACCAGTACATGGTAGCTACGTGATCATTGCCTGATCAGCCACGTGAGCAGTGCATGATAGCCACGTGATCAGTGCATGATCAGCCATTTGATCAGTGCCTGATCAGTCACGTGATCAGTGCATGGTCAGTCACGTGATCAGTGCATGATCATCCACGTGATCAGTGCATGTGGAGTCATGTAGTCAATGCATGATAGCGCCGTGATCAGTGCACGATCAGTCCCGTGATGAGTGTATGATCAGCCAAGTGATCAGTGCAAGATAGCTACGTGATCAGTGCATGATCAGTCACATGATCAGTGCATGATCAGTCACGTGATAGGTGTGTGATCAGCCATGTGAACAGTGCATGCTCAGTCACGTGATCAGGGCCTGCTGAGCTGCGTGATTACTGTCTGCTCATCTGCTTGACAATTTCCAGCTGAGCTGCTCGATTCCTGCCTGTCATCTCCTTGACAATTGCCACCTGTGCTGCGTAATTCCTGCCTGCTCATCTACTTGATTATTGCCAGCTGAGCAGCATGATTTCTCAGAGCTGAGTTCCATGATTATAGCCTGCTGACTGATTCCTGCCTACTCAGCTCTATGTTCATTGCCTCCAGAGGCACATGATCAGTGTGTGACACCAAACATGATCAGCACATGATCAGTCACATGATCAATGCATGATAAGCCAGGTGATCAGTGCATGATCAATTATGTGATCAGTGCATGATCAGTCATGTGACCAGTACATGGTAGCTGCGTGATCATTGCATGATCAGCCACGTGAGCAGTGCATGATAGCCACGTGATCAGTGCATGATCAGTCACGTGATCTGTGCATGATCAGTCACGTGATCGGTGCATGATATCCACGTGATCAGTGCAGGATAGCCACGTGATCACTTCATGATTATTCACGTGATCTGTACATGATCAGTCACGTGATACGTGTGTGATCAGCCACCTGATCAGTGCGTGATGAGCCATGTGATCAGTGCAGGATCAATTACGTGATCAGTGTATGATCAGTCACGTGACCAGTACATGGAAGCTACGTGATCATTGCGTGATCAGCCACGTAATCAGTGCATGATAGCCACGTGATCAGTGCGTGATAGCCACGTGATCAGTGCATGATCTGTAATGTGATACGTGTGTGATCAGCCACGTGATCAGTGCATGATATCCACGTGATCAGTTCATGATATCCACGTGATCAGTGCATGATAGCCACGTGATCAGTGCATGATATCCACGTGATCAGTGCAGGATCAATTACGTGATCAGTGCATGATCAGTCACGTGACCAGTACATGGTTGCTACGTGATCGTTGCATGATCAGCCACATGAGCAGAGCATGATAGCCACGTGATCAGTGCATGATCAGTCACGTGATCAGTACATGATCAGTCACGTGAACAGTGCATGATCATTTACGTGATCTGTGCATGATCAGTCACGTGACCAGTATATGGTAGCTATGTGATCATTCCATGACGAGCCACGTGAGCAGTGCATAATAGCCACGTGATGTGTGCATGATGAGTTTCGTGAGCAGAGTATGATCAGCCACGTGACCAGTGCATGAGTGCCAGGTGATCAGTGCATGATCAGTCACGTGACAGGTGTGTGATCAACCATGTGAACAGTGCATGTTCAGCCACGTATTCAGTGCATGATAGACACGTGATCAGTGCATTATCAGTTACGTGAGCAGTGTATGATCAGCCACTTGATCAGTGCATGGTCAGACACGTGAACAGTGTAAGATCAGCCACGTGATCAGTGCATGACATCCAAGTGATCAGTGCATGATCAATCACGTGATCAGTGTATGATCAGCCACGTGAACAATGCATGCTCAGTCACGTGATCTGGGCCTGCTGAGCTGCGTGATTCCTGTCTGCTCATCTGCTTGACCATTGCCAGCTGAGCTGCACGATTTCTGCCTGTCATCTGCTTGACAATTGTCAGCTGTGCTGTGTAATTCCTGCCTGCTCAGGTGCTTGATTATTGCCAGCTGAGCAGCATGATTCCTCACACCTGATTTCCATGATTACTGCCTGCTGACTGTTTGATTCGTGCCTACTCAGCTCTTTGTTTATTGCCTCCAGAGGCACATGATCAGTGTATGATAGCAAACATGATCAGCGCATGATCAGTCACATGATCAGCGCCATTAAGTCACGTGATCACTACATGATAGTCATGTGATCAGTCCATGCTCAGTCACAGTATCAGTGCATGATCAGCCACGTGATCAGTGCATGATGTGTCACATGATTAGTGTATGATCATCCAGGTGATCAGTGCATGGGCAGTCATGTGATCAGTGCATGATATAGACGTCATCAGTGCATGATCAATCTCGTGATCAGTGCATGATAGCCACGTGATCAGTGCATGATCAGTCACCTGATGGGTGTATGATCATTCACGTGACCTGTACATGGTAGCTACATGATCATTGCATGATCAGCCACGTGAGTAGTGCATGATAGCCACATGATCACTGCATGATCAGTCACGTGATCAGTGCCGGATCAGTCATGTGACCAGTACATGGTAGCTCCGTGATCATCGCATGATCAGCCACGTGAGCAGTGCATGATAGCCACGAGATCAGTGCATGATCATACACGAGATCAGTGCATGATCAGTCACGTGATCAGTGCATGATCAGCCACGTGATCAGTGCATGACCAGGCACGTGATCAGTGTATGTCCAGGCAAGTGATCAGTGCATGATAGCCACATGATCAGTGCATGATCTGTCACATGATTAGTGTATGATCATCCACGTGATCAGTGCATGGGCAGTCATGTGATCAGTGCATGATATAGACGTGATCAGTGCATGATCAGTCACGTGATCAGTGCATGATCATCCACGTGATCATTGCATGTGGAGTCATGTAGTCAATGCATGATAGCGCCGTGATCAGTGCACGATCAGTCCCGTGATGAGTGTATGATCAGCCAAGTGATCAGTGCAAGATAGCTACGTGATCAGTGCATGATCAGTCACATGATCAGTGCATGATCAGTCACGTGATAGGTGTGTGATCAGCCATGTGAACAGTGCATGCTCAGTCACGTGATCAGGGCCTGCTGAGCTGCGTGATTACTGTCTGCTCATCTGCTTGACAATTTCCAGCTGAGCTGCTCGATTCCTGCCTGTCATCTCCTTGACAATTGCCACCTGTGCTGCGTAATTCCTGCCTGCTCATCTACTTGATTATTGCCAGCTGAGCAGCATGATTTCTCAGAGCTGAGTTCCATGATTATAGCCTGCTGACTGATTCCTGCCTACTCAGCTCTATGTTCATTGCCTCCAGAGGCACATGATCAGTGTGTGACACGAAACATGATCAGCACATGATCAGTGACATGATCAATGCATGATAAGCCAGGTGATCAGTGCATGATCAATTATGTGATCAGTGCATGATCAGTCATGTGACCAGTACATGGTAGCTGCGTGATCATTGCATGATCAGCCACCTGAGCAGTGCATGATAGCCACGTGATCAGTGCATGATCAGTCACGTGATCTGTGCATGATCAGTCACAGGATCGGTGCATGATATCCACGTGATCACTGCAAGATAGCCACGTGATCACTTCATGATTATTCACGTGATCTGTACATGATCAGTCACGTGATACGTGTGTGATCAGCCACGTGATCAGTGCGTGATGAGCCATGTGATCAGTGCATGATCAATTACGTGATCAGTGTATGATCAGTCACGTGACCAGTACATGGAAGCTGCTGACTGTTTGATTCGTGCCTACTCAGCTCTTTGTTTATTGCCTCCAGAGGCACATGATCAGTGTATGATAGCAAACATGATCAGCACATGATCAGTCACATGATCAGCGCCATTAAGTCACATGATCACTACATGATAGTCATGTGATCAGTCCATGCTCAGTCACGGTATCAGTGCATGATCAGCCACGTGATCAGTGCATGATCTGTCACATGATTAGTGTATGATCATCCACGTGATCAGTGCATGGGCAGACATGTGATCAGTGCATGATATAGACGTGATCAGTGCATGATCAGTCTCGTGATCAGTGCATGATAGCCACGTGATCAGTGCATGATCAGGCACCTGATGGGTGTATGATCATTCACGGGACCTGTACATGGTAGCTACATGATCATTGCATGATCAGCCACGTGAGTAGTGCATGATAGCCACGTGATCACTGCATGATCAGCCACGTGAGCAGTGCATGATAGCCACATGATCAGTGCATGATCAGTTACCTGAGCAGTGTATGATCAGCCACGTGATCAGTGCATAGTCAAACACATGAACAGTGTATGATCAGCCACGTGATCAGTGCATGATATCCACGTGATCAGTGCATGATCATCACGTGATCAGTGCATGATCAGCCACGTGAATACTGCATGCTCAGTCACGTGATAAGGGCCTGTTGAGCTGCGTGATTACTGTCTGCTCATCTGCTTGAAAATTGTCAGCTGGGCTGCATGATTCTTGCCTGTCATCTGCTTGACAATTGCCAGCTGTGCTGCGTAATTCCTGCCTGCTCAGCTGCTTGATTATTGCCAGCTGAGCAGCATGATTCCTCACACCTGAGTTCCATGATTATTGCCTGCGACTGTTTGATTTGTGCCTACTCAGCTCTTTGTTTATTGCATCCAGAGGCAAATGATCGGTGTATAATAGCAAATATGATCAGCGCATGATCAGTCACATGATCAGAGCCATTAAGTCACGTGATCACTACATGATAGTCATGTGATCAGTCCATGCTCAGTCACGGTATCAGTGCATGATCAGCCACGTGATCAGTGCATGATCAGCCAGGTGATAAGTGCATGATCAATTACGTGATCAGTGCATGATCAGCCACGTGATCAGTGCATGATCAGTCACGTGATCAGTACATGATCAGTCACGTGAACAGTGCATGATCATTTACGTGATCTGTGCATGATCAGTCACGTGACCAGTATATGGTAGCTACATGATCCTTCCGTGACGAGCCACGTGAGCAGTACATGACAGAAACTTGATGTGTCCATGATGAGTTACGTGAGCAGAGTATGATCAGCCACGTTATCAGTGCATGAGTGCCACTTGATCAGTGCATGATATGTCACGTGACAGGTGTGTGATCAGCCACGTGAACAGTGCATGTTCAGCCACGTATTCAGTGCATGATAGCCACGTGATCAGTGCATGATCAGTTACGTGAGCAGTGTATGATCAGCCACGTGATCAGTGCATGGTCAGACACGTGAACAGTGTATGATCAGCCACGTGATCAGTGCATGATAGCCACGTGATCAGTGCATGATCAGGCACCTGATGGGTGTATGATCATTCACGGGACCTGTACATGGTAGCTACATGATCATTGCATGATCAGCCACGTGAGTAGTGCATGATAGCCACGTGATCAGTGCATGATCAGCCACGTGAGCAGTGCATGATAGCCACGTGATCAGTGCATGATCAGTTACCTGAGCAGTGTATGATCAGCCACGTGATCAGTGCATAGTCAAACACATGAACAGTGTATGATCAGCCACGTGATCAGTGCATGATATCCACGTGATCAGTGCATGATCATCACGTGATCAGTGCATGATCAGCCACGTGAATAGTGCATGCTCAGTCACGTGATAAGGGCCTGTTGAGCTGCGTGATTACTGTCTGCTCATCTGCTTGAAAATTGTCAGCTGGGCTGCATGATTCTTGCCTGTCATCTGCTTGACAATTGCCAGCTGTGCTGCGTAATTCCTGCCTGCTCAGCTGCTTGATTATTGCCAGCTGAGCAGCATGATTCCTCACACCTGAGTTCCATGATTATTGCCTGCGACTGTTTGATTCGTGCCTACTCAGCTCTTTGTTTATTGCATCCAGAGGCAAATGATCGGTGTATAATAGCAAATATGATCAGCGCATGATCAGTCACATGATCAGAGCCATTAAGCCACGTGATCACTACATGATAGTCATGTGATCAGTCCATGCTCAGTCACGGTATCAGTGCATGATCAGCCACGTGATCAGTGCATGATCAGCCAGGTGATAAGTGCATGATCAATTACGTGATCAGTGCATGATCAGCCACGTGATCAGTGCATGATCAGTCACGTGATCAGTACATGATCAGGCACGTGAACAGTGCATGATCATTTACGTGATCTGTGCATGATCAGTCACGTGACCAGTATATGGTAGCTACATGATCATTCCGTGACGAGCCAAGTGAGCAGTACATGATAGAAACTTGATGTGTCCATGATGAGTTACGTGAGCAGAGTATGATCAGCCACGTGATCAGTGCATGAGTGCCACTTGATCAGTGCATGATATGTCACGTGACAGGTGTGTGATCAGCCACGTGAACAGTGCATGTTCAGCCACGTATTCAGTGCATGATAGCCACGTGATCAGTGCATGATCAGTTACGTGAGCAGTGTATGATCAGCCACGTGATCAGTGCATGGTCAGACACGTGAACAGTGTATGATCAGCCACGTGATCAGTGCATGATCAGCCACATGATCAGTGCATGATCAATTACGTGATCAGTGCATGATCAGTCACGTGACCAGTACATGGTAGCTACGTGATCATTGCCTGATCAGCCACGTGAGCAGTGCATGATAGCCACGTGATCAGTGCATGATCAGCCATTTGATCAGTGCCTGATCAGTCACGTGATCAGTGCATGGTCAGTCACGTGATCAGTGCATGATCATCCACGTGATCATTGCATGTGAAGTCATGTAGTAAATGCATGATAGCGCCGTGATCAGTGCACGATCAGTCCCGTGATGAGTGTATGATCAGCCAAGTGATCAGTGCAAGATAGCTACGTGATCAGTGCATGATCAGTCACATGATCAGTGCATGATCAGTCACGTGATAGGTGTGTGATCAGCCATGTGAACAGTGCATGCTCAGTCACGTGATCAGGGCCTGCTGAGCTGCGTGATTACTGTCTGCTCATCTGCTTGACAATTTCCAGCTGAGCTGCTCGATTCCTGCCTGTCATCTCCTTGACAATTGCCACCTGTGCTGCGTAATTCCTGCCTGCTCATCTACTTGATTATTGCCAGCTGAGCAGCATGATTTCTCAGACGTGAGTTCCATGATTATAGCCTGCTGA
Organism: Bos javanicus; assembly: GCF_032452875.1. Taxonomy (NCBI): domain Eukaryota; kingdom Metazoa; phylum Chordata; class Mammalia; order Artiodactyla; family Bovidae; genus Bos; species Bos javanicus. The sequence goes on along the minus strand of NC_083895.1, from coordinate 657,557 downwards.
CTGATTCCTGCCTACTCAGCTCTATGTTCATTGCCTCCAGAGGCACATGATCAGTGTGTGACACCAAACATGATCAGCACATGATCAGTCACATCATCAATGCATGATAAGCCAGGTGATCAGTGCATGATCAATTATGTGATCAGTGCATGATCAGTCATGTGACCAGTACATGGTAGCTGCGTGATCATTGCATGATCAGCCACGTGAGCAGTGCATGATAGCCACGTGATCAGTGCATGATCAGTCACGTGATCTGTGCATGATCAGTCACGTGATCGGTGCATGATATCCACGTGATCAGTGCAGGATAGCCACGTGATCACTTCATGATTATTCACGTGATCTCTACATGATCAGTCACGTGATACGTGTGTGATCAGCCACCTGATCAGTGCGTGATGAGCCATGTGATCAGTGCAGGATCAATTACGTGATCAGTGTATGATCAGTCACGTGACCAGTACATGGAAGTTACGTGATCATTGCGTGATCAGCCACGTGATCAGTGCATGATAGCCACGTGATCAGTGCGTGATAGCCACGTGATCAGTGCATGATCTGTAATGTGATACGTGTGTGATCAGCCACGTGATCAGTGCATGATATCCACGTGATCAGTTCATGATATCCACGTGATCAGTGCATGATAGCCACGTGATCAGTGCATGATATCCACGTGATCAGTGCAGGATCAATTACGTGATCAGTGCATGGTCAGTCACGTGACCAGTACATGGTTGCTACGTGATCGTTGCATGATCAGCCACATGAGCAGAGCATGATAGCCACGTGATCAGTGCATGATCAGTCACGTGATACATGTGTGATCAGCCACGTGATCAGTGCATGATGAGCCACGTGATCAGTGCAGGATCAATTACGTGATCAGTGCATGATCATTCACGTGACCAGTACATGGTTGCTACGTGATCGTTGCATGATCAGCCACGTGAGCAGAGCATGATAGCCACGTGATCAGTGCATGATCAGTCATGTGATACGTGTGTGATCAGCCACGTGATCAGTGCATGATATCCACGTGATCAGTGCATGATAGCCACGGGATCAGTGCATGAGAGCCACGTGATCAGTGCATGATAGCCATGTGATGTGTGCATGATCAGTTACGTGAGCAGAGTATGATCAGCCACGTGATCAGTGCATGAGTGCCACGTGATCAGTGCATGATATGTCACGTGACAGGTGTGTGATCAGCCACGTGAACAGTGCATGTTCAGCCAAGAGATCAGTGCATGATAGCCACGTGATCAGTGCATGATCAGTTACCTGAGCAGTGTATGATCAGCCACGTGATCAGTGCATAGTCAAACACGTGAACAGTGTATGATCAGCTACGTGATCAGTTCATGATATCCACGTGATCAGTGCATGATAATCACCTGATCAGTGCATGATCAGCCACGTGAATAGTGCATGCTCAGTCACGTGATAAGGGCCTGTTGAGCTGCGTGATTACTGTCTGATCATCTGCTTGAAAATTGCCATCTGGGCTGCATGATTCTTGCCTGTCATCTGCTTGACAATTGCCAGCTGTGCTGCGTAATTCCTGCCTGCTCAGCTGCTTGATTATTGCCAGCTGAGCAGCATGATTCCTCACACCTGAGTTCCATGATTATTGCCTGCTGACTGTTTGATTCGTGCCTACTCAGCCCTTTGTTTATTGCCTCCAGAGGCAAATGATCGGTGCATGATAGCAAACATGATCAGCGCATGAGGAGTCACATGATAAGAGCCATTAAGTCACGTGATCACTACATGGTAGTCATGTGATCAGTCCATGCTCAGTCACGGTATCAGTGCATGATCAGCCACGTGATCAGTGCATGATCAGCCAGGTGATCAGTTCATGATAGCTATGTGATCAGTTCATGATTTGTCACGTGATCTGTGCATGACCAGGCAGGTGGTCAGTGTATGACCATCGAAGTGATCAGTGCATGATAGCCACGTGATCAGTGCATGATCAGTCACGTGATCAGTGCATGATTAGTCACGTGATCAGTGAATGATCAGCCACGTGATCAGTGCATGATCAGCCACGTGAGCAGTGCATGATAGCCACGTGATCAGTGCATGATCAGTCACGTGATCAGTGCATGATCAGTCACGTGATCAGTGGATGATCAGCCACGTGATCAGTGTATGTCCAGCCAAGTGATCAGTGCATGATAGCCATGTGATCAGTGCATGATCAGTCACATGATCAGTGCATGATCAGTCACGTGATAGGTGTGTGATCAGCCACGTGAACAGTGCATGCTCAGTCACGTGATCAGGGCCTGCTGAGCTGCGTGATTACTGTCTGCTCATCTGCTTGACAATTTCCACCTGCGCTGCACGATTCCTGCCTGTCACCTCCTTGACAATTGCCACCTGTGCTGCGTAATTCCTGCCTGCTCATCTACTTGATTATTGCCAGCTGAGCAGCATGATTTCTCAGAGCTGAGTTCCGTGATTATAGCCTGCTGACTGATTCCTGCCTACTCAGCTCTATGTTCATTGCCTCCAGAGGAACATGATCAGTGTGTGACACCAAACATGATCAGCACATGATCAGTCACATGATCAATGCATGATAAGCCAGGTGATCAGTGCATGATCAATTATGTGATCAGTGCATGATCAGTCATGTGACCAGTACATGGTAGCTGCGTAATCATTGCATGATCAGCCACGTGAGCAGTGCATGATAGCCACGTGATCAGTGCATGATCAGTCACGTGATCTGTGCATGATCAGTCACGTGAGCAGTGCATGATCAATTACCTGATCAGTGCATGATCAGTCACGTGACCAGTGCATGGTAGCTACGTGATCATTGCATGATCAGCCACGTGATCAGTGCATGATAGCCACGTGATCAGTGCATGATAGCCACTTGTTCAGTGCATGATCAGTCAAGTGATACGTGTGTGATCAGCCACTTGATCAGTGCATGTTATCCACGTGATCAGTGCATGATAGCCACGTGATCACTTCATGATTATTTACGTGATCTGTACATGATCAGTCACGTGATACGTGTGTGATCAGCCACCGGATCAGTGCGTGATGAGCCATGTGATCAGTGCAGGATCAATTACATGATCAGTGCATAATCAGTCACATAACCAGTACATGGTAGCTACGTGATCATTGCGTGATCAGCCACGTGATCAGTGCATGATAGCTACGTGATCAGTGCATGATAGCCACATGATCTGTGCATGAGAGCCACGTGATCAGTGCATGATCAGTCACGTGATACATGTGAGATCAGCCACGTGATCAGTGCATGATGAACCACGTGATCACTTCATGATTATTCACGTGATCTGTACATGATCAGTCACGTGAACAGTGCATGATCAGTCATGTGATCAGTGTATGACCAGCAAAGTGATCAGTGCATGATAGCCACGTGATCAGAGCATGATCAGTCACGTGATCAGTGCATGATCAGTCACGTGATTAGTGTTTGATCAGCCACGTGATCAGTGCATGATCAGCCAAATGATAAGTGCATGATCAATTACGTGATCAGTGCATGATCAGTCACCTGATGGGTGTATGATCATTCACGTGACCTGTACATGGTAGTTACATGAACATTGCATGATGAGCCACGTGAGTAGTGCATGATATCCACGTGAACACTGCATGATCAGTCAGGTAATCAGTGCATGATCAGTCATGTGACCAGTACATGATAGCTGCGTGATCATCACATGATCAACCACGTGAGCAGTGCATGATAGCCACGTAATCAGTGCATGATCAGACACGAGATCAGTGCATGATCAGTCACGTGATCAGTGCATGATCAGCCACGTGATCAGTGCATGACCAGGCACGTGATCAGTGTATGTCCAGCCAAGTGATCAGTGCATGTTAGCCACGTGATCAGTGCATGATCAGTCACGTGATCAGTGCATGATCAGTCACTTGATCTGTGCTTGATAGCCAGGTGATCAGTGCATGATAGCCACGTGATCAGTGCATGATCAGTCACGTGATCAGTGCATGATCCGCCACCTGATCAGTGCATGACCAGGCACGTGATCAGTGTATGTCCAGCCAAGTGATCAGTGCATGATAGACACGTGATAAGTGCATGATCAGTCACGTGATCAGTGCATGATAGCCAGGTGATCAGTGCATGATAGCCACGTGATCAGTGCATGATCAAGTCACGTGATCAGTGCATGGTCAGTCACGTGATCAGTGCATGATCATCCACGTGATCAGTGCATACTATTACGTGAACAATGCATGCGCAATCACGTGATCAGTGCATGAGAGCCACGTGATAAGTGCATAATCAGTCACGTGATAGGTGTGTGATCAGCCATGTGAACAGTGCATGCTCAGTCACGTGATCAGGGCCTGCTGAGCTGCGTGATTGCTCATCTGCTTGACAATTGCCACCTGGGCTGCGTAATTCCTGCCTGCTCATCTATTTGATTATTGCCAGCTGAGCAGCATGATTTCTCAGAGCTGAGTTCCATGATTATAGCCTGCTGACTGTTTCCTGCCTACTCAGCTCTATGTTCTTTGCCTCCAGAGGCACATGATCAGTGTGTGACACCAAACATGATCAGCACATGATCAGTCACATGATCAATGCATGATAAGCCAGGTGATCAGTGCATGATCAATTACGTGATCAGTGCATGATCAGTCATGTGACCAGTACATGGTAGCTGCGTGATCATTGTATGAACAGACACGTGAGCAGTGCATTTTAGCCACGTGATCAGTGCATGATTAGTCACGTGACCAGTGCATGGTAGCTACGTGATCATTGCATGATCAGCCATGTGATCAGTGCATGACCAGGCACGTGATCAGTGTTTGTCCAGCCAAGTGATCAGTGCATGATAGCCACGTGATCAGTGCATGATCAGTCACGTGATCAGTGCATGATCAGTCACGTGATTAGAGTATGACCAGCCACGTGATCAGTGCATGATCAGCCAAATGATAAGTGCATGATCAATTACGTGATCAGTGCATGATCAGTCACCTGATGGGTGTATGATCATTCACGTGACCTGTACATGGTAGTTACATGAACATTGCATGATCAGCCACGTGAGTAGTGCATGATATCCACGTGATCACTGCATGATCAGTCACGTGATCAGTGCATGATCAATCATGTGACCAGTACATGGTAGCTGCGTGATCATCGCATGATCAGCCACGTGAGCAGTGCATGATAGCCACGTGATCAGTGCATGATCAGACACGAGATCAGTGCATGATCAGTCACATGATCAGTGCATGATCAGCCACGTGATCAGTGCATGACCAGGCACGTGATCAGTGTATGTCCAGCCAAGTGATCAGTGCATGATAGCCACGTGATCAGTGCATGATCAGTCACGTTATCAGTGCATGATCAGCCACATGATCAGTGCATGATCAATTATGTGATCAGTGCATGATCAGTCACCTGATGGGTGTATGATCATTCACGTGACCTGTACATGGTAGTTACATGAACATTGCATGATCAGCCACGTGAGTAGTGCATGATATCCACGTGATCACTGCATGATCAGTCACGTGATCAGTGCATGATCAATCATGTGACCAGTACATGGTAGCTGCGTGATCATCGCATGATCAGCCACGTGAGCAGTGCATGATAGCCACGTGATCAGTGCATGATCAGACACGAGATCAGTGCATGATCAGTCACGTGATCAGTGCATGATCAGCCACGTGATCAGTGCATGACCAGGCACGTGATCAGTGTATGTCCAGCCAAGTGATCAGTGCATGATAGCCACGTGATCAGTGCATGATCAGTCACGTGATCAGTGCATGATCAGTCACTTGATCTGTGCATGATAGCCAGGTGATCAGTGCATGATAGCCACGTCATCAGTGCATGATCAGTCACGTGATCAGTGCATGATCCGCCACCTGATCAGTGCATGTCCAGGCACGTGATCAGTGTATGTCCAGCCAAGTGATCAGTGCATGATAGACACGTGAAAAGTGCATGATCAGTTACGTGATAAGTGCATGATAGCCAGGTGATCAGTGCATGATAGACACGTGATCAGTGCATGATCAAGTCACGTGGTCAGTGCATGGTCAGTCATGTGACCAGTACATGGTAGCTGCGTGATCATTGTATGAACAGACACGTGAGCAGTGCTTTTTAGCCACGTGATCAGTGCATGATCAGTCACGTGACCAGTGCATGGTAGCTACGTGATCATTGCATGATCAGCCATGTGATCAGTGCATGATCAGTCACGTGATCAGTGCATGCTGGCTACGTGAACATTGCATGATCAGCCATGTGATCAGTGCATGATATCCACGTGATCAGTGCAGAATACCCACGTGATCACTTCATGATTAGTCACGTGATCAGTACATGATCAGTCACGTGAACAGTGCATGATCATTTACGTGATCTGTGCATGATCAGTCACGTGACCAGTATATGGTAGCTTCATGATCATTCCATGATGAACCACGTGAGCAGTGCATGATAGCCACGTGATGTGTGCCTGATGAGTTACGTGAGCAGAGGATGATCAGCCACGTGATCAGTGCATGAGTGCCACGTGATCAGTGCATGATTTGTCACGTGGCAGGTGTGTGATCAGCCACGTGAACAGTGCATGTTCAGCCACGTATTCAGTGCATGATAGCCACGTGATCAGTGCATGATCAGTTACGTGAGCAGTGTATGATCAGCCACGTGATCAGTGCATGGTCAGACACGTGAACAGTGTATGATCAGCCACGTGATCAGTGCATGATATCCAAGTGATCAGTGCATGATCAATCACGTGATCAGTGTATGATCAGCCACGTGAACAGTGCATGCTCAGTCACGTGATCTGGGCCTGCTGAGCTGCGTGATTACTCTCTGCTCATCTGCTTGACAATTGCCAGCTGAGCTGCACGATTCCTGCCTGTCATCTGCTTGACAATTGCCAGCTGTGCTGCGTAATTCCTGCCTGCTCAGCTGCTTGATTATTGCCAGCTGAGCAGCATGATTCCTCACACATGAGTTTCATGATTATTGCCTGCTGACTCTTTGATTCGTGCCTATTCAGCTCTTTGTTTATTGCCTCCAGAGGCACATGATCAGTGTATGATAGCAAACATGATCAGCGCATGATCAGTCACATGATCAGCGCCATTAAGTCACATGATCACTACATGATAGTCATGTGATCAGTCCATGCTCAGTCACGGTATCAGTGCATGATCAGCCACGTGATCAGTGCATGATTTGTCACATGATTAGTGTATGATCATCCACGTGATCAGTGCATGGGCAGACATGTGATCAGTGCATGATATAGACGTGATCAGTGCATGATCAGTCTCGTGATCAGTGCATGATAGCCACGTGATCAGTGCATGATCAGGCACCTGATGGGTGTATGATCATTCACGGGACCTGTACATGGTAGCTACATGATCATTGCATGATCAGCCACGTGAGTAGTGCATGATAGCCACGTGATCAGTGCATGATCAGTTACCTGAGCAGTGTATGATCAGCCACGTGATCAGTGCATAGTCAAACACATGAACAGTGCATGATATCCACGTGATCAGTGCATGATCATCACGTGATCAGTGCATGATCAGCCACGTGAATAGTGCATGCTCAGTCACGTGATAAGGGCCTGTTGAGCTGCGTGATTACTGTCTGCTCATCTGCTTGAAAATTGTGAGCTGGGCTGCATGATTCTTGCCTGTCATCTGCTTGACAATTGCCAGCTGTGCTGCGTAATTCCTGCCTGCTCAGCTGCTTGATTATTGCCAGCTGAGCAGCATGATTCCTCACACCTGAGTTCCATGATTATTGCCTGCGACTGTTTGATTCGTGCCTACTCAGCTCTTTGTTTATTGCCTCCAGAGGCAAATGATCGGTGTATGATAGCAAATATGATCAGCGCATGATCAGTCACATGATCAGAGCCATTAAGTCACGTGATCACTACATGATAGTCATGTGATCAGTCCATGCTCAGTCACGGTATCAGTGCATGATCAGCCACGTGATCAGTGCATGATCAGCCAGGTGATAAGTGCATGATCAATTACGTGATCAGTGCATGATCAGCCACGTGATCAGTGCATGATCAGTCACGTGATCAGTACATGATCAGGCACGTGAACAGTGCATGATCATTTACGTGATCTGTGCATGATCAGTCACGTGATCAGTATATGGTAGCTACTTGATCATTCCGTGATGAGCCACGTGAGCAGTACATGATAGAAACTTGATGTGTCCATGATGAGTTAAGTGAGCAGAGTATGATCAGCCACGTGATCAGTGCATGAGTGCCACTTGATCAGTGCATGATATGTCACGTGACAGGTGTGTGATCAGCCACGTGAACAGTGCATGGTCAGACACGTGAACAGTGTATGATCAGCCACGTGATCAGTGCATGATATCCAAGTGATCAGTGCATGATCAATCACGTGATCAGTGTATGATCAGCCACGTGAACAGTGCATGTGCAGTCACGTGATCAGGGCCTGCTGAGCTGCGTGATTACTGTCTGCTCATCTGCTTGACAATTGCCAGCTGAGCTGCACGATTCCTGCCTGTCATCTGCTTGACAATTGCCAGCTGTGCTGGGTAATTCCTGCCTGCTCAGCTGCTTGATTATTGCCAGCTGAGCAGCATGATTCCTCACAGCTGAGTTCCATGATTATTGCCTGCTGACTGTTTGATTCGTGCCTACTCAGCTCTTTGTTTATTGCCTCCAGAGGCACATGATCAGTGTATGATAGCAAACATGATCAGCACATGATCAGTCACATGATCAGCGCCATTAAGTCACGTGATCACTACATGATAGTCATGTGATCAGTCCATGCTCAGTCACGGTATCAGTGCATGATCAGCCACGTGATCAGTGCATGATCTGTCACATGATTAGTGTATGATCATCCACGTGATCAGTGCATGGGCAGACATGTGATCAGTGCATGATATAGACGTGATCAGTGAATGATCAGTCTCGTGATCAGTGCATAATAGCCACGTGATCAGTGCATGATCAGGCACCTGATGGGTGTATGATCATTCACGGGACCTGTACATGGTAGCTACATGATCATTGCATGATCAGCCACGTGAGTAGTGCACGATAGCCACGTGATCACTGCATGATCAGCCACGTGAGCAGTGCATGATAGCCACGTGATCAGTGCATGATCAGACACGAGATTAGTGCGTGATTAGTCACGTGATCAGTGCATGATCAGCCACGTGATCAGTGCATGACCAGGGACGTGATCAGTGTGTGTCCAGCCAATGATCAGTGCATGACAGCCACGTGATCAGTGCATGATCAGGCACGTGAACAGTGCATGATCATTTACGTGATCTGTGCATGATCAGTCACGTGATCAGTATATGGTAGCTACTTGATCATTCCGTGATGAGCCACGTGAGCAGTACATGATAGAAACTTGATGTGTCCATGATGAGTTACGTGAGCAGAGTATGATCAGCCACGTGATCAGTGCATGAGTGCCACTTGATCAGTGCATGATATGTCACGTGACAGGTGTGTGATCAGCCACGTGAACAGTGCATGGTCAGACACGTGAACAGTGTATGATCAGCCACGTGATCAGTGCATGATATCCAAGTGATCAGTGCATGATCAATCACGTGAACAGTGTATGATCAGCCACGTGAACAGTGCATGTGCAGTCACGTGATCAGGGCCTGCTGAGCTGCGTGATTACTGTCTACTCATCTGCTTGACAATTGCCAGCTGAGCTGCACGATTCCTGCCTGTCATCTGCTTGAGAATTGCCAGCTGTGCTGCGTAATTCCTGCCTGCTCAGCTGCTTGATTATTGCCAGCTGAGCAGCATGATTCCTCACACCAGAGTTCCATGATTATTGCCTGCTGACTCTTTGATTCGTGCCTATTCAGCTCTTTGTTTATTGCCTCCAGAGGCACATGATCAGTGTATGATAGCAAACATGATCAGCGCATGATCAGTCACATGATCAGCGCCATTAAGTCACATGATCACTACATGATAGTCATGTGATCAGTCCATGCTCAGTCACGGTATCAGTGCATGATCAGCCACGTGATCAGTGCATGATCTGTCACATGATTAGTGTATGATCATCCACGTGATCAGTGCATGGGCAGACATGTGATCAGTGCATGATATAGACGTGATCAGTGCATGATCAGTCTCGTGATCAGTGCATGATAGCCACGTGATCAGTGCATGATCAGGCACCTGATGGGTGTATGATCATTCACGGGACCTGTACATGGTAGCTACATGATCATTGCATGATCAGCCACGTGAGTAGTGCATGATAGCCACGTGATCAGTGCATGATCAGTTACCTGAGCAGTGTATGATCAGCCACGTGATCAGTGCATAGTCAAACACATGAACAGTGTATGATCAGCCACGTGATCAGTGCATGATATCCACGTGATCAGTGCATGATCATCACGTGATCAGTGCATGATCAGCCACGTGAATAGTGCATGCTCAGTCACGTGATAAGGGCCTGTTGAGCTGCGTGATTACTGTCTGCTCATCTGCTTGAAAATTGCCAGCTGTGCTGCGTAATTCCTGCCTGCTCAGCTGCTTGATTATTGCCAGCTGAGCAGCATGATTCCTCACAGCTGATTTCCATGATTATTGCCTGCTGACTGTTTGATTCGTGCCTACTCAGCTCTTTGTTTATTGCCTCCAGAGGCACATGATCAGTGTATGATAGCAAACATGATCAGCACATGATCAGTCACATGATCAGCGCCATTAAGTCACGTGATCACTACATGATAGTCATGTGATCAGTCCATGCTCAGTCACGGTATCAGTGCATGATCAGCCACGTGATCAGTGCATGATCTGTCACATGATTAGTGTATGATCATCCACGTGATCAGTGCATGGGCAGACATGTGATCAGTGCATGATATAGACGTGATCAGTGCATGATCAGTCTCGTGATCAGTGCATGATAGCCACGTGATCAGTGCATGATCAGGCACCTGATGGGTGTATGATCATTCACGGGACCTGTACATGGTAGCTACATGATCATTGCATGATCAGCCACGTGAGTAGTGCACGATAGCCACGTGATCACTGCATGATCAGCCACGTGAGCAGTGCATGATAGCCACGTGATCAGTGCATGATCAGACACGAGATTAGTGCGTGATTAGTCACGTGATCAGTGCATGACCAGGCACGTGATCAGTGTGTGTCCAGCCAATGATCAGTGCATGACAGCCACGTGATCAGTGCATGATCAGTCACGTGATCAGTGCATGATCACTCACGTGATCAAATATGATCAGCCACGTGATCAGTGCATGATCAGTAACGTGATCAGTGCATGATCAGCCACGTGATCAGTGCATGACCAGGCACGTGATCAGTTTATGTCCAGCCAAGTGATCAGTGCATGATAGCCACGTGATCAGTGCATGATCAGTCACGTTATCAGTGCATGATCAGCCACATGATCAGTGCATGATCAATTACGTGATCAGTGCATGATCAGTCACGTGACCAGTACATGGTAGCTACGTGATCATTGCCTGATCAGCCACGTGAGCAGTGCATGAGAGCCACGTGATCAGTGCATGATCAGCCATTTGATCAGTGCCTGATCAGTCACGTGATCAGTGCATGGTCAGTCACGTGATCAGTGCATGATCATCCACGTGATCATTGCATGTATAGTCATGTAGTCAATGCACGATAGCGCCGTGATCAGTGCACGATCAGTCCCGTGATGAGTGTATGATCAGCCAAGTGATCAGTGCAAGATAGCTACGTGATCAGTGCATGATCAGTCACATGATCAGTGCATGATCAGTCACGTGATAGGTGTGTGATCAGCCATGTGAACAGTGCATGCTCAGTCACGTGATCAGGGCCTGCTGAGCTGCGTGATTACTGTCTGCTCATCTGCTTGACAATTTCCAGCTGAGCTGCTCGATTCCTGCCTGTCATCTCCTTGACAATTGCCACCTGTGCTGCGTAATTCCTGCCTGCTCATCTACTTGATTATTGCCAGCTGAGCAGCATGATTTCTCAGAGCTGAGTTCCATGATTACAACCTGCTGACTGATTCCTGCCTACTCAGCTCAATGTTCATTGCCTCCAGAGGCACATGATCAGTGTGTGACACCAAACATGATCAGCACATGATCAGTGACATGATCAATGCATGATAAGCCAGGTGATCAGTGCATGATCAATTATGTGATCAGTGCATGATCAGTCATGTGACCAGTACATGGTAGCTGCGTGATCATTGCATGATCAGCCACGTGAGCAGCGCATGATAGCCACGTGATCAGTGCATGATCAGCCACGTGATCTATGCATGATCAGTCACGTGATCGGTGCATGATATCCACGTGATCACTGCAGGATAGCCACGTGATCACTTCATGATTATTCACGTGATCTGTACATGATCAGTCACGTGATACGTGTGTGATCAGCCACCTGATCACTGCGTGATGAGCCATGTGATCAGTGCAGGATCAATTACGTGATCAGTGTATGATCAGTCACGTGACCAGTACATGGAAGCTACGTGATCATTGCGTGATCAGCCACGTGATCAGTGCATGATAGCCACGTGATCAGTGCGTGATAGCCACGTGATCAGTGCATGATCTGTAATGTGATACGTGTGTGATCAGCCACGTGATCAGTGCATGATATCCACGTGATCAGTTCATGATATCCACGTGATCAGTGCATGATAGCCACGTGATCAGTGCATGATATCCACGTGATCAGTGCAGGATCAATTACGTGATCAGTGCATGATCAGTCACGTGACCGGTACATGGTTGCTACGTGATCGTTGCATGATCAGCCACATGAGCAGAGCATGATAGCCACGTGATCAGTGCGTGATAGCCACGTGATCAGTGCATGATCTGTAATGTGATACGTGTGTGATCAGCCACGTGATCAGTGCATGATATCCACGTGATCAGTTCATGATATCCACGTGATCAGTGCATGATAGCCACGTGATCAGTGCATGATATCCACGTGATCAGTGCAGGATCAATTACGTGATCAGTGCATGATCAGTCACGTGATCAGTACATGATCAGTCACGTGAACAGTGCATGATCATTTACGTGATCTGTGCATGATCAGTCACGTGACCAGTATATGGTAGCTATGTGATCATTCCATGACGAGCCACGTGAGCAGTGCATAATAGCCACGTGATGTGTGCATGATGAGTTTCGTGAGCAGAGTATGATCAGCCACGTGATCAGTGCATGAGTGCCAGGTGATCAGTGCATGATCAGTCACGTGACAGGTGTGTGATCAGCCACGTGAACAGTGCATGTTCAGCCACGTATTCAGTGCATGATAGACACGTGATCAGTGCATTATCAGTTACGTGAGCAGTGTATGATCAGCCACTTGATCAGTGCATGGTCAGACACGTGAACAGTGTATGATCAGCCACGTGATCAGTGCATGACATCCAAGTGATCAGTGCATGATCAATCACGTGATCAGTGTATGATCAGCCACATGAACAATGCATGCCCAGTCACGTGATCTGGGCCTGCTGAGCTGCGTGATTCCTGTCTGCTCATCTGCTTGACAATTGCCAGCTGAGCTGCACGATTCCTGCCTGTCATCTGCTTGACAATTGTCAGCTGTGCTGTGTAATTCCTGCCTGCTCAGCTGCTTGATTATTGCCAGCTGAGCAGCATGATTCCTCACACCTGATTTCCATGATTACTGCCTGCTGACTGTTTGATTCGTGCCTACTCAGCTCTTTGTTTATTGCCTCCAGAGGCACATGATCAGTGTATGATAGCAAACATGATCAGCGCATGATCAGTCACATGATCAGCGCCATTAAGTCACGTGATCACTACATGATCGTCATGTGATCAGTCCATGCTCAGTCACAGTATCAGTGCATGATCAGCCACGTGATCAGTGCATGATTTGTCACATGATTAGTGTATGATCATCCAGGTGATCAGTGCATGGGCAGTCATGTGATCAGTGCATGATATAGACGTGATCAGTGCATGATCAGTCTCGTGATCAGTGCATGATAGCCACGTGATCAGTGCATGATCAGTCACCTGATGGGTGTATGATCATTCACGTGACCTGTACATGGTAGCTACATGATCATTGCATGATCAGCCACGTGAGTAGTGCATGATAGCCACGTGATCACTGCATGATCAGTCACGTGATCAGTGCCGGATCAGTCATGTGACCAGTACATGGTAGCTGCGTGATCATCGCATGATCAGCCACGTGAGCAGTGCATGATAGCCACGAGATCAGTGCATGATCAGACACGAGATCAGTCCATGCTCAGTCACGGTATCAGTGCATGATCAGCCACGTGATCAGTGCATAATCTGTCACATGATTAGTGTATGATCATCCACGTGATCAGTGCATGGGCAGACATGTGATCAGTGCATGATATAGACGTGATCAGTGAATGATCAGTCTCGTGATCAGTGCATAATAGCCACGTGATCAGTGCATGATCAGGCACCTGATGGGTGTATGATCATTCACGGGACCTGTACATGGTAGCTACATGATCATTGCATGATCAGCCACGTGAGTAGTGTACGATAGCCACGTGATCACTGCATGATCAGCCACGTGAGCAGTGCATGATACCCACGTGATCAGTGCATGATCAGACACGAGATTACTGCGTGATTAGTCACGTGATCAGTGCATGATCAGCCACGTGATCAGTGCATGACCAGGGACGTGATCAGTGTGTGTCCAGCCAATGATCAGTGCATGACAGCCACGTGATCAGTGCATGATCAGGCACGTGAACAGTGCATGATCATTTACGTGATCTGTGCATGATCAGTCACGTGATCAGTATATGGTAGCTACTTGATCATTCCGTGATGAGCCACGTGAGCAGTACATGATAGAAACTTGATGTGTCCATGATGAGTTACGTGAGCAGAGTATGATCAGCCACGTGATCAGTGCATGAGTTCCACTTGATCAGTGCATGATATGTCACGTGACAGGTGTGTGATCAGCCACGTGAACAGTGCATGGTCAGACACGTGAACAGTGTATGATCAGCCACGTGATCAGTGCATGATATCCAAGTGATCAGTGCATGATCAATCACGTGAACAGTGTATGATCAGCCACGTGAACAGTGCATGTGCAGTCACGTGATCAGGGCCTGCTGAGCTGCGTGATTACTGTCTACTCATCTGCTTGACAATTGCCAGCTGAGCTGCACGATTCCTGCCTGTCATCTGCTTGAGAATTGCCAGCTGTGCTGCGTAATTCCTGCCTGCTCAGCTGCTTGATTATTGCCAGCTGAGCAGCATGATTCCTCACACCTGAGTTCCATGATTATTGCCTGCTGACTCTTTGATTCGTGCCTATTCAGCTCTTTGTTTATTGCCTCCAGAGGCACATGATCAGTGTATGATAGCAAACATGATCAGCCCATGATCAGTCACATGATCAGCGCCATTAAGTCACATGATCACTACATGATAGTCATGTGATCAGTCCATGCTCAGTCACGGTATCAGTGCATGATCAGCCACGTGATCAGTGCATGATCTGTCACATGATTAGTGTATGATCATCCACGTGATCAGTGCATGGGCAGACATGTGATCAGTGCATGATATAGACGTGATCAGTGCATGATCAGTCTCGTGATCAGTGCATGATAGCCACGTGATCAGTGCATGATCAGGCACCTGATGGGTGTATGATCATTCACGGGACCTGTACATGGTAGCTACATGATCATTGCATGATCAGCCACGTGAGTAGTGCATGATAGCCACGTGATCAGTGCATGATCAGTTACCTGAGCAGTGTATGATCAGCCACGTGATCAGTGCATAGTCAAACACATGAACAGTGTATGATCAGCCACGTGATCAGTGCATGATATCCACGTGATCAGTGCATGATCATCACGTGATCAGTGCATGATCAGCCACGTGAATAGTGCATGCTCAGTCACGTGATAAGGGCCTGTTGAGCTGCGTGATTACTGTCTGCTCATCTGCTTGAAAATTGCCAGCTGTGCTGCGTAATTCCTGCCTGCTCAGCTGCTTGATTATTGCCAGCTGAGCAGCATGATTCCTCACAGCTGATTTCCATGATTATTGCCTGCTGACTGTTTGATTCGTGCCTACTCAGCTCTTTGTTTATTGCCTCCAGAGGCACATGATCAGTGTATGATAGCAAACATGATCAGCACATGATCAGTCACATGATCAGCGCCATTAAGTCACGTGATCACTACATGATAGTCATGTGATCAGTCCATGCTCAGTCACGGTATCAGTGCATGATCAGCCACGTGATCAGTGCATGATCTGTCACATGATTAGTGTATGATCATCCACGTGATCAGTGCATGGGCAGACATGTGATCAGTGCATGATATAGACGTGATCAGTGCATGATCAGTCTCGTGATCAGTGCATGATAGCCACGTGATCAGTGCATGATCAGGCACCTGATGGGTGTTTGATCATTCACGGGACCTGTACATGGTAGCTACATGATCATTGCATGATCAGCCACGTGAGTAGTGCACGATAGCCACGTGATCACTGCATGATCAGCCACGTGAGCAGTGCATGATAGCCACGTGATCAGTGCATGATCAGACACGAGATTAGTGCGTGATTAGTCACGTGATCAGTGCATGATCAGCCACGTGATCAGTGCATGACCAGGCACGTGATCAGTGTGTGTCCAGCCAATGATCAGTGCATGACAGCCACGTGATCAGTGCATGATCAGTCACGTGATCAGTGCATGATCAGTCACGTGATCAAATATGATCAGCCACGTGATGAGTGCATGATCAGTAACGTGATCAGTGCATGATCAGCCACGTGATCAGTGCATGACCAGGCACGTGATCAGTTTATGTCCAGCCAAGTGATCAGTGCATGATAGCCACGTGATCAGTGCATGATCAGTCACGTTATCAGTGCATGATCAGCCACATGATCAGTGCATGATCAATTACGTGATCAGTGCATGATCAGTCACGTGACCAGTACATGGTAGCTACGTGATCATTGCCTGATCAGCCACGTGAGCAGTGCATGAGAGCCACGTGATCAGTGCATGATCAGCCATTTGATCAGTGCCTGATCAGTCACGTGATCAGTGCATGGTCAGTCACGTGATCAGTGCATGATCATCCACGTGATCATTGCATGTGGAGTCATGTAGTCAATGCACGATAGCGCCGTGATCAGTGCACGATCAGTCCCGTGATGAGTGTATGATCAGCCAAGTGATCAGTGCAAGATAGCTACGTGATCAGTGCATGATCAGTCACATGATCAGTGCATGATCTGTCACGTGATAGGTGTGTGATCAGCCATGTGAACAGTGCATGCTCAGTCACGTGATCAGGGCCTGCTGAGCTTCGTGATTACTGTCTGCTCATCTGCTTGACAATTTCCAGCTGAGCTGCTCGATTCCTGCCTGTCATCTTCTTGACAATTGCCACCTGTGCCGCGTAATTCCTGCCTGCTCATCTACTTGATTATTGCCAGCTGAGCAGCATGATTTCTCAGAGCTGAGTTCCATGATTATAACCTGCTGACTGATTCCTGCCTACTCAGCTCTATGTTCATTGCCTCCAGAGGCACATGATCAGTGTGTGACACCAAACATGATCAGCACATGATCAGTCACATGATCAATGCATGATAAGCCAGGTGATCAGTGCATGATCAATTATGTGATCAGTGCATGATCAGTCATGTGACCAGTACATGGTAGCTGCGTGATCATTGCATGATCAGCCACGTGAGCAGCGCATGATAGCCACGTGATCAGTGCATGATCAGCCACGTGATCTATGCATGATCAGTCACGTGATCGGTGCATGATATCCACGTGATCACTGCAGGATAGCCACGTGATCACTTCATGATTATTCACGTGATCTGTACATGATCAGTCACGTGATACGTGTGTGATCAGCCACCTGATCAGTGCGTGAGGAGCCATGTGATCAGTGCAGGATCAATTACGTGATCAGTGTATGATCAGTCACGTGACCAGTACATGGAAGCTACGTGATCATTGCGTGATCAGCCACGTGATCAGTGCATGATAGCCACGTGATCAGTGCGTGATAGCCACGTGATCAGTGCATGATCTGTAATGTGATACGTGTGTGATCAGCCACGTGATCAGTGCATGATATCCACGTGATCAGTTCATGATATCCACGTGATCAGTGCATGATAGACACGTGATCAGTGCATGATATCCACGTGATCAGTGCAGGATCAATTACGTGATCAGTGCATGATCAGTCACGTGATCAGTACATGATCAGTCACGTGAACAGTGCATGATCATTTACGTGATCTGTGCATGATCAGTCACGTGACCAGTATATGGTAGCTATGTGATCATTCCATGACGAGCCACGTGAGCAGTGCATAATAGCCACGTGATGTGTGCATGATGAGTTTCGTAAGCAGAGTATGATCAGCCACGTGATCAGTGCATGAGTGCCAGGTGATCAGTGCATGATCAGTCACGTGACAGGTGTGTGATCAGCCACGTGAACAGTGCATGTTCAGCCACGTATTCAGTGCATGATAGACACGTGATCAGTGCATTATCAGTTACGTGAGCAGTGTATGATCAGCCACTTGATCAGTGCATGACATCCAAGTGATCAGTGCATGATCAATCACGTGACCAGTGTATGATCAGCCACATGAACAATGCATGCCCAGTCAGTGATCTGGGCCTGCTGAGCTGCGAGATTACTGTCTGCTCATCTGCTTGACAATTGCCAGCTGAGCTGCATGATTCCTGCCTGTCATCTGCTTGACAATTGCCAGCTGTGCTGCGTAATTCCTGCCTGCTCAGCTGCTTGATTATTGCCAGCTGAGCAGCATGATTCCTCACACCTGAGTTCCATGATTACTGCCTGCTGACTGTTTGATTCGTGCCTACTCAGCTCTTTGTTTATTGCCTCCAGAGGCACATGATCAGTGTATGATAGCAAACATGATCAGCGCATGATCAGTCACATGATCAGCGCCATTAAGTCACGTGATCACTACATGATAGTCATGTGATCATTCCATGCTCAGTCACGGTATCAGTGCATGATCAGCCACGTGATCAGTGCATGATCTGTCACATGATTAGTGTATGATCATCCACGTGATCAGTGCATGGGCAGTCATGTGATCAGTGCATGATATAGACGTGATCAGTGCATGATCAGTCTCGTGATCAGTGCATGATAGCCACGTGATCAGTGCATGATCAGTCACCTGATGGGTGTATGATCATTCACGTGACCTGTACATGGTAGCTACATGATCATTGCATGATCAGCCACGTGAGTAGTGCATGATAGCCACGTGATCACTGCAGGATCAGTCACGTGATCAGTCCATGATCAGTCATGTGACGAGTACATGGTAGCTGCGGGATCATCGCATGATCAGCCACGTGAGCAGTGCATGATAGCCACGAGATCAGTGCATGATCAGACACGAGATCAGTGCATGATCAGCCACGTGATCAGTACATGACCAGGCACATGATCAGTGTATGTCCAGCCAAGTGATCAGTGCATGATAGCCACGTGATCAGTGCATGATCAGTCACGTGATCAGTCACGTGATCAGTGTATGTTCAGCCACGTGATCAGTGCATGATCAGCCACATGATGAGTGCATGATCAATTATGTGACCAGTGCATTATCAGTCACGTGACCAGTACATGGTAGCTACGTGATCATTGCCTGATCAGCCACGTGAGCAGTGCATGATAGCCACATGATCAGTGCATGATCAGCCATGTGATCAGTGCCTGATCAGTCACGTGATCAGTAACGTGATCAGTGCATGGTCAGTCACGTGATCAGTGCATGATCATCCACGTGATCAGTGCATGTGGAGTCATGTAGTCAATGGATGATAGCGCAGTGATCAGTGCACGATCAGTCCCGTGATGAGTGTATGATCAGCCAAGTGATCAGTGCAAGATAGCTACGTGATCAGTGCATGATCAGTCACATGATCAGTGCATGATCAGTCACGTGATAGGTGTGTGATCAGCCATGTGAACAGTGCATGCTCAGTCACGTGATCAGGGCCTGCTGAGCTGCGTGATTACTGTCTGCTCATCTGCTTGACAATGTTCAGCTGAGCTGCATGATTCCTGCCTGTCATCTCCTTGACAATTGCCACCTGTGCTGCGTAATTCCTGCCTGCTCATCTACTTGATTATTGCCAGCTGAGCAGCATTATTTCTTAGAGCTGTGTTCCATGATTATAGCCTGCTGACTCATTCCTGCGTACTCAGCTCTATGTTCATTGCCTCCAGAGGCACATGATCAGTGTGTGACACCAAACATGATCAGCACATGATCAGTCACATGATCAATGCATGATAAGCCAGGTGATCAGTGCATGATCAATTATGTGATCAGTGCATGATCAGTCATGTGACCAGTACATGGTAGCTGTGTGATCATTGCATGATCAGCCATGTGAGCAGTGCATGATCAGTCACGTGATCAGTGCATGATCAGTCACATGATACGTGTGTGATCAGCCACGTGATCAGTGCATGATATCCACGTGATCAGTGCAAGATAGCCACGTGATCACTTCATGGTTATTCACGTGATCTGTACATGATCAGTCACGTGATACGTGTGTGATCAGCCACATGATCAGTGCTTGATGAGCCATGTGATCAGTGCAGTATCAATTACGTGATCAATGCATGATCAGTCACGTGACCAGTACATGGTAGCTACGTGATCATTGCGTGATCAGCTACGTGATCAGTGCATGATAGCCACGTGATCAGTGCATGATCAGTCATGTGATACGTGTGTGATCAGCCACGTGATCAGTGCATAATATCCACGTGATCAGTGCATGATAGGCACGGGATCAGTGCATGAGAGCCACGTGATCAGTGCATGATCAGTCACGTGATACATGTGTGATCAGCCACGTGATCAGTGCATGATAGCCACGTGATGTGTGCATGATCAGTTACGTGAGCAGAGTATGATCAGCCACGTGATCAGTGCATGAGTGCCACGTGATCAGTGCATGATCAGTTACGTGAGCAGTGTATGATCAGCCACGTGATCAGTGCATAGTCAAACACGTGAACAGTGTATGATCAGCCACGTGATCAGTGCATGATATCCACGTGATCAGTGCATGATCATCACGTGATTAGTGCATGATCAGCCACGTGAATAGTGCATGCTCAGTCACGTGATAAGGGCCTGTTGAGCTGCGTGATTACTGTCTGCTCATCTGCTTGACAATTGCCAGCTGGGCTGCATGATTCTTGCCTGTCATCTGCTTGACAATTGCCAGCTGTGCTGCGTAATTCCTGCCTGCTCAGCTGCTTGATTATTGCCAGCTGAGCAGCATGATTCCTCACACCTGAGTTCCATGATTATTGCCTGCTGACTGTTTGATTCGTGCCTACTCAGCTCTTTGTTTATTGCCTCCAGAGGCAAATGATCGGTGTATGATAGCAAACATGATCAGCGCATGATCAGTCACATGATCAGAGCCATTAAGTCACGTGATCACTACATGATAGTCATGTGATCAGTCCATGCTCAGTCACGGTATCAGTGCATGATCGGCCACGTGATCAGTGCATGATCAGCCAGGTGATAAGTGCATGATCAATTACGTGATCAGTGCATGATCAGCCACGTGATCAGTGCATGATCAGTCACGTGATCAGTAAATGATCAGGCACGTGATCAGTACATGATCAGGCACGTGAACAGTGCATGATCATTTACGTGATCTGTGCATGATCAGTCACGTGACCAGTATATGGTAGCTACATGATCATTCCGTGACGAGCCACGTGAGCAGTACATGATAGAAACTTGATGTGTCCATGATGAGTTACGGGAGCAGAGTATGATCAACCACGTGATCAGTGCATGAGTGCCACGTGATCAGTGCATGATATGTCACATGACAGGTGTGTGATCAGCCACGTGAGCAGTGCATGTTCAGCCACGTGATCAGTGCATGATAGCCACGTGATCAGTGCATGATCAGTTACGTGAGCAGTGTATGATCAGCCACGTGATCAGTGCATGGTCAGACACGTGAACAGTGTATGATCTGCCACGTGATCAGGGCATGATATCCAAGGGATCAGTGCATGATTAATCACGTGATCAGTGTTTGATCAGCCACGTGAACAGTGCATGCTCAGTCACGTGATCAGGGCCTGCTGAGCTGCGTGATTACTGTCTGCTCATCTGCTTGACAATTGCCAGCTGAGCTGCACGATTCCTGCCTGTCATCTGCTTGACAATTGCCAGCTGTGCTGCGTAATTCCTGCCTGCTCAGCTGCTTGATTATTGCCAGCTGAGCAGCATGATTCCTCACAGCTGAGTTCCATGATTATTGCCTGCTGACTGTTTGATTCGTGCCTACTCACCTCTTTGTTTATTGCCTCCAGAGGCAAATGATCAGTGTATGATAGCAAACATGATCAGCACATGATCAGTCACATGATCAGCGCCATTAAGTCACGTGATCACTACTTGATAGTCATGTCATCAGTCCATGCTCAGTCACGGTATCAGTGCATGATCAGCCACGTGATCAGTGCATGATCTGTCACATGATTAGTGTATGATCACCCACGTGATCAGTGCATGATCAGTCACCTGATGGGTGTATGATCATTCACGTGACCTGTACATGGTAGCTACATGATCATTGCATGATCAGCCACGTGAGTAGTGCATGATATCCACGTGATCACTGCATGATCAGTCACGTGATCAGTGCATGATCAGTCATGTGACCAGTACATGGTAGCTGCGTGATCATCGCATGATCAGCCACGTGAGCAGTGCATGATAGCCACGTGATCAGTGCATGATCAGACACGAGATCAGTGCATGATCAGTCACGTGATCAGTGCATGATCAGCCACGTGATCAGTGCATGACCAGGCACGTGATCAGTGTATGTCCAGCCACGTGATCAGTGCATTATAGCCACGTGATCAGTGCATGATCAATCACATGATCAGTGCATGATCAGTCACGTAATAGGTGTGTGATCAGCCACGTGAATAGTGCATGCTCAGTCACGTGATAAGGGCCTGCTGAGCTGCGTGCTTACTGTCTGCTCATCTGCTTGACAATTGCCAGCTGAGCTGCACGATTCCTGCCTGTCATCTGCTTGACAATTTCCAGCTGTGCTGCGTAATTCCTGCCTGCTCAGCTGCTTGATTATTGCCAGCTGAGCAGCATGATTCCTCACACCTGAGTTCCATGATTATTGCCTGCTGACTGTATGATTCGTGCCTACTCAGCTCTTTGTTTATTGCCTCCAGAGGCAAATGATCGGTGTATGATAGCAAACATGATCAGCGCATGATCAGTCACATGATCAGAGCCATTAAGTCACATGATCACTACATGATAGTCATGTGATCAGTCCATGCTCAGTCACGGTATCAGTGCATGATCAGCCACGTGATCAGTGCATGATTAGCCAGGTGATCATTTCATGATAGCTATGTGATCAGTTCATGATTTGTCACGTGATCTGTGCATGACCAGGCAGGTGGTCAGTGTATGATCATCGACGTGATCAGTGCATGATCCGTCACCTAATGGGTGTATATTCAGTCACCTGGACGGTACATGGTAGCTACATGATCATTGCATGGTCAGCCACGTGAGTAGTGCAGGATAGCCACGTGATCAGTGCATGATCAGTCACGTGATCAGTGCATGATATGTCACGTGACAGGTGTGTGATCAGCCACGTGAGCAGTGCATGTTCACCCACGTGATCAGTGCATGATAGCCACGTGATCAGTGCATGATCAGTTACCTGAGCAGTGTATGATCAGCCACGTGAGCAGTGCATGGTCAGACACGAGTACAGTGTATGATAATCCACGTGATCAGTGCATGATATCCAAGTGATCAGTGCATGATCAATCACGTGATCAGTGTATGATCAGCCACGTGAACAGTGCATGCTCAGTCACGTGATCTGGGCCTGCTGAGCTGCGTGATTACTGTCTGCTCATCTGCTTGACAATTGCCAGCTGAGCTGCACGATTCCTTCCTGTCATCTGCTTGACAATTGCCAGCTGTGCTGCGTAATTCCTGCCTGCTCAGCTGCTTGATTATTGCCAGCTGAGCAGCATGATTCCTCACAGCTGAGTTCCATGATTATTGCCTGCTGACTGTTTGATTCGTGCCTACTCAGCTCTTTGTTTATTGCCTCCAGAGGCACAAGATCAGTGTATGATAGCAAACATGATCAGCGCATGATCAGTCACATGATCAGAGCCATTAAGTCACGTGATCACTACATGATAGTCATGTGATCAGTCCATGCTCAGTCACGGTATCAGTGCATGATCAGTCACCTGATGGGTGTATGATCATTCACGTGACCTGTACATGGTAGTTACATGAACATTGCATGATCAGCCACGTGAGTAGTGCATGATAGCCACGTGATCACTGCATGATCAGTCACGTGATCAGTGCATGATCAGTCATGTGACCAGTACATGGTAGCTGGGTGATCATCGCATGATCAGCCACGTGAGCAGTGCATGATAGACACGTGATCAGTGCATGATCAGACACAAGATCAGTGCATGATCAGTCACGTGATCAGTGCATGATCAGCCATGTGATCAGTGCATGACCAGGCACCTGATCAGTGTATGTGCAGCCAAGTGATCAGTGCATGATAGCCACGTGATCAGTGCATGATCAGTCACCTGATCAGTGCATGATCAGTCACGTGATCTGTGCATGATAGCCAGGTGATCAGTGCATGATAGCCACGTGATCAGTGCATGATCAGTCACGTGATCAGTGCATGATCCGCCACCTGATCAGTGCATGACCAGGCACGTGATCATTGTATGTCCAGCCAAGTGATCAGTGCATGATAGACACGTGATCAGTGCATGATCAGTCACGTGATCAGTGCATGATAGCCAGGTGATCAGTGCATGATAGCCACGTGATCAGTGCATGATCAAGTCACGTGATCAGTGCATGGTCAGTCACGTGATCAGTGCATGATCATCCACGTGATCAGTGCATACTATTACGTGAACAATGCATGCGCAATCACGTGATCAGTGCATGATAGCCACGTGATCAGTGCATGATCAGTCACGTGATCAGTGTGTGATCAGCCACGTGATCAGTGCATGATCAGTCACGTGATCAGGGCCTGCTGAGCTGCGTGATTACTGTCTGCTCATCTGCTTGACAATTGCCACCTGGGCTGCGTAATTCCTGCCTGCTCATCTACTTGATTATTGCCAGCTGAGCAGCATGATTTCTCAGAGCTGAGTTCCATGATTATAGCCTGCTGACTGTTTCCTGCCTACTCAGCTCTATGTTCATTGCCTCCAGAGGCACATGATCAGTGTGTGACACCAAACATGATCAGCACATGATCAGTCACATGATCAGTGCATGATAAGCCACGTGATCAGTGCATGATCAGTTACGTGATCAGTGCATGATCAGTCACGTGATCAGTGCATGATAGCTGCGTGATCAGTGCATGATCAGCCACGTGATCAGTGCATGATAGCCACGTGATCAGTGCATGATCAGTCACGTGATCAGTGCATGGTAGCCACGTGATCAGTGCATGATCAGCCACGTGATCAGTGCATGATCAGTCACGTGATCAGTGCATGGTAGCTACGTGATCAGTGCATGATCAGCCACGTGATCAGTGCATGATAGCCACGTGATCAGTGCATGATAGCCACGTGATCAGTGCATGATCAGTCACGTGATCAGTACATGATCAGTCACGTGAACAGTGCATGATCATTTACGTGATCTGTGCATGATCAGTCACGTGACCAGTATATGGTAGCTTCGTGATCATTCCATGACGAACCACGTGAGCAGTGCATGATAGCCACGTGATGTGTGCATGATGAGTTACGTGAGCAGAGTATGATCAGCCACGTGATCAGTGCATGAGTGCCACGTGATCAGTGCATGATTTGTCACGTGACAGGTGTGTGATCAGCCACGTGAACAGTGCATGTTCAGCCACGTATTCAGTGCATGATAGCCACGTGATCAGTGCATGATCAGTTACGTGAGCAGTGTATGATCAGCCACGTGATCAGTGCATGGTCAGACACTTGAACAGTGTATGATCAGCCACGTGATCAGTGCATGATATCCAAGAGATCAGTGCATGATCAATCACGTGATCAGTGTATGATCAGCCACGTGAACAGTGCATGCTCAGTCACGTGATCTGGGCCTGCTGAGCTGCGTGATTACTGTCTGCTCATCTGCTTGACAATTGCCAGCTGAGCTGCACGATTCCTGCCTGTCATCTGCTTGACAATTGCCAGCTGTGCTGCGTAATTCCTGCCTGCTCAGCTGCTTGATTATTGCCAGCTGAGCAGCATGATTCCTCACACCTGAGTTCCATGATTATTGCCTGCTGACTGTTTGATTCGTGCCTACTCAGCTCTTTGTTTATTGCCTCCAGAGGCACATGATCAGTGTATGATAGCAAACATGATCAGCGCATGATCAGTCACATGATCAGTGCCATTAAGTCACGTGATCACTACATGATAGTCATGTGATCAGTCCATGCTCAGTCACGGTATCAGTGCATGATCAGCCACGTGATCAGTGCATGATCTGTCACATGATTAGTGTATTATCATCCACGTGATCAGTGCATGGGCAGTCATGTGATCAGTGCATGATATAGACGTGATCAGTGCATGATCAGTCTCGTGATCAGTGCATGATAGCCACGTGATCAGTGCATGATCAGGCACCTGATGGGTGTATGATCATTCACGTGACCTGTACATGGTAGCTACATGATCATTGCATGATCAGCCAAGTGAGTAGTGCATGATAGCCACGGGATCACTGCATGATCAGTCACGTGATCAGTGCATGATCAGCCACGTGATCAGTGCATGATCAGACACGTGATCAGTGCATGATCAGCCACGTGATCAGTGCATGATCAGCCACGTGATCAGTGCATGATCAGTCACGTGATCAGTGCATGATCAGCCACGTGATCAGTGCATGATAGCCACGTGATCAGTGCATGATCAGTCACGTGATCAGTGCATGATCAGTCACGTGATCAGTGTATGATCAGCCACGTGATCAGTGCATGATCAGTCACGTGATCAGTGCATGATCAGCCACGTGATCAGTGCATGATCAGTCACGTGATCAGTGCATGATCAGCCACGTGATCAGTGCATGATAGCCACGTGATCAGTGCATGATCAGTCACGTGATCAGTGCATGATCAGCCACGTGATCAGTGCATGATCAGTCACGTGATCAGTGCATGATCAGTCACGTGATCAGTGCATGATAGTCACGTGATCAGTGCATGATCAGTCACGTGATCAGTGCATGATAGCCACGTGATCAGTGCATGATCAGCCACGTGATCAGTGCATGATCAGTCACGTGATCAGTGCATGATCAGCCACGTGATCAGTGCATGATCAGTCACGTGATCAGTGCATGATCAGTCACGTGATCAGTGCATGATCAGCCACGTGATCAGTGCATGATCAGTCACGTGATCAGTGCATGATCAGTCACGTGATCAGTGCATGATCAGCCACGTGATCAGTGCATGATCAGCCACGTGATCAGTGCATGATCAGCCACGTGATCAGTGCATGATCAGTCACGTGATCAGTGCATGATCAGTCACGTGATCAGTGCATGATCAGCCACGTGATCAGTGCATGATCAGCCACGTGATCAGTGCATGATAGCCACGTGATCAGTGCATGATCAGTCACGTGATCAGTGCATGATCAGCCACGTGATCAGTGCATGATCAGCCACGTGATCAGTGCATGATCAATTACGTGATCAGTGCATGATCAGTCACCTGATCGGTGCATGATCATTCACGTGACCTGTACATGGTAGCTACATGATTATTGCATGATCAGCCACGTGATCAGTGCATGATAGCCACGTGATCAGTGCATGATCAGTCACGTGATCAGTGCATGATCAGTCACGTGATCAGTACATGGTAGCTGCGTGATCATGCATGATCAGCCACGTGATCAGTGCATGATAGCCACGTGATCAGTGCATGATCAGTCACGTGATCAGTGCATGATCAGTCACGTGATCAGTGCATGATCAGCCACGTGATCAGTGCATGATCAGTCACGTGATCAGTGCATGATCAGTCACGTGATCAGTGCATGATCAGTCACGTGATCAGTGCATGATCAGTCACCTGATCAGTGCATGATCAGTCACGTGACCAGTGCATGGTAGCTACGTGATCATTGCATGATCAGCCACGTGATCAGTGCATGATAGCCACGTGATCAGTGCATGATCAGTCACGTGATCAGTGTGTGATCAGCCACGTGATCAGTGCATGATATCCACGTGATCAGTGCATGATAGCCACGTGATCAGTGCATGATTAGCCACGTGATCAGTGCATGATCAGTCACGTGATACGTGTGTGATCAGCCACGTGATCAGTGCATGATAGCCACGTGATCAGTGCATGATGAATTACGTGATCAGTGCATGATCAGTCACATGACCAGTACATGGTAGCTACGTGATCATTGCGTGATCAGCCACGTGATCAGTGCATGATAGCTAAGTGAGCAGTGCACGATAGCCACATGATCAGTGCATTAGAGCCACGTGAACAGTGCATGATCAGTCACGTGATACATGTGTGATCAGCCACGTGATCAGTGCATGATGAGCCACGTGATCAGTGCAGGATCAATTACGTGATCAGTGCATGATCAGTCACGTGACCAGTACATGATCAGTCACTTGAACACTGCATGATCATTGACGTGATCTGTGCATGATCAGTCACGTGACCAGTATATGGTAGCTACGTGATCATTCCATGACGAGCCACGTGAGCAGTGCATGATAGCCACGTGATGTGTGCATGATCAGTTAGGTGAGCAGAGTATGATCAGCCACGTGATCAGTGCATGAGTGCCACGTGATCAGTGCATGATATGTCACGTGACAGGTGTGTGATCAGCCACATGAGCAGTGCATGATAGCCACGTAATCAGTGCATGATCAGTTACCTGAGCAGTGTATGATCAGCCACTTGATCAGTGCATGGTCAGACACGTGAACAGTGTATGATCAGCCAAGTGATCAGTGCATGATATCCATGTGATCAGTGCATGATCATCACGTGATCAGTGTATGATCAGCCACGTGAATAGTGCATCCTCAGTCACGTGATAAGGGCCTGTTGAGCTGTGTGATTACTGTCTGCTCATCTGCTTGAAAATTGCCAGCTGGGCTGCATGATTCTTGCCTGTCATCTGCTTGACAATTGCCAGCTGTGCTGCGTAATTCCTGCCTGCTCAGCTGCTTGATTATTGCCAGCTGAGCAGCATGATTCCTCACAGATGAGTTCCATGATTATTGCCTGCTGACCGTCTGATTCGTGCCTACTCAGCTCTTTGTTTATTGCCTCCAGAGGCAAATGACCGGTGTATGATAGCAAACATGATCAGCGCATGATCAGTCACATGATCAGAGCCATTAAGTCACGTGATCACTACATGATAGTCATGTGATCAGTCCATGCTCAGTCACGGTATCAGTGCATGATCAGCCACGTGATCAGTGCATGATCAGCCAGGTGATCATTTCATGATAGCTATGTGATCAGTTCATGATTTGTCACGTGATCTGTGCATGACCAGGCAGGTGGTCAGTGTATGATCATCAACGTGATCAGTGCATGATCCGTCACCTAATGGGTGTATATTCAGTCACCTGACCGGTACATGGTAGCTACATGATCATTGCATGGTCAGCCACGTGAGTAGTGCAGGATAGCCACGTGATCAGTGCATGATCAGCCACATGATCAGTGCATGATCAATTACGTGATCAGTGCATGATCAGTCACCTGATGGGTGTATGATCATTCACGTGACCTGTACATGGTAGCTACATGATCATTGCATGATCAGCCACGTGAGTAGTGCATGATAGCCACGTGATCACTGCATGATCAGACACGTGATCAGTGCATGATCAGTCATGTGACCAGTACATGGTAGCTGCGTGATCATGGCATGATCAGCCACGTGAGCAGTGCATGATCAATTACGTGATCAGTGCATGATCAGCCACGTGATCAGTGCATGATCAGTCACGAGATCAGTACATGATCAGGCACGTGAACAGTGCATGATCATTTACGTGATCTGTGCATGATCAGTCACGTTACCAGTATATAGTAGCTACATGATCATTCCGTGACGAGTCACGTGAGCAGTACATGATAGAAACTTGATGTGTCCATGATGAGTTACGAGAGCAGAGTATGATCAGCCACGTGATCAGTGCATGAGTGACACGTAATCAGTGCATGATATGTCACGTGACAGGTGTGTGATCAGCCACGTGAACAGTGCATGTTCAGCCACGTGATCAGTGCATGAACAGTTACGTGAGCAGTGTATGATCAGCCACGTGATCAGTGCATGGTCAGACACGTGAACAGTGTATGATCAGCCACGTGAACAGTGCATGCTCAGTCACGTGATCTGGGCCTGCTGAGCTGCGTGATTACTGTCTGCTCATCTGCTTGACAATTGCCAGCTGAGCTGCACGATTTCTGCCTGTCATCTGCTTGACATTTGCCAGCAGTGCTGCGTAATTCCTGCCTGTTCAGCTGCTTGATTATTGACAGCTGAGCAGCATGATTCCTCACACCTGAGTTCCATGATTATTGCCTGCTGACTGTTTGATTCATGCCTACTCAGCTCTTTGTTTATTGCCTCCAGAGGCACATGATCAGTGTATGATAGCAAACATGATCAGCGCATGATCAGTCACATGATCAGAGCCATTAAGTCACGTGATCACTACATGATAGTCATGTGATCAGTCCATGCTCAGTCACGGTATCAGTGCATGATCAGCCACGTGATCAGTGCATGATCAGCCAGGTGATCATTTCATGATAGCTATGTGATCAGTTCATGATTTGTCACGTGATCTGTGCATGACAAGGCAGGTGGTCAGTGTATGATCATCGACGTGATCAGTGCATGATCTGTCACCTAATGGGTGTATGATAAGTCACCTGACCGGAACATGGTAGCTACATGATCATTGCATGGTCAGCCACGTGAGTAGTGCATGATAGCCACGTGATCAGTGCATGATCAGTCACGTGTTCAGTGCATGATCAGTCATGTAATCTGTGCATGACCAGCCAAGTGATCAGTGCATGATAGCCACGTGATCAGTGCATGATCAGTCACGTGATCAGTGCATGATCAGTCACGTGATCAGTGGATGATCAGCCACGTGATCAGTGCATGATCAGCCACATTA
The DNA here is from genome assembly GCF_032452875.1 of Bos javanicus. Lineage (NCBI taxonomy): Eukaryota > Metazoa > Chordata > Mammalia > Artiodactyla > Bovidae > Bos > Bos javanicus. The sequence continues at coordinate 626,035 of NC_083895.1, read as the reverse complement.
TCAGTGCATGATCAATTACGTGATCAGTGCATGATCAATCACCTGATGGGTGTATGATCATTCACGTGACCTGTACATGGTAGCTACATGATTATTGCATGATCAGCCACGTGAGTAGTGCATGATAACCACGTGATCACTGCATGATCAGTCACGTGATCATTGCATGATCAGTCATGTGACCAGTACATGGTAGCTGCGTGATCATCGCATGATCAGCCACGTGAGCAGTGCATGATAGCAACGTGATCAGTACATGATCAGACACGAGATCAGTGCATGATCAGTCACGTGATCAGTGCATGATCAGACACGAGATCAGTGCATGATCAGTCACGTGATCTGTGCGTGAACAGTCACGTGATCTGTGCATGATCAGTCACATGATCAGTGAATGATCAATTACCTGATCAGTGCATGATCAGTCACGTGACCAGTGCATGGTAGCTACGTGATCATTGCATGATCAGCCACGTGATCAGTGCATGAGTGCCACGTGATCAGTGCATGATATGTCACGTGACAGGTGTGTGATCAGCCACGTGAGCAGTGCATGATAGCCACGTGATCAGTGCATGATCAGTTACCTGAGCAGTGTATGATCAGCCACTTGATCAGTTCATGGTCAGACACGTGAACAGTGTATGATCAGCCACGTGATCAGTGCATGATCATCATGTGATCAGTGTATGATCAGCCACGTGAATAGTGCATCCTCAGTCACGTGATAAGGGCCTGTTGAGCTGTGTGATTACTGTCTGCTCATCTGCTTGAAAATTGCCAGCTGGGCTGCATGATTCTTGCCTGTCATCTGCTTGACAATTGCCAGCTGTGCTGCGTAATTCCTGCCTGCTCAGCTGCTTGATTATTGCCAGCTGAGCAGCATAATTCCTCACAGATGAGTTCCATGATTATTGCCTGCTGACCGTCTGATTCGTGCCTACTCAGCTCTTTGTTTATTACCTCCAGAGGCAAATGATTGGTGTATGATAGCAAACATGATCAGCGCATGATCAGTCACATGATCAGAGCCATTAAGTCACGTGATCACTACATGATAGTCATGTGATCAGTCCATGCTCAGTCACGGTATCAGTGCATGATCAGCCACGTGATCAGTGCATGATCAGCCAGGTGATCAGTTCATGATAGCTATGTGATCAGTTCATGATTTGTCACATGATCTGTGCATGACCAGGCAGGTGGTCACTGTATGATCAGCAACGTGATCAGTGCATGATCCGTCACCTAATGGGTGTATATTCAGTCACCTGACCGGTACATGGTAGCTACATGATCATTGCATGGTCAGCCACGTGAGTAGTGCAGGATAGCCACGTGATCAGTGCATGATCAGCCACATGATCAGTGCATGATCAATTACGTGATCAGTGCATGATCAGTCACCTGATGGGTGTATGATCATTCACGTGACCTGTACATGGTATCTACATGATCATTGCATGATCAGCCACGTGAGTAGTGCATGATAGCCACGTGATCACTGCATGATCAGTCACGTGATCAGTGCATGATCAGTCATGTGACCAGTACATGGTAGCTGCGTGATAATGGCATGATCAGCCACGGGAGCAGTGCATGATAGCCACGTGATCAGTGCATGATCAGACACGAGATCAGTGCATGATCAGTCACATGATCAGAGCATGATCAGCCACGTGATCAGTGCATGACCAGGCACGAGATCAATGTATGTCCAGCAAAGTGATCAGTGCATGATAGCCACGTGATCAGTGCATGATCAGTCACATGATCAGTGCATGATCAGTCAAGTGATAGGTGTGTGATCAGCCACGTGAACAGTGCATGCTCAGTCACCTGATCAGGGCCTGCTGAGCTGCGTGATTACTGTCTGGTCATCTGCTTGACAATTTCCAGCTGAGCTGCACGATTCCTGCCTGTCATCTCCTTGACAATTGCCACCTGTGCTGCGTAATTCCTGCCTGCTCATCTACTTGATTATTGCCAGCTGAGCAGCATGATTTCTCAGAGGTGAGTTCCATGATTATAGCCTGCTGACTGATTCCTGCCTACTCAGCTCTATGTTCATTGCCTCCAGAGGCACATGATCAGTGTGTGACACCAAACATGATCAGCACATGATCAGTCACATAATCAATGCATGATAAGCCAGGTGATCAGTGCATGATCAATTTCCTGATCAGTGCATGATCAGTCACCTGATCTGTGCATGATCAGTCACGTGATCTGTGCATGATCAGTCACGTGATCAGTGCATGATCAATTACCTGATCAGTGCATGATCAGTCACGTAACCAGTGCATGGTAGCTACGTGATCATTGCATGATCAGCCACGAGATCAGTGCATGATAGCCACGTGATCAGTGCATGATAGCCACGTGATCAGTGCATGATCAGTCACGTGATACGTGTGTGATCAGCCACGTGATCAGTGCATGATATCCACGTGATCAGTGCAGGATAGCCACGTGATCACTTCATGATTATTCACGTGATCTGTACATGATTTGTCACGTGAACAGTGCATGATCAGTCATGTGATCAGTGTATGACCAGCCAAGTGATCAGTGTATGATTGCCACGTGATCGGTGCATGATCAGTCACGTGATCAGTGCATGTTCAGTCACGTGATAGGTGTGTGATCACCCACGTGAACAGTGCATGCTCAGTCACGTGATCATGGCCTGCTGAGCTGCGTGATTACTGTCTGCTCATCTGCTTTACAATTTCCATTTGAGCTGCACGATTCCTGCCTGTCATCTCCTTGACAATTGCCACCTGTGCTGCGTAATTCCTGCCTGCTCATCTACTTGATTATTGCCAGCTGAGCATCATGATTTCTCAGAGGTGAGTTCCATGATTATAGCCTGCTGACTGATTCCTGCCTACTCAGCTCTATGTTCATTGCCTCCAGAGGCACATGATCAGTGTGTGACACCAAACATGATCAGCACATGATCAATCACAGGATCAATGCATGATAAGCCAGGTGATCAGTGCATGATCAATTACCTGATCAGTGCATGATCAGTCACCTGATCTGTGCATGATCAGTCACGTGATCTGTGCATTATCAGTCACGTGATCAGTGCATGATCAATTACCTGATCAGTGCATGATCAGTCATGTAACCAGTGCATGGTAGCTACGTGATCATTGCATGATCAGCCACGAGATCAGTGCATGATAGCCATGTGATCAGTGCATGATATCCACGTGATCTGTGCAGGATAGCCACGTGATCACTTCATGATTATTCACGTGATCTGTACATAATCTTCACGTGAACAGTGCATGATCAGTCATGTGATCAGTGTATGACCAGCCAAGTGATCAGTGCATGATAGCCACGTGATCAGTGCATGATCAGTCACGTGATCAGTGCATGATCAGTCACGTGATCAGTGTATGATCAGCCACATGATCAGTGCATGATCAGCCAAATGATAAGCGCATGATCAATTACGTGATCAGTGCATGATCAGCGACGTGATCAGTGCATGATCAGTCACGTGATCAGTACATGATCAGGCACGTGAACAGTGCATGATCATTTACGTGATCTGTGCATGATCAGTCACGTGACCAGTATATGGTAGCTAGGTGATTATTCCGTGACGAGCCACGTGAGCAGTGCATGATAGAAACGTGATATGTGCATGATGAGTTACGTGAGCAGAGTATGATAGCCACGTGATCAGTGCATGAGTGCCACGTGATCAGTGCATGATATGTCATGTGACAGGTGTGTGATTAGCCACGTGAACAGTGCATGTTCAGCCACGTATTCAGTGCATGATAGCCACGTGATCAGTGCATGATCAGTTACATGAGCAGTGTATGATCAGTCACGTGACCAGTACATGGTTGCTACGTGATCGTTGCATGATTAGCCACGTGAGCAGAGCATGATAGCCACGTGATCAGTGCATGATCAGTCACGTGATCAGTACATGATCAGTCACGTGAACAGTGCATGATCATTTACATGAACTTTGCATGATCAGTCACGTTACCAGTATATGGTAGCTACGTGATCATTCCATGACGAGCCACGTGTGCAGTGCATGTTAGCCACTTGATGTGTACATGATCAGTTACGTGAGCAGAGTATGATCAGCCACGTGATCACTGCATGAGTGCCACGTGATCAGTGCATGTTATGTTACGTGACAGGTGTGTGATCAGCCACGTGAGCAGTGCATGTTCAGCCACGTGATCAGTGCATGATAGCCACGTGATCAGTGCATGATCAGTCACGTGATCAGTGCATGATCAGCCACGTGATCAGTGCACGACCAGGCACGTGATCAGTATATGTCCAGCCAAGTGATCAGTGCATGATAGCCACGTGATCAGTGCATGATCAGTCACGTGATCAGCCATGTGATCAGTGTATGTTCAGCCACGTGATCAGTGCATGATCAGCCACATGATCAGTGCATGATCAATTATGTGATCAGTGCATGATCAGTCACGTGACCAGTACATGGTAGCTACGTGATCATTGCCTGATCAGCCACGTGAGCAGTGCATGATAGCCACGTGATCAGTAACGTGATCAGTGCATGGTCAATCACTTGTTCAGTGCATGATCATCCACGTGATCAGAGCATGTGGAGTCATGTATTCAATGCATGATAGCGCAGTGATCAGTGCACGATCAGTCCCGTGATGAGTGTATGATCAGCCAAGTGATCAGTGCAAGATAGCTACGTGATCAGTGCATGATCAGTCACATGATCAGTGCATGATCAGTCACGTGATAGGTGTGTGATCAGCCATGTGAACAGTGCATGCTCAGTCACGTGATCAGGGCCTGCTGAGCTGCATGATTACTGTCTGCTCATCTGCTTGACAATTTCCAGCTGAGCTGCATGATTCCTGCCTGTCACCTCCTTGACAATTGCCACCTGTGCTGCGTAATTCCTGCCTGCTCATCTACTTGATTATTGCCAGCTGAGCAGCATGATTTCTTTGAGCTGTGTTCCATGATTATAGCCTGCTGACTGATTCCTGCGTACTCAGCTCTATGTTCATTGCCTCCAGAGGCACATGATCAGTGTGTGACACCAAACATGATCAGCACATGATCAGTCACATGATCAATGCATGATAAGCCAGGTGATCTGTGCATGATCAATTATGTGATCAGTGCATGATCAGTCATGTGACCAGTGCATGGTAGCTGTGTGATCATTGCATGATCAGACACGTGAGCAGTGCATGATCAGTCACGTGATCAGTGCATGATCAGTCACGTGATAGGTGTGAGATCAGCCACGTGATCAGTGCATGTTATCCACGTGATCAGTGCAGGATAGCCACGTGATCACTTCATGATTATTTACGTGATCTGTACATGATCAGTCACGTGATACGTGTGTGATCAGCCACCGGATCAGTGCGTGATGAGCCATGTGATCAGTGCAGGATGAATTACGTGATCAGTGCATGATCAGTCACATGACCAGTACATGGTAGCTACGTGATCATTGCGTGATCAGCCACGTGATCAGTGCATGATAGCTACGTGATCAGTGCACGATAGCCACATGATCAGTGCATTAGAGCCACGTGAACAGTGCATGATCAGTCACGTGATACATGTGTGATCAGCCACGTGATCAGTGCATGATGAGCCACGTGATCAGTGCAGGATCAATTACGTGATCAGTGCATGATCAGTCACGTGACCAGTACATGATCAGTCACTTGAACAGTGCATGATCATTGACGTGATCTGTGCATGATCAGTCACGTGACCAGTATATGGTAGCTACGTGGTCATTCCATGACGAGCCACGTGAGCAGTGCATGATAGCCACGTGATGTGTGCATGATCAGTTAGGTGAGCAGAGTATGATCAGCCACGTGATCAGTGCATGAGTGCCACGTGATCAGTGCATGATATGTCACGTGACAGGTGTGTGATCAGCCACGTGAGCAGTGCATGATAGCCACGTGATCAGTGCATGATCAGTTACCTGAGCAGTGTATGATCAGCCACTTGATCAGTGCATGGTCAGACACGTGAACAGTGTATGATCAGCCACGTGATCAGTGCATGATATCCACGTGATCAGTACATGATCATCACGTGATCAGTGTATGATCAGCCACGTGAATAGTGCATCCTCAGTCACGTGATAAGGGCCTGTTGAGGTGTGTGATTACTGTCTGCTCATCTGCTTGAAAATTGCCAGCTGGGCTGCATGATTCTTGCCTGTCATCTGCTTGACAATTGCCAGCTGTGCTGCGTAATTCCTGCCTGCTCAGCTGCTTGATTATTGCCAGCTGAGCAGCATGATTCCTCACAGATGAGATCCATGATTATTGCCTGCTGACCGTCTGATTCGTGCCTACTCAGCTCTTTGTTTATTGCCTCCAGAGGCACATGATCGGTGTATGATAGCAAACATGATCAGCGCATGATCAGTCACATGATCAGAGCCATTAAGTCACGTGATCACTACATGATAGTCATGTGATCAGTCCATGCTCAGTCACGGTATCAGTGCATGATCAGCCACGTGATCAGTGCATGATCAGCCAGGTGATCATTTCATGATAGCTATGTGATCAGTTCATGATTTGTCACGTGATCTGTGCATGACCAGGCAGGTGGTCAGTGTATGATCATCAACGTGATCAGTGCATGATCCGTCACCTAATGGGTGTATATTCAGTCACCTGACCGGTACAAGGTAGCTACATGATCATTGCATGGTCAGCCACGTGAGTAGTGCAGGATAGCCACGTGATCAGTGCATGATCAGCCACATGTTCAGTGCATGATCAATTACGTGATCAGTGCATGATCAGTCACCTGATGGGTGTATGATCATTCACGTGACCTGTACATGGTATCTACATGATCATTGCATGATCAGCCACGTGAGTAGTGCATGATAGCCACGTGATCACTGCATGATCAGTCACGTGATCAGTGCATGATCAGTCATGTGACCAGTACATGGTAGCTGCGTGATCATGGCATGATCAGCCACGGGAGCAGTGCATGATAGCCACGTGATCAGTGCATGATCAGACACGAGATCAGTGCATGATCAGTCACATGATCAGTGCATGATCAGCCACGTGATCAGTGCATGACCAGGCACGAGATCAATGTATGTCCAGCAAAGTGATCAGTGCATGATAGCCACGTGATCAGTGCATGATCAGTCACATGATCAGTGCATGATCAGTCAAGTGATAGGTGTGTGATCAGCCACGTGAACAGTGCATGCTCAGTCACGTGATCAGGGCCTGGTGAGCTGCGTGATTACTGTCTGCTCATCTGCTTGACAATTTCCAGCTGAGCTGCACGATTCCTGCCTGTCATCTCCTTGACAATTGCCACCTGTGCTGCGCAATTCCTGCCTGCTCATCTACTTGATTATTGCCAGCTGAGCAGCATGATTTATCAGAGGTGAGTTCCATGATTATAGCCTGCTGACTGATTCCTGCCTACTCAGCTCTATGTTCATTGCCTCCAGAGGCACATGATCAGTGTGTGACACCAAACATGATCAGCACATGATCAGTCACATAATCAATGCATGATAAGCCAGGTGATCAGTGCATGATAAATTATGTGATCAGTGCATGATCAGTCATGTGACCAGTACATGGTAGCTGCGTGAATATTGCATGATCAGCCACGTGAGCAGTGCATGATAGCCACGTGAGCAGTGCATGATCTGTCACGTGATCTGTGCATGATCAGTCACGTGATCTGTGCATGATCAGTCACGTGATCAGTGCATGATTAATTACCTGATCAGTGCATGATCAGTCACGTGACCAGTGCATGGTAGCTACGTGATCATTGCATGATCAGCCACGTGATCAGTGCATGATAGCCACGTGATCAGTGCATGATAGCCACGTGATCAGTGCATGATAGCCACGTGATCACTGCATGATGAGCCACGTGATCAGTGCAGGATCAATTACGTGATCAGTGCATGATCAGTCACGTGACAAGTACATGGTTGCTACGTGATCATTCCATGACGAGCCACGTGAGCAGTGCATGATAGCCACGTGATGTGTGCATGATCAGACACGAGATCAGTGCGTGATCAGTCACGTGATCAGTGCATGATCAGCCACGTGATCAGTGCATGACCAGGCACGTGATCAGTGTATGTCCAGCCAAGTGATCAATGCATGATTGCCACGAGATCAGTGCGTGATCAGTCACGTGATCAGTGCATGATCAGCCACGTGATCAGTGAATGACCAGGCACGTGATCAGTGTATGTCCAGCCAAGTGATCAATGCATGATTGCCACGTGATCTGTGCATGATCAGTCACGTGATCAGTGCATGATCAATTACCTGATCAGTGCATGATCAGTCACGTAACCAGTGCATGGTAGCTACGTGATCATTGCATGATCAGCCACGAGATCAGTGCATGATAGCCACGTGATCAGTGCATGATAGCCACGTGATCAGTGCATGATCAGTCACGTGATACGTGTGTGATCAGCCACGTGATCAGTGCATGATATCCACGTGATCAGTGCAGGATAGCCACGTGATCACTTCATGATTATTCACGTGATCTGTACATGATCTGTGACGTGAACAGTGCATGATCAGTCATGTGATCAGTGTATGACCAGCCAAGTGATCAGTGCATGATAGCCACGTGATCAGTGCATGATCAGTCACGTGATCAGTGCATGATCAGTCACGTGATAGGTGTGTGATCACCCACGTGAACAGTCCATGCTCAGTCACGTGATCATGGCCTGCTGAGCTGCGTGATTACTGTCTGCTCATCTGCTTGACAATTTCCAGTTGAGCTGCACGATTCCTGCCTGTCATCTCCTTTACAATTGCCACCTGTGCTGCGTAATTCCTGCCTGCTCATCTACTTGATTATTGCCAGCCGAGCAGCATGATTTCTCAGAGGTGAGTTCCATGATTATAGCCTGCTGACTGATTTCTGCCTACTCAGCTCTATGTTCATTGCCTCCAAAGGCACATGATCAGTGTGTGACACCAAACATGATCAGCACATGATCAATCACATGATCAATGCATGATAAGCCAGGTGATCAGTGCATGATCAATTTCCTGATCAGTGCATGATCAGTCACCTGATCTGTGCATGATCAGTCACGTGATCTGTGCATGATCAGTCACGTGATCAGTGCATGATCAATTACCTGATCAGTGCATGATCAGTCACCTGATCTGTGCATGATCAGTCACGTGATCTGTGCATTATCAGTCACGTGATCAGTGCATGATCAATTACCTGATCAGTGCATGATCAGTCATGTAACCAGTGTATGGTAGCTACGTGATTATTGCATGATCAGCCACGAGATCAGTGCATGATAGCCATGTGATCAGTGCATGATATCCACGTGATCTGTGCAGGATAGCCACGTGATCACTTCATGATTATTCACGTGATCTGTACATGATCTGTCACGTGAACAGTGCATGATCAGTCATGTGATCAGTGTATGACCAGCCAAGTGATCAGTGCATGATAGCCACGTGATCAGTGCATGATCAGTCACGTGATCAGTGCATGATCATTCACGTGATCAGTGTATGATCAGCCACATGATCAGTGCATGATCAGCCAAATGATAAGTGCATGATCAATTACGTGATCAGTGCATGATCAGTCACGTGATCAGTACATGATCAGGCACGTGAACAGTGCATGATCATTTACGTGATCTGTGCATGATCAGTCACGTGACAAGTATATGGTAGCTAGGTGATCATTCCGTGACGAGCCACGTGAGCAGTGCATGATAGAAACGTGATGTGTGCATGATGAGTTACGTGAGCAGAGTATGATAGCCACGTGATCAGTGCATGAGTGCCACGTGATCAGTGCATGATATGTCATGTGACAGGTGTGTGATTAGCCACGTGAACAGTGCATGTTCAGCCACGTATTCAGTGCATGATAGCCACGTGATCAGTGCATGATTAGTTACGTGAGCAGTGTATGATCAGCCACGTGATCAGTGCATGGTCAGACACGTGAACAGTGTATGATCAGCCACGTGATCAATGCATGATATCCAAGTGATCCGTGCATGATCAATCACGTGATCAGTGTATGATCAGCCACGTGAACAGTGCATGCTCAGTCACGGGATCAGGGCCTGCTGAGATGCGTGATTACTGTCTGCTCATCTGCTTGACAATTGCCAGCTGAGCTGCACGATTCTTGCCTGTCATCTGCTTGTCAATTGCCAGCTGTGCTGTGTAATTCCTGCCTGCTCAGCTGCTTGATTATTGCCAGCTGAGCAGCCTGATTCCTCACAGCTGAGTTCCATGATTATTGCCTGCTGACTGTTTGATTCGTGCCTACTCAGCTCTTTGTTTATTGCCTCCAGAGGCACATAATCAGTGTATGATAGCAAACATGATCAGCACATGATCAGTCACATGATCCGCGGCATTAAGTCACGTGATCACTACATGATAGTCATGTGATCAGTCCATGCTCAGTCACGGTATCAGTGCATGATCAGCCACGTGATCAGTGCACGATCTGTCACATGATTAGTGTATGATCACCCACGTGATCAGTGCACCGGCAGTCATGTGATCAGTGCATGATATAGACGTGATCAGAGCATGATCAGTCTCGTGATCAGTGCATGATAGCCACGTGATCAGTGCATGATCCGTCACCTGATGGGTGTATGATCATTCACGTGACCTGTACATGGTAGCTACATGATCATTGCATGATCAGCCACGTGAGTAGTGCATGATAGCCACGTGATCACTGCATGATCAGTCACGTGATCAGTGCATGATCAGTCACGTGACCAGTACATGGTAGCTGCGTGATCATCGCATGATCAGCCACGTGAGCAGTGCATGATAGCCACATGATCAGTGCATGATCAGGCAAGTGATCAGTATATGTCCAGCCAAGAGATCAGTGCATGATAGCCACGTGATCAGTGCATGATCAGTCACGTGATCAGTGCATGATCAGTTATGTGATCAGTGTATGATCAGCCACGTGATCAGTGCATGATCAGCCACATGATCAGTGCATGATCAATTACGTGATCAGAGCATGATCAGTCACGTGACCAGTACATGGTAGCTACGTGATCATTGCCTGATAAGCCACGTGATCAGTGCATGATAGCCACGTGATCAGTGCATGATAGCCACGTGATCAGTGCATGATCAGTCATGTGATACGTGTGTGATCAGCCATGTGATCAGTGCATGATATCCACGTGATCAGTGCATGACAGCCACGTGATCAGTGCATGAGAGCCACGTGATCAGTGCATGATCAGTCACGTGATACATGTGTGATCAGCCACGTGATCAGTGCATGATGAGCCACGTGATCAGTGCAGGATCAATTACATGATCAGTGCATGATCAGTCACGTGACCAGTACATGGTTGCTACGTGATCGTTGCATGATCAGCCACGTGAGCAGAGCATGATAGCCACGTGATCAGTGCATGATCAGTCACGTGATCAGTACATGATCAGTCACGTGAACAGTGCATGATCATTTACATGAACTTTGCATGATCAGTCACGTTACCAGTATATGGTAGCTACGTGATCATTCCATGACGAGCCACGTGTGCAGTGCATGTTAGCCACTTGATGTGTACATGATCAGTTACGTGAGCAGAGTATGATCAGCCACGTGATCACTGCATGAGTGCCACGTGATCAGTGCATGTTATGTCACGTGACAGGTGTGTGATCAGCCACGTGAGCAGTGCATGTTCAGCCACGTGATCAGTGCATGATAGCCACGGGATCAGTGCATGATCAGTTACGTGAGCAGTGTATGATCAGCCACGTGATCAGTGCATGGTCATACACGTGAACAGAGTATGATCAGCCACGTGATCAGTGCATGATATTCAAGTATCAGTCCATGATCATCACGTGATCAGTGTATGATAGGCCACGTGAACAGTGCATGCTCAGTCACGTGATCAGGTCCTGCTGAGCTGTGTAATTACTGTCTGCTCATCTGCTTGACAATTGCCAGCTGTGCTGTGTAATTCCTGCCTGCTCAGCTGCTTGATTATTGCCAGCTGAGCAGCCTGATTCCTCACAGCTGAGTTCCATGATTATTGCCTGCTGACTGTTTGATTCGTGCCTACTCAGCTCTTTGTTTATTGCCTCCAGAGGCACATGATCAGTGTATGATAGCAAACATGATCAGCACATGATCAGTCACATGATCTGCGGCATTAAGTCACGTGATCACTACATGATAGTCATGTGATCAGTCCATGCTCAGTCACGGTATCAGTGCATGATCAGCCACGTGATCAGTGCACGATCTGTCACATGATTAGTGTATGATCACCCACGTGATCAGTGCACCGGCAGTCATGTGATCAGTGCATGATATAGACGTGATCAGAGCATGATCAGTCTCGTGATCAGTGCATGATAGCCACGTGATCAGTGCATGATCCGTCACCTGATGGGTGTATGATCATTCACGTGACCTGTACATGGTAGCTACATGATCATTGCATGATCAGCCACGTGAGTAGTGCATGATAGCCACGTGATCACTGCATGATCAGTCACGTGATCAGTGCATGATCAGTCACGTGACCAGTACATGGTAGCTGCGTGATCATCGCATGATCAGCCACGTGAGCAGTGCATGATAGCCACATGATCAGTGCATGATCAGGCAAGTGATCAGTATATGTCCAGCCAAGAGATCAGTGCATGATAGCCACGTGATCAGTGCATGATCAGTCACGTGATCAGTGCATGATCAGTTATGTGATCAGTGTATGACCAGCCACGTGATCAGTGCATGATCAGCCACATGATCACTGCATGATCAATTACGTGATCAGAGCATGATCAGTCACGTGACCAGTACATGGTAGCTACGTGATCATTGCCTGATAAGCCACGTGATCAGTGCATGATAGCCACGTGATCAGTGCATGATAGCCACGTGATCAGTGCATGATCAGTCATGTGATACGTGTGTGATCAGCCATGTGATCAGTGCATGATATCCACGTGATCAGTGCATGACAGCCACGTGATCAGTGCATGAGAGCCACGTGATCAGTGCATGATCAGTCACGTGATACATGTGTGATCAGCCACGTGATCAGTGCATGATGAGCCACGTGATCAGTGCAGGATCAATTACATGATCAGTGCATGATCAGTCACGTGACCAGTACATGGTTGCTACGTGATCGTTGCATGATCAGCCACGTGAGCAGAGCATGATAGCCACGTGATCAGTGCATGATCAGTCACGTGATCAGTACATGATCAGTCACGTGAACAGTGCATGATCATTTACATGAACTTTGCATGATCAGTCACGTTACCAGTATATGGTAGCTACGTGATCATTCCATGACGAGCCACGTGTGCAGTGCATGTTAGCCACTTGATGTGTACATGATCAGTTACGTGAGCAGAGTATGATCAGCCACGTGATCACTGCATGAGTGCCACGTGATCAGTGCATGTTATGTCACGTGACAGGTGTGTGATCAGCCACGTGAGCAGTGCATGTTCAGCCACGTGATCAGTGCATGATAGCCACGTGATCAGTGCATGATCAGTTACGTGAGCAGTGTATGATCAGCCACGTGATCAGTGCATGGTCATACACGTGAACAGAGTATGATCAGCCACGTGATCAGTGCATGATATTCAAGTATCAGTCCATGATCATCACGTGATCAGTGTATGATAGGCCACGTGAACAGTGCATGCTCAGTCACGTGATCAGGTCCTGCTGAGCTGTGTAATTACTGTCTGCTCATCTGCTTGACAATTGCCAGCTGTGCTGGGTAATTCCTGCCTGCTCAGCTGCTTGATTATTGCCAGCTGAGCAGCATGATTCCTCACAGCTGAGTTCCATGATTATTGCCTGCTGACTGTTTGATTCGTGCCTACTCAGCTCTTTGTTTATTGCCTCCAGAGGCACATGATCAGTGTATGATAGCAAACATGATCAGCGCATGATCAGTCACATGATCAGCGCCATTCAGTCACGTGATCACTACATGATAGTAATGTGATCAGTCCATGCTGAGTCACGGTATCAGTGCATGATCAGCCACGTGATCAGTGCATGATCAGCCAGGTGATCAGTTCATGATAGCTATGTGATCAGTTCATGATTTGTCACGTGATCTGTGCATGATCACGCAGGTAATCAGTGTATGATCAGCCACGTGAACAGTGCGTGATAACCACGTGATCAGTGCATGATCCGTCACCTGATGGGTGTATGATCAGTCACCTGACCGGTACATGGTAGCTACATGATCATTGCATGTTCAGCCACGTGAGTAGTGCATGATAGCCACGTGATCAGTGCATGATCCGTCACCTGATGGGTGTATGATCAGTCACCTGACCAGTACATGGTAGCTACATGATCATTGCATGATCAGCCACGTGAGTAGTGCATGATAGCCACGTGATCAGTGTATGATCAGTCACGTGTTCAGTGCATGATCAGTCATGTAATCTGTGCATGACCAGGCACGTGATCAGTGTATGACCAGCCAAGTGATCAGTGCATGATAGCCACGAGATCAGTGCATGATCAGTCACGTGATCAGTGCATGATCAGTCACGTGATCAGTGGATGATCAGCCACGTGATCAGTGCATGATCAGCCACATGATCAGTGCATGATCAATTATGTGATCAGTGCATGATCAGTACGTGACCAGTATATGGTAGCTAGGTGATCATTGCATGATCAGCCACATGAGCCGTGCATGATAGCCACGAGATCAGTGCATGATCAGTCACGTGATCAGTGCATGATCACTCACGATAACAGTGCATGATAAGTCACCTGATCAGTGCATGATCAATTACGTGATCAGTGCATGATCACTCATGTGACCAGTACATGGTAGCTACGTGATCATTGCATGAACAGCCGCGTGAGCAGTGCATGATAGCCACATGATCAGTGCATGATCTTTCGCATGATCAGTGTATGATCATCCGGGTGATCAGTGCATGGGCAGTCATGTGATCAGTGAATGATACAGACGTGATCAGTGCATGATCAGTCTCGTGATCAGTGTATGATCAACCACGTGATCAGTGCACGATAGCCAGGTAATGAGTGCACGATAGCCAGATGATCAGTGCATTATCAGTCACATGATCAGTGTATGATCAGCCAAGTAATAAGTGCATGATAGCCAACTGATCAGTGAAGGATCCATCACGTGACAGTGCATGGTCAGTCACGTGATCATTTCATGATCAGCCACGTGATCAGTGCATGATCAATTACGTGATCAGTGCATGATCAGACACATGATCAGTACATGATCAGTCACCTGAACAGTGCATGATCAGTCATGTGATCAGTGTATGACCAACCAAGTGATCAGTGCATGATAGCCACGTGATCAGTGCATGATCAGTCACGTGATCAATGCATGATCAGTCACGTGATCAGTGTATGATCAGCCTCGTGATCAGTGCATGATCAGCAAAATGATAAGTGCATGATCAATTACGTGATCAGTGCATGATCAGCGACGTGATCAGTGCATGATCAGTCACGTGATCAGTACATGATCAGGCACGTGAACAGTGCATGGTCATTTACGTGATCTGTGCATGATCAGTCACGTGACCAGTACATGGTAGCTGCGTGATCATTGCATGATCAGCCACGTGAGCAGTGCATTTTAGCCACGTGATCAGTGCATGATCAGTCACGTGATCAGTGCATGGTAGCTACGTGATCGTTGCATGATCAGCCACGTGATCAGTGCATGATATCCACGTGATCAGTGCAGGATAGCCACGTGATCACTTCATGATTAGTCACGTGATCAGTACATGATCAGTCACGTGAACAGTGCATGATCATTTACGTGATCTGTGCATGATCAGTCACGTGACCAGTATATGGTAGCTTCGTGATCATTCCATGACGAACCACGTGAGCAGTGCATGATAGCCACGTGATGTGTGCATGATGAGTTACGTGAGCAGAGTATGATCAGCCACGTGATCAGTGCATGAGTGCCACGTGATCAGTGCATGATCAGTTACGTGAGCAGTGTATGATCAGCCACGTGATCAGTGCATGGTCAGACACGTGAACAGTGTATGATCAGCCACGTGATCAGTGCATGATCAGTTACGTGAGCAGTGTATTATCAGCAACGTGATCAGTGCATGGTCAGACACGTGAACAGTGTATGATCAGTCACGTGATCAGTGCATGATCAGCCAAGTGATCAGTGCATTACCAGGCACGTGATCAGTGTATGTCCAGCCAAGTGATCAGTGCATGATAGCCACGTGCTCAGTGCATGATCAGTCACGTGATCAGTGCATGGTAGCTACGTGATCATTGCATGATCAGCCACGTGATCAGTGCATGATCAGTCACGTGATCAGTGCATGATCACTCACGATAACAGTGCATGATAAGTCACCTGATCAGTGCATGATCAATTACGTGATCAGTGCATGATCACTCATGTGACCAGTACATGGTAGCTACGTGATCATTGCATGAACAGCCGCGTGAGCAGTGCATGATAGCCACATGATCAGTGCATGATCTTTCGCATGATCAGTGTATGATCATCCGGGTGATCAGTGCATGGGCAGTCATGTGATCAGTGAATGATACAGACGTGATCAGTGCATGATCAGTCTCGTGATCAGTGTATGATCAACCACGTGATCAGTGCACGATAGCCAGGTAATGAGTGCACGATAGCCAGATGATCAGTGCATTATCAGTCACATGATCAGTGTATGATCAGCCAAGTAATAAGTGCATGATAGCCAACTGATCAGTGAAGGATCCATCACGTGACAGTGCATGGTCAGTCACGTGATCATTTCATGATCAGCCACGTGATCAGTGCATGATCAATTACGTGATCAGTGCATGATCAGACACATGATCAGTACATGATCAGTCACCTGAACAGTGCATGATCAGTCATGTGATCAGTGTATGACCAACCAAGTGATCAGTGCATGATAGCCACGTGATCAGTGCATGATCAGTCACGTGATCAATGCATGATCAGTCACGTGATCAGTGTATGATCAGCCTCGTGATCAGTGCATGATCAGCAAAATGATAAGTGCATGATCAATTACGTGATCAGTGCATGATCAGCGACGTGATCAGTGCATGATCAGTCACGTGATCAGTACATGATCAGGCACGTGAACAGTGCATGGTCATTTACGTGATCTGTGCATGATCAGTCACGTGACCAGTACATGGTAGCTGCGTGATCATTGCATGATCAGCCACGTGAGCAGTGCATTTTAGCCACGTGATCAGTGCATGATCAGTCACGTGATCAGTGCATGGTAGCTACGTGATCGTTGCATGATCAGCCACGTGATCAGTGCAGGATATCCACGTGATCAGTGCAGGATAGCCACGTGATCACTTCATGATTAGACACGTGATCAGTACATGATCAGTCACGTGAACAGTGCATGATCATTTACGTGATCTGTGCATGATCAGTCACGTGACCAGTATATGGTAGCTTCGTGATCATTCCATGACGAACCACGTGAGCAGTGCATGATAGCCACGTGATGTGTGCATGATGAGTTACGTGAGCAGAGTATGATCAGCCACGTGATCAGTGCATGAGTGCCACGTGATCAGTGCATGATCAGTTACGTGAGCAGTGTATGATCAGCCACGTGATCAGTGCATGGTCAGACACGTGAACAGTGTATGATCAGCCACGTGATCAGTGCATGATCAGTTACGTGAGCAGTGTATTATCAGCAACGTGATCAGTGCATGGTCAGACACGTGAACAGTGTATGATCAGTCACGTGATCAGTGCATGATCAGCCAAGTGATCAGTGCATTACCAGGCACGTGATCAGTGTATGTCCAGCCAAGTGATCAGTGCATGATAGCCACGTGCTCAGTGCATGATCAGTCACGTGATCAGTGCATGGTAGCTACGTGATCATTGCATGATCAGCCACGTGATCAGTGCATGATATCCACGTGACCAGTGCAGGATAGCCACGTGATCACTTCATGATTAGTCACGTGATCAGTACATGATCAGTCACGTGAGCAGTGCATGATCATTTACGTGATCTGTGCATGATCAGTCACGTGACCAGTATATGGTAGCTTCGTGATCATTCCATGACGAACCACGTGAGCAGTGCATGATAGCCACGTGATGTGTGCATGATGAGTTACGTGAGCAGAGTATGATCAGCCACGTGATCAGTGCATGAGTGCCACGTGATCAGTGCATGATCACTTACGTGAGCAGTGTATGATCATCCACGTGATCAGTGCATGGTCAGACACGTGAACAGTGTATGATCAGCCACGTGATCAGTGCATGATCAGTTACGTGAGCAGTGTATGATCAGCAACGTGATCAGTGCATGATCAGACACGTGAACAGTGTATGATCAGTCACGTGATCAGTGCATGATCAGCCACGTGATCAGTGCATTACCAGGCACGTGATCAGTGTATGTCCAGCCAAGTGATCAGTGCATGATCAGCCACGTGATCAGTGCATGATCAGTCACGTGATCAGTGCATGATCAGTTACGTGATCAGTGTATGTTCAGTCACGTGATAGGTGT
Source organism: Bos javanicus (assembly GCF_032452875.1). Classification (NCBI taxonomy): domain Eukaryota; kingdom Metazoa; phylum Chordata; class Mammalia; order Artiodactyla; family Bovidae; genus Bos; species Bos javanicus. Next base: position 607,379 of record NC_083895.1, on the reverse strand, counting down.
GTGATCAGCCACGTGAACAGTGCATGCTCAGTCACGTGATCAGGGCCTGCTGAGCTGCGTGATTACTGTCTGCTCATCTGCTTGACAATTTCCAGCTGAGCTGCACGATTCCTGCCTGTCATCTCCTTGACAATTGCCAGCTGTGCTGCGTAATTCCTGCCTGCTCATCTGCTTGATTATAGCCAGCTGAGCAGCATGATTTCTCACAGCTGAGTTCCATGATTATAGCCTGCTGACTGATTCGTGCCTACTCAGCTCTTTGTTCATTGCCTCCAGAGGCACATGATCAGTGTATGATACCAAACATGATCAGCACATGATCAGTCACATGATCAATGCATGATAAGCCACGTGATCAGTGCATGATCAGTCATGTGATCAGTGCATGATCAGTCATGTGACCAGTACATGGTAGCTGCGTGATCAGTGCATGATCAGCCACGTGATCAGTGCATGATAGCCACGTGATCAGTGCATGATCAGTCACGTGATCAGTGCATGATCAGTCACGTGATCAGTGCATGATCAGCCACGTGATCAGTGCATGATCAGTTACGTGATCAGTGCATGATCAGTCACGTGACCAGTGCATGGTAGCTACGTGATCATTGCATGATCAGCCACGTGATCAGTGCATGATAGCCACGTGATCAGTGCATGATCAGCCACGTGATCAGTGCATGATCAGTCACGTGATACGTGTGTGATCAGCCACGTGATCAGTGCATGATAGCCACGTGATCAGTGCATGATAGCCACGTGATCAGTGCATGATCAGTCACGTGATCAGTGCATGATCAGTCACGTGATCAGTGCATGATCAGTCACGTGATCAGTGCATGATCAGCCACGTGATCAGTGCATGATAGCCACGTGATCAGTGCATGATCAGTCACGTGATCAGTGCATGATCAGTCACGTGATCAGTGCATGATCAGCCACGTGATCAGTGCATGATCAGCCACGTGATCAGTGCATGATCAATTACGTGATCAGTGCATGATCAGTCACGTGACCAGTACATGGTAGCTACGTGATCATTGCATGATCAGCCACGTGATCAGTGCATGATAGCCACGTGATCAGTGCATGATCAGCCACGTGATCAGTGCATGATCAGTCACGTGATCAGTGCATGATCAGTCACGTGATCAGTGCATGATCATCCACGTGATCAGTGCATGTCGAGTCATGTAGTCAGTGCATGATAGCCACGTGATCAGTGCATGATCAGTCCCGTGATCAGTGTATGATCAGCCACGTGATCAGTGCATGATAGCCACGTGATCAGTGCATGATCAGTCACGTGATCAGTGCATGATCAGTCACGTGATCAGTGCATGATCAGCCACGTGATCAGTGCATGATCAGCCACGTGATCAGTATGATCAGCCACGTGATCAGTGCATGATAGCTACGTGATCAGTGCATGATCAGTCACGTGATCAGTGCATGATCAGTCACGTGATCAGTGTGTGATCAGCCACGTGAACAGTGCATGCTCAGTCACGTGATCAGGGCCTGCTGAGCTGCGTGATTACTGTCTGCTCATCTGCTTGACAATTGCCAGCTGAGCTGCACGATTCCTGCCTGTCATCTGCTTGACAATTGCCACCTGTGCTGTGTAATTCCTGCCTGCTCATCTACTTGATTATTGCCAGCTGAGCAGCATGATTTCTTAGAGCTGAGTTCCATGATTATAGCCTGCTGACTGATTCCTGCCTACTCAGCTCTATGTTCATTGCCTCCAGAGGCACATGATCAGTGTATGACACCAAACATGATCAGCAGATGATCAGTCACATGATCAATGCATGATAAGCCACGTGATCAGTGCATGATCAATTATGTGATCAGTGCATGATCAGTCATGTGACCAGTACATGGTAGATGTGTGATCATTGCATGATCAGCCACGTGATCAGTGCATGATCAGTCACGTGATCAGTGCATGATCAGTCACGTGATCAGTGTGTGATCAGCCACGTGATCAGTGCATGATAGCCACGTGATCAGTGCATGATAGCCACGTGATCAGTGCATGATCATTCACGTGATCAGTGCATGATCAGGCACGTGATCAGTGCATGATCAGCCACGTGATCAGTGCATGATAGCCACGTGATCAGTGCATGATCAGTCACGTGATCAGTGCATGATCAGTCACGTGACAGTACATGGTAGCTACGTGATCATTGCATGATCAGCCACGTGATCAGTGCATGATAGCCACGTGATCAGTGCATGATCAGTCACGTGATCAGTGCATGATCAGTCACGTGATCAGTGCATGATCAGGCACGTGATCAGTGCATGATCAGCCACGTGATCAGTGCATGATAGCCACGTGATCAGTGCATGATCAGTCACGTGATCAGTGCATGATCAGTCACGTGATCAGTGCATGATCAGTCACGTGATCAGTGCATGATCAATTACGTGATCAGTGCATGATCAGTCACGTGACCAGCATATGGTAGCTACGTGATCATTGCATGATCAGCCACGTGATCAGTGCATGATAGCCACGTGATCAGTGCATGATCAGTCGCATGATCAGTGCATGATCATCCGCGTGATCAGTGCATGATCAGTCATGTGATCAGTGCATGATATAGACGTGATCAGTGCATGATCAGTCACGTGATCAGTGCATGATCAGCCACGTGATCAGTGCATGATAGCCACGTGATCAGTGCATGATAGCCAGTGATCAGTGCATGATCAGTCACGTGATCAGTGCATGATCAGCCACGTGATCAGTGCATGATAGCCACTGATCAGTGCATGATCAGTCACGTGATCAGTGCATGATCAGTCACGTGATCAGTGCATGATCAGCCACGTGATCAGTGCATGATCATTCACGTGATCAGTGCATGATCAGTCACGTGATCAGTGCATGATCAGTTACGTGATCAGTGCATGATCAGCCACGTGATCAGTGCATGATAGCCACGTGATCAGTGCATGATCAGTCACGTGATCAGTGCATGATCAGTCACGTGATCAGTGCATGATCAGCCACGTGATCAGTGCATGATCAGCCACGTGATCAGTGCATGATCAGTCACGTGATCAGTGCATGATCAGCCACGTGATCAGTGCATGATCAGTCACGTGATCAGTACATGATCAGTCACGTGAACAGTGCGTGATCATTTACGTGATCTGTGCATGATCAGTCACGTGACCAGTATATGGTAGCTACGGGATCATTCCATGACGAGCCACGTGAGCAGTGCATGATAGAAACGTGATGTGTGCATCATGAGTTACGTGAGCAGAGTATGATTAGCCACGTGATCAGTGCATGAGTGCCACGTGATCAGTGCATGATATGTCACGTGACAGGTGTGTGATCAGCCACGTGAACAGTGCATGTTCAGCCACGTGATCAGTGCATGATAGCCACGTGATCAGTGCATGATCAGCCACGTGATCAGTGCATGGTCAGACACGAGAACAGTGTATGATCAGCCACGTGATCAGTGCATGATATCCAAGAGATCAGTGCATGATCAATCACGTGATCAGTGTATGATCAGCCACGTGAACAGTGCATGCTCAGTCACGTGATCTGGGCCTGCTGAGCTGCGTGATTACTGTCTGCTCATGTGCTTGACAATTGCCAGCTGAGCTGCACGATTCCTGCCTGTCATCTGCTTGACAATTGCCAGCTGTGCTGCGTAATTCCTGCCTGCTCAGCTGCTTGATTATTGCCAGCTGAGCAGCATGAATCCTCACACCTGAGTTCCATGATTATTGCCTGCTGACTGTTTGATTTGTGCCTACTCAGCTCTTTGTTTATTGCCTCCAGAGGCACATGATCAGTGTATGATAGCAAACATGATCAGCGCATGATCAGTCACATGATCAGCGCCATTAAGTCACGTGATCACTACATGATAGGCATGTGATCAGTCCATGCTCAGTCACGGTATCAGTGCATGATCAGCCACGTGATCAGTGCATGATCTGTCACAAGATTAGTGTATGATCATCCACGTGATCAGTGCATGGGCAGTCATGTGATCAGTGCATGATATAGACGTGATCAGTGCATGATCAGTCTCGTGATCAGTGCATGATAGCCACGTGATCAGTGCATGATCAGTCACCTGATGGGTGTATGATCATTCACGTGACCTGTACATGGTAGCTACATGATCATTGCATGATCAGCCACGTGAGTAGTGCATGATAGCCACGTGATCACTGCATGATCAGTCACGTGATCAGTGCATGATCAGTCATGTGACCAGTACATGGTAGCTGCGTGATCATGCATGATCAGCCACGTGAGCAGTGCATGATAGCCACGTGATCAGTGCATGATCAGACACGTGATCAGTGCATGATCAGTCACGTGATCAGTGCATGATCAGCCACGTGATCAGTGCATGATCAGGCACGTGATCAGTGTATGTCAGCCACGTGATCAGTGCATGATAGCCACGTGATCAGTGCATGATCAGTCACGTGATCAGTGCATGATCAGTTACGTGATCAGTGCATGATCAGTCACGTGATCAGTGCATGATAGCTACGTGATCAGTGCATGATCAGCCACGTGATCAGTGCATGATCAGCCACGTGATCAGTGCATGATCAGTCACGTGATCAGTGCATGATCAGCCACGTGATCAGTGCATGATCAGACACGTGATCAGTGCATGATCAGCCACGTGATCAGTGCATGATATCCACGTATCAGTGCATGATCATCACGTGATCAGTGCATGATCAGCCACGTGATCAGTGCATGATCAGTCACGTGATCAGTGCATGATCAGCCACGTGATCAGTGCATGATCAGTCACGTGATCAGTGCATGATCAGCCACGTGATCAGTGCATGATAGCCACGTGATCAGTGCATGATCAGTCACGTGATCAGTGCATGATCAGTTACGTGATCAGTGCATGATCAGCCACGTGATCAGTGCATGATAGCCACGTGATCAGTGCATGATAGCCACGTGATCAGTGCATGATCAGTCATGTGATACGTGCATGATCAGCCACGTGATCAGTGCATGATATCCACGTGATCAGTGCATGACAGCCACGTGATCAGTGCATGAGAGCCACGTGATCAGTGCATGATCAGTCACGTGATACATGTGTGATCAGCCACGTGATCAGTGCATGATGAGCCACGTGATCAGTGCATGATCAATTACGTGATCAGTGCATGATCAGTCACGTGACCAGTACATGGTTGCTACGTGATCATTGCATGATCAGCCACGTGAGCAGTGCATGATAGCCACGTGATCAGTGCATGATCAGTCACGTGATCAGTGCATGATCAGTCACGTGATCAGTGCATGATCATGTACGTGATCAGTGCATGATCAGTCACGTGACCAGTATATGGTAGCTACGTGATCATTCGATGACGAGCCACGTGAGCAGTGCATGATAGCCACGTGATGTGTGCATGATCAGTTACGTGAGCAGTGTATGATCAGCCACGTGATCAGTGCATGAGTGCCACGTGATCAGTGCATGATCAGCCACGTGATCAGTGCATGATAGCCACGTGATCAGTGCATGATCAGTTACGTGAGCAGTGTATGATCAGCCACGTGATCAGTGCATGGTCAGACACGTGATCAGTGTATGATCAGCCACGTGATCAGTGCATGATATCCAAGTGATCAGTGCATGATCATCACGTGATCAGTGTATGATCAGCCACGTGAACAGTGCATGCTCAGTCACGTGATCAGGTCCTGCTGAGCTGCGTGATTACTGTCTGCTCATCTGCTTGACAATTGCCAGCTGTGCTGCGTAATTCCTGCCTGCTCAGCTGCTTGATTATTGCCAGCTGAGCAGCATGATTCCTCACAGCTGAGTTCCATGATTATTGCCTGCTGACTGTTTGATTCGTGCCTACTCAGCTCTTTGTTTATTGCCTCCAGAGGCACATGATCAGTGTATGATAGCAAACATGATCAGCGCATGATCAGTCACATGATCAGCGCCATTAAGTCACGTGATCACTACATGATAGTCATGTGATCAGTCCATGCTCAGTCACGGTATCAGTGCATGATCAGCCACGTGATCAGTGCATGATCAGCCACGTGATCAGTGCATGATAGCCACGTGATCAGTGCATGATCAGTCACGTGATCAGTGCATGATCAGGCACGTGATCAGTGCATGATCAGCCACGTGATCAGTGCATGATAGCCACGTGATCAGTGCATGATCAGTCACCTGATGGGTGTATGATCAGTCACGTGACCAGTACATGGTAGCTACATGATCATTGCATGATCAGCCACGTGAGTAGTGCATGATAGCCACGTGATCAGTGCATGATCAGTCACGTGATCAGTGCATGATCAGTCATGTGATCAGTGCATGATCAGGCACGTGATCAGTGCATGATCAGCCACGTGATCAGTGCATGATAGCCACGTGATCAGTGCATGATCAGTCACGTGATCAGTGCATGATCAGTCACGTGATCAGTGCATGATCAGCCACGTGATCAGTGCATGATCAGCCACGTGATCAGTGCATGATCAATTACGTGATCAGTGCATGATCAGTACGTGATCAGTGCATGGTAGCTACGTGATCAGTGCATGATCAGCCACGTGATCAGTGCATGATAGCCACGTGATCAGTGCATGATCAGTCACGTGATCAGTGCATGATCAGTCACGTGACAGTGCATGATCAGTCACGTGATCAGTGCATGATCAATTACGTGATCAGTGCATGATCAGTCACGTGATCAGTACATGGTAGCTACGTGATCATTGCATGATCAGCCACGTGATCAGTGCATGATAGCCACGTGATCAGTGCATGATCAGTCGCATGATCAGTGCATGATCATCCACGTGATCAGTGCATGATCAGTCACGTGATCAGTGCATGATATAGACGTGATCAGTGCATGATCAGTCACGTGATCAGTGCATGATCAGCCACGTGATCAGTGCATGATAGCCAGTGATCAGTGCATGATCAGTCACGTGATCAGTGCATGATCAGCCACGTGATCAGTGCATGATAGCCACGTGATCAGTGCATGATCATCACGTGATCAGTGCATGATCAGTCACGTGATCAGTGCATGATCAGCCACGTGATCAGTGCATGATCAGCCACGTGATCAGTGCATGATCAGTCACGTGATCAGTGCATGATCAGTCACGTGATCAGTGCATGATCAGTCACGTGATCAGTGCATGATCAGCCACGTGATCAGTGCATGATAGCCACGTGATCAGTGCATGATCAGTCACGTGATCAGTGCATGATCAGTCACGTGATCAGTGCATGATCAGCCACGTGATCAGTGCATGATCAGCCACGTGATCAGTGCATGATCAATTACGTGATCAGTGCATGATCAGCCACGTGATCAGTGCATGATCAGTCACGTGATCAGTGCATGATCAGTCACGTGATCAGTGCATGATCAGCCACGTGATCAGTGCATGATCAGTCACGTGATCAGTGCATGATCAGCCACGTGATCAGTGCATGATAGCCACGTGATCAGTGCATGACAATTACGTGATCAGTGCATGATCAGTCACGTGATCAGTGCATGATAGCCACGTGATCAGTGCATGATCATTCACGTGATCAGTGTGTGATCAGCCACGTGAACAGTGCATGCTCAGTCACGTGATCAGGGCATGCTGAGCTGCGTGATTACTGTCTGCTCATCTGCTTGACAATTGCCAGCTGAGCTGCACGATTCCTGCCTGTCATCTGCTTGACAATTGCCACCTGTGCTGCATAATTCCTGCCTGCTCATGTACTTGATTATTGCCAGCTGAGCAGCATGATTTCTCACAGCTGAGTTCCATGATTATAGCCTGCTGACTGATTCCTGCCTACTCAGCTCTTTGTTCATTGCCTCCAGAGGCACATGATCAGTGTATGACACCAAACATGATCAGCACATGATCAGTCACATGATCAGTGCATGATAAGCCACGTGATCAGTGCATGATCAGTCACGTGATCAGTGCATGATCAGTCATGTGATCAGTGCATGGTAGCCACGTGATCAGTGCATGATCAGCCACGTGATCAGTGCATGATAGCCACGTGATCAGTGCATGATCAGCACGTGATCAGTGCATGATAGCCACGTGATCAGTGCATGATCAATTACGTGATCAGTGCATGATCAGTCACGTGACCAGTACATGGTGCTACGTGATCATTGCATGATCAGCCACGTGATCAGTGCATGATAGCCACGTGATCAGTGCATGATCAGTCACGTGATCAGTGCATGATCAGTCACGTGATCAGTGCATGATCATTTACGTGATCAGTGCATGATAGTCACGTGACTACTACATGGTAGTTACGTGATCATTGCATGATCAGCCACGTGATCAGTGCATGATCAGCCACGTGATCAGTGCATGATCAGCCACGTGATCAGTGCATGATGCCACGTGATCAGTGCATGATCAGTCACGTGATCAGTGCATGATCAGCCACGTGATCAGTGCATGATCAGCCACGTGATCAGTGCATGATCAGTTACGTGATCAGTGCATGATCAGCCACGTGATCAGTGCATGATCAGCCACGTGATCAGTGCATGATCAGCCACGTGATCAGTGCATGATAGCCACGTGATCAGTGCATGATCAGTCACGTGATCAGTGCATGATCAGTCACGTGATCAGTGCATGATCAGCCACGTGATCAGTGCATGATAGCCACGTGATCAGTGCATGATCAGACACGTGATCAGTGCATGATCAGTCACGTGATCAGTGCATGATCAGCCACGTGATCAGTGCATGATCAATTACGTGATCAGTGCATGATCAGTCACGTGACCAGTACATGTAGCTACGTGATCATTGCATGATCAGCCACGTGATCAGTGCATGATAGCCACGTGATCAGTGCATGATCAGTCACGTGATCAGTGCATGATCAGTCACGTGATCAGTGCATGATCAGTCACGTGATCAGTGCATGATCAATTACGTGATCAGTGCATGATCAGTCACGTGACCAGTACATGGTAGCTACGTGATCAGTGCATGATCAGCCACGTGATCAGTGCATGATAGCCACGTGATCAGTGCATGATCAGTCACGTGATCAGTGCATGATCAGTCACGTGATCAGTGCATGATCAGCCACGTGATCAGTGCATGATAGCCACGTGATCAGTGCATGATCAGTCACGTGATCAGTGCATGATCAGTCACGTGATCAGTGCATGATCAGCCACGTGATCAGTGCATGATCAGCCACGTGATCAGTGCATGATCAGCCACGTGATCAGTGCATGATCAGCCACGTGATCAGTGCATGATCAGTCACGTGATCAGTGCATGATCAGTCACGTGATCAGTGCATGATCAGCCACGTGATCAGTGCATGATCAGTCACGTGATCAGTGCATGATCAGCCACGTGATCAGTGCATGATAGCCACGTGATCAGTGCATGACAATTACGTGATCAGTGCATGATCAGTCACGTGATCAGTGCATGATAGCCACGTGATCAGTGCATGATCATTCACGTGATCAGTGTGTGATCAGCCACGTGAACAGTGCATGCTCAGTCACGTGATCAGGGCCTGCTGAGCTGCGTGATTACTGTCTGCTCATCTGCTTGACAATTGCCAGCTGAGCTGCACGATTCCTGCCTGTCATCTGCTTGACAATTGCCAGCTGTGCTGCATAATTCCTGCCTGCTCAGTGCTTGATTATTGCCAGCTGAGCAGCATGATTTCTCACAGCTGAGTTCCATGATTATTGCCTGCTGACTGATTCCTGCCTACTCAGCTCTTTGTTCATTGCCTCCAGAGGCACATGATCAGTGTATGACACCAAACATGATCAGCACATGATCAGTCACATGATCAATGCATGATAAGCCACGTGATCAGTGCATGATCAGTTACGTGATCAGTGCATGATCAGTCATGTGATCAGTGCATGGTAGCCGCGTGATCAGTGCATGATCAGCCACGTGATCAGTGCATGATAGCCACGTGATCAGTGCATGATCAGCCACGTGATCAGTGCATGATAGCCACGTGATCAGTGCATGATCAGTTACGTGATCAGTGCATGATCAGTCACGTGACCAGTACATGGTAGCTACATGATCATTGCATGATCAGCCACGTGAGCAGTGCATGATAGCCACGTGATCAGTGCATGATCAGTCACGTGATCAGTGCATGATCAGTCACGTGATCAGTGCATGATCAGTTACGTGATCAGTGCATGATCAGTCACGTGACCAGTATATGGTAGCTACGTGATCATTGCATGATCAGCCACGTGATCAGTGCATGATAGCCACGTGATCAGTGCATGATCAGTTACGTGATCAGTATATGATCAGCCACGTGATCAGTGCATGAGTGCCACGTGATCAGTGCATGATCAGTCACGTGATCAGTGCATGATCAGCCACGTGATCAGTGCATGATCAGCCACGTGATCAGTGCATGATAGCCACGTGATCAGTGCATGATCAGTTACGTGATCAGTGCATGATCAGCCACGTGATCAGTGCATGATCAGACACGTGATCAGTCATGATCAGCCACGTGATCAGTGCATGATATCCACGTGATCAGTGCATGATCAGTCACGTGATCAGTGCATGATCAGTCACGTGATCAGTGCATGATCAGCCACGTGATCAGTGCATGATAGCCACGTGATCAGTGCATGATCAGACTCGTGATCAGTGCATGATCAGTCACGTGATCAGTGCATGATCAGCCACGTGATCAGTGCATGATCAGTTACGTGATCAGTGCATGATCAGTCACGTGACCAGTACATGGTAGCTACGTGATCATTGCATGATCAGCCACGTGAGCAGTGCATGATAGCCACGTGATCAGTGCATGATCAGTCACGTGATCAGTGCATGATCAGTCACGTGATCAGTGCATGATCAATTACGTGATCAGTGCATGATCAGTCACGTGATCAGTGCATGTAAGCTACGTGATCATTGCATGATCAGCCACGTGATCAGTGCATGATAGCCACGTGATCAGTGCATGATCAGCTACGTGATCAGTGCATGATCAGCCACGTGATCAGTGCATGATCAGACACGTGATCAGTGCATGATCAGCCACGTGATCAGTGCATGATACCACGTGATCAGTGCATGATCAGTCACGTGATCAGTGCATGATCAGCCACGTGATCAGTGCATGATAGTCACATGATCAGTGCATGATAGCCACGTGATCAGTGCATGATCAGTCACGTGATCAGTGCATGATCAGTCACGTGATCAGTGCATGATCAGCCACGTGATCAGTGCATGATTGCCACGTGATCAGTGCATGATCAGTCACGTGATCAGTGCATGATCAGTCACGTGATCAGTGCATGATCAGCCACGTGATCAGTGCATGATAGCCACGTGATCAGTGCATGATCAGCCACGTGATCAGTGCATGATCAGTCACGTGATCAGTACATGGTAGCTTCGTGATCAGTGCATGATCAGCCACGTGATCAGTGCATGATAGCCACGTGATCAGTGCATGATCAGTCACATGATCAGTGCATGATCATCCACGTGATCAGTGCATGATCAGTCATGTGATCAGTGCATGATATAGACGTGATCAGTGCATGATCAGTCACGTGATCAGTGCATGATAGCCACGTGATCAGTGCATGATCAGTCACCTGATCAGTGTATGATCATTCACGTGACCAGTACATGGTAGCTACATGATCAGTGCATGATCAGCCACGTGATAGTGCATGATAGCCACGTGATCAGTGCATGATCAGTCACGTGATCAGTGCATGATCAGTCATGTGACCAGTACATGGTAGCTACGTGATCATTGCATGATCAGCCACGTGATCAGTGCATGATAGCCACGTGATCAGTGCATGATCAGTCACGTGATCAGTGCATGATCAGTCACGTGATCAGTGCATGATCAGGCACGTGATCAGTGCATGATCAGCCACGTGATCAGTGCATGATAGCCACGTGATCAGTGCATGATCAGTCACGTGATCAGTGCATGATCAGCCACGTGATCAGTGCATGATCAGCCACGTGATCAGTGCATGATCAATTACCTGATCAGTGCATGATCAGTCACGTGACCAGTATATGGTAGCTAGGTGATCATTGCATGATCAGCCACATGAGCCGTGCATGATAGCCACGAGATCACTGCATGATCAGCCATGTGATCAGTGCATGATCACTCACGTTAACAGTGCACGATAAGTCACCTGATCAGTGCATGATCAATTACGTGATCAGTGCATGATCACTCATGTGACCAGCATATGGTAGCTACGTGATCATTGCATGAACAGCCGCGTGAGCAGTGCATGATAGCCACGTGATCAGTGCATGATCTGTCGCATGATCAGTGCATGATTTGTCGCATGATCAGTGTATGATCATCCGGGTGATCAGTGCATGGGCAGTCATGTGATCAGTGCATGATATAGACGTGATCAGTGCATGATCATTCTCGTGATCAGTGTATGATCAACCACGTGATCAGTGCACGATAGCCAGGTAATGAGTGCACGATAGCCAGATGATCAGTGCATTATCAGTCACGTGATCAGTGTATGATCAGCCAAGTAATAAGTGCATGATAGCCAATTGATCAGTGGATGATCAGTCACGTGATCAGTGCATGATCAGTCACCTGATCAGTGCATGATCAGCCAAATGATAAGTGCATGATCAATTACGTGATCAGTGCATGATCAGCCACGTGATCAGTGCATGATCAGCCACGTGATCAGTGCATGATCAGTCACGTGATCAGTACATGATCAGTCACGTGACCAGTATATGGTAGCTACGTGATCATTCCATGTCGAGCCACGTGAGCAGTGCATGATAGAAACGTGATGTGTGCATGATGAGTTACGTGAGCAGAGTATGATTAGCCCCGTGATCAGTGCATGAGTGCCACGTGATCAGTGCATGATATGTCACGTGACAGGTGTGTGATCAGCCACGTGAACAGTGCATGTTCAGCCACGTGATCAGTGCATGATAGCCACGTGATCAGTGCATGATCAGTTACGTGAGCAGTGTATGATCAGCCACGTGAGCAGTGCATGGTCAGACACGAGAACAGTGTAAGATCAGCCACGTGATCAGTGCATGATATCCAAGAGATCAGTGCATGATCAATCACGTTATCAGTGTATGATCAGCCACGTGAACAGTGCATGCTCAGTCACGTGATCAGGGCCTGCTGAGCTGCGTGATTACTGTCTGCTCATCTGCTTGACAATTGCCAGCTGAGCTGCACGATTCCTGCCTGTCATCTGCTTGACAATTGCCAGCTGTGCTGTGTAATTCCTGCCTGCTCAGCTGCTTGATTATTGCCAGCTGAGCAGCATGAATCCTCACACCTGAGTTCCATGATTATTGCCTGCTGACTGTTTGATTTGTGCCTACTCAGCTCTTTGTTTATTGCCTCCAGAGGCACATGATCAGTGTATGATAGCAAACATGATCAGCGCATGATCAGTCACATGATCAGCGCCATTAAGTCACGTGATCACTACATGATAGGCATGTGATCAGTCCATGCTCAGTCACGGTATCAGTGCATGATCAGCCACGTGATCAGTGCATGATCTGTCACAAGATTAGTGTATGATCATCCACGTGATCAGTGCATGGGCAGTCATGTGATCAGTGCATGATATAGACGTGAACAGTGCATGATCAGTCTCGTGATAAGTGCATGATAGCCACGTGATCAGTGCATGATCAGTCACGTGATCAGTGCATGATCACTCACGTTAACAGTGCATGATAAGTCACCTAATCAGTGCATGATCAATTACGGGATCAGTGCATGATCACTCACGTGACCAGTACATGGTAGCTATGTGATCATTGCATGAACAGCCGCGTGAGCAGTGCATGATAGCCACGTGATCAGTGCATGATCTGTCGCATGATCAGTGTATGATCATCCGGGTGATCAGTGCATGGGCAGTCATGTGATCAGTACATTATATAGACGTGATCAGTGCATGATCAGTCTCGTGATCAGTGTATGATCAACCACGTGATCAGTGCACGATAGCCAGGTAATGAGTGCACGATAGCCAGATGATCAGTGCATGATCAGTCACGTGATCAGTGTATGATCAGCCAAGTAATAAGTGCATGATAGCCAAATGATCAGTGAAGGATCCATCACGTGATCAGTGCATGGTCAGTCACGTGATCATTGCATGATCAGCCACGTGATCAGGGCCTGCTGAGCTGCGTGATTACTGTCTGCTCATCTGCTTGACAATTGCCAGCTGAGCTGCACGATTCCTGCCTGTCATCTGCTTGACAATTGCCAGCTGTGCTGCGTAATTCCTGCCTGCTCAGCTGCTTGATTATTGCCACCTGAGCAACATGATTCCTCACAGCTGAGTTCCATGATTATTGCCTGCTGACTGTTTGATTCGTGCCTACTCAGCTCTTTGTTTATTGCCTCCAGAGGCACATGATCACTGTATGATAGCAAACATGATCAGCGCATGATCAGTCACATGATCAGCGCCATTAAGTCACGTGATCACTACATGATAGTCATGTGATCAGTCCATTCTCACTCACGGTATCAGTGCATGATCAGCCACGTGATCAGTGCATGATCTGTCACAAGATTAGTGTATGATCATCCACGTGATCAGTGCACGGGCAGTCATGTGATCAGTGCATGATATAGACGTGAACAGTGCATGATCAGTCTCGTGATCAGTGCATGATAGCCACGTGATCAGTGCATGATCAGTCACCTGATGGGTGTATGATCATTCACGTGACCTGTACATGGTAGCTACATGATCATTGCATGATCAGCCACGTGAGTAGTGCATGATAGCCACGTGATCACTGCATGATCAGTCACGTGATCAGTGCATGATCAGTCATGTGACCAGTACATGGTAGCTGCGTGATCATCGCATGATCAGCCACGTGAGCAGTGCATGATAGCCACGTGATCAGTGCATGATCAGACACGAGATCAGTGCATGATCAGTCAAGTGATCAGTGCATGACCAGGCATGTGATCAGTATATGTCCAGCCAAGAGATCAGTGCATGATAGCCACGTGATCAGTGCATGATATGTCACGTGATCAGTGCATGATCAGTTATGTGATCTGTGTATGATCAGCCACGTGATCAGTGCATGATCAGCCACATGATCAGTGCATGATCAATTACGTGATCAGTGCATGATCAGTCAAGTGACCAGAACATTGTTGCTACGTGATCATTGCCTGATAAGCCACGTGAGCAGTGCATGATAGCCACGTGATCAGTGCATGATAGCCACGTGATCAGTGCATGATCAGTCATGTGATACGTGTGTGATCAGCCACGTCATCAGTGCATGATATCCACGTGATCAGTGCATGACAGCCACGTGATCAGTGCATGAGAGCCACGTGATCAGTGCATGATCAGTCACGTGATACACGTGTGATCAGCCACGTGATCAGTGCATGATGAGCCACGTGATCAGTGCAGGATCAATTACGTGATCAGTGCATGATCAGTCACGTGACCAGTACATGGTTGCTACGTGATCGTTGCATGATCAGCCACGTGAGCAGAGCATGATAGCCACGTGATCAGTGCATGATCAGTCACGTGATCAGTACATGATCAGTCACGTGAACAGTGCATGATCATTTACATGAACTTTACATGATCAGTCAGGTTACCAGTATATGGTAGCTACGTGATCATTCCATGACGAGCCACGTGTGCAGTGCATGTTAGCCTCGTGATGTGTGCATGATCAGTTACGTGAGCAGAGTATGATCAGCCACGTGATCAGTGCATGAGTGCCACGTGATCAGTGCATGTTATGTCACGTGACAGGTGTGTGATCAGCCACGTGAGCAGTGCATGTTCAGCCACGTGATCAGTGCATGATAGCCACGTGATCAGTGCATGATCAGTCACGTGAGCAGTGTATGATCAACCACGTGATCAGTGCATGGTCAGACACGTGAACAGTGTATGATCAGCCACGTGATCAGTGCATGATACCCAAGTATCAGTCCATGATCATCACGTGATCAGTGTATGATCAGCCACGTGAACAGTGCATGCTCAGTCACGTGATCAGGTCCTGCTGAGCTGCCTAATTACTGTCTGCTCATCTGCTTGACAATTGCCAGCTGTGCTGCGTAATTCCTGCCTGCTCAGCTGCTTGATTATTGCCAGCTGAGCAGCATGATTCCTCACAGCTGAGTTCCATGATTATTGCCTGCTGACTGTTTGATTCGTGCCTACTCAGCTCTTTGTTTATTGCCTCCAGAGGCACATGATCAGTGTATGATAACAAAAATGATCAGCGCATGATCAGTCACATGATCAGAGCCATTAAGTCTCGTGATCACTACATGATAGTCATGTGATCAGTCCATGCTGAGTCACGGTATCAGTGCATGATCAGCCACGTGATCATTGCATGATCAGCCACGTGAGTAGTGCATGATAGCCACGTGATCAGTGTTTGATCCGTCACGTGTTCAGTGCATGATCAGTCATGTAATCTGTGCATGACCAGGCACGTGATCAGTGTATGACCAGCCAAGTGATCAGTGCATGATAGCCACGTGATCAGTGCATGATCAGTCACGTGATCAGTGCATGATCAGTCACGTGATCAGTGTATGATCAGGCACGTGATCAGTGCATGATCAGCCACATGATCAGTGCATGATCAATTATGTGATCAGTGCATGATCAGGTACGTGACCAGTATATGGTAGCTAGGTGATCATTGCATGATCAGCCACATGAGCCGTGCATGATACCCACGAGATCAGTGCATGATCAGTCACGTGATCAGTGCATGATCACTCACGTTAACAGTGCATGATAAGTCACCTGATCAGTGCATGATCAATTACGTGATCAGTGCATGATCACTCACGTGACCAGTACATGGTAGCTACGTGATCATTGCATGAACAGCCGCGTGAGCAGTGCATGATAGCCACGTGATCAGTGCATGATCTGTCGCATGATCAGTGTATGATCATCCGGGTGATCAGTGCATGGGAAGTCATGTGATCAGTGCATGATATAGACGTGATCAGTGCATGATCAGTCTCGTGATCAGTGTATGATCAACCACGTGATCAGTGCACGATAGCCAGGTAATGAGTGCACGATAGCCAGATGATCAGTGCATTATCAGTCACGTGATCAGTGTATGATCAGCCAAGTAATAAGTGCATGATAGCCAAATGATCAGTGAAGGATCCATCACGTGATCAGTGCATGGTCAGTCACGTGATCATTGCATGATCAGCCACGTGATCAGTGCATGATCAATTACGTGATCAGTGCATGATCAGTCACGTGATCAGTAAATGATCAGTCACGTGAACAGTGCATTATCAGTCATGTGATCAGTGTATGACCAGCCAGGTTATCAGTGCATGATAGCCACGTGATCAGTGCATGATCAGTCACGTGATCAGTGCATGATCAGTCACGTGATCAGTGTATGATCAGCCACGTGATCAGTGCATGATCAGCCAAATGATAAGTGCATGATCAATTACGTGACCAGTGCATGATCAGCCACATGATTAGTTCATGATCAGTCATGTGATCAGTACATGATCAGTCACGTGAACAGTGCGTGATCATTTACGTGATCTGTGCATGATGAGTCACGTGACCAGTATAGGGTAGCTACGTGATCATTCCATGACGAGCCACGTGAGCAGTGCATGATAGCCACGTGATGTGTGCATGAGTTACGTGAGCAGAGTATGATCAGCCACGTGATCAGTGCATGAGTGACACGTGATCAGTGCATGTTATGTCACGTGATAGGTGTGTGATCAGCCACGTGAGCAGTGCATGTTCAGCCACGTGATCAGTGCATGATAGCCACGTGATCAGTGCATGATCAGTTATGTGAGCAGTGTATGATCAGCCACGTGATCAGTGCATGGTCAGACACGTGAACAGTGTATGATCAGCCACGTGATCAGTGCATGATATCCAAGTGATCAGTGCATGATCATCACGTGATCAGTGTATGATCAGCCACGTGAACAGTGCATGCTCAGTCACGTGATCAGGGCCTGCTGAGCTGCGTGATTCCTGTCTGCTCATCTGCTTGACAATTGCCAGCTGAGCTGCATGATTCCTGCCTGTCTTCTGCTTGACAATTGCCAGCTGTGCTGCGTAATTCCTGCCTGCTCAGCTGCTTGATAATTGCCAGCTGAGCAGCATGATTCCTCACAGCTGAGTTTCTTGATTATTGCCTGCTGACTGTTTGATTCGTGCCTACTCAGCTCTTTGTTTATTGCCTCCAGAGGCACATGATCAGGGTATGATAGAAAACATGATCAGCGCATGATCAGTCACATGATCAGCGCCATTAAGTCACGTGATCACTACATGATAGTCATGTGATCAGTCCATGCTCAGTCACGGTATCAGTGCATGATCAGCCACGTGATCAGTGCATGATCTGTCACAAGATTAGTGTATGATCATCCACGTGATCAGTGCACGGGCAGTCATGTGATCAGTGCATGATATAGACGTGAACAGTGCATGATCAGTCTCGTGATCAGTGCATGATAGCCACGTGATCAGTGCATGATCAGTCACCTGATGGGTGTATGATCATTCACGTGACCTGTACATGGTAGCTACATGATCATTGCATGATCAGCCACGTGAGTAGTTCATGATAGCCACGTGATCACTGCATGATAAGTCACTTGATCAGTGCATGATCAGTCATGTGACCAGTACATGGTAGCTGCGTGATCATGGCATGATCAGCCACGTGAGCAGTGCATGATAGCCACGTGATAAGTGCATGATCAGACACGAGATCAGTGCATGATCAGTCACGTGATCAGTGCCTGATCAGCCACGTGATCAGTGCATGACCAGGCACGTGATCAGTGTATGTCCAGCCAAGTGATCAGTGCATGATAGCCACGTGATCAGTGTATGTCCAGCCAAGTGATCAGTGCATGATAGCCACGTGATCAGTGCATGATCAGTCACATGATCACTGCATGATCAGTCACGTGATAGGTGTGTGATCAGCCACGTGAACAGTGCATGCTCAGTCACGTGATCAGAGCCTGCTGAGCTGCGTGATTACTGTCTGCTCATCTGCTTGACAATTGCCAGCTGAGCTGCATGATTCCTGCCTGTCATCTGCTTGACAATTGCCAGCTGTGCTGCGTAATTCCTGCCTGCTCAGCTGCTTGATTATTGCCAGCTGAGCAGCATGATTCCTCACAGCTGATTTCCATGATTATTGCCTGCTGACTGTTTGATTCGTGCCTACTCAGCTCTTTGTTTATTGCCTCCAGAGGCACATGATCAGTGTATGATAGCAAACATGATCAGCGCATGATCAGTCACATGATCAGAGCCATTAAGTCACGTGATCACTACATGATAGTCATGTGATCAGTCCATGCTGAGTCACGGTATCAGTGCATGATCAGCCACGTGATCAGTGCATGATCAGCCAGGTGATCAGTTCATGATAGCTATGTGATCAGTTCATGATTTGTCACGTGATCTGTGCATGATCACGCAGGTGATCAGTGTATGATCAGCCACGTGAACAGTGCGTGATAACCACGTGATCAGTGCATGATCCGTCACCTGATGGGTGTATGATCAATCACCTGACCGGTACATGGTAGCTACATGATCATTGCATGTTCAGCCACGTGAGTAGTGCATGATAGCCACGTGATCAGTGTATGATCAGTCACGTGTTCAGTGCATGATCAGTCATAATCTGTGCATGATCAGGCACGTGATCAGTGTATGACCAGCCAAGTGATCAGTGCATGATAGCCACGTGATCAGTGCATGATCAGTCACGTGATCAGTGCATGATCAGTCACGTGATCAGTGGATGATCAGCCACGTGATCAGTGCATGATCAGCCACATGATCAGTGCATGATCAATTATGTGATCAGTGCATGATCAGGTATGTGACCAGTATATGGTAGCTAGGTGATCATTGCATGATCAGCCACATGAGCCGTGCATGATAGCCACGAGATCAGTGCATGATCAGTCACGTGATCAGTGCATGATCAATTACGGGATCAGTGCATGATCACTCACGTGACCAGTACATGGTAGCTACGTGATCATTGCATGAACAGCCGCGTGAGCAGTGCATGATAGCCACGTGATCAGTGCATGATCTGTCGCATGATCAGTGTATGATCATCCGGGTGATCAGTGCATGGGCAGTCATGTGATCAGTGCATGATACAGACGTGATCAGTGCATGATCAGTCTCGTGAACAGTGTATGATCAACCACGTGATCAGTGCACGATAGCCAGGTAATGAGTGCACGATAGCCAGATGATCAGTGCATGATCAGTCACGTGATCAGTGTATGATCAGCCAAGTAATAAGTGCATGATAGCCAAATGATCAGTGAAGGATCTATCACGTGATCAGTGCATGGTCAGTCACGTGATCATTGCATGATCAGCCACGTGATCAGGGCCTGCTGAGCTGCGTGATTACTGTCTGCTCATCTGCTTGACAATTGCCAGCTGAGCTGCACGATTCCTGCCTGTCATCTGCTTGACAATTGCCAGCTGTGCTGCGTAATTCCTGCCTGCTCAGCTGCTTGATTATTGCCACCTGAGCAACATGATTCCTCACACCTGAGTTCCATGATTATTGCCTGCTGACTGTTTGATTCGTGCCTACTCAGCTCTTTGTTTATTGCTTCCAGAGGCACATGATCACTGTATGATAGCAAACATGATCAGCGCATGATCAGTCACATGATCAGCGCCATTAAGTCACGTGATCACTACATGATAGTCATGTGATCAGTCCATTCTCACTCACGGTATCAGTGCATGATCAGCCACGTGATCAGTGCATGATCTGTCACAAGATTAGTGTATGATCATCCACGTGATCAGTGCACGGGCAGTCATGTGATCAGTGCATGATATAGACGTGAACAGTGCATGATCAGTCTCGTGATCAGTGCATGATAGCCACGTGATCAGTGAATGATCAGTCACCTGATGGGTGTATGATCATTCACGTGACCTGTACATGGTAGCTACATGATCATTGCATGATCAGCCACGTGAGTAGTGCATGATAGCCACGTGATCACTGCATGATCAGTCACGTGATCAGTGCATGATCAGTCATGTGACCAGTACATGGTAGCTGCGTGATCATCGCATGATCAGCCACGTGAGCAGTGCATGATAGCCACGTGATCAGTGCATGATCAGACAGGAGATCAGTGCATGATCAGTCAAGTGATCAGTGCATGACCAGGCATGTGATCAGTATATGTCCAGCCAAGAGATCAGTGCATGATAGCCACGTGATCAGTGCATGATCAGTCACGTGATCAGTGCATGATCAGTTATGTGATCTGTGTATGATCAGCCACGTGATCAGTGCATGATCAGCCACATGATCAGTGCATGATCAATTACGTGATCAGTGCATGATCAGTCAAGTGACCAGAACATTGTTGCTACGTGATCATTGCCTGATAAGCC
This sequence comes from Bos javanicus, assembly GCF_032452875.1. NCBI lineage: Eukaryota > Metazoa > Chordata > Mammalia > Artiodactyla > Bovidae > Bos > Bos javanicus. The sequence continues at coordinate 585,782 of NC_083895.1, read as the reverse complement.
ACGTGAGCAGTGCATGATAGCCACGTGATCAGTGCATGATAGCCACGTGATCAGTGCATGATCAGTCATGTGATACGTGTGTGATCAGCCACGTCATCAGTGCATGATATCCACGTGATCAGTGCATGAGAGCCACGTGATCAGTGCATGATCAGTCACGTGATACACGTGTGATCAGCCACGTGATCAGTGCATGATGAGCCACGTGATCAGTGCAGGATCAATTACGTGATCAGTGCATGATCAGTCACGTGACCAGTACATGGTTGCTACGTGATCGTTGCATGATCAGCCACGTGTGCAGAGCATGATAGCCACGTGATCACTGCATGATCAATCACGTGATCAATACATGATCATTCACGTGAACTGTGCATGATCATTTACGTGATCTTTGCATGATCAGTCACGTTACCAGTATATGGTAGCTACGTGATCATTCCAGGACGAGCCACGTGAGCAGTGCATGTTACCACGTGATTTGTGCATGATCAGTTACGTGAGCAGAGTATGATCAGCCACGTGGTCAGTGCATGAGTGCCACGTGATCAGTGCATGTTATGTCACGTGACAGGTGTGTGATCAGCCACGTGAACAGTGCATGTTCAGCCACGTGATCAGTGCATGATAGCCACGTGATCAGTGCATGATCAGTTACGAGAGCAGTGTATGATCAGCCACGTGATCAGTGCATGGTCAGACACGAGAACAGTGTATGATCAGCCACGTGATCAGTGCATGTTATCCAAGTATCAGTCCATGATCATCACGTTATCATTGCATGATCAGCCACTTGATCAGTGCATGATCAGCCACGTGATCAGTGCAGGACCAGGCACGTGATCAGTATATGTCCAGCCAAGTGATCAGTGCATGATATCCACGTGATCAGTGCATGATAGCCATGTGATCAGTGCGTGATCAGTCACGTGATCAGTGCATGATCAGTCACGTGATCAGTGTATGATCAGCCACGTGATCAGTGCATGATCAGCCAAATGATAAGTGCATGATCAATTACGTGATAAGGGCATGATCAGACACGTGATCAGTGCATGATTAGTCACGTGATCAGTACATGATCAGGCACGTGAACAGTGCATGATCATTGACGTGATCCGTGCATGATCAGTCACGTTACCAGTATATGGTAGCTACGTGATCATTCCGTGACGAGCCACGTGAGCAGTGCATGATAGAAACGTGATGTGTGCATGATGAGTTACGTGAGCAGAGTATGATCAGCCACGTGATCAGTTCATGCATGACACGTGATCAGTGCATGATATGTCACGTGACAGGTGTGTGATCAGCCACGTGAACAGTGCATGCTCAGTCACGTGATCAGGGCCTGCTGAGCTGCGAGAATACTGTCTGCTCATCTGCTTGACAATTGCCAGCTGAGCTGCACGATTCCTGCCTGTCATCTGCTTGACAATTGCCAGCTGTGCTGCGTAATTCCTGCCTGCTCAGCTGCTTGATTATTGCCAGCTGAGCAGCATGATTCCTCACAGCTGAGTTCCATGATTATTGCCTGCTGACTGTTTGATTCGTGCCTACTCAGGTCTTTGTTTATTGCCTCCAGAGGCACATGATCAGTGTATGATAGCAAACATGATCAGCGCATGATCAGTCACATGATCAGAGCCATTAAGTCACGTGATCACTACATGATAGTCATGTGATCAGTCCATGCTCAGTCACGGTATCAGTGCATGATCAGCCACGGGATCAGTGCATGATCAGCCAGGTGATCAGTTCATGATAGCTATGTGATCAGTTCATGATTTGTCACGTGATCTGTGCATGACACGGCAGGTGATCAGTGTATGATCAGCCACGTGATCAGTGCATGATCCGTCACCTGATGTGTGTATGATCAGTCACCTGACCGGTACATGGTAGCTACATGATCATTGCATGATCAGCCACGTGAGTAGTGCATGATAGCCACGTGATCAGTGCATGATCAGTCACGTGTTCAGTGCATGATCAGTCATGTAATCTGTTCATGACTAGGCACGTGATCAGTGTATGACAAGCCAAGTGATCAGTGCATGATAGCCACGTGATCAGTGCATGATGAGTCACGTGATCAGTGCATGATCAGTCACGTGATCAGTGGATGATCAGCCACGTGATCAGTGCATGATCAGCCACATGATCAGTGCATGATCAATTACGTGATCAGTGCATGATCAGTCACGTGAGCAGTATATGGTAGCTAGGTGATCATTTCATGATCAGCCACATGAGCCGTGCATGATAGCCACGAGATCAGTGCATGATCAGTCACGTGATCAGTGCATGATCACTCACGTGAACAGTGCATGATAAGTCAACTAATCAGTGCATGATCAATTACGTGATCAGTGCATGATCACTCACGTAACCAGTACATGGTAGCTACGTGATAATTGCATGAACAGCCGCGTGAGCAGTGCATGATAGCCACGTGATCAGTGCATGATCAGCCACGTGATCACTGACGGCACAGTCACGTGATCAGCGCCTCTCTGTCACTTGATCACCGTATGATAAACACGTGATCAGTGAACGACCAGCCACGTGATCACTGCATGCCCAGTCAGGTGGTCAGTTCCTGATCAGCCACCTGTTCAGTGCGGGCAAAGTCCCCTGATCAGCGCCTGTCAGTCACTGATCACTGCCTGATAAACACGTGATCAGTGCCCGAACAGCCACGTCGTCAGTGCATGCGCAGTCACGTGATCAGTGCATGATAGCCACGTGATCAGTGCATTCTCAGTCACGTGATATGTACTTGATCAGCCACGTGATCAGTGCCTGCAGAGTCACGTGATCAGGGCCTGCTGAGCTGCGTTATTCCTGCCGGCTCATCTGCATGACAATTGCCATCTGAGCTGCGTGATTCCCGTCGGCTCATCTGCTTGACAATTGCCAGCTGAGCTGCGTGATTCCTGCCTGGTCACGTGCTTGATTATTGCCAGTTGAGCAGCATGATTCGTCACTGCTGAGCTCCATGCTTATTGCCTGCTGATTGCGTGGTTCGTGTCTGCTCAGCTCTTTGAGTATCGCCTCCTGAGGTCCCTGTTCGGTCGCCACCTGCCGGGGACCAGCCCCAACTGATCCAGGGTATTCGAAGGAGAGATGGCCTAGGCGACTATTTATATGCTAATCAGAGATGTCAAGAATAAAAGTATGAGGAGAGCTCAGTAGGAAAATTCGGTGGAGAAAAGAGACTGAGTAGCTTGGTTTACGCGGAAGACCAATCAAACTTCAAGACAAGAAGTTTGCACCACTTACGTAGGCCGCAGGCGCCCTCTCGAATAGCGAAAGGTGCCTCACCCTAGACACCTTCTCGAGTGGGTCTTAGCAGCCCAGGCATAATTAGTAAGCGTGGTGGGTTCCGCGCTCCAGATGGAGACTCAGCTGGAAGTTAAAGGGAAGAATGACAAGGAACTTTATGAATTGGAGCTGTAAGTTAACTCTTTGACAGAGAGAGCGAGATGGTGGTGGGGGACAGCCCCCAGTGAAATCAGAGGTGAGAGCACAAAGCAATACAGTAGGCAGACTCTGGTTTTTTTTGGGGGGAGATGCTGGAGAATATCCGGGTGGACACCTGAGGCTCGATCCCGCATTTGCGTATGCCGAGCCTCCTTCCTCATGACCTTTGTCCAGAGTGGAATGCCTCCCCGGCTCCCGGCACATGATCAGTGCATGCTCAGTCACGATATCAGTGCCTGCTCAGCCACGTGATCACTGACGGCACAGTCACGTGATCAGCGCCTCTCAGTCACGTGATCACCGTATGATAAACACGTGATCAGTGAACGACCAGCCACGTGATCACTGCATGCGCAGTCAGGTGGTCAGTTCCTGATCAGCCACCTAATCAGTGCGTGCACAGTCCCCTGATCAGCGCCTGTCAGTCACTGATCACTGCCTGATAAACACGTGATCAGTGCCCGAACAGCCACGTCATCAGTGCATGCGCAGTCACGTGATCAGTGCATGATAGCCACGTGATCAGTGCGTGCAGAGTCCCATGATCAGCGCCTGTCAGTCACTGATCATTGCCTGATAAACACGTGATCAGTGCATGATGAGCCATGTGATCAGTGCCTGATCAGCCACGTCATCAGTGCATGCGCAGTCACGTCATCAGTGCATGATAGCCACGTGATCAGTGCATGCTCAGTCACGTGATCTGGACTTGATCAGCCACGTGATCAGTGCCTGCAGAGTCACGTGATCAGGGCCTGCTGAGCTGCGTGATTCCTGCCGGCTCTTCTGCATGACAATTGCCATCTGAGCTGCGTGATTCCTGTCGGCTCATCTGCTTGACAATTGCCAGCTGAGCTGCGTGATTCCTGCCTGGTCACGTGCTTGATTAGTGCCAGTTGAGCAGCATGATTCGTCACTGCTGAGCTCCATGCTTATTGCCTGCTGATTGCGTGGTTCGTGTCTGCTCAGCTCTTTGAGTATCGCCTCCTGAGGTCCCTGTTCGGTCGCCACCTGCCGAGGATCAGCCCAAACTGATCCAGGGTATTCGAAGGAGAGATGGCCTAGGCGACTATTTATATGCTAATCAGAGATGTCAAGAATAATAGTATGAGGAGAGCTCAGTGGGAAAATTCGGTGGAGAAAAGAGACTGAGTAGCTTGGTTTACGCGGAAGACCAATCAAACTTCAAGACAAGAAGTATGCACCATTTACGTAGGCCGCAGGCGCCCTCTCCAATAGCAAAAGGTGCCTCACCCTAGACACCTTCTCGAGTGGGTCTTAGCAGCCCAGGCATAATTAGTAAGCGTGGTGGGTTCCGCGCTCCAGATGGAGACTCAGCTGGAAGTTAAAGGGAAGAATGACAAGAAACTTTATGAATTGGAGCTGTAAGTTAACTCTTTGACAGAGAGAGCGAGATGGTGGTGGGGGACAGCCCTCAGTGAAATCAGAGGTGAGAGCACAAAGCAATACAGTAGGCAGACTCTGGTTTTTTTGGGGGGGAGATGCTCGAGAATATCCGGGTGGACTCCTGAGGCTCGATCCCGCATTTGCGTATGCCGAGCCTCCTTCCTCATGACCTTTGTTCAGAGTGGAATGCCTCCCCGGCTCCCGGCACATGATCAGTGCATGTTCAGTCTCGATATCAGTGCATGCTCAGCCACGTGATCACTGACGGCACAGTCACGTGATCAGCGCCTCTCAGTCACGTGATCACCATATGATAAACACGTGATCAGTGAACGACCAGCCACGTGATCACTGCATGCGCAGTCACGTGATCAATGCATGATAGCCACTTGATCAGTGCGTGCACAGTCCCATGATCAGCGCCTGTCAGTCACTGATCATTGCCTGATAAACACGTGATCAGTGCATGAGAGCCACCTGATCAGTGCATGATCAGTCACGTGATAGGTGTGTGATCAGCCACGTGAACAGTGCATGCTCAGTCATGTGATAACGGCCTGCTGAGCTGCGTGATTTCTGTCTGCTCATCTGCTTAACAATTGCCAGCTGAGCTGCACAATTTCTGCCTGTCATCTCCTTGACAATTGCCACCTGTGCTGCGTAATTCCTGCCTTCTCATCTACTTGATTATTGCCAGCTGAGCTGCATGATTTCTCAGAGCTGAGTTCCATGATTATAGCCTGCTGACTGATTCCTGCTTACTCAGCTCTTTGTTCATTGCCTCCAGAGGCACATGATCAGTGTATGACACAAAACATGATCAGCACATGATCAGTCACATGATCAATGCTTGATAAGCCAGGTGATCAGTGCATGATCAATTACGTGATCACTGCATGATCAGTCATGTGACCACTACATGGTAGCTGCGTGATCATTGCATGATCAGCCACGTGAGCAGTGCATGATAGCCACGTGATCCGTTCATGATCTGCCACGTGATCAGTGCATGATCAGTCACGTGATCAGTGCATGATCAGCCACGTGATCAGTGCATGATCAATTTCGTGATCAGTGCATGATTAGTCATGTGACCAGTACATGGTATCTACGTGATCATTGCATGATCAGCCACGTGATCAATGCATGATAGCCACGTGATCAGACCATGATAGCCACGTGATCAGTGCATGATCAGTCATGTGATATGTGTGTGATCAGCCACGTGATCAGTGCATGATATCCATATAATCAGTGCATGATAGCCACGTGATCACTTCAAGATTAGTCACGTGAGCTGTGCATGACCAGGCACGATGAGTGCATGATATCCACGTGATCAGTACATTATAGCCACGTGATCAGTGCATGAGAGCCACGTGATCAATGCATGGTCAGTCATGTGATACATGTGTGATCAGCCGCATGATCAGTGCATGATGAGCCACGTGATCAGTGCAGGATCAATCACGTGATCATTGCATGATCAGTCACGTGACCAGTACATGGTTGCTACGTGATCATTTCATGATCAGCCACGTGAGCAGAGCATGATAGCCACGTGATCAGTGCATCATCAGTCACGTGATCAGTACATGATCAGTCACGTGAACAGTGCATGATCATTTACATGATCTGTGCATGATCAGTCACCTGAACAGTATATGGTTGCTATGTGATCATTGCATGACGAGCCACGGAGCAGTGCATGATAGCCACGTGATGTGTGCATGATCAGTTACGTGAGCAGAGTATGATCAGCCACGTGAACAGTGCATGAGTTCCCCGTGTTCACTGCATGATCAGTCACGTGACAGGTGTGTGATCAGCCACGTGAACAGTACATGTTCAGCCACGTGATCAGTGCATGATCAGCCACGTGATCAGTGCATGATATCCAAGTGATCAGTGCATGATTAATCACGTGATCAGTGTATGATCAGCCACGTGAACAGTGCATGCTCAGTCACGTGATCAGGGCCTGCTGAGCTGCGTGATTACTGTCTGCTCATCTGCTTGACAATTGCCAGCTGAGCTGCACGATTCCTGCCTGTCATCTGCTTGACAATTGCCAGCACTGCTGCGTAATTCCTGCCTGCTCAGCTGCTTGATTATTGCCAGCTGAGCTGCATGATTCCTCACAGCTGAGTTCCATGAGTATTGCCTGCTACCTGTTTGATTCGTGCCTACTCAGCTCTTTGATTATTGCCTCCAGAGACACATGATCAGTGTATGATAGCAAACATGATCAGCGCATGATCAGTCACATGATCAGCGCCATAAGTCACTTGATCACTACATGATAGTCATATGATCAGTCCATGCTCAGTCAGGGTATCAGTGCATGATCAGCCACGTGATCAGTGCATGATAGCCACGTGATCATTGCATGAGAGCCACGTGATCAGTGCATGAGCAGCCAGGTGATCAGTGCATGATAGCTACGTTATCAGTGCATGATTACTCAGGTGATCTGTGCATGACCAGGCAGGTGATCAGTGTATGATCAGCCACGTGAACAGTGCATGATAGCCACGTGATCAGTGCATGGTCAGTCACCTGATGGGTGTATGATCAGTCACGTGACAGGTACATGGTAGCTACATGATCATTGCATGATCAGCCACGAGAGTAGTGCATGATAGCCACGTGATCAGTGCATGATCAGTCATGTGACCAGTACATGGTAGCTGCGTGATCATTGCATGATTAGCCACGTGAGCAGTGCATTATAGCCACGTGATAAGTGCATTATCAGCCACATGATCATTGCATGATCAAGCACGTGATCAGTGCATGAGCAGCCACGTGATCAGTGCATGACCAGGCACGTGATAAGTGTATGATCAGCCACGTGATCAGTGCATGATCAGCCACATGATCAGTGCATGATCAATTACGTGATCAGTGCATGATCAGTCACGTGACCAGTACATGGTAGCTACGTGACCATTGCATGATCAGCCTCAGGATCAGTGCATGATAGCCACGGGATCAGTGCATGATAAGTCACGTGATCAGTGCATGATCAGTCACGTGAACAGTGCATGATAAGTCACCTGATCAGTGGATGATCAATTACATGATCAGTGCATGATCACTCACGTGACCAGTACATGTTAGCTTGGTGATCATTGAATGATCAGCCACGTCAGCAGTGCATGATAGCCACGTGATCAGTGCATGATCAGTTTCGGGAGCAGAGTATGATAAGCCACTTGATCAGTGCATGATAGCCACGTGATCACTGCATGATCTGTCACATGATCAGTGTATGATCATCCACATGTTCATTGCATGGGCAGTCATGTGATCAGTGTGTGATATAGACGTGATCCGTGCATGATCAGTCTCGTGATAAGTGTATGATCAACCACGAGATCACTGCACGATAGACTGGTAATGAGTGCATGAGATCCAGATTATCAGGGCATTATCAGTCAGGTGATCAGTGTATTATCAGTGTATGATCAGTAATCAGTGCATGGTAGCCACCTGTTCAGTGTATGATCAGTCCCGTGATCAGTGCATGATCAGCCACGTGATCAGTGAATGATCAATTACGTGATCATTGCATGATCATCCACGTGATCAGTGCATGATTGCCAAGTGATCAGTGCATCATAGCCACGTGATCAGTGCATGATCAGTCACGTGATACGTGTGATCAGCCACGTGATCAGTGCAAGATATCCACGTGGTCAATACAGGATAGCCACGTGATCAGTGCATGATAGGACGTGATCAGTGCATGATAGTCACCTGATCAGTGCATGATCAGTCACGTGATACGTGTGTGATCAGCCAGGTGATCAGTGCGTGGTGAGCCACGTGATCAGTGCAGGATCAATTACGTGATCAGTGCATGATCAGTCACATGACCAGTACATGGTAGCTACGTGATCATTGCATGATCAGCCACGTGATCAGTGCATGATAGCCACATGATCAGTGCATGACAGTCACCTGATCAGTGCATGATCAGTCACGTGATACGTGTGTGATCAGCCACGTGATCAGTGCATGATATCAGTGCATGATAGCCCGTGATAAGTGCATGAGAGCCACGATATCACTGCATGATCAATCACGTGATATGTGTGTGATCAGCCACGTGATCAGTGCATGATATCCACGTGATCAGTGCATGATAGCCACGTGATCAGTGCATGAGAGCCTTGTGATCAGTGCATGATCAGTCACGTGACCAGTACATGGTAGCTACGTGATCATTGCATGATCAGCCACGTGATCAGTGCATGATCAATTACGTGATCAGTGCATGATCACTCACGTGACCAGTACATGGTAGCTACGTGATCATTGCATGATCAGCCTCGTGATCAGTGCATGATAGCCACGGGATCAGTGCATGATAAGTCACGTGATCAGTGCATGATCAGTCACGTGAACAGTGCATGATAAGTCACCTGATCAGTGGATGATCAATTACGTGATCAGTGCATGATCACTCACGTGACCAGTACATGTTAGCTTGGTGATCATTGCATAATCAGCCACGTCAGCAGTGCATGATAGCCACGTGATCAGTGCATGATCAGTTTCGGGAGCAGAGTATGATAAGCCACTTGATCAGTGCATGATAGCCACGTGATCACTGCATGATCTGTCACATGATCAGTGTATGATCATCCACATGTTCATTGCATGGGCAGTCATGTGATCAGTGCGTGATATAGACGTGATCCGTGCATGATCAGTCTCGTGATCAGTGTATGATCAACCACGAGATCAGTGCACGATAGCCTGGTAATGAGTGCATGAGAGCCAGATAATCAGGGCATTATCAGTCATGTGATCAGTGTATGATCAGTGTATGATCAGTAATCAGTGCATGGTAGCCACCTGTTCAGTGGATGATCAGTCACGTGGTCAGTGCATGATCAGTCACGTGATCAGTGCATGATCAATTACGTGATCAGTGCATGATCAGTCATGTGACCAGTACATGGTAGCTCTGTGAACATTGCGTGATCAGCCACGTGAGCAGTGCATGATAGCCACGTGAGCAGTGCATGATCAGCCACGTGATCAGTGCATGATCAGTCAAATGATCAGTGCATGATCAGTCACGTGACCAGTACATGGTAGCTACGTGATCATTGCATGATCAGCCACGTGATCAGTGCATGATAGCCACGTGATCAGTGCATGATAGCCACGTGATCAGTGCATGATCAGTCACGTGATCATTGCATGATCAGCCACGTGAGCAGTGCATGATAGCCACGTGATCAGTGCATGATCAGTCACGTGATCTGTGCAATATCAGTCACGTGATCTGTGCATGATCAGTCACGTGATCAGTGCATGATCAGTTACCTGATCAGTGCATGATCAGTCACGTGACCAGTGCATGGTAGCTACGTGATCATTGCATGATCATCCACGTAATCAGTAGATGATAGCCACGTGATCAGTGCAATATAGCCACGTGATCAGTGCATGATCAGTCACATGATCAGTGCATGATCAGTCACGTGATAGGTGTGTGATCAGCCATGTGAACAGTGCATGCTCAGTCACGTGATCAGGGCCTGCTGAGCTGCGTGATTACTGTCTGCTCATCTTCTTGACAATTTCCAGCTGAGCTGCACGATTCCTGCCTGTCATCTCCTTGACAATTGCCACCTGTGCTCCGTAATTCCTGCCTGCTCATCTACTTGATTATTGCCAGCTGAGCATCATGATTTCTCAGAGGTGAGTTCCATGATTATAGCCTGCTGACTGATTCCTGCTTACTCAGCTCTATGTTCATTGCCTCCAGAGGCACAAAATCAGTGTGTGACACCAAACATGATCAGCACATGATCAGTCACATGATCAATGCATGAAAAGCCAGGTGATCAGTGCATGATCAATTATGTGATCAGTGCATGATCAGCCATGTGACCAGTACATGGTAGCTGTGTGATCATTGCATGATCAGCCACGTGAGCAGTGCATGATCAGTCACGTGATACGTGTGTGATCAGCCACGTGATCAGAGCATGATAGCCACGTGATCAGTGCCGGATAGACAAGTGATCACTTCATGATTTTTCACGTGATCTGTACATGACCAGGCAGGTGATCAGTGTATGATCAGCCACGTGAACAGTGCATGATAGCCACGTGATCAGTGCATGAACCGTCACCTGATGGGTGTATGATCAGTCACCTGACCGGTACATGGTAGCTACATGATCATTGCATGATCAGCCACGTGAGTAGTGCATGATAGCCACGTGATCAGTGCATGATCAGTCACGTGTTCAGTGCATGATCAGTCATGTAATCTGTGCATGACCAGGCACGTGATCAGTGTATGACCAGCCAAGTGATCAGTGCATGATAGCCACGTGATCAGTGCATGATCAGTGACGTGATCAGTGGATGATCAGCCACGTGATCAGTGCATGATCAGCCACATGATCAGTGCATGGTCAATTACGTGATCAGTGCATGATCAGTCACGTGACCAGTATATGGTAGCTAGGTGATCATTGCATGATCAGCCACATGAGCCGCGCATGATAGCCACGAGATCAGTGCATGATCAGTCACGTGATCAGTGCATGATCACTCACGTTAACAGTGCATGATAAGTCACCTGACCAGTGCATGATCAATTACGTGATCAGTGCATGATCACTCACGTGACCAGCATATGGTAGCTACGTGATCATTGCATGAACAGCCGCGTGAGCAGTGCATGATAGCCACGTGATCAGTGCATGATCTGTTGCATGATCAGTGTATGATCATCCGGGTGATCAGTGCATGGGCAGTCATGTGATCAGTGCATGATATAGACGTGATCAGTGCATGATCAGTCTCGTGATCAGTGTATGATCAACCACGTGATCAGTGCACGATAGCCAGGTAATGAGTGCACGATAGCCAGATGATCAGTGCATTATCAGTCACGTGATCAGTGTATGATCAGCCAAGTAATAAGTGCATGATAGCCAACTTATCAGTGGATGATCAGTCACGTGATCAGTGCATGATCAGTCACGTGATCAGTGCATGATCAGCCACGTGATCAGTGCATGATCAGTCATGTGATCAGTACATGATCAGTCACGTGAACAGTGCGTGAACATTTACGTGATCTGTGTATGACCAGCCAAGTGATCAGTGCATGATAGCCAGTTGATCAGTGCATGATCAGTCACGTGATCAGTGCATGATCAGTCACGTGATCAGTGGATGATCAGCCACGTGATCAGTGCATGATCAGCCAAATGATAAGTGCATGATCAATTAGGTGATCAGTGCATGATCAGCCACGTGATCAGTGCATGATCAGTCACGTGATCAGTGCATGATATGTCACGTGACAGGTGTGTGATCAGCCACGTGAACAGTGCATGTTCAGCCACGTGATCAGTGCATGATAGCCACGTGATCAGTGCATGATCAGTTACGTGGGCAGTGTATGATCAGCCACGTGAGAAGTGCATGGTCACACACGAGAACAGTGTATGATCAGCCACGTGATCAGTGCATGATATCCAAGTGATCAGTGCATGATCAATCACGTGATCAGTGTATGATCAGCCACGTGAACAGTGCATGCTCAGTCTCGTGATCTGGGCCTGCTGAGCTGCGTGATTACTGTCTGCTCATCTGCTTGACAATTGCCAGCTGAGCTGCAGGATTCCTCCCTGTCATCTGCTTGACAATTGCCAGCTGTGCTGCGTAATTCCTGCCTGCTCAGCTGCTTGATTATTGCCAGCTGAGCAGCATGATTCCTCACACCTGAGTTCCATGATTATTGCCTGCTGACTGTTTGATTCGTGCCTACTCAGCTCTTTGTTTATTGCCTCCAGAGGCACATGATCAGTGTATGATAGCAAACATGATCAGCGCATGATCAGTCACATGATCAGCGCCATTAAGTCACGTGATCACTACATGATAGTCATGTGATCAGTCCATGCTCAGTCACGGTATCAGTGCATGATCAGCCACGTGATCAGTGCATGATCTGTCACAAGATTAGTGTATGATCATCCACGTGATCAGTGCATGGGCAGTCATGTGACCAGTGCATGATATAGACGTGATCAGTGCATGATCAGTCTCGTGATCAGTGCATGATAGCCACGTGATCAGTGAATGATCAGTCACCTGATGGGTGTATGATCATTCACGTGACCAGTACATGGTAGCTACATGATCATTGCATGATCAGCCACGTGAGCAGTGCATGATAGCCACGTGATCAGTGCATGATCAGACACGAGATCAGTGCATGATCACTCACGTGATCAGTGCATGATCAGCCACGTGATCAGTGCATGACCAGGCACGTGATCAGTGTATGTCCAGCCAAGAGATCAGTGCATGATAGCCACGTGATCAGTGCATGATCAGTCACGTGATCAGTGCATGATCAGTTATGTGATCAGTGCATAATCAGCCACGTGATCAGTGTGTGATCAGCCACGTGATCAGTGCATGATATCCACGTGATCAGTGAATGATAGCCACGTGATTAGTGCATGATAGCCACGTGATCAGTGCATGATCAGTCACGTGATACGTGTGTGATCAGCCACGTGATCAGTGCATAATGAGTCAGGTGATCAGTGCAGGATTAATTACGTGATCAGTGCATGATCAGTCACGTGACCAGTACATGGTTTCTACATGATCATTGCATGATCAGCCACGTGAGCAGTGCATGATAGCCACGTGATCAGTGCATGATCAGTCACGTGATCAGTACATGATCAGTCACGTGAACAGTGCATGATTATTTACGGGATCTGAGCATGATCAGTCACGTGACCATTATATGGTAGCTACGTGAACATTGCATGACCAGCCAGGTGAGAAGTGCATGATAGCCACCTGATGTGTGCATGATCTGTTACGTGAGCAGAGTATGATCAGCCACGTGATCAGTGCATGAGTGCCACGTGATCAGTGCATGATCAGTCACGTGAAAGGTGTGTGGTAAGCCACGTGAACAGTGCATGTTCTGCCACGTGATCAGTGCATGATATCCACGTGATCAGTGCATGATCAGTTACGTGAACAGTGTATGATCAGCCACGTGAGCAGTAAATGGTCAGACACGTGAACAGTGTATGATCAAACACGTAATAAGTGCATGATATCCACGTGATCAGTGCATGATGAGTCTCGTGAACAGTGCATGATCAGTCACGTGATCAGTGCATGATCAGCCACGTGATCAGTGCATGATCAGTCACGTGACCAGTATATGGTAGCTACGTGTTCATTGCATGATCAGCCATGTGATCTGTGCTTGATAGCCACGTGATCACTGCATGATAGCCATGTGATCAGTGCATGATCAGCCACGTGATCAGTGCATGACGAGGCACGTGATCAGTATGACCAGCCAAGTGATCAGTGCATGATAGCCACGTGATCAGTGCATGATCAGTCACGTGATCAGAGCATGATCAGTCACGTGATCAGTGTATGATCAGCCACGTGATCAGTGCATGACCAGCCACATGACCAGTGCATGATCAATTACGTGATCAGTGCATGAGCAGTCACGTGACCAGTACATGGTAGCTACGTGATCATTGCATGATCAGCCACGTGAGCAGTGCATGATAGCCATGTGATCAGTGCATGATCAGCCACGTGATCAGTTCATAATCAGTCACGTGATCAGTGCATGGTCAGTCACGTGATCAGTGCATGATCATCCACGTGATCAGTGCATGTGGAGTCATGTAGTCAATGCATGATAGCATCATAATCAGTGCTCGATCAGGCCTGTGATGAGTTTATGATCAGCCAAGTGACCAGTGCAAGATAGCTACGTGATCAGTGCATGATCAGTCACATGATCAGTGCATGATCAGCCACGTCATCAGTGCATGATAGCCACGTGAGCAGTGCATTATCAGTCACGTGATCAGTGCATGATCAGTAACGTGATCAGTGTATGATCAGCCACGTGAACAATGCATGCTCAGTCACGTGATCTGGGCCTGCTGAGCTGCGTGATTACTGTCTGCTCATCTGCTTGACCATTGCCAGCTGAGCTGCACGATTCCTGCCTGTCATCTGCTTGACTATTGCCAGCTGTGCTGCGTAATTCCTGCCTGCTCAGCTGCTTGATTATTGCCAGCTGAGCAGCATGATTCCTCACACCTGTGTTCCATGATTATTGCCTGCTGACTGTTTGATTCGTGCCTACTCAGCTCTTTGTTTATTGCCTCCAGAGGCACATGATCACTGTATGATAGCAAACATGATCAGCGCATGATCAGTCACATGATCAGCGCCATTAAGTCACGTGATCACTACATGATAGTCATGTGATCAGTCCATGCTGAGTTACGGTATCAGTGCATGATCAGCCATGTGATCAGTGCATGATCTGTCACAAAATTAGTGTATGATCATCCACGTGATCAGTGCACGGGCAGTCATGTGATCAGTGCATGATATAGACGTGAACTGTGCATGATCAGTCTCGTGATCAGTGCATGATCAGTCACCTGATGGGTGTATGATCATTCATGTGACCTGTACATGGTAGCTACATGATCATTGCATGATAAGCCACGTGAGTAGTTCATGATAGCCACGTGATAACTGCATGATCAGTCACGTGATCAGTGCATGATCAGTCATGTGACCAGTACATGGTCGCTGCGTGATCATGGCATGATCAGCCACGTGAGCAGTGCATGATAGCCACGTGATCAGTGCATGATCAGACACGATATCAGTGCATGATCAGTCACATGATCAGTGCCTGATCAGCCACGTGATCAGTGCATGACCAGGCACGTGATCAGTGTATGTCAAGCCAAGTGATGAGTGCATGACAGCCACGTGATCAGTGCATGATCAGTCACGTGATCAGTGCATGATCAGTTATGTGATCAGTGTATGATCAGCCACGTGATCAGTGCATGATCAGCCACATGATCAGTGCATGATCAATTACGTGATTAGTGCATGATCAGTCACGTGACCAGTACATGGTAGCTACGTGATCATTGCCTGATCAGCCACGTGATCAGTGCATGATAGCCACATGATCAGTGCATGATCAGTCATGTGATACGTGTGTGATCAGCCACGTGATCAGTGCATAATATCCACGTGATCAGTGCATGACAGCCACGTGATCAGTGCATGAGAGCCACATGATCAGTGCATGAGAGCCACGTGATCAGTGCATGATCAGTCACGTGATACATGTGTGATCAGCCACGTGATCAGTGCATGATGAGCCACGTGATCAGTGCAGGATCAATTACGTGATCAGTGCATGATCAGTCACGTGACCAGTACATGGTTGCTACGTGATCGTTGCATGATCAGCCACGTGAGCAGAGCATGATAGCCACGTGGTCAGTGCATGATCAGTCACGTGATCAGTACATGATCAGTCACGTGAACAGTGCATGATCATTTACGTGATCTTTGCATAATCAGTCACGTTACCAGTATATGGTTGCTACGTGACCATTCCATGACTTGCCACGTGAGCAGTGCATGATAGCCACGTGAAGTGTGCATGAGTTAGGTGAGCAGAGTATGATCAGCCACGTGATCAGTGCATGAGTGCCACGTGATCAGTGCATGATGTGTCACGTGACAGGTGTGTGATCAGCCACGTGAACAGTGCATGTTCAGCCACGTGATCAGTGCATGATAGCCACGTGATCAGTGCATGATCAGTTACGTGAGCAGTGTATGATCAGCCACGTGATCAGTGCATGGTCAGACACGTGAACAGTGTATGATCAGCCACGTGATCAGTGCATGATATCCAAGTATCAGTGCATGATCATCACGTGATCAGTGTATGATCAGCCACGTGAACAGTGCATGCTCAGTCACGTGATCAGGGCCTGCTGAGCTGCGTGATTACTGTCTGCTCATCTGCTTGACAATTGCCAGCTGAGCTGCACGATTCCTGCCTGTCATCTGCTTGACAATTGCCAGCTGTGCTGCGTAATTCCTGCCTGCTCAGCTGCTTGATTATTGCCAGCTGAGCAGCATGATTCCTCACACCTGAGTTCCATGATTATTGCCTGCTGACTGTTTGATTCGTGCCTACTCAGCTCTTTGTTTATTGCCTCCAGAGGCACATGATCAGTGTATGATAGCAAACATGATCAGCGCATGATCAGTCACATGATCAGCGCCATTAAGTCACGTGATCACTACATGATAGTCATGTGATCAGTCCATGCTCAGTCACGGTATCAGTGCATGATCAGCCACGTGATCAGTGCATGATCAGCCACGTGATCAGTTCATGATCAGCCACGTGATCAGTGCATGATCAGTCACGTGATCAGTGCATGATATGCACGTGATCAGTGCATGATCAGCCACGTGATCAGTGCATGATAGCCACGTGATCAGTGCATGATCAGTCACCTGATGGGTGTATGATCAGTCACGTGACCAGTACATGGTAGCTACATGATCATTGCATGATCAGCCACGTGAGTAGTGCATGATAGCCACGTGATCAGTGCATGATCAGTCACGTGATCAGTGCATGATCAGTCATGTGATCAGTGCATGATCAGGCACGTGATCAGTGCATGATCAGCCACGTGATCAGTGCATGATAGCCACGTGATCAGTGCATGATCAGTCACGTGATCAGTGCATGATCAGTCACGTGATCAGTGCATGATCAGCCACGTGATCAGTGCATGATCAGCCACGTGATCAGTGCATGATCAATTACGTGATCAGTGCATGATCAGTCACGTGACCAGTGCATGGTAGCTACGTGATCAGTGCATGATCAGCCACGTGATCAGTGCATGATAGCCACGTGATCAGTGCATGATCAGTCACGTGATCAGTGCATGATCAGTCACGTGATCAGTGCATGATCAGTCACGTGATCAGTGCATGATCAGTTACGTGATCAGTGCATGATCAGTCACGTGATCAGTGCATGGTAGCTACGTGATCATTGCATGATCAGCCACGTGATCAGTGCATGATAGCCACGTGATCAGTGCATGATCAGTCACGTGATCAGTGTATGATCATCCACGTGATCAGTGCATGGCAGTCATGTGATCAGTGCATGATATAGACGTGATCAGTGCATGATCAGTCACGTGATCAGTGCATGATCAGCCACGTGATCAGTGCATGATAGCCACGTGATCAGTGCATGATAGCCAGTGATCAGTGCATGATCAGTCACGTGATCAGTGCATGATCAGCCACGTGATCAGTGCATGATAGCCACTGATCAGTGCATGATCATCACGTGATCAGTGCATGATCAGTCACGTGATCAGTGCATGATCAGCCACGTGATCAGTGCATGATCAGCCACGTGATCAGTGCATGATCAATTACGTGATCAGTGCATGATCAGTCACGTGACCAGTACATGGTAGCTACGTGATCATTGCATGATCAGCCACGTGATCAGTGCATGATAGCCACGTGATCAGTGCATGATCAGTCACGTGATCAGTGCATGATCAGTCATGTGATCAGTGCATGATCAGTCACGTGATCAGTGCATGATCAGTTACGTGATCAGTGCATGATCAGTCACGTGATCAGTGCATGATAGCCACGTGATCAGTGCATGATCAGTCACATGATCAGTGCATGATCAGCCACGTGATCAGTGCATGGCAGTCACGTGATCAGTGCATGATCAGTCACGTGATCAGTGCATGATCAGCCACGTGATCAGTGCATGATCAGCCACGTGATCAGTGCATGATCAATTACGTGATCAGTGCATGATCAGTCACGTGATCAGTACATGGTAGCTACGTGATCATTGCATGATCAGCCACGTGATCAGTGCATGATAGCCACGTGATCAGTGCATGATAGCCACGTGATCAGTGCATGATCAGTCATGTGATACGTGTGTGATCAGCCACGTGATCAGTGCATGATATCCACGTGATCAGTGCATGACAGCCACGTGATCAGTGCATGAGAGCCACGTGATCAGTGCATGATCAGTCACGTGATCATGTATGATCAGCCACGTGATCAGTGCATGATGAGCCACGTGATCAGTGCATGATCAATTACGTGATCAGTGCATGATCAGTCACGTGACCAGTACATGGTTGCTACGTGATCAGTGCATGATCAGCACGTGAGCAGTGCATGATAGCCACGTGATCAGTGCATGATCAGCCACGTGATCAGTGCATGATCAGTCACGTGAACAGTGCATGATCATTTACGTGATCAGTGCATGATCAGTCACGTGACCAGTATATGATAGCTACGTGATCATTCCATGATCAGCCACGTGAGCAGTGCATGATAGCCACGTGATGTGTGCATGAGTTACGTGATCAGTGCATGATCAGTCACGTGATCAGTGCATGAGTGCCACGTGATCAGTGCATGATATGTCACGTGACAGTGTGTGATCAGCCACGTGAACAGTGCATGATCAGCCACGTGATCAGTGCATGATAGCCACGTGATCAGTGCATGATCAGTTACGTGATCAGTGCATGATCAGCCACGTGATCAGTGCATGGTCAGACACGTGATCAGTGCATGATCAGCCACGTGATCAGTGCATGATATCCACGTGATCAGTGCATGATCAGTCACGTGATCAGTGCATGATCAGTCACGTGATCAGTGCATGATCAGTCACGTGATCAGTGCATGATCAGCCACGTGATCAGTGCATGATACCACGTGATCAGTGCATGATCAGTCACGTGATCAGTGCATGATCAGTCACGTGATCAGTGCATGATCAGCCACGTGATCAGTGCATGATCAGCCACGTGATCAGTGCATGATCAATTACGTGATCAGTGCATGATCAGTCACGTGACCAGTATATGGTAGCTACGTGATCAGTGCATGATCAGCCACGTGATCAGTGCATGATAGCCACGTGATCAGTGCATGATCAGTCACGTGATCAGTGCATGATCAGTCACGTGATCAGTGCATGATCAGTCACGTGATCAGTGCATGATCAGTCACGTGATCAGTGCATGATCAGTCACGTGATCAGTGCATGGTAGCTACGTGATCATTGCATGATCAGCCACGTGATCAGTGCATGATAGCCACGTGATCAGTGCATGATCAGTCACATGATCAGTGTATGATCATCCACGTGATCAGTGCATGGCAGTCATGTGATCAGTGCATGATATAGACGTGATCAGTGCATGATCAGTCACGTGATCAGTGCATGATCAGCCACGTGATCAGTGCATGATAGCCACGTGATCAGTGCATGATAGCCAGTGATCAGTGCATGATCAGTCACGTGATCAGTGCATGATCAGCCACGTGATCAGTGCATGATAGCCACTGATCAGTGCATGATCATCACGTGATCAGTGCATGATCAGTCACGTGATCAGTGCATGATCAGCCACGTGATCAGTGCATGATCAGCCACGTGATCAGTGCATGATCAATTACGTGATCAGTGCATGATCAGTCACGTGACCAGTACATGGTAGCTACGTGATCAGTGCATGATCAGCCACGTGAGCAGTGCATGATAGCCACGTGATCAGTGCATGATCAGTCACGTGATCAGTGCATGATCAGTCACGTGATCAGTGCATGATCAGTCACGTGATCAGTGCATGATCAGTTACGTGATCAGTGCATGATCAGTCACGTGATCAGTGCATGATAGCCACGTGATCAGTGCATGATCTGTCGCATGATCAGTGCATGATCAGCCACGTGATCAGTGCATGGCAGTCACGTGATCAGTGCATGATCAGTCACGTGATCAGTGCATGATCAGCCACGTGATCAGTGCATGATCAGCCACGTGATCAGTGCATGATCAATTCCGTGATCAGTGCATGATCAGTCACGTGACCAGTACATGGTAGCTAGGTGATCATTGCCAGATCAGCCACATGATCAGTGCATGATAGCCACGTGATCAGTGCATGATAGCCACGTGATCAGTGCATGATCAGTCATGTGTTACGTGTGTGATCAGCCACGTGATCAGTGCATGATATCCACGTGATCAGTGCATGACAGCCACGTGATCAGTGCATGAGAGCCACGTGATCAGTGCATGATCAGTCACGTGATACATGTGTGATCAGCCACGTGATCAGTGCATGATGAGCCACGTGATCAGTGCAGGATCAATTACGTGATCAGTGCATGATCAGTCACGTGACCAGTACATGGTTGCTACGTGATCATTGCATGATCAGCCACGTGAGCAGAGCATGATAGCCACGTGATCAGTGCATGATCAGTCACGTGATCAGTACATGATCAGTCACGTGAACAGTGCATGATCATTTACGTGATCTTTGCATGATCAGTCACGTGACCAGTATATGATTGCTACGTGATCATTCCATGATCAGCCACGTGAGCAGTGCATGATAGCCTCGTGATGTGTGCATGAGTTACGTGAGCAGAGTATGATCAGCCACGTGATCAGTGCATGAGTGCCACGTGATCAGTGCATGATATGTCACGTGACAGGTGTGTGATCAGCCACGTGAACAGTGCATGTTCAGCCACGTGATCAGTGCATGATAGCCACGTGATCAGTGCATGATCAGTTACGTGAGCAGTGTATGATCAGCCACGTGATCAGTGCATGGTCAGACACGTGAACAGTGTATGATCAGCCACGTGATCAGTGCATGATATCCAAGTGATCAGTGCATGATCATCACGTGATCAGTGTATGATCAGCCACGTGAACAGTGCATGCTCAGTCACGTGATCAGGGCCTGCTGAGCTGCGTGATTACTGTCTGCTCATCTGCTTGACAATTGCCAGCTGAGCTGCACGATTCCTGCCTGTCATCTGCTTGACAATTGCCAGCTGTGCTGCGTAATTCCTGCCTGCTCAGCTGCTTGATTATTGCCAGCTGAGCAGCATGATTCCTCACAGCTGAGTTCCATGATTATTGCCTGCTGACTGTTTGATTCGTGCCTACTCAGCTCTTTGTTTATTGCCTCCAGAGGCACATGATCAGTGTATGATAGCAAACATGATCAGCGCATGATCAGTCACATGATCAGCGCCATTAAGTCACGTGATCACTACATGATAGTCATGTGATCAGTCCATGCTCAGTCACGGTAT
The DNA here is from genome assembly GCF_032452875.1 of Bos javanicus. NCBI lineage: Eukaryota > Metazoa > Chordata > Mammalia > Artiodactyla > Bovidae > Bos > Bos javanicus. The sequence continues at coordinate 563,795 of NC_083895.1, read as the reverse complement.
CAGTGCATGATCAGCCACGTGATCAGTGCATGATCTGTCACAAGATTAGTGTATGATCATCCACGTGATCAGTGCATGGGCAGTCATGTGATCAGTGCATGATATAGACGTGATCAGTGCATGATCAGTCTCGTGATCAGTGCATGATAGCCACGTGATCAGTGCATGATCAGTCACCTGATGGGTGTATGATCATTCACGTGACCTGTACATGGTAGCTACATGATCATTGCATGATCAGCCACGTGAGTAGTGCATGATAGCCACGTGATCACTGCATGATCAGTCACGTGATCAGTGCATGATCAGTCATGTGACCAGTACATGGTAGCTGCGTGATCATGGCATGCTCAGCCACGTGAGCAGTGCATGATAGCCACGTGATCAGTGCATGATCAGACACGTGATCAGTGCATGATCAGTCACGTGATCAGTGCATGATCAGCCACGTGATCAGTGCATGACCAGGCACGTGATCAGTGTATGTCAGCCACGTGATCAGTGCATGATAGCCACGTGATCAGTGCATGATCAGTCACGTGATCAGTGTATGATCAGCCACGTGATCAGTGCATGATCAGCCACATGATCAGTGCATGATCAATTACGTGATCAGTGCATGATCAGTCACGTGACCAGTACATGGTAGCTACGTGATCATTGCATGATCAGCCACGTGATCAGTGCATGATAGCCACGTGATCAGTGCATGATAGCCACGTGATCAGTGCATGATCAGTCATGTGATACGTGAGTGATCAGCCACGTGATCAGTCATGATATCCACGTGATCAGTGCATGACAGCCACGTGATCAGTGCATGAGAGCCACGTGATCAGTGCATGATCAGTCACGTGATACATGTGTGATCAGCCACGTGATCAGTGCATGATGAGCCACGTGATCAGTGCAGGATCAATTACGTGATCAGTGCATGATCAGTCACGTGACCAGTACATGGTTGCTACGTGATCGTTGCATGATCAGCCACGTGAGCAGAGCATGATAGCCACGTGATCAGTGCATGATCAGTCACGTGATCAGTACATGATCAGTCACGTGAACAGTGCATGATCATTTACGTGATCTTTGCATGATCAGTCACGTGACCAGTATATGGTTGCTACGTGACCATTCCATGACGAGCCACGTGAGCAGTGCATGATAGCCACGTGATGTGTGCATGAGTTACGTGAGCAGAGTATGATCAGCCACGTGATCAGTGCATGAGTGCCACGTGATCAGTGCATGATATGTCACGTGACAGGTGTGTGATCAGCCACGTGAACAGTGCATGTTCAGCCACGTGATCAGTGCATGATAGCCACGTGATCAGTGCATGATCAGTTACGTGAGCAGTGTATGATCAGCCACGTGATCAGTGCATGGTCAGACACGTGAAGAGTGTATGATCAGCCACGTGATCAGTGCATGATATCCAAGTGATCAGTGCATGATCATCACGTGATCAGTGTATGATCAGCCACGTGAACAGTGCATGCTCAGTCACGTGATCTGGGCCTGCTGAGCTGCGTGATTACTGTCTGCTCATCTGCTTGACAATTGCCAGCTGAGCTGCACGATTCCTGCCTGTCATCTGCTTGACAATTGCCAGCTGTGCTGCGTAATTCCTGCCTGCTCAGCTGCTTGATTATTGCCAGCTGAGCAGCATGATTCCTCACACCTGAGTTCCATGATTATTGCCTGCTGACTGTTTGATTCGTGCCTACTCAGCTCTTTGTTTATTGCCTCCAGAGGCACATGATCAGTGTATGATAGCAAACATGATCAGCGCATGATCAGTCACATGATCAGCGCCATTAAGTCACGTGATCACTACATGATAGTCATGTGATCAGTCCATGCTCAGTCACGGTATCAGTGCATGATCAGCCACGTGATCAGTGCATGATAGCCACGTGATCAGTGCATGATCAGCCACGTGATCAGTGCATGATCAGTCACGTGATCAGTGCATGATCAGTCACGTGATCAGTGCATGATCAGTCACGTGATCAGTGCATGATCAGCCACGTGATCAGTGCATGATCAGGCACGTGATCAGTGTATGTCCAGCAAGTGATCAGTGCATGATAGCCACGTGATCAGTGCATGATCAGTCACGTGATCAGTGCATGATCAGTCACGTGATCAGTGCATGATCAGCCACGTGATCAGTGCATGATCAGCCACGTGATCAGTGCATGATCAATTACGTGATCAGTGCATGATCAGTCACGTGACCAGTACATGGTAGCTACGTGATCATTGCATGATCAGCCACGTGATCAGTGCATGATAGCCACGTGATCAGTGCATGATCAGTCACGTGATCAGTGCATGATCAGTCACGTGACAGTGTGTGATCAGCCACGTGATCAGTGCATGATAGCCACGTGATCAGTGCATGATAGCCACGTGATCAGTGCATGATCAGTCACGTGATACATGTGTGATCAGCCACGTGATCAGTGCATGATGAGCCACGTGATCAGTGCAGGATCAATTACGTGATCAGTGCATGATCAGTCACGTGACCAGTACATGGTTGCTACGTGATCGTTGCATGATCAGCCACGTGAGCAGAGCATGATAGCCACGTGGTCAGTGCATGATCAGTCGCGTGATCAGTACATGATCAGTCACGTGAACAGTGCATGATCATATACGTGATCTGTGCATGATCAGTCACGTGATCAGTATATGGTTGCTACGTGATCATTCCATGACGAGCCACGTGAGCAGTGCATGATAGCCACGTGATGTGTGCATTAGTTACGTGATCAGAGTATGATCAGCCACGTGATCAGTGCATGAGTGCCACGTGATCAGTGCATGATATGTCACGTGACAGGTGTGTGATCAGCCACGTGAACAGTGCATGTTCAGCCACGTGATCAGTGCATGATAGCCACGTGATCAGTGCATGATCAGTTACGTGAGCAGTGTATGATCAGCCACGTGATCAGTGCATGGTCAGACACGTGAACAGTGTATGATCAGCCACGTGATCAGTGCATGATATCCAAGTGATCAGTGCATGATCATCACGTGATCAGTGTATGATCAGCCACGTGAACAGTGCATGCTCAGTCACGTGATCAGGGCCTGCTGAGCTGCGTGATTACTGTCTGCTCATCTGCTTGACAATTGCCAGCTGAGCTGCACGATTCCTGCCTGTCATCTGCTTGACAATTGCCAGCTGTGCTGCGTAATTCCTGCCTGCTCAGCTGCTTGATTATTGCCAGCTGAGCAGCATGATTCCTCACACCTGAGTTCCATGATTATTGCCTGCTGACTGTTTGATTCGTGCCTACTCAGCTCTTTGTTTATTGCCTCCAGAGGCACATGATCAGTGTATGATAGCAAACATGATCAGCGCATGATCAGTCACATGATCAGCGCCATTAAGTCACGTGATCACTACATGATAGTCATGTGATCAGTCCATGCTCAGTCACGGTATCAGTGCATGATCAGCCACGTGATCAGTGCATGATCTGTCACAAGATTAGTGTATGATCATCCACGTGATCAGTGCATGGGCAGTCATGTGATCAGTGCATGATATAGACGTGATCAGTGCATGATCAGTCTCGTGATCAGTGCATGATAGCCACGTGATCAGTGCATGATCAGTCACCTGATGGGTGTATGATCATTCACGTGACCTGTACATGGTAGCTACATGATCATTGCATGATCAGCCACGTGAGTAGTGCATGATAGCCACGTGATCACTGCATGATCAGTCACGTGATCAGTGCATGATCAGTCATGTGACCAGTACATGGTAGCTGCGTGATCATGGCATGATCAGCCACGTGAGCAGTGCATGATAGCCACGTGATCAGTGCATGATCAGACACGTGATCAGTGCATGATCAGTCACGTGATCAGTGCATGATCAGCCACGTGATCAGTGCATGATCAGGCACGTGATCAGTGTATGTCAGCCACGTGATCAGTGCATGATAGCCACGTGATCAGTGCATGATCAGCCACGTGATCAGTGCATGATCAATTACGTGATCAGTGCATGATCAGTCCGTGATCAGTGCATGGTAGCTACGTGATCATTGCATGATCAGCCACGTGATCAGTGCATGATAGCCACGTGATCAGTGCATGATAGCCACGTGATCAGTGCATGATCAGTCACGTGATACGTGTGTGATCAGCCACGTGATCAGTGCATGATATCCACGTGATCAGTGCATGACAGCCACGTGATCAGTGCATGAGAGCCACGTGATCAGTGCATGATCAGTCACGTGATCATGCATGATCAGCCACGTGATCAGTGCATGATCAGCCACGTGATCAGTGCATGATCAATTACGTGATCAGTGCATGATCAGTCACGTGACCAGTACATGGTTGCTACGTGAGCGTTGCATGATCAGCCACGTGAGCAGTGCATGAAAGCCACGTGATGTGTGCATGAGTTACGTGAGCAGAGTATGATCAGCCACGTGATCAGTGCATGAGTGCCACGTGATCAGTGCATGATATGTCACGTGACAGGTGTGTGATCAGCCACGTGAACAGTGCATGTTCAGCCACGTGATCAGTGCATGATAGCCACGTGATCAGTGCATGATCAGTTACGTGAGCAGTGTATGATCAGCCACGTGATCAGTGCATGGTCAGACACGTGAACAGTGTATGATCAGCCACGTGATCAGTGCATGATATCCAAGTGATCAGTGCATGATCATCACGTGATCAGTGTATGATCAGCCACGTGAACAGTGCATGCTCAGTCACGTGATCTGGGCCTGCTGAGCTGCGTGATTACTGTCTGCTCATCTGCTTGACAATTGCCAGCTGAGCTGCACGATTCCTGCCTGTCATCTGCTTGACAATTGCCAGCTGTGCTGCGTAATTCCTGCCTGCTCAGCTGCTTGATTATTGCCAGCTGAGCAGCATGATTCCTCACACCTGAGTTCCATGATTATTGCCTGCTGACTGTTTGATTCGTGCCTACTCAGCTCTTTGTTTATTGCCTCCAGAGGCACATGATCAGTGTATGATAGCAAACATGATCAGCGCATGATCAGTCACATGATCAGCGCCATTAAGTCACGTGATCACTACATGATAGTCATGTGATCAGTCCATGCTCAGTCACGGTATCAGTGCATGATCAGCCACGTGATCAGTGCATGATAGCCACGTGATCAGTGCATGATCAGCCACGTGATCAGTGCATGATCAGTCACGTGATCAGTGCATGATCAGCCACGTGATCAGTGCATGATCAGTCACGTGATCAGTGCATGATCAGCCACGTGATCAGTGCATGATAGCCACGTGATCAGTGCATGATCAGTCACGTGATCAGTGCATGATCAGTTACGTGATCAGTGCATGATCAGCCACGTGATCAGTGCATGATCAGCCACGTGATCAGTGCATGATCAGTTACGTGATCAGTGCATGATCAGTCACGTGACCAGTACATGGTAGCTACGTGATCAGTGCATGATCAGCCACGTGATCAGTGCATGATAGCCACGTGATCAGTGCATGATCAGCCACGTGATCAGTGCATGATCAGTCACGTGATCAGTGCATGATCAGCCACGTGATCAGTGCATGATAGCCACGTGATCAGTGCATGATCAGCCACGTGATCAGTGCATGATCAGTCACGTGATCATGTGTGATCAGCCACGTGATCAGTGCATGATCAGCCACGTGATCAGTGCATGATCAATTACGTGATCAGTGCATGATCAGTCACGTGACCAGTACATGGTTGCTACGTGATCATTGCATGATCAGCCACGTGATCAGTGCATGATAGCCACGTGATCAGTGCATGATCAGCCACGTGATCAGTGCATGATCAGTCACGTGATCAGTGCATGATCAGCCACGTGATCAGTGCATGATCAGTCACGTGATCAGTGCATGATCAGCCACGTGATCAGTGCATGATAGCCACGTGATCAGTGCATGATCAGTCACGTGATCAGTGCATGATCAGTCATGTGATCAGTGCATGATCAGCCACGTGATCAGTGCATGATCAGCCACGTGATCAGTGCATGATCAGTTACGTGATCAGTGCATGATCAGTCACGTGACCAGTGCATGGTAGCTACGTGATCATTGCATGATCAGCCACGTGATCAGTGCATGATAGCCACGTGATCAGTGCATGATCAGTCACGTGATCAGTGCATGATCAGCCACGTGATCAGTGCATGATCAGTTACGTGATCAGTGCATGATCAGTCACGTGATCAGTGCATGATAGCTACGTGATCAGTGCATGATCAGCCACGTGATCAGTGCATGATAGCCACGTGATCAGTGCATGATAGCCACGTGATCAGTGCATGATCAGTCACGTGATCATGTGTGATCAGCCACGTGATCAGTGCATGATGAGCCACGTGATCAGTGCATGATCAATTACGTGATCAGTGCATGATCAGTCACGTGACCAGTACATGGTTGCTACGTGATCGTGCATGATCAGCCACGTGAGCAGTGCATGATAGCCACGTGATCAGTGCATGATCAGTCACGTGATCAGTGCATGATCAGTCACGTGATCAGTGCATGATCATTTACGTGATCAGTGCATGATCAGTCACGTGACCAGTACATGATAGCTACGTGATCATTGCATGATCAGCCACGTGATCAGTGCATGATAGCCACGTGATCAGTGCATGATCAGTCACGTGATCAGTGCATGATCAGTCACGTGATCAGTGCATGATCAGTCACGTGATCAGTGCATGATCAGTCACGTGATCAGTGCATGATCAGCCACGTGATCAGTGCATGATCAGGCACGTGATCAGTGCATGATCAGCCACGTGATCAGTGCATGATAGCCACGTGATCAGTGCATGATCAGTCACGTGATCAGTGCATGATCAGTCACGTGATCAGTGCATGATCAGCCACGTGATCAGTGCATGATCAGCCACGTGATCAGTGCATGATCAGTCACGTGATCAGTGCATGATCAGTCACGTGATCAGTGCATGGTAGCTACGTGATCAGTGCATGATCAGCCACGTGATCAGTGCATGATAGCCACGTGATCAGTGCATGATAGCCACGTGATCAGTGCATGATCAGTCATGTGATAGTGCATGATCAGCCACGTGATCAGTGCATGATAGCCACGTGATCAGTGCATGATAGCCACGTGATCAGTGCATGATCAGTCACGTGATCATGTGTGATCAGCCACGTGATCAGTGCATGATCAGCCACGTGATCAGTGCATGATCAGTCACGTGATCAGTGCATGATCAGTCACGTGATCAGTGCATGATAGCTACGTGATCAGTGCATGATCAGCCACGTGATCAGTGCATGATAGCCACGTGATCAGTGCATGATCAGCCACGTGATCAGTGCATGATCAGTCACGTGATCAGTGCATGATCAGCCACGTGATCAGTGCATGATCAGTCACGTGATCAGTGCATGATCAGCCACGTGATCAGTGCATGATAGCCACGTGATCAGTGCATGATCAGTCACGTGATCAGTGCATGATCAGTCATGTGATCAGTGCATGATCAGCCACGTGATCAGTGCATGATCAGCCACGTGATCAGTGCATGATCAGCCACGTGATCAGTGCATGATCAGTCACGTGATCAGTGCATGATAGCCACGTGATCAGTGCATGATCAGCCACGTGATCAGTGCATGATAGCCACGTGATCAGTGCATGATAGCCACGTGATCAGTGCATGATCAGTCACGTGATACATGTGTGATCAGCCACGTGATCAGTGCATGATGAGCCACGTGATCAGTGCAGGATCAATTACGTGATCAGTGCATGATCAGTCACGTGACCAGTACATGGTTGCTACGTGATCGTTGCATGATCAGCCACGTGAGCAGAGCATGATAGCCACGTGATCAGTGCATGATCAGTCACGTGATCAGTACATGATCAGTCACGTGAACAGTGCATGATCATTTACGTGATCTGTGCATGATCAGTCACGTGACCAGTATATGGTTGCTACGTGATCATTCCATGACGAGCCACGTGAGCAGTGCATGATAGCCACGTGATGTGTGCATGAGTTACGTGAGCAGAGTATGATCAGCCACGTGATCAGTGCATGAGTGCCACGTGATCAGTGCATGATATGTCACGTGACAGGTGTGTGATCAGCCACGTGAACAGTGCATGTTCAGCCACGTGATCAGTGCATGATAGCCACGTGATCAGTGCATGATCAGTTACGTGAGCAGTGTATGATCAGCCACGTGATCAGTGCATGGTCAGACACGTGAACAGTGTATGATCAGCCACGTGATCAGTGCATGATATCCAAGTGATCAGTGCATGATCATCACGTGATCAGTGTATGATCAGCCACGTGAACAGTGCATGCTCAGTCACGTGATCTGGGCCTGCTGAGCTGCGTGATTACTGTCTGCTCATCTGCTTGACAATTGCCAGCTGAGCTGCACGATTCCTGCCTGTCATCTGCTTGACAATTGCCAGCTGTGCTGCGTAATTCCTGCCTGCTCAGCTGCTTGATTATTGCCAGCTGAGCAGCATGATTCCTCACACCTGAGTTCCATGATTATTGCCTGCTGACTGTTTGATTCGTGCCTACTCAGCTCTTTGTTTATTGCCTCCAGAGGCACATGATCAGTGTATGATAGCAAACATGATCAGCGCATGATCAGTCACATGATCAGCGCCATTAAGTCACGTGATCACTACATGATAGTCATGTGATCAGTCCATGCTCAGTCACGGTATCAGTGCATGATCAGCCACGTGATCAGTGCATGATCTGTCACAAGATTAGTGTATGATCATCCACGTGATCAGTGCATGGGCAGTCATGTGATCAGTGCATGATATAGACGTGATCAGTGCATGATCAGTCTCGTGATCAGTGCATGATAGCCACGTGATCAGTGCATGATCAGTCACCTGATGGGTGTATGATCATTCACGTGACCTGTGCATGATAGCTACGTGATCATTGCATGATCAGCCACGTGAGTAGTGCATGATAGCCACGTGATCACTGCATGATCAGTCACGTGATCAGTGCATGATCAGTCATGTGACCAGTACATGGTAGCTGCGTGATCATGGCATGATCAGCCACGTGAGCAGTGCATGATAGCCACGTGATCAGTGCATGATCAGTCACGTGATCAGTGCATGATCAGTCACGTGATCAGTGCATGATCAGCCACGTGATCAGTGCATGACCAGGCACGTGATCAGTGTATCTCCAGCCACGTGATCAGTGCATGATAGCCACGTGATCAGTGCATGATCAGCCACGTGATCAGTGCATGATCAATTACGTGATCAGTGCATGATCAGTCACGTGACCAGTACATGGTAGCTACGTGATCATTGCATGATCAGCCACGTGATCAGTGCATGATAGCCACGTGATCAGTGCATGATAGCCACGTGATCAGTGCATGATCAGTCACGTGATACGTGTGTGATCAGCCACGTGATCAGTGCATGATATCCACGTGATCAGTGCATGACAGCCACGTGATCAGTGCATGATAGCCACGTGATCAGTGCATGATCAGTCACGTGATCATGTGTGATCAGCCACGTGATCAGTGCATGATCAGCCACGTGATCAGTGCATGATCAATTACGTGATCAGTGCATGATCAGTCACGTGACCAGTGCATGGTTGCTACGTGATCGTGCATGATCAGCCACGTGAGCAGTGCATGATAGCCACGTGATCAGTGCATGAGTCACGTGATCAGTGTATGATCAGCCACGTGATCAGTGCATGAGTGCCATGTGATCAGTGCATGATAGTCACGTGATCAGTGTATGATCAGCCACGTGATCAGTGCATGATCAGCCACGTGATCAGTGCATGATAGCCACGTGATCAGTGCATGATAGCCACGTGATCAGTGCATGATCAGTCATGTGATAGTGTGTGATCAGCCACGTGATCAGTGCATGATAGCCACGTGATCAGTGCATGATAGCCACGTGATCAGTGCATGATCAGTCACGTGATCATGTGTGATCAGCCACGTGATCAGTGCATGATAGCCACGTGATCAGTGCATGATCAGTCACGTGATCAGTGCATGATCAGTCACGTGATCAGTACATGATAGCTACGTGATCAGTGCATGATCAGCCACGTGATCAGTGCATGATAGCCACGTGATCAGTGCATGATCAGTCACGTGATCAGTGCATGATCAGTCACGTGATCAGTGCATGATCAGCCACGTGATCAGTGCATGATCAGGCACGTGATCAGTGCATGATCAGCCACGTGATCAGTGCATGATAGCCACGTGATCAGTGCATGATCAGTCACGTGATCAGTGCATGATCAGTCATGTGATCAGTGCATGATCAGCCACGTGATCAGTGCATGATCAGCCACGTGATCAGTGCATGATCAGTCACGTGATCAGTGCATGATCAGTCACGTGACCAGTACATGGTAGCTACGTGATCATTGCATGATCAGCCACGTGATCAGTGCATGATAGCCACGTGATCAGTGCATGATAGCCACGTGATCAGTGCATGATCAGTCATGTGATACGTGTGTGATCAGCCACGTGATCAGTGCATGATATCCACGTGATCAGTGCATGACAGCCACGTGATCAGTGCATGATCAGTCACGTGATACATGTGTGATCAGCCACGTGATCAGTGCATGATGAGCCACGTGATCAGTGCAGGATCAATTACGTGATCAGTGCATGATCAGTCACGTGACCAGTACATGGTTGCTACGTGATCGTTGCATGATCAGCCACGTGAGCAGAGCATGATAGCCACGTGATCAGTGCATGATCAGTCACGTGATCAGTACATGATCAGTCACGTGAACAGTGCATGATCATTTACGTGATCTGTGCATGATCAGTCACGTGACCAGTATATGGTAGCTACGTGATCATTCCATGACGAGCCACGTGAGCAGTGCATGATAGCCACGTGATGTGTGCATGAGTTACGTGAGCAGAGTATGATCAGCCACGTGATCAGTGCATGAGTGCCACGTGATCAGTGCATGATATGTCACGTGACAGGTGTGTGATCAGCCACGTGAACAGTGCATGTTCAGCCACGTGATCAGTGCATGATAGCCACGTGATCAGTGCATGATCAGTTACGTGAGCAGTGTATGATCAGCCACGTGATCAGTGCATGGTCAGACACGTGAACAGTGTATGATCAGCCACGTGATCAGTGCATGATATCCAAGTGATCAGTGCATGATCATCACGTGATCAGTGTATGATCAGCCACGTGAACAGTGCATGCTCAGTCACGTGATCTGGGCCTGCTGAGCTGCGTGATTACTGTCTGCTCATCTGCTTGACAATTGCCAGCTGAGCTGCACGATTCCTGCCTGTCATCTGCTTGACAATTGCCAGCTGTGCTGCGTAATTCCTGCCTGCTCAGCTGCTTGATTATTGCCAGCTGAGCAGCATGATTCCTCACACCTGAGTTCCATGATTATTGCCTGCTGACTGTTTGATTCGTGCCTACTCAGCTCTTTGTTTATTGCCTCCAGAGGCACATGATCAGTGTATGATAGCAAACATGATCAGCGCATGATCAGTCACATGATCAGCGCCATTAAGTCACGTGATCACTACATGATAGTCATGTGATCAGTCCATGCTCAGTCACGGTATCAGTGCATGATCAGCCACGTGATCAGTGCATGATCTGTCACAAGATTAGTGTATGATCATCCACGTGATCAGTGCATGGGCAGTCATGTGATCAGTGCATGATATAGACGTGATCAGTGCATGATCAGTCTCGTGATCAGTGCATGATAGCCACGTGATCAGTGCATGATCAGTCACCTGATGGGTGTATGATCATTCACGTGACCTGTACATGGTAGCTACATGATCATTGCATGATCAGCCACGTGAGTAGTGCATGATAGCCACGTGATCACTGCATGATCAGTCACGTGATCAGTGCATGATCAGTCATGTGACCAGTACATGGTAGCTGCGTGATCATGGCATGATCAGCCACGTGAGCAGTGCATGATAGCCACGTGATCAGTGCATGATCAGACACGTGATCAGTGCATGATCAGTCACGTGATCAGTGCATGATCAGCCACGTGATCAGTGCATGATCAGGCACGTGATCAGTGCATGTCAGCCACGTGATCAGTGCATGATAGCCACGTGATCAGTGCATGATCAGCCACGTGATCAGTGCATGATCAGTTACGTGATCAGTGCATGATCAGTCACGTGATCAGTGCATGGTAGCTACGTGATCAGTGCATGATCAGCCACGTGATCAGTGCATGATAGCCACGTGATCAGTGCATGATAGCCACGTGATCAGTGCATGATCAGTCATGTGATACGTGTGTGATCAGCCACGTGATCAGTGCATGATATCCACGTGATCAGTGCATGATCAGCCACGTGATCAGTGCATGAGAGCCACGTGATCAGTGCATGATCAGTCACGTGATCATGTGTGATCAGCCACGTGATCAGTGCATGATCAGCCACGTGATCAGTGCATGATCAATTACGTGATCAGTGCATGATCAGTCACGTGACCAGTACATGGTTGCTACGTGATCATTGCATGATCAGCCACGTGAGCAGTGCATGATAGCCACGTGATGTGTGCATGAGTTACGTGAGCAGAGTATGATCAGCCACGTGATCAGTGCATGAGTGCCACGTGATCAGTGCATGATATGTCACGTGACAGGTGTGTGATCAGCCACGTGAACAGTGCATGTTCAGCCACGTGATCAGTGCATGATAGCCACGTGATCAGTGCATGATCAGTTACGTGAGCAGTGTATGATCAGCCACGTGATCAGTGCATGGTCAGACACGTGAACAGTGTATGATCAGCCACGTGATCAGTGCATGATATCCAAGTGATCAGTGCATGATCATCACGTGATCAGTGTATGATCAGCCACGTGAACAGTGCATGCTCAGTCACGTGATCTGGGCCTGCTGAGCTGCGTGATTACTGTCTGCTCATCTGCTTGACAATTGCCAGCTGAGCTGCACGATTCCTGCCTGTCATCTGCTTGACAATTGCCAGCTGTGCTGCGTAATTCCTGCCTGCTCAGCTGCTTGATTATTGCCAGCTGAGCAGCATGATTCCTCACACCTGAGTTCCATGATTATTGCCTGCTGACTGTTTGATTCGTGCCTACTCAGCTCTTTGTTTATTGCCTCCAGAGGCACATGATCAGTGTATGATAGCAAACATGATCAGCGCATGATCAGTCACATGATCAGCGCCATTAAGTCACGTGATCACTACATGATAGTCATGTGATCAGTCCATGCTCAGTCACGGTATCAGTGCATGATCAGCCACGTGATCAGTGCATGATAGCCACGTGATCAGTGCATGATCAGCCACGTGATCAGTGCATGATCAGTCACGTGATCAGTGCATGATCAGCCACGTGATCAGTGCATGATCAGTCACGTGATCAGTGCATGATCAGCCACGTGATCAGTGCATGATCAGCCACGTGATCAGTGCATGATCAGTCACGTGATCAGTGCATGATCAGCTACGTGATCAGTGCATGATCAGCCACGTGATCAGTGCATGATCAGCCACGTGATCAGTGCATGATCAGTCACGTGATCAGTGCATGATCAGTCACGTGACCAGTACATGGTAGCTACGTGATCATTGCATGATCAGCCACGTGATCAGTGCATGATAGCCACGTGATCAGTGCATGATCAGCCACGTGATCAGTGCATGATCAGTCACGTGATCAGTGCATGATCAGCCACGTGATCAGTGCATGATAGCCACGTGATCAGTGCATGATAGCCACGTGATCAGTGCATGATCAGTCACGTGATCATGTGTGATCAGCCACGTGATCAGTGCATGATCAGCCACGTGATCAGTGCATGATCAATTACGTGATCAGTGCATGATCAGTCACGTGACCAGTACATGGTTGCTACGTGATCGTTGCATGATCAGCCACGTGATCAGTGCATGATAGCCACGTGATCAGTGCATGATCAGTCACGTGATCAGTGCATGATCAGCCACGTGATCAGTGCATGATCAGCCACGTGATCAGTGCATGATCAGCCACGTGATCAGTGCATGATAGCCACGTGATCAGTGCATGATCAGTCACGTGATCAGTGCATGATCAGTCACGTGATCAGTGCATGATCAGCCACGTGATCAGTGCATGATCAGCCACGTGATCAGTGCATGATCAGTTACGTGATCAGTGCATGATCAGTCACGTGATCAGTGCATGATAGCACGTGATCAGTGCATGATCAGCCACGTGATCAGTGCATGATAGCCACGTGATCAGTGCATGATCAGTCACGTGATCAGTGTATGATCAGCCACGTGATCAGTGCATGATCAGCCACGTGATCAGTGCATGATCAATTACGTGATCAGTGCATGATCAGTCACGTGATCAGTGCATGGTTGCTACGTGATCAGTGCATGATCAGCCACGTGATCAGTGCATGATAGCCACGTGATCAGTGCATGAGTCACGTGATCAGTGTATGATCAGCCACGTGATCAGTGCATGAGTGCCACGTGATCAGTGCATGATAGTCACGTGACAGTGCATGATCAGCCACGTGATCAGTGCATGATCAGCCACGTGATCAGTGCATGATAGCCACGTGATCAGTGCATGATAGCCACGTGATCAGTGCATGATCAGTCACGTGATCAGTGCATGATCAGCCACGTGATCAGTGCATGATAGCCACGTGATCAGTGCATGATAGCCACGTGATCAGTGCATGATCAGTCACGTGATCAGTGTGATCAGCCACGTGATCAGTGCATGATCAGCCACGTGATCAGTGCATGATCAGTCACGTGATCAGTGCATGATCAGTCACGTGACCAGTACATGGTAGCTACGTGATCAGTGCATGATCAGCCACGTGATCAGTGCATGATAGCCACGTGATCAGTGCATGATCAGTCACGTGATCAGTGCATGATCAGTCACGTGATCAGTGCATGATCAGCCACGTGATCAGTGCATGATCAGGCACGTGATCAGTGCATGATCAGCCACGTGATCAGTGCATGATAGCCACGTGATCAGTGCATGATCAGTCACGTGATCAGTGCATGATCAGTTATGTGATCAGTGCATGATCAGCCACGTGATCAGTGCATGATCAGCCACGTGATCAGTGCATGATCAGTCACGTGATCAGTGCATGATCAGTCACGTGACCAGTACATGGTAGCTACGTGATCATTGCATGATCAGCCACGTGATCAGTGCATGATAGCCACGTGATCAGTGCATGATAGCCACGTGATCAGTGCATGATCAGTCATGTGATAGTGCATGATCAGCCACGTGATCAGTGCATGATAGCCACGTGATCAGTGCATGACAGCCACGTGATCAGTGCATGATCAGTCACGTGATACATGTGTGATCAGCCACGTGATCAGTGCATGATGAGCCACGTGATCAGTGCAGGATCAATTACGTGATCAGTGCATGATCAGTCACGTGACCAGTACATGGTTGCTACGTGATCGTTGCATGATCAGCCACGTGAGCAGAGCATGATAGCCACGTGATCAGTGCATGATCAGTCACGTGATCAGTACATGATCAGTCACGTGAACAGTGCATGATCATTTACGTGATCTGTGCATGATCAGTCACGTGACCAGTATATGGTAGCTACGTGATCATTCCATGACGAGCCACGTGAGCAGTGCATGATAGCCACGTGATGTGTGCATGAGTTACGTGAGCAGAGTATGATCAGCCACGTGATCAGTGCATGAGTGCCACGTGATCAGTGCATGATATGTCACGTGACAGGTGTGTGATCAGCCACGTGAACAGTGCATGTTCAGCCACGTGATCAGTGCATGATAGCCACGTGATCAGTGCATGATCAGTTACGTGAGCAGTGTATGATCAGCCACGTGATCAGTGCATGGTCAGACACGTGAACAGTGTATGATCAGCCACGTGATCAGTGCATGATATCCAAGTGATCAGTGCATGATCATCACGTGATCAGTGTATGATCAGCCACGTGAACAGTGCATGCTCAGTCACGTGATCTGGGCCTGCTGAGCTGCGTGATTACTGTCTGCTCATCTGCTTGACAATTGCCAGCTGAGCTGCACGATTCCTGCCTGTCATCTGCTTGACAATTGCCAGCTGTGCTGCGTAATTCCTGCCTGCTCAGCTGCTTGATTATTGCCAGCTGAGCAGCATGATTCCTCACACCTGAGTTCCATGATTATTGCCTGCTGACTGTTTGATTCGTGCCTACTCAGCTCTTTGTTTATTGCCTCCAGAGGCACATGATCAGTGTATGATAGCAAACATGATCAGCGCATGATCAGTCACATGATCAGCGCCATTAAGTCACGTGATCACTACATGATAGTCATGTGATCAGTCCATGCTCAGTCACGGTATCAGTGCATGATCAGCCACGTGATCAGTGCATGATCTGTCACAAGATTAGTGTATGATCATCCACGTGATCAGTGCATGGGCAGTCATGTGATCAGTGCATGATATAGACGTGTTCAGTGCATGACCAGTCTCGTAATCAGTGCATGATAGCCACGTGATCTGTGCGTGATCAGTCACCTGATGGGTGTATGATCAGTCACGTGACCTGTACATGGTAGCTATATGATCATTGCATGATCAGCCACGTGAGTAGTGCATGATAGCCACGTGATCAGTGCATGATCAGCCACGTGATCAGTGCATGATCAGTCATGTGACCAGTACATGGTAGCTACGTGATCATTGCATGATCAGCCACGTGAGCAGTGCATGATAGCCACGTGATCAGTGCATGATCAGTTACGTGATCAGTGCATGATCAGTCACGTGATCAGTGCATGATCAGCCACGTGATCAGTGCATGATCAGCCACGTGATCAGTGCATGATCAGTCACGTGATCAGTGCATGATAGCTACGTGATCAGTGCATGATCAGCCACGTGATCAGTGCATGATAGCCACGTGATCAGTGCATGATCAGTCACATGATCAGTGCATGATCATCCACGTGATCAGTGCATGATCAGTCACGTGATCAGTGCATGATATAGACGTGATCAGTGCATGATCAGTCACGTGATCAGTGCATGATCAGCCACGTGATCAGTGCATGATAGCCACGTGATCAGTGCATGATAGCCACGTGATCAGTGCATGATCAGTCACGTGATCAGTGCATGATCAGCCACGTGATCAGTGCATGATAGCCACGTGATCAGTGCATGATCATCACGTGATCAGTGCATGATCAGTCACGTGATCAGTGCATGATCAGCCACGTGATCAGTGCATGATCAGCCACGTGATCAGTGCATGATCAGTCACGTGATCAGTGCATGATCAGTCACGTGATCAGTGCATGATCAGTCACGTGATCAGTGCATGATCAGCCATGATCAGTGCATGATAGCCACGTGATCAGTGCATGATCAGTCACGTGATCAGTGCATGATCAGTCACGTGATCAGTGCATGATCAGCCACGTGATCAGTGCATGATCAGCCACGTGATCAGTGCATGATCAATTACGTGATCAGTGCATGATCAGCCACGTGATCAGTGCATGATCAGTCACGTGATCAGTGCATGATCAGTCACGTGATCAGTGCATGATCAGCCACGTGATCAGTGCATGATCAGTCACGTGATCAGTGCATGATCAGCCACGTGATCAGTGCATGATAGCCACGTGATCAGTGCATGACAGTCACGTGATCAGTGCATGATCAGTCACGTGATCAGTGCATGAGAGCCACGTGATCAGTGCATGATCAGTCACGTGATCAGTGCATGATCAGCCACGTGATCAGTGCATGATAGCCACGTGATCAGTGCATGATCAGTCACGTGATCAGTGCATGATCAGCCACGTGATCAGTGCATGATCAGTCACGTGATCAGTGCATGATCAGTCACGTGATCAGTGCATGATCAGCCACGTGATCAGTGCATGATAGCCACGTGATCAGTGCATGATCAGCACGTGATCAGTGCATGATCAGTCACGTGATCAGTGCATGATCAGCCACGTGATCAGTGCATGATCAGTCACGTGATCAGTGCATGATCAGTCACGTGACCAGTACATGGTAGCTACGTGATCATTGCATGATCAGCCACGTGAGCAGTGCATGATAGCCACGTGATCAGTGCATGATCAGTCACGTGATCAGTGCATGATCAGTCACGTGATCAGTGCATGATCAATCACGTGATCAGTGCATGATCAGTCACGTGATCAGTGCATGTAGCTACGTGATCAGTGCATGATCAGCCACGTGATCAGTGCATGATAGCCACGTGATCAGTGCATGATCAGCACGTGATCAGTGCATGATCAGCCACGTGATCAGTGCATGATCAGCCACGTGATCAGTGCATGATCAGCCACGTGATCAGTGCATGATACCACGTGATCAGTGCATGATCAGTCACGTGATCAGTGCATGATCAGCCACGTGATCAGTGCATGATCAGTCACGTGATCAGTGCATGATAGCCACGTGATCAGTGCATGATCAGTCACGTGATCAGTGCATGATCAGCCACGTGATCAGTGCATGATCAGCCACGTGATCAGTGCATGATAGCCACGTGATCAGTGCATGATCAGTCACGTGATCAGTGCATGATCAGTCACGTGATCAGTGCATGATCAGCCACGTGATCAGTGCATGATAGCCACGTGATCAGTGCATGATCAGCCACGTGATCAGTGCATGATCAGTCACGTGATCAGTACATGGTAGCTGCGTGATCAGTGCATGATCAGCCACGTGATCAGTGCATGATAGCCACGTGATCAGTGCATGATCAGTCACGTGATCAGTGCATGATCATCCACGTGATCAGTGCATGATCAGTCACGTGATCAGTGCATGATATAGACGTGATCAGTGCATGATCAGTCACGTGATCAGTGCATGATAGCCACGTGATCAGTGCATGATCAGTCACGTGATCAGTGCATGATCATTCACGTGACCAGTACATGGTAGCTACATGATCAGTGCATGATCAGCCACGTGATCAGTGCATGATAGCCACGTGATCAGTGCATGATCAGTCACGTGATCAGTGCATGATCAGTCATGTGATCAGTGCATGATAGCTGCGTGATCATGCATGATCAGCCACGTGATCAGTGCATGATAGCCACGTGATCAGTGCATGATCAGTCACGTGATCAGTGCATGATCAGTCACGTGATCAGTGCATGATCAGCCACGTGATCAGTGCATGATCAGCCACGTGATCAGTGCATGATCAGCCACGTGATCAGTGCATGATCCACGTGATCAGTGCATGATCAGTCACGTGATCAGTGCATGATCAGCCACGTGATCAGTGCATGATCAGCCACGTGATCAGTGCATGATCAGCCACGTGATCAGTGCATGATCAGCCACGTGATCAGTGCATGATCAGTCACGTGATCAGTGCATGATCAGTCACGTGATCAGTGCATGATCAGCCACGTGATCAGTGCATGATCAGCCACGTGATCAGTGCATGATAGCCACGTGATCAGTGCATGATCAGTCACGTGATCAGTGCATGATCAGTCACGTGATCAGTGCATGATCAGCCACGTGATCAGTGCATGATCAGCCACGTGATCAGTGCATGATCAGTCACGTGATCAGTGCATGATCAGCCACGTGATCAGTGCATGATCATTCACGTGATCAGTGCATGATCAGCCACGTGATCAGTGCATGATCAGTCACGTGATCAGTGCATGATCAGCCACGTGATCAGTGCATGATCAGCCACGTGATCAGTGCATGATAGCCACGTGATCAGTGCATGATCAGTCACGTGATCAGTGCATGATCAGTCACGTGATCAGTGTATGATCAGCCACGTGATCAGTGCATGATCAGCCACGTGATCAGTGCATGATAGCCACGTGATCAGTGCATGATCAGTTACGTGAGCAGTGTATGATCAGCCACGTGATCAGTGCATGGTCAGACACGTGAACAGTGTATGATCAGCCACGTGATCATTGCATGATATCCAAGTGATCAGTGCATGATCATCACGTGATCAGTGTATGATCAGCCACGTGAACAGTGCATGCTCAGTCACGTGATCAGGGCCTGCTGAGCTGCGTGATTACTGTCTGCTCATCTGCTTGACAATTGCCAGCTGAGCTGCACGATTCCTGCCTGTCTTCTGCTTGACAATTGCCAGCTGTGCTGCGTAATTCCTGCCTGCTCAGCTGCTTGATTATTGCCAGCTGAGCAGCATGATTCCTCACAGCTGAGTTCCATGATTATTGCCTGCTGACTGTTTGATTCGTGCCTACTCAGCTCTTTGTTTATTGCCTCCAGAGGCACATGATCAGTGTATGATAGCAAACATGATCAGCGCATGATCAGTCACATGATCAGCGCCATTAAGTCACGTGATCACTACATGATAGTCATGTGATCAGTCCATGCTCAGTCACGGTATCAGTGCATGATCAGCCACGTGATCAGTGCATGATCTGTCACAAGATTAGTGTATGATCATCCACGTGATCAGTGCATGGGCAGTCATGTGATAAGTGCATGATATAGACGTGATCAGTGCATGATCAGTCTCGTGATCAGTGCATGATAGCCACGTGATCAGTGCATGATCAGTCACCTGATGGGTGTATGATCATTCAGGTGACCTGTACATGGTAGCTACATGATCATTGCATGATCAGCCACGTGAGTAGTGCATGATAGCCACGTGATCACTGCATGATCAGTCACGTGATCAGTGCATGATCAGTCATGTGACCAGTACATGGTCGCTGCGTGATCATGGCATGATCAGCCACGTGAGCAGTGCATGATAGCCACGTGATCAGTGCATGATCAGTCACGTGATCAGTGCATGATCAGTCACGTGATCAGTGCATGATCAGTCACGTGATCAGTGCATGATCAGCCACGTGATCAGTGCATGATCAGTCACGTGATCAGTGCATGATAGCTACGTGATCAGTGCATGATCAGCCACGTGATCAGTGCATGATAGCCACGTGATCAGTGCATGATCAGCCACATGATCAGTGCATGATCATCCACGTGATCAGTGCATGATCAGTCACGTGATCAGTGCATGATATAGACGTGATCAGTGCATGATCAGTCACGTGATCAGTGCATGATCAGCCACGTGATCAGTGCATGATAGCCACGTGATCAGTGCATGATAGCCAGTGATCAGTGCATGATCAGTCACGTGATCAGTGCATGATCAGCCACGTGATCAGTGCATGATAGCCACGTGATCAGTGCATGATCATCACGTGATCAGTGCATGATCAGTCACGTGATCAGTGCATGATCAGCCACGTGATCAGTGCATGATCAGTTACGTGATCAGTGCATGATCAGTCACGTGATCAGTGCATGATCAGTCACGTGATCAGTGCATGATCAGTCACGTGATCAGTGCATGATCAGCCACGTGATCAGTGCATGATAGCCACGTGATCAGTGCATGATCAGTCACGTGATCAGTGCATGATCAGTCACGTGATCAGTGCATGATCAGCCACGTGATCAGTGCATGATCAGCCACGTGATCAGTGCATGATCAATCACGTGATCAGTGCATGATCAGCCACGTGATCAGTGCATGATCAGTCACGTGATCAGTGCATGATCAGCCACGTGATCAGTGCATGATCATTTACGTGATCAGTGCATGATCAGTCACGTGACCAGTATAGGGTAGCTACGTGATCATTCCATGACAGCCACGTGATCAGTGCATGATAGCCACGTGATCAGTGCATGAGTTACGTGATCAGTGTATGATCAGCCACGTGATCAGTGCATGAGTGACACGTGATCAGTGCATGATAGTCACGTGATCAGTGCATGATCAGCCACGTGATCAGTGCATGATCAGCCACGTGATCAGTGCATGATAGCCACGTGATCAGTGCATGATCAGTCACGTGATCAGTGCATGATCAGCCACGTGATCAGTGCATGATCAGTTACGTGATCAGTGCATGATCAGCCACGTGATCAGTGCATGATCAGCCACGTGATCAGTGCATGATCAGTCACGTGATCAGTGCATGATCAGTCACGTGACCAGTGCATGGTTGCTACGTGATCATTGCATGATCAGCCACGTGATCAGTGCATGATAGCCACGTGATCAGTGCATGATCAGTCACGTGATCAGTGCATGATCAGTACGTGATCAGTGCATGATCAGCCACGTGATCAGTGCATGATCAGTCACGTGATCAGTGCATGATAGCCACGTGATCAGTGCATGATCAGCCACGTGATCAGTGCATGATAGCCACGTGATCAGTGCATGATCAGCCACGTGATCAGTGCATGATCAGCCACGTGATCAGTGCATGACGAGGCACGTGATCAGTATGATCAGCCACGTGATCAGTGCATGATAGCCACGTGATCAGTGCATGATCAGTCACGTGATCAGTGCATGATCAGTCACGTGATCAGTGCATGATCAGCCACGTGATCAGTGATCAGTGCATGATCAGCCACGTGATCAGTGCATGATAGCCACGTGATCAGTGCATGATCAGCCACGTGATCAGTGCATGATCAGTCACGTGATCAGTGCATGATCAGTCACGTGATCAGTGCATGATCAGCCACGTGATCAGTGCATGATCAGTCATGTATCAGTGCATGATAGCACGTGATCAGTGCATGATCAGCCTGTGATCAGTGCATGATCAGCCACGTGATCAGTGCATGATAGCCACGTGATCAGTGCATGATCAGTCACGTGATCAGTGCATGATCAGCCACGTGATCAGTGCATGATCAGCCACGTGATCAGTGCATGATCAGTCACGTGATCAGTGCATGATCAGTCACGTGATCAGTGTATGATCAGCCACGTGAACAGTGCATGCTCAGTCACGTGATCTGGGCCTGCTGAGCTGCGTGATTACTGTCTGCTCATCTGCTTGACAATTGCCAGCTGAGCTGCACGATTCCTGCCTGTCATCTGCTTGACAATTGCCAGCTGTGCTGCGTAATTCCTGCCTGCTCAGCTGCTTGATTATTGCCAGCTGAGCAGCATGATTCCTCACACCTGAGTTCCATGATTATTGCCTGCTGACTGTTTGATTCGTGCCTACTCAGCTCTTTGTTTATTGCCTCCAGAGGCACATGATCAGTGTATGATAGCAAACATGATCAGCGCATGATCAGTCACATGATCAGCGCCATTAAGTCACGTGATCACTACATGATAGTCATGTGATCAGTCCATGCTCAGTCACGGTATCAGTGCATGATCAGCCACGTGATCAGTGCATGATCTGTCACATGATTAGTGTATGATCATCCACGTGATCAGTGCATGGGCAGTCATGTGATCAGTGCATGATATAGACGTGATCAGTGCATGATCAGTCACGTGATCAGTGCATGATAGCCACGTGATCAGTGCATGATCAGTCACCTGATGGGTGTATGATCATTCACATGACCTGTACATGGTAGCTACATGATCATTGCATGATCAGCCACGTGAGTAGTGCATGATAGCCACGTGATCAGTGCATGATCAGTCACGTGATCAGTGCATGATCAGTCATGTGACCAGTACATGGTAGCTGCGTGATCATGCATGATCAGCCACGTGAGCAGTGCATGATAGCCACGTGATCAGTGCATGATCAGACACGTGATCAGTGCATGATCAGTCACGTGATCAGTGCATGATCAGCCACGTGATCAGTGCATGCTCAGTCACATGATCTGGGCCTGCTGAGCTGCGTGATTACTGTCTGCTCATCTGCTTGACAATTGCCAGCTGAGCTGCACGATTCCTGCCTGTCATCTGCTTGACAATTACCAGCTGTGCTGCGTAATTCCTGCCTGCTCAGCTGCTTGATTATTGCCAGCTGAGCAGCATGATTCCTCACACCTGTGTACCATGATTATTGCCTGCTGACTGTTTGATTCGTGCCTACTCAGCTCTTTGTTTATTGCCTCCAGAGGCACATGATCAGTGTATGATAGCAAACATGATCAGCCCATGATCAGTCACATGATCAGTGCCATTAAGTCACGTGATCAGTACATGATAGTCATGTGATCAGTCCATGCTCAGTCACGGTATCAGTGCATGATCAGCCACGTGATCAGTGCATGATCAGCCACGTGATCAGTGCATGATCAGCCACGTGATCAGTGCATGATCAGTCACGTGATCAGTGCATGATCAGCCACGTGATCAGTGCATGATCAGTCACGTGATCAGTGCATGATCAGCCACGTGATCAGTGCATGATAGCCACGTGATCAGTGCATGATCAGTCACGTGATCAGTGCATGATCAGTCACGTGATCAGTGCATGATCAGCCACGTGATCAGTGCATGATCAGCCACGTGATCAGTGCATGATCAATCGCGTGATCAGTGCATGATCAGTCACGTGATCAGTGCATGGTAGCTACGTGATCAGTGCATGATCAGCCACGTGATCAGTGCATGATAGCCACGTGATCAGTGCATGATCAGCCACGTGATCAGTGCATGATCAGTCATGTGATACGTGCATGATCAGCCACGTGATCAGTGCATGATCAATCACGTGATCAGTGCATGATCAGTCACGTGATCAGTGCATGGTAGCTACGTGATCAGTGCATGATCAGCCACGTGATCAGTGCATGATAGCCACGTGATCAGTGCATGATAGCCACGTGATCAGTGCATGATCAGTCACGTGATACGTGTGTGATCAGCCACGTGATCAGTGCATGATAGCCACGTGATCAGTGCATGATAGCCACGTGATCAGTGCATGATCAGTCACGTGATCATGTGTGATCAGCCACGTGATCAGTGCATGATCAGCCACGTGATCAGTGCATGATCAATTACGTGATCAGTGCATGATCAGTCACGTGACCAGTACATGGTTGCTACGTGATCGTGCATGATCAGCCACGTGATCAGTGCATGATAGCCACGTGATCAGTGCATGATCAGTCACGTGATCAGTGCATGATCAGTCACGTGATCAGTGCATGATCATTTACGTGATCAGTGCATGATCAGTCACGTGATCAGTACATGGTAGCTACGTGATCATTGCATGACAGCCACGTGATCAGTGCATGATAGCCACGTGATCAGTGCATGATCAGTCACGTGATCAGTGCATGATCAGTCACGTGATCAGTGCATGATCAGCCACGTGATCAGTGCATGATCAGTCACGTGATCAGTGCATGATCAGCCACGTGATCAGTGCATGATAGCCACGTGATCAGTGCATGATCAGTCACGTGATCAGTGCATGATCAGTTACGTGATCAGTGCATGATCAGCCACGTGATCAGTGCATGATCAGCCACGTGATCAGTGCATGATCAGTCACGTGATCAGTGCATGATCAGCCACGTGATCAGTGCATGATCAGCCACGTGATCAGTGCATGATCAGTCACGTGATCAGTGCATGATCAGTTACGTGATCAGTGCATGATCAGTCACGTGATCAGTGCATGATCAGCTACGTGATCAGTGCATGATCAGCCACGTGATCAGTGCATGATAGCCACGTGATCAGTGCATGATAGCCACGTGATCAGTGCATGATCAGTCATGTGATAGTGTGTGATCAGCCACGTGATCAGTGCATGATAGCCACGTGATCAGTGCATGATAGCCACGTGATCAGTGCATGATAGCCACGTGATCAGTGCATGATCAGTCATGTGATACGTGTGTGATCAGCCACGTGATCAGTGCATGATATCCACGTGATCAGTGCATGACAGCCACGTGATCAGTGCATGAGAGCCACGTGATCAGTGCATGATCAGTCACGTGATACATGTGTGATCAGCCACGTGATCAGTGCATGATGAGCCACGTGATCAGTGCATGATCAATTACGTGATCAGTGCATGATCAGTCACGTGACCAGTACATGGTTGCTACGTGATCGTTGCATGATCAGCCACGTGAGCAGTGCATGATAGCCACGTGATCAGTGCATGATCAGTCACGTGATCAGTACATGATCAGTCACGTGAACAGTGCATGATCATTTACGTGATCTTTGCATGATCAGTCACGTGACCAGTATATGGTTGCTACGTGATCATTCCATGACGAGCCACGTGAGCAGTGCAAGATAGCCACGTGATGTGTGCATGAGGTACGTGAGCAGAGTATGATCAGCCACGTGATCAGTGCATGAGTGCCACGTGATCAGTGCATGATATGTCACGTGACAGGTGTGTGATCAGCCACGTGAACAGTGCATGTTCAGCCACGTGATCAGTGCATGATAGCCACGTGATCAGTGCATGATCAGTTACGTGAGCAGTGTATGATCAGCCACGTGATCAGTGCATGGTCAGCCACGTGAACAGTGTATGATCAGCCACGTGATCAGTGCATGATCATCACGTGATCAGTGTATGATCAGCCACGTGAACAGTGCATGCTCAGTCACGTGATCTGGGCCTGCTGAGCTGCGTGATTACTGTCTGCTCATCTGCTTGACAATTGCCAGCTGAGCTGCACGATTCCTGCCTGTCATCTGCTTGACAATTGCCAGCTGTGCTGCGTAATTCCTGCCTGCTCAGCTGCTTGATTATTGCCAGCTGAGCAGCATGATTCCTCACACCTGAGTTCCATGATTATTGCCTGCTGACTGTTTGATTCGTGCCTACTCAGCTCTTTGTTTATTGCCTCCAGAGGCACATGATCAGTGTATGATAGCAAACATGATCAGCGCATGATCAGTCACATGATCAGCGCCATTAAGTCACGTGATCACTACATGATAGTCATGTGATCAGTCCATGCTCAGTCACGGTATCAGTGCATGATCAGCCACGTGATCAGTGCATGATCTGTCACAAGATTAGTGTATGATCATCCACGTGATCAGTGCATGGGCAGTCATGTGATCAGTGCATGATACAGACGTGATCAGTGCATGATCAGTCTCGTGATCAGTGCATGATAGTCACGTGATCAGTGCATGATCAGTCACCTGATGGGTGTATGATCATTCACATGACCTGTACATGGTAGCTACATGATCATTGCATGATCAGCCACGTGAGTAGTTCATGATAGCCACTTGATCACTGCATGATCAGTCACGTGATCAGTGCATGATCAGTCATGTGACCAGTACATGGTAGCTGCGTGATCATGGCATGATCAGCCACGTGAGAAGTGCATGACAGCCACGTGATCAGTGCATGATCAGACACGTGATCAGTGCATGATCAGTCACGTGATCAGTGCATGATCAGCCACGTGATCAGTGCATGATAGCCACGTGATCAGTGCATGATCAGCCACGTGATCAGTGCATGATAGCCACGTGATCAGTGCATGATCAGCCACGTGATCAGTGCATGATCAGCCACGTGATCAGTGCATGATCAATTACGTGATCAGTGCATGATCAGTCACGTGACCAGTACATGGTAGCTACGTGATCATTGCATGATCAGCCACGTGATCAGTGCATGATAGCCACGTGATCAGTGCATGATAGCCACGTGATCAGTGCATGATCAGTCATGTGATACGTTTGTGATCAGCCACGTGATCAGTGCATGATATCCACGTGATCAGTGCATGACAGCCACGTGATCAGTGCATGAGAGCCACGTGATCAGTGCATGATCAGTCACGTGATACATGTGTGATCAGCCACGTGATCAGTGCATGTTGAGCCACGTGATCAGTGCAGGATCAATTACGTGATCAGTGCATGATCAGTCACGTGACCAGTACATGGTTGCTACGTGATCGTTGCATGATCAGCCACGTGAGCAGAGCATGATAGCCACGTGATCAGTGCATGATCAGTCACGTGATCAGTACATGATCAGTCACGTGAACAGTTCATGATCATTTACGTGATCTTTGCATGATCAGTCACGTGACCAGTATATGGTTGCTACGTGATCATTCCATGACGAGCCACGTGAGCAGTGCATGATAGCCACGTGATGTGTGCATGAGTTACGTGAGCAGAGTATGATCAGCCACGTGATCAGTGCATGAGTGCCACGTGATCAGTGCATGATATGTCACGTGACAGGTGTGTGATTAGCCACGTGAACAGTGCATGTTCAGCCACGTGATCAGTGCATGATAGCCACGTGATCAGTGCATGATCAGTTACGTGAGCAGCGTATGATCAGCCACGTGATCAGTGCATGGTCAGACACGTGAACAGTGTATGATCAGCCACGTGATCAGTGCATGATATCCAAGTGATCAGTGCATGATCATCACGTGATCAGTGTATGATCAGCCACGTGAACAGTGCATGCTCAGTCACGTGATCTGGGCCTGCTGAGCTGCATGATTACTGTCTGCTCATCTGCTTGACAATTGCCAGCTGAGCTGCACGATTCCTGCCTGTCATCTGCTTGACAATTGCCAGCTGTGCTGCGTAATTCCTGCCTGCTCAGCTGCGTGATTATTGCCAGCTGAGCAGCATGATTCCTCACAGCTGAGTTCCATGATTATTGCCTGCTGACTGATTCGTGCCTACTCAGCTCTTTGTTTATTGCCTCCAGAGGCACATGATCACTGTATGATAGCAAACATGATCAGCGCATGATCAGTCACGTGATCAGCGCCATGAAGTCACGTGATCACTACATGATAGTCATGTGATCAGTCCATGCTCAGTCACGGTATCAGTGCATGATCAGCCACGTGATCAGTGCATGATCTGTCACAAGATTAGTGTATGATCATCCACGTGATCATTGCACGGGCAGTCATGTGATCAGTGCATGATATAGACGTGATCAGTGCATGATCAGTCTCGTGATCAGTGCATGATAGCCACGTGATCAGTGCATGATCAGTCACCTGATGGGTGTATGATCATTCACGTGACCTGTACATGGTAGCTACATGATCATTGCATGATCAGCCACGTGAGTAGTGCATGATAGCCACGTGATCACTGCATGATCAGTCACGTGATCAGTGCATGATCAGTCATGTGACCAGTACATGGTAGCTGCGTGATCATGCATGATCAGCCACGTGAGCAGTGCATGATAGCCACGTGATCAGTGCATGATCAGACACGTGATCAGTGCATGATCAGTCACGTGATCAGTGCATGATCAGCCACGTGATCAGTGCATGATCAGGCACGTGATCAGTGTATGTCAGCCACGTGATCAGTGCATGATAGCCACGTGATCAGTGCATGATCAGTCACGTGATCAGTGCATGATCAGTTACGTGATCAGTGTATGATCAGCCACGTGATCAGTGCATGATCAGCCACGTGATCAGTGCATGATCAATTACGTGATCAGTGCATGATCAGTCACGTGACCAGTACATGGTAGCTACGTGATCATTGCATGATCAGCCACGTGATCAGTGCATGATAGCCACGTGATCAGTGCATGATCAGCCACGTGATCAGTGCATGATCAGTCATGTGATACGTGCATGATCAGCCACGTGATCAGTGCATGATATCCACGTGATCAGTGCATGATCAGCCACGTGATCAGTGCATGAGAGCCACGTGATCAGTGCATGATCAGTCACGTGATATGTGTGATCAGCCACGTGATCAGTGCATGATGAGCCACGTGATCAGTGCATGATCAATTACGTGATCAGTGCATGATCAGTCACGTGATCAGTGCATGATAGCACGTGATCAGTGCATGATCAGCCACGTGATCAGTGCATGATCAGCCACGTGATCAGTGCATGATAGCCACGTGATCAGTGCATGATCAGTTACGTGAGCAGTGTATGATCAGCCACGTGATCAGTGCATGGTCAGACACGTGAACAGTGTATGATCAGCCACGTGATCAGTGCATGATATCCAAGTGATCAGTGCATGATCATCACGTGATCAGTGTATGATCAGCCACGTGAACAGTGCATGCTCAGTCACGTGATCTGGGCCTGCTGAGCTGCGTGATTACTGTCTGCTCATCTGCTTGACAATTGCCAGCTGAGCTGCACGATTCCTGCCTGTCATCTGCTTGACAATTGCCAGCTGTGCTGCGTAATTCCTGCCTGCTCAGCTGCTTGATTATTGCCAGCTGAGCAGCATGATTCCTCACAGCTGAGTTCCATGATTATTGCCTGCTGACTGTTTGATTCGTGCCTACTCAGCTCTTTGTTTATTGCCTCCAGAGGCACATGATCAGTGTATGATAGCAAACATGATCAGCGCATGATCAGTCACATGATCAGCGCCATTAAGTCACGTGATCACTACATGATAGTCATGTGATCAGTCCATGCTCAGTCACGGTATCAGTGCATGATCAGCCACGTGATCAGTGCATGATCTGTCACAAGATTAGTGTATGATCATCCACGTGATCAGTGCATGGGCAGTCATGTGATCAGTGCATGATATAGACGTGATCAGTGCATGATCAGTCTCGTGATCAGTGCATGATAGCCACGTGATCAGTGCATGATCAGTCACCTGATGGGTGTATGATCATTCACGTGACCTGTACATGGTAGCTACATGAACATTGCATGATCAGCCACGTGAGTAGTGCATGATAGCCACGTGATCACTGCATGATCAGTCACGTGATCAGTGCATGATCAGTCATGTGACCAGTACATGGTAGCTGCGTGATCATGGCATGATCAGCCACGTGAGCAGTGCATGATAGCCACGTGATCAGTGCATGATCAGACACGTGATCAGTGCATGATCAGTCACGTGATCAGTGCATGATCAGCCACGTGATCAGTGCATGATCAGGCACGTGATCAGTGCATGATCAGCCACGTGATCAGTGCATGATAGCCACGTGATCAGTGCATGATCAGCCACGTGATCAGTGCATGATCAGCCACGTGATCAGTGCATGATCAATTACGTGATCAGTGCATGATCAGTCACGTGACCAGTACATGGTAGCTACGTGATCATTGCATGATCAGCCACGTGATCAGTGCATGATAGCCACGTGATCAGTGCATGATAGTCACGTGATCAGTGCATGATCAGTCATGTGATACGTGTGTGATCAGCCACGTGATCAGTGCATGATATCCACGTGATCAGTGCATGACAGCCACGTGATCAGTGCATGAGAGCCACGTGATCAGTGCATGATCAGTCACGTGATACATGTGTGATCAGCCACGTGATCAGTGCATGATGAGCCACGTGATCAGTGCAGGATCAATTACGTGATCAGTGCATGATCAGTCACGTGACCAGTACATGGTTCCTACGTGATCGTTGCATGATCAGCCACGTGAGCAGAGCATGATAGCCTCGTGGTCAGTGCATGATCAGTCACGTGATCAGTACATGATCAGTCACGTGAACAGTTCATGATCATTTACGTGATCTTTGCATGATCAGTCACGTGACCAGTATATGGTTGCTACGTGATCATTCCATGACGAGCCACGTGAGCAGTGCATGATAGCCACGTGATGTGTGCATGAGTTACGTGAGCAGAGTATGATCAGCCACGTGATCAGTGCATGAGTGCCACGTGATCAGTGCATGATATGTCACGTGACAGGTGTGTGATTAGCCACGTGAACAGTGCATGTTCAGCCACGTGATCAGTGCATGATAGCCACGTGATCAGTGCATGATCAGTTACGTGAGCAGTGTATGATCAGCCACGTGATCAGTGCATGGTCAGACACGTGAACAGTGTATGATCAGCCACGTGATCAGTGCATGATATCCAAGTGATCAGTGCATGATCATCACGTGATCAGTGTATGATCAGCCACGTGAACAGTGCATGCTCAGTCACGTGATCTGGGCCTGCTGAGCTGCGTGATTACTGTCTGCTCATCTGCTTGACAATTGCCAGCTGAGCTGCACGATTCCTGCCTGTCATCTGCTTGACAATTGCCAGCTGTGCTGCGTAATTCCTGCCTGCTCAGCTGCTTGATTATTGCCAGCTGAGCAGCATGATTCCTCACAGCTGAGTTCCATGATTATTGCCTGCTGACTGTTTGATTCGTGCCTACTCAGCTCTTTGTTTATTGCCTCCAGAGGCACATGATCAGTGTATGATAGCAAACATGATCAGCGCATGATCAGTCACATGATCAGCGCCATTAAGTCACGTGATCACTACATGATAGTCATGTGATCAGTCCATGCTCAGTCACGGTATCAGTGCATGATCAGCCACGTGATCAGTGCATGATCAGTCACGTGATCAGTGTATGATCATTCACGTGATCAGTGCATGGTAGCTACATGATCAGTGCATGATCAGCCACGTGATCAGTGCATGATAGCCACGTGATCAGTGCATGATCAGTCACGTGATCAGTGCATGATCAGTCACGTGACCAGTACATGGTAGCTACGTGATCATTGCATGATCAGCCACGTGAGCAGTGCATGATAGCCACGTGATCAGTGCATGATCAGTCACGTGATCAGTGCATGATCAGTCACGTGATCAGTGCATGATCAGCCACGTGATCAGTGCATGATCAGGCACGTGATCAGTGCATGATCAGCCACGTGATCAGTGCATGATAGCCACGTGATCAGTGCATGATCAGTCACGTGATCAGTGCATGATCAGTTACGTGATCAGTGTATGATCAGCCACGTGATCAGTGCATGATCAGCCACGTGATCAGTGCATGATCAATTCCGTGATCAGTGCATGATCAGTCACGTGACCAGTGCATGGTAGCTACGTGATCAGTGCATGATCAGCCACGTGATCAGTGCATGATAGCCACGTGATCAGTGCATGATAGCCACGTGATCAGTGCATGATCAGTCATGTGATACGTGTGTGATCAGCCACGTGATCAGTGCATGATATCCACGTGATCAGTGCATGACAGCCACGTGATCAGTGCATGAGAGCCACGTGATCAGTGCATGATCAGTCACGTGATCATGTGTGATCAGCCACGTGATCAGTGCATGATCAGCCACGTGATCAGTGCATGATCAATTACGTGATCAGTGCATGATCAGTCACGTGACCAGTGCATGGTTGCTACGTGATCGTGCATGATCAGCCACGTGATCAGTGCATGATAGCCACGTGATCAGTGCATGATCAGTCACGTGATCAGTGCATGATCAGTCACGTGATCAGTGCATGATCAGTCACGTGATCATGTGTGATCAGCCACGTGATCAGTGCATGATAGCCACGTGATCAGTGCATGATCAGTCACGTGATCAGTGCATGATCAGTCACGTGATCAGTGCATGATTGCTACGTGATCAGTGCATGATCAGCCACGTGATCAGTGCATGATAGCCACGTGATCAGTGCATGATCAGTCACGTGATCAGTGCATGATCAGCCACGTGATCAGTGCATGATAGCCACGTGATCAGTGCATGATCAGTCACGTGATCAGTGCATGATCAGTTACGTGATCAGTGCATGATCAGCCACGTGATCAGTGCATGATCAGCCACGTGATCAGTGCATGATCAATTACGTGATCAGTGCATGATCAGTCATGTGATCAGTGCATGGTAGCTACGTGATCAGTGCATGATCAGCCACGTGATCAGTGCATGATAGCCACGTGATCAGTGCATGATAGCCACGTGATCAGTGCATGATCAGTCACGTGATACGTGTGTGATCAGCCACGTGATCAGTGCATGATATCCACGTGATCAGTGCATGACAGCCACGTGATCAGTGCATGATAGTCACGTGATCAGTGCATGATCAGTCACGTGATACATGTGTGATCAGCCACGTGATCAGTGCATGATGAGCCACGTGATCAGTGCATGATCAATTACGTGATCAGTGCATGATCAGTCACGTGACCAGTACATGGTTGCTACGTGATCGTTGCATGATCAGCCACGTGATCAGTGCATGATAGCCACGTGATCAGTGCATGATCAGTCACGTGATCAGTGCATGATCAGTCACGTGATCAGTGCATGATCATTTACGTGATCAGTGCATGATCAGTCACGTGACCAGTATATGGTAGCTACGTGATCATTGCATGACAGCCACGTGATCAGTGCATGATAGCCACGTGATCAGTGCATGATCAGTCACGTGATCAGTGTATGATCAGTCACGTGATCAGTGCATGGTAGCTGCATGATCAGTGCATGATCAGCCACGTGATAGTGCATGATAGCCACGTGATCAGTGCATGATCAGTCACGTGATCAGTGCATGATCAGTCACGTGATCAGTGCATGATAGCTGCGTGATCATGGCATGATCAGCCACGTGATCAGTGCATGATAGCCACGTGATCAGTGCATGATCAGCCACGTGATCAGTGCATGATCAGTCACGTGATCAGTGCATGATCAGCCACGTGATCAGTGCATGATCAGCCACGTGATCAGTGCATGTCAGCCAAGTGATCAGTGCATGATAGCCACGTGATCAGTGCATGATCAGTCACGTGATCAGTGCATGATCAGTTACGTGATCAGTGCATGATCAGCCACGTGATCAGTGCATGATCAGCCACGTGATCAGTGCATGATCAATTACGTGATCAGTGCATGATCAGTCACGTGACCAGTACATGGTAGCTACGTGATCATTGCATGATCAGCCACGTGATCAGTGCATGATAGCCACGTGATCAGTGCATGATAGCCACGTGATCAGTGCATGATCAGTCACGTGATACGTGTGTGATCAGCCACGTGATCAGTGCATGATATCCACGTGATCAGTGCATGACAGCCACGTGATCAGTGCATGATGCCACGTGATCAGTGCATGATCAGTCACGTGATCATGTGTGATCAGCCACGTGATCAGTGCATGATCAGCCACGTGATCAGTGCATGATCAATTACGTGATCAGTGCATGATCAGTCACGTGATCAGTGCATGATCAGTCACGTGATCAGTGCATGATCAGCCACGTGATCAGTGCATGATCAGTCACGTGATCAGTGCATGATCAGTCACGTGATCAGTACATGGTAGCTACGTGATCATTGCATGATCAGCCACGTGATCAGTGCATGATAGCCACGTGATCAGTGCATGATCAGTCCCGTGATCAGTGCATGATCATCCGGGTGATCAGTGCATGATCAGTCACGTGATCAGTGCATGATATAGACGTGATCAGTGCATGATCAGTCACGTGATCAGTGCATGATCAGCCACGTGATCAGTGCATGATAGCCACGTGATCAGTGCATGATAGCCACGTGATCAGTGCATGATCAGTCACGTGATCAGTGCATGATCAGCCACGTGATCAGTGCATGATAGCCACGTGATCAGTGCATGATCATCACGTGATCAGTGCATGATCAGTCACGTGATCAGTGCATGATCAGCCACGTGATCAGTGCATGATCAGTTACGTGATCAGTGCATGATCAGTCACGTGATCAGTGCATGATCAGTCACGTGAACAGTGCATGATCAGTATTGTGATCAGTGTATGACCAGCCAAGTGATCAGTGCATGATAGCCACGTGATCAGTGCATGATCAGTCACGTGATACGTGTGTGATCAGCCACGTGATCAGTGCATGATGAGTCAGGTGATCAGTGCAGGATTAATTACGTGATCAGTGCATGATCAGTCACGTGACCAGTACATGGTTTCTACATGATCATTGCATGATCAGCCACATGAGCAGTGCATGATAGCCACGTGATCAGTGCATGATCAGTCACGTGATCAGTACATGATCAGTCACGTGAACAGTGCATGATCATTTACGGGATCTGAGCATGATCAGTCACGTGACCATTATATGGTAGCTACGTGAACATTGCATGACCAGCCAGGTGAGAAGTGCATGATAGCCACCTGATGTGTGCATGATCAGTTACGTGAGCAGAGTATGATCAGCCACGTGATCAGTGCATGAGTGCCACGTGATCAGTGCATGATCAGTCACGTGATAGGTGTGTGGTAAGCCACGTGAACAGTGCATGTTCAGCCACGTGATCAGTGCATGATATCCACGTGATCAGTGCATGATCAGTTACGTGAACAGTGTATGATCAGCCACGTGAGCAGTAAATGGTCAGACACGTGAACAGTGTATGATCAAACACGTAATAAGTGCATGATATCCACGTGATCAGTGCATGATGAGTCTCGTGAACAGTGCATGATCAGTCACGTGATCAGTGCATGATCAGCCACGTGATCAGTGCATGATCAGTCACGTGACCAGTATATGGTAGCTACGTGTTCATTGCATGAGCAGCCATGTGATCTGTGCTTGATAGCCACGTGATCACTGCATGATAGCCATGTGATCAGTGCATGATCAGCCACGTGATCAGTGCATGACGAGGCACGTGATCAGTATGACCAGCCAAGTGATCAGTGCATGATATCCACGTGATCAGTGCATGATCAGTCACGTGATCAGTGCATGATCAGTCACGTGATCAGTGTATGATCAGCCACGTGATCAGTGCATGATCAGCCACATGACCAGTGCATGATCAATTACGTGATCAGTGCATGAGCAGTCACGTGACCAGTACATGGTAGCTACGTGATCATTGCATGATCAGCCACGTGAG
The DNA here is from genome assembly GCF_032452875.1 of Bos javanicus. NCBI lineage: Eukaryota > Metazoa > Chordata > Mammalia > Artiodactyla > Bovidae > Bos > Bos javanicus. The sequence continues at coordinate 527,179 of NC_083895.1, read as the reverse complement.
AAGTGCATGATAGCCATGTGATCAGTGCATGATCAGCCACGTGATCAGTTCATAATCAGTCACGTGGTCAGTGCATGGTCAGTCACGTGATCAGTGCATGATCATCCACGTGATCAGTGCATGTGGAGTCATGTAGTCAATGCATGATAGCATCATAATCAGTGCTCGATCACTCCTGTGATGAGTGTATGATCAGCCAAGTGACCAGTGCAAGATAGCTACGTGATCAGTGCATGATCAGTCACATGATCAGTGCATGATCAGCCACGTCATCAGTGCATGATAGCCACGTGAGCAGTGCATTATCAGTCACGTGATCAGTGCATGATCAGTCACGTGATCAGTGTATGATCAGCCACGTGAACAGTGCATGCTCAGTCACGTGATCTGGGCCTGCTGAGCTGCGTGATTACTGTCTGCTCATCTGCTTGACCATTGCCTGCTGAGCTGCACGATTCCTGCCTGTCATCTGCTTGACTATTGCCAGCTGTGCTGCATAATTCCTGCCTGCTCAGCTGCTTGATTATTGCCAGCTGAGCAGCATGATTCCTCACAGCTGAGATCCATGATTATTGCCTGCTGACTGTTTGATTCGTGCCTACTCAGCTCTTTGTTTATTGCCTCCAGAGGCACATGATCACTGTATGATAGCAAACATGATCAGCGCATGATTAGTCACATGATCAGCGCCATTAAGTCACGTGATCACTACATGATAGTCATGTGATCAGTCCATGCTCAGTCACGGTATCAGTGCATGATAAGCCACGTGATCAGTGCATGATCTGTCACAACATTAGTGTATGATCATCCACGTGATCAGTGCACGGGCAGTCATGTGATCAGTGCATGATATAGACGTGAACTGTGCATGATCAGTCTCGTGATCAGTGCATGATCAGTCACCTGATGGGTGTATGATCATTCATGTGACCTGTACATGGTAGCTACATGATCATTGCATGATAAGCCACGTGAGTAGTTCATGATAGCCACGTGATAACTGCATGATCAGTCACGTGATCAGTGCATGATCAGTCATGTGACCAGTACATGGTCGCTGCGTGATCATGGCATGATCAGCCACGTGAGCAGTGCATGATAGCCACGTGATCAGTGCATGATCAGACACGAGATCAGTGCATGATCAGTCACGTGATCAGTGCATGATCAGCCACGTGATCAGTGCATGACCAGGCACGTGATCAGTGTATGTCAAGCCAAGTGATGAGTGCATGATAGCCAAGTGATCAGTGCATGATCAGTCACGTGATCAGTGCATGATCAGTTATGTGATCAGTGTATGATCAGCCACGTGATCAGTGCATGATCAGCCACATGATCAGTGCATGATCAATTACGTCATTAGTGCATGATCGGTCACGTGACAAGTACATGGTAGCTACGTGATCATTGCATGATCAGCCACGTGATCAGTGCATGATAGCCACATGATCAGTGCATGATCAGTCATGTGATACGTGTGTGATCAGCCACGTGATCAGTGCATAATATCCACGTGATCAGTGCATGACAGCCACGTGATCAGTGCATGAGAGCCACATGATCAGTGCATGAGAGCCACGTGATCAGTGCATGATCAGTCACGTGATACATGTGTGATCAGCCACGTGATCAGTGCATGATGAGCCACGTGATCAGTGCAGGATCAATTACGTGATCAGTGCATGATCAGTCACGTGACCAGTACATGGTTGCTACGTGATTGTTGCATGATCAGCCACGTGAGCAGAGCATGATAGGCACGTGGTCAGTGCATGATCAGTCACGTGATCAGTACATGATCAGTCACGTGAACAGTGCATGATCATTTAAGTGATCTTTGCATAATCAGTCACGTTACCAGTATATGGTTGCTACGTGACCATTCCATGACGAGCCACGTGAGCAGTGCATGATAGCCACGTGATGTGTGCATGAGTTAGGTGAGCAGAGTATGATCAGCCACGTGATCAGTGCATGAGTGCCACGTGATCAGTGCATGATGTGTCACGTGACAGGTGTGTGATCAGCCACGTGAACAGTGCATGTTCAGCCACGTGATCAGTGCATGAAAGCCACGTGATCAGTGCATGATCAGTTACGTGAGCAGTGTATGATCAGCCACGTGATCTGTGCATGGTCAGACACGTGAACAGTGTATGATCAGCCACGTGATCAGTGCATGATATTCAAGTATCAGTGCATGATCATCACGTGATCAGTGTATGATCAGTCACGTGAACAGTGCATGCTCAGTCACGTGATCAGGGCCTGCTGAGCTGCGTGATTACTGTCTGCTCATCTGCTTGGCAATTGCCAGCTGAGCTGCACGATTCCTGCCTGTCATCTGTTTGACAATTGCCAGCTGTGCTGCGTAATTCCTGCCTGCTCAGCTGCTTGATTATTGCCAGCTGAGCAGCATGATTCCTCACACCTGAGTTCCATGATTATTGCCTGCTGACTGTTGGATTCGTGCCTACTCAGCTCTTTGTTTATTGCCTCCAGAGGCACATGATCAGTGTATGATAGCAAACAAGATCAGCGCATGATCAGTCACATGATCAGAGCCATTAAGTCACGTGATCACTACATGATAGTCATGTGATCAGTCCATGCTCAGTCACGGTATCAGTGCATGATCAGCCACGTGATCAGTGCATGACCAGCCAGGTGATCAGTTCATGATAGGTATGTGATCAGTTCATGATTTGTCACGTGATCTGTGCATGACCATGCAGGTGATCAGTGTATGATCAGCCACATGAACAGTGCATGATAGCCACGTGATCAGTGCATGATCCGTCACCTGATGGGTGTATGATCAGTCACCTGACCGGTACATGGTAGTTACATGATCATTGCATGATCAGCCACGTGAGTAGTGCATGATAGCCAAGTGATCAGTGCATGATCAGTCACGTGTTCAGTGCATGATCAGTCATGTAATATGTGCATGACCAGGCACGTGATCAGTGTATGACCAGCCAAGTGATCAGTGCATGATACCACGTGATCAGTGCATGATCAGTCACGTGATCAGTGCATGATCAGTCACGTGATCAGTGCATGATCAGCCACGTGATCAGTGCATGATCAGCCACATGATCAGTGCATGATCAATTATGTGATCAGTGCATGATCTGTTACATGACCAGTATCTGGTAGCTAGGTGATCATTGCATGATCAGCCACATGAGCCGTGCATGATAGCCACGAGATCAGTGCATGATCAGTCACGTGATCAGTGCATGATCACTAACGTTAACAGTGCATGATAAGTCACCTGATCAGTGCATGATCAGTTACGTGATCAGTGCATGATCACTCACGTGACCAGTACATGGTAGCTACGTGAACATTGCATGAACAGCCGCGTGAGCAGTGCATGATAGCCACGTGATCAGTGCATGATCTGTCGCATGATCAGTGTATGATCATCCAGGTGATCAGTGCATTGGCAGTCATGTGATCAGTGCATGATATAGACGTGATCAGTGCATGATCAGTCTCGTGATCAGTGTATGATCAAACACGTGATAAGTGCACGATAGCCAGGTAATGAGTGCACGATAGCTAGATGATCAGTGCATTATCAGTCACGTGATCAGTGTATGATCACCCAAGTAATAAGTGCATGATAGCCAACTGATCAGTGAAGGATCCATCACGTAATCAGTGCATGGTCAGTCACGTGATCAGTGGATGATCAGCCACGTGATCAGTGCATGATCAGCCACATGATCAGTGCATGATCAATTATGTGATCAGTGCATGATCTGTTACATGACCAGTATATGGTAGCTAGGTGATCATTGCATGATCAGCCACATGAGAAGTGCATGATAGCCATGAGATCAGTGCATGATCAGTGAAGGATCCATCACGTGATCAGTGCATGGTCAGTCACGTGATCATTGCATGATCAGCCACGTGATCAGTGCATGATGAGCCACGTGATCAGTGCAGGATCAATTACGTGATCAGTGCATGATCAGTCACGTGACCAGTACATGGTTGCTACGTGATCGTTGCATGATCAGCCACGTGAGCAGAGCATGATAGCCACGTGATCAGTACATGATCAGTCACGTGAACAGTGCATTATCATTTACGTGATCTTTGCATGATCAGTCACGTTACCAGTATATGGTAGCTACGTGATCATTCCATGACGAGCCACGTGAGCAGTGCATGATAGTCACGTGATCAGTGCATGATCAGTCATGTGTTACGTGTGTGATCAGCCACGTGATCAGTGCATGATATCCACGTAATCAGTGCATGACAGCCACGTGATCAGTGCATGAGAGCCACGTGATCAGTGCATGATCAGTCACGTGATACATGTTTGATCAGCCACGTGATCAGTGCATGATGAGCCACGTGATCAGTGCAGGATCAATTACGTGATCAGTGCATGATCAGTCACGTGACCAGTATATGGTTGCTACGTGATCATTGCATGATCAGCACGTGAGCAGAGCATGATAGCTACGTGGTCAGTGCATGATCAGACACGTGATCAGTACATGATCATTCACGTGAACAGTGCATGATCATTTACGTGATCTTTGCATGATCAGTCACGTTACCAGTATATGATTGCTACGTGATCATTCCATGACGAGCCACGTAAGCAGTGCATGTTAGCCACGTGATGTGTGCATGAGTTACGTGAGCAGAGTATGATCAGCCACGTAATCAGTGCATGAGTGCCACGTGATCAGTGCATGATATGTCACGTGACAGGTGTGTGATCAGCCACGTGAACAGTACATGTTCAGCCACGGGATCAGTGCATGAATGCCACGTGATCAGTGCATGATCAGTTACGTGAGCAGTGTATGATCAGCCACGTGATCAGTGCATGGTCAGACACGTGAACAGTGTATGATCAGCCACGTGATCAGTGCATGATATCCAAGTGATCAGTGCATGATCATCACGTGATCAGTGTATGATCAGCCACGTGAACAGTGCATGCTCAGTCACGTGATCTTGGCCTGCTGAACTGCGTGATTACTGTCTGCTCATCTGCTTGACAATTGCCAGCTGAGCTGCACGATTCCTGCCTGTCATCTGCTTGACAATTGCCAGCTGTGCTGCGTAATTCCTTCCTGCTCAGCTGCTTGATTATTGCCAGCTGAGCAGCATGATTCCTCACACCTGTGTACCATGATTATTGCCTGCTTACTGTTTGTTTCGTGCCTACTCAGCTCTTTGTTTATTGCCTCCAGAGGCACATGATCACTGTATGATAGCAAACATGATCAGCGCATGATCAGTCACATGATCAGAGCCATTAAGTCACGTGATCACTACATGATAGTCATGTGATCAGTCCATGCTCAGTCACGGTATCAGTACATGATCAGCCACGTGAGCAGTGCATGATAGCCACGTGATCAGTGCATGATCAGACACGAGATCAGTGCATGATCAGTCACGTGATCAGTGCATGATCAGTTATGTGATCAGTGCATGATCAGTCACGTGATCAGTGCATGATCAGCCACGTGATCAGTGCATGACCAGGCACGTCATCAGTGTATGTCCAGGCAAGTGATCAGTGCATGATAGCCACGTGATCAGTGCATGATCAGTCACGTGATCAGTGCATGATCAGTTATGTGATCAGTGTATGATCAGCCACGTGATCAGTGCATGATCAGCCACATGATCAGTGCATGATCAATTACGTGATCAGTGCATGATCAGTCACGTGACCAGTACATGGTAGCTACGTGATCATTGCCTGATCAGCCACGTGATCAGTGCATGATAGCCACGTGATCAGTGCATGGTAGCCGCGTGATCAGTGCATGATCAGTCATGTGATACGTGTGTGATTAGCCACGTGATCAGTGCATGATATACACGTGATCATTGCATGAGAGCCACGTGATCAGTGCATGATCAGTCACGTGATACATGTGTGATCAGCCACGTGATCAGTGCATGATGAGCCACGTGATCAGTGCAGGATCAATTACGTGATCAGTGCATGATCAGTCACGTGACCAGTACATGGTTGCTACGTAATCATTGCATGATCAGCACGTGAGCAGAGCATGATAGCTACGTGGTCAGTGCATGATCAGACACGTGATCAGTACATGATCATTCACGTGAACAGTGCATGATCATTTACGTGATCTTTGCATGATCAGTCACGTTACCAGTATATGATTGCTACGTGATCATTCCATGACGAGCCACGTGAGCAGTGCATGATAGCCACGTGATGTGTGCATGAGTTACGTGAGCAGAGTATGATCAGCCACGTAATCAGTGCATGAGTGCCACGTGATCAGTGCATGATATGTCACGTGACAGGTGTGTGATCAGCCACGTGAACAGTGCATGTTCAGCCACGTGATCAGTGCATGATAGCCACGTGATCAGTGCATGATCAGTTACGTGAGCAGTGTATGATCAGCCACGTGATCAGTGCATGGTCAGACACGTGAACAGTGTATGATCAGCCACGTGATCAGTGCATGATATTCAAATGATCAGTGCATGATCATCACGTGATCAGTGTATGATCAGCCACGTGAACAGTGCATGATCATTTACGTGATCTTTGCATGATCAGTCACGTTACCAGTACATGGTTGCTACGTAATCATTCCATGACGAGCCACTTGAGCAGTGCATGATAGCCACGTGATCAGTGCATGATCAGACACGAGATCAGTGTATGTCCAGCCAAGTGATCAGTGCATGATAGCCACGTGATCAGTGCATGATCAGTCACGTGATCAGTGCATGATCAGTTATGTGATCAGTGTATGATCAGCCACGTGATCAGTGCATGATCAGCCACATGATCAGTGCATGATCAATTACGTTATGAGTGCATGATCAGTTACGTGACCAGTACATGGTAGCTACGTGATCATTGCCTGATCAACCACATGATCATTGCATGATAGCCACGTGATCAGTGCTTGATAGCCACGTGATCAGTGCATGATCAGTCATGTGATACGTGTGTGATCAGCCATGTGATCAGTGCATGATATCCACGTGATCAGTGCATGAGAGCCACGTGATCAGTACATGAGAGCCACGTGATCAGTGCATGATCAGTCACGTGATACATGTGTGATCAGCCACGTGATCAGTGCATGATGAGCCACGTGATCAGTGCAGGATCAATTACGTGATCAGTGCATGATCAGTCACGTGACCAGTACATGGTTGCTACGTGATCGTTGCATGATCAGCCACGTGAGCAGAGCATGATAGCCACGTGGTCAGTGCATGATCAGTCACGTGATCAGTACATGATCAGTCAAGTGAACAGTGCATGATCATTTACGTGATCTTTGCATGATCAGTCACGTTACCAGTATATGATTGCTACGTGATCATTCCATGACGAGCCACGTGAGCAGTGCATGATAGCCACGTGATGTGTGCATGAGTTACGTGAGCAGAGTATGATCAGCCACGTAATCAGTGCATGAGTGCCACGTGATCAGTGCATGATATGTCACGTGACAGGTGTGTGATCAGCCACGTGAACAGTGCATGTTCAGCCACGTGATCAGTGCATGATAGCCACGTGATCAGTGCATGATCAGTTACGTGAGCAGTGTATGATCAGCCACGTGATCAGTGCATGGTCAGACACGTGAACAGTGTATGATCAGCCACGTGATCAGTGCATGATATTCAAATGATCAGTGCATGATCATCACGTGATCAGTGTATGATCAGCCACGTGAACAGTGCATGCTCAGTCACGTGATCTGGGCCTGCTGAGCTGCGTGATTACTGTCTGCTCATCTGCTTGACAATTGCCAGCTGAGCTGCACGATTCCTGCCTGTCATCTGCTTGACAATTGCCAGCTGTGCTGTGTAATTCCTGCCTGCTCAGCTGCTTGATTATTGCCAGCTGAGCAGCATGATTCCTCACACCTGTGTACCATGATTATTGCCTGCTGACTTTTTGATTCGTGCCTACTCAGCTCTTTGTTTATTGCCTCCAGAGGCACATGATCAGTGGATGATAGCAAACATGATCAGCGCATGACCAGTCACATGATCAGCGCCTTTAAGTCACGTGATCACTACATGATAGTCATGTGATCAGTCCATGCTCAGTCACGGTATCAGTGCATGATCAGCCACGTGAGCAGTGCATGATAGCCACGTGATCAGTGCATGATCAGACACGATATCAGTGCATGATCAGTCACGTGATCAGTGCATGATCAGCCACGTGATCAGTGCATGACCAGGCACGTGATCAGTGTATGTCCAGGCAAGTGATCAGTGCATGATACCACGTGATCAGTGCATGATCAGTCACGTGATCAGTGCATTATCAGTTATGTGATCAGTGTATGATCAGCCACGTGATCAGTGCATGATCAGCCACATGATCAGTGCATGATCAATTACGTGATCAGTGCATGATCAGTCACGTGACCAGTACATGGTAGCTACGTGATCATTGCCTGATCAGCCACGTGATCAGTGCATGATAGCCACGTGATCAGTGCATGATCAGTCATGTGATACGTGTGTGATCAGCCACATGATCAGTGCATGATCAATTACGTGATCAGTGCATGATCAGTCACGTGACCAGTACATGGTAGCTACGTGATCATTGCCTGATCAGCCACGTGATCAGTGCATGATAGCCACGTGATCAGTGCATGATAGCCACGTGATCAGTGCATGATCAGTCATGTGATACGTGTGTGATCAGCCACGTGATCAGTGCATGATATCCACGTGATCATTGCATGAGAGCCACGTGATCAGTGCATGATCAGTCACGTGATACATGTGTGATCAGCCACGTGACCAGTGCATGATGAGCCACGTGATCAGTGCAGGATCAATTACGTGATCAGTGCATGATCAGTCACGTGACCAGTACATTGTTGCTACGTGATCGTTGCATGATCAGCCACGTGAGCAGAGCATGATAGCCACGTGGTCAGTGCATGATCAGTCACGTGATCAGTACATGATCAGTCACGTGAACAGTGCATGATCATTTACGTGATCTTTGCATGATCAGTCACGTTACCAGTACATGGTTGCTACGTAATCATTCCATGACGAGCCACTTGAGCAGTGCATGATAGCCACGTGATCAGTGCATGATCAGACACGAGATCAGTGTATGTCCAGCCAAGTGATCAGTGCATGATAGCCACGTGATCAGTGCATGATCAGTCACGTGATCAGTGCATGATCAGTTATGTGATCAGTGTATGATCAGCCACGTGATCAGTGCATGATCAGCCACATGATCAGTGCATGATCAATTACGTTATGAGTGCATGATCAGTTACGTGACCAGTACATGGTAGCTACGTGATCATTGCCTGATCAACCACATGATCATTGCATGATAGCCACGTGATCAGTGCTTGATAGCCACGTGATCAGTGCATGATCAGTCATGTGATACGTGTGTGATCAGCCATGTGATCAGTGCATGATATCCACGTGATCAGTGCATGAGAGCCACGTGATCAGTGCATGATCAGTCACGTGATACATGTGTGATCAGCCACGTGATCAGTGCATGATGAGCCACGTGATCAGTGCAGGATCAATTACGTGATCAGTGCATGATCAGTCACGTGACCAGTACATGGTTGCTACGTGATCGTTGCATGATCAGCCACGTGAGCAGAGCATGAAGGCCACGTGGTCAGTGCATGTTCAGTCACGTGATCAGTACATGATGAGTGAAGTGAACAGTGCATGATCATTTACGTGATCTTTGCATGATCAGTCACGTTACCAGTATATGGTTGCTACGTGATCATTCCATGACGAGCCATGTGAGCAGTGCATGATAGCCACGTGATGTGTGCATGAGTTACGTGAGCAGAGTATGATCAGCCACGTGATCAGTGCATGAGAGCCACGGGATCAGTGCATGATCAGTCACGTGATACATGTGTGATCAGCCACGTGATCAGTGCATGATGAACCACGTGATCAGTGCAGGATCAATTACGTGATCAGTGCATGATCAGTCACGTGACCAGTACATGGTTGCTACGTGATCGTTGCATGATCAGCCACGTGAGCAGAGCATGATAGCCACGTGATCAGTGCATGATCAGTCACGTGATCAGTACATGATCAGTCACGTGAACAGTGCATGATCATTTACGTGATCTTTGCATGATCAGTCACGTTACCAGTATATGGTTGCTACGTGATCATTCCATGACGAGCCACGTGAGCAGTGCATGATAGCCACGTGATGTGTGCATGAGTTACGTGAGCAGAGTATGATCAGCCACGTGATCAGTGCATGAGTGCCACGTGATCAGTGCATGATATGTCACGTGACAGGTGTGTGATCAGCCACGTGAACAGTGCATGTTCAGCCACGGGATCAGTGCATGAATGCCACGTGATCAGTGCATGATCAGTTACGTGAGCAGTGTATGATCAGCCACGTGATCAGTGCATGGTCAGACACGTGAACAGTGTATGATCAGCCACGTGATCAGTGCATGATATCCAAGTGATCAGTGCATGATCATCACGTGATCAGTGTATGATCAGCCACGTGAACAGTGCATGCTCAGTCACGTGATCTTGGCCTGCTGAACTGCGTGATTACTGTCTGCTCATCTGCTTGACAATTGCCAGCTGAGCTGCACGATTCCTGCCTGTCATCTGCTTGACAATTGCCAGCTGTGCTGCGTAATTCCTGCCTGCTCAGCTGCTTGATTATTGCCAGCTGAGCAGCATGATTCCTCACACCTGTGTACCATGATTATTGCCTGCTTACTGTTTGTTTCGTGCCTACTCAGCTCTTTGTTTATTGCCTCCAGAGGCACATGATCACTGTATGATAGCAAACATGATCAGCGCATGATCAGTCACATGATCAGAGCCATTAAGTCACGTGATCACTACATGATAGTCATGTGATCAGTCCATGCTCAGTCACGGTACCAGTACATGATCAGCCACGTGAGCAGTGCATGATAGCCACGTGATCAGTGCATGATCAGACACGAGATCAGTGCATGATCAGTCACGTGATCAGTGCATGATCAGTTATGTGATCAGTGCATGATCAGTCACGTGATCAGTGCATGATCAGCCACGTGATCAGTGCATGACCAGGCACGTCATCAGTGTATGTCCAGGCAAGTGATCAGTGCATGATAGCCACGTGATCAGTGCATGATCAGTCACGTGATCAGTGCATGATCAGTTATGTGATCAGTGTGTGATCAGCCACGTGATCAGTGCATGATCAGCCACATGATCAGTGCATGATCAATTACGTGATCAGTGCATGATCAGTCACGTGACCAGTGCATGGTAGCCGCGTGATCAGTGCATGATCAGTCATGTGATACGTGTGTGATTAGCCACGTGATCAGTGCATGATATACACGTGATCATTGCATGAGAGCCACGTGATCAGTGCATGATCAGTCACGTGATACATGTGTGATCAGCCACGTGATCAGTGCATGATGAGCCACGTGATCAGTGCAGGATCAATTACGTGATCAGTGCATTATCAGTCACGTGACCAGTACATGGTTGCTACGTAATCATTCCATGATGAGCCACGTGAGCAGTACATGATAGCCCCGTGATCAGTGCATGATCAGACACGAGATCAGTGCATGATCAGTCACGTGATCAGTGCATGATCAGCCACGTGAACAGTGCATGACCAGGCACGTGATCAGTGTATGTCCACCCAAGTGATCAGTGCATGATAGCCACGTGATCAGTGCATGATCAGTTACGTGATCAGTGCATGATCAGTTATGTATTCAGTGTATGATCAGCCACGTGATCAGTGCATGATCAGCCACATGATTAGTGCATGATCAGTTACGTGATCAGTGCATGATCAGTCACGTGACCAGTACATGGTAGCTACGTGATCATTGCCTGATCAGCCACATGATCAGTGCATGATAGCCACGTGATCAGTGCATGATCAGTCATGTGATACGTGTGTGATGAGCCATGTGATCAGTGCATGATATCCACGTGATCAGTGCATGAGAGCCACGTGATCAGTGCATGATCAGTCACGTGATACATGTGTGATCAGCCACGTGATCAGTGCATGATGAGCCACGTGATCAGTGCAGGATCAATTACGTGATCAGTGCATGATCAGTCACGTGACCAGTACATGGTTGCTAAGTGAGCGTTGCATGATCAGCCACGTGAGCAGAGCATGATAGCCACGTGGTCAGTGCATGATCAGTCACGTGATCAGTACATGATCAGTCACGTGAACAGTGCATGATCATTTACGTGATCTTTGCATGATCAGTCACGTAACCAGTATATGGTTGCTAAGTGATCATTCCATGACGAACCACGTGAGCAGTGCATGATAGCCACGTGATGTGTGCATGAGTTACGTTAGCAGAGTATGATCAGCCACGTGATCAGTGCATGAGTGCCACGTGATCAGTGCATGATACGTCACGTGACAGGTGTGTGATCAGCCACGTGAACAGTGCATGTTCAGCCACGTGATCAGTGCATGATAGCCACGTGATCAGTGCATGATCAGTTACGTGAGCAGTGTATGATCAGCCACGTGATCAGTGCATGGTCAGACACGTGAACAGTGTATGATCAGCCACGTGATCAGTGCATGATATCCAAGTGATCAGTGCATGATCATCACGTGATCAGTGTATGATCAGCCACGTGTATAGTGCATGCTCAGTCACGTGATAAGGGCCTGCTGAGCTGCGTGATTACTGTCTGCTCATCTGCTTGACAATTGCCAGCTGAGCTGCACGATTCCTGCCTGTCATCTGCTTGACAATTGACAGCTGTGCTGCGTAATTCCTGCCTGTTCAGCTGCTTGATTATTGCCAGCTGAGCAGCATGATTCCTCACACCTGAGTTCCATGATTATTGCCTGCTGACTGTTTGATTCGTGCCTACTCAGCTCTTTGTTTATTGCCTCCAGAGGCACATGATCAGTGTATGATAGCAAACATGATCAGCGCATGACCAGTCACATGATCAGCGCCATTAAGTCACGTGATCACTACATGATAGTCATGTGATCAGTCCATGCTCAGTCACGGTATCAGTGCATGATCAGCCACGTGATCAGTGCATGATCTGTCACAAGATTAGTGTATGATCATCCACGTGATCAGTGCATGGGCAGTCATTTGATCAGTGCATGATATAGACGTGATCAGTGCATGATCAGTCTCGTGATCAGTGCATGATAGCCACGTGATCAGTGCATGATCAGTCACCTGATGGGTGTATGATCATTCACGTGACCTGTACATGGTAGATACATGATCATTGCATGATCAGCCACGTGAGTAGTGCATGATAGCCACGTGATCACTGCATGATCAGTCACGTGATCAGTGCATGATCAGTCATGTGACCAGTACATGGTAGCTGCGTGATCATGGCATGATCAGCCACGTGAGCAGTGCATGATAGCCACGTGATCAGTGCATGATCAGACACGTGATCAGTGCATGATCAGTCACGTGATCAGTGCATGATCAGCCACGTGATCAGTGCATGATCAGGCACGTGATCAGTGTATGTCAGCCACGTGATCAGTGCATGATAGCCACGTGATCAGTGCATGATCAGCCACGTGATCAGTGCATGATCAATTACGTGATCAGTGCATGATCAGTCACGTGATCAGTGCATGGTAGCTACGTGATCAGTGCATGATCAGCCACGTGATCAGTGCATGATAGCCACGTGATCAGTGCATGATAGCCACGTGATCAGTGCATGATCAGTCATGTGATACGTGTGTGATCAGCCACGTGATCAGTGCATGATATCCACGTGATCAGTGCATGACAGCCACGTGATCAGTGCATGATAGCCACGTGATCAGTGCATGATCAGTCACGTGATCATGTGTGATCAGCCACGTGATCAGTGCATGATCAGCCACGTGATCAGTGCATGATCAATTACGTGATCAGTGCATGATCAGTCACGTGATCAGTACATGGTTGCTACGTGATCGTGCATGATCAGCCACGTGATCAGTGCATGATAGCCACGTGATGTGTGCATGAGTCACGTGATCAGTGTATGATCAGCCACGTGATCAGTGCATGATGCCACGTGATCAGTGCATGATAGTCACGTGACAGGTGTGTGATCAGCCACGTGATCAGTGCATGATCAGCCACGTGATCAGTGCATGATAGCCACGTGATCAGTGCATGATCAGTTACGTGATCAGTGCATGATCAGCCACGTGATCAGTGCATGATCAGCCACGTGATCAGTGCATGATCAGTCACGTGATCAGTGCATGATCAGCCACGTGATCAGTGCATGATAGCCACGTGATCAGTGCATGATCAGCCACGTGATCAGTGCATGATAGCCACGTGATCAGTGCATGATCAGTTACGTGATCAGTGCATGATCAGCCACGTGATCAGTGCATGATCAGCCACGTGATCAGTGCATGATCAGTCATGTGATAGTGTGTGATCAGCCACGTGATCAGTGCATGATAGCCACGTGATCAGTGCATGATCAGCCACGTGATCAGTGCATGATAGCCACGTGATCAGTGCATGATCAGTTACGTGATCAGTGCATGATCAGCCACGTGATCAGTGCATGATAGCCACGTGATCAGTGCATGATCAGTCATGTGATACGTGTGTGATCAGCCACGTGATCAGTGCATGATATCCACGTGATCAGTGCATGAGAGCCACGTGATCAGTGCATGATCAGTCACGTGATCATGTGTGATCAGCCACGTGATCAGTGCATGATGAGCCACGTGATCAGTGCATGATCAATTACGTGATCAGTGCATGATCAGTCACGTGACCAGTACATGGTTGCTACGTGATCGTTGCATGATCAGCCACGTGAGCAGTGCATGATAGCCACGTGATCAGTGCATGATCAGTCACGTGATCAGTGCATGATCAGTCACGTGATCAGTGCATGATCATTTACGTGATCAGTGCATGATCAGTCACGTGACCAGTATATGGTTGCTACGTGATCATTCCATGACAGCCACGTGAGCAGTGCATGATAGCCACGTGATGTGTGCATCAGTTACGTGAGCAGTGTATGATCAGCCACGTGATCAGTGCATGATGCCACGTGATCAGTGCATGATATGTCACGTGACAGTGTGTGATCAGCCACGTGAACAGTGCATGATCAGCCACGTGATCAGTGCATGATATCCAAGTGATCAGTGCATGATCATCACGTGATCAGTGTATGATCAGCCACGTGAACAGTGCATGCTCAGTCACGTGATCTGGGCCTGCTGAGCTGCGTGATTACTGTCTGCTCATCTGCTTGACAATTGCCAGCTGAGCTGCACGATTCCTGCCTGTCATCTGCTTGACAATTGCCAGCTGTGCTGCGTAATTCCTGCCTGCTCAGCTGCTTGATTATTGCCAGCTGAGCAGCATGATTCCTCACACCTGAGTTCCATGATTATTGCCTGCTGACTGTTTGATTCGTGCCTACTCAGCTCTTTGTTTATTGCCTCCAGAGGCACATGATCAGTGTATGATAGCAAACATGATCAGCGCATGATCAGTCACATGATCAGCGCCATTAAGTCACGTGATCACTACATGATAGTCATGTGATCAGTCCATGCTCAGTCACGGTATCAGTGCATGATCAGCCACGTGATCAGTGCATGATCTGTCACAAGATTAGTGTATGATCATCCACGTGATCAGTGCATGGGCAGTCATGTGATCAGTGCATGTTATAGACGTGATCAGTGCATGATCAGTCTCGTGATCAGTGCATGATAGCCACGTGATCAGTGCATGATCAGTCACCTGATGGGTATATGATCATTCACGTGACCTGTACATGGTAGCTACATGATCATTGCATGATCAGCCACGTGAGTAGTGCATGATAGCCACGTGATCACTGCATGATCAGTCACGTGATCAGTGCATGATCAGTCATGTGACCAGTACATGGTAGCTGCGTGATCATGGCATGCTCAGCCACGTGAGCAGTGCATGATAGCCACGTGATCAGTGCATGATCAGACACGTGATCAGTGCATGATCAGTCACGTGATCAGTGCATGATCAGCCACGTGATCAGTGCATGATCAGGCACGTGATCAGTGTATGATCAGCCACGTGATCAGTGCATGATAGCCACGTGATCAGTGCATGATCAGTCACGTGATCAGTGCATGATCAGTTACGTGATCAGTGCATGATCAGCCACGTGATCAGTGCATGATCAGCCACGTGATCAGTGCATGATCAATTACGTGATCAGTGCATGATCAGTCACGTGACCAGTACATGGTAGCTACGTGATCATTGCATGATCAGCCACGTGATCAGTGCATGATAGCCACGTGATCAGTGCATGATAGCCACGTGATCAGTGCATGATCAGTCATGTGATAGTGTGTGATCAGCCACGTGATCAGTGCATGATATCCACGTGATCAGTGCATGATAGCCACGTGATCAGTGCATGATCAGTCACGTGATCATGTGTGATCAGCCACGTGATCAGTGCATGATGAGCCACGTGATCAGTGCATGATCAATTACGTGATCAGTGCATGATCAGTCACGTGACCAGTACATTGTTGCTACGTGATCGTTGCATGATCAGCCACGTGATCAGTGCATGATCAGCCACGTGATCAGTGCATGATCAGTCACGTGATCAGTGCATGATCAGTCACGTGATCAGTGCATGGTAGCTACGTGATCAGTGCATGATCAGCCACGTGATCAGTGCATGATAGCCACGTGATCAGTGCATGATAGCCACGTGATCAGTGCATGATCAGTCACGTGATACGTGTGTGATCAGCCACGTGATCAGTGCATGATAGCCACGTGATCAGTGCATGATAGCCACGTGATCAGTGCATGATCAGTCACGTGATCATGTGTGATCAGCCACGTGATCAGTGCATGATCAGCCACGTGATCAGTGCATGATCAGTCACGTGATCAGTGCATGATCAGTCACGTGATCAGTGCATGATCAGCCACGTGATCAGTGCATGATCAGTCACGTGATCAGTGCATGATAGCTACGTGATCAGTGCATGATCAGCCACGTGATCAGTGCATGATAGCCACGTGATCAGTGCATGATCAGTCACGTGATCAGTGCATGATCAGCCACGTGATCAGTGCATGATAGCCACGTGATCAGTGCATGATCAGTCACGTGATCAGTGCATGATCAGTTACGTGATCAGTGCATGATCAGCCACGTGATCAGTGCATGATCAGCCACGTGATCAGTGCATGATCAGTTACGTGATCAGTGCATGATCAGTCACGTGACCAGTACATGGTAGCTACGTGATCATTGCATGATCAGCCACGTGATCAGTGCATGATAGCCACGTGATCAGTGCATGATCAGCCACGTGATCAGTGCATGATCAGTCATGTGATACGTGTGTGATCAGCCACGTGATCAGTGCATGATAGCCACGTGATCAGTGCATGATAGCCACGTGATCAGTGCATGATCAGTCACGTGATACATGTGTGATCAGCCACGTGATCAGTGCATGATGAGCCACGTGATCAGTGCATGATCAATTACGTGATCAGTGCATGATCAGTCACGTGACCAGTACATGGTTGCTACGTGATCGTTGCATGATCAGCCACGTGATCAGTGCATGATAGCCACGTGATCAGTGCATGATCAGTCACGTGATCAGTGCATGATCAGTCACGTGATCAGTGCATGATCATTTACGTGATCAGTGCATGATCAGTCACGTGACCAGTATATGGTTGCTACGTGATCATTGCATGATCAGCCACGTGAGCAGTGCATGATAGCCACGTGATGTGTGCATGACTTACGTGAGCAGTGTATGATCAGCCACGTGATCAGTGCATGAGTGCCACGTGATCAGTGCATGATATGTCACGTGACAGTGTGTGATCAGCCACGTGATCAGTGCATGATCAGCCACGTGATCAGTGCATGATAGCCACGTGATCAGTGCATGATAGCCACGTGATCAGTGCATGATCATCACGTGATCAGTGCATGATCAGCCACGTGATCAGTGCATGATCAGCCACGTGATCAGTGCATGATAGCCACGTGATCAGTGCATGATCAGCCACGTGATCAGTGCATGGTCAGACACGTGAACAGTGTATGATCAGCCACGTGATCAGTGCATGATATCCAAGTGATCAGTGCATGATCATCACGTGATCAGTGTATGATCAGCCACGTGAACAGTGCATGCTCAGTCACGTGATCTGGGCCTGCTGAGCTGCGTGATTACTGTCTGCTCATCTGCTTGACAATTGCCAGCTGAGCTGCACGATTCCTGCCTGTCATCTGCTTGACAATTGCCAGCTGTGCTGCGTAATTCCTGCCTGCTCAGCTGCTTGATTATTGCCAGCTGAGCAGCATGATTCCTCACAGCTGAGTTCCATGATTATTGCCTGCTGACTGTTTGATTCGTGCCTACTCAGCTCTTTGTTTATTGCCTCCAGAGGCACATGATCAGTGTATGATAGCAAACATGATCATCGCATGATCAGTCACATGATCAGCGCCATTAAGTCACGTGATCACTACATGATAGTCATGTGATCAGTCCATGCTCAGTCACGGTATCAGTGCATGATCAGCCACGTGATCAGTGCATGATCTGTCACAAGATTAGTGTATGATCATCCACGTGATCAGTGCATGGGCAGTCATGTGATCAGTGCATGATATAGAAGTGAACAGTGCATGATCAGTCTCGTGATCAGTGCATGATAGCCACGTGATCAGTGCATGATCAGTCACGTGATCAGTGCATGATCAGTCACGTGATCAGTGCATGATCAGCCACGTGATCAGTGCATGATCAGCCACGTGATCAGTGCATGATCAGCCACGTGATCAGTGCATGATCAGCCACGTGATCAGTGCATGATCAGTCACGTGATCAGTGCATGATCAGTCACGTGACCAGTACATGGTAGCTACGTGATCAGTGCATGATCAGCCACGTGATCAGTGCATGATAGCCACGTGATCAGTGCATGATCAGCCACGTGATCAGTGCATGATCAGTCACGTGATCAGTGTGTGATCAGCCACGTGATCAGTGCATGATATCCACGTGATCAGTGCATGATCAGCCACGTGATCAGTGCATGATAGCCACGTGATCAGTGCATGATAGCCACGTGATCAGTGCATGATCAGTCACGTGATACGTGTGTGATCAGCCACGTGATCAGTGCATGATCAGCCACGTGATCAGTGCATGATCAATTACGTGATCAGTGCATGATCAGTCACGTGACCAGTACATGGTTGCTACGTGATCGTGCATGATCAGCCACGTGATCAGTGCATGATAGCCACGTGATCAGTGCATGATCAGTCACGTGATCAGTGCATGATCAGTCACGTGATCAGTGCATGATCATTTACGTGATCAGTGCATGATCAGTCACGTGACCAGTACATGGTAGCTACGTGATCATTGCATGACAGCCACGTGAGCAGTGCATGATAGCCACGTGATCAGTGCATGATCAGTCACGTGATCAGTGTATGATCAGCCACGTGATCAGTGCATGAGTGCCACGTGATCAGTGCATGATATGTCACGTGACAGTGTGTGATCAGCCACGTGATCAGTGCATGATCAGCCACGTGATCAGTGCATGATAGCCACGTGATGTGTGCATGAGTTACGTGAGCAGAGTATGATCAGCCACGTGATCAGTGCATGAGTGCCAAGTGATCAGTGCATGATATGTCACATGACAGGTGTGTGATCAGCCACGTGAACAGTGCATGTTCAGCCACGTGATCAGTGCATGATAGCCACGTGATCAGTGCATGATCAGTTACGTGAGCAGTGTATGATCAGCCACGTGATCAGTGCATGGTCAGACACGTGAACAGTGTATGATCAGCCACGTGATCAGTGCATGATATCCAAGTGATCAGTGCATGATCATCACGTGATCAGTGTATGATCAGCCACGTGAACAGTGCATGCTCAGTCACGTGATCAGGGCCTGCTGAGCTGCGTGATTACTGACTGCTCATCTGCTTGACAATTGCCAGCTGAGCTGCACGATTCCTGCCTGTCATCTGCTTGACAATTGCCAGCTGTGCTGCGTAATTCCTGCCTGCTCAGCTGCTTGATTATTGCCAGCTGAGCAGCATGATTCCTCACACCTGAGTTCCATGATTATTGCCTGCTGACTGTTTGATTCGTGCCTACTCAGCTCTTTGTTTATTGCCTCCAGAGGCATATGATCACTGTATGATAGCAAACATGATCAGCGCATGATCAGTCACATGATCAGCGCCATTAAGTCACGTGATCACTACATGATAGTCATGTGATCAGTCCATGCTCAGTCACGGTATCAGTGCATGATCAGCCACGTGATCAGTGCATGATCTGTCACAAGATTAGTGTATGATCATCCACGTGATCAGTGCATGGGCAGTCATGTGATCAGTGCATGATATAGACGTGATCAGTGCATGATCAGTCACGTGATCAGTGCATGATAGCCACGTGATCAGTGCATGATCAGTCACCTGATGGGTGTATGATCATTCACGTGACCTGTACATGGTAGCTACATGATCATTGCATGATCAGCCACGTGAGTAGTTCATTATAGCCACGTGATCACTGCATGATCAGTCACGTGATCAGTGCATGATCAGTCATGTGACCAGTACATGGTAGCTGCGTGATCATGGCATGATCAGCCACGTGAGCAGTGCATGATAGCCACGTGATCAGTGCATGATCAGACACGTGATCAGTGCATGATCAGTCACGTGATCAGTGCATGATCAGCCACGTGATCAGTGCATGACAGGCACGTGATCAGTGTATGTCAGCCAAGTGATCAGTGCATGATAGCCACGTGATCAGTGCATGATCAGTCACGTGATCAGTGCATGATCAGTTATGTGATCTGTGTATGATCAGCCACGTGATCAGTGCATGATCAGCCACATGACCAGTGCATGATCAATTACGTGATCAGTGCATGATCAGTCACGTGACCAGTACATGGTAGCTAGGTGATCATTGCCTGATCAGCCACGTGATCAGTGCATGATAGCCACGTGATCAGTGCATGATAGCCACGTGATCAGTGCATGATCAGTCATGTGTTACGTGTGTGATCAGCCACGTGATCAGTGCATGATATCCACGTAATCAGTGCATGACAGCCACGTGATCAGTGCATGATCAGTCACGTGATACATGTGTGATCAGCCACGTGATCAGTGCATGATGAGCCACGTGATCAGTGCAGGATCAATTACGTGATCAGTGCATGATCAGTCACGTGACCAGTACATGGTTGCTACGTGATCATTGCATGATCAGCACGTGAGCAGAGCATGATAGCCACGTGATCAGTGCATGATCAGACACGTGATCAGTACATGATCATTCACGTGAACAGTGCATGATCATTTACGTGATCTTTGCATGATCAGTCACGTGACCAGTATATGGTTGCTACGTGATCATTCCATGACGAGCCACGTGAGCAGTGCATGATAGCCACGTGATGGGTGCATGAGTTACGTGAGCAGAGTATGATCAGCCACGTAATCAGTGCATGAGTGCCACGTGATCAGTGCATGATATGTCACGTGACAGGTGTGTGATCAGCCACGTGAACAGTGCATGTTCAGCCACGTGATCAGTGCATGATAGCCACGTGATCAGTGCATGATCAGTTACGTGAGCAGTGTATGATCAGCCACGTGATCAGTGCATGGTCAGACACGTGAACAGTGTATGATCAGCCACGTGATCAGTGCATGATATCCAAGTGATCAGTGCATGATCATCACGTGATCAGTGTATGATCAGCCACGTGAACAGTGCATGCTCAGTCACGTGATCAGGGCCTGCTGAGCTGCGTGATTACTGTCTGCTCATCTGCTTGACAATTGCCAGCTGAGCTGCACGATTCCTGCCTGTCATCTGCTTGACAATTGCCAGCTGTGCTGCGTAATTCCTGCCTGCTCAGCTGCTTGATTATTGCCAGCTGAGCAGCATGATTCCTCACAGCTGAGTTTCATGATTATTGCCTGCTGACTGTTTGATTCGTGCCTACTCAGCTCTTTGTTTATTGCCTCCAGAGGCACATGATCAGTGTATGATAGCAAACATGATCAGCGCATGATCAGTCACATGATCAGCGCCATTAAGTCACGTGATCACTACATGATAGTCATGTGATCAGTCCATGCTCAGTCACGGTATCAGTGCATGATCAGCCACGTGATCAGTGCATGATCTGTCACAAGATTAGTGTATGATCATCCACGTGATCAGTGCATGGGCAGTCATGTGATCAGTGCATGATATAGACGTGAACAATGCATGATCAGTCTCGTGATCAGTGCATGATAGCCACGTGATCAGTGCATGATCAGTCACCTGATGGGTGTATGATCATCCACGTGACCTGTACATGGTAGCTACATGATCATTGCATGATCAGCCACGTGAGTAGTGCATGATAGCCACGTGATCAGTGCATGATCAGTCACGTGATCAGTGCATGATCAGTCATGTGACCAGTACATGGTAGCTGCGTGATCATGGCATGATCAGCCACGTGAGCAGTGCATGATAGCCACGTGATCAGTGCATGATCAATTACGTGATCAGTGCATGATCAGTCACGTGATCAGTGCATGGTTGCTACGTGATCAGTGCATGATCAGCCACGTGATCAGTGCATGATAGCCACGTGATCAGTGCATGATCAGACACGTGATCAGTGCATGATCAGTCACGTGATCAGTGCATGATCAGCCACGTGATCAGTGCATGATCAGGCACGTGATCAGTGCATGATCAGCCACGTGATCAGTGCATGATAGCCACGTGATCAGTGCATGATCAGTTACGTGATCAGTGCATGATCAGTTATGTGTTCAGTGTATGATCAGCCACGTGATCAGTGCATGATCAGCCACGTGATCAGTGCATGATCAATTACGTGATCAGTGCATGATCAGTCACGTGACCAGTACATGGTAGCTACGTGATCATTGCATGATCAGCCACGTGATCAGTGCATGATAGCCACGTGATCAGTGCATGATAGCCACGTGATCAGTGCATGATCAGTCATGTGATACGTGTGTGATCAGCCACGTGATCAGTGCATGATAGCCACGTGATCAGTGCATGAGAGCCACGTGATCAGTGCATGATCAGTCACGTGATACATGTGTGATCAGCCACGTGATCAGTGCATGTTGAGCCACGTGATCAGTGCAGAATCAATTACGTGATCAGTGCATGATCAGTCACGTGACCAGTACATGGTTGCTACGTGATCATTGCATGATCAGCCACGTGAGCAGAGCATGATAGCCACGTGATCAGTGCATGATCAGTCACGTGATCAGTACATGATCAGTCACGTGAACAGTGCATGATCATTTACGTGATCTTTGCATGATCAGTCACGTGACCAGTATATGGTTGCTACGTGATCATTCCATGACGAACCACGTGAGCAGTGCATGATAGCCACGTGATGTGTGCATGAGTTACGTGAGCAGAGTATGATCAGCCACGTGATCAGTGCATGAGTGCCACGTGATCAGTGCATGATATGTCACGTGACAGGTGTGTGATCAGCCACGTGAACAGTGCATGTTCAGCCACGTGATCAGTGCATGATAGCCACGTGATCAGTGCATGATCAGTTACGTGAGCAGTGTATGATCAGCCACGTGATCAGTGCATGGTCAGACACGTGAACAGTGTATGATCAGCCACGTGATCAGTGCATGATATCCAAGTGATCAGTGCATGATCATCACGTGATCAGTGTATGATCAGCCACGTGAACAGTGCATGCTCAGTCACGTGATCAGGGCCTGCTGAGCTGCGTGATTACTGTCTGCTCATCTGCTTGACAATTGCCAGCTGAGCTGCACGATTCCTGCCTGTCATCTGCTTGACAATTGCCAGCTGTGCTGCGTAATTCCTGCCTGTTCAGCTGCTTGATTATTGCCAGCTGAGCAGCATGATTCCTCACACCTGAGTTCCATGATTATTGCCTGCTGACTGTTTGATTCGTGCCTACTCAGCTCTTTGTTTATTGCCTCCAGAGGCACATGATCAGTGTATGATAGCAAACATGATCAGCGCATGATCAGTCACATGATCAGCGCCATTAAGTCACGTGATCACTACATGATAGTCATGTGATCAGTCCATGCTCAGTCACGGTATCAGTGCATGATCAGCCACGTGATCAGTGCATTATCTGTCACAAGATTAGTGTATGATCATCCACGTGATCAGTGCATGGGCAGTCATGTGATCAGTGCATGATATAGACGTGATCAGTGCATGATCAGTCTCGTGATCAGTGCATGATAGCCACGTGATCAGTGCATGATCAGTCACCTGATGGGTGTATGATCATTCACGTGACCTGTACATGGTAGATACATGATCATTGCATGATCAGCCACGTGAGTAGTGCATGATAGCCACGTGATCACTGCATGATCAGTCACGTGATCAGTGCATGATCAGTCATGTGACCAGTACATGGTAGCTGCGTGATCATGGCATGATCAGCCACGTGAGCAGTGCATGATAGCCACGTGATCAGTGCATGATCAGACACGTGATCAGTGCATGATCAGTCACGTGATCAGTGCATGATCAGCCACGTGATCAGTGCATGATCAGGCACGTGATCAGTGCATGTCAGCCAAGTGATCAGTGCATGATAGCCACGTGATCAGTGCATGATCAGCCACGTGATCAGTGCATGATCAATTACGTGATCAGTGCATGATCAGTCACGTGATCAGTGCATGGTAGCTACGTGATCATTGCATGATCAGCCACGTGATCAGTGCATGATAGCCACGTGATCAGTGCATGATAGCCACGTGATCAGTGCATGATCAGTCATGTGATACGTGTGTGATCAGCCACGTGATCAGTGCATGATAGCCACGTGATCAGTGCATGATAGCCACGTGATCAGTGCATGATCAGTCACGTGATCATGTGTGATCAGCCACGTGATCAGTGCATGATCAGCCACGTGATCAGTGCATGATCAATTACGTGATCAGTGCATGATCAGTCACGTGACCAGTACATGGTTGCTACGTGAACGTTGAATGATCAGCCACGTGAGCAGTGCATGATAGCCACGTGATGTGTGCATGAGTTACGTGAGCAGAGTATGATCAGCCACGTGATCAGTGCATGAGTGCCATGTGATCAGTGCATGATATGTCACGTGACAGGTGTGTGATCAGCCACGTAAACAGTGCATGTTCAGCCACGTGATCAGTGCATGATAGCCACGTGATCAGTGCATGATCAGTTACGTGAGCAGTGTATGATCAGCCACGTGATCAGTGCATGGTCAGACACGTGAACAGTGTATGATCAGCCACGTGATCAGTGCATGATATCCAAGTGATCAGTGCATGATCATCACGTGATCAGTGTATGATCAGCCACGTGAACAGTGCATGCTCAGTCTCGTGATCTGGGCCTGCTGAGCTGCGTGATTACTGTCTGCTCATCTGCTTGACAATTGCCAGCTGAGCTGCACGATTCCTGCCTGTCATCTGCTTGACAATTGCCAGCTGTGCTGCGTAATTCCTGCCTGCTCAGCTGCTTGATTATTGCCAGCTGAGCAGCATGATTCCTCACACCTGAGTTCCATGATTATTGCCTGCTGACTGTTTGATTCGTGCCTACTCAGCTCTTTGTTTATTGCCTCCAGAGGCACATGATCAGTGTATGATAGCAAACATGATCAGCGCATGATCAGTCACATGATCAGCGCCATTAAGTCACGTGATCACTACATGATAGTCATGTGATCAGTCCATGCTCAGTCACGGTATCAGTGCATGATCAGCCACGTGATCAGTGCATGATAGCCACGTGATCAGTGCATGATCAGCCACGTGATCAGTGCATGATCAGTCACGTGATCAGTGCATGATCAGCCACGTGATCAGTGCATGATCAGTCACGTGATCAGTGCATGATCAGGCACGTGATCAGTGCATGATCAGCCACGTGATCAGTGCATGATCAGTCACGTGATCAGTGCATGATCAGTTACGTGATCAGTGCATGATCAGCCACGTGATCAGTGCATGATCAGCCACGTGATCAGTGCATGATCAGTTACGTGATCAGTGCATGATCAGTCACGTGACCAGTACATGGTAGCTACGTGATCATTGCATGATCAGCCACGTGATCAGTGCATGATAGCCACGTGATCAGTGCATGATCAGTCATGTGATACGTGCATGATCAGTCACGTGATCAGTGCATGATCAATCACGTGATCAGTGCATGATCAGTCACGTGATCAGTACATGATTGCTACGTGATCAGTGCATGATCAGCCACGTGATCAGTGCATGATAGCCACGTGATCAGTGCATGATAGCCACGTGATCAGTGCATGATCAGTCACGTGATCAGTGTGTGATCAGCCACGTGATCAGTGCATGATAGCCACGTGATCAGTGCATGATAGCCACGTGATCAGTGCATGATCAGTCACGTGATCATGTGTGATCAGCCACGTGATCAGTGCATGATCAGCCACGTGATCAGTGCATGATCAATTACGTGATCAGTGCATGATCAGTCACGTGACCAGTGCATGGTTGCTACGTGATCAGTGCATGATCAGCCACGTGATCAGTGCATGATAGCCACGTGATCAGTGCATGATCAGTCACGTGATCAGTGCATGATCAGTCACGTGATCAGTGCATGATCAGTCACGTGATCAGTGCATGATCAGTCACGTGACAGTACATGGTTGCTACGTGATCATTGCATGACAGCCACGTGAGCAGTGCATGATAGCCACGTGATCAGTGCATGATCAGTCACGTGATCAGTGCATGATCAGTCACGTGATCAGTGCATGATCAGCCACGTGATCAGTGCATGATCAGGCACGTGATCAGTGCATGATCAGCCACGTGATCAGTGCATGATAGCCACGTGATCAGTGCATGATCAGTCACGTGATCAGTGCATGATCAGTTACGTGATCAGTGCATGATCAGCCACGTGATCAGTGCATGATCAGCCACGTGATCAGTGCATGATCAATTACGTGATCAGTGCATGATCAGTCACGTGACCAGTACATGGTAGCTACGTGATCAGTGCATGATCAGCCACGTGATCAGTGCATGATAGCCACGTGATCAGTGCATGATAGCCACGTGATCAGTGCATGATCAGTCACGTGATACGTGTGTGATCAGCCACGTGATCAGTGCATGATATCCACGTGATCAGTGCATGATAGCCACGTGATCAGTGCATGATAGCCACGTGATCAGTGCATGATCAGTCACGTGATCATGTGTGATCAGCCACGTGATCAGTGCATGATGAGCCACGTGATCAGTGCATGATCAATTACGTGATCAGTGCATGATCAGTCACGTGACCAGTACATGGTTGCTACGTGATCGTTGCATGATCAGCCACGTGAGCAGAGCATGATAGCCTCGTGGTCAGTGCATGATCAGTCACGTGATCAGTGCATGATCAGTCACGTGATCAGTGCATGATCATTTACGTGATCAGTGCATGATCAGTCACGTGACCAGTATATGGTTGCTACGTGATCATTGCATGACAGCCACGTGAGCAGTGCATGATAGCCACGTGATGTGTGCATGAGTTACGTGATCAGTGTATGATCAGCCACGTGATCAGTGCATGATCAGTCACGTGATCAGTGCATGATCATTCACGTGATCAGTGCATGATAGCTACGTGATCAGTGCATGATCAGCCACGTGATCAGTGCATGATAGCCACGTGATCAGTGCATGATCAGTCACGTGATCAGTGCATGATCAGTCACGTGATCAGTACATGGTTGCTGCGTGATTGTTGCATGATCAGCCACGTGATCAGTGCATGATAGCCACGTGATCAGTGCATGATCAGTCACGTGATCAGTGCATGATCAGTCACGTGATCAGTGCATGATCATATACGTGATCAGTGCATGATCAGTCACGTGACCAGTACATGTTGCTACGTGATCATTGCATGACAGCCACGTGAGCAGTGCATGATAGCCACGTGATCAGTGCATGATCAGACACGTGATCAGTGCATGATCAGTCACGTGATCAGTGCATGATCAGCCACGTGATCAGTGCATGATCAGGCACGTGATCAGTGCATGATCAGCCACGTGATCAGTGCATGATAGCCACGTGATCAGTGCATGATCAGTCACGTGATCAGTGCATGATCAGTTACGTGATCAGTGTATGATCAGCCACGTGATCAGTGCATGATCAGCCACGTGATCAGTGCATGATCAATTACGTGATCAGTGCATGATCAGTCACGTGACCAGTGCATGGTAGCTACGTGATCATTGCATGATCAGCCACGTGATCAGTGCATGATAGCCACGTGATCAGTGCATGATAGCCACGTGATCAGTGCATGATCAGTCATGTGATACGTGTGTGATCAGCCACGTGATCAGTGCATGATATCCACGTGATCAGTGCATGACAGCCACGTGATCAGTGCATGAGAGCCACGTGATCAGTGCATGATCAGTCACGTGATCATGTGTGATCAGCCACGTGATCAGTGCATGATCAGCCACGTGATCAGTGCATGATCAATTACGTGATCAGTGCATGATCAGTCACGTGACCAGTACATGGTTGCTACGTGATCAGTGCATGATCAGCCACGTGATCAGTGCATGATAGCCACGTGATCAGTGCATGATCAGTCACGTGATCAGTGCATGATCAGTCCCGTGATCAGTGCATGATCATTCACGTGATCAGTGCATGATCAGTCACGTGATCAGTATATGGTAGCTACGTGATCATTGCATGACAGCCACGTGAGCAGTGCATGATAGCCACGTGATCAGTGCATGATCAGTTACGTGATCAGTGTATGATCAGCCACGTGATCAGTGCATGAGTGCCACGTGATCAGTGCATGATCAGTCACGTGATCAGTGCATGATCAGCCACGTGATCAGTGCATGATCAGCCACGTGATCAGTGCATGATCAGGCACGTGATCAGTGCATGATCAGCCACGTGATCAGTGCATGATAGCCACGTGATCAGTGCATGATCAGTCACGTGATCAGTGTGTGATCAGCCACGTGATCAGTGCATGATATCCACGTGATCAGTGCATGATCAGCCACGTGATCAGTGCATGATCAGCCACGTGATCAGTGCATGATCAATTACGTGATCAGTGCATGATCAGTCACGTGACCAGTACATGGTTGCTACGTGATCGTTGCATGATCAGCCACGTGAGCAGTGCATGATAGCCACGTGATCAGTGCATGATCAGTCACGTGATCAGTGCATGATCAGTCACGTGATCAGTGCATGATCATTTACGTGATCAGTGCATGATCAGTCACGTGACCAGTATATGGTTGCTACGTGATCATTGCATGACAGCCACGTGAGCAGTGCATGATAGCCACGTGATCAGTGCATGATCAGTTACGTGATCATGTATGATCAGCCACGTGATCAGTGCATGAGTGCCACGTGATCAGTGCAT
Organism: Bos javanicus; assembly: GCF_032452875.1. NCBI lineage: Eukaryota > Metazoa > Chordata > Mammalia > Artiodactyla > Bovidae > Bos > Bos javanicus. The sequence continues at coordinate 497,514 of NC_083895.1, read as the reverse complement.
GATCAGTCACGTGATCAGTGCATGATCAGCCACGTGATCAGTGCATGATCAGGCACGTGATCAGTGCATGATCAGCCACGTGATCAGTGCATGATAGCCACGTGATCAGTGCATGATCAGTCACGTGATCAGTGCATGATCAGCCACGTGATCAGTGCATGATCAGCCACGTGATCAGTGCATGATCAGTCACGTGATCAGTGCATGATCAGATACGTGATCAGTGCATGATCAGCCACGTGATCAGTGCATGATCAGCCACGTGATCAGTGCATGATCAGTTACGTGATCAGTGCATGATCAGTCACGTGACCAGTACATGGTAGCTACGTGATCATTGCATGATCAGCCACGTGATCAGTGCATGATAGCCACGTGATCAGTGCATGATAGCCACGTGATCAGTGCATGATCAGTCACGTGATCAGTGTGTGATCAGCCACGTGATCAGTGCATGATATCCACGTGATCAGTGCATGATAGCCACGTGATCAGTGCATGATCAGTCACGTGATCAGTGCATGATCAGTCACGTGACCAGTACATGGTAGCTACATGATCAGTGCATGATCAGCCACGTGATCAGTGCATGATAGCCACGTGATCAGTGCATGATCAGTCACGTGATCAGTGCATGATCAGTCACGTGACCAGTGCATGATAGCTGCGTGATCATGGCATGATCAGCCACGTGATCAGTGCATGATAGCCACGTGATCAGTGCATGATCAGTCACGTGATCAGTGCATGATCAGTCACGTGATCAGTGCATGATCAGCCACGTGATCAGTGCATGATCAGGCACGTGATCAGTGCATGATCAGCCACGTGATCAGTGCATGATAGCCACGTGATCAGTGCATGATCAGCCACGTGATCAGTGCTTGATCAGACACGAGATCAGTGCATGATCAGTCACGTGATCAGTGCATGATCAGTCACGTGACCAGTATATGGTTGCTACGTGATCGTTGCATGATCAGCCATGTGAGCAGTGCATGATAGCCACGTGATCAGTGCATGATCAGTCACGTGATCAGTGCATGATCAGTCACGTGATCAGTGCATGATCAGTCACGTGATCAGTGCATGATCAGTCACGTGATCAGTATATGGTAGCTACGTGATCATTCCATGACAGCCACGTGAGCAGTGCATGATAGCCACGTGATGTGTGCATGATCAGTTACGTGAGCAGTGTATGATCAGCCACGTGATCAGTGCATGAGTGCCACGTGATCAGTGCATGATATGTCACGTGACAGTGTGTGATCAGCCACGTGATCAGTGCATGATCAGCCACGTGATCAGTGCATGATAGCCACGTGATCAGTGCATGATCAGCCACGTGATCAGTGCATGATCAGTCACGTGATCAGTGCATGATCATCCACGTGATCAGTGTATGATCAGTCACGTGATCAGTGCATGATATAGACGTGATCAGTGCATGATCAGTCACGTGATCAGTGCATGATCAGCCACGTGATCAGTGCATGATCAGCCACGTGATCAGTGCATGATAGCTACGTGATCAGTGCATGATCAGTCACGTGATCAGTGCATGATCAGGCACGTGATCAGTGCATGATCATCCACGTGATCAGTGCATGATCAGTCACCTGATCAGTGTATGATCAGTCACGTGACCAGTACATGGTAGCTACATGATCATTGCATGATCAGCCACGTGATCAGTGCATGATAGCCACGTGATCAGTGCATGATCAGTCACGTGATCAGTGCATGATCAGTCACGTGATCAGTGCATGATCAGCCACGTGATCAGTGCATGATAGCCACGTGATCAGTGCATGATCAGTCACGTGATCAGTGCATGATCAGTCACGTGATCAGTGCATGATCAGCCACGTGATCAGTGCATGATCAGCCACGTGATCAGTGCATGATCAGCCACGTGATCAGTGCATGATCAGTCACCTGATCAGTGTATGATCATTCACGTGACCAGTACATGGTAGCTACATGATCATTGCATGATCAGCCACGTGAGTAGTGCATGATAGCCACGTGATCAGTGCATGATCAGTCACGTGATCAGTGCATGATCAGTCATGTGATCAGTACATGGTAGCTGCGTGATCATGCATGATCAGCCACGTGAGCAGTGCATGATAGCCACGTGATCAGTGCATGATCAGACACGTGATCAGTGCATGATCAGCCACGTGATCAGTGCATGATCAGCCACGTGATCAGTGTATGTCAGCCACGTGATCAGTGCATGATAGCCACGTGATCAGTGCATGATCAGTCACGTGATCAGTGCATGATCAGTCACGTGATCAGTGTGTGATCAGCCACGTGAACAGTGCATGCTCAGTCACGTGATCAGGGCCTGCTGAGCTGCGTGATTACTGTCTGCTCATCTGCTTGACAATTGCCAGCTGAGCTGCACGATTCCTGCCTGTCATCTGCTTGACAATTGCCACCTGTGCTGCGTAATTCCTGCCTGCTCATCTACTTGATTACTGCCAGCTCAGCAGCATGATTTCTCAGAGGTGAATTGCATGATTATAGCCTGCTAACTGATTCCTGCCTACTCAGCTCTATGTTCATTGCCTCCAGAGGCACATGATCAGTGTGTGACACCAAACATGATCAGCACATGATCAGTCACATGATCAATGCATGATAAGCCACGTGATCAGTGCATGATCAGTTATGTGATCAGTGCATGATCAGTCATGTGACAGTACATGGTAGCTGCGTGATCAGTGCATGATCAGCCACGTGATCAGTGCATGATAGCCACGTGATCAGTGCATGATCAGTCACGTGATCAGTGCATGATCAGTCACGTGATCAGTGCATGATCAGTCACGTGATCAGTGCATGATCAGTTACGTGATCAGTGCATGATCAGTCACGTGATCAGTGCATGATCAGTCACGTGATCAGTGCATGCAGCTACGTGATCAGTGCATGATCAGCCACGTGATCAGTGCATGATAGCCACGTGATCAGTGCATGATCAGCCACGTGATCAGTGCATGATCAGTCACGTGATCGTGTGTGATCAGCCACGTGATCAGTGCATGATCAGCCACGTGATCAGTGCATGATCAATTACGTGATCAGTGCATGATCAGTCACGTGATCAGTACATGGTAGCCACGTGATCAGTGCATGATCAGCCACGTGATCAGTGCATGATAGCTACGTGATCAGTGCATGATAGCCACGTGATCAGTGCATGATCAGTCACGTGATACATGTGTGATCAGCCACGTGATCAGTGCATGATGAGCCACGTGATCAGTGCAGGATCAATTACGTGATCAGTGCATGATCAGTCACGTGACCAGTACATGCTTGCTACGTGATCATTGCATGATCAGCCACATGAGCAGAGCATGATAGCCACGTGATCAGTGCATGATCAGTCACGTGATCAGTACATGATCAGTCACGTGAACAGTGCATGATCATTGACGTGATCAGTGCATGATCAGTCACGTGACCAGTATATGGTAGCTACGTGATCATTCCATGACGAGCCACGTGAGCAGTGCATGATAGCCACGTGATGTGTGCATGATCAGTTACGTGAGCAGAGTATGATCAGTCACGTGATCAGTGCATGAGTGTTACGTGATCAGTGCATGATATGTCACGTGACAGGTGTGTGATCAGCCACGTGATCAGTGCATGTTCAGCCACGTGATCAGTGCATGATCAGCCACGTGATCAGTGCATGGTCAGACACGTGAACAGTGTATGATCAGCCACGTGATCAGTGCATGATATCCACGTGATCAGTGCATGATCATCACGTGATCAGTGCATGATCAGCCACGTGAACAGTGCATGCTCAGTCACGTGATCAGGGCCTGCTGAGCTGCGTGATTACTGTCTGCTCATCTGCTTGACAATTGCCAGCTGAGCTGCATGATTCCTGCCTGTCATCTGCTTGACAATTGCCAGCTGTGCTGCGTAATTCCTGCCTGCTCAGCTGGTTGATTATTGCCAGCTGAGCAGCATGATTCCTCACACCTGAGTTCCATGATTATTGCCTGCTGACTGTTTGATTCGTGCCTACTCAGCTCTTTGTTTATTGCCTCCAGAGGCACATGATCAGTGTATGATAGCAAACATGATCAGCGCATGATCAGTCACATGATCAGCGCCATTAAGTCACGTGATCACTACATGATAGTCATGTGATCAGTCCATGCTCAGTCACGGTATCAGTGCATGATCAGCCACGTGATCAGTGCATGATCAGCCACGTGATCAGTGCATGATAGCTATGTGATCAGTGCATGATTTGTCACGTGATCAGTGCATGATCAGGCAGGTGATCAGTGCATGATCATCCACGTGATCAGTGCATGATCAGTCACCTGATGAGTGTATGATCAGTCACGTGATCAGTACATGGTAGCTACATGATCATTGCATGATCAGCCACGTGATCAGTGCATGATAGCCACGTGATCAGTGCATGATCAGTCACGTGATCAGTGCATGATCAGTCACGTGATCAGTGCATGATCAGCCACGTGATCAGTGCATGATCAGGCACGTGATCAGTGCATGTCCAGCCACGTGATCAGTGCATGATAGCCACGTGATCAGTGCATGATCAGTCACGTGATCAGTGCATGATCAGTCACGTGATCAGTGCATGATCAGTCATGTGATCAGTACATGGTAGCTGCGTGATCATGCATGATCAGCCACGTGATCAGTGCATGATAGCCACGTGATCAGTGCATGATCAGCCACGTGATCAGTGCATGATCAGTCACGTGATCAGTGCATGATCAGCCACGTGATCAGTGCATGATCAGGCACGTGATCAGTGTATGTCAGCCAAGTGATCAGTGCATGATAGCCACGTGATCAGTGCATGATCAGTCACGTGATCAGTGCATGATCAGTTGTGTGATCAGTGCATGATCAGCCACGTGATCAGTGCATGATCAGCCACGTGATCAGTGCATGATCAATTACGCGATCAGTGCATGATCAGTCACGTGACCAGTACATGGTAGCTACGCGATCATTGCCTGATAAGCCACGTGATCAGTGCATGATAGCCACGTGATCAGTGCATGATCAGTCATGTGATACGTGTGTGATCAGCCACGTGATCAGTGCATGATATCCACGTGATCAGTGCATGACAGCCACGTGATCAGTGCATGAGAGCCACGTGATCAGTGCATGATCAGTCACGCGATACATGTGTGATCAGCCACGTGATCAGTGCATGATGAGCCACGTGATCCGTGCAGGATCAATTACGTGATCAGTGCATGATCAGTCACGTGACCAGTACATGGTTGCTACGTGATCGTTGCATGATCAGCCACGTGAGCAGAGCATGATAGCCACGTGATCAGTGCATGATCAGTCACGTGATCAGTACATGATCAGTCACGTGAACAGTGCATGATCATTTACGCGATCTTTGCATGATCAGTCACGTGACCAGTATATGGTTGCTACGTGATCATTCCATGACAAGCCACGTGAGCAGTGCATGATAGCCACGTGATATGTGCATGAGTTATGTGAGCAGAGTATGATCAGCCACGTGATCAGTGCATGAGTGCCACGTGATCAGTGCATGATATGTCAAGTGACATGTGTGTGATCAGCCACATGAACAGTGCATGTTCAGCCACGTGATCAGTGCATGATAGCCACGTGATCAGTGCATGATCAGTTACGTGAGCAGTGTATGATCAGCCACTTGATCAGTGCATGGTCAGACACGTGAACAGTGTATGATCAGCCACGTGATCAGTGCATGATATCCAAGTGATCAGTGCATGATCATCACGTGATCAGTGTATGATCAGCCACGTGAACAGTGCATGCTCAGTCACGTGATCAGGGCCTGCTGAGCTGCGTGATTACTGTCTGCTCATCTGCTTGACAATTGCCAGCTGAGCTGCACGATTCCTGCCTGTCATCTGCTTGACAATTGCTGGCTGTGCTGCGTAATTCCTGCCTGCTCAGCTGCTTGATTATTGCCAGCTGAGCAGCATGATTCCTCACAGCTGAGTTCCATGATTATTGCCTGCTGACTGTTTGATTCGTGCCTACTCAGCTCTTTGTTTATTGCCTCCAGAGGCACATGATCAGTGTATGATAGTAAACATGATCAGCGCATGATCAGTCAAATGATCAGCGCCATTAAGTCACGTGATCACTACATGATAGTCATGTGATCAGTCCATGCTCAGTCACGGTATCAGTGCATGATCAGCCACGTGATCAGTGCATGATCTGTCACAAGATTAGTGTATGATCATCCACGTGATCAGTGCATGGGCAGTCATGTGATCAGTGCATGATATAGACGTGAACAGTGCATGATCAGCCTCGTGATCAGTGCATGATCAGCCACGTGATCAGTGCATGATCAGCCACGTGATCAGTGCATGATAGCTACGTGATCAGTTCATGATCAGTCACGTGATCAGTGCATGATCAGCCACGTGATCAGTGCATGATCAGCCACGCGATCAGTGCATGATCAGTCACGTGATCAGTGCATGATCAGTCACGTGACCAGTACATGGTAGCTACGTGATCATTGCATGATCAGCCACGTGATAGTGCATGATAGCCACGTGATCAGTGCATGATCAGTCACGTGATCAGTGCATGATCAGTCACGTGATCAGTGCATGATCAGGCACGTGATCAGTGCATGATCAGCCACGTGATCAGTGCATGATAGCCACGTGATCAGTGCATGATCAGTCACGTGATCAGTGCATGATCAGTCACGTGATCAGTGCATGATCAGCCACGTGATCAGTGCATGATCAGCCACGTGATCAGTGCATGATCAGTTACGTGATCAGTGCATGATCAGTCACCTGATCAGTGTATGATCATTCACGTGACCAGTACATGGTAGCTACGTGATCATTGCATGATCAGCCACGTGATCAGTGCATGATAGCCACGTGATCAGTGCATGATCAGTCACGTGATCAGTGCATGATCAGTCACGTGATCAGTGCATGGTAGCTGCGTGATCATGCATGATCAGCCACGTGATCAGTGCATGATAGCCACGTGATCAGTGCATGATCAGCCACGTGATCAGTGCATGATCAGTCACGTGATCAGTGCATGATCAGCCACGTGATCAGTGCATGATCAGGCACGTGATCAGTGCATGTCCAGCCACGTGATCAGTGCATGATAGCCACGTGATCAGTGCATGATCAGTCACGTGATCAGTGCATGATCAGTCACGTGATCAGTGTGTGATCAGCCACGTGAACAGTGCATGCTCAGTCACGTGATCAGGGCCTGCTGAGCTGCGTGATTACTGTCTGCTCATCTGCTTGACAATTGCCAGCTGAGCTGCACGATTCCTGCCTGTCATCTGCTTGACAATTGCCACCTGTGCTGCGTAATTCCTGCCTGCTCATCTGCTTGATTATTGCCAGCTGAGCAGCATGATTTCTCAGAGCTGAGTTCCATGATTATAGCCTGCTGACTGATTCGTGCCTACTCAGCTCTTTGTTCATTGCCTCCAGAGGCACATGATCAGTGTATGACACCAAACATGATCAGCACATGATCAGTCACATGATCAGTGCATGATAAGCCACGTGATCAGTGCATGATCAATTATGTGATCAGTGCATGATCAGTCATGTGACAGTACATGGTAGCTGCGTGATCAGTGCATGATCAGCCACGTGATCAGTGCATGATAGCCACGTGATCAGTGCATGATCAGTCACGTGATCAGTGCATGATCAGTCACGTGATCAGTGCATGATCAGTCACGTGATCAGTGCATGATCAATTACGTGATCAGTGCATGATCAGTCACGTGACCAGTGCATGGCAGCTACGTGATCATTGCATGATCAGCCACGTGATCAGTGCATGATAGCCACGTGATCAGTGCATGATAGCCACGTGATCAGTGCATGATCAGTCACGTGATAGTGTGTGATCAGCCACGTGATCAGTGCATGATATCCACGTGATCAGTGCATGATAGCCACGTGATCAGTGCATGATCAGTCACGTGATCAGTGCATGATCAGTCACGTGATCATGTGTGATCAGCCACTGATCAGTGCATGATCAGCCACGTGATCAGTGCATGATCAATTACGTGATCAGTGCATGATCAGTCACGTGATCAGTGCATGGTAGCTACGTGATCATTGCATGATCAGCCACGTGATCAGTGCATGATAGCTACGTGATCAGTGCATGATAGCCACGTGATCAGTGCATGAGAGCCACGTGATCAGTGCATGATCAGTCACGTGATACATGTGTGATCAGCCACGTGATCAGTGCATGATGAGCCACGTGATCAGTGCAGGATCAATTACGTGATCAGTGCATGATCAGTCACGTGACCAGTACATGGTTGCCACGTGATCATTGCATGATCAGCCACGTGAGCAGAGCATGATAGCCACGTGATCAGTGCATGATCAGTCACGTGATCAGTACATGATCAGTCACGTGAACAGTGCATGATCATTTACGTGATCTGTGCATGATCAGTCACGTGACCAGTATATGGTAGCTACGTGATCATTCCATGACGAGCCACGTGAGCAGTGCATGATAGCCACGTGATGTGTGCATAATCAGTTACGTGAGCAGAGTATGATCAGCCACGTGATCAGTGCATAAGTGCCACGTGATCAGTGCATGATATGTCACGTGACAGGTGTGTGATCAGCCACGTGAACAGTGCATGTTCAGTCACGTGATCAGTGCATGATAGCCACGTGATCAGTGCATGATCAGTTACGTGAGCAGTGTATGATCAGCCACGTGATCAGTGCATGGTCAGACACGTGAACACTGTATGATCAGCCACGTGATCAGTGCATGATATCCAAGTGATCAGTGCATGATCATCACGTGATCAGTGTATGATCAGCCACGCGAACAGTGCATGCTCAGTCACGTGATCAGGGCCTGCTGAGCTGCGTGATTACTGTCTGCTCATCTGCTTGACAATTGCCAGCTGAGCTGCACGATTCCTGCCTGTCATCTGCTTGACAATTGCCACCTGTGCTGCGTAATTCCTGCCTGCTCAGCTGCTTGATTATTGCCAGCTGAGCAGCATGATTTCTCACAGCTGAGTTCCATGATTATAGCCTTCTGACTGATTCGTGCCTACTCAGCTCTTTGTTTATTGCCTCCAGAGGCACATGATCAGTGTATGATAGCAAACATGATCAGCGCATGATCAGTCACATGATCAGTGCATGATAAGTCACGTGATCAGTGCATGATCAGTCATGTGATCAGTGCATGATCAGTCACGTGATCAGTGCATGGTAGCCACGTGATCAGTGCATGATCAGCCACGTGATCAGTGCATGATCAGCCACGTGATCAGTGCATGATCAGTCACGTGATCAGTGCATGATCAGTCACGTGATCAGTGCATGATCAGTCACGTGATCAGTGCATGATCAGTTACGTGATCAGTGCATGATCAGTCACGTGACCAGTGCATGGTAGCTACGTGATCATTGCATGATCAGCCACGTGATCAGTGCATGATAGCCACGTGATCAGTGCATGATCAGCCACGTGATCAGTGCATGATCAGTCACGTGATCAGTGCATGATCAGCCACGTGATCAGTGCATGATCAGGCACGTGATCAGTGCATGATCAGGCACGTGATCAGTGCATGATCAGCCACGTGATCAGTGCATGATCAGCCACGTGATCAGTGCATGATCAGTTACGTGATCAGTGCATGATCAGTCACGTGATCAGTACATGGTAGCCACGTGATCAGTGCATGATCAGCCACGTGATCAGTGCATGATAGCCACGTGATCAGTGCATGATAGCCACGTGATCAGTGCATGATCAGTCACGTGATCAGTGTGTGATCAGCCACGTGATCAGTGCATGATAGCCACGTGATCAGTGCATGATAGCCACGTGATCAGTGCATGATCAGTCACGTGATCAGTGCATGATCAGTCACGTGATCAGTGCATGATAGCTACGTGATCAGTGCATGATCAGCCACGTGATCAGTGCATGATAGCCACGTGATCAGTGCATGATCAGTCACGTGATCAGTGCATGATCAGTCACGTGATCAGTACATGGTTGCTGCGTGATTGTTGCATGATCAGCCACGTGATCAGTGCATGATAGCCACGTGATCAGTGCATGATCAGTCACGTGATCAGTGCATGATCAGTCACGTGATCAGTGCATGATCATTTACGTGATCAGTGCATGATCAGTCACGTGACCAGTACATGTTGCTACGTGATCATTCCATGACAGCCACGTGAGCAGTGCATGATAGCCACGTGATCAGTGCATGATCAGACACGTGATCAGTGCATGATCAGTCACGTGATCAGTGCATGATCAGCCACGTGATCAGTGCATGATCAGGCACGTGATCAGTGTATGTCAGCCACGTGATCAGTGCATGATAGCCACGTGATCAGTGCATGATCAGTCACGTGATCAGTGCATGATCAGTTACGTGATCAGTGTATGATCAGCCACGTGATCAGTGCATGATCAGCCACGTGATCAGTGCATGATCAATTACGTGATCAGTGCATGATCAGTCACGTGACCAGTACATGGTAGCTACGTGATCATTGCATGATCAGCCACGTGATCAGTGCATGATAGCCACGTGATCAGTGCATGATAGCCACGTGATCAGTGCATGATCAGTCATGTGATCGTGTGTGATCAGCCACGTGATCAGTGCATGATATCCACGTGATCAGTGCATGACAGCCACGTGATCAGTGCATGATAGCCACGTGATCAGTGCATGATCAGTCACGTGATCATGTGTGATCAGCCACGTGATCAGTGCATGATGAGCCACGTGATCAGTGCATGATCAATTACGTGATCAGTGCATGATCAGTCACGTGACCAGTACATGGTTGCTACGTGATCATTGCATGATCAGCCACGTGATCAGTGCATGATAGCCACGTGATCAGTGCATGATCAGTCACGTGATCAGTGCATGATCAGTCACGTGATCAGTGCATGATCATTCACGTGATCAGTGCATGATCAGTCACGTGATCAGTATATGGTAGCTACGTGATCATTCCATGACAGCCACGTGAGCAGTGCATGATAGCCACGTGATCAGTGCATGATCAGTTACGTGATCAGTGTATGATCAGCCACGTGATCAGTGCATGAGTGCCACGTGATCAGTGCATGATCAGTCACGTGATCAGTGCATGATCAGCCACGTGATCAGTGCATGATCAGGCACGTGATCAGTGCATGATCAGGCACGTGATCAGTGCATGATAGCCACGTGATCAGTGCATGATAGCCACGTGATCAGTGCATGATCAGTCACGTGATCAGTGTGTGATCAGCCACGTGATCAGTGCATGATATCCACGTGATCAGTGCATGATCAGCCACGCGATCAGTGCATGATCAGCCACGTGATCAGTGCATGATCAATTACGTGATCAGTGCATGATCAGTCACGTGACCAGTACATGGTTGCTACGTGATCATTGCATGATCAGCCACGTGAGCAGTGCATGATAGCCACGTGATCAGTGCATGATCAGTCACGTGATCAGTGCATGATCAGTCACGTGATCAGTGCATGATCATTTACGTGATCAGTGCATGATCAGTCACGTGACCAGTATATGGTTGCTACGTGATCATTGCATGACAGCCACGTGAGCAGTGCATGATAGCCACGTGATCAGTGCATGATCAGTCACGTGATCATGTATGATCAGCCACGTGATCAGTGCATGATGCCACGTGATCAGTGCATGATCAGTCACGTGATCAGTGCATGATCAGCCACGTGATCAGTGCATGATCAGCCACGTGATCAGTGCATGTCCAGCCACGTGATCAGTGCATGATAGCCACGTGATCAGTGCATGATCAGTCACGTGATCAGTGCATGATCAGCCACGTGATCAGTGCATGATCAGCCACGTGATCAGTGCATGATCAGTCACGTGATCAGTGCATGATCAGATACGTGATCAGTGCATGATCAGCCACGTGATCAGTGCATGATCAGCCACGTGATCAGTGCATGATCAGTCACGTGATCAGTGCATGATCAGTCACGTGACCAGTACATGGTAGCTACGTGATCAGTGCATGATCAGCCACGTGATCAGTGCATGATAGCCACGTGATCAGTGCATGATCAGCCACGTGATCAGTGCATGATCAGTCATGTGATCAGTGTGTGATCAGCCACGTGATCAGTGCATGATCAGCCACGTGATCAGTGCATGATAGCCACGTGATCAGTGCATGATCAGTCACGTGATCAGTGCATGATCAGTCACGTGACCAGTACATGGTAGCTACATGATCAGTGCATGATCAGCCACGTGATCAGTGCATGATAGCCACGTGATCAGTGCATGATCAGTCACGTGATCAGTGCATGATCAGTCACGTGACCAGTACATGATAGCTGCGTGATCATGCATGATCAGCCACGTGATCAGTGCATGATAGCCACGTGATCAGTGCATGATCAGTCACGTGATCAGTGCATGATCAGTCACGTGATCAGTGCATGATCAGCCACGTGATCAGTGCATGATCAGGCACGTGATCAGTGCATGTCCAGCCACGTGATCAGTGCATGATAGCCACGTGATCAGTGCATGATCAGCCACGTGATCAGTGCATGATCAGCCACGTGATCAGTGCATGATCAGTCACGTGATCAGTGCATGATCAGTCACGTGACCAGTACATGGTTGCTACGTGATCGTGCATGATCAGCCACGTGATCAGTGCATGATAGCCACGTGATCAGTGCATGATCAGTCACGTGATCAGTGCATGATCAGTCACGTGATCAGTGCATGATCATTGACGTGATCAGTGCATGATCAGTCACGTGATCAGTATATGGTAGCTACGTGATCATTCCATGACAGCCACGTGAGCAGTGCATGATAGCCACGTGATGTGTGCATGATCAGTTACGTGAGCAGTGTATGATCAGCCACGTGATCAGTGCATGAGTGCCACGTGATCAGTGCATGATATGTCACGTGACAGTGTGTGATCAGCCACGTGATCAGTGCATGATCAGCCACGTGATCAGTGCATGATAGCCACGTGATCAGTGCATGATCAGCCACGTGATCAGTGCATGATCAGTCACGTGATCAGTGCATGATCATCCACGTGATCAGTGCATGATCAGTCATGTGATCAGTGCATGATATAGACGTGATCAGTGCATGATCAGTCACGTGATCAGTGCATGATCAGCCACGTGATCAGTGCATGATCAGCCACGTGATCAGTGCATGATAGCTACGTGATCAGTGCATGATCAGTCACGTGATCAGTGCATGATCAGCCACGTGATCAGTGCATGATCAGCCACGTGATCAGTGCATGATCAGTCACCTGATGGGTGTATGATCAGTCACGTGACCAGTACATGGTAGCTACGTGATCAGTGCATGATCAGCCACGTGATCAGTGCATGATAGCCACGTGATCAGTGCATGATCAGTCACGTGATCAGTGCATGATCAGTCACGTGATCAGTGCATGATCAGCCACGTGATCAGTGCATGATAGCCACGTGATCAGTGCATGATCAGTCACGTGATCAGTGCATGATCAGTCACGTGATCAGTGCATGATCAGCCACGTGATCAGTGCATGATCAGCCACGTGATCAGTGCATGATCAGTTACGTGATCAGTGCATGATCAGTCACGTGATCGGTGCATGATCATTCACGTGACCAGTACATGGTAGCTACATGATCATTGCATGATCAGCCACGTGAGTAGTGCATGATAGCCACGTGATCAGTGCATGATCAGTCACGTGATCAGTGCATGATCAGTCATGTGATCAGTGCATGGTAGCTGCGTGATCATGCATGATCAGCCACGTGAGCAGTGCATGATAGCCACGTGATCAGTGCATGATCAGCCACGTGATCAGTGCATGATCAGCCACGTGATCAGTGCATGATCAGGCACGTGATCAGTGTATGTCAGCCAAGTGATCAGTGCATGATAGCCACGTGATCAGTGCATGATCAGTCACATGATCAGTGCATGATCAGTCACGTGATCAGTGTGTGATCAGCCACGTGAACAGTGCATGCTCAGTCACGTGATCAGGGCCTGCTGAGCTGCGTGATTACTGTCTGCTCATCTGCTTGACAATTGCCAGCTGAGCTGCACGATTCCTGCCTGTCATCTGCTTGACAATTTCCAGCTGTGCTGCGTAATTCCTGCCTGCTCATCTACTTGATTATTGCCAGCTGAGCAGCATGATTTCTCAGAGCTGAGTTCCATGATTATTGCCTGCTGACTGATTCCTGCCTACTCAGCTCTTTGTTCATTGCCTCCAGAGGCACATGATCAGTGTATGACACCAAACATGATCAGCACATGATCAGTCACATGATCAGTGCATGATAAGCCACGTGATCAGTGCATGATCAGTCATGTGATCAGTGCATGATCAGTCATGTGACAGTACATGGTAGCTGCGTGATCAGTGCATGATCAGCCACGTGATCAGTGCATGATAGCCACGTGATCAGTGCATGATCAGTCACGTGATCAGTGCATGATCAGTCACGTGATCAGTGCATGATCAGTCACGTGATCAGTGCATGATCAGCCACGTGATCAGTGCATGATCAGTCACGTGATCAGTGCATGATCAGTCACGTGATCAGTGCATGCAGCTACGTGATCAGTGCATGATCAGCCACGTGATCAGTGCATGATAGCCACGTGATCAGTGCATGATCAGCCACGTGATCAGTGCATGATCAGTCACGTGATCGTGTGTGATCAGCCACGTGATCAGTGCATGATCAGCCACGTGATCAGTGCATGATCAATTACGTGATCAGTGCATGATCAGTCACGTGATCAGTGCATGATAGCCACGTGATCAGTGCATGATCAGCCACGTGATCAGTGCATGATAGCCACGTGATCAGTGCATGATAGCCACGTGATCAGTGCATGATCAGTCACGTGATACATGTGTGATCAGCCACGTGATCAGTGCATGATGAGCCACGTGATCAGTGCATGATCAATTACGTGATCAGTGCATGATCAGTCACGTGACCAGTACATGCTTGCTACGTGATCCTTGCATGATCAGCCACATGAGCAGAGCATGATAGCCACGTGATCAGTGCATGATCAGTCACGTGATCCGTACATGATCAGTCACTTGAACAGTGCATGATCATTGACGTGATCTGTGCATGATCAGTCACGTGACCAGTATACGGTAGCTACGTGATCATTCCATGACGAGCCACGTGAGCAGTGCATGATAGCCACGTGATGTGTGCATGATCAGTTACGTGAGCAGAGTATGATCAGTCACGTGATCAGTGCATGAGTGTTACGTGATCAGTGCATGATATGTCACGTGACAGGTGTGTGATCAGCCACGTGATCAGTGCATGATCAGCCACGTGATCAGTGCATGATCAGCCACGTGATCAGTGCATGGTCAAACACGTGAACAGTGTATGATCAGCCACGTGATCAGTGCATGATATCCACGTGATCAGTGCATGATCATCACGTGATCAGTGCATGATCAGCCACGTGAACAGTGCATGCTCAGTCACGTGATCAGGGCCTGTTGAGCTGCGTGATTACTGTCTGCTCATCTGATTGACAATTGCCAGCTGAGCTGCATGATTCCTGCCTGTCATCTGCTTGACAATTGCCAGCTGTGCTGCGTAATTCCTGCCTGCTCAGCTGCTTGATTATTGCCAGCTGAGCAGCATGATTCCTCACACCTGAGTTCCATGATTATTGCCTGCTGACTGTTTGATTTGTGCCTACTCAGCTCTTTGTTTATTGCCTCCAGAGGCATATGATCAGTGTATGATAGCAAACATGATCAGCGCATGATCAGTCACATGATCAGCGCCATTAAGACACGTGATCACTACATGATAGTCATGTGATCAGTCCATGCTCAGTCACGGTATCAGTGCATGATCAGCCACGTGATCAGTGCATGATCAGCCACGTGATCAGTTCATGATAGCTATGTGATCAGTGCATGATTTGTCACGTGATCAGTGCATGATCAGGCAGGTGATCAGTGCATGATCATCCACGTGATCAGTGCATGATCAGTCACCTGATGAATGTATGATCAGTCACGTGATCAGTACATGGTAGCTACATGATCATTGCATGATCAGCCACGTGATCAGTGCATGATAGCCACGTGATCAGTGCATGATCAGTCACGTGATCAGTGCATGATCAGTCACGTGATCAGTGCATGATCAGCCACGTGATCAGTGCATGATCAGGCACGTGATCAGTGCATGATCAGCCACGTGATCAGTGCATGATAGCCACGTGATCAGTGCATGATCAGTCACGTGATCAGTGCATGATCAGTCACGTGATCAGTGCATGATCAGTCATGTGATCAGTACATGGTAGCTGCATGATCATGCATGATCAGCCACGTGATCAGTGCATGATAGCCACGTGATCAGTGCATGATCAGACACGTGATCAGTGCATGATCAGTCACGTGATCAGTGCATGATCAGCCACGTGATCAGTGCATGATCAGGCACGTGATCAGTGCATGTCAGCCAAGTGATCAGTGCATGATAGCCACGTGATCAGTGCATGATCAGTCACGTGATCAGTGCATGATCAGTTATGTGATCAGTGCATGATCAGCCACGTGATCAGTGCATGATCAGCCACGTGATCAGTGCATGATCAATTACGTGATCAGTGCATGATCAGTCACGTGACCAGTACATGGTAGCTACGTGATCATTGCATGATCAGCCACGTGATCAGTGCATGATAGCCACGTGATCAGTGCATGATCAGTCATGTGATACGTGTGTGATCAGCCACGTGATCAGTGCATGATATCCACGTGATCAGTGCATGACAGCCACGTGATCAGTGCATGAGAGCCACGTGATCAGTGCATGATCAGTCACGTGATACATGTGTGATCAGCCACGTGATCAGTGCATGATGAGCCACGTGATCAGTGCAGGATCAATTACGTGATCAGTGCATGATCAGTCACGTGACCAGTACATGGTTGCTACGTGATCGTTGCATGATCAGCCACGTGAGCAGAGCATGATAGCCACGTGATCAGTGCATGATCAGTCACGTGATCAGTACATGATCAGTCACGTGAACAGTGCATGATCATTTACGTGATCTGTGCATGATCAGTCACGTGACCAGTATATGGTTGCTACGTGATCATTCCATGACAAGCCACGTGAGCAGTGCATGATAGCCACGTGATGTGTGCATGAGTTACGTGAGCAGAGTATGATCAGCCACGTGATCAGTGCATGAGTGCCACGTGATCAGTGCATGATATGTCACGTGACAGGTGTGTGATCAGCCACGTGAACAGTGCATGTTCAGCCACGTGATCAGTGCATGATAGCCACGTGATCAGTGCATGATCAGTTACGTGAGCAGTGTATGATCAGCCACGTGATCAGTGCATGGTCAGACACGTGAACAGTGTATGATCAGCCACGTGATCAGTGCATGATATCCAAGTGATCAGTGCATGATCATCACGTGATCAGTGTATGATCAGCCACGTGAACAGTGCATGCTCAGTCACGTGATCAGGGCCTGCTGAGCTGCGTGATTACTGTCTGCTCATCTGCTTGACAATTGCCAGCTGAGCTGCACGATTCCTGCCTGTCATCTGCTTGACAATTGCCAGCTGTGCTGCGTAATTCCTGCCTGCTCAGCTGCTTGATTATTGCCAGCTGAGCAGCATGATTCCTCACAGCTGAGTTCCATGATTATTGCCTGCTGACTGTTTGATTCGTGCCTACTCAGCTCTTTGTTTATTGCCTCCAGAGGCACATGATCAGTGTATGATAGCAAACATGATCAGCGCATGATCAGTCACATGATCAGCGCCATTAAGTCACGTGATCACTACATGATAGTCATGTGATCAGTCCATGCTCAGTCACGGTATCAGTGCATGATCAGCCACGTGATCAGTGCATGATCTGTCACAAGATTAGTGTATGATCATCCACGTGATCAGTGCATGGGCAGTCATGTGATCAGTGCATGATATAGACGTGATCAGTGCATGATCAGTCTCGTGATCAGTGCATGATAGCCACGTGATCAGTGCATGATCAGCCACGTGATCAGTGCATGATCAGCCACGTGATCAGTGCATGATCAGTCACGTGATCAGTGCATGATCAGCCACGTGATCAGTGCATGATCAGCCACGTGATCAGTGCATGATCAGTCACGTGATCAGTGCATGATCAGTCACGTGACCAGTACATGGTAGCTACGTGATCATTGCATGATCAGCCACGTGAGCAGTGCATGATAGCCACGTGATCAGTGCATGATCAGTCACGTGATCAGTGCATGATCAGTCACGTGATCAGTGCATGATCAGGCACGTGATCAGTGCATGATCAGCCACGTGATCAGTGCATGATAGCCACGTGATCAGTGCATGATCAGTCACGTGATCAGTGCATGATCAGTCACGTGATCAGTGCATGATCAGCCACGTGATCAGTGCATGATCAGCCACGTGATCAGTGCATGATCAATTACGTGATCAGTGCATGATCAGTCACGTGATCAGTGCATGATCAGTCACGTGATCAGTGCATGATAGCTACGTGATCAGTGCATGATCAGCCACGTGATCAGTGCATGATAGCCACGTGATCAGTGCATGATCAGTCACGTGATCAGTGCATGATCAGTCACGTGATCAGTGCATGATAGCTGCGTGATCATGCATGATCAGTCACGTGATCAGTGCATGATAGCCACGTGATCAGTGCATGATCAGACACGTGATCAGTGCATGATCAGTCACGTGATCAGTGCATGATCAGCCACGTGATCAGTGCATGACAGGCACGTGATCAGTGCATGATCAGCCACGTGATCAGTGCATGATAGCCACGTGATCAGTGCATGATCAGTCACGTGATCAGTGCATGATCAGTCACGTGATCAGTGCATGATCAGCCACGTGATCAGTGCATGATCAGTCACGTGATCAGTGCATGATCATCCACGTGATCAGTGCATGATCAGTCACGTGATCAGTGCATGATATAGACGTGATCAGTGCATGATCAGCCACGTGATCAGTGCATGATAGCCACGTGATCAGTGCATGATCAGCCACGTGATCAGTGCATGATAGCTATGTGATCAGTGCATGATCAGTCACGTGATCAGTGCATGATCAGCCACGTGATCAGTGCATGATCAGCCACGTGATCAGTGCATGATCAGTCACGTGATCAGTGCATGATCAGTCACGTGACCAGTACATGGTAGCTACATGATCATTGCATGATCAGCCACGTGATCAGTGCATGATAGCCACGTGATCAGTGCATGATCAGTCACGTGATCAGTGCATGATCAGTCACGTGATCAGTGCATGATCAGGCACGTGATCAGTGCATGATCAGCCACGTGATCAGTGCATGATAGCCACGTGATCAGTGCATGATCAGTCACGTGATCAGTGCATGATCAGTCACGTGATCAGTGCATGATCAGCCACGTGATCAGTGCATGATCAGCCACGTGATCAGTGCATGATCAGTCACGTGATCAGTGCATGATCAGTCACTGATCAGTGCATGATCATTCACGTGACCAGTACATGGTAGCTACGTGATCATTGCATGATCAGCCACGTGATAGTGCATGATAGCCACGTGATCAGTGCATGATCAGTCACGTGATCAGTGCATGATCAGTCACGTGATCAGTGCATGGTAGCTGCGTGATCATGCATGATCAGTCACGTGATCAGTGCATGATAGCCACGTGATCAGTGCATGATCAGCCACGTGATCAGTGCATGATCAGTCACGTGATCAGTGCATGATCAGCCACGTGATCAGTGCATGATCAGCCACGTGATCAGTGCATGTCAGCCACGTGATCAGTGCATGATAGCCACGTGATCAGTGCATGATCAGTCACGTGATCAGTGCATGATCAGTCACGTGATCAGTGTATGATCAGCCACGTGAACAGTGCATGCTCAGTCACGTGATCAGGGCCTGCTGAGCTGCGTGATTACTGTCTGCTCATCTGCTTGACAATTGCCAGCTGAGCTGCACGATTCCTGCCTGTCATCTGCTTGACAATTGCCACCTGTGCTGCGTAATTCCTGCCTGCTCATCTGCTTGATTATTGCCAGCTGAGCAGCATGATTTCTCAGAGCTGAGTTCCATGATTATAGCCTGCTGACTGATTCCTGCCTACTCAGCTCTATGTTCATTGCCTCCAGAGGCACATGATCAGTGTATGACACCAAACATGATCAGCACATGATCAGTCACATGATCAGTGCATGATAAGCCACGTGATCAGTGCATGATCAATTATGTGATCAGTGCATGATCAGTCATGTGACAGTACATGGTAGCTGCGTGATCAGTGCATGATCAGCCACGTGATCAGTGCATGATAGCCACGTGATCAGTGCATGATCAGTCACGTGATCAGTGCATGATCAGTCACGTGATCAGTGCATGATCAGTCACGTGATCAGTGCATGATCAATTACGTGATCAGTGCATGATCAGTCACGTGACCAGTGCATGGCAGCTACGTGATCAGTGCATGATCAGCCACGTGATCAGTGCATGATAGCCACGTGATCAGTGCATGATAGCCACGTGATCAGTGCATGATCAGTCACGTGATAGTGTGTGATCAGCCACGTGATCAGTGCATGATCCACGTGATCAGTGCATGATAGCCACGTGATCAGTGCATGATCAGTCACGTGATCAGTGCATGATCAGTCACGTGATCAGTGCATGATCAGCCACTGATCAGTGCATGATCAGCCACGTGATCAGTGCATGATCAATTACGTGATCAGTGCATGATCAGTCACGTGATCAGTGCATGATAGCTACGTGATCATTGCATGATCAGCCACGTGATCAGTGCATGATAGCCACGTGATCAGTGCATGATAGCCACGTGATCAGTGCATGAGAGCCACGTGATCAGTGCATGATCAGTCACGTGATACATGTGTGATCAGCCACGTGATCAGTGCATGATGAGCCACGTGATCAGTGCAGGATCAATTACGTGATCAGTGCATGATCAGTCACGTGACAGTACATGGTTGCTACGTGATCATTGCATGATCAGCCACGTGAGCAGAGCATGATAGCCACGTGATCAGTGCATGATCAGTCACGTGATCAGTACATGATCAGTCACGTGAACAGTGCATGATCATTTACGTGATCTGTGCATGATCAGTCACGTGACCAGTATATGGTAGCTACGTGATCATTCCATGACGAGCCACGTGAGCAGTGCATGATAGCCACGTGATGTGTGCATGATCAGTTACGTGAGCAGAGTATGATCAGCCACGTGATCAGTGCATGAGTGCCACGTGATCAGTGCATGATATGTCACGTGACAGGTGTGTGATCAGCCACGTGAACAGTGCATGTTCAGCCACGTGATCAGTGCATGATAGCCACGTGATCAGTGCATGATCAGTTACGTGAGCAGTGTATGATCAGCCACGTGATCAGTGCATGGTCAGACACGTGAACAGTGTATGATCAGCCACGTGATCAGTGCATGATATCCAAGTGATCAGTGCATGATCATCACGTGATCAGTGTATGATCAGCCACGTGAACAGTGCATGCTCAGTCACGTGATCAGGGCCTGCTGAGCTGCGTGATTACTGTCTGCTCATCTGCTTGACAATTGCCAGCTGAGCTGCACGATTCCTGCCTGTCATCTGCTTGACAATTGCCAGCTGTGCTGCGTAATTCCTGCCTGCTCAGCTGCTTGATTATTGCCAGCTGAGCAGCATGATTCCTCACAGCTGAGTTCCATGATTATTGCCTGCTGACTGATTCGTGCCTACTCAGCTCTTTGTTCATTGCCTCCAGAGGCACATGATCAGTGTATGATAGCAAACATGATCAGCACATGATCAGTCACATGATCAGTGCATGATAAGCCACGTGATCAGTGCATGATCAGTCATGTGATCAGTGCATGATCAGTCATGTGACAGTGCATGATAGCTGCGTGATCAGTGCATGATCAGCCACGTGATCAGTGCATGATCAGCCACGTGATCAGTGCATGATCAGTCACGTGATCAGTGCATGATCAGTCACGTGATCAGTGCATGATCAGTCACGTGATCAGTGCATGATCAGTCACCTGATCAGTGCATGATCAGTCACGTGACCAGTGCATCGCAGCTACGTGATCATTGCATGATCAGCCACGTGATCAGTG
Organism: Bos javanicus; assembly: GCF_032452875.1. NCBI lineage: Eukaryota > Metazoa > Chordata > Mammalia > Artiodactyla > Bovidae > Bos > Bos javanicus. The sequence continues at coordinate 475,147 of NC_083895.1, read as the reverse complement.
CATGATAGCCACGTGATCAGTGCATGATAGCCACGTGATCAGTGCATGATCAGTCACGTGATAGTGCATGATCAGCCACGTGATCAGTGCATGATAGCCACGTGATCAGTGCATGATAGCCACGTGATCAGTGCATGATCAGTCACGTGATCAGTGCATGATCAGTCACGTGATAGTGTGTGATCAGCCACGTGATCAGTGCATGATCAGCCACGTGATCAGTGCATGATCAATTACGTGATCAGTGCATGATCAGTCACGTGATCAGTGCATGGTAGCTACGTGATCATTGCATGATCAGCCACGTGATCAGTGCATGATAGCCACGTGATCAGTGCATGATAGCCACGTGATCAGTGCATGATAGCCACGTGATCAGTGCATGATCAGTCACGTGATACATGTGTGATCAGCCACGTGATCAGTGCATGATGAGCCACGTGATCAGTGCAGGATCAATTACGTGATCAGTGCATGATCAGTCACGTGACCAGTACATGCTTGCTACGTGATCATTGCATGATCAGCCACGTGAGCAGAGCATGATAGCCACGTGATCAGTGCATGATCAGTCACGTGATCAGTACATGATCAGTCACGTGAACAGTGCATGATCATTTACGTGATCTGTGCATGATCAGTCACGTGACCAGTATATGGTAGCTACGTGATCATTCCATGACGAGCCACGTGAGCAGTGCATGATAGCCACGTGATGTGCGCATGATCAGTTACGTGAGCAGAGTATGATCAGCCACGTGATCAGTGCATGAGTGCCACGTGATCAGTGCATGATATGTCACGTGACAGGTGTGTGATCAGCCACGTGAACAGTGCGTGTTCAGCCACGTGATCAGTGCATGATAGCCACGTGATCAGTGCATGATCAGTTACGTGAGCAGTGTATGATCAGCCACGTGATCAGTGCATGGTCAGACACGTGAACAGTGTATGATCAGCCACGTGATCAGTGCATGATATCCAAGTGATCAGTGCATGATCATCACGTGATCAGTGTATGATCAGCCACGTGAACAGTGCATGCTCAGTCACGTGATCAGGGCCTGCTGAGCTGCGTGATTACTGTCTGCTCATCTGCTTGACAATTGCCAGCTGAGCTGCATGATTCCTGCCTGTCATCTGCTTGACAATTGCCAGCTGTGCTGCGTAATTCCTGCCTGCTCAGCTGCTTGATTATTGCCAGCTGAGCAGCATGATTCCTCACACCTGAGTTCCATGATTATTGCCTGCTGACTGTTTGATTCGTGCCTACTCAGCTCTTTGTTTATTGCCTCCAGAGGCACATGATCAGTGTATGATAGCAAACATGATCAGCGCATGATCAGTCACATGATCAGCGCCATTAAGTCACGTGATCACTACATGATAGTCATGTGATCAGTCCATGCTCAGTCACGGTATCAGTGCATGATCAGCCACGTGATCAGTGCATGATCAGCCACGTGATCAGTGCATGATCAGTCACGTGATCAGTGCATGCTGAGCTGCGTGATTACTGTCTGCTCATCTGCTTGACAATTGCCAGCTGAGCTGCACGATTCCTGCCTGTCATCTCCTTGACAATTGCCACCTGTGCTGCGTAATTCCTGCCTGATCAGCTACTTGATTATTGCCAGCTGAGCAGCATGATTTCTCAGAGCTGAGTTCCATGATTATAGCCTGCTGACTGATTCCTGCCTACTCAGCTCTATGTTCATTGCCTCCAGAGGCACATGATCAGTGTGTGACACCAAACATGATCAGTGCATGATCAGTCACATGATCAGTGCATGATCAGCCACGTGATCAGTGCATGATCAGTTACGTGATCAGTGCATGATCAGTCACGTGATCAGTACATGGTAGCTGCGTGATCATGCATGATCAGCCACGTGATCAGTGCATGATAGCCACGTGATCAGTGCATGATCAGTCACGTGATCAGTGCATGATCAGCCACGTGATCAGTGCATGATCAGGCACGTGATCAGTGCATGATCAGCCACGTGATCAGTGCATGATAGCCACGTGATCAGTGCATGATCAGTCACGTGATCAGTGCATGATCAGTCACGTGATCAGTGTGTGATCAGCCACGTGAACAGTGCATGCTCAGTCACGTGATCAGGGCCTGCTGAGCTGCGTGATTACTGTCTGCTCATCTGCTTGACAATTGCCAGCTGAGCTGCACGATTCCTGCCTGTCATCTGCTTGACAATTGCCACCTGTGCTGCGTAATTCCTGCCTGCTCATCTACTTGATTATTGCCAGCTGAGCAGCATGATTTCTCAGAGCTGAGTTCCATGATTATAGCCTGCTGACTGATTCCTGCCTACTCAGCTCTATGTTCATTGCCTCCAGAGGCACATGATCAGTGTGTGACACCAAACATGATCAGCACATGATCAGTCACATGATCAGTGCATGATAAGCCACGTGATCAGTGCATGATCAATTATGTGATCAGTGCATGATCAGTCATGTGACAGTACATGGTAGCTGCGTGATCAGTGCATGATCAGCCACGTGATCAGTGCATGATAGCCACGTGATCAGTGCATGATCAGTCACGTGATCAGTGCATGATCAGTCACGTGATCAGTGCATGATCAGTCACGTGATCAGTGCATGATCAGCCACGTGATCAGTGCATGATCAGTCACGTGATCAGTGCATGATCAGTCACGTGATCAGTGCATGCAGCTACGTGATCATTGCATGATCAGCCACGTGATCAGTGCATGATAGCCACGTGATCAGTGCATGATCAGCCACGTGATCAGTGCATGATCAGTCACGTGATAGTGTGTGATCAGCCACGTGATCAGTGCATGATCAGCCACGTGATCAGTGCATGATCAATTACGTGATCAGTGCATGATCAGTCACGTGATCAGTGCATGATAGCTACGTGATCAGTGCATGATCAGCCACGTGATCAGTGCATGATAGCCACGTGATCAGTGCATGATAGCCACGTGATCAGTGCATGATCAGTCACGTGATACATGTGTGATCAGCCACGTGATCAGTGCATGATGAGCCACGTGATCAGTGCAGGATCAATTACGTGATCAGTGCATGATCAGTCACGTGACCAGTACATGGTTGCTACGTGATCATTGCATGATCAGCCACGTGAGCAGAGCATGATAGCCACGTGATCAGTGCATGATCAGTCACGTGATCAGTACATGATCAGTCACGTGAACAGTGCATGATCATTTACGTGATCTGTGCATGATCAGTCACGTGACCAGTATATGGTAGCTACGTGATCATTCCATGACGAGCCACGTGAGCAGTGCATGATAGCCACGTGATGTGTGCATGATCAGTTACGTGAGCAGAGTATGATCAGCCACGTGATCAGTGCATGAGTGCCACGTGATCAGTGCATGATATGTCACGTGACAGGTGTGTGATCAGCCACGTGATCAGTGCATGATCAGCCACGTGATCAGTGCATGATCAGCCACGTGATCAGTGCATGGTCAGACACGTGAACAGTGTATGATCAGCCACGTGATCAGTGCATGATATCCACGTGATCAGTGCATGATCATCACGTGATCAGTGCATGATCAGCCACGTGAACAGTGCATGCTCAGTCACGTGATCAGGGCCTGCTGAGCTGCGTGATTACTGTCTGCTCATCTGCTTGACAATTGCCAGCTGAGCTGCATGATTCCTGCCTGTCATCTGCTTGACAATTGCCAGCTGTGCTGCGTAATTCCTGCCTGCTCAGCTGCTTGATTATTGCCAGCTGAGCAGCATGATTCCTCACACCTGAGTTCCATGATTATTGCCTGCTGACTGTTTGATTCGTGCCTACTCAGCTCTTTGTTTATTGCCTCCAGAGGCACATGATCAGTGTATGATAGCAAACATGATCAGCGCATGATCAGTCACATGATCAGCGCCATTAAGTCACGTGATCACTACATGATAGTCATGTGATCAGTCCATGCTCAGTCACGGTATCAGTGCATGATCAGCCACGTGATCAGTGCATGATCTGTCACATGATTAGTGTATGATCATCCACGTGATCAGTGCATGGGCAGTCATGTGATCAGTGCATGATATAGACGTGATCAGTGCATGATCAGCCACGTGATCAGTGCATGATAGCCACGTGATCAGTGCATGATCAGCCACGTGATCAGTGCATGATAGCTACGTGATCAGTGCATGATCAGTCACGTGATCAGTGCATGATCAGCCACGTGATCAGTGCATGATCAGCCACGTGATCAGTGCATGATCATCACGTGATCAGTGCATGATCAGTCACGTGACAGTACATGGTAGCTACGTGATCATTGCATGATCAGCCACGTGATCAGTGCATGATAGCCACGTGATCAGTGCATGATCAGTCACGTGATCAGTGCATGATCAGTCACGTGATCAGTGCATGATCAGGCACGTGATCAGTGCATGATCAGCCACGTGATCAGTGCATGATAGCCACGTGATCAGTGCATGATCAGTCACGTGATCAGTGCATGATCAGTCACGTGATCAGTGCATGATCAGCCACGTGATCAGTGCATGATCAGCCACGTGATCAGTGCATGATCAGCCACGTGATCAGTGCATGATCAGTCACGTGATCAGTGCATGATCATTCACGTGACCAGTACATGATAGCTACGTGATCATTGCATGATCAGCCACGTGATCAGTGCATGATAGCCACGTGATCAGTGCATGATCAGTCACGTGATCAGTGCATGATCAGTCATGTGATCAGTGCATGGTAGCTGCGTGATCATGCATGATCAGCCACGTGATCAGTGCATGATAGCCACGTGATCAGTGCATGATCAGACACGTGATCAGTGCATGATCAGTCACGTGATCAGTGCATGATCAGCCACGTGATCAGTGCATGATCAGTCACGTGATCAGTGCATGATCAGCCACGTGATCAGTGCATGATAGCCACGTGATCAGTGCATGATCAGTCACGTGATCAGTGCATGATCAGTCACGTGATCAGTGCATGATCAGTCATGTGACCAGTACATGGTAGCTGCGTGATCATGCATGATCAGCCACGTGATCAGTGCATGATAGCCACGTGATCAGTGCATGATCAGACACGTGATCAGTGCATGATCAGTCACGTGATCAGTGCATGATCAGCCACGTGATCAGTGCATGATCAGGCACGTGATCAGTGTATGTCCAGCCAAGTGATCAGTGCATGATAGCCACGTGATCAGTGCATGATCAGTCACGTGATCAGTGCATGATCAGTCATGTGATCAGTGCATGATCAGCCACGTGATCAGTGCATGATCAGCCACGTGATCAGTGCATGATCAATTACGTGATCAGTGCATGATCAGTCACGTGACCAGTACATGGTAGCTACGTGATCATTGCATGATCAGCCACGTGATCAGTGCATGATAGCCACGTGATCAGTGCATGATCAGTCATGTGATACGTGTGTGATCAGCCACGTGATCAGTGCATGACAGCCACGTGATTAGTGCATGAGAGCCACGTGATCAGTGCATGATCAGTCACGTGATACATGTGTGATCAGCCACGTGATCAGTGCATGATGAGCCACGTGATCCGTGCAGGATCAATTACGTGATCAGTGCATGATCAGTCACGTGACCAGTACATGGTTGCTACGTGATCGTTGCATGATCAGCCACGTGAGCAGAGCATGATAGCCACGTGATCAGTGCATGATCAGTCACGTGATCAGTACATGATCAGTCACGTGAACAGTGCATGATCATTTACGTGATCTGTGCATGATAAGTCACGTGACCAGTATATGGTAGCTACGTGATCATTCCATGACAGCCACGTGAGCAGTGCATGATAGCCACGTGATGTGTGCATGAGTTACGTGAGCAGAGTATGATCAGCCACGTGATCAGTGCATGAGTGCCACGTGATCAGTGCATGATATGTCACGTGACAGGTGTGTGATCAGCCACGTGAACAGTGCATGTTCAGCCACGTGATCAGTGCATGATAGCCACGTGATCAGTGCATGATCAGTTACGTGAGCAGTGTATGATCAGCCACGTGATCAGTGCATGGTCAGACACGTGAACAGTGTATGATCAGCCACGTGATCAGTGCATGATATCCAAGTGATCAGTGCATGATCATCACGTGATCAGTGTATGATCAGCCACGTGAACAGTGCATGCTCAGTCACGTGATCAGGGCCTGCTGAGCTGCGTGATTACTGTCTGCTCATCTGCTTGACAATTGCCAGCTGAGCTGCACGATTCCTGCCTGTCATCTGCTTGACAATTGCCAGCTGTGCTGCGTAATTCCTGCCTGCTCAGCTGCTTGATTATTGCCAGCTGAGCAGCATGATTCCTCACAGCTGAGTTCCATGATTATTGCCTGCTGACTGTTTGATTCGTGCCTACTCAGCTCTTTGTTTATTGCCTCCAGAGGCACATGATCAGTGTATGATAGCAAACATGATCAGCGCATGATCAGTCACATGATCAGCGCCATTAAGTCACGTGATCACTACATGATAGTCATGTGATCAGTCCATGCTCAGTCACGGTATCAGTGCATGATCAGCCACGTGATCAGTGCATGATCTGTCACAAGATTAGTGTATGATCATCCACGTGATCAGTGCATGGGCAGTCATGTGATCAGTGCATGATATAGACGTGATCAGTGCATGATCAGTCTCGTGATCAGTGCATGATAGCCACGTGATCAGTGCATGATCAGTCACGTGATCAGTGCATGATAGCACGTGATCAGTACATGATCAGTCACGTGATCAGTGCATGATCAGCCACGTGATCAGTGCATGATCAGCCACGTGATCAGTGCATGATCAGTCACGTGATCAGTGCATGATCAGTCACGTGACCAGTACATGGTAGCTACGTGATCATTGCATGATCAGCCACGTGATCAGTGCATGATAGCCACGTGATCAGTGCATGATCAGTCACGTGATCAGTGCATGATCAGTCACGTGATCAGTGCATGATCAGGCACGTGATCAGTGCATGATCAGCCACGTGATCAGTGCATGATAGCCACGTGATCAGTGCATGATCAGTCACGTGATCAGTGCATGATCAGTCACGTGATCAGTGCATGATCAGCCACGTGATCAGTGCATGATCAGCCACGTGATCAGTGCATGATCAGTCACGTGATCAGTGCATGATCAGTCACTGATCAGTGCATGATCAGTCACGTGACCAGTACATGGTAGCTACGTGATCATTGCATGATCAGCCACGTGATCAGTGCATGATAGCCACGTGATCAGTGCATGATCAGTCACGTGATCAGTGCATGATCAGTCACGTGATCAGTGCATGGTAGCTGCGTGATCAGTGCATGATCAGCCACGTGATCAGTGCATGATAGCCACGTGATCAGTGCATGATCAGCCACGTGATCAGTGCATGATCAGTCACGTGATCAGTGCATGATCAGCCACGTGATCAGTGCATGATCAGCCACGTGATCAGTGCATGATCAGCCACGTGATCAGTGCATGATAGCCACGTGATCAGTGCATGATCAGTCACGTGATCAGTGCATGATCAGTCACGTGATCAGTGTATGATCAGCCACGTGAACAGTGCATGCTCAGTCACGTGATCAGGGCCTGCTGAGCTGCGTGATTACTGTCTGCTCATCTGCTTGACAATTGCCAGCTGAGCTGCACGATTCCTGCCTGTCATCTGCTTGACAATTGCCACCTGTGCTGCGTAATTCCTGCCTGCTCAGCTGCTTGATTATTGCCAGCTGAGCAGCATGATTTCTCAGAGCTGAGTTCCATGATTATAGCCTGCTGACTGATTCCTGCCTACTCAGCTCTTTGTTCATTGCCTCCAGAGGCACATGATCAGTGTATGACACCAAACATGATCAGCACATGATCAGTCACATGATCAGTGCATGATAAGCCACGTGATCAGTGCATGATCAGTCATGTGATCAGTGCATGATCAGTCATGTGACAGTGCATGGTAGCTGCGTGATCAGTGCATGATCAGCCACGTGATCAGTGCATGATAGCCACGTGATCAGTGCATGATCAGTCACGTGATCAGTGCATGATCAGTCACGTGATCAGTGCATGATCAGTCACGTGATCAGTGCATGATCAGTCACCTGATCAGTGCATGATCAGTCACGTGACCAGTGCATCGCAGCTACGTGATCATTGCATGATCAGCCACGTGATCAGTGCATGATAGCCACGTGATCAGTGCATGATAGCCACGTGATCAGTGCATGATCAGTCACGTGATACGTGTGTGATCAGCCACAGGATCAGTGCATGATATCCACGTGATCAGTGCATGATAGCCACGTGATCAGTGCATGATCAGTCACGTGATCAGTGCATGATCAGTCACGTGATCATGTGTGATCAGCCACGTGATCAGTGCATGATGAGCCACGTGATCAGTGCATGATCAATCACGTGATCAGTGCATGATCAGTCACGTGATCAGTGCATGATAGCTACGTGATCAGTGCATGATCAGCCACGTGATCAGTGCATGATAGCCACGTGATCAGTGCATGATCAGCCACGTGATCAGTGCATGATCAGCCACGTGATCAGTGCATGATCAGTCACGTGATCATGTGTGATCAGCCACGTGATCAGTGCATGATCAGCCACGTGATCAGTGCATGATCAATTACGTGATCAGTGCATGATCAGTCACGTGACCAGTACATGGTTGCTACGTGATCATTGCATGATCAGCCACGTGAGCAGTGCATGATAGCCACGTGATCAGTGCATGATCAGTCACGTGATCAGTGCATGATCAGCCACGTGATCAGTGCATGATCAGTCACGTGATCAGTGCATGATCAGTCACGTGACCAGTGTATGATAGCCACGTGATCAGTGCATGATCAGCCACGTGATCAGTGCATGATAGCCACGTGATCAGTGCATGATCAGTTACGTGAGCAGTGTATGATCAGCCACGTGATCAGTGCATGGTCAGACACGTGAACAGTGTATGATCAGCCACGTGATCAGTGCATGATATCCAAGTGATCAGTGCATGATCAATCACGTGATCAGTGTATGATCAGCCACGTGAACAGTGCATGCTCAGTCACGTGATCAGGGCCTGCTGAGCTGCGTGATTACTGTCTGCTCATCTGCTTGACAATTGCCAGCTGAGCTGCACGATTCCTGCCTGTCATCTGCTTGACAATTGCCAGCTGTGCTGCGTAATTCCTGCCTGCTCAGCTGCTTGATTATTGCCAGCTGAGCAGCATGATTCCTCACAGCTGAGTTCCATGATTATTGCCTGCTGACTGTTTGATTCGTGCCTACTCAGCTCTTTGTTTATTGCCTCCAGAGGCACATGATCAGTGTATGATAGCAAACATGATCAGCGCATGATCAGTCACATGATCAGCGCCATTAAGTCACGTGATCACTACATGATAGTCATGTGATCAGTCCATGCTCAGTCACGGTATCAGTGCATGATCAGCCACGTGATCAGTGCATGATCTGTCACATGATTAGTGTATGATCATCCACGTGATCAGTGCATGGGCAGTCATGTGATCAGTGCATGATATAGACGTGATCAGTGCATGATCAGTCACGTGATCAGTGCATGATCAGCCACGTGATCAGTGCATGATCAGCCACGTGATCAGTGCATGATCAATTACGTGATCAGTGCATGATCAGTCACGTGATCAGTGCATGATCAGTCACGTGATCAGTGCATGATCAGCCACGTGATCATGCATGATCAGTCACGTGACCAGTACATGGTAGTTACGTGATCAGTGCATGATCAGCCACGTGATCAGTGCATGATAGCCACGTGATCAGTGCATGATCAGTCACGTGATCAGTGCATGATCAGTCACGTGATCAGTGCATGGTAGCTGCGTGATCATGCATGATCAGCCACGTGATAGTGCATGATAGCCACGTGATCAGTGCATGATCAGCCACGTGATCAGTGCATGATCAGTCACGTGATCAGTGCATGATATGTCACGTGATCAGTGTGTGATCAGCCACGTGATCAGTGCATGATCAGCCACGTGATCAGTGCATGATAGCCACGTGATCAGTGCATGATCAGTTACGTGAGCAGTGTATGATCAGCCACGTGATCAGTGCATGGTCAGACACGTGAACAGTGTATGATCAGCCACGTGATCAGTGCATGATATCCAAGTGATCAGTGCATGATCAATCACGTGATCAGTGTATGATCAGCCACGTGAACAGTGCATGCTCAGTCACGTGATCTGGGCCTGCTGAGCTGCGTGATTACTGTCTGCTCATCTGCTTGACAATTGCCAGCTGAGCTGCACGATTCCTGCCTGTCATCTGCTTGACAATTGCCAGCTGTGCTGCGTAATTCCTGCCTGCTCAGCTGCTTGATTATTGCCAGCTGAGCAGCATGATTCCTCACACCTGAGTTCCATGATTATTGCCTGCTGACTGTTTGATTCGTGCCTACTCAGCTCTTTGTTTATTGCCTCCAGAGGCACATGATCAGTGTATGATAGCAAACATGATCAGCGCATGATCAGTCACATGATCAGCGCCATTAAGTCACGTGATCACTACATGATAGTCATGTGATCAGTCCATGCTCAGTCACGGTATCAGTGCATGATCAGCCACGTGATCAGTGCATGATCTGTCACATGATTAGTGTATGATCATCCACGTGATCAGTGCATGGGCAGTCATGTGATCAGTGCATGATATAGACGTGATCAGTGCATGATCAGTCTCGTGATCAGTGCATGATAGCCACGTGATCAGTGCATGATCAGTCACCTGATGGGTGTATGATCATTCACGTGACCTGTACATGGTAGCTACATGATCATTGCATGATCAGCCACGTGAGCAGTGCATGATAGCCACGTGATCAGTGCATGATCAGTCACGTGATCAGTGCATGATCAGTCACGTGATCAGTGCATGATCAGCCACGTGATCAGTGCATGATCAGGCACGTGATCAGTGCATGATCAGCCACGTGATCAGTGCATGATAGCCACGTGATCAGTGCATGATCAGTCACGTGATCAGTGCATGATCAGTCACGTGATCAGTGCATGATCAGCCACGTGATCAGTGCATGATCAGCCACGTGATCAGTGCATGATCAATTACGTGATCAGTGCATGATCAGTCACGTGACCAGTGCATGGTAGCTACGTGATCATTGCATGATCAGCCACGTGATCAGTGCATGATAGCCACGTGATCAGTGCATGATAGCCACGTGATCAGTGCATGATCAGTCATGTGATCAGTGTGTGATCAGCCACGTGATCAGTGCATGATATCCACGTGATCAGTGCATGATCAGCCACGTGATCAGTGCATGATAGCCACGTGATCAGTGCATGATCAGTCACGTGATCATGTGTGATCAGCCACGTGATCAGTGCATGATCAGCCACGTGATCAGTGCATGATCAATTACGTGATCAGTGCATGATCAGTCACGTGACCAGTACATGGTAGCTACGTGATCAGTGCATGATCAGCCACGTGATCAGTGCATGATAGCCACGTGATCAGTGCATGATCAGTCACGTGATCAGTGCATGATCAGTACGTGATCAGTGCATGATCAGCCACGTGATCAGTGCATGATCAGTCACGTGATCAGTGCATGATAGCTACGTGATCAGTGCATGATCAGCCACGTGATCAGTGCATGATAGCCACGTGATCAGTGCATGATAGCCACGTGATCAGTGCATGATCAGCCACGTGATCAGTGCATGACAGGCACGTGATCAGTATGATCAGCCACGTGATCAGTGCATGATAGCCACGTGATCAGTGCATGATCAGTCACGTGATCAGTGCATGATCAGTCACGTGATCAGTGCATGATCAGCCACGTGATCAGTGCATGATCAGCCACGTGATCAGTGCATGATCAATTACGTGATCAGTGCATGATCAGTCACGTGACCAGTACATGGTAGCTACGTGATCATTGCATGATCAGCCACGTGATCAGTGCATGATAGCCACGTGATCAGTGCATGATCAGCCACGTGATCAGTGCATGATCAGTCACGTGATCAGTGCATGATCAGTCACGTGATCAGTGCATGATCAGCCACGTGATCAGTGCATGTCAGTCATGTGATCAGTGCATGATCAGCACGTGATCAGTGCATGATCAGTGCCACGTGATCAGTGCATGATCAGCCACGTGATCAGTGCATGATCAGCCACGTGATCAGTGCATGATCAGTCACGTGATCAGTATGATCAGCCACGTGATCATGTCAGCACGTGATCAGCTGCAGTGTGATCAGCTTGCATTGCCAGCTCAGCTGCACGATTCCTGCCTGTCATCTGCTTGACATTGCCAGCTGTGCTGCATTCCTGCCTGCTCAGCTGCTTGATTATTGCCAGCTGCATGATTCCTGCAGTTCCACCTGCTGATTGAGTGCCTACTCAGCTCTTTGTTTATTGCCTCCAGAGGCACATGATCAGTGTATGATAGCAAACATGATCAGCGCATGATCAGTCACATGATCAGCGCCATTAAGTCACGTGATCACTACATGATAGTCATGTGATCAGTCCATGCTCAGTCACGGTATCAGTGCATGATCAGCCACGTGATCAGTGCATGATCTGTCACAAGATTAGTGTATGATCATCCACGTGATCAGTGCATGGGCAGTCATGTGATCAGTGCATGATATAGACGTGAACAGTGCATGATCAGTCACGTGATCAGTGCATGATCAGTCACCTGATGGGTGTATGATCATTCACGTGACCTGTACATGGTAGCTACATGATCATTGCATGATCAGCCACGTGAGTAGTGCATGATAGCCACGTGATCACTGCATGATCAGTCACGTGATCAGTGCATGATCAGTCATGTGACCAGTACATGGTAGCTGCGTGATCATGGCATGATCAGCCACGTGAGCAGTGCATGATAGCCACGTGATCAGTGCATGATCAGACACGTGATCAGTGCATGATCAGTCACGTGATCAGTGCATGATCAGCCACGTGATCAGTGCATGACCAGGCACGTGATCAGTGTATGTCAGCCAAGTGATCAGTGCATGATAGCCACGTGATCAGTGCATGATCAGTCACGTGATCAGTGCATGATCAGTTATGTGATCAGTGTATGATCAGCCACGTGATCAGTGCATGATCAGCCACATGATCAGTGCATGATCAATTACGTGATCAGTGCATGATCAGTCACGTGACCAGTACATGGTAGCTACGTGATCATTGCATGATCAGCCACGTGATCAGTGCATGATAGCCACGTGATCAGTGCATGATCAGTCATGTGATACGTGTGTGATCAGCCACGTGATCAGTGCATGATATCCACGTGATCAGTGCATGACAGCCACGTGATCAGTGCATGATAGCCACGTGATCAGTGCATGATCAGTCACGTGATACATGTGTGATCAGCCACGTGATCAGTGCATGATGAGCCACGTGATCAGTGCAGGATCAATTACGTGATCAGTGCATGATCAGTCACGTGACCAGTACATGGTTGCTACGTGATCGTTGCATGATCAGCCACGTGAGCAGAGCATGATAGCCACGTGATCAGTGCATGATCAGTCACGTGATCAGTACATGATCAGTCACGTGAACAGTGCATGATCATTTACGTGATCTTTGCATGATCAGTCACGTGACCAGTATATGGTTGCTACGTGATCATTCCATGACAGCCACGTGAGCAGTGCATGATAGCCACGTGATGTGTGCATGAGTTACGTGAGCAGAGTATGATCAGCCACGTGATCAGTGCATGAGTGCCACGTGATCAGTGCATGATATGTCACGTGACAGGTGTGTGATCAGCCACGTGAACAGTGCATGTTCAGCCACGTGATCAGTGCATGATAGCCACGTGATCAGTGCATGATCAGTTACGTGAGCAGTGTATGATCAGCCACGTGATCAGTGCATGGTCAGACACGTGAACAGTGTATGATCAGCCACGTGATCAGTGCATGATATCCAAGTGATCAGTGCATGATCATCACGTGATCAGTGTATGATCAGCCACGTGAACAGTGCATGCTCAGTCACGTGATCAGGGCCTGCTGAGCTGCGTGATTACTGTCTGCTCATCTGCTTGACAATTGCCAGCTGAGCTGCACGATTCCTGCCTGTCATCTGCTTGACAATTGCCAGCTGTGCTGCGTAATTCCTGCCTGCTCAGCTGCTTGATTATTGCCAGCTGAGCAGCATGATTCCTCACAGCTGAGTTCCATGATTATTGCCTGCTGACTGTTTGATTCGTGCCTACTCAGCTCTTTGTTTATTGCCTCCAGAGGCACATGATCAGTGTATGATAGCAAACATGATCAGCGCATGATCAGTCACATGATCAGCGCCATTAAGTCACGTGATCACTACATGATAGTCATGTGATCAGTCCATGCTCAGTCACGGTATCAGTGCATGATCAGCCACGTGATCAGTGCATGATCTGTCACAAGATTAGTGTATGATCATCCACGTGATCAGTGCATGGGCAGTCATGTGATCAGTGCATGATATAGACGTGATCAGTGCATGATCAGTCTCGTGATCAGTGCATGATAGCCACGTGATCAGTGCATGATCAGTCACCTGATGGGTGTATGATCATTCACGTGACCTGTACATGGTAGCTACATGATCATTGCATGATCAGCCACGTGAGTAGTGCATGATAGCCACGTGATCACTGCATGATCAGTCACGTGATCAGTGCATGATCAGTCATGTGATCAGTACATGTAGCTGCGTGATCATGCATGATCAGCCACGTGAGCAGTGCATGATAGCCACGTGATCAGTGCATGATCAGACACGTGATCAGTGCATGATCAGTCACGTGATCAGTGCATGATCAGCCACGTGATCAGTGCATGATAGCCACGTGATCAGTGCATGATCAGTCACGTGATCAGTGCATGATCAGTCACGTGATCAGTGCATGATCAGTCACGTGATCAGTGCATGATCAATTACGTGATCAGTGCATGATCAGTCACGTGATCAGTGCATGGTAGCTACGTGATCAGTGCATGATCAGCCACGTGATCAGTGCATGATAGCCACGTGATCAGTGCATGATCAGTCACGTGATCAGTGCATGATCATCCACGTGATCAGTGCATGATCAGTCACGTGATCAGTGCATGATATAGACGTGATCAGTGCATGATCAGTCACGTGATCAGTGCATGATCAGCCACGTGATCAGTGCATGATAGCCACGTGATCAGTGCATGATAGCCAGTGATCAGTGCATGATCAGTCACGTGATCAGTGCATGATCAGCCACGTGATCAGTGCATGATAGCCACGTGATCAGTGCATGATCATCACGTGATCAGTGCATGATCAGTCACGTGATCAGTGCATGATCAGCCACGTGATCAGTGCATGATCAGCCACGTGATCAGTGCATGATCAGTCACGTGATCAGTGCATGATCAGTCACGTGATCAGTGCATGATCAGTCACGTGATCAGTGCATGATCAGCCACGTGATCAGTGCATGATAGCCACGTGATCAGTGCATGATCAGTCACGTGATCAGTGCATGATCAGCCACGTGATCAGTGCATGATCAGCCACGTGATCAGTGCATGATCAGCCACGTGATCAGTGCATGATCAGCCACGTGATCAGTGCATGATCAGTCACGTGATCAGTGTGATCATTTACGTGATCAGTGCATGATCAGTCACGTGATCAGTATGATAGCTACGTGATCAGTGCATGACAGCCACGTGATCAGTGCATGATAGCCACGTGATCAGTGCATGATCAGTCACGTGATCAGTGTATGATCAGCCACGTGATCAGTGCATGAGTGCCACGTGATCAGTGCATGATAGTCACGTGATCAGTGTGTGATCAGCCACGTGATCAGTGCATGATCAGCCACGTGATCAGTGCATGATAGCCACGTGATCAGTGCATGATCAGTTACGTGATCAGTGCATGATCAGTCACGTGACCAGTACATGGTAGCTACATGATCATTGCATGATCAGCCACGTGATCAGTGCATGATAGCCACGTGATCAGTGCATGATCAGTCACGTGATCAGTGCATGATCAGTCACGTGATCAGTGCATGATCAGTCACGTGATCAGTGCATGATCAGCCACGTGATCAGTGCATGATAGCCACGTGATCAGTGCATGATCAGTCACGTGATCAGTGCATGATCAGTCACGTGATCAGTGCATGATCAGCCACGTGATCAGTGCATGATCAGCCACGTGATCAGTGCATGATCAGCCACGTGATCAGTGCATGATCAGTCACGTGATCAGTGCATGATCAGTCACGTGATCAGTGCATGATAGCTACGTGATCAGTGCATGATCAGCCACGTGATCAGTGCATGATAGCCACGTGATCAGTGCATGATCAGTCACGTGATCAGTGCATGATCAGTCACGTGACCAGTACATGGTAGCTGCGTGATCATGCATGATCAGCCACGTGATCAGTGCATGATAGCCACGTGATCAGTGCATGATCAGACGTGATCAGTGCATGATCAGTCACGTGATCAGTGCATGATCAGCCACGTGATCAGTGCATGATCAGTCACGTGATCAGTGCATGATAGCTACGTGATCAGTGCATGATCAGCCACGTGATCAGTGCATGATAGCCACGTGATCAGTGCATGATAGTCACGTGATCAGTGCATGATCAGTCATGTGATACGTGTGTGATCAGCCACGTGATCAGTGCATGATATCCACGTGATCAGTGCATGATCAGCCACGTGATCAGTGCATGATAGCCACGTGATCAGTGCATGATCAGTCACGTGATCATGTGATGATCAGCCACGTGATCAGTGCATGATCAGCCACGTGATCAGTGCATGATCAATTACGTGATCAGTGCATGATCAGTCACGTGACCAGTACATGGTAGCTACGTGATCGTTGCATGATCAGCCACGTGATCAGTGCATGATAGCCACGTGATCAGTGCATGATCAGTCACGTGATCAGTGCATGATCAGCCACGTGATCAGTGCATGATAGCCACGTGATCAGTGCATGATCAGTCACGTGATCAGTGCATGATCATGCACGTGATCAGTGCATGATCAGCCACGTGATCAGTGCATGATAGCCACGTGATCAGTGCATGATCAGTCACGTGATCAGTGCATGATCAGTCACGTGACCAGTACATGGTAGCTACGTGATCATTGCATGATCAGCCACGTGATCAGTGCATGATAGCCACGTGATCAGTGCATGATCAGTCACGTGATCAGTGCATGATCAGTCATGTGATCAGTGCATGATCAGGCACGTGATCAGTGCATGATCAGCCACGTGATCAGTGCATGATAGCCACGTGATCAGTGCATGATCAGTCACGTGATCAGTGCATGATCAGTCACGTGATCAGTGCATGATCAGCCACGTGATCAGTGCATGATCAGCCACGTGATCAGTGCATGATCAATTACGTGATCAGTGCATGATCAGTCACGTGACCAGTATCATGGTAGCTACGTGATCAGTGCATGATCAGCCACGTGATCAGTGCATGATAGCCACGTGATCAGTGCATGATCAGTCACGTGATCAGTGCATGATCAGTCACGTGATCAGTGCATGATCAGTCACGTGATCAGTGCATGATCAGTTACGTGATCAGTGCATGATCAGTCACGTGATCAGTGCATGGTAGCTACGTGATCAGTGCATGATCAGCCACGTGATCAGTGCATGATAGCCACGTGATCAGTGCATGATCAGTCACATGATCAGTGCATGATCATCCACGTGATCAGTGCATGATCAGTCACGTGATCAGTGCATGATATAGACGTGATCAGTGCATGATCAGTCACGTGATCAGTGCATGATCAGCACGTGATCAGTGCATGATAGCCACGTGATCAGTGCATGATAGCCAGTGATCAGTGCATGATCAGTCACGTGATCAGTGCATGATCAGCCACGTGATCAGTGCATGATAGCCACTGATCAGTGCATGATCATCACGTGATCAGTGCATGATCAGTCACGTGATCAGTGCATGATCAGCCACGTGATCAGTGCATGATCAATTACGTGATCAGTGCATGATCAGTCACGTGATCAGTACATGGTTGCTACGTGATCGTTGCATGATCAGCCACGTGATCAGTGCATGATAGCCACGTGATCAGTGCATGATCAGTCACGTGATCAGTGCATGATCAGTCACGTGATCAGTGCATGATCATTTACGTGATCAGTGCATGATCAGTCACGTGACCAGTATATGGTTGCTACGTGATCATTGCATGACAGCCACGTGATCAGTGCATGATAGCCACGTGATGTGTGCATGAGTTACGTGAGCAGTGTATGATCAGCCACGTGATCAGTGCATGAGTGCCACGTGATCAGTGCATGATAGTCACGTGACAGTGTGTGATCAGCCACGTGATCAGTGCATGATCAGCCACGTGATCAGTGCATGATAGCCACGTGATCAGTGCATGATCAGTCACGTGATCAGTGCATGATCAGCCACGTGATCAGTGCATGATCAGACACGTGATCAGTGCATGATCAGCCACGTGATCAGTGCATGATATCCACGTGATCAGTGCATGATCATCACGTGATCAGTGCATGATCAGCCACGTGATCAGTGCATGATCAGCCACGTGATCAGTGCATGATCAGTCACGTGATCAGTGCATGATCAGTCACGTGATCAGTGCATGATCATTTACGTGATCAGTGCATGATCAGTCACGTGACCAGTATATGTAGCTACGTGATCATTGCATGACAGCCACGTGATCAGTGCATGATAGCCACGTGATCAGTGCATGATCAGTCACGTGATCAGTGTATGATCAGCCACGTGATCAGTGCATGAGTGTCACGTGATCAGTGCATGATATGTCACGTGACAGTGTGTGATCAGCCACGTGATCAGTGCATGATCAGCCACGTGATCAGTGCATGATAGCCACGTGATCAGTGCATGATCAGTCACGTGATCAGTGTATGATCAGTCACGTGATCAGTGCATGGTAGCTACATGATCAGTGCATGATCAGCCACGTGATCAGTGCATGATAGCCACGTGATCAGTGCATGATCAGTCACGTGATCAGTGCATGATCAGTCACGTGATCAGTGCATGATCAGTCACGTGATCAGTGCATGATCAGCCACGTGATCAGTGCATGATAGCCACGTGATCAGTGCATGATCAGTCACGTGATCAGTGCATGATCAGTCACGTGATCAGTGCATGATCAGCCACGTGATCAGTGCATGATCAGCCACGTGATCAGTGCATGATCAGCCACGTGATCAGTGCATGATCAGTCACCTGATCAGTGTATGATCATTCACGTGACCTGTACATGGTAGCTACATGATCATTGCATGATCAGCCACGTGATCAGTGCATGATAGCCACGTGATCAGTGCATGATCAGTCACGTGATCAGTGCATGATCAGTCATGTGACCAGTACATGGTAGCTGCGTGATCATGCATGATCAGCCACGTGATCAGTGCATGATAGCCACGTGATCAGTGCATGATCAGACACGTGATCAGTGCATGATCAGTCACGTGATCAGTGCATGATCAGCCACGTGATCAGTGCATGATCAGGCACGTGATCAGTGCATGATCAGCCACGTGATCAGTGCATGATAGCCACGTGATCAGTGCATGATCAGTCACGTGATCAGTGCATGATCAGTTACGTGATCAGTGCATGATCAGCCACGTGATCAGTGCATGATCAGCCACGTGATCAGTGCATGATCAATTACGTGATCAGTGCATGATCAGTCACGTGACCAGTACATGGTAGCTACGTGATCATTGCATGATCAGCCACGTGATCAGTGCATGATAGCCACGTGATCAGTGCATGATCAGTCATGTGATACGTGTGTGATCAGCCACGTGATCAGGGCATGATATCCACGTGATCAGTGCATGACAGCCACGTGATCAGTGCATGAGAGCCACGTGATCAGTGCATGATCAGTCACGTGATACATGTGTGATCAGCCACGTGATCAGTGCATGATGAGCCACGTGATCAGTGCAGGATCAATTACGTGATCAGTGCATGATCAGTCACGTGACCAGTACATGGTTGCTACGTGATCGTTGCATGATCAGCCACGTGAGCAGAGCATGATAGCCACGTGATCAGTGCATGATCAGTCACGTGATCAGTACATGATCAGTCACGTGAACAGTGCATGATCATTTACGTGATCTGTGCATGATCAGTCACGTGACCAGTATATGGTTGCTACGTGATCATTCCATGACGAGCCACGTGAGCAGTGCATGATAGCCACGTGATGTGTGCATGAGTTACGTGAGCAGAGTATGATCAGCCACGTGATCAGTGCATGAGTGCCACGTGATCAGTGCATGATATGTCACGTGACAGGTGTGTGATCAGCCACGTGAACAGTGCATGTTCAGCCACGTGATCAGTGCATGATAGCCACGTGATCAGTGCATGATCAGTTACGTGAGCAGTGTATGATCAGCCACGTGATCAGTGCATGGTCAGACACGTGAACAGTGTATGATCAGCCACGTGATCAGTGCATGATATCCAAGTGATCAGTGCATGATCATCACGTGATCAGTGTATGATCAGCCACGTGAACAGTGCATGCTCAGTCACGTGATCAGGGCCTGCTGAGCTGCGTGATTACTGTCTGCTCATCTGCTTGACAATTGCCAGCTGAGCTGCACGATTCCTGCCTGTCATCTGCTTGACAATTGCCAGCTGTGCTGCGTAATTCCTGCCTGCTCAGCTGCTTGATTATTGCCAGCTGAGCAGCATGATTCCTCACACCTGAGTTCCATGATTATTGCCTGCTGACTGTTTGATTCGTGCCTACTCAGCTCTTTGTTTATTGCCTCCAGAGGCACATGATCAGTGTATGATAGCAAACATGATCAGCGCATGATCAGTCACATGATCAGCGCCATTAAGTCACGTGATCACTACATGATAGTCATGTGATCAGTCCATGCTCAGTCACGGTATCAGTGCATGATCAGCCACGTGATCAGTGCATGATCTGTCACAAGATTAGTGTATGATCATCCACGTGATCAGTGCATGGGCAGTCATGTGATCAGTGCATGATATAGACGTGATCAGTGCATGATCAGTCTCGTGATCAGTGCATGATAGCCACGTGATCAGTGCATGATCAGTCACGTGATCAGTGCATGATCAGTCACGTGATCTGTGCATGATCAGCACGTGATCAGTGCATGATCAGCCACGTGATCAGTGCATGATAGCCACGTGATCAGTGCATGATCAGTCACGTGATCAGTGCATGATCAGTCATGTGATCAGTGCATGATCAGGCACGTGATCAGTGCATGATCAGCCACGTGATCAGTGCATGATAGCCACGTGATCAGTGCATGATCAGTCACGTGATCAGTGCATGATCAGTCACGTGATCAGTGCATGATCAGCCACGTGATCAGTGCATGATCAGCCACATGATCAGTGCATGATCAATTACGTGATCAGTGCATGATCAGTCACGTGACCAGTATCATGGTAGCTACGTGATCAGTGCATGATCAGCCACGTGATCAGTGCATGATAGCCACGTGATCAGTGCATGATCAGTCACGTGATCAGTGCATGATCAGTCACGTGATCAGTGCATGATCAGTCACGTGATCAGTGCATGATCAGTTACGTGATCAGTGCATGATCAGTCACGTGACCAGTACATGGTAGCTACGTGATCATTGCATGATCAGCCACGTGATCAGTGCATGATAGCCACGTGATCAGTGCATGATCAGTCACGTGATCAGTGCATGATCATCCACGTGATCAGTGCATGATCAGTCACGTGATCAGTGCATGATATAGACGTGATCAGTGCATGATCAGTCACGTGATCAGTGCATGATCAGCACGTGATCAGTGCATGATAGCCACGTGATCAGTGCATGATAGCCAGTGATCAGTGCATGATCAGTCACGTGATCAGTGCATGATCAGCCACGTGATCAGTGCATGATAGCCACTGATCAGTGCATGATCATCACGTGATCAGTGCATGATCAGTCACGTGATCAGTGCATGATCAGCCACGTGATCAGTGCATGATCAGCCACGTGATCAGTGCATGATCAGTCACGTGATCAGTGCATGATCAGCCACGTGATCAGTGCATGATCAGCCACGTGATCAGTGCATGATCAGCCACGTGATCAGTGCATGATAGCCAAGTGATCAGTGCATGATCATCACGTGATCAGTGTATGATCAGCCACGTGAACAGTGCATGCTCAGTCACGTGATCTGGGCCTGCTGAGCTGCGTGATTACTGTCTGCTCATCTGCTTGACAATTGCCAGCTGAGCTGCACGATTCCTGCCTGTCATCTGCTTGACAATTGCCAGCTGTGCTGCGTAATTCCTGCCTGCTCAGCTGCTTGATTATTGCCAGCTGAGCAGCATGATTCCTCACACCTGAGTTCCATGATTATTGCCTGCTGACTGTTTGATTCGTGCCTACTCAGCTCTTTGTTTATTGCCTCCAGAGGCACATGATCAGTGTATGATAGCAAACATGATCAGCGCATGATCAGTCACATGATCAGCGCCATTAAGTCACGTGATCACTACATGATAGTCATGTGATCAGTCCATGCTCAGTCACGGTATCAGTGCATGATCAGCCACGTGATCAGTGCATGATAGCCACGTGATCAGTGCATGATCAGCCACGTGATCAGTGCATGATCAGTCACGTGATCAGTGCATGATCAGTCACGTGATCAGTGCATGATCAGTCACGTGATCAGTGCATGATCAGCCACGTGATCAGTGCATGATCAGTCACGTGATCAGTGTATGATCAGCCACGTGATCAGTGCATGATAGCCACGTGATCAGTGCATGATCAGTCACGTGATCAGTGCATGATCAGTCACGTGATCAGTGCATGATCAGCCACGTGATCAGTGCATGATCAGCCACGTGATCAGTGCATGATCAGTTACGTGATCAGTGCATGATCAGTCACGTGACCAGTGCATGATAGCCACGTGATCAGTGCATGATCAGCCACGTGATCAGTGCATGATAGCCACGTGATCAGTGCATGATCAGCCACGTGATCAGTGCATGATCAGTCACGTGATCAGTGCATGATCAGCCACGTGATCAGTGCATGATAGCCACGTGATCAGTGCATGATCAGCCACGTGATCAGTGCATGATCAGTCACGTGATCATGTGTGATCAGCCACGTGATCAGTGCATGATCAGCCACGTGATCAGTGCATGATCAATTACGTGATCAGTGCATGATCAGTCACGTGACCAGTACATGGTTGCTACGTGATCATTGCATGATCAGCCACGTGATCAGTGCATGATAGCCACGTGATCAGTGCATGATCAGTCACGTGATCAGTGCATGATCAGTCACGTGATCAGTGCATGATCATTTACGTGATCAGTGCATGATCAGTCACGTGACCAGTGCATGGTAGCTACGTGATCAGTGCATGATCAGCCACGTGATCAGTGCATGATAGCCACGTGATCAGTGCATGATCAGTCACGTGATCAGTGCATGATCAGCCACGTGATCAGTGCATGATCAGCCACGTGATCAGTGCATGATCAATTACGTGATCAGTGCATGATCAGTCACGTGATCAGTGCATGATAGCTACGTGATCAGTGCATGATCAGCCACGTGATCAGTGCATGATAGCCACGTGATCAGTGCATGATCAGCCACGTGATCAGTGCATGATCAGTCACGTGATACGTGTGTGATCAGCCACGTGATCAGTGCATGATATCCACGTGATCAGTGCATGATCAGCCACGTGATCAGTGCATGATAGCCACGTGATCAGTGCATGATCAGTCACGTGATCATGTGATGATCAGCCACGTGATCAGTGCATGATCAGCCACGTGATCAGTGCATGATCAATTACGTGATCAGTGCATGATCAGTCACGTGACCAGTACATGGTTGCTACGTGATCAGTGCATGATCAGCCACGTGATCAGTGCATGATAGCCACGTGATCAGTGCATGATCAGTCACGTGATCAGTGCATGATCAGCCACGTGATCAGTGCATGATAGCCACGTGATCAGTGCATGATCAGTCACGTGATCAGTGCATGATCATGCACGTGATCAGTGCATGATCAGCCACGTGATCAGTGCATGATAGCCACGTGATCAGTGCATGATCAGTCACGTGATCAGTGTATGATCAGTCACGTGACCAGTACATGGTAGCTACATGATCATTGCATGATCAGCCACGTGATAGTGCATGATAGCCACGTGATCAGTGCATGATCAGTCACGTGATCAGTGCATGATCAGTCATGTGATCAGTGCATGATCAGGCACGTGATCAGTGCATGATCAGCCACGTGATCAGTGCATGATAGCCACGTGATCAGTGCATGATCAGTCACGTGATCAGTGCATGATCAGTCACGTGATCAGTGCATGATCAGCCACGTGATCAGTGCATGATCAGCCACGTGATCAGTGCATGATCAATTACGTGATCAGTGCATGATCAGTCACGTGACCAGTATCATGGTAGCTACGTGATCAGTGCATGATCAGCCACGTGATCAGTGCATGATAGCCACGTGATCAGTGCATGATCAGTCACGTGATCAGTGCATGATCAGTCACGTGATCAGTGCATGATCAGTCACGTGATCAGTGCATGATCAGCCACGTGATCAGTGCATGATCAGCCACGTGATCAGTGCATGATCAGTCACGTGATCAGTGCATGATCAGTCACGTGACCAGTATCAGTAGCCACGTGATCAGTGCATGATCAGCCACGTGATCAGTGCATGATAGCCACGTGATCAGTGCATGATCAGTCACGTGATCAGTGCATGATCAGCCACGTGATCAGTGCATGATCAGTCACGTGATCAGTGCATGATAGACGTGATCAGTGCATGATCAGTCACGTGATCAGTGCATGATCAGCACGTGATCAGTGCATGATAGCCACGTGATCAGTGCATGATAGCCAGTGATCAGTGCATGATCAGTCACGTGATCAGTGCATGATCAGCCACGTGATCAGTGCATGATAGCCACGTGATCAGTGCATGATCATCACGTGATCAGTGCATGATCAGTCACGTGATCAGTGCATGATCAGCCACGTGATCAGTGCATGATCAGCCACGTGATCAGTGCATGATCAGCCACGTGATCAGTGCATGATCAGTCACGTGATCAGTGCATGATCAGTCACGTGATCAGTGCATGATCAGCCACGTGATCAGTGCATGATCAGCCACGTGATCAGTGCATGATCAGCCACGTGATCAGTGCATGATCAGCCACGTGATCAGTGCATGATCATCACGTGATCAGTGTATGATCAGCCACGTGAACAGTGCATGCTCAGTCACGTGATCAGGGCCTGCTGAGCTGCGTGATTACTGTCTGCTCATCTGCTTGACAATTGCCAGCTGAGCTGCACGATTCCTGCCTGTCATCTGCTTGACAATTGCCAGCTGTGCTGCGTAATTCCTGCCTGCTCAGCTGCTTGATTATTGCCAGCTGAGCAGCATGATTTCTCACACCTGTGTACCATGATTATTGCCTGCTGACTGTTTGATTCGTGCCTACTCAGCTCTTTGTTTATTGCCTCCAGAGGCACATGATCACTGTATGATAGCAAACATGATCAGCGCATGATCAGTCACATGATCAGCGCCATTAAGTCACGTGATCACTACATGATAGTCATGTGATCAGTCCATGATCAGTCACGGTATCAGTGCATGATCAGCCACGTGATCAGTGCATGATATCCACGTGATCAGTGCATGATCAGCCACGTGATCAGTGCATGAGAGCCACGTGATCAGTGCATGATCAGTCACGAGATACATGTGTGATCAGCCACGTGATCAGTGCATGATGAGCCACGTGATCAGTGCATGATCAATTACGTGATCAGTGCATGATCAGTCACGTGACCAGTACATGGTTGCTACGTGATCGTTGCATGATCAGCCACGTGAGCAGTGCATGATAGCCACGTGATCAGTGCATGATCAGTCACGTGATCAGTGCATGATCAGTCACGTG
Organism: Bos javanicus; assembly: GCF_032452875.1. NCBI lineage: Eukaryota > Metazoa > Chordata > Mammalia > Artiodactyla > Bovidae > Bos > Bos javanicus. Next base: position 448,921 of record NC_083895.1, on the reverse strand, counting down.
AACAGTGCATGATCATTTACGTGATCAGTGCATGATCAGTCACGTGACCAGTATATGGTAGCTACGTGATCATTCCATGACGAGCCACGTGAGCAGTGCATGATAGCCACGTGATGTGTGCATGAGTTACGTGAGCAGAGTATGATCAGCCACGTGATCAGTGCATGAGTGCCACGTGATCAGTGCATGATATGTCACGTGACAGGTGTGTGATCAGCCACGTGAACAGTGCATGTTCAGCCACGTGATCAGTGCATGATAGCCACGTGATCAGTGCATGATCAGTTACGTGAGCAGTGTATGATCAGCCACGTGATCAGTGCATGGTCAGACACGTGAACAGTGTATGATCAGCCACGTGATCAGTGCATGATATCCAAGTGATCAGTGCATGATCATCACGTGATCAGTGTATGATCAGCCACGTGAACAGTGCATGCTCAGTCACGTGATCAGGGCCTGCTGAGCTGCGTGATTACTGTCTGCTCATCTGCTTGACAATTGCCAGCTGAGCTGCACGATTCCTGCCTGTCATCTGCTTGACAATTGCCAGCTGTGCTGCGTAATTCCTGCCTGCTCAGCTGCTTGATTATTGCCAGCTGAGCAGCATGATTCCTCACACCTGAGTTCCATGATTATTGCCTGCTGACTGTTTGATTCGTGCCTACTCAGCTCTTTGTTTATTGCCTCCAGAGGCACATGATCAGTGTATGATAGCAAACATGATCAGCGCATGATCAGTCACATGATCAGCGCCATTAAGTCACGTGATCACTACATGATAGTCATGTGATCAGTCCATGCTCAGTCACGGTATCAGTGCATGATCAGCCACGTGATCAGTGCATGATCTGTCACAAGATTAATGTATGATCATCCACGTGATCAGTGCATGGGCAGTCATGTGATCAGTGCATGATATAGACGTGATCAGTGCATGATCAGTCTCGTGATCAGTGCATGATAGCCACGTGATCAGTGCATGATCAGTCACGTGATCAGTGCATGATCAGTCACGTGATCTGTGCATGATCAGCACGTGATCAGTGCATGATCAGCCACGTGATCAGTGCATGATAGCCACGTGATCAGTGCATGATCAGTCACGTGATCAGTGCATGATCAGTCATGTGATCAGTGCATGATCAGGCACGTGATCAGTGCATGATCAGCCACGTGATCAGTGCATGATAGCCACGTGATCAGTGCATGATCAGTCACGTGATCAGTGCATGATCAGTCACGTGATCAGTGCATGATCAGCCACGTGATCAGTGCATGATCAGCCACGTGATCAGTGCATGATCAATTACGTGATCAGTGCATGATCAGTCACGTGACCAGTACATGGTAGCTACGTGATCAGTGCATGATCAGCCACGTGATCAGTGCATGATAGCCACGTGATCAGTGCATGATCAGTCACGTGATCAGTGCATGATCAGTCACGTGATCAGTGCATGATCAGTCACGTGATCAGTGCATGATCAGTTACGTGATCAGTGCATGATCAGTCACGTGATCAGTGCATGGTAGCTACGTGATCATTGCATGATCAGCCACGTGATCAGTGCATGATAGCCACGTGATCAGTGCATGATCAGTCACATGATCAGTGCATGATCATCCACGTGATCAGTGCATGATCAGTCACGTGATCAGTGCATGATAGACGTGATCAGTGCATGATCAGTCACGTGATCAGTGCATGATCAGCACGTGATCAGTGCATGATAGCCACGTGATCAGTGCATGATAGCCAGTGATCAGTGCATGATCAGTCACGTGATCAGTGCATGATCAGCCACGTGATCAGTGCATGATAGCCACTGATCAGTGCATGATCATCACGTGATCAGTGCATGATCAGTCACGTGATCAGTGCATGATCAGCCACGTGATCAGTGCATGATCAGCCACGTGATCAGTGCATGATCAGCCACGTGATCAGTGCATGATCAGTCACGTGATCAGTGCATGATCAGTCACGTGATCAGTGCATGATCAGTCACGTGATCAGTGCATGATCAGCCACGTGATCAGTGCATGATCAGCCACGTGATCAGTGCATGATCAGCCACGTGATCAGTGCATGATCACCACGTGATCAGTGTATGATCAGCCACGTGAACAGTGCATGCTCAGTCACGTGATCAGGGCCTGCTGAGCTGCGTGATTACTGTCTGCTCATCTGCTTGACAATTGCCAGCTGAGCTGCACGATTCCTGCCTGTCATCTGCTTGACAATTGCCAGCTGTGCTGCGTAATTCCTGCCTGCTCAGCTGCGTGATTATTGCCAGCTGAGCAGCATGATTCCTCACACCTGAGTTCCATGATTATTGCCTGCTGACTGTTTGATTCGTGCCTACTCAGCTCTTTGTTTATTGCCTCCAGAGGCACATGATCAGTGTATGATAGCAAACATGATCAGCGCATGATCAGTCACATGATCAGCGCCATTAAGTCACGTGATCACTACATGATAGTCATGTGATCAGTCCATGCTCAGTCACGGTATCAGTGCATGATCAGCCACGTGATCAGTGCATGATAGCCACGTGATCAGTGCATGATCAGCCACGTGATCAGTGCATGATCAGTCACGTGATCAGTGCATGATCAGTTACGTGATCAGTGCATGATCAGTCACGTGATCAGTGCATGATCAGCCACGTGATCAGTGCATGATCAGGCACGTGATCAGTGTATGATCAGGCACGTGATCAGTGCATGATAGCCACGTGATCAGTGCATGATCAGTCACGTGATCAGTGCATGATCAGTTACGTGATCAGTGCATGATCAGCCACGTGATCAGTGCATGATCAGCCACGTGATCAGTGCATGATCAGTTACGTGATCAGTGCATGATCAGTCACGTGACCAGTGCATGGTAGCCACGTGATCAGTGCATGATCAGCCACGTGATCAGTGCATGATAGCCACGTGATCAGTGCATGATCAGCCACGTGATCAGTGCATGATCAGTCACGTGATCAGTGCATGATCAGCCACGTGATCAGTGCATGATAGCCACGTGATCAGTGCATGATAGCCACGTGATCAGTGCATGATCAGTCACGTGATCATGTGTGATCAGCCACGTGATCAGTGCATGATCAGCCACGTGATCAGTGCATGATCAATTACGTGATCAGTGCATGATCAGTCACGTGACCAGTACATGGTAGCTACGTGAACCTTGCATGATCAGCCACGTGATCAGTGCATGATAGCCACGTGATCAGTGCATGATCAGTCACGTGATCAGTGCATGATCAGTCACGTGATCAGTGCATGATCAGTCACGTGATCAGTGCATGATCAGTCACGTGATCAGTGCATGATAGCTACGTGATCAGTGCATGATCAGCCACGTGATCAGTGCATGATAGCCACGTGATCAGTGCATGATCAGTTACGTGATCAGTGCATGATCAGTTACGTGATCAGTGCATGATCAGCCACGTGATCAGTGCATGATCAGCCACGTGATCAGTGCATGATCAATTACGTGATCAGTGCATGATCAGTCACGTGACCAGTACATGGTAGCTACGTGATCATTGCATGATCAGCCACGTGATCAGTGCATGATAGCCACGTGATCAGTGCATGATAGCCACGTGATCAGTGCATGATCAGTCATGTGATACGTGTGTGATCAGCCACGTGATCAGTGCATGATAGCCACGTGATCAGTGCATGAGAGCCACGTGATCAGTGCATGATCAGTCACGTGATACATGTGTGATCAGCCACGTGATCAGTGCATGATGAGCCACGTGATCAGTGCAGGATCAATTACGTGATCAGTGCATGATCAGTCACGTGACCAGTACATGGTTGCTACGTGATCGTTGCATGATCAGCCACGTGAGCAGAGCATGATAGCCACGTGATCAGTGCATGATCAGTCACGTGATCAGTATATGATCAGTCACGTGAACAGTGCATGATCATTTACGTGATCTTTGCATGATCAGTCACGTGACCAGTATATGGTTGCTACGTGATCATTCCATGACGAACCCCGTGAGCAGTGCATGATAGCCACGTGATGTGTGCATGAGTTACGTGAGCAGAGTATGATCAGCCACATGATCAGTGCATGAGTGCCACGTGATCAGTGCATGATATGTCACGTGACAGGTGTGTGATCAGCCACGTGAACAGTGCATGTTCAGCCACGTGATCAGTGCATGATAGCCACGTGATCAGTGCATGATCAGTTTTGTGAGCAGTGTATGATCAGCCACGTGATCAGTGCATGGTCAGACACGTGAACAGTCTATGATCAGCCACGTGATCAGTGCATGATATCCAAGTGATCAGTGCATGATCATCACGTGATCAGTGTATGATAAGCCACGTGAACAGTGCATGCTCAGTCACGTGATCTGGGCCTGCTGAGCTGCGTAATTACTGTCTGCTCATCTGCTTGACAATTGCCAGCTGAGCTGCACGATTCCTGCCTGTCATCTGCTTGACAATTGCCAGCTGTGCTGCGTAATTCCTGCCTGTTCAGCTGCTTGATTATTGCCAGCTGAGCAGCATGATTCCTCACACCTGAGTTCCATGATTATTGCCTGCTGACTGTTTGATTCGTGCCTACTCAGCTCTTTGTTTATTGCCTCCAGAGGCACATGATCAGTATATGATAGCAAATATGATCAGCGCATGATCAGTCACATGATCAGCGCCATTAAGTCACGTGATCACTACATGATAGTCATGTGATCAGTCCATGCTCAGTCACGGTATCAGTGCATGATCAGCCACGTGATCAGTGCATGATCTGTCACAAGATTAGTGTATGATCATCCACGTGATCAGTGCATGGGCAGTCATGTGATCAGTGCATGATATAGACGTGATCAGTGCATGATCAGTCTCGTGATCAGTGCATGATAGCCACGTGATCAGTGCATGATCAGTCACCTGATGGGTGTATGATCATTCACGTGACCTGTACATGGTAGCTACATGATCATTGCATGATCAGCCACGTGAGTAGTGCATGATAGCCACGTGATCAGTGCATGATCAGTCACGTGATCAGTGCATGATCAGCCACGTGATCAGTGCATGATAGCCACGTGATCAGTGCATGATCAGACACGTGATCAGTGCATGATCAGTCACGTGATCAGTGCATGATCAGCCACGTGATCAGTGCATGATCAGGCACGTGATCAGTGCATGATCAGCCACGTGATCAGTGCATGATAGCCACGTGATCAGTGCATGATCAGTCACGTGATCAGTGCATGATCAGTCACGTGATCAGTGCATGATCAGCCACGTGATCAGTGCATGATCAGCCACGTGATCAGTGCATGATCAATTACGTGATCAGTGCATGATCAGTCACGTGACCAGTACATGGTAGCTACGTGATCATTGCATGATCAGCCACGTGATCAGTGCATGATAGCCACGTGATCAGTGCATGATAGCCACGTGATCAGTGCATGATCAGTCATGTGATACGTGTGTGATCAGCCACGTGATCAGTGCATGATCAATCACGTGATCAGTGCATGATCAGTCACGTGATCAGTACATGGTAGCCACGTGATCAGTGCATGATCAGCCACGTGATCAGTGCATGATAGCCACGTGATCAGTGCATGATAGCCACGTGATCAGTGCATGATCAGTCACGTGATCAGTGCATGATCAGCCACGTGATCAGTGCATGATAGCCACGTGATCAGTGCATGATCAGCCACGTGATCAGTGCATGATCAGTCACGTGATCAGTGTGATCAGCCACGTGATCAGTGCATGATCAGCCACGTGATCAGTGCATGATCAATTACGTGATCAGTGCATGATCAGTCACGTGACCAGTACATGGTTGCTACGTGATCATTGCATGATCAGCCACGTGAGCAGTGCATGATAGCCACGTGATCAGTGCATGATCAGTCACGTGATCAGTGCATGATCAGTCACGTGATCAGTGCATGATCATTCACGTGATCAGTGCATGATCAGTCACGTGACCAGTGCATGGTTGCCACGTGATCAGTGCATGATAGCCACGTGATCAGTGCATGATCAGCCACGTGATCAGTGCATGATCAGCCACGTGATCAGTGCATGATCAGTCACGTGATCAGTGCATGATCAGCCACGTGATCAGTGCATGATATCCAAGTGATCAGTGCATGATCATCACGTGATCAGTGTATGATCAGCCACGTGAACAGTGCATGCTCAGTCACGTGATCTGGGCCTGCTGAGCTGCGTGATTACTGTCTGCTCATCTGCTTGACAATTGCCAGCTGAGCTGCACGATTCCTGCCTGTCATCTGCTTGACAATTGCCAGCTGTGCTGCGTAATTCCTGCCTGCTCAGCTGCTTGATTACTGCCAGCTGAGCAGCATGATTCCTCACAACTGAGTTCCATGATTATTGCCTGCTGACTGTTTGATTCGTGCCTACTCAGCTCTTTGTTTATTGCCTCCAGAGGCACATGATCAGTGTATGATAGCAAACATGATCAGCGCATGATCAGTCACATGATCAGCGCCATTAAGTCACGTGATCACTACATGATAGTCATGTGATCAGTCCATGCTCAGTCACGGTATCAGTGCATGATCAGCCACGTGATCAGTGCATGATCTGTCACAAGATTAGTGTATGATCATCCACGTGATCAGTGCATGGGCAGTCATGTGATCAGTGCATGATACAGACGTGATCAGTGCATGATCAGTCTCGTGATCAGTGCATGATAGCCACGTGATCAGTGCATGATCAGTCACCTGATGGGTGTATGATAATTCACGTGACCTGTACATGGTAGCTACATGATCATTGCATGATCAGCCACGTGAGTAGTGCATGATAGCCACGTGATCAGTGCATGATCAGTCACGTGATCAGTGCATGATCAGTCATGTGACCAGTAAATGGTAGCTGCGTGATCATGGCATGATCAGCCACGTGAGCAGTGCATGATAGCCACGTGATCAGTGCATGATCAGACACGTGATCAGTGCATGATCAGTCACGTGATCAGTGCATGATCAGCCACGTGATCAGTGCATGATCAGGCACGTGATCAGTGTATGTCAGCCACGTGATCAGTGCATGATAGCCACGTGATCAGTGCATGATCAGCCACGTGATCAGTGCATGATCAGCCACGTGATCAGTGCATGATCAGTTACGTGATCAGTGCATGATCAGCCACGTGATCAGTGCATGATCAGCCACGTGATCAGTGCATGATCAATTACGTGATCAGTGCATGATCAGTCACGTGACCAGTACATGGTAGCTACGTGATCATTGCATGATCAGCCACGTGATCAGTGCATGATAGCCACGTGATCAGTGCATGATAGCCACGTGATCAGTGCATGATCAGTCACGTGATACGTGTGTGATCAGCCACGTGATCAGTGCATGATATCCACGTGATCAGTGCATGACAGCCACGTGATCAGTGCATGAGAGCCACGGGATCAGTGCATGATCAGTCACGTGATACATGTGTGATCAGCCACGTGATCAGTGCATGATCAGCCACGTGATCAGTGCATGATCAATTACGTGATCAGTGCATGATCAGTCACGTGACCAGTACATGGTTGCTACGTGATCATTGCATGATCAGCCACGTGAGCAGTGCATGATAGCCACGTGATCAGTGCATGATCAGTCACGTGATCAGTGCATGATCAGTCACGTGATCAGTGCATGATCATTTACGTGATCAGTGCATGATCAGTCACGTGACCAGTATATGATTGCCACGTGATCAGTGCATGACAGCCACGTGATCAGTGCATGATAGCCACGTGATCAGTGCATGATCAGTTACGTGAGCAGTGTATGATCAGCCACGTGATCAGTGCATGGTCAGACACGTGAACAGTGTATGATCAGCCACGTGATCAGTGCATGATATCCAAGTGATCAGTGCATGATCATCACGTGATCAGTGTATGATCAGCCACGTGAACAGTGCATGCTCAGTCACGTGATCTGGGCCTGCTGAGCTGCGTGATTACTGTCTGCTCATCTGCTTGACAATTGCCAGCTGAGCTGCACGATTCCTGCCTGTCATCTGCTTGACAATTGCCAGCTGTGCTGCGTAATTCCTGCCTGCTCAGCTGCGTGATTATTGCCAGCTGAGCAGCATGATTCCTCACAGCTGAGTTCCATGATTATTGCCTGCTGACTGTTTGATTCGTGCCTACTCAGCTCTTTGTTTATTGCCTCCAGAGGCACATGATCACTGTATGATAGCAAACATGATCAGCGCATGATCAGTCACATGATCAGCGCCATTAAGTCACGTGATCACTACATGATAGTCATGTGATCAGTCCATGCTCAGTCACGGTATCAGTGCATGATCAGCCACGTGATCAGTGCATGATCTGTCACAAGATTAGTGTATGATCATCCACGTGATCAGTGCATGGGCAGTCATGTGATCAGTGCATGATATAGACGTGATCAGTGCATGATCAGTCTCGTGATCAGTCCATGATAGCCACGTGATCAGTGCATGATCAGTCACCTGATGGGTGTATGATCATTCAAGTGACCTGTACATGGTAGCTACATGATCATTGCATGATCAGCCACGTTAGTAGTGCATGATAGCCACGTGATCACTGCATGATCAGTCACGTGATCAGTGCATGATCAGTCATGTGACCAGTACATGGTAGCTGCGTGATCATGGCATGATCAGCCACGTCAGCAGTGCATGATAGCCACGTGATCAGTGCATGATCAGTCACGTGATCAGTGCATGATCAGTCACGTGATCAGTGCATGATCAGCCACGTGATCAGTGCATGATCAGTCACGTGATCAGTGCATGGTTGCTACGTGATCAGTGCATGATCAGCCACGTGATCAGTGCATGATAGCCACGTGATCAGTGCATGATCAGTCACGTGATCAGTGCATGATCAGTCACGTGATCAGTGCATGATCAGCCACGTGATCAGTGCATGATCAGCCACGTGATCAGTGCATGATCAGCCACGTGATCAGTGCATGATAGCCACGTGATCAGTGCATGATCAGTCACGTGATCAGTGCATGATCAGTCACGTGATCAGTGCATGATCAGCCACGTGATCAGTGCATGATCAGCCACGTGATCAGTGCATGATCAGTTACGTGATCAGTGCATGATCAGTCACGTGATCAGTGCATGTTAGCTACGTGATCAGTGCATGATCAGCCACGTGATCAGTGCATGATAGCCACGTGATCAGTGCATGATAGCCACGTGATCAGTGCATGATCAGTCATGTGATAGTGTGTGATCAGCCACGTGATCAGTGCATGATATCCACGTGATCAGTGCATGATAGCCACGTGATCAGTGCATGATAGCCACGTGATCAGTGCATGATCAGTCACGTGATCATGTGTGATCAGCCACGTGATCAGTGCATGATCAGCCACGTGATCAGTGCATGATCAATTACGTGATCAGTGCATGATCAGTCACGTGACCAGTACATGGTTGCTACGTGATCAGTGCATGATCAGCCACGTGATCAGTGCATGATAGCCACGTGATCAGTGCATGATCAGTCACGTGATCAGTGCATGATCAGCCACGTGATCAGTGCATGATCAGCCACGTGATCAGTGCATGATCAGCCACGTGATCAGTGCATGATCAGTCACGTGATCAGTGCATGATCAGCCACGTGATCAGTGCATGATCAGTCACGTGATCAGTGCATGATCAGCCACGTGATCAGTGCATGATAGCCACGTGATCAGTGCATGATCAGCCACGTGATCAGTGCATGATCAGCCACGTGATCAGTGCATGATCAATCACGTGATCAGTGCATGATCAGTCACGTGATCAGTGCATGGTAGCTACGTGATCATTGCATGATCAGCCACGTGATCAGTGCATGATAGCCACGTGATCAGTGCATGATAGCCACGTGATCAGTGCATGATCAGTCATGTGATACGTGTGTGATCAGCCACGTGATCAGTGCATGATATCCAGGTGATCAGTGCATGACAGCCACGTGATCAGTGCATGAGAGTCACGTGATCAGTGCATGATCAGTCACGTGATACATGTGTGATCAGCCACGTGATCAGTGCATGATGAGCCACGTGATCAGTGCAGGATCAATTACGTGATCAGTGCATGATCAGTCACGTGACCAGTACATGGTTGCTACGTGACCATTGCATGATCAGCCACGTGAGCAGAGCATGATAGCCACGTGATCAGTGCATGATCAGTCACGTGATCAGTACATGATCAGTCACGTGAACAGTGCATGATCATTTACGTGATCTTTGCATGATCAGTCACGTTACCAGGATATGGTTGCTACGTGATCATTCCATGACGAGCCACGTGAGCAGTGCATGATAGCCACGTGATGTGTGCATGAGTTACGTGAACAGAGTATCATCAGCCACGTGATCAGTGCATGAGTGCCACGTGATCACTGCATGATATGTCACGTGACAGGTGTGTGATCAGCCACGTGAACAGTGCATGTTCAGCCACGTGATCAGTGCATGATAGCCACGTGATCAGTGCATGATCAGTTACGTGAGCAGTGTATGATCAGCCACGTGATCAGTGCATGGTCAGACACGTGAACAGTGTATGATCAGCCACGTGATCAGTGCATGATATCCAAGTGATCAGTGCATGATCATCACGTGATCAGAGTATGATCAGCCACGTGAACAGTGCATGCTCAGTCACGTGATCAGGGCCTGCTGAGCTGCGTGATTACTGTCTGCTCATCTGCTTGACAATTGCCAGCTGAGCTGCACGATTCCTGCCTGTCATCTGCTTGACAATTGCCACCTGTGCTGCATAATTCCTGCCTGTTCAGCTGCTTGATTATTGCCAGCTGAGCAGCATGATTCCTCACACCTGAGTTCCATGATTATTGCCTGCTGACTGATTCGTGCCTACTCAGCTCTTTGTTTATTGCCTCCAGAGGCACATGATCAGTGTATGATAGCAAACATGATCAGCGCATGATCAGTCAGATGATCAGCGCCATTAAGTCACGTGATCACTACATGATAGTCATGTGATCAGTCCATGCTCAGTCACGGTATCAGTGCATGATCAGCCACGTGATCAGTGCATGATCTGTCACATGATTAGTGTATGATCATCCACGTGATCAGTGCATGGGCAGTCATGTGATCAGTGCATGATATAGACGTGATCAGTGCATGATCAGTCTCGTGATCAGTGCATGATAGCCACGTGATCAGTGCATGATCAGTCACCTGATGGGTGTATGATCATTCACGTTACCTGTACATGGTAGCTACATGATCATTGCATGATCAGCCACGTGAGTAGTGCATGATAGCCACGTGATCACTGCATGATCAGTCACGTGATCAGTGCATGATCAGTCATGTGACCAGTACATGGTAGCTGCGTGATCATGGCATAATCAGCCACGTGAGCAGTGCATGATAGCCACGTGATCAGTGCATGATCAGACACGTGATCAGTGCATGATCAGTCACGTGATCAGTGCATGATCAGCCACGTGATCAGTGCATGATCAGGCACGTGATCAGTGTATGATCAGCCACGTGATCAGTGCATGATAGCCACGTGATCAGTGCATGATCAGTCACGTGATCAGTGCATGATCAGTTACGTGATCAGTGCATGATCAGCCACGTGATCAGTGCATGATCAGCCACGTGATCAGTGCATGATCAATTACGTGATCAGTGCATGATCAGTCACGTGACCAGTACATGGTAGCTACGTGATCAGTGCATGATCAGCCACGTGATCAGTGCATGATAGCCACGTGATCAGTGCATGATCAGCCACGTGATCAGTGCATGATCAGTCACGTGATACGTGTGTGATCAGCCACGTGATCAGTGCATGATATCCACGTGATCAGTGCATGACAGCCACGTGATCAGTGCATGATAGCCACGTGATCAGTGCATGATCAGTCACGTGATCATGTGTGATCAGCCACGTGATCAGTGCATGAGTGCCACGTGATCAGTGCATGATATATCACGTGACAGGTGTGTGATCAGCCACGTGAACAGTGCATGTTCAGCCACGTGATCAGTGCATGATAGCCACGTGATCAGTGCATGATCAGTTACGTGAGCAGTGTATGATCAGCCACGTGATCAGTGCATGGTCAGACACGTGAACAGTGTATGATCAGCCACGTGATCAGTGCATGATATCCAAGTGATCAGTGCATGATCATCACGTGATCAGTGTATGATCAGCCACGTGAACAGTGCATGCTCAGTCACGTGATCTGGGCCTGCTGAGCTGCGTGATTACTGTCTGCTCATCTGCTTGACAATTGCCAGCTGAGCTGCACGATTCCTGCCTGTCATCTGCTTGACAATTGCCAGCTGTGCTGCGTAATTCCTGCCTGCTCAGCTGCTTGATTATTGCCAGCTGAGCAGCATGATTCCTCACACCTGAGTTCCATGATTATTGCCTGCTGACTGTTTGATTCGTGCCTACTCAGCTCTTTGTTTATTGCCTCCAGAGGCATATGATCACTGTATGATAGCAAACATGATCAGCGCATGATCAGTCACATGATCAGCGCCATTAAGTCACGTGATCACTACATGATAGTCATGTGATCAGTCCATGCTCATTCACGGTATCAGTGCATGATCAGCCACGTGATCAGTGCATGATCTGTCACAAGATTAGTGTATGATCATGCACGTGATCAGTGCACGGGCAGTCATGTGATCAGTGCATGATATAGACGTGATCAGTGCATGATCAGTCTCGTGATCAGTGCATGATAGCCACGTGATCAGTGCATGATCAGACACCTGATGGGTGTATGATCATTCACGTGACCTGTACATGGTAGCTACATGATCATTGCATGATCAGCCACGTGAGTAGTGCATGATAGCCACGTGATCACTGCATGATCAGTCACGTGATCAGTGCATGATCAGTCATGTGACCAGTACATGGTAGCTGCGTGATCATGGCATGATCAGCCACGTGAGCAGTGCATGATAGCCACGTGATCAGTGCATGATCAGACACGTGATCAGTGCATGATCAGTCACGTGATCAGTGCATGATCAGCCACGTGATCAGTGCATGATCAGGCACGTGATCAGTGTATGTCAGCCACGTGATCAGTGCATGATAGCCACGTGATCAGTGCATGATCAGTCACGTGATCAGTGCATGATCAGTTACGTGATCAGTGCATGATCAGCCACGTGATCAGTGCATGATCAGCCACGTGATCAGTGCATGATCAATTACGTGATCAGTGCATGATCAGTCACGTGACCAGTACATGTAGCTACGTGATCATTGCATGATCAGCCACGTGATCAGTGCATGATAGCCACGTGATCAGTGCATGATCAGTCATGTGATAGTGTGTGATCAGCCACGTGATCAGTCATGATATCCACGTGATCAGTGCATGACAGCCACGTGATCAGTGCATGATAGCCACGTGATCAGTGCATGATCAGTCACGTGATCATGTGTGATCAGCCACGTGATCAGTGCATGATCAGTTACGTGAGCAGTGTATGATCAGCCACGTGAGCACTGCATGGTCAGACACGTGAAGAGTGTATGATCAGCCACGTGATCAGTGCATGATATCCAAGTGATCAGTGCATGATCATCACGTGATCAGTGTATGATCAGCCACGTGAACAGTGCATGCTCAGTCACGTGATCTGGGCCTGCTGAGCTGCGTGATTACTGTCTGCTCATCTGCTTGACAATTGCCAGCTGAGCTGCACGATTCCTGCCTGTCATCTGCTTGACAATTGCCAGCTGTGCTGCGTAATTCCTGCCTGCTCAGCTGCTTGATTATTGCCAGCTGAGCAGCATGATTCCTCACACCTGAGTTCCATGATTATTGCCTGCTGACTGTTTGATTCGTGCCTACTCAGCTCTTTGTTTATTGCCTCCAGAGGCACATGATCAGTGTATGATAGCAAACATGATCAGTGCATGATCAGTCACATGATCAGCGCCATTAAGTCACGTGATCACTACATGATAGTCATGTGATCAGTCCATGCTCAGTCACGGTATCAGTGCATGATCAGCCACGTGATCAGTGCATGATAGCCACGTGATCAGTGCATGATCAGTCACGTGATCAGTGCATGATCAGTTACGTGATCAGTGCATGATCAGCCACGTGATCAGTGCATGATCAGCCACGTGATCAGTGCATGATCAGTTACGTGATCAGTGCATGATCAGTCACGTGACCAGTACATGGTAGCTACGTGATCATTGCATGATCAGCCACGTGATCAGTGCATGATAGCCACGTGATCAGTGCATGATAGCCACGTGATCAGTGCATGATCAGTCATGTGATAGTGTGTGATCAGCCACGTGATCAGTGCATGATAGCCACGTGATCAGTGCATGATAGCCACGTGATCAGTGCATGATCAGTCACGTGATCATGTGTGATCAGCCACGTGATCAGTGCATGATCAGCCACGTGATCAGTGCATGATCACGTGATCAGTGCATGATCAGCCACGTGATCAGTGCATGATAGCCACGTGATCAGTGCATGATCAGTCACGTGATCAGTGCATGATCAGTCACGTGATCAGTGCATGATCAGTTACGTGATCAGTGCATGATCAGTCACGTGACCAGTACATGGTAGCTACGTGATCATTGCATGATCAGCCACGTGATCAGTGCATGATAGCCACGTGATCAGTGCATGATCAGTCACGTGATCAGTGCATGATCAGTCACGTGATCAGTGCATGATCAGCCACGTGATCAGTGCATGATCAGGCACGTGATCAGTGCATGATCAGCCACGTGATCAGTGCATGATAGCCACGTGATCAGTGCATGATCAGTTACGTGATCAGTGCATGATCAGTCACGTGATCAGTGCATGATCAGCCACGTGATCAGTGCATGATCAGCCACGTGATCAGTGCATGATCAATCACGTGATCAGTGCATGATCAGTCACGTGACCAGTGCATGGTAGCTACGTGATCATTGCATGATCAGCCACGTGATCAGTGCATGATAGCCACGTGATCAGTGCATGATAGCCACGTGATCAGTGCATGATCAGTCATGTGATAGTGTGTGATCAGCCACGTGATCAGTGCATGATAGCCACGTGATCAGTGCATGACAGCCACGTGATCAGTGCATGATCAGTCACGTGATCATGTGTGATCAGCCACGTGATCAGTGCATGATCAGCCACGTGATCAGTGCATGATCAATTACGTGATCAGTGCATGATCAGTCACGTGATCAGTACATGGTAGCTACGTGATCAGTGCATGATCAGCCACGTGATCAGTGCATGATAGCCACGTGATCAGTGCATGATCAGTCACGTGATCAGTGCATGATCAGTCACGTGATCAGTGCATGATCAGTCACGTGACCAGTATATGGTAGCTACGTGATCATTGCATGATCAGCCACGTGATCAGTGCATGATAGCCACGTGATGTGCATGAGTTACGTGATCAGTGCATGATCAGCCACGTGATCAGTGCATGAGTGCCACGTGATCAGTGCATGATATGTCACGTGACAGTGTGTGATCAGCCACGTGATCAGTGCATGATCAGCCACGTGATCAGTGCATGATAGCCACGTGATCAGTGCATGATAGCCACGTGATCAGTGCATGATCAGTCATGTGATAGTGTGTGATCAGCCACGTGATCAGTGCATGATAGCCACGTGATCAGTGCATGATCAGCCACGTGATCAGTGCATGATAGCCACGTGATCAGTGCATGATCAGTCACGTGATCAGTGCATGATCAGCCACGTGATCAGTGCATGATCAGCCACGTGATCAGTGCATGATCAATTACGTGATCAGTGCATGATCAGTCACGTGATCAGTACATGGTAGCTACGTGATCATTGCATGATCAGCCACGTGAGCAGTGCATGATAGCCACGTGATGTGTGCATGAGTTACGTGAGCAGAGTATGATCAGCCACGTGATCAGTGCATGAGTGCCACGTGATCAGTGCATGATATGTCACGTGACAGTGTGTGATCAGCCACGTGAACAGTGCATGTTCAGCCACGTGATCAGTGCATGATAGCCACGTGATCAGTGCATGATCAGTTATGTGAGCAGTGTATGATCAGCCACGTGATCAGTGCATGGTCAGACACGTGAACAGTGTATGATCAGCCACGTGATCAGTGCATGATATCCAAGTGATCAGTGCATGATCATCACGTGATCAGTGTATGATCAGCCACGTGAACAGTGCATGCTCAGTCTCGTGATCTGGGCCTGCTGAGCTGCGTGATTACTGTCTGCTCATCTGCTTGACAATTGCCAGCTGAGCTGCACGATTCCTGCCTGTCATCTGCTTGACAATTGCCAGCTGTGCTGCGTAATTCCTGCCTGCTCAGCTGCTTGATTATTGCCAGCTGAGCAGCATGATTCCTCACACCTGTGTACCATGATTATTGCCTGCTGACTGTTTGATTCGTGCCTACTCAGCTCTTTGTTTATTGCCTCCAGAGGCACATGATCAGTGTATGATAGCAAACATGATCAGCGCATGATCAGTCACATGATCAGCGCCATTAAGTCACGTGATCACTACATGGTAGTCATGTGATCAGTCCATGCTCAGTCACGGTATCAGTGCATGATCAGCCACGTGATCAGTGCATGATAGCCACGTGATCAGTGCATGATCAGACACGAGACCAGTGCATGATAGCCACGTGATCAGTGCATGATAGCCACGTGATCAGTGCATGATCAGTCACGTGATCAGTGCATGATCAGCCACGTGATCAGTGCATGATCAATTACGTGATCAGTGCATGATCAGTCACGTGACCAGTACATGGTAGCTACGTGATCATTGCCTGATCAGCCACGTGTTCAGTGCATGATAGCCACGTGATCAGTGCATGATAGCCACGTGATCAGTGCATGATCAGTCATGTGATACGTGTGTGATCAGCCACGTGATCAGTGCATGATATCCACGTGATCATTGCATGAGAGCCACGTGATCAGTGCATGATCAGTCACTTTGATACATGTGTGATCAGCCACGTGATCAGTGCATGATGAGCCACGTGATCAGTGCAGGATCAATTACGTGATAAGTGCATGATCAGTCACGTGACCAGTACATGGTTGCTACGTGATCGTTGCATGATCAGCCACGTGAGCAGAGCATGATAGCCACGTGGTCAGTGCATGATCAGTCACGTGATCAGTACATGATCAGTCACGTGAACAGTGCATGATCATTTACATGATCTTTGCATGATCAGTCACGTTACCAGTACATGGTTGCTACGTAATCATTCCATGACGAGCCACGTGAGCAGTGCATGATATCCACGTGATCAGTGGATGATCAGACACGAGATCAGTGCATGATCAGTCACGTGATCAGTGCATGATCAGCCACGTGATCAGTGCATGACCAGGCACGTGATCAGTGCATGTCCACCCAAGTGATCAGTGCATGATAGCCACGTGATCAGTGCATGATCAGTCAAGTGATCAGTGCATGATCTGTTATGTGATCAGTGTATGATCAGCCACGTGATCAGTGCATGATCAGCCACGTGATCAGTGCATGATCAATTACGTGATCAGTGCATGATCAGTCACGTGATCAGTACATGTTAGCTACGTGATCATTGCCTGATCAGCCACATGATCAGTGCATGATAGCCACGTGATCAGTGCATGATAGTCACGTGATCAGTGCATGATCAGTCATGTGATAGTGTGTGATCAGCCATGTGATCAGTGCATGATATCCACGTGATCAGTGCATGACAGCCACGTGATCAGTGCATGATCAGTCACCTGATGGGTGTATGATCATTCACGTGACCAGTACATGGTAGCTACATGATCATTGCATGATCAGCCACGTGAGTAGTTCATGATAGCCACGTGATCACTGCATGATCAGTCACGTGATCAGTGCATGATCAGTCATGTGACCAGTACATGGTAGCTGCGTGATCATGGCATGATCAGCCACGTGAGAAGTGCATGACAGCCACGTGATCAGTGCATGATCAGACACGAGATCAGTGCATGATCAGTCACGTGATCAGTGCATGATCAGCCACGTGATCAGTGCATGACCAGGCACGTGATCAGTGTATGTCCACCCAAGTGATCAGTGGATGATAGCCACGTGATCAGTGCATGATCAGCCACGTGATCAGTGCAGGATCAGCCGCATTATCAGTGCATGATCAGTCACGTGTTCAGTGCATGATCAGTCACGTGACCAGTACATGGTAGCTACGTGATCATTGCCTGATCAGCCACATGATCAGTGCATGATAGCCACGTGATCAGTGAATGATAGCCACGTGATCAGTGCATGATCAGTCATGTGATACGTGTGTGATCAGCCACGTGACCAGTGCATGATATCCACGTGATCAGTGCATGACAGCCACGTGATCAGTGCATGAGAGCCACGTGATCAGTGCATGATCAGTCACGTGATACATGTGTGATCAGCCACGTGATCAGTGCATGATGAGCCACGTGATCAGTGCAGGATCAATTATGTGATCAGTACATGATCACTCACGTGACCAGTACATGGTTGCTACGTGATCGTTGCATGATCAGCCACGTGAGCAGAGCATGATAGCCACGTGGTCAGTGCATGATCAGTCACGTGATCAGTACATGATCAGTCACGTGAACAGTTCATGATCATTTACGTGATCTTTGCATCATCAGTCACGTTACCAGTATATGGTTGCTACGTGATCATTCCATGACGAGCCACGTGAGCAGTGCATGATAGCCACGTGATGTGTGCATGAGTTACGTGAGCAGAGTATGATCAGCCACGTGATCAGTGCATGAGTGCCACGTGATCAGTGCATGATATGTCACGTGACAGGTGTGTGATCAGCCACGTGAACAGTGCATGTTCAGCCACGTGATCAGTGCATGATAGCCACGTGATCAGTGCATGATCAGTTACGTGAGCAGTGTATGATCAGCCACGTGATCAGTGCATGGTCAGACACGTGAACAGTGTATGATCAGCCACGTGATCAGTGCATGATATCCAAATGATCAGTGCATGATCATCACGTGATCAGTGTATGATCAGCCACGTGAACAGTGCATGCTCAGTCACGTGATCTGGGCCTGCTGAGCTGCGTGATTACTGTCTGCTCATCTGCTTGACAATTGCCAGCTGAGCTGCACGATTCCTCCCTGTCATCTGCTTGACAATTGTCAGCTGTGCTGCGTAATTCCTGCCTGCTCAGCTGCGTGATTATTGCCAGCTGAGCAGCATGATTCCTCACAGCTGAGTTCCATGATTATTGCCTGCTGACTGTTTGATTCGTGCCTACTCAGCTCTTTGTTTATTGCCTCCAGAGGCACATGATCACTGTATGATAGCAAACATGATCAGCGCATGATCAGTCACATGATCAGCGCCATTAAGTCACGTGATCACTACATGATAGTCATGTGATCAGTCCATGCTCAGTCACGGTATCAGTGCATGATCAGCCACGTGATCAGTGCATGATCTGTCACAAGATTAGTGTATGATCATCCACGTGATCAGTGCACGGGCAGTCATGTGATCAGTGCATGACATAGACGTGAACAGTGCATGATCAGTCTCGTAATCAGTGCATGATAGCCACGTGATCAGTGCATGATCAGTCACCTGATGGGTGTATGATCATTCACGTGACCTGTACATGGTAGCTACATGATCATTGCATGATCAGCCACGTGAGTAGTTCATGAAAGCCACGTGATCACTGCATGATCAGTCACGTGATCAGTGCATGATCAGTCATGTGACCAGTACATGGTAGCTGCGTGATCATGGCATGATCAGCCACGTGAGCAGTGCATGATAGCCACGTGATCAGTGCATGATCAGACACGAGATCAGTGCATGATCAGTCACGTGATCAGTGCATGATCAGCCACGTGATCAGTGCATGACCAGGCACGTGATCAGTGTATGTCCAGCCAAGTGATCAGTGCATGATAGCCACGTGATCAGTGCATGATCAGTCACGTGATCAGTGCATGATCAGTTATGTGATCAGTGTATTATCAGCCACGTGATCAGTGCATGATCAGCCACATGATCATTCCATGATCAATTACGTGATCAGTGCATGATCAGTCACGTGACCAGTACATGGTAGCTACGTGATCATTGCCTGATCAGTCACGTGATCAGTGCATGATAGCCACGTGGTCAGTGCATGATAGCCACGTGATCAGTGCATGATCAGTCATGTGATACGTGTGTGATCAGCCACGTGATCAGTGCTTTATATCCACGTGATCAGTGCATGACAGCCACGTGATCAGTGCATGAGAGCCACGTGATCAGTGCATGATCAGTCACGTGATACATTGTGATCAGCCACGTGATCAGTGCATGATGAGCCACGTGATCAGTGCAGGATCAATTACCTGATCAGTGCATGATCAGTCACGTGACCAGTACATGGTTGCTACGTGATCGTTGCATGATCAGCCACGTGAGCAGAGCATGATAGCCACGTGATCAGTGCATGACCAGGCACGTGATCAGTGTATGTCCACCCAAGTGATCAGTGCATGATAGCCACGTGATCAGTGCATGATCAGTCACGAGCTCAGTGCATGATCAGTTATGTGATCAGTGTATGATCAGCCACGTGATCAGTGCATGATCAGCCACATGATCAGTGCATGATCAATTACGTGATCAGTGCATGATCATTCATGTGACCAGTACATGGTAGCTACGTGATCATTGCCTGATCAGCCACGTGATCAGTGCATGATTGCCACGTGATCAGTGCATGATAGCCACGTGATCAGTGCATGATCAGTCATGTGATACGTTTGTGATCAGCCACGTGATCAGTGCATGATATCCACGTGATCAGTGCATGACAGCCACGTGATCAGTGCATGAGAGTCACGTGATCAGTGCATGATCAGTCACGTGATACATGTGTGATCAGCCACGTGATCAGTGCATGATGAGCCACGTGATCAGTGCAGTATCAATTACGTGATCAGTGCATGATCAGTCACGTGACCAGTACATGTTTGCTACGTGATTGTTGCATGATCAGCCACGTGAGCAGGGCATGATAGCCACGTGGTCAGTGCATGATCAGTCACGTGATCAGTACATGATCAGTCACGTGAACAGTTCATGATCATTTACGTGATCTTTGCATGATCAGTCACGTTACCAGTATATGGTTGCTACGTGATCATTGCATGACGAGCCACGTGAGCAGTGCATGATAGCCACGTGATGTGTGCATGAGTTACATGAGCAGACTATGATCAGCCACGTGATCAGTTCATGAGTGCCACGTGATCAGTGCATGATATGTCACGTGACAGGTGTGTGATTAGCCACGTGAACAGTGCATGTTCAGCCACGTGATCAGTGCATGATAGCCACGTGATCAGTGCATGATCAGTTACGTGAGCAGTGTATGATCAGCCACGTAATCAGTGCATGGTCAGACACGTGAACAGTGTATGATCAGCCACGTGATCAGTGCATGATATCCAAGTGATCAGTGCATGATCATCACGTGATCAGTGTATGATCAGCCACGTGAACAGTGCATGCTCAGTCACGTGATCTGGGCCTGCTGAGCTGTGTGATTACTGTCTGCTCATCTGCTTGACAATTGCCAGCTGAGCTGCACGATTCCTCCCTGTCATCTGCTTGACAATTGCCAGCTGTGCTGCGTAATTCCTGCCTGCTCAGCTGCGTGATTATTGCCAGCTGAGCAGCATGATTCCTCACAGCTGAGTTCCATGATTATTGCCTGCTGACTGTTTGATTCGTGCCTACTCAGCGCTTTGTTTATTGCCTCCAGAGGCACATGATCACTGTATGATAGCAAACATGATCAGCGCATGATCAGTCACATGATCAGCGCCATTAACTCACGTGATCACTACATGATAGTCATGTGATCAGTCCATGCTCAGTCACGGTATCAGTGCATGATCAGCCACGTGATCAGTGCATGATCTGTCACAAGATTAGTGTATGATCATCCACGTGATCAGTGCACGGGCAGTCATGTAATCAGTGCATGATATAGACGTGAACAGTGCATGATCAGTCTCGTAATCAGTGCATGATAGCCACGTGATCAGTGCATGATCAGTCACCTGATGGGTGTATGATCATTCACGTGACCTGTACATGGTAGCTACATGATCATTGCATGATCAGCCACGTGAGTAGTTCATGATAGCCACGTGATCACTGCATGATCAGTCACGTGATCAGTGCATGATCAGTCATGTGACCAGTACATGGTAGCTGCGTGATCATGGCATGATCAGCCACGTGAGCAGTGCATGATAGCCACGTGATCAGGGCATGATCAGACACGAGATCAGTGCATGATCAGTCACGTGATCAGTGCATGATCAGCCACGTGATCAGTGCATGACCAGGCACGTGATCAGTGTATGTCCAGCCAAGTGATCAGTGCATGATAGCCACGTGATCAGTGCATGATCAGTCACGTGATCAGTGCATGATCAGTTATGTGATCAGTGTATGATCAGCCACGTGATCAGTGCATGATCAGCCACATGACCAGTGCATGATCAATTACGTGATCAGTGCATGATCAGTCACGTGACCAGTACATGGTAGCTACGTGATCATTGCCTGATCAGTCACATGATCAGTGCATGATAGCCACGTGATCAGTGCATGATAGCCACGTGATCAGTGCATGATCAGTCATGTGATACGTGTGTGATCAGCCACGTGATCAGTGCTTAATATCCACGTGATCAGTGCATGACAGCCACGTGATCAGTGCATGAGAGCCACGTGATCAGTGCATGATCAGTCACGTGATACATTGTGATCAGCCACGTGATCAGTGCATGATGAGCCACGTGATCAGTGCAGGATCAATTACCTTATCAGTGCATGATC
The DNA here is from genome assembly GCF_032452875.1 of Bos javanicus. Lineage (NCBI taxonomy): Eukaryota > Metazoa > Chordata > Mammalia > Artiodactyla > Bovidae > Bos > Bos javanicus. The sequence goes on along the minus strand of NC_083895.1, from coordinate 425,895 downwards.
AGTCACGTGACCAGTACATGGTTGCTACGTGATCGTTGCATGATCAGCCACGTGAGCAGAGCATGATAGCCACGTGATCAGTGCATGACCAGGCACGTGATCAGTGTATGTCCACCCAAGTGATCAGTGCATGATAGCCACGTGATCAGTGCATGATCAGTCACGAGATCAGTGCATGATCAGTTATGTGATCAGTGTATGATCAGCCACGTGATCAGTGCATGATCAGCCACATGATCAGTGCATGATCAATTACGTGATCAGTGCATGATCATTCATGTGACCAGTACATGGTTGCTACGTGATCGTTGCATGATCAGCCACGTGAGCAGAGCATGATAGCCACGTGGTCAGTGCATGATCAGTCACGTGATCAGTACATGATCAGTCACGTGATCAGTACATGATCAGTCACGTGAACAGTTCATGATCATTTACGTGATCTTTGCATGATCAGTCACGTTACCAGTATATGGTTGCTACGTGATCATTCCATGACGAGCCACGTGAGCAGTGCATGATAGCCACGTGATGTGTGCATGAGTTACGTGAGCAGAGTATGATGAGCCACGTGATCAGTGCATGAGTGCCACGTGATCAGTGCATGATATGTCACGTGACAGGTGTGTGATCAGCCACGTGAACAGTGCATGTTCAGCCACGTGATCAGTGCATGATAGCCACGTGATCAGTGCATGATCAGTTACGTGAGCAGTGTATGATCAGCCACGTGATCAGTGCATGGTCAGACACCTGAACAGTGTATGATCAGCCACGTGATCAGTGCATGATATCCAAGTGATCAGTGCATGATCATCACGTCATCAGCGTATGATCAGCCACGTGAACATTGCATGCTCAGTCACGTGATCAGGGCCTGCTGAGCTGCGTGATTACTGTCTGCTCATCTGCTTGACAATTGCCAGCTGAGCTGCACGATTCCTGCCTGTCATCTGCTTGACAATTGCCAGCTGTGCTGCGTAATTCCTGCCTGCTCAGCTGCTTGATTCTTGCCAGCTGAGCAGCATGATTCCTCACACCTGTGTTTCATGATTCCTCACACCTGTGTTTCATGATTATTGCCTGCTGACTGTTTGATTCGTGCCTACTCAGCTCTTTGTTTATTGCCTCCAGAGGCACATGATCAGTGTATGATAGCAAACATGATCAGCGCATGATCAGTCACATGATCAGCGCCATTAAGTCACGTGATCACTACATGATAGTCATGTGATCAGTCCATGCTCAGTCACGGTATCAGTGCATGATCAGCCACGTGATCAGTGCATGATCTGTCACAAGATTAGTGTATGATCATCCACGTGATCAGTGCACGGGCAGTCATGTGATCAGTGCATGATATAGACGTGAACAGTGCATGATCAGTCTCGTGATCAGTGCATGATAGCCACGTGATCAGTGCATGATCAGTCACCTGATGGGTGTATGATCATTCACGTGACCTGTACATGGTAGCTACATGATCATTGCATGATCAGCCACGTGAGTAGTGCATGATAGCCACGTGATCAGTGCATGATCAATCACGTGTTCAGTGCATGATCAGTCATGTAATCTGTGCATGACCAGGCACGTGATCAGTGTATGACCAGCCAAGTGATCAGTGCATGATAGCCACGTGATCAGTGCATGATCAGTCACGTGATCAGTGCATGATCAGTCACGTGATCAGTGGATGATCAGCCACGTGATCAGTGCATGAGTGCCACGTGATCAGTGCATGATATGTCACGTGACAGGTGTGTGATCAGCCACGTGAACAGTGCATGTTCAGCCACGTGATCAGCGCCTGCTCAGTCACGTGATCAGGGCCTGCTGAGCTGCGAGATTACTGTCTGCTCATCTGCTTGACAATTGCCAGCTGAGCTGCACGATTCCTGCCTGTCTTCTGCTTGACAATTGCCAGCTGTGCTGCGTAATTCCTGCCTGCTCAGCTGCTTGATTATTGCCAGCTGAGCAGCATGATTCCTCACACCTGAGTTCCATGATTATTGCCTGCTGACTGTTTGATTCGTGCCTACTCAGCTCTTTATTTATTGCCTCCAGAGGCACATGATCAGTGTATGATAGCAAACATGATCAGCGCATGATCAGTCACATGATCAGCGCCATTAAGTCACGTGATCACTACATGATAGTCATGTGATCAGTCCATGCTCAGTCACGGTATCAGTGCATGATCAGCCACGTGATCAGTGCAGGATCTGTCACATGATTAGTGTATGATCACCCACGTGATCAGTGCATGGGCAGTCATGTGACCAGTGCATGATATAGATGTGATCAGTGCATGATCAGTCTCATGATCAGTGCATGATAGCCACGTGATCAGTGCATGATCAGTCACCTGATGGGTGTATGATCATTCACATGACCTGTACATGTAGCTACATGATCATTGCATGATCAGCCACGTGAGTAGTTCATGATAGCCACTTGATCACTGCATGATCAGTCACGTGATCAGTGCATGATCAGTCTTGTGACCAGTACATGGTAGGTGCGTGATCATGGCATGATCAGCCACGTGAGCAGTGCATGATAGCCACGTGATCAGTGCATGATCAGACACGAGATCAGTGCATGATCAGTAACGTGATCAGTGCATGATCAGCCACGTCATCAGTGCATTACCAGGCACGTGATCAGTGCATGTCAGCCAAGTGATCAGTGCCTGATATCCACGTGATCAGTGCATGATCAGTCACATGTTCAGTGTATGATCAGTCACGTGATAGGTGTGTGATCAGCCACGTGAACAGTGCATGCTCAGTCACGTGATCAGGGCCTGCTGAGCTGCGTGATTACTGTCTGCTCATCTGCTTGGCAATTTCCAGCTCAGCTGCACGATTCCTGCCTGTCATCTCCTTGACAATTGCCACCTGGTCTGCGTAATTCCTGCCTGCTCATCTACTTGATTATTGCCAGCTGATCAGCATGATTTCTCAGAGCTGAGTTCCATGATTATAGCCTGCTTACTGATTCCTGCCTACTCAGCTCTATGTTCATTGCCTCCAGAGGCACATGATCAGTGTGTGACAGCAAACATGATCAGCACATGATCAGTCACATAATCAATGCATGATAAGCCAGGTGATCAGTGCATGATCAATTATGTGATCAGTGCCTGATCAGTTATGTGACCAGTACATGGTAGCTGCGTGACCATTGCATGTTCAGCCACGTGAGCAGTGCATGATAGCCACGTGATCAGTGCATGATCAGTCACGTGATCTGTGCATGATCAGTCACGTGATCTGTGCATGATCAGTCACGTGATCAGTGCATGATCAATTACCTGATCAGTGCATTATCAGTCACGTGACCAGTGCATGGTAGCTATGTGATCATTGCATGATCAGCCACGTGATCAGTGCATGATAGCCACGTGATCAGTGCATGATAGCCACGTGATCAGTGCATGATAGCCACGTGATCAGTGCATGATCAATCACATGATACGTGATTGATCAGCCACGTGATCAGTGCATGTTATCCACGTGATCAGTGCAGGATAGCCACGTGATCACTTCATGATTATTTACGTGATCTGTACATGGTCAGTCACGTGATACGTGTGTGATCAGCCACCGGATCAGTGCGTGATGAGCCATGTGATCAGTGCAGGATCAGTTACGTGATCAGTGCATGATCAGTCAAATGACCAGTACATGGTAGCTACGTGTTCATTGCGTGATCAGCCACGTGATCAGTGCATGATAGCTACGTGATCAGTGCATGACAGCCACATGATCAGTGCATGATGAGACACGTGATCAGTGCAGGATGAGCCACGTGATCAGTGCAGGATCAATTACGTGATCAGTGCATGATCAGCCACGTGATCAGTGCATGATCAATTACGTGATCAGTGCATGATCAGTCACCTGATGGGTGTATGATCATTCACGTGACCTGTATATGGTAGCTACATGATCTTTGCATGATCAGCCACGTGAGTAGTGCACGATAGCCACGTGATCAATGCATGATCAGTCACGAGGTCAGTGCATGATAAGTCATGTGACCAGTACATGGTAGCTGCGTGATCATCGCATGATCAGCCACGTGAGCAGTGCATGATAGCCACGTGATCAGTGCATGATCAGACACGAGATCAGTGCATGATCAGTCACGTGATCAGTGCATGATCAGCCACGTGATCAGTGCAGGACCAGGCACGTGATCAGTATATGTTCAGCCAAGTGATCAGTGCATGATAGCCACGTGATCAGTGCATGATAGCCACGTGATCAGTGCATGATCAGTCACGTGATCAGTGCATGATCAGTCACGTGATCAGTACATGATCATGCACGTGAACAGTGCATTATCATTGACGTGATCCGTGCATGATCAGTCACGTGACCAGTATATGGTAGCTACGTGATCATTCCGTGATGAGCCACGTGAGCAGTGCATGATAGAAACGTGATGTGTGCATGATGAGTTACGTGAGCAGAGTATGATCAGCCACGTGATCAGTGCATGCATGCCACGTGATCAGTGCATGATATGTCACGTGACAGGTGTGTGATCAGCCACATGAACAGTGCATGTTCAGCCACGTATTCAGTGCATGATAGCCACGTGAATAGTACATGATCAGTTACGTGAGCAGTGTATGATCAGCCACGTGATCAGTGCATGGTCAGACACGTGAACAGTGTATGATCAGCCACGTGGTCAGTGCATGATATCCAAGTGATCAGTGCATGATCAATCACGTGATCAGTGTATGATCAGCCACGTGAACAGTGCGTGCTCAGTCACGTGATCTGGGCCTGCTGAGCTGCGTGATTACTGTCTGCTCATCTGCTTGACAATTACCAGCTGAGCTGCACGATTCCTTCCTGTCATCTGCTTGACAATTGCCAGCTGTGCTGCGTAATTCCTGCCTGCTCAGCTGCTTGATTGTTGCCAGCTGAGCAGCATGATTCCTCACAGCTGAGTTCCATGATTATTGCCTGCTGACTGTTTGATTCGTGCCTACTCAGCTCTTTGTTTATTGCCTCCAGAGGCACATGATCAGTGTATGATAGCAAACATGATCAGTGCATGATCAGTCACATGATCAGAGCCATTAAGTCACGTGATCACTACATGATAGTCATGTGATCAGTCCATGCTCAGTCACGGTATCAGTGCATGATCAGCCACGTGAACAGTGCATGATCAGCCAGGTGATCAGTTCATGATAGCTATGTGATCAGTTCATGATTTGTCACGTGATCTGTGCATGACCAGGCAGGTCATCAGTGTATGATCAGCCACGTGAACAGTGCATGATAGCCACGTGATTAGTGCATGATCCGTCACCTGATGGGTGTATGATCATTCACGTGACCTGTACATGGTAGCTACATGATCATTGCATGATCAGCCACGTGAGTAGTGCATGATAGCCACGTGATCAGTGCATGATCAGTCACGTGTTCAGTGCATGATCAGTCATGTAATGTGTGCATGACCTGGCACGTGATCAATGTATGACCAGCCAAGTGATCAGTGCATGGTAGCTAGGTGATCAGTGCATGATCAGTCACGTGATCAATGAACGATCAGTCACGTGATCAGTGCATGATCAGCCACGTGATCAGTGCATGATCAATTACGTGATCAGTACATGATCAGTCACGTGAACAGTGCGTGATCATTTACGTGATCTGTGCATGATCAGCCAAATGATAAGTGCATGTTCAATTACGTGATCAGTGCATGATCAGCCACGTGATCAGTGCATGATCAGTCAGGTGATCAGTGCATGATATGTCACGTGACAGGTGTGTGATCAGCCACGTGAACAGTGCATGTTCAGCCACGTGATCAGTGCATGATAGCCACGTGATCAGTGCATGATCAGTTACGTGAGCAGTGTATGATCAGCCACGTGATCAGTGCATGGTCAGACACGTGAACAGTGTATGATCAGCCACGTCATCAGTGCATGATATCCAAGTGATCAGTGCATGATCATCACGTGATCAGTGTATGATCAGCCACGTGAACAGTGCATGCTCAGTCACGTGATCTGGGCCTGCTGAGCTGCGTGATTACTGTCTGCTCATCTGCTTGACAATTGCCAGCTGAGCTGCACGATTCCTTCCTGTCATCTGCTTGACAATTGCCAGCTGTGCTGCGTAATTCCTGCCTGCTCAGCTGCTTGATTGTTGCCAGCTGAGCAGCATGATTCCTCACACCTGAGTTCCATGATTATTGCCTGCTGACTGTTTGATTCGTGCCTACTCAGCTCTTTGTTTATTGCCTCCAGAGGCACATGATCAGTGTATGATAGCAAACATGATCAGTGCATGATCAGTCACATGATCAGAGCCATTAAGTCACGTGATCACTACATGATAGTCATGTGATCAGTCCATGCTCAGTCACCGTATGAGTGCATGATCAGCCACGTGATCAGTGCATGATCAGCCAGGTGATCAGTTCATGATAGCTATGTGATCAGTTCATAATTTGTCACGTGATCTGTGCATGACAAGGCAGGTGATCAGTGTATGATCAGCCACGTTATCAGTGCATGATCCATCACCTGATGGGTGTATGATCAGTCACCTGACCGGTACATGGTAGCTACATGATCATTGCAAGATCAGCCACGTGAGTAGTGCATGATAGCCACGTGATCAGTGCATGATCAGTCACGTGATCAGTGGATGATCAGCCACGTGATCAGTGCATGATCAGCCACATGATCAGTGCATGATCAATTACGTGATCAGAGCATGACCAGTCACGTGACCAGTATATGGTGGCTAGGTGATCATTGCATGATCAGCCACATAAGCCGTGCATGATAGCCACGAGATCAGTGCATGATCAGTCACGTGATCAGTGCATGATCACTCACGTTAACAGTGCATGATAAGTCACCTGATCAGTGCATGATCAATTACGTGATCAGTGCATGATCACTCACGTGACCAGTACATGGTAGCTACGTGATCATTGCATGAACAGCCGCGTGAGCAGTGCATGAGACCCACGTGATCAGTGCATGATCTGTCGCATGATCAGTGTATGATCATCCGGGTGATCAGTGCATGGGCAGTCATGTGATCAGTGCATGATATAGACGTGATCAGTGCATGATCAGTCTCGTGATCAGTGTATGATCAACCACGTGATCAGTGCACGATAGCCAGGTAATGAGTGCACGATAGCCAGATGATCAGTGCATTATCAGTCACGTGATCAGTGTATGATCAGCCAAGTAATAAGTGCATGATAGCCAACTGATCAGTGGATGATCAGTCACGTGATCAGTGCATGGTCAGTCACGTGATCATTGCATGATCAGCCACGTGATCAGTGCTGATCAATTACGTGATCAGTGGATGATCAGTCACGTGATCAGTACATGATCACTCATGTGAACAGTGCATGATCAGTCATGTGATCAGTGTATGACCAGCCAAGTGATCAGTGCATGATAGCCACGTGATCAGTGCATGATCAGTCACGTGATCAGTGCATGATCAGCCACGTGATCAGTGCATGATCAGCCAAATTATAAGTGCATGATCAATTACGTGATCAGTGTATGATCAGCCACGTGAGCAGTGCATGGTCAGACACGTGAACAGTATATGATCAGCCACGTGATCAGTGCATGATAGCCACGTGATCAGTGCATGATAGCCACGTGATCAGTGCATGATCAGTTACGTGAGCAGTGTATGATCAGCCACGTGATCAGTGCATGATAGCCACGTGATCCGTGCATGATAGCCACGTGAACAGTGCATGATCAATTACGTGATCAGTGCATGATCAGCCACGTGATCAGTGCATGATAGCCACGTGATCAGTGCATGATCAGTTACGTGAGCAGTGTATGATCAGCCACGTGAACAGTGCATGATCAGACACGTGAACAGTGTATGATCAGCCACGTGATCAGTGCATGATCAGTCACGTGAACAGTGCATGATCAGTTACGTGATCTGTGCATGATCAGTCATGTGACCAGTATATGGTAGCTATGTGATCATTCCATGACGAGCCACGTGAGCAGTGCATGACAGTCACGTGATCAGTGCATGAGAGCCACGTGATCAGTGCATGATCAGTCACGTGATACATGTGTGATCAGCCATGTGATCTTTGCATGATGAGCCACGTGATCAGTGCAGGATCAATTACGTGATCAGTGCATGATCAGTCAGGTGACCAGTACATGGTTGCTACGTGATCGTTGCATGATCAGCTTCGTGAGCAGAGCATGATAGCCACGTGATCAGTGCATGATCAGTCACGTGATCAGTACATGATCAGTCACGTGAACAGTGCATGATCAGTTACGTGATCTGTGCATGATCAGTCACGTGACCAGTATATGGTAGCTATTTGATCATTCCATGACGAGCCACGTGAGCAGTGCATGATAGCCACGTGATGTGTGCATGATGAGTTACGTGAGCAGAGTATGATCAGCCACGTGATCAGTGCATGAGTGCCACGTGATCAGTGCATGATATGTCACGTGACAGGTGTGTGATCAGCCACGTGAACAGTGCATGTTCAGCCACGTGATCAGTCCATGATAGCCACGTGATCAGTGCATGATCAGTTACCTGAGCAGTGTATGATGAGCCACGTGATCAGTGCATGGTCAGACACGTGAACAGTGTATGATCAGCCATGTGATCAGTGCATGATATCCAAGTGATCAGTGCATGATCATCACGTGATCAGTTTATGATCAGCCACGTGAACAGTGCATGCTCAGTCACGTGATCAGGGCCTGCTGAGCTGCGTGATTACTGTCTGCTCATCTGCTTGACAATTGCCAGCTGAGCTGCACGATTCCTGCCTGTCATCTGCTTGACAATTGCCAGCTGTGCTGCCTAATTCCTGCTTGCTCAGCTGCTTGATTATTGCCAGCTGAGCAGCATGATTCCTCACACCTGAGTTCCATGATTATTGCCTGCTGACTGTTTGATTCGTGCCTACTCAGCTCTTTGTTTATTGCCTCCAGAGGCACATGATCACTGTATGATAGCAAACATGATCAGTGCATGATCAGTCACATGATCAGAGCCATTAAGTCACGTGATCACTACATGATAGTCATGTGATCAGTCCATGCTCAGTCACAGTATCAGTGCATGATCAGCCACGTGATCAGTGCATGATCAGCCAGGTGATCAGTTCATGATTTGTCACGTGATCTGTGCATGACCAGGCAGGTGATCAGTGTATGATCAGCCACGTAAACAGTGCATGATAGCCACGTGATCAGTGCATGATCCGTCACCTGATGGGTGTATGATCATTCACGTGACCTGTACATGGTAGCTACATGATCATTGCATGATCAGCCACGTGAGTAGTGCATGATAGCCACGTGATCAGTGCATGATCAGTCACGTGTTCAGTGCATGATCAGTCATGTAATGTGTGCATGACCTGGCACGTGATCAGTGTATGACCAGCCAAGTGATCAGTGCATGATAACTAGGTGATCAGTGCATGATCAGTCACGTGATCAATGCATGATCAGTCACGTGATCAGTGGATGATCAGCCACGTGATCAGTGCATGATCAGCCACATGATCAGTGCATGATCAATTACGTGATCAGTGCATGATCAGTCACGTGACCAGTATATGGTAGCTAGGTGATCATTGCATGATCAGCCACATGAGCCGTGCATGATAGCCACGAGATCAGTGCATGATCAGTCACGTGATCAGTGCATGATCACTTACGTTAACAGTGCATGATAAGTCACCTGATCAGTGCATGATCAATTACGTGATCAGTGCATGATCACTCACGTGACCAGTACATGGTAGCTACGTGATCATTGCATGAACAGCCGCATGAGCAGTGCATGATAGCCACGTGATCAGTGCATGATCTGTCGCATGATCAGTGTATGATCATCCGGGTGATCAGTGCATGGACAGTCATGTGATCAGTGCATAATATAGACGAGATCAGTGCATGATCAGTCTCGTGATCAGTGTATGATCAACCACGTGATCAGTGCACGATAGCCAGGTAATGAGTGAAAGATAGCCAGATGATCAGTACATTATCAGTCATGTGATCAGTGTATGATCAGCCAAGTAATAAGTGCATGATTGCCAACTGATCAGTGGATGATCAGTCACGTGATCAGTGCATGGTCAGTCACGTGATCATTGCATGATCAGCCAGGTGATCAGTGCATGATCAATTACGTGATCAGTACATGATCAGTCACGTGAACAGTGCGTGATCATTTACGTGATCTGTGCATGATCAGCCAAATGATAACTGCATGATCAATTACGTGATCAGTGCATGATCAGCCACTTGATCAGTGCATGATCAGTCAGGTGATCAGTGCATGATATGTCACGTGACAGGTGTGTGATCAGCCACGTGAACAGTGCATGTTCAGCCACGTGATCAGTGCATGATAGCCACGTGATCAGTGCATGATCAGTTACGTGAGCAGTGTATGATCAGCCACGTGAGCAGTGCATGGTCAGACACGTGAACAGTGTATGATCAGCCACGTGATCAGTGCATGATATGCAAGTGATCAGTGCATGATCATCACGTGATCAGTGTATGATCAGCCACGTGAACAGTGCATGCTCAGTCACGTGATCTGGGCCTGCTGAGCTGCGTGATTACTGTCTGCTCATCTGCTTGACAATTGCCAGCTGAGCTGCACGATTCCTTCCTGTCATCTGCTTGACAATTGCCAGCTGTGCTGCCTAATTCCTGCCTGCTCAGCTGCTTGATTGTTGCCAGCTGAGCAGCATGATTCCTCACACCTGAGTTCCATGATTATTGCCTGCTGACTGTTTGATTCGTGCCTACTCAGCTCATTGTTTATTGCCTCCAGAGGCACATGATCAGTGTATGATAGCAAACATGATCAGTGCATGATCAGTCACATGATCAGAGCCATTAAGTCACGTGATCACTACATGATAGTCATGTGATCAGTCCATGCTCAGTCACGGTATCAGTGCATGATCAGCCACGTGATCAGTGCATGATCAGACAGGTGATCAGTTCATGATAGCTATGTGATCAGTTCATGATTTGTCACGTAATCTGTGCATGACAAGGCAGGTGATCAGTGTATGATCAGCCACGTGATCAGTGCATGATCAGACAGGTGATCAGTTCATGATAGCTATGTGATCAGTTCATGATTTTTCACGTGATCTGTGCATGACAAGGCAGGTGATCAGTGTATGATCAGCCACGTTATCAGTGCATGATCCATCACCTGATGGGTGTATGTCAGTCACCTGACCGGTACATGGCAGCTACATGATCATTGCATGATCAGCCACGTGAGTAGTGCATGATAGCCACGTGATCAGTGCATGATCAGTCACGTGATCAGTGTATGATCAACCACGTGATCAGTGCACGATACCCAGGTAATGAGTGCACGATAGCCAGATGATCAGTGCATGATCAGTCTCGTGATCAGTGTATGATCAACCACGTGATCAGTGCACGATACCCAGGTAATGAGTGCACGATAGCCAGATGATCAGTGCATTATCAGTCACGTGATCAGTGTATGATCAGCCAAGTAATAAGTGCATGATAGCCAACTGATCAGTGGATGATCAGTCACGTGATCAGTGCATGATCAGTCACGTGATCAGTATATGGTAGCTATGTGATCATTCCATGACGAGCCACGTGAGCAGTGCATGACAGTCACGTGATCAGTGCATGATAGCCACGTGATCAGTGCATGATCAGTCACGTGATACATGTGTGATCAGCCACGTGATCAGTGCATGATGAGCCACGTGATCAGTGCATGATCACTTACGTGATCAGTGCATGATCAGTCACGTGACCAGTACATGGTTACTACGTGATCGTTGCATGATCAGCTTCGTGAGCAGAGCATGATAGCCACGTGATCAGTGCATGATCAGTCACGTGATCAGTACATGATCAGTCACGTGAACAGTGCATGATCAGTTACGTGATCTGTGCATGATCAGTCACGTGACCAGTATATGGTAGCTATGTGATCATTCCATGATGAGCCACGTGAGCAGTGCATGATAGCCACGTGATGTGTGCATGATGAGTTATGTGAACAGAGTATGATCAGCCACGTGATCAGTGCATGGTCAGTCACGTGATCAGTGCATGATCAGCCACGTGATCAGTGCATGATCAGTTACGTGATCAGTGGATGATCAGTCACGTGATCAGTACATGATCAGTCATGTGAACAGTGCATGATCAGTCATGTGATCAGTGTATGACCAGCCAAGTGATCAGTGCATGATAGCCACGTGATCAGTGCATGATCAGTCACGTGATCAGTGCATGATCAGTCACGTGATCAGTGCATGATCAGCCAAATTATAAGTGCATGATCAATCACGTGATCAGTGCATGATCAGCCACGTGATCAGTGCATGATCAGTCATGTGATCAGTACATGACCAGTCACGTGAACAGTGCGTGATCATTTACGTGATCTGTGCATGATCAGACATGTGACCAGTATATGGTAGCTCCGTGATCATTCCATGACGAGCCACGTGAGCAGTGCATGATAGAAACGTGATGTGTGCATGATGAGTTACGTGAGCAGATTATGATCAGCCACGTGATCAGTGCATGAGTGCCACGTGATCAGTGCATGATATGTCACGTGACAGGTGTGTGATCAGCCACGTGAACAGTGCATGTTCAGCCACGTGATCAGTGCATGATAGCCACGTGATCAGTGCATGATCAGTTACATGAGCAGTGTATGATCAGCCACGTGATCAGTGCATGGTCAGACACGTGAACAGTGTATGATCAGCCACGTGATCAGTGCATGATATCCAAGTGATCAGTGCATGATCAATGACGTGATCAGTGTATGATCAGCCACGTGAACAGTGCCTGCTCAGTCACGTGATCAGGGCCTGCTGAGCTGCGTGATTACTGTCTGCTCATCTGCTTGACAATTGCCAGCTGAGCTGCACGATTCCTTCCTGTCATCTGCTTGACAATTGCCAGCTGTGCTGCGTAATTCCTGACTGCTCAGCTGCTTGATTGTTGCCAGCTGAGCAGCATGATTCCTCACAGCTGAGTTCCATGATTATTGCCTGCTGACTGTTTGATTCGTGCCTACTCAGCTCTTTGTTTATTGCCTCCAGAGGCACATGATCAGTGTATGATAGCAAACACGATCAGTGCATGATCAGTCACATGATCAGAGCCATTAAGTCACGTGATCACTACATGATAGTCATGTGATCAGTCCATGCTGAGTCACGGTATCAGTGCATGATCAGCCACGTGATCAGTGCATGATCAGCCAGGTGATCAGTTCATGATAGCTATGTGATCAGTTCATGGTTTGTCACGTGATCTGTGCATGACAGGCAGGTGATCAGTGCATGATCAGCCACGTTATCAGTGCATGATCCATCACCTGATGAGTGTATGATCAGTCACGTGACCTGTATATGGTAGCTACATGATCATTGCATGATCAGCCACGTGAGTAGTGCATGATAGCCACGTGATCAGTGCATGATCAGTCACGTGATCAGTGCATGATCAGTCACGTGATCAGTGCATGATCAGCCACGTGATCAGTGCATGATCAGCCACAGGATCAGTGCATGATCAATTACGTGATCAGTGCATGATCAGTCACGTGATCAGTGCATGGTAGCTACGTGATCAGTGCATGAACAGCCACATGAGCCGTGCATGATAGCCACGTGATCAGTGCATGATCAGTCACGTGATCAGTGCAAGATCACTCACGTTAACAGTGCATGATAAGTCACCTGACCAGTGCATGATCAATTACGTGATCAGTGCATGATCACTCACGTGACCAGTACATGGTAGCTACGTGATCATTGCATGAACAGCCGCGTGAGCAGTGCATGATAGCCACGTGATCAGTGCATGATCTGTCGCATGATCAGTGCATGATCATCCGGGTGATCAGTGCATGGGCAGTCATGTGATCAGTGCATGATATAGACGTGATCAGTGCATGATCAGTCTCGTGATCAGTGTATGATCAACCACGTGATCAGTGCACGATAGCCAGGTAATGAGTGCACGATAGCCAGATGATCAGTGCATTATCAGTCACGTGATTAGTGTATGATCAGCCAAGTAATAAGTGCATGATAGCCAACTGATCAGTGGATGATCAGTCACGTGATCAGTGATGGTCAGTCACGTGATCATTGCATGATCAGCCACGTGATCAGAGCATGATCAAATACGTGATCAGTGGATGATCAGTCACGTGATCAGTACATGATCAGTCACGTGAACAGTGCATGATCAGTCATGTGATCAGTGTATGACCAGCCAAGTGATCAGTGCATGATAGCCACGTGATCAGTGCATGATTAGTCACGTGATCAGTGCATGATCAGTCACGTGATCAGTGCATGATCAGCCACGTGATCAGTGCATGATCAGCCAAATTATAAGTGCATGATCAATTACGTGATCAGTGTATGATCAGCCACGTGAGCAGTGCATGGTCAGACATGTGAACAGTTTATGATCAGCCACGTGATCAGTGCATGATAGCCACGTGATCAGTGCATGATAGCCACGTGATCAGTGCATGATCAGTTACGTGAGCAGTGCATGATCAGCCACGTGATCAGTGCATGATAGCCACGTGATCCGTGCATGATAGCCACGTGAACAGTGCATGATCAATTACGTGATCAGTGCATGATCAGCCACGTGATCAGTGCATGATAGCCACGTGATCAGTGCATGATCAGTTACGTGATCAGTGTATGATCAGCCACGTGAGCAGTGCATGGTCAGACACGTGAACAGTGTATGATCAGCCACGTGATCAGTGCATGATAGCCACGTGATCAGTGCATGATCAGTCACGTGATCAGTGCATGATCAGTTATGTGAACAGTGCATGATCAGTTACGTGATCTGTGCATGATCAGTCACGTGACCAGTGCATGGTAGCTATGTGATCATTCCATGACGAGCCACGTGAGCAGTGCATGACAGTCACGTGATCAGTGCATGAGCAGCCACGTGATCAGTGCATGATCAGTCACGTGATACATGTGTGATCAGCCATGTGATCAGTGCATGATGAGCCACGTTATCAGTGCAGGATCAATTACGTGATCAGTGCATGATCAGTCAGGTGACCAGTGCATGGTTGCTACGTGATCGTTCCATGATGAACTTCGTGAGCAGAGCATGATAGCCACGTGATCAGTGCATGATCAGTCACGTGATCAGTGCATGATCAGTCACGTGATCAGTGCATGATCAGTTACGTGATCTGTGCATGATCAGTCACGTGACCAGTATATGGTAGCTACGTGATCATTCCATGACGAGCCACGTGAGCAGTGCATGATAGCCACGTGATGTGTGCATGATGAGTTACGTGAGCAGTGTATGATAAGCCACGTGGTCATTGCATGATCAGCCACGTGATCAGTGCATGATCAATTACGTGATCAGTACATTATCAGTCACGTGAACAGTGCGTGATCATTTACGTGATCTGTGCATGATCAGCCAAATGATAAGTGCATGATCAATTACGTGATCAGTGCATGATCAGCCACGTGATCAGTGCATGATCAGTCAGGTGATCAGTGCATGATATGTCACGTGACAGGTGTGTGATCAGCCACGTGAACAGTGCATGTTCAGCCACGTAATCAGTGCATGATAGCCACGTGATCAGTGCATGATCAGTTACGTGAGCAGTGTATGATCAGCCACGTGAGCAGTGCATGGTCAGACACGTGAACAGTGTATGATCAGCCACGTGATCAGTGCATGATATCCAAGTGATCAGTGCATGATCATCACGTGATCAGTGTATGATCAGCCACGTGAACAGTGCATGCTCAGTCACGTGATCTGGGCCTGCTGAGCTGCATGATTACTGTCTGCTCATCTGCTTGACAATTGCCAGCTGAGCTGCACGATTCCTGCCTGTCATCTGCTTGACAATTGCCAGCTGTGCTGCGTAATTCCTGCCTGCTCAGCTGCTTGATTATTGCCAGCTGAGCAGCATGATTCCTCACAGCTGAGTTCCATGATTATTGCCTGCTGACTGTTTGATTCGTGCCTACTCAGCTCTTTGTTTATTGCCTCCAGAGGCACATGATCAGTGTATGATAGCAAACATGATCAGTGCATGATCAGTCACATGATCAGCGCCATTAAGTCACGTGATCACTACATGATAGTCATGTGATCAGTCCATGCTCAGTCACGGTATCAGTGCATGATCAGCCACGTGATCAGTGCATGATCAGCCACGTGATCAGTTCATGATAGCTATGTGATCAGTGCATGATCAGTCACGTGATCAGTGCATGACAGGCACGTGATCAGTGCATGATCAGCCACGTGATCAGTGCATGATCATCACCTGATGGGTGTATGATCAGTCACGTGACCAGTACATGGTAGCTACATGATCATTGCATGATCAGCCACGTGAGTAGTGCATGATAGCCACGTGATCAGTGCATGATCAGTCACGTGATCAGTGCATGATCAGTCACGTGATCAGTGCATGATCAGTCACGTGATCAGTGCATGATCAGTTACGTGATCAGTGCATGATCAGCCACGTGATCAGTGCATGATCAGCCACGTGATCAGTGCATGATCAGTTACGTGATCAGTGCATGATCAGTCACGTGATCAGTGCATGGTAGCCACGTGATCAGTGCATGATCAGCCACGTGATCAGTGCATGATAGCCACGTGATCAGTGCATGATCAGTCACGTGATCAGTGCATGATCAGTCACGTGATCAGTGCATGATCAGTCACGTGATCAGTGCATGATCAGTTACGTGATCAGTGCATGATCAGTCACGTGACCAGTACATGGTAGCTACGTGATCATTGCATGATCAGCCACGTGATCAGTGCATGATAGCCACGTGATCAGTGCATGATCAGCCACATGATCAGTGCATGATCATCCGCGTGATCAGTGCATGATCAGTCACGTGATCAGTGCATGATATAGACGTGATCAGTGCATGATCAGTCACGTGATCAGTGCATGATCAGCCACGTGATCAGTGCATGATAGCCACGTGATCAGTGCATGATAGCCAGTGATCAGTGCATGATCAGTCACGTGATCAGTGCATGATCAGCCACGTGATCAGTGCATGATAGCCACGTGATCAGTGCATGATCAGTCACGTGATCAGTGCATGATCAGTCACGTGATCAGTGCATGATAGCCACGTGATCAGTGCATGATCAGCCACGTGATCAGTGCATGACAGCCACGTGATCAGTGCATGAGAGCCACGTGATCAGTGCATGATCAGTCACGTGATACATGTGTGATCAGCCACGTGATCAGTGCATGATGAGCCACGTGATCAGTGCATGATCAATTACGTGATCAGTGCATGATCAGTCACGTGACCAGTACATGGTTGCTATGTGATCGTTGCATGATCAGCCACGTGAGCAGAGCATGATAGCCACGTGATCAGTGCATGATCAGTCACGTGATCAGTACATGATCAGTCACGTGAACAGTGCATGATCAGTTACGTGATCTGTGCATGATCAGTCACGTGACCAGTATATGGTAGCTACGTGATCATTCCATGACGAGCCACGTGAGCAGTGCATGATAGCCACGTGATGTGTGCATGATGAGTTACGTGAACAGAGTATGATCAGCCACGTGATCAGTGCATGAGTGCCACGTGATCAGTGCATGATATGTCACGTGACAGGTGTGTGATCAGCCACGTGAACAGTGCATGTTCAGCCACGTGATCAGTGCATGATAGCCACGTGATCAGTGCATGATCAGTTACGTGAGCAGTGTATGATCAGCCACGTGATCAGTGCATGGTCAGACACGTGAACAGTGTATGATCAGCCACGTGATCAGTGCATGATATCCAAGTGATCAGTGCATGATCATCACGTGATCAGTGTATGATCAGCCACGTGAACAGTGCATGCTCAGTCACGTGATCAGGGCCTGCTGAGCTGCGTGATTACTGTCTGCTCATCTGCTTGACAATTGCCAGCTGAGCTGCACGATTCCTGCCTGTCATCTGCTTGACAATTGCCAGCTGTGCTGCGTAATTCCTGCCTGCTCAGCTGCTTGATTATTGCCAGCTGAGCAGCATGATTCCTCACACCTGAGTTCCATGATTATTGCCTGCTGACTGTTTGATTCGTGCCTACTCAGCTCTTTGTTTATTGCCTCCAGAGGCACATGATCAGTGTATGATAGCAAACATGATCAGTGCATGATCAGTCACATGATCAGCGCCATTAAGTCACGTGATCACTACATGATAGTCATGTGATCAGTCCATGCTCAGTCACGGTATCAGTGCATGATCAGCCACGTGATCAGTGCATGATCAGCCACGTGATCAGTTCATGATAGCTACGTGATCAGTGCATGATTTGTCACGTGATCAGTGCATGACCAGGCACGTGATCAGTGCATGATCAGCCACGTGATCAGTGCATGATAGCCACGTGATCAGTGCATGATCAGTCACCTGATGGGTGTATGATCATTCACGTGACCTGTACATGGTAGCTACATGATCATTGCATGATCAGCCACGTGAGTAGTGCATGATAGCCACGTGATCAGTGCATGATCAGTCACGTGATCAGTGCATGATCAGTCACGTGATCAGTGCATGATCAGTCATGTGATCAGTGCATGATCAGGCACGTGATCAGTGCATGATCAGCCACGTGATCAGTGCATGATAGCCACGTGATCAGTGCATGATCAGTCACGTGATCAGTGCATGATCAGTCACGTGATCAGTGCATGATCAGCCACGTGATCAGTGCATGATCAGCCACGTGATCAGTGCATGATCAATTACGTGATCAGTGCATGATCAGTCACGTGATCAGTGCATGGTAGCTACGTGATCAGTGCATGATCAGCCACGTGATCAGTGCATGATAGCCACGTGATCAGTGCATGATCAGTCACGTGATCAGTGCATGATCAGTCACGTGATCAGTGCATGATCAGTCACGTGATCAGTGCATGATCAATTACGTGATCAGTGCATGATCAGTCACGTGATCAGTGCATGATAGCTACGTGATCAGTGCATGATCAGCCACGTGATCAGTGCATGATAGCCACGTGATCAGTGCATGATCAGTCACATGATCAGTGCATGATCATCCACGTGATCAGTGCATGACAGTCATGTGATCAGTGCATGATATAGACGTGATCAGTGCATGATCAGTCACGTGATCAGTGCATGATCAGCCACGTGATCAGTGCATGATAGCCACGTGATCAGTGCATGATAGCCAGTGATCAGTGCATGATCAGTCACGTGATCAGTGCATGATCAGCCACGTGATCAGTGCATGATAGCCACGTGATCAGTGCATGATCAGTCACGTGATCAGTGCATGATCAGTCACGTGATCAGTGCATGATCAGCCACGTGATCAGTGCATGATCAGTTACGTGATCAGTGCATGATCAGTCACGTGATCAGTGCATGATCATTCACGTGATCAGTGCATGATCAGCCACGTGATCAGTGCATGATCAGTTACGTGATCAGTGCATGATCAGCCACGTGATCAGTGCATGATCAGTCACGTGATCAGTGCATGATATGTCACGTGACAGGTGTGTGATCAGCCACGTGAACAGTGCATGTTCAGCCACGTGATCAGTGCATGATAGCCACGTGATCAGTGCATGATCAGTTACGTGAGCAGTGTATGATCAGCCACGTGATCAGTGCATGGTCAGACACGTGAACAGTGTATGATCAGCCACGTGATCAGTGCATGATATCCAAGTGATCAGTGCATGATCATCACGTGATCAGTGTATGATCAGCCACGTGAACAGTGCATGCTCAGTCACGTGATCAGGCCTGCTGAGCTGCGTGATTACTGTCTGCTCATCTGCTTGACAATTGCCAGCTGAGCTGCACGATTCCTGCCTGTCATCTGCTTGACAATTGCCAGCTGTGCTGCGTAATTCCTGCCTGCTCAGCTGCTTGATTATTGCCAGCTGAGCAGCATGATTCCTCACAGCTGAGTTCCATGATTATTGCCTGCTGACTGTTTGATTCGTGCCTACTCAGCTCTTTGTTTATTGCCTCCAGAGGCACATGATCAGTGTATGATAGCAAACATGATCAGTGCATGATCAGTCACATGATCAGCGCCATTAAGTCACGTGATCACTACATGATAGTCATGTGATCAGTCCATGCTCAGTCACGGTATCAGTGCATGATCAGCCACGTGATCAGTGCATGATCAGCCACGTGATCAGTTCATGATAGCTATGTGATCAGTGCATGATCAGTCACGTGATCAGTGCATGACAGGCAGGTGATCAGTGCATGATCAGCCACGTGATCAGTGCATGATCATCACCTGATGGGTGTATGATCAGTCACGTGACCAGTACATGGTAGCTACATGATCATTGCATGATCAGCCACGTGAGTAGTGCATGATAGCCACGTGATCAGTGCATGATCAGTCACGTGATCAGTGCATGATCAGTCACGTGATCAGTGCATGATCAGCCACGTGATCAGTGCATGATCAGCCACGTGATCAGTGCATGATCAGTCACGTGATCAGTGCATGATCAGTCACGTGATCAGTGCATGGTAGCTACGTGATCAGTGCATGATCAGCCACGTGATCAGTGCATGATAGCCACGTGATCAGTGCATGATCAGTCACGTGATCAGTGTATGATCAGCCACGTGATCAGTGCATGATCAGTCACGTGATCAGTGCATGATCAGCCACGTGATCAGTGCATGATCAGCCACGTGATCAGTGCATGATCAGTCACGTGATCAGTGCATGATCAGTCACGTGATCAGTGCATGATCAGTCACGTGATCAGTGCATGATCAGCCACGTGATCAGTGCATGATAGCCACGTGATCAGTGCATGATCAGTCACGTGATCAGTGCATGATCAGTCACGTGATCAGTGCATGATCAGCCACGTGATCAGTGCATGATCAGCCACGTGATCAGTGCATGATCAGCCACGTGATCAGTGCATGATCAGTCACGTGATCAGTACATGATCAGTCACGTGAACAGTGCATGATCAGTTACGTGATCTGTGCATGATCAGTCACGTGACCAGTATATGGTAGCTACGTGATCATTCCATGACGAGCCACGTGAGCAGTGCATGATAGCCACGTGATGTGTGCATGATGAGTTACGTGAACAGAGTATGATCAGCCACGTGATCAGTGCATGAGTGCCACGTGATCAGTGCATGATATGTCACGTGACAGGTGTGTGATCAGCCACGTGAACAGTGCATGTTCAGCCACGTGATCAGTGCATGATAGCCACGTGATCAGTGCATGATCAGTTACGTGAGCAGTGTATGATCAGCCACGTGATCAGTGCATGGTCAGACACGTGAACAGTGTATGATCAGCCACGTGATCAGTGCATGATATCCAAGTGATCAGTGCATGATCATCACGTGATCAGTGTATGATCAGCCACGTGAACAGTGCATGCTCAGTCACGTGATCAGGGCCTGCTGAGCTGCGTGATTACTGTCTGCTCATCTGCTTGACAATTGCCAGCTGAGCTGCACGATTCCTGCCTGTCATCTGCTTGACAATTGCCAGCTGTGCTGCGTAATTCCTGCCTGCTCAGCTGCTTGATTATTGCCAGCTGAGCAGCATGATTCCTCACACCTGAGTTCCATGATTATTGCCTGCTGACTGTTTGATTCGTGCCTACTCAGCTCTTTGTTTATTGCCTCCAGAGGCACATGATCAGTGTATGATAGCAAACATGATCAGTGCATGATCAGTCACATGATCAGCGCCATTAAGTCACGTGATCACTACATGATAGTCATGTGATCAGTCCATGCTCAGTCACGGTATCAGTGCATGATCAGCCACGTGATCAGTGCATGATCAGCCACGTGATCAGTTCATGATCAGCCACGTGATCAGTGCATGATCAGTCACGTGATCAGTGCATGACCAGGCACGTGATCAGTGCATGATCAGCCACGTGATCAGTGCATGATAGCCACGTGATCAGTGCATGATCAGTCACCTGATGGGTGTATGATCATTCACGTGACCTGTACATGGTAGCTACATGATCATTGCATGATCAGCCACGTGAGTAGTGCATGATAGCCACGTGATCAGTGCATGATCAGTCACGTGATCAGTGCATGATCAGTCACGTGATCAGTGCATGATCAGTCATGTGATGTGTGCATGATCAGGCACGTGATCAGTGCATGATCAGCCACGTGATCAGTGCATGATAGCCACGTGATCAGTGCATGATCAGTCACGTGATCAGTGCATGATCAGTCACGTGATCAGTGCATGATCAGCCACGTGATCAGTGCATGATCAGCCACGTGATCAGTGCATGATCAATTACGTGATCAGTGCATGATCAGTCACGTGATCAGTGCATGGTAGCTACGTGATCAGTGCATGATCAGCCACGTGATCAGTGCATGATAGCCACGTGATCAGTGCATGATCAGTCACGTGATCAGTGCATGATCAGTCACGTGATCAGTGCATGATCAGTCACGTGATCAGTGCATGATCAATTACGTGATCAGTGCATGATCAGTCACGTGATCAGTGCATGATAGCTACGTGATCAGTGCATGATCAGCCACGTGATCAGTGCATGATAGCCACGTGATCAGTGCATGATCAGTCACGTGATCAGTGCATGATCATCCACGTGATCAGTGCATGACAGTCACGTGATCAGTGCATGATATAGACGTGATCAGTGCATGATCAGTCACGTGATCAGTGCATGATCAGCCACGTGATCAGTGCATGATAGCCACGTGATCAGTGCATGATAGCCACGTGATCAGTGCATGATCAGTCACGTGATCAGTGCATGATCAGCCACGTGATCAGTGCATGATAGCCACGTGATCAGTGCATGATCAGTCACGTGATCAGTGCATGATCAGTCACGTGATCAGTGCATGATCAGCCACGTGATCAGTGCATGATCAGTTACGTGATCAGTGCATGATCAGTCACGTGATCAGTGCATGATCAGCCACGTGATCAGTGCATGATCAGCCACGTGATCAGTGCATGATCAGTTACGTGATCAGTGCATGATCAGCCACGTGATCAGTGCATGATCAGTCACGTGATCAGTGCATGATATGTCACGTGACAGGTGTGTGATCAGCCACGTGAACAGTGCATGTTCAGCCACGTGATCAGTGCATGATAGCCACGTGATCAGTGCATGATCAGTTACGTGAGCAGTGTATGATCAGCCACGTGATCAGTGCATGGTCAGACACGTGAACAGTGTATGATCAGCCACGTGATCAGTGCATGATATCCAAGTGATCAGTGCATGATCATCACGTGATCAGTGTATGATCAGCCACGTGAACAGTGCATGCTCAGTCACGTGATCAGGCCTGCTGAGCTGCGTGATTACTGTCTGCTCATCTGCTTGACAATTGCCAGCTGAGCTGCACGATTCCTGCCTGTCATCTGCTTGACAATTGCCAGCTGTGCTGCATAATTCCTGCCTGCTCAGCTGCTTGATTATTGCCAGCTGAGCAGCATGATTCCTCACAGCTGAGTTCCATGATTATTGCCTGCTGACTGTTTGATTCGTGCCTACTCAGCTCTTTGTTTATTGCCTCCAGAGGCACATGATCAGTGTATGATAGCAAACATGATCAGTGCATGATCAGTCACATGATCAGAGCCATTAAGTCACGTGATCACTACATGATAGTCATGTGATCAGTCCATGCTCAGTCACGGTATCAGTGCATGATCAGCCACGTGATCAGTGCATGATCAGCCAGGTGATCAGTTCATGATAGCCACGTGATCAGTGCATGATCAGTCACGTGATCAGTGCATGACCAGGCAGGTGATCAGTGCATGATCAGCCACGTGATCAGTGCATGATAGCCACGTGATCAGTGCATGATCAGTCACCTGATGGGTGTATGATCAGTCACGTGACCAGTACATGGTAGCTACATGATCATTGCATGATCAGCCACGTGAGTAGTGCATGATAGCCACGTGATCAGTGCATGATCAGTCACGTGATCAGTGCATGATCAATTACGTGATCAGTGCATGATCAGTCACGTGATCAGTGCATGGTAGCTACGTGATCAGTGCATGATCAGCCACGTGATCAGTGCATGATAGCCACGTGATCAGTGCATGATCAGTCACATGATCAGTGCATGATCATCCACGTGATCAGTGCATGATCAGTCACGTGATCAGTGCATGATATAGACGTGATCAGTGCATGATCAGTCACGTGATCAGTGCATGATCAGCCACGTGATCAGTGCATGATAGCCAGTGATCAGTGCATGATAGCCACGTGATCAGTGCATGATCAGTCACGTGATCAGTGCATGATCAGCCACGTGATCAGTGCATGATAGCCACTGATCAGTGCATGATCAGCCACGTGATCAGTGCATGATCAGTCACGTGATCAGTGCATGATCAGCCACGTGATCAGTGCATGATCAGCCACGTGATCAGTGCATGATCAGCCACGTGATCAGTGCATGATAGCCACGTGATCAGTGCATGATCAGTCACGTGATCAGTGTATGATCAGCCACGTGATCAGTGCATGATAGCCACGTGATCAGTGCATGATCAGTCACGTGATCAGTGTATGATCAGCCACGTGAACAGTGCATGATCAGTCACGTGATCTGGGCCTGCTGAGCTGCGTGATTACTGTCTGCTCATCTGCTTGACAATTGCCAGCTGAGCTGCACGATTCCTGCCTGTCATCTGCTTGACAATTGCCAGCTGTGCTGCGTAATTCCTGCCTGCTCAGCTGCTTGATTATTGCCAGCTGAGCAGCATGATTCCTCACAGCTGAGTTCCATGATTATTGCCTGCTGACTGTTTGATTCGTGCCTACTCAGCTCTTTGTTTATTGCCTCCAGAGGCACATGATCAGTGTATGATAGCAAACATGATCAGCGCATGATCAGTCACATGATCAGCGCCATTAAGTCACGTGATCACTACATGATAGTCATGTGATCAGTCCATGCTCAGTCACGGTATCAGTGCATGATCAGCCACGTGATCAGTGCATGATCAGCCACGTGATCAGTTCATGATAGCCACGTGATCAGTGCATGATCAGTCACGTGATCAGTGCATGATCAGGCACGTGATCAGTGCATGATCAGCCACGTGATCAGTGCATGATAGCCACGTGATCAGTGCATGATCAGTCACCTGATGGGTGTATGATCAGTCACGTGACCAGTACATGGTAGCTACATGATCATTGCATGATCAGCCACGTGAGTAGTGCATGATAGCCACGTGATCAGTGCATGATCAGTCACGTGATCAGTGCATGATCAGTCACGTGATCAGTGCATGATCAGTCACGTGATCAGTGCATGATCAGCCACGTGATCAGTGCATGATCAGTCACGTGATCAGTGCATTGTAGCTACGTGATCAGTGCATGATCAGCCACGTGATCAGTGCATGATAGCCACGTGATCAGTGCATGATCAGCCACGTGATCAGTGCATGATCAGTCACGTGACCAGTACATGTAGCTACGTGATCATTGCATGATCAGCCACGTGATCAGTGCATGATAGCCACGTGATCAGTGCATGATCAGTCACATGATCAGTGCATGATCATCCACGTGATCAGTGCATGATCAGTCACGTGATCAGTGCATGATATAGACGTGATCAGTGCATGATCAGTCACGTGATCAG
Source organism: Bos javanicus (assembly GCF_032452875.1). Lineage (NCBI taxonomy): Eukaryota > Metazoa > Chordata > Mammalia > Artiodactyla > Bovidae > Bos > Bos javanicus. The sequence continues at coordinate 400,042 of NC_083895.1, read as the reverse complement.
TGCATGATCAGCCACGTGATCAGTGCATGATAGCCAGTGATCAGTGCATGATAGCCAGATGATCAGTGCATGATCAGTCACGTGATCAGTGCATGATCAGCCACGTGATCAGTGCATGATAGCCACGTGATCAGTGCATGATCAGCCACGTGATCAGTGCATGATCAGTCACGTGATCAGTGCATGATCAGCCACGTGATCAGTGCATGATCAGCCACGTGATCAGTGCATGATCAGCCACGTGATCAGTGCATGATCAGCCACGTGATCAGTGCATGATCAGTCACGTGATCAGTGTATGATCAGCCACGTGATCAGTGCATGATAGCCACGTGATCAGTGCATGATCAGTCACGTGAGCAGCGTATGATCAGCCACGTGAACAGTGCATGCTCAGTCACGTGTTCTGGGCCTGCTGAGCTGCGTGATTACTGTCTGCTCATCTGCTTGACAATTGCCAGCTGAGCTGCACGATTCCTGCCTGTCATCTGCTTGACAATTGTCAGCTGTGCTGCGTAATTCCTGCCTGCTCAGCTGCTTGATTATTGCCAGCTGAGCAGCATGATTCCTCACACCTGAGTTCCATGATTATTGCCTGCTGACTGTTTGATTCGTGCCTACTCAGCTCTTTGTTTATTGCCTCCAGAGGCACATGATCAGTGTATGATAGCAAACATGATCAGCGCATGATCAGTCACATGATCAGCGCCATTAAGTCACGTGATCACTACATGATAGTCATGTGATCAGTCCATGCTCAGTCACGGTATCAGTGCATGATCAGCCACGTGATCAGTGCATGATCAGCCACGTGATCAGTTCATGATAGCCATGTGATCAGTGCATGATTTGTCACGTGATCAGTGCATGACCAGGCAGGTGATCAGTGCATGATCAGCCACGTGATCAGTGCATGATAGCCACGTGATCAGTGCATGATCAGTCACCTGATGGGTGTATGATCAGTCACGTGACCAGTACATGGTAGCTACATGATCATTGCATGATCAGCCACGTGAGTAGTGCATGATAGCCACGTGATCAGTGCATGATCAGCCACGTGATCAGTGCATGATCAGCCACGTGATCAGTGCATGATCAGTCACGTGATCAGTGCATGATCAGCCACGTGATCAGTGCATGATCAGTCACGTGATCAGTGCATGATCAATTACGTGATCAGTGCATGATCAGTCACGTGATCAGTGCATGGTAGCTACGTGATCATTGCATGATCAGCCACGTGATCAGTGCATGATAGCCACGTGATCAGTGCATGATCAGTCACATGATCAGTGCATGATCATCCACGTGATCAGTGCATGATCAGTCACGTGATCAGTGCATGATATAGACGTGATCAGTGCATGATCAGTCACGTGATCAGTGCATGATCAGCCACGTGATCAGTGCATGATAGCCAGTTAATGAGTGCATGATAGCCAGTGATCAGTGCATGATCAGTCACGTGATCAGTGCATGATCAGCCACGTGATCAGTGCATGATAGCCACGTGATCAGTGCATGATCAGCCACGTGATCAGTGCATGATCAGTCACGTGATCAGTGCATGATCAGCCACGTGATCAGTGCATGATCAGCCACGTGATCAGTGCATGATCAGCCACGTGATCAGTGCATGATAGCCACGTGATCAGTGCATGATCAGTCACGTGATCAGTGTATGATCAGCCACGTGATCAGTGCATGATAGCCACGTGATCAGTGCATGATCAGTCACGTGATCAGTGTATGATCAGCCACGTGAACAGTGCATGCTCAGTCACGTGATCTGGGCCTGCTGAGCTGCGTGATTACTGTCTGCTCATCTGCTTGACAATTGCCAGCTGAGCTGCACGATTCCTGCCTGTCATCTGCTTGACAATTGTCAGCTGTGCTGCGTAATTCCTGCCTGCTCAGCTGCTTGATTATTGCCAGCTGAGCAGCATGATTCCTCACAGCTGAGTTCCATGATTATTGCCTGCTGACTGTTTGATTCGTGCCTACTCAGCTCTTTGTTTATTGCCTCCAGAGGCACATGATCAGTGTATGATAGCAAACATGATCAGCGCATGATCAGTCACATGATCAGCGCCATTAAGTCACGTGATCACTACATGATAGTCATGTGATCAGTCCATGCTCAGTCACGGTATCAGTGCATGATCAGCCACGTGATCAGTGCATGATCAGCCACGTGATCAGTTCATGATAGCCATGTGATCAGTGCATGATCAGTCACGTGATCAGTGCATGACCAGGCACGTGATCAGTGCATGATCAGCCACGTGATCAGTGCATGATAGCCACGTGATCAGTGCATGATCAGTCACCTGATGGGTGTATGATCAGTCACGTGACCAGTACATGGTAGCTACATGATCATTGCATGATCAGCCACGTGAGTAGTGCATGATAGCCACGTGATCAGTGCATGATCAGTCACGTGATCAGTGCATGATCAGTCACGTGATCAGTGCATGATCAGTCACGTGATCAGTGCATGATCAGCCACGTGATCAGTGCATGATCAGTCACGTGATCAGTGCATGATAGCACGTGATCAGTGCATGATCAGCCACGTGATCAGTGCATGATAGCCACGTGATCAGTGCATGATCAGCCACGTGATCAGTGCATGATCAGTCACGTGATCAGTGCATGATAGCTACGTGATCAGTGCATGATCAGCCACGTGATCAGTGCATGATAGCCACGTGATCAGTGCATGATCAGTCACATGATCAGTGCATGATCATCCGCGTGATCAGTGCATGATCAGTCACGTGATCAGTGCATGATATAGACGTGATCAGTGCATGATCAGTCACGTGATCAGTGCATGATCAGCCACGTGATCAGTGCATGATAGCCAGTGATCAGTGCATGATAGCCAGTGATCAGTGCATGATCAGTCACGTGATCAGTGCATGATCAGCCACGTGATCAGTGCATGATAGCCACGTGATCAGTGCATGATCAGCCACGTGATCAGTGCATGATCAGTCACGTGATCAGTGCATGATAGCCACGTGATCAGTGCATGATCAGCCACGTGATCAGTGCATGATAGCCACGTGATCAGTGCATGATCAGTCACGTGATCAGTGCATGATAGCTACGTGATCAGTGCATGATCAGCCACGTGATCAGTGCATGATAGCCACGTGATCAGTGCATGATAGCCACGTGATCAGTGCATGATCAGTCACGTGATCAGTGCATGATCAGCCACGTGATCAGTGCATGATATCCACGTGATCAGTGCATGATCAGCCACGTGATCAGTGCATGATGAGCCACGTGATCAGTGCATGATCAATTACGTGATCAGTGCATGATCAGTCACGTGACCAGTACATGGTTGCTACGTGATCATTGCATGATCAGCCACGTGAGCAGAGCATGATAGCCACGTGATCAGTGCATGATCAGTCACGTGATCAGTACATGATCAGTCACGTGAACAGTGCATGATCATTTACGTGATCTGTGCATGATCAGTCACGTGACCAGTATATGGTAGCTATGTGATCATTCCATGACGAGCCACGTGAGCAGTGCATGATAGCCACGTGATGTGTGCATGATGAGTTACGTGAGCAGAGTATGATCAGCCACGTGATCAGTGCATGAGTGCCACGTGATCAGTGCATGATATGTCACGTGACAGGTGTGTGATCAGCCACGTGAACAGTGCATGTTCAGCCACGTGATCAGTGCATGATAGCCACGTGATCAGTGCATGATCAGTTACCTGAGCACTGTATGATCAGCCACGTGATCAGTGCATGGTCAGACACGTGAACAGTGTATGATCAGCCACGTGATCAGTGCATGATATCCAAGTGATCAGTGCATGATCATCACGTGATCAGTGTATGATCAGCCACGTGAACAGTGCATGCTCAGTCACGTGATCAGGGCCTGCTGAGCTGCGTGATTACTGTCTGCTCATCTGCTTGACAATTGCCAGCTGAGCTGCACGCTTCCTGCCTGTCATCTGCTTGACAATTGCCAGCTGTGCTGCGTAATTCCTGCCTGCTCAGCTGCTTGATTATTGCCAGCTGAGCAGCATGATTCCTCACAGCTGAGTTCCATGATTATTGCCTGCTGACTGTATAATTCGTGCCTACTCAGCTCTTTGTTTATTGCCTCCAGAGGCACATGATCAGTATATGATAGCAAACATTATCAGTGCATGATCAGTCACATGATCAGAGCCATTAAGTCACGTGATCACTACATGATAGTCATGTGATCAGTCCATGCTCAGTCACAGTATCAGTGCATGATCAGCCACGTGATCAGTGCATGATCAGCCAGGTGATCAGTTCATGATAGCTATGTGATCAGTGCATGATTTGTCACGTGATCAGTGCATGACCAGGCAGGTGATCAGTGCATGATCAGTCACGTGATCAGTGCATGATCAGTCACGTGATCAGTGCATGATCAGTCACGTGATCAGTGCATGATCAGCCACGTGATCAGTGCATGATCAGCCACGTGATCAGTGCATGATCAGTTACGTGATCAGTGCATGATCAGTCACGTGACCAGTACATGGTAGCTACGTGATCATTGCATGATCAGCCACGTGAGCAGTGCATGATAGCCACGTGATCAGTGCATGATCAGTCACGTGATCAGTGCATGATCACTCACGTGATCAGTGCATGATCAGTCACGTGATCAGTGCATGATCAATTACGTGATCAGTGCATGATCAGTCACGTGACCAGTACATGGTAGCTACGTGATCATTGCATGATCAGCCACGTGATCAGTGCATGATAGCCACGTGATCAGTGCATGATCAGTCACATGATCAGTGTATGATCATCCACGTGATCAGTGCATGATCAGTCACGTGATCAGTGCATGATATAGACGTGATCAGTGCATGATCAGTCACGTGATCAGTGCATGATCAACCACGTGATCAGTGCATGATAGCCAGTTGATGAGTGCATGATAGCCAGATGATCAGTGCATGATCAGTCACGTGATCAGTGTATGATCAGCCACGTGATCAGTGCATGATAGCCACGTGATCAGTGCATGATCAGCCACGTGATCAGTGCATGATCAGTTACGTGAGCAGTGTATGATCAGCCACGTGATCAGTGCATGGTCAGACACGTGAACAGTGTATGATCAGCCACGTGATCAGTGCATGATAGCCACGTGATCAGTGCATGATCAGTTACGTGATCAGTGTATGATCAGCCACGTGAACAGTGCATGCTCAGTCACGTGATCTGGGCCTGCTGAGCTGCGTGATTACTGTCTGCTCATCTGCTTGACAATTGCCAGCTGAGCTGCACGATTCCTGCCTGTCATCTGCTTGACAATTGTCAGCTGTGCTGCGTAATTCCTGCCTGCTCAGCTGCTTGATTATTGCCAGCTGAGCAGCATGATTCCTCACACCTGAGTTCCATGATTATTGCCTGCTGACTGTTTGATTCGTGCCTACTCAGCTCTTTGTTTATTGCCTCCAGAGGCACATGATCAGTGTATGATAGCAAACATGATCAGCGCATGATCAGTCACATGATCAGCGCCATTAAGTCACGTGATCACTACATGATAGTCATGTGATCAGTCCATGCTCAGTCACGGTATCAGTGCATGATCAGCCACGTGATCAGTGCATGATCAGCCACGTGATCAGTTCATGATAGCCATGTGATCAGTGCATGATTTGTCACGTGATCAGTGCATGATCAGGCACGTGATCAGTGCATGATCAGCCACGTGATCAGTGCATGATAGCCACGTGATCAGTGCATGATCAGTCACCTGATGGGTGTATGATCAGTCACGTGACCAGTACATGGTAGCTACATGATCATTGCATGATCAGCCACGTGAGTAGTGCATGATAGCCACGTGATCAGTGCATGATCAGTCACGTGATCAGTGCATGATCAGTCACGTGATCAGTGCATGATCAGTCACGTGATCAGTGCATGATCAGCCACGTGATCAGTGCATGATCAGTCACGTGATCAGTGCATGATAGCTACGTGATCAGTGCATGATCAGCCACGTGATCAGTGCATGATAGCCACGTGATCAGTGCATGATCAGTCACATGATCAGTGTATGATCATCCGCGTGATCAGTGCATGATCAGTCATGTGATCAGTGCATGATATAGACGTGATCAGTGCATGATCAGTCACGTGATCAGTGCATGATCAGCCACGTGATCAGTGCATGATAGCCAGTGATCAGTGCATGATAGCCAGTGATCAGTGCATGATCAGTCACGTGATCAGTGCATGATCAGCCACGTGATCAGTGCATGATAGCCACTGATCAGTGCATGATCAGCCACGTGATCAGTGCATGATCAGTCACGTGATCAGTGCATGATCAGCCACGTGATCAGTGCATGATCAGTCACGTGATCAGTGCATGATCAGCCACGTGATCAGTGCATGATAGCCACGTGATCAGTGCATGATCAGTCACGTGATCAGTGTATGATCAGCCACGTGATCAGTGCATGATAGCCACGTGATCAGTGCATGATCAGTCACGTGATCAGTGCATGATCAGCCACGTGATCAGTGCATGATCAGTCACGTGATCAGTGCATGATCAGTCACGTGATCAGTGCATGATCAGCCACGTGATCAGTGCATGATCAGCCACGTGATCAGTGCATGATCAATTACGTGATCAGTGCATGATCAGTCACGTGATCAGTGCATGGTAGCTACGTGATCATTGCATGATCAGCCACGTGATCAGTGCATGATAGCCACGTGATCAGTGCATGATCAGTCACGTGATCAGTGCATGATCAGTCACGTGATCAGTGCATGATCAGTCACGTGATCAGTGCATGATCAATTACGTGATCAGTGCATGATCAGTCACGTGATCAGTACATGGTAGCTACGTGATCAGTGCATGATCAGCCACGTGATCAGTGCATGATAGCCACGTGATCAGTGCATGATCAGTCACATGATCAGTGCATGATCATCCACGTGATCAGTGCATGATCAGTCACGTGATCAGTGCATGATATAGACGTGATCAGTGCATGATCAGTCACGTGATCAGTGCATGATCAGCCACGTGATCAGTGCATGATAGCCAGTGATCAGTGCATGATAGCCAGTGATCAGTGCATGATCAGTCACGTGATCAGTGCATGATCAGCCACGTGATCAGTGCATGATAGCCACGTGATCAGTGCATGATCAGCCACGTGATCAGTGCATGATCAGTCACGTGATCAGTGCATGATCAGCCACGTGATCAGTGCATGATCAGCCACGTGATCAGTGCATGATCAGCCACGTGATCAGTGCATGATCAGCCACGTGATCAGTGCATGATCAGTCACGTGATCAGTGTATGATCAGCCACGTGATCAGTGCATGATAGCCACGTGATCAGTGCATGATCAGTCACGTGAGCAGCGTATGATCAGCCACGTGAACAGTGCATGCTCAGTCACGTGATCAGGGCCTGCTGAGCTGCGTGATTACTGTCTGCTCATCTGCTTGACAATTGCCAGCTGAGCTGCACGATTCCTGCCTGTCATCTGCTTGAAAATTGTCAGCTGTGCTGCGTAATTCCTGCCTGCTCAGCTGCTTGATTATTGCCAGCTGAGCAGCATGATTCCTCACAGCTGAGTTCCATGATTATTGCCTGCTGACTGTTTGATTCGTGCCTACTCAGCTCTTTGTTTATTGCCTCCAGAGGCACATGATCAGTGTATGATAGCAAACATGATCAGCGCATGATCAGTCACATGATCAGCGCCATTAAGTCACGTGATCACTACATGATAGTCATGTGATCAGTCCATGCTCAGTCACGGTATCAGTGCATGATCAGCCACGTGATCAGTGCATGATCAGCCACGTGATCAGTTCATGATAGCCATGTGATCAGTGCATGATCAGTCACGTGATCAGTGCATGATCAGGCACGTGATCAGTGCATGATCAGCCACGTGATCAGTGCATGATAGCCACGTGATCAGTGCATGATCAGTCACCTGATGGGTGTATGATCAGTCACGTGACCAGTACATGGTAGCTACATGATCATTGCATGATCAGCCACGTGAGTAGTGCATGATAGCCACGTGATCAGTGCATGATCAGTCACGTGATCAGTGCATGATCAGTCACGTGATCAGTGCATGATCAGTCACGTGATCAGTGCATGATCAGCCACGTGATCAGTGCATGATCAGTCACGTGATCAGTGCATGGTAGCACGTGATCAGTGCATGATCAGCCACGTGATCAGTGCATGATAGCCACGTGATCAGTGCATGATCAGTCGCATGATCAGTGTATGATCATCCGCGTGATCAGTGCATGATCAGTCACGTGATCAGTGCATGATATAGACGTGATCAGTGCATGATCAGTCACGTGATCAGTGCATGATCAGCCACGTGATCAGTGCATGATAGCCAGTGATCAGTGCATGATAGCCAGTGATCAGTGCATGATCAGTCACGTGATCAGTGCATGATCAGCCACGTGATCAGTGCATGATAGCCACTGATCAGTGCATGATCAGCCACGTGATCAGTGCATGATCAGTCACGTGATCAGTGCATGATCAGTCACGTGATCAGTGCATGTAGCACGTGATCAGTGCATGATCAGCCACGTGATCAGTGCATGATAGCCACGTGATCAGTGCATGATCAGCCACGTGATCAGTGCATGATCAGTCACGTGATCAGTGCATGATAGCTACGTGATCAGTGCATGATCAGCCACGTGATCAGTGCATGATAGCCACGTGATCAGTGCATGATCAGTCACATGATCAGTGCATGATCATCCACGTGATCAGTGCATGATCAGTCACGTGATCAGTGCATGATATAGACGTGATCAGTGCATGATCAGTCACGTGATCAGTGCATGATCAGCCACGTGATCAGTGCATGATAGCCAGTGATGAGTGCATGATAGCCAGTGATCAGTGCATGATCAGTCACGTGATCAGTGCATGATCAGCCACGTGATCAGTGCATGATAGCCACGTGATCAGTGCATGATCAGCCACGTGATCAGTGCATGATCAGTCACGTGATCAGTGCATGATCAGCCACGTGATCAGTGCATGATCAGCCACGTGATCAGTGCATGATCAGCCACGTGATCAGTGCATGATAGCCACGTGATCAGTGCATGATCAGTTACGTGATCAGTGTATGATCAGCCACGTGATCAGTGCATGATAGCCACGTGATCAGTGCATGATCAGTCACGTGATCAGTGTATGATCAGCCACGTGAACAGTGCATGCTCAGTCACGTGATCAGGGCCTGCTGAGCTGCGTGATTACTGTCTGCTCATCTGCTTGACAATTGCCAGCTGAGCTGCACGATTCCTGCCTGTCATCTGCTTGACAATTGTCAGCTGTGCTGCGTAATTCCTGCCTGCTCAGCTGCTTGATTATTGCCAGCTGAGCAGCATGATTCCTCACACCTGAGTTCCATGATTATTGCCTGCTGACTGTTTGATTCGTGCCTACTCAGCTCTTTGTTTATTGCCTCCAGAGGCACATGATCAGTGTATGATAGCAAACATGATCAGTCACATGATCAGCGCCATTAAGTCACGTGATCACTACATGATAGTCATGTGATCAGTCCATGCTCAGTCACGGTATCAGTGCATGATCAGCCACGTGATCAGTGCATGATCAGCCACGTGATCAGTGCATGATAGCTATGTGATCAGTGCATGATTTGTCACGTGATCAGTGCATGATCAGGCACGTGATCAGTGCATGATCAGCCACGTGATCAGTGCATGATAGCCACGTGATCAGTGCATGATTATCCATGTGATCAGTGCATGATCAGTCACGTGATCAGGGCATGATCAGCCACGTCATCAGTGCATGATAGCCACGTGATCAGTGCATGCAATTACGTGATCAGTGCATGCGCAATCACGTGATCTGTGCATGATAGCCACGTGATCAGTGCATGATCATTCACGTGATAGGTGTGTGATCAGCGACGTGAACAGTGCATGCTCAGTCACGTGATCAGGGCCTGCTGAGCTTCGTGATTACTGTCTGCTCATGTGCTTGACAATTGCCAGCTGAGCTGTACGATTCCTGCCTGTCATCTCCTTGACAATTGCCACCTGTGCTGCATAATTCCTGCCTGCTCATCTACTTGATTATTGCCAGCTGAGCAGCATGATTTCTCAGAGCTGAGTTCCATGATTATTGCCTACTGATTCCTGCCTACTCAGCTCTTTGTTCATTGCCTCCAGAGGCACATGATCAGTGTATGACACGAAACATGATCAGCACATGATGAATCACATAATCAATGCATGGTAAGCCAGGTGATCAGTGCATGATCAATTACGTGATCAGTGCATGATCAGTCATGTGACCAGTACATGGTAGCTGCGTGATCATTGCATGATCAGCCACGTGATCAGTGCATGATCAGTCACGTGATCAGTGCATGATCAGCCACGTGATCAGTGCATGATCAGTCACGTGACCAGTACATGGTAGCTACGTGATCATTGCATGATCAGCCACGTTATCTGTGCATGATAGCCACGTGATCAGTGCATGATCAGCCACGTGAGCAGTGCATGATTGCCACGTGATCAGTGCATGATCAGTCACGTGATACGTGTGTGATCAGCCACGTGATCAGTGCATGATATCCACGTGATCAGTGCAGGATAGCCACGTGATCACTTCATGATTAGTCACGTGATCTGTACATGATCAGTCACGTGATACGAGTGTGATCAGCCACCGGATCAGTGCGTGATGAGCCACGTGATCAGTGCAGGATCAATTACCTGATCAGTGCATGATCAGTCACGAGACCAGTACATGGTTGCTACGTGATCGTTGCATGATCAGCCACGTGAGCAGAGCATGATAGCCACGTGATCAGTGCATTATCAGTCACGTAATCAGTACATGATCAGTCACGTGATCAGTGCATGATCATTTACGTGATCTGTGCATGATCAGTCACGTGACCTGTATATGGTAGCTTCATGACCATTCCATGACGAACCACGTGAGCAGTGCATGATAGCCACGTGATGTGTGCATGATCAGTGACGTGAACGGAGTATGATCAGCCACGTGATCAGTGCATGAGTGCCATGTGATCAGTGCATGATATGTCACGTGACAGGTGTGTGATCAGCCACGTGAACAGTGCATGTTCAGCCACGTGATCAGTGCATGATAGCCACGTGATCAGTGCATGATCAGTTACATGAGCAGTGTATGATCAGCCACGTGATCAGTGCATGTTCAGACACGTGAACAGTGTATGATCAGCCTCGTGATCAGTGCATGATATCCAAGTGATCAGTGCATGATCAATCACGTGATCAGTGTATGATCAGCCATGTGAACAGTGCATGCTCAGTCACGTGATCAGGGCCTGCTGAGCTGCGTGATTACTGTCTGCTCATCTGCTTGACAATTTCCAGCTGAGCTGCACGATTCCTGCCTGTCATCTGCTTGACAATTGCCAGCTGTGCTGTGTAATTCCTGCCTGCTAGCTGCTTGATTATTGCCAGCTGAGCAGCATGATTCACGTGAATAGTGCATGCTCAGTCACGTGATCAGGGCCTGCTGAGCTGCGTGATTACTGTCTGCTCATCTGCTTGACAATTTCCAGCTGAGCTGCACGATTCCTGCCTGTCATCTGCATGACAATTGCCAGCTGTGCTGTGTAATTCCTGCCTGCTCAGCTGCTTGATTATTGCCAGCTGAGCAGCATGATTCACGTGAATAGTGCATGCTCAGTCACGTGATAAGGGCCTGCTGAGCTGCGTGATTACTGTCTGCTCATCTGCTTGACAATTGCCAGCTGAGCTGCACGATTCCTGCCTGTCATCTGCTTGACAATTGCCAGCTGTGCTGCGTAATTCCTACCTGCTCAGCTGCTTGATTATTGCCAGCTGAGCAGCATGATTCCTCACAGCTGAGTTCCATGATTGTTGCCTGCTGACTGTTTGATTCGTGCCTACTCAGCTCTTTGTTTATTGCCTCCAGAGGCACATGATCAGTGTATGAAAGCAAACATGATCAGCGCATGATCAGTCACATGATCAGCGCCATTAAGTCACGTGATCATACATGATAGTCATGTGATCAGTCCATGCTCAGTCACGGTATTAGTGCATGATCAGCAATGTGATCAGTGCATGATCAGCCAGGTGATCATTTCATGATAGCTATGTGATCAGTTCATGATTTGTCACGTGATCTGTGCATGACCAGGCAGGTGATCAGTGTATGATCCGTCACCTAATGGGTGTATGATCAGTCACCTGACCGGTACATGGTAGCTACATGATCATTGCATGATCAGCCACGTGAGTAGAGCATGATAGCCACGTGCTCAGTGCATGATGAGTCACGTATTCAGTGCATGATCAGCCATGTAATCTGTGCATGACCAGGCACGAGATCAGTGTATGACCAGCCAAGTTATCAGTGCATGATAGCCACGTGATCAGTGCATGATCAGTCACGTGATCAGTGCATGATCAGTCACGTGATCAGTGGATGATCAGCCACGTGATCAGTGCATGATCAGCCACATGATCAGTGCATGATCAGTCACGTGATCAGTATATGGTAGCTAGGTGATCATTGAATGATCAGCCACATGAGCCGTGCATGATAGCCACGAGATCAGTGCATGATCAGTCACGTGATCAGTGCATGATCACTCACGTGAACAGTGCATGATAAGTCACCTGATCAGTGCAAGATCAATTACGTGATCAGTGCATGATCACTCACGTGACCAGTACATGGTAGCTACGTGATCATTGCATGAACAGCCGCATGAGCAGTGCATGATAGCCACGTGATCAGTGCATGATCTGTCGCATGATCAGTGTATGATCATCCGGGTGATCAGTGCATGGACAGTCATGTGATCAGTGCATAATATAGACGTGATCAGTGCATGATCAGTCTCGTGATCAGTGTATGATCAACCACGTGATCAGTGCACGATAGCCAGGTAATGAGTGAAAGATTGCCAGATGATCAGTACATTATCAGTCATGTGATCAGTGTATGATCAGCCAAGTAATAAGTGCATGATTGCCAACTGATCAGTGGATGATCAGTCACGTGATCAGTGCATGGTCAGTCACGTGATCATTGCATGATCAGCCAGGTGATCAGTGCATGATCAATTACGTGATCAGTACATGATCAGTCACGTGAACAGTGCGTGATCATTTACGTGATCTGTGCATGATCAGCCAAATGATAACTGCATGATCAATTACGTGATCAGTGCATGATCAGCCACTTGATCAGTGCATGATCAGTCAGGTGATCAGTGCATGATATGTCACGTGACAGGTGTGTGATCAGCCACGTGAACAGTGCATGTTCAGCCACGTGATCAGTGCATGATAGCCACGTGATCAGTGCATGATCAGTTACGTGAGCAGTGTATGATCAGCCACGTGAGCAGTGCATGGTCAGACACGTGAACAGTGTATGATCAGCCACGTGATCAGTGCATGATATGCAAGTGATCAGTGCATGATCATCACGTGATCAGTGTATGATCAGCCACGTGAACAGTGCATGCTCAGTCACGTGATCTGGGCCTGCTGAGCTGCGTGATTACTGTCTGCTCATCTGCTTGACAATTGCCAGCTGAGCTGCACGATTCCTTCCTGTCATCTGCTTGACAATTGCCAGCTGTGCTGCCTAATTCCTGCCTGCTCAGCTGCTTGATTGTTGCCAGCTGAGCAGCATGATTCCTCACACCTGAGTTCCATGATTATTGCCTGCTGACTGTTTGATTCGTGCCTACTCAGCTCATTGTTTATTGCCTCCAGAGGCACATGATCAGTGTATGATAGCAAACATGATCAGTGCATGATCAGTCACATGATCAGAGCCATTAAGTCACGTGATCACTACATGATAGTCATGTGATCAGTCCATGCTCAGTCACGGTATCAGTGCATGATCAGCCACGTGATCAGTGCATGATCAGACAGGTGATCAGTTCATGATAGCTATGTGATCAGTTCATGATTTGTCACGTAATCTGTGCATGACAAGGCAGGTGATCAGTGTATGATCAGCCACGTGATCAGTGCATGATCAGACAGGTGATCAGTTCATGATAGCTATGTGATCAGTTCATGATTTTTCACGTGATCTGTGCATGACAAGGCAGGTGATCAGTGTATGATCAGCCACGTTATCAGTGCATGATCCATCACCTGATGGGTGTATGTCAGTCACCTGACCGGTACATGGCAGCTACATGATCATTGCATGATCAGCCACGTGAGTAGTGCATGATAGCCACGTGATCAGTGCATGATCAGTCACGTGATCAGTGTATGATCAACCACGTGATCAGTGCACGATACCCAGGTAATGAGTGCACGATAGCCAGATGATCAGTGCATGATCAGTCTCGTGATCAGTGTATGATCAACCACGTGATCAGTGCACGATACCCAGGTAATGAGTGCACGATAGCCAGATGATCAGTGCATTATCAGTCACGTGATCAGTGTATGATCAGCCAAGTAATAAGTGCATGATAGCCAACTGATCAGTGGATGATCAGTCACGTGATCAGTGCATGATCAGTCACGTGACCAGTATATGGTAGCTATGTGATCATTCCATGACGAGCCACGTGAGCAGTGCATGACAGTCACGTGATCAGTGCATGAGAGCTACGTGATCAGTGCATGATCAGTCACGTGATACATGTGTGATCAGCCACGTGATCAGTGCATGATGAGCCACGTGATCAGTGCAGGATCAATTACGTGATCAGTGCATGATCAGTCACGTGACCAGTACATGGTTACTACGTGATCGTTGCATGATCAGCTTCGTGAGCAGAGCATGATAGCCACGTGATCAGTGCATGATCAGTCACGTGATCAGTACATGATCAGTCACGTGAACAGTGCATGATCAGTTACGTGATCTGTGCATGATCAGTCACGTGACCAGTATATGGTAGCTATGTGATCATTCCATGATGAGCCACGTGAGCAGTGCATGATAGCCACGTGATGTGTGCATGATGAGTTATGTGAACAGAGTATGATCAGCCACGTGATCAGTGCATGGTCAGTCACGTGATCATTGCATGATCAGCCACGTGATCAGTGCTGATCAATTACGTGATCAGTGGATGATCAGTCACGTGATCAGTACATGATCAGTCATGTGAACAGTGCATGATCAGTCATGTGATCAGTGTATGACCAGCCAAGTGATCAGTGCATGATAGCCACGTGATCAGTGCATGATCAGTCACGTGATCAGTGCATGATCAGTCACGTGATCAGTGCATGATCAGCCAAATTATAAGTGCATGATCAATTACGTGATCAGTGCATGATCAGCCACGTGATCAGTGCATGATCAGTCATGTGATCAGTACATGACCAGTCACGTGAACAGTGCGTGATCATTTACGTGATCTGTGCATGATCAGACATGTGACCAGTATATGGTAGCTCCGTGATCATTCCATGACGAGCCACGTGAGCAGTGCATGATAGAAACGTGATGTGTGCATGATGAGTTACGTGAGCAGATTATGATCAGCCACGTGATCAGTGCATGAGTGCCACGTGATCAGTGCATGATATGTCACGTGACAGGTGTGTGATCAGCCACGTGAACAGTGCATGTTCAGCCACGTGATCAGTGCATGATAGCCACGTGATCAGTGCATGATCAGTTACGTGAGCAGTGTATGATCAGCCACGTGAGCAGTGCATGGTCAGACACGTGAACAGTGTATGATCAGCCACGTGATCAGTGCATGATATCCAAGTGATCAGTGCATGATCAATGACGTGATCAGTGTATGATCAGCCACGTGAACAGTGCATGCTCAGTCACGTGATCAGGGCCTGCTGAGCTGCGTGATTACTGTCTGCTCATCTGCTTGACAATTGCCAGCTGAGCTGCACGATTCCTTCCTGTCATCTGCTTGACAATTGCCAGCTGTGCTGCGTAATTCCTGACTGCTCAGCTGCTTGATTGTTGCCAGCTGAGCAGCATGATTCCTCACAGCTGAGTTCCATGATTATTGCCTGCTGACTGTTTGATTCGTGCCTACTCAGCTCTTTGTTTATTGCCTCCAGAGGCACATGATCAGTGTATGATAGCAAACACGATCAGTGCATGATCAGTCACATGATCAGAGCCATTAAGTCACGTGATCACTACATGATAGTCATGTGATCAGTCCATGCTGAGTCACGGTATCAGTGCATGATCAGCCACGTGATCAGTGCATGATCAGCCAGGTGATCAGTTCATGATAGCTATGTGATCAGTTCATGATTTGTCACGTGATCTGTGCATGACAAGGCAGGTGATCAGTGTATGATCAGCCACGTTATCAGTGCATGATCCATCACCTGATGAGTGTATGATCAGTCACCTGACCGGTATATGGTAGCTACATGATCATTGCATGATCAGCCACGTGAGTAGTGCATGATAGCCACGTGATCAGTGCATGATCAGTCACGTGATCAGTGCATGATCAGTCACGTGATCAGTGTTTGATCAGCCACGTGATCAGTGCATGGTCAGCCACAGGATCAGTGCATGATCAATTACGTCATCAGTGCATGATCAGTCACGTGACCAGTATATGGTAGCTAGGTGATCATTGCATGAACAGGCACATAAGCCGTGCATGATAGCCACGAGATCAGTGCATGATCAGTCACGTGATCAGTGCAGGATCACTCACGTTAACAGTGCATGATAAGTCACCTGACCAGTGCATGATCAATTACGTGATCAGTGCATGATCACTCACGTGACCAGTACATGGTAGCTACGTGATCATTGCATGAACAGCTGCGTGAGCAGTGCATGATAGCCACGTGATCAGTGCATGATCTGTCGCATGATCAGTGTATGATCATCCGGGTGATCAGTGCATGGGCAGTCATGTGATCAGTGCATGATATAGACGTGATCAGTGCATGATCAGTCTCGTGATCAGTGTATGATCAACCACGTGATCAGTGCACCATAGCCAGGTAATGAGTGCACGATAGCCAGATGATCAGTGCATTATCAGTCACGGGATTAGTGTATGATCAGCCAAGTAATAAGTGCATGATAGCCAACTGATCAGTGGATGATCAGTCACGTGATCAGTGCCTGGTCAGTCACGTGATCATTGCATGATCAGCCACGTGATCAGAGCATGATCAAATACGTGATCAGTGGATGATCAGTCACGTGATCAGTACATGATCAGTCACGTGAACAGTGCATGATCAGTCATGTGATCAGTGTATGACCAGCCAAGTGATCAGTGCATGATAGCCACGTGATCAGTGCATGATTAGTCACGTGATCAGTGCATGATCAGTCACGTGATCAGTGCATGATCAGCCACGTGATCAGTGCATGATCAGCCAAATTATAAGTGCATGATCAATTACGTGATCAGTGTATGATCAGCCACGTGAGCAGTGCATGGTCAGACATGTGAACAGTTTATGATCAGCCACGTGATCAGTGCATGATAGCCACGTGATCAGTGCATGATAGCCACGTGATCAGTGCATGATCAGTTACGTGAGCAGTGTATGATCAGCCACGTGATCAGTGCATGATAGCCACGTGATCCGTGCATGATAGCCACGTGAACAGTGCATGATCAATTACGGGATCAGTGCATGATCAGCCACGTGATCAGTGCATGATAGCCACGTGATCAGTGCATGATCAGTTACGTGAGCAGTGTATGATCAGCCACGTGAGCAGTGCATGGTCAGACACGTGAACAGTGTATGATCAGCCACGTGATCAGTGCATGATAGCCACGTGATCAGTGCATGATCAGTCAAGTGATCAGTACATGATCAGTCACGTGAACAGTGCATGATCAGTTACGTGATCTGTGCATGATCAGTCACGTGACCAGTATATGGTAGCTATGTGATCATTCCATGACGAGCCACGTGAGCAGTGCATGACAGTCACGTGATCAGTGCATGAGAGCCACGTGATCAGTGCATGATCAGTCACGTGATACATGTGTGATCAGCCATGTGATCAGTGCATGATGAGCCACGTTATCAGTGCAGGATCAATTACGTGATCAGTGCATGATCAGTCAGGTGACCAGTATATGGTTGCTACGTGATCGTTCCATGATGAACTTCGTGAGCAGAGCATGATAGCCACGTGATCAGTGCATGATCAGTCACGTGATCAGTACATGATCAGTCACGTGAACAGTGCATGATCAGTTACGTGATCTGTGCATGATCAGTCACGTGACCAGTATATGGTAGCTATGTGATCATTCCATGACGAGCCACGTGAGCAGTGCATGATAGCCACGTGATGTGTGCATGATGAGTTACGTGAGCAGAGTATGATAAGCCACGTGGTCATTGCATGATCAGCCACGTGATCAGTGCATGATCAATTACGTGATCAGTACATTATCAGTCACGTGAACAGTGCGTGATCATTTACGTGATCTGTGCATGATCAGCCAAATGATAAGTGCATGATCAATTACGTGATCAGTGCATGATCAGCCACGTGATCAGTGCATGATCAGTCAGGTGATCAGTGCATGATATGTCACGTGACAGGTGTGTGATCAGCCACGTGAACAGTGCATGTTCAGCCACGTAATCAGTGCATGATAGCCACGTGATCAGTGCATGATCAGTTACGTGAGCAGTGTATGATCAGCCACGTGAGCAGTGCATGGTCAGACACGTGAACAGTGTATGATCAGCCACGTGATCAGTGCATGATATCCAAGTGATCAGTGCATGATCATCACGTGATCAGTGTATGATCAGCCACGTGAACAGTGCATGCTCAGTCACGTGATCTGGGCCTGCTGAGCTGCATGATTACTGTCTGCTCATCTGCTTGACAATTGCCAGCTGAGCTGCACGATTCCTGCCTGTCATCTGCTTGACAATTGCCAGCTGTGCTGCGTAATTCCTGCCTGCTCAGCTGCTTGATTTTTGCCAGCTGAGCAGCATGATTCCTCACAGCTGAGTTCCATGATTATTGCCTGCTGACTGTTTGATTCGTGCCTACTCAGCTCTTTGTTTATTGCCTCCAGAGGCACATGATCAGTGTATGATAGCAAACATGATCAGTGCATGATCAGTCACATGATCAGAGCCATTAAGTCACGTGATCACTACATGATAGTCATGTGATCAGTCCATGCTCAGTCACGGTATCAGTGCATGATCAGCCACGTGATCAGTGCATGATCAGCCAGGTGATCAGTTCATGATAGCTATGTGATCAGTTCATGATTTGTCACGTGATCTGTGCATGACAAGGCAGGTGATCAGTGTATGATCAGCCACGTTATCAGTGCATGATCCATCACCTGATGGGTGTATGTCAGTCACCTGACCGGTACATGGTAGCTACATGATCATTGCATGATCAGCCACGTGAGTAGTGCATGATAGCCACGAGATCAGTGCATGATCAGTCACGTGATCAGTGCATGATCACTCACGTTAACAGTGCATGATAAGTCACCTGATCAGTGCATGATCAATTACGTGATCAGTGCATGATCAGCCACGTGATCAGTGCATGATCAGCCACGTGATCAGTGCATGATCAATTACGTGATCAGTGCATGATCAGTCACGTGACCAGTATATGGTAGCTAGGTGATCATTGCATGATCAGCCACATAAGCCGTGCATGATAGCCACGAGATCAGTGCATGATCAGTCACGTGATCAGTGCATGATCACTCACGTTAACAGTGCATGATAAGTCACCTGATCAGTGCATGATCAATTACGTGATCAGTGCATGATCACTCACGTGACCAGTACATGGTAGCTACGTGATCATTGCATGAACAGCCGCGTGAGCAGTGCATGATAGCCACGTGATCAGTGCATGATCTGCCGCATGATCAGTGTATGATCATCCGGGTGATCAGTGCATGGGCAGTCATGTGATCAGTGCATGATATAGACGTGATCAGTGCATGATCAGTCTCGTGATCAGTGTATGATCAACCACGTGATCAGTGCACGATAGCCAGGTAATGAGTGCACGATAGCCAGATGATCAGTGCATGATATGTCACGTGACAGGTGTGTGATCAGCCACGTGAACAGTGCATGTTCAGCCACGTGATCAGTCCATGATAGCCACGTGATCAGTGCATGATCAGTTACCTGAGCAGTGTATGATGAGCCACGTGATCAGTGCATGGTCAGACACGTGAACAGTGTATGATCAGCCATGTGATCAGTGCATGATATCCAAGTGATCAGTGCATGATCATCACGTGATCAGTTTATGATCAGCCACGTGAACAGTGCATGCTCAGTCACGTGATTAGGGCCTGCTGAGCTGCGTGATTACTGTCTGCTCATCTGCTTGACAATTGCCAGCTGAGCTGCACGATTCCTGCCTGTCATCTGCTTGACAATTGCCAGCTGTGCTGCGTAATTCCTGCCTGCTCAGCTGCTTGATTATTGCCAGCTGAGCAGCATGATTCCTCACACCTGAGTTCCATGATTATTGCCTGCTAACTGTTTGATTCGTGCCTACTCAGCTCTTTGTTTATTGCCTCCAGAGGCACATGATCAGTGTATGATAGCAAACATGATCAGTGCATGATCAGTCACATGATCAGAGCCATTAAGTCACGTGATCACTACATGATAGTCATGTGATCAGTCCATGCTCAGTCACGGTATCAGTGCATGATCAGCCACGTGATCAGTGCATGATCAGCCAGGTGATCAGTTCATGATAGCTATGTGATCAGTTCATGATTTGTCACGTGATCTGTGCATGACCAGGCAGGTGATCAGTGTATGATCAGCCACGTGAACAGTGCATGATAGCCACGTGATCAGTGCATGATCCGTCACCTGATGGGTGTATGATCATTCACGTGACCTGTACATGGTAGCTACATGATCATTGCATGATCAGCCACGTGAGTAGTGCATGATAGCCACGTGATCAGTGCATGATCAGTCACGTGATCAGTGCATGATCAGTCACGTGTTCAGTGCATGATCAGTCATGTAATGTGTGCATGACCTGGCACGTGATCAGTGTATGACCAGCCAAGTGATCAGTGCATGATAGCTAGGTGATCAGTGCATGATCAGTCACGTGATCAATGCATGATCAGTCACGTGATCAGTGGATGATCAGCCACGTGATCACTGCATGATCAGCCACATGATCAGTGCATGATCAATTACGTGATCAGTGCATGATCAGTCACGTGACCAGTATATGGTAGCTAGGTGATCATTGCATGATCAGCCACATGAGCCGTGCATGATAGCCACGAGATCAGTGCATGATCAGTCACGTGATCAGTGCATGATCACTCACGTTAACAGTGCATGATAAGTCACCTGATCAGTGCATGATCAATTACGTGATCAGTGCATGATCACTCACGTGACCAGTACATGGTAGCTACGTGATCATTGCATGAACAGCCGCGTGAGCAGTGCATGATAGCCACGTGATCAGTGCATGATCTGTCGCATGATCAGTGTATGATCATCCGGGTGATCAGTGCATGGACAGTCATGTTATCAGTGCATGATATAGACGTGATTAGTGCATGATCAGTCTCGTGATCAGTGTATGATCAACCACGTGATCAGTGCACGATAGCCAGGTAATGAGTGAAAGATAGCCAGATGATCAGTGCATTATCAGTCATGTGATCAGTGTATGATCAGCCAAGTAATAAGTGCATGATTGCCAACGGATCAGTGGATGATCAGTCAGGTGATCAGTGCATGGTCAGTCACGTGATCATTGCATGATCAGCCACGTGATCAGTGCATGATCAATTACGTGATCAGTACATGATCAGTCACGTGAACAGTGCGTGATCATTTACGTGATCTGTGCATGATCAGCCAAATGATAAGTGCATGATCAATTACGTGATCAGTGCATGATCAGCCACGTGATCAGTGCATGATCAGTCAGGTGATCAGTGCATGATATGTCACGTGACAGGTGTGTGATCAGCCACGTGAACAGTGCATGTTCAGCCACGTGATCAGTGCATGATAGCCACGTGATCAGTGCATGATCAGTTACGTGAGCAGTGTATGATCAGCCACGTGATCAGTGCATGGTCAAACACGTGAACAGTGTATGATCAGCCACTTGATCAGTGCATGATATCCAAGTGATCAGTGCATGATCATCACGTGATCAGTGTATGATCAGCCACGTGAACAGTGCATGCTCAGTCACGTGATCTAGGCCTGCTGAGCTGCGTGATTACTGTCTGCTCATCTGCTTGAAAATTGCCAGCTGAGCTGCACGATTCCTTCCTGTCATCTGCTTGACAATTGCCAGCTGTGCTGCATAATTCCTGCCTGCTCAGCTGCTTGATTGTTGCCAGCTGAGCTGCATGATTCCTCACAGCTGAGTTCCATGATTATTGCCTGCTGACTGTTTGATTCGTGCCTACTCAGCTCATTGTTTATTGCCTCCAGAGGCACATAATCAGTGTATGATAGCAAACATGATCAGTGCATGATCAGTCACATGATCAGAGCCATTAAGTCACGTGATCACTACATGATAGTCATGTGATCAGTCCATGCTCAGTCACGGTATCAGTGCATGATCAGCCACGTGATCAGTGCATGATCAGCCAGGTGATCAGTTCATGATAGCTATGTGATCAGTTCATGATTTGTCACGTGATCTGTGCATGACAAGGCAGGTGATCAGTGTATGATCAGCCAAGTTATCAGTGAATGATCCATCACCTGATGGGTGTATGTCAGTCACCTGACCGGTACATGGTAGCTACATGATCATTGCATGATCAGCCACGTGAGTAGTGCATGATAGCCACGTGATCAGTGCATGATCAGTCACGTGATCAGTGCATGATCAGTCACGTGATCAGTGCATGATCAGCCACGTGATCAGTGCATGATCAGTCACGTGAACAGTGCATGATCAGTTACGTGATCTGTGCATGGTCAGTCACGTGACCAGTATATGGTAGCTATGTGATCATTCCATGATGAGCCACGTGAGCAGTGCTTGATAGCCACGTGATGTGTGCATGATGAGTTATGTGAACAGAGTATGATCAGCCACGTGATCAGTGCATGGTCAGTCACGTGATCATTGCATGATCAGCCCCGTGATCAGTGCTGATCAATTACGTGATCAGTGGATGATCAGTCACGTGATCAGTACATGATCAGTCATGTGAACAGTGCATGATCAGTCATGTGATCAGTGTATGACCAGCCAAGTGATCAGTGCATGATAGCCACGTGATCAGTGCATGATCAGTCACGTGATCAGTGCATGATCAGTCACGTGATCAGTGCATGATCAGCCAAATTATAAGTGCATGATCAATTACGTGATCAGTGCATGATCAGCCACGTGATCAGTGCATGATCAGTCACGTGATCAGTACATGATCAGTCACGTGAACAGTGCATGATCAGTTACGTGATCGGTGCATGATCAGTCACGTGACCAGTATATGGTAGCTATGTGATCATTCCATGACGAGCCACGTGAGCAGTGCATGATAGCCACGTGATGTGTGCATGATGAGTTATGTGAACAGAGTATGATCAGCCACGTGATCAGTGCATGAGTGCCACGTGATCAGTGCATGATATGTCACGTGACAGGTGTGTGATCAGCCACGTGAACAGTGCATGTTCAGCCACGTGATCAGTCCATGATAGCCACGTGATCAGTGCATGATCAGTTACCTGAGCAGTGTATGATGAGCCACGTGATCAGTGCATGGTCAGACACGTGAACAGTGTATGATCAGCCATGTGATCAGTGCATGATATCCAAGTGATCAGTGCATGATCATCACGTGATCAGTTTATGATCAGCCACGTGAACAGTGCATGCTCAGTCACGTGATTAGGGCCTGCTGAGCTGCGTGATTACTGTCTGCTCATCTGCTTGACAATTGCCAGCTGAGCTGCACGATTCCTGCCTGTCATCTGCTTGACAATTGCCAGCTGTGCTGCGTAATTCCTGCCTGCTCAGCTGCTTGATTATTGCCAGCTGAGCAGCATGATTCCTCACACCTGAGTTCCATGATTATTGCCTGCTAACTGTTTGATTCGTGCCTACTCAGCTCTTTGTTTATTGCCTCCAGAGGCACATGATCAGTGTATGATAGCAAACATGATCAGTGCATGATCAGTCACATGATCAGAGCCATTAAGTCACGTGATCACTACATGATAGTCATGTGATCAGTCCATGCTCAGTCACGGTATCAGTGCATGATCAGCCACGTGATCAGTGCATGATCAGCCAGGTGATCAGTTCATGATAGCTATGTGATCAGTTCATGATTTGTCACGTGATCTGTGCATGACCAGGCAGGTGATCAGTGTATGATCAGCCACGTGAACAGTGCATGATAGCCACGTGATCAGTGCATGATCCGTCACCTGATGGGTGTATGATCATTCACGTGACCTGTACATGGTAGCTACAGGATCATTGCATGATCAGCCACGTGAGTAGTGCATGATAGCCACGTGATCAGTGCATGATCAGTCACGTGTTCAGTGCATGATCAGTCACGTGTTCAGTGCATGATCAGTCATGTAATGTGTGCATGACCTGGCACGTGATCAGTGTATGACCAGCCAAGTGATCAGTGCATGATAGCTAGGTGATCAGTGCATGATCAGTCACGTGATCAATGCATGATCAGTCACGTGATCAGTGGATGATCAGCCACGTGATCAGTGCATGATCAGCCACATGATCAGTGCATGATCAATTACGTGATCAGTGCATGATCAGTCACGTGACCAGTATATGGTAGCTAGGTGATCATTGCATGATCAGCCACATGAGCCGTGCATGATAGCCACGAGATCAGTGCATGATCAGTCACGTGATCAGTGCATGATCACTTACGTTAACAGTGCATGATAAGTCACCTGATCAGTGCATGATCAATTACGTGATCAGTGCATGATCACTCACGTGACCAGTACATGGTAGCTACGTGATCATTGCATGAACAGCCGCGTGAGCAGTGCATGATAGCCACGTGATCAGTGCATGATCTGTCGCATGATCAGTGTATGATCATCCGGGTGATCAGTGCATGGACAGTCATGTTATCAGTGCATGATATAGACGTGATTAGTGCATGATCAGTCTCGTGATCAGTGTATGATCAACCACGTGATCAGTGCACGATAGCCAGGTAATGAGTGAAAGATAGCCAGATGATCAGTGCATTATCAGTCATGTGATCAGTGTATGATCAGCCAAGTAATAAGTGCATGATTGCCAACGGATCAGTGGATGATCAGTCAGGTGATCAGTGCATGGTCAGTCACGTGATCATTGCATGATCAGCCACGTGATCAGTGCATGATCAATTACGTGATCAGTACATGATCAGTCACGTGAACAGTGCGTGATCATTTACGTGATCTGTGCATGATCAGCCAAATGATAAGTGCATGATCAATTACGTGATCAGTGCATGATCAGCCACGTGATCAGTGCATGATCAGTCAGGTGATCAGTGCATGATATGTCACGTGACAGGTGTGTGATCAGCCACGTGAACAGTGCATGTTCAGCCACGTGATCAGTGCATGATAGCCACGTGATCAGTGCATGATCAGTTACGTGAGCAGTGTATGATCAGCCACGTGATCAGTGCATGGTCAAACACGTGAACAGTGTATGATCAGCCACGTGATCAGTGCATGATATCCAAGTGATCAGTGCATGATCATCACGTGATCAGTGTATGATCAGCCACGTGAACAGTGCATGCTCAGTCACGTGATCTAGGCCTGCTGAGCTGCGTGATTACTGTCTGCTCATCTGCTTGAAAATTGCCAGCTGAGCTGCACGATTCCTTCCTGTCATCTGCTTGACAATTGCCAGCTGTGCTGCATAATTCCTGCCTGCTCAGCTGCTTGATTGTTGCCAGCTGAGCTGCATGATTCCTCACAGCTGAGTTCCATGATTATTGCCTGCTGACTGTTTGATTCGTGCCTACTCAGCTCATTGTTTATTGCCTCCAGAGGCACATAATCAGTGTATGATAGCAAACATGATCAGTGCATGATCAGTCACATGATCAGAGCCATTAAGTCACGTGATCACTACATGATAGTCATGTGATCAGTCCATGCTCAGTCACGGTATCAGTGCATGATCAGCCACGTGATCAGTGCATGATCAGCCAGGTGATCAGTTCATGATAGCTATGTGATCAGTTCATGATTTGTCACGTGATCTGTGCATGACAAGGCAGGTGATCAGTGTATGATCAGCCAAGTTATCAGTGAATGATCCATCACCTGATGGGTGTATGTCAGTCACCTGACCGGTACATGGTAGCTACATGATCATTGCATGATCAGCCACGTGAGTAGTGCATGATAGCCACGTGATCAGTGCATGATCAGTCACGTGATCAGTGCATGATCAGTCACGTGATCAGTGCATGATCAGCCACGTGATCAGTGCATGATCAGTCACGTGAACAGTGCATGATCAGTTACGTGATCTGTGCATGGTCAGTCACGTGACCAGTATATGGTAGCTATGTGATCATTCCATGATGAGCCACGTGAGCAGTGCTTGATAGCCACGTGATGTGTGCATGATGAGTTATGTGAACAGAGTATGATCAGCCACGTGATCAGTGCATGGTCAGTCACGTGATCATTGCATGATCAGCCACGTGATCAGTGCTGATCAATTACGTGATCAGTGGATGATCAGTCACGTGATCAGTACATGATCAGTCATGTGAACAGTGCATGATCAGTCATGTGATCAGTGTATGACCAGCCAAGTGATCAGTGCATGATAGCCACGTGATCAGTGCATGATCAGTCACGTGATCAGTGCATGATCAGTCACGTGATCAGTGCATGATCAGCCAAATTATAAGTGCATGATCAATTACGTGATCAGTGCATGATCAGCCACGTGATCAGTGCATGATCAGTCATGTGATCAGTACATGACCAGTCACGTGAACAGTGCGTGATCATTTACGTGATCTGTGCATGATCAGACATGTGACCAGTATATGGTAGCTCCGTGATCATTCCATGACGAGCCACGTGAGCAGTGCATGATAGAAACGTGATGTGTGCATGATGAGTTACGTGAGCAGATTATGATCAGCCACGTGATCAGTGCATGAGTGCCACGTGATCAGTGCATGATATGTCACGTGACAGGTGTGTGATCAGCCACGTGAACAGTGCATGTTCAGCCACGTGATCAGTGCATGATAGCCACGTGATCAGTGCATGATCAGTTACGTGAGCAGTGTATGATCAGCCACGTGAGCAGTGCATGGTCAGACACGTGAACAGTGTATGATCAGCCACGTGCTCAGTGCATGATATCCAAGTGATCAGTGCATGATCAATGACGTGATCAGTGTATGATCAGCCACGTGAACAGTGCATGCTCAGTCACGTGATCAGGGCCTGCTGAGCTGCGTGATTACTGTCTGCTCATCTGCTTGACAATTGCCAGCTGAGCTGCACGATTCCTTCCTGTCATCTGCTTGACAATTGCCAGCTGTGCTGCGTAATTCCTGCCTGCTCAGCTGCTTGATTGTTGCCAGCTGAGCAGCATGATTCCTCACAGCTGAGTTCCATGATTATTGCCTGCTGACTGTTTGATTCGTGCCTACTCAGCTCTTTGTTTATTGCCTCCAGAGGCACATGATCAGTGTATGATAGCAAACACGATCAGTGCATGATCAGTCACATGATCAGAGCCATTAAGTCACGTGATCACTACATGATAGTCATGTGATCAGTCCATGCTGAGTCACGGTATCAGTGCATGATCAGCCACGTGATCAGTGCATGATCAGCCAGGTGATCAGTTCATGATAGCTATGTGATCAGTTCATGGTTTGTCACGTGATCTGTGCATGACAAGGCAGGTGATCAGTGTATGATCAGCCACGTTATCAGTGCATGATCCATCACCTGATGAGTGTATGATCAGTCACCTGACCGGTATATGGTAGCTACATGATCATTGCATGATCAGCCACGTGAGTAGTGCATGATAGCCACGTGATCAGTGCATGATCAGTCCCGTGATCAGTGCATGATCAGTCACGTGATCAGTGTTTGATCAGCCACGTGATCAGTGCATGATCAGCCACAGGATCAGTGCATGATCAATTACGTCATCAGTGCATGATCAGTCACGTGACCAGTATATGGTAGCTAGGTGATCATTGCATGAACAGGCACATAAGCCGTGCATGATAGCCACGAGATCAGTGCATGATCAGTCACGTGATCAGTGCAGGATCACTCACGTTAACAGTGCATGATAAGTCACCTGACCAGTGCATGATCAATTACGTGATCAGTGCATGATCACTCACGTGACCAGTACATGGTAGCTACGTGATCATTGCATGAACAGCTGCGTGAGCAGTGCATGATAGCCACGTGATCAGTGCATGATCTGTCGCATGATCAGTGTATGATCATCCGGGTGATCAGTGCATGGGCAGTCATGTGATCAGTGCATGATATAGACGTGATCAGTGCATGATCAGTCTCGTGATCAGTGTATGATCAACCACGTGATCAGTGCACCATAGCCAGGTAATGAGTGCACGATAGCCAGATGATCAGTGCATTATCAGTCACGGGATTAGTGTATGATCAGCCAAGTAATAAGTGCATGATAGCCAACTGATCAGTGGATGATCAGTCACGTGATCAGTGCCTGGTCAGTCACGTGATCATTGCATGATCAGCCACGTGATCAGAGCATGATCAAATACGTGATCAGTGGATGATCAGTCACGTGATCAGTACATGATCAGTCACGTGAACAGTGCATGATCAGTCATGTGATCAGTGTATGACCAGCCAAGTGATCAGTGCATGATAGCCACGTGATCAGTGCATGATTAGTCACGTGATCAGTGCATGATCAGTCACGTGATCAGTGCATGATCAGCCACGTGATCAGTGCATGATCAGCCAAATTATAAGTGCATGATCAATTACGTGATCAGTGTATGATCAGCCACGTGAGCAGTGCATGGTCAGACATGTGAACAGTTTATGATCAGCAACGTGATCAGTGCATGATAGCCACGTGATCAGTGCATGATAGCCACGTGATCAGTGCATGATCAGTTACGTGAGCAGTGTATGATCAGCCACGTGATCAGTGCATGATAGCCACGTGATCCGTGCATGATAGCCACGTGAACAGTGCATGATCAATTACGGGATCAGTGCATGATCAGCCACGTGATAAGTGCATGATAGCCACGTGATCAGTGCATGATCAGTTACGTGAGCAGTGTATGATCAGCCACGTGAGCAGTGCATGGTCAGACACGTGAACAGTGTATGATCAGCCACGTGATCATTGCATGATAGCCACGTGATCAGTGCATGATCAGTCACGTGATCAGTACATGATCAGTCACGTGAACAGTGCATGATCAGTTACGTGATCTGTGCATGATCAGTCACGTGACCAGTATATGGTAGCTATGTGATCATTCCATGACGAGCCACGTGAGCAGTGCATGACAGTCACGTGATCAGTGCATGAGAGCCACGTGATCAGTGCATGATCAGTCACGTGATACATGTGTGATCAGCCATGTGATCAGTGCATGATGAGCCACGTTATCAGTGCAGGATCAATTACGTGATCAGTGCATGATCAGTCAGGTGACCAGTATATGGTTGCTACGTGATCGTTCCATGATGAACTTCGTGAGCAGAGCATGATAGCCACGTGATCAGTGCATGATCAGTCACGTGATCAGTACATGATCAGTCACGTGAACAGTGCATGATCAGTTACGTGATCTGTGCATGATCAGTCACGTGACCAGTATATGGTAGCTATGTGATCATTCCATGACGAGCCACGTGAGCAGTGCATGATAGCCACGTGATGTGTGCATGATGAGTTACGTGAGCAGAGTATGATAAGCCACGTGGTCATTGCATGATCAACCACGTGATCAGTGCATGATCAATTACGTGATCAGTACATTATCAGTCACGTGAACAGTGCGTGATCATTTACGTGATCTGTGCATGATCAGCCAAATGATAAGTGCATGATCAATTACGTGATCAGTGCATGATCAGCCACGTGATCAGTGCATGATCAGTCAGGTGATCAGTGCATGATATGTCACGTGACAGGTGTGTGATCAGCCACGTGAACAGTGCATGTTCAGCCACATAATCAGTGCATGATAGCCACGTGATCAGTGCATGATCAGTTACGTGAGCAGTGTATGATCAGCCACGTGAGCAGTGCATGGTCAGACACGTGAACAGTGTATGATCAGCCACGTGATCAGTGCATGATATCCAAGTGATCAGTGCATGATCATCACGTGATCAGTGTATGATCAGCCACGTGAACAGTGCATGCTCAGTCACGTGATCTGGGCCTGCTGAGCTGCGTGATTACTGTCTGCTCATCTGCTTGACAATTGCCAGCTGAGCTGCACGATTCCTTCCTGTCATCTGCTTGACAATTGCCAGCTGTGCTGCGTAATTCCTGCCTGCTCAGCTGCTTGATTTTTGCCAGCTGAGCAGCATGATTCTTCACACCTGAGTTCCATGATTATTGCCTGCTGACTGTTTGATTCGTGCCTACTCAGCTCTTTGTTTATTGCCTCCAGAGGCACATGATCAGTGTATGATAGCAAACATGATCAGTGCATGATCAGTCACTTGATCAGAGCCATTAAGTCACGTGATCACTACATGATAGTCATGTGATCAGTCCATGCTCAGTCACGGTATCAGTGCATGATCAGCCACGTGATCAGTGCATGATCAGCCAGGTGATCAGTTCATGATAGCTATGTGATCAGTTCATGATTTGTCACGTGATCTGTGCATGACAAGGCAGGTGATCAGTGTATGATCAGCCACGTTATCAGTGCATGATCCATCACCTGATGGGTGTATGTCAGTCACCTGACCGGTACATGGTAGCTACATGATCATTGCATGATCAGCCACGTGAGTAGTGCATGATAGCCACGAGATCAGTGCATGATCAGTCACGTGATCAGTGCATGATCACTCACGTTAACAGTGCATGATAAGTCACCTGATCAGTGCATGATCAATACGTGATCAGTGCATGATCAGCCACGTGATCAGTGCATGATCAGCCACGTGATCAGTGCATGATCAATTACGTGATCAGTGCATGATCAGTCACGTGACCAGTATATGGTAGCTAGGTGATCATTGCATGATCAGCCACATAAGCCTTGCATGATAGCCACGAGATCAGTGCATGATCAGTCACGTGATCAGTGCATGATCACTCACGTTAACAGTGCATGATAAGTCACCTGATCAGTGCATGATCAATTACGTGATCAGTGCATGATCACTCACGTGACCAGTACATGGTAGCTACGTGATCATTGCATGAACAGCCGCGTGAGCAGTGCATGATAGCCACGTGATCAGTGCATGATCTGTCGCATGATCAGTGTATGATCATCCGGGTGATCAGTGCATGGGCAGTCATGTGATCAGTGCATGATATAGACGTGATCAGTGCATGATCAGTCTCGTGATCAGTGTATGATCAACCACGTGATCAGTGCACGATAGCCAGGTAATGAGTGCACGATAGCCAGATGATCAGTGCATTATCAGTCACGTGATCAGTGTATGATCAGCCAAGTAATAAATGCATGATAGCCAACTGATCAGTGGATGATCAGTCACGTGATCAGTGCATGGTCAGTCACGTGACCAGTATATGGTAGCTATGTGATCATTCCATGACGAGCCACGTGAGCAGTGCATGACAGTCACGTGATCAGTGCATGAGAGCTACGTGATCAGTGCATGATCAGTCACGTGATACATGTGTGATCAGCCACGTGATCAGTGCATGATAAGCCACGTGATCAGTGCAGGATCAATTACGTGATCAGTGCATGATCAGTCACGTGACCAGTACATGGTTGCTATGTGATCGTTGCATGATCAGCTTCGTGAGCAGAGCATGATAGCCACGTGATCAGTGCATGATCAGTCACGTGATCAGTACATGATCAGTCACGTGAACAGTGCATGATCAGTTACGTGATCTGTGCATGATCAGTCACGTGACCAGTATATGGTAGCTATGTGATCATTCCATGACGAGCCAGGTGAGCAGTGCATGATAGCCACGTGATGTGTGCATGATGAGTTATGTGAACAGAGTATGATCAGCCACGTGATCAGTGCATGAGTGCCACGTGATCAGTGCATGATATGTCACGTGACAGGTGTGTGATCAGCCACGTGAACAGTGCATGTTCAGCCACGTGATCAGTCCATGATAGCCACGTGATCAGTGCATGATCAGTTACCTGAGCAGTGTATGATGAGCCACGTGATCAGTGCATGGTCAGACACGTGAACAGTGTATGATCAGCCATGTGATCAGTGCATGATATCCAAGTGATCAGTGCATGATCATCACGTGATCAGTTTATGATCAGCCACGTGAACAGTGCATGCTCAGTCACGTGATTAGGGCCTGCTGAGCTGCGTGATTACTGTCTGCTCATCTGCTTGACAATTGCCAGCTGAGCTGCACGATTCCTGCCTGTCATCTGCTTGACAATTGCCAGCTGTGCTGCGTAATTCCTGCCTGCTCAGCTGCTTGATTATTGCCAGCTGAGCAGCATGATTCCTCACACCTGAGTTCCATGATTATTGCCTGCTAACTGTTTGATTCGTGCCTACTCAGCTCTTTGTTTATTGCCTCCAGAGGCACATGATCAGTGTATGATAGCAAACATGATCAGTGCATGATCAGTCACATGATCAGAGCCATTAAGTCACGTGATCACTACATGATAGTCATGTGATCAGTCCATGCTCAGTCACGGTATTAGTGCATGATCAGCCACGTGATCAGTGCATGATCAGCCAGGTGATCAGTTCATGATAGCTATGTGATCAGTTCATGATTTGTCACGTGATCTGTGCATGACCAGGCAGGTGATCAGTGTATGATCAGCCACGTGAACAGTGCATGATAGCCACGTGATCAGTGCATGATCCGTCACCTGATGGGTGTATGATCATTCAGGTGACCTGTACATGGTAGCTACATGATCATTGCATGATCAGCCACGTGAGTAGTGCATGATAGCCACGTGATCAGTGCATGATCAGTCACGTGTTCAGTGCATGATCAGTCATGTAATGTGTGCATGACCTGGCACGTGATCAGTGTATGACCAGCCAAGTGATCAGTGCATGATAGCTAGGTGATCAGTGCATGATCAGTCACGTGATCAATGCATGATCAGTCACGTGATCAGTGGATGATCAGCCACGTGATCACTGCATGATCAGCCACATGATCAGTGCATGATCAATTACGTGATCAGTGCATGATCAGTCACGTGACCAGTATATGGTAGCTAGGTGATCATTGCATGATCAGCCACATGAGCCGTGCATGATAGCCACGAGATCAGTGCATGATCAGTCACGTGATCAGTGCATGATCACTTACGTTAACAGTGCATGATAAGTCACCTGATCAGTGCATGATCAATTACGTGATCAGTGCATGATCACTCACGTGACAAGTACATGGTAGCTACGTGATCATTGCATGAACAGCCGCGTGAGCAGTGCATGATAGCCACGTGATCAGTGCATGATCTGTCGCATGATCAGTGTATGATCATCAGGGTGATCAGTGCATGGACAGTCATGTTATCAGTGCATGATATAGACGTGATTAGTGCATGATCAGTCTCGTGATCAGTGTATGATCAACCACGTGATCAGTGCACGATAGCCAGGTAATGAGTGAAAGATAGCCAGATGATCAGTACATTATCAGTCATGTGATCAGTGTATGATCAGCCAAGTAATAAGTGCATGATTGCCAACGGATCAGTGGATGATCAGTCACGTGATCAGTGCATGGTCAGTCACGTGATCATTGCATGATCAGCCACGTGATCAGTGCATGATCAATTACGTGATCAGTACATGATCATTCACGTGAACAGTGCGTGATCATTTACGTGATCTGTGCATGATCAGACAAATGATAAGTGCATGATCAATTACGTGATCAGTGCATGATCAGCCACGTGATCAGTGCATGATCAGTCAGGTGATCAGTGCATGATATGTCACGTGACAGGTGTGTGATCAGCCACGTGAACAGTGCATGTTCAGCCACGTGATCAGTGCATGATAGCCACGTGATCAGTGCATGATCAGTTACGTGAGCAGTGTATGATCAGCCACGTGATCAGTGCATGGTCAGACCCGTGAACAGTGTATGATCAGCCACGTGATCAGTGCATGATATCCAAGTGATCAGTGCATGATCATCACGTGATCAGTGTATGATCAGCCACGTGAACAGTGCATGCTCAGTCACGTGATCTAGGCCTGCTGAGCTGTGTGATTACTGTCTGCTCATCTGCTTGAAAATTGCCAGCTGAGCTGCACGATTCCTTCCTGTCATCTGCTTGACAATTGCCAGCTGTGCTGCATAATTCCTGCCTGCTCAGCTGCTTGATTGTTGCCAACTGAGCTGCATGATTCCTCACAGCTGAGTTCCATGATTATTGCCTGCTGACTGTTTGATTCGTGCCTACTCAGCTCATTGTTTATTGCCTCCAGAGGCACATAATCAGTGTATGATAGCAAACATGATCAGTGCATGATCAGTCACATGATCAGAGCCATTAAGTCACGTGATCACTACATGATAGTCATGTGATCAGTCCATGCTCAGTCACGGTATCAGTGCATGATCAGCCACGTGATCAGTGCATGATCAGCCAGGTGATCAGTTCATGATAGCTATGTGATCAGTTCATGATTTGTCACGTGATCTGTGCATGACAAGGCAGGTGATAAGTGTATGATCAGCCACGTTATCAGTGAATGATCCATCACCTGATGGGTGTATGTCAGTCACCTGACCGGTACATGGTAGCTACATGATCATTGCATGATCAGCCACGTGAGTAGTGCATGATAGCCACGTGATCAGTGCATGATCAGTCACGTGATCAGTGCATGATCAGTCACGTGATCAGTGCATGATCAGCCACGTGATCACTGCATGATCAGCCACGTGATCAGTGCATGATCAATTACGTGATCAGTGCATGATCAGTCACGTGACCAGTATATGGTAGCTAGGTGATCATTGCATGATCAGCCACATAAGCCGTGTATGATAGCCACGAGATCAGTGCATGATCAGTCACGTGATCAGTGCATGATCACTCACGTTAACAGTGCATGATAAGTCACCTGATCAGTGCATGATCAATTACGTGATCAGTGCATGATCACTCACGTGACCAGTACATGGTAGCTACGTGATCATTGCATGAACAGCCGCGTGAGCAGTGCATGATAGCCACGTGATCAGTGCATGATCTGTCGCATGATCAGTGTATGATCATCCGGGTGATCAGTGCATGGGCAGTCATGTGATCAGTGCATGATATAGACGTGATCAGTGCATGATCAGTCTCGTGATCAGTGTATGATCAACCACGTGATCAGTGCACGATAGCCAGGTAATGAGTGCACGATAGCCAGATGATCAGTGCATTATCAGTCACGTGATCAGTGTATGATCAGCCAAGTAATAAGTGCATGATAGCCAACTGATCAGTGGATGATCAGTCACGTGATCAGTGCATGGTCAGTCATGTGATCATTGCATGATCAGCCACGTGATCAGTGCTGATCAATTACGTGATCAGTGGATGATCAGTCACGTGATCAGTACATGATCAGTCATGTGAACAGTGCATGATCAGTCATGTGATCAGTGTATGACCAGCCAAGTGATCAGTGCATGATAGCCACGTGATCAGTGCATGATCAGTCACGTGATCAGTGCATGATCAGCCAAATTATAAGTGCATGATCAATTACGTGATCAGTGCATGATCAGCCACGTGATCAGTGCATGATCAGTCACGTGATCAGTACATGATCAGTCACGTGAACAGTGCGTGATCATTTACGTGATCTGTGCATGATCAGTCATGTGACCAGTATATGGTAGCTCCGTGATCATTCCATGACGAGCCACGTGTGCAGTGCATGATAGAAACGTGATGTGTGCATGATGAGTTACGTGAGCAGATTATGATCAGCCACGTGATCAGTGCATGAGTGCCACGTGATCAGTGCATGATATGTCACATGACAGGTGTGTTATCAGCCACGTGAACAGTGCATGTTCAGCCACGTGATCAGTGCATGATAGCCACGTGATCAGTGCATGATCAGTTACGTGAGCAGTGTATGATCAGCCACGTGAGCAGTGCATGGTCAGACACGTGAACAGTGTATGATCAGCCACGTGATCAGTGCATGATATCCAAGTGATCAGTGCATGATCACTCACGTTAACAGTGCATGATAAGTCACCTGATCAGTGCATGATCAATTACGTGATCAGTGCATGATCACTCACGTGACCAGTACATGGTAGCTACGTGATCATTGCATGAACAGCCGCGTGAGCAGTGCATGATAGCCACGTGATCAGTGCATGATCTGTCGCATGATCAGTGTATGATCATCCGGGTGATCAGTGCATGGGCAGTCATATGATCAGTGCATGATATAGACGTGATCAGTGCATGATCAGTCTCGTGATCAGTGTATGATCAACCACGTGATCAGTGCACGATAGCCAGGTAATGAGTGCACGATAGCCAGATGATCAGTGCATTATCAGTCACGTGATCAGTGTATGATCAGCCAAGTAATAAGTGCATGATAGCCAACTGATCAGTGGATGATCAGTCACGTGATCAGTGCATGGTCAGTCATGTGATCATTGCATGATCAGCCACGTGATCAGTGCTGATCAATTACGTGATTAGTGGATGATCAGTCACGTGATCAGTACATGATCACTCATGTGAACAGTGCATGATCAGTCCTGTGATCAGTGTATGACCAGCCAAGTGATCAGTGCATGATAGCCACGTGATCAGTGCATGATCAGTCACGTGATCAGTGCATGATCAGTCACGTGATCAGTACATGATCAGTCACGTGAACAGTGCGTGATCATTTACGTGATCTGTGCATGATCAGTCATGTGACCAGTATATGGTAGCTCCGTGATCATTCCATGACGAGCCACGTTTGCAGTGCATGATAGAAACGTGATGTGTGCATGATGAGTTACGTGAGAAGAGTATGATCAGCCACGTGATCAGTGCATGAGTGCCACGTGATCAGTGCATGATATGTCACGTGACAGGTGTGTGATCAGCCACGTGAACAGTGCATGTTCAGCCACGTGATCAGTGCATGATAGCCACGTGATCAGTGCATGATCAGTTACGTGAGCAGTGTATGATCAGCCACGTGAGCAGTGCATGGTCAGACACGTGAACAGTGTATGATCAGCCACGTGATCAGTGCATGATATCCAAGTGATCAGTGCATGATCAATGACGTGATCAGTGTATGATCAGCCACGTGAACAGTGCATGCTCAGTTACCTGAGCAGTGTATGATGAGCCACGTGATCAGTGCATGGTCAGACACGTGAACAGTGTATGATCAGCCATGTGATCAGTGCATGATATCCAAGTGATCAGTGCATGATCATCACGTGATCAGTTTATGATCAGCCACGTGAACAGTGCATGCTCAGTCACGTGATTAGGGCCTGCTGAGCTGCGTGATTACTGTCTGCTCATCTGCTTGACAATTGCCAGCTGAGCTGCACGATTCCTGCCTGTCATCTGCTTGACAATTGCCAGCTGTGCTGCGTAATTCCTGCCTGCTCAGCTGCTTGATTATTGCCAGCTGAGCAGCATGATTCCTCACACCTGAGTTCCATGAGTATTGCCTGCTAACTGTTTGATTCGTGCCTACTCAGCTCTTTGTTTATTGCCTCCAGAGGCACATGATCAGTGTATGATAGCAAACATGATCAGTGCATGATCAGTCACATGATCAGAGCCATTAAGTCACGTGATCACTACATGATAGTCATGTGATCAGTCCATGCTCAGTCACGGTATTAGTGCATGATCAGCCACGTGATCAGTGCATGATCAGCCAGGTGATCAGTTCATGATAGCTATGTGATCAGTTCATGATTTGTCACGTGATCTGTGCATGACCAGGCAGGTGATCAGTGTATGATCAGCCACGTGAACAGTGCATGATAGCCACGTGATCAGTGCATGATCCGTCACCTGATGGGTGTATGATCATTCAGGTGACCTGTACATGGTAGCTACATGATCATTGCATGATCAGCCACGTGAGTAGTGCATGATAGCCACGTGATCAGTGCATGATCAGTCACGTGTTCAGTGCATGATCAGTCATGCAATGTGTGCATGACCTGGCACGTGATCAGTGTATGACCAGCCAAGTGATCAGTGCATGATAGCTAGGTGATCAGTGCATGATCAGTCACGTGATCAATGCATGATCAGTCACGTGATCAGTGGATGATCAGCCACGTGATCACTGCATGATCAGCCACATGATCAGTGCATGATCAATTACGTGATCAGTGCATGATCAGTCACGTGACCAGTATATGGTAGCTAGGTGATCATTGCATGATCAGCCACATGAGCAGTGCATGATAGCCACGAGATCAGTGCATGATCAGTCACGTGATCAGTGCATGATCACTTACGTTAACAGTGCATGATAAGTCACCTGATCAGTGCATGATCAATTACGTGATCAGTGCATGATCACTCACGTGACAAGTACATGGTAGCTACGTGATCATTGCATGAACAGCCGCGTGAGCAGTGCATGATAGCCACGTGATCAGTGCATGATCTGTCGCATGATCAGTGTATGATCATCCGGGTGATCAGTGCATGGACAGTCATGTTATCAGTGCATGATATAGACGTGATTAGTGCATGATCAGTCTCGTGATCAGTGTATGATGAACCACGTGATCAGTGCACGATAGCCAGGTAATGAGTGAAAGATAGCCAGATGATCAGTACATTATCAGTCATGTGATCAGTGTATGATCAGCCAAGTAATAAGTGCATGATTGCCAACGGATCAGTGGATGATCAGTCAGGTGATCAGTGCATGGTCAGTCACGTGATCATTGCATGATCAGCCACGTGATCAGTGCATGATCAATTACGTGATCAGTACATGATCAGTCACGTGAACAGTGCGTGATCATTTACGTGATCTGTGCATGATCAGCCAAATGATAAGTGCATGATCAATTACGTGATCAGTACATGATCAGTCACGTGAACAGTGCGTGATCATTTACGTGATCAGTGCATGATCAGTCAGGTGATCAGTGCATGATATGTCACGTGACAGGTGTGTGATCAGCCACGTGAACAGTGCATGTTCAGCCACGTGATCAGTGCATGATAGCCACGTGATCAGTGCATGATCAGTTACGTGAGCAGTGTATGATCAGCCACGTGATCAGTGCATGGTCAGACACGTGAACAGTGTATGATCAGCCACGTGATCAGTGCATGATATCCAAGTGATCAGTGCATGATCATCACGTGATCAGTGTATGATCAGCCACGTGAACAGTGCATGCTCAGTCACGTGATCTAGGCCTGCTGAGCTGTGTGATTACTGTCTGCTCATCTGCTTGAAAATTGCCAGCTGAGCTGCACGATTCCTTCCTGTCATCTGCTTGACAATTGCCAGCTGTGCTGCATAATTCCTGCCTGCTCAGCTGCTTGATTGTTGCCAGCTGAGCTGCATGATTCCTCACAGCTGAGTTCCATGATTATTGCCTGCTGACTGTTTGATTCGTGCCTACTCAGCTCATTGTTTATTGCCTCCAGAGGCACATAATCAGTGTATGATAGCAAACATGATCAGTGCATGATCAGTCACATGATCAGAGCCATTAAGTCACGTGATCACTACATGATAGTCATGTGATCAGTCCATGCTCAGTCACGGTATCAGTGCATGATCAGCCACGTGATCAGTGCATGATCAGCCAGGTGATCAGTTCATGATAGCTATGTGATCAGTTCATGATTTGTCACGTGATCTGTGCATGACAAGGCAGGTGATAAGTGTATGATCAGCCACGTTATCAGTGAATGATCCATCACCTGATGGGTGTATGTCAGTCACCTGACCGGTACATGGTAGCTACATGATCATTGCATGATCAGCCACGTGAGTAGTGCATGATAGCCACGTGATCAGTGCATGATCAGTCACGTGATCAGTGCATGATCAGTCACGTGATCAGTGCATGATCAGCCACGTGATCAGTGCATGATCAGCCACGTGATCAGTGCATGATCAATTACGTGATCAGTGCATAATCAGTCACGTGACCAGTATATGGTAGCTAGGTGATCATTGCATGATCAGCCACATAAGCCGTGTATGATAGCCACGAGATCAGTGCATGATCAGTCACGTGATCAGTGCATGATCACTCACGTTAACAGTGCATGATAAGTCACCTGATCAGTGCATGATCAATTACGTGATCAGTGCATGATCACTCACGTGACCAGTACATGGTAGCTACGTGATCATTGCATGAACAGCCGCGTGAGCAGTGCATGATAGCCACGTGATCAGTGCATGATCTGTCGCATGATCAGTGTATGATCATCCGGGTGATCAGTGCATGGGCAGTCATGTGATCAGTGCATGATATAGACGTGATCAGTGCATGATCAGTCTCGTGATCAGTGTATGATCAACCACGTGATCAGTGCACGATAGCCAGGTAATGAGTGCACGATAGCCAGATGATCAGTGCATTATCAGTCACGTGATCAGTGTATGATCAGCCAAGTAATAAGTGCATGATAGCCAACTGATCAGTGGATGATCAGTCACGTGATCAGTGCATGGTCAGTCATGTGATCATTGCATGATCAGCCACGTGATCAGCGCTGATCAATTACGTGATCAGTGGATGATCAGTCACGTGATCAGTACATGATCAGTCATGTGAACAGTGCATGATCAGTCATGTGATCAGTGTATGACCAGCCAAGTGATCAGTGCATGATAGCCACGTGATCAGTGCATGATCAGTCACGTGATCAGTGCATGATCAGCCAAATTATAAGTGCATGATCAATTACGTGATCAGTGCATGATCAGCCCCGTGATCAGTGCATGATCAGTCACGTGATCAGTACATGATCAGTCACGTGAACAGTGCGTGATCATTTACGTGATCTGTGCATGATCAGTCATGTGACCAGTATATGGTAGCTCCGTGATCATTCCATGACGAGCCACGTGTGCAGTGCATGATAGAAACGTGATGTGTGCATGATGAGTTACGTGAGCAGATTATGATCAGCCACGTGATCAGTGCATGAGTGCCACGTGATCAGTGCATGATATGTCACATGACAGGTGTGTTATCAGCCACGTGAACAGTGCATGTTCAGCCACGTGATCAGTGCATGATAGCCACGTGATCAGTGCATGATCAGTTACGTGAGCAGTGTATGATCAGCCACGTGAGCAGTGCATGGTCAGACACGTGAACAGTGTATGATCAGCCACGTGATCAGTGCATGATAGCCACGTGATCAGTGCATGATCACTCACGTTAACAGTGCATGATAAGTCACCTGATCAGTGCATGATCTATTACGTGATCAGTGCATGATCACTCACGTGACCAGTACATGGTAGCTACGTGATCATTGCATGAACAGCCGCGTGAGCAGTGCATGATAGCCACGTGATCAGTGCATGATCTGTCGCATGATCAGTGTATGATCATCCGGGTGATCAGTGCATGGGCAGTCATATGATCAGTGCATGATATAGACGTGATCAGTGCATGATCAGTCTCGTGATCAGTGTATGATCAACCACGTGATCAGTGCACGATAGCCAGGTAATGAGTGCACGATAGCCAGATGATCAGTGCATTATCAGTCACGTGATCAGTGTATGATCATCCAAGTAATAAGTGCATGATAGCCAACTGATCAGTGGATGATCAGTCACGTGATCAGTGCATGGTCAGTCATGTTATCATTGCATGATCAGCCACGTGATCAGTGCTGATCAATTACGTGATTAGTGGATGATCAGTCACGTGATCAGTACATGATCACTCATGTGAACAGTGCATGATCAGTCCTGTGATCAGTGTATGACCAGCCAAGTGATCAGTGCATGATAGCCACGTGATCAGTGCATGATCAGTCACGTGATCAGTGCATGATCAGTCACGTGATCAGTACATGATCAGTCACGTGAACAGTGCGTGATCATTTACGTGATCTATGCATGATCAGTCATGTGACCAGTATATGGTAGCTCCGTGATCATTCCATGACGAGCCACGTGTGCAGTGCATGATAGAAACGTGATGTGTGCATGATGAGTTACGTGAGAAGAGTATGATCAGCCACGTGATCAGTGCATGAGTGCCACGTGATCAGTGCATGATATGTCACGTGACAGGTGTGTGATCAGCCACGTGAACAGTGCATGTTCAGCCACGTGATCAGTGCATGATAGCCACGTGATCAGTGCATGATCAGTTACGTGAGCAGTGTATGATCAGCCACGTGAGCACTGCATGGTCAGACACGTGAACAGTGTATGATCAGCCACGTGATCAGTGCATGATATCCAAGTGATCAGTGCATGATCAATGACGTGATCAGTGTATGATCAGCCACGTGAACAGTGCATGCTCAGTTACGTGATCAGGGCCTGCTGAGCTGCCTTATTACTGTCTGCTCATCTGCTTGACAATTGCCAGCTGAGCTGCACGATTCCTTCCTGTCATCTGCTAGACAATTGCCAGCTGTGCTGCGTAATTCCTGCCTGCTCAGCTGCTTGATTGTTGCCAGCTGAGCAGCAAGATTCCTCACAGCTGAGTTCCATGATTATTGCCTGCTGACTGTTTGATTCGTGCCTACTCAGCTCTTTGTTTATTGCCTCCAGAGGCACATGATCAATGTATGATAGCAAACATGATCAGTGCATGATCAGTCACATGATCAGAGCCATTAAGTCACGTGATCACTACATGATAGTCATGTGATCAGTCCATGCTCAGTCACGGTATCAGTGCATGATCAGCCACGTGATCAGTGCATGATCAGCCAGGTGATCAGTTCATGATAGCTATGTGATCAGTTCATGATTTGTCACGTGATCTGTGCATGACCAGGCAGGTGATCAGTGTATGATCACCCACGTTATCAGTGCATGATCCATCACCTGATGAGTGTATGATCAGTCACCTGACCTGTACATGGTAGCTACATGATCATTGCATGATCAGCCACGTGAGTAGTGCATGATAGCCACGTGATCAGTGCATGATCAGTCACGTGATCAGTGCATGATCAGTCACGTGATCAGTGTATGATCAGCCACGTGATCAATGCATGAACAGCCACATGATCAGTGCATGATCAATTACGTCATCAGTTCATGATCAGTCACGTGACCAGTATATGGTAGCTAGGTGATCATTGCATGATCAGGCACATAAGCCGTGCATGATAGCCACGAGATCAGTGCATGATCAGTCACGTGATCAGTGCATGATCACTCACGTTAACAGTGCATGATAATTCACCTGACCAGTGCATGATCAATTACGTGATCAGTGCATGATCACTCACGTGACCAGTACATGGTAGCTACGTGATCATTGCATGAACAGCTGCGTGAGCAGTGCATGATAGCCACGTGATCAGTGCATGATCTGTCACATGATCAGTGCATGATCATCCGGGTGATCATTGCATGGGCAGTCATGTGATCAGTGCATGATATAGACGTGATCAGTGCATGATCAGTCTCGTGATCAGTGTATGATCAACCACGTGATCAGTGCACGATAGCCAGGTAATGAGTGCACGATAGCCAGATGATCAGTGCATTATCAGTCACGTGATTAGTGTATGATCAGCCAAGTAATAAGTGCATGATAGCCAACTGATCAGTGGATGATCAGTCACGTGATCAGTGCATGGTCAGTCACGTGATCATTGCATGATCAGCCACGTGATCAGAGCATGATTAAATACGTGATCAGTGGATGATCAGTCACGTGATCAGCACATGATCAGTCACGTGAACAGTGCATGATCAGTCATGTGATCAGTGTATGAGCAGCCAAGTGATCAGTGCATGATAGCCACGTGATCAGTGCATGATTAGTCACGTGATCAGTGCATGATCAGTCACGTGATCAGTACATGATCAGTCACGTGAACAGTGCATGATCAGTCATGTGATCAGTGTATGACCAGCCAAGTGATCAGTGCATGATAGCCACATGATCAGTGCATGAT
This sequence comes from Bos javanicus, assembly GCF_032452875.1. Lineage (NCBI taxonomy): Eukaryota > Metazoa > Chordata > Mammalia > Artiodactyla > Bovidae > Bos > Bos javanicus. Next base: position 355,593 of record NC_083895.1, on the reverse strand, counting down.
TAGTCACGTGATCAGTGCATGATCAGTCACGTGATCAGTGCATGATCAGCCACGTGATCAGTGCATGATCAGCCAAATTATAAGTGCATGATCAATTACGTGATCAGTGTATAATCAGCCACGTGAGCAGTGCATGGTCAGACACGTGAACAGTGTATGATTAGCCACGTGATCTGTGCATGATAGCCACGTGATCAGTGCATGATAGCCACGTGATCAGTGCATGATCAGTTACGTGAGCAGTGTATGATCAGCCACGTGATCAGTGCATGATAGCCACATGATCAGTGCATGATAGCCACGTGAACAGTGCATGATCAATTACGTGATCAGTGCATGATCAGCCACGTGATCAGTGCATGTTAGCCACGTGATCAGTGCATGATCAGTTACGTGAGCAGTGTATGATCAGCCACGTGAGCAGTGCATGGTCAGACACGTGAACAGTGTATGATCAGCCACGTGCTCAGTGCATGATAGCCACGTGATCAGTGCATGATCAGTCACGTGATCAGTACATGATCAGTCACGTGAACAGTGCATGATCAGTTACGTGATCTGTGCATGATCAGTCACGTGACCAGTATATGGTAGCTATGTGATCATTCCATGACGAGCCACGTGAGCAGTGCATGACAGTCACGTGATCAGTGCATGAGAGCTACGTGATCAGTGCATGATCAGTCACGTGACCAGTACATGGTTGCTACGTGATCGTTGCATGATCAGCTTCGTGAGCAAAGCATGATAGCCACGTGATCAGTGCATGATCAGTCACGTGATCAGTACATGATCAGTCACGTGAACAGTGCATGATCAGTTACGTGATCTGTGCATGATCAGTCACGTGACCAGTATATGGTAGCTATGTGATCATTCCATGACGAGCCACGTGAGCAGTGCATGATAGCCACGTGATGTGTGCATGATGAGTTATGTGAACAGAGTATGATCAGCCACGTGATCAGTGCATGAGTGCCACGTGATCAGTGCATGATATGTCACGTGACAGGTGTGTGATCAGCCACGTGAACAGTGCATGTTCAGCCACGTGATCAGTCCATGATAACCACGTGATCAGTGCATGATCAGTTACCTGAGCAGTGTATGATGAGCCACGTGATCAGTGCATGGTCAGACACGTGAACAGTGCATGATCAGTCACGTGATCAGTGCATGATCAGTCACGTGATCAGTGCATGATCAGCCAAATGAACAGTGCATGATAGCCACGTGATCAGTGCATGATCAGTCACGTGATCAGTGAATGATCAGTCACGTGATCAGTGCATGATCAGCCAAATTATAAGTGCATGATCAATTACGTGATCAGTGCATGATCAGCCACCTGATCAGTGCATGATCAGTCACGTGAACAGTGCGTGATCATTTACGTGATCTGTGCATGATCAGTCATGTGAACAGTATATGGTAGCTCCGTGATAATTCCATGATGAGCCACGTGAGCAGTGCATGATAGAAACGTGATGTGTGCATGATGAGTTACGTGAGCAGAGTATGATCAGCCACGTGATCAGTGCATGAGTGCCAAGTGATCAGTGCATGATATGTCACGTGACAGGTGTGTGATCAGCCACGTGAACAGTGCATGTTCAGCCACGTGATCAGTGCATGATAGCCACGTGATCAGTGCATGATCAGTTACTTGAGCAGTGTATGATCAGCCACGTGAGCAGTGCATGGTCAATTACGTGATAAGTACATGATCAGTCACGTGAACAGTGCGTGATCATTTACGTGATCTGTGCATGATCAGCCAAATGATAAGTGCATGATCAATTACGTGATCAGTGCATGATCAGCCACGTGATCAGTGCATGATCAGTCAGGTGATCAGTGCATGATATGTCACGTGACAGGTGTGTGATCAGCCACGTGAACAGTGCATGTTCAGCCACGTGATCAGTGCATGATAGCCACGTGATCAGTGCATGATCAGTTACGTGAGCAGTGTATGATCAGCCACGTGATCAGTGCATGGTCAGACACGTGAACAGTGTATGATCAGCCACGTGAACAGTGCATGCTCAGTCACGTGATCTGGGCCTGCTGAGCTGCGTGATTACTGTCTGCTCATCTGCTTGACAATTGCCAGCTGAGCTGCACGATTCCTTCCTGTCATCTGCTTGACAATTGCCAGCTGTGCTGCGTAATTCCTGCCTGCTCAGCTGCTTGATTATTGCCAGCTGAGCAGCATGATTCCTCACAGCTGAGTTCCATGATTATTGCCTGCTGACTGTTTGATTCGTGCCTACTCAGCTCATTGTTTATTGCCTCCAGAGGCACATGATCAGTGTATGATAGCAAACATGATCAGTGCATGATCAGTCACATGATCAGAGCCATTAAGTCACGTGATCACTACATGATAGTCATGTGATCAGTCCATGCTCAGTCACGGTATCAGTGCATGATCAGCCACGTGATCAGTGCATGATCAGCCAGGTGATCAGTTCATGATAGCTATGTGATCAGTTCATGATTTGTCACGTGATCTGTGCATGACAAGGCAGGTGATCAGTGTATGATCAGCCACGTGAACAGTGCATGATAGCCACGTGATCAGTGCATGATCCGTCACCTGATGGGTGTATGATCATTCATGTGACCTGTACATGGTAGCTACACGATCATTGCATGATCAGCCACGTGAGTAGTGCATGATAGCCACGTGATCAGTGCATGATCAGTCACGTATTCAGTGCATGATCAATTACATCATCAGTGCATTATCAGTCACGTGACCAGTATATGGTAGCTAGGTGATCATTGCATGATCAGGCACATAAGCCGTGCATGATAGCCACGAGATCAGTGCATGATCAGTCACGTGATCAGTGCATGATCACTCACGTGATCAGTGTATGATCAGCCACGTGATCAGTGCATGATCAGCCACATGATCAGTGCATGATCAATTACGTCATCAGTGCATGATCAGTCACGTGACCAGTATATGGTAGCTAGGTGATCATTGCATGATCAGGCACATAAGCCGTGCATGATAGCCACGAGATCAGTGCATGATCAGTCACGTGATCAGTGCATGATCACTCACGTTAACAGTGCATGATAAGTCACCTGACCAGTGCATGATCAATTACGTGATCAGTGCATGATCACTCACGTGACCAGTACATGGTAGCTACGTGATCATTGCATGAACAGCTGCGTGAGCAGTGCATGATAGCCACGTGATCAGTGCATGATCTGTCGCATGATCAGTGTATGATCATCCGGGTGATCAGTGCATGGGCAGTCATGTGATCAGTGCATGATATAGACGTGATCAGTGCATGATCAGTCTCGTGATCAGTGTATGATCAACCACGTGATGAGTGCACGATAGCCAGGTAATGAGTGCACGATAGCCAGATGATCAGTGCATTATCAGTCACGTGATTAGTGTATGATCAGCCAAGTAAAAAGTGCATGATAGCCAACTGATCAGTGGATGATCAGTCACGTGATCAGTGCATGGTCAGTCACGTGATCATTGCATGATCAGCCACGTGATCAGAGCATGATCAAATACGTGATCAGTGGATTATCAGTCACGTGATCAGTACATGATCAGTCACGTGAACAGTGCATGATCAGTCATGTGATCAGTGTATGACCAGCCAAGTGATCAGTGCATGATAGCCACGTGATCAGTGCATGATTAGTCACGTGATCAGTGCATGATCAGTCACGTGATCAGTGCATGATCAGCCACGTGATCAGTGCATGATCAGCCAAATTATAAGTGCATGATCAATTACGTGATCAGTGTATGATCAGCCACGTGAGCAGTGCATGGTCAGACACGTGAACAGTGTATGATCAGCCACGTGATCAGTGCATGATAGCCACGTGATCAGTGCATGATAGCCACGTGATCAGTGCATGATCAGTTACGTGAGCAGTGTATGATCAGCCACGTGATCAGTGCATGATAGCCACGTGATCAGTGCATGATAGTCACGTGATCAGTGCATGATCAGCCACGTGATCAGTGCATGATCAGCCACGTGATCAGTGCATGATAGCCACGTGATCAGTGCATGATCAGTTACGTGAGCAGTGTATGATCAGCCACGTGATCAGTGCATGGTCAGACACGTGAACAGTGTATGATCAGCCACGTGATCAGTGCATGATAGCCACGTGATCAGTGCATGATCAGTCACGTGATCAGTGTATGATCAGCCACGTGAACAGTGCATGCTCAGTCACGTGATCTGGGCCTGCTGAGCTGCGTGATTACTGTCTGCTCATCTGCTTGACAATTGCCAGCTGAGCTGCACGATTCCTGCCTGTCATCTGCTTGACAATTGTCAGCTGTGCTGCGTAATTCCTGCCTGCTCAGCTGCTTGATTATTGCCAGCTGAGCAGCATGATTCCTCACACCTGAGTTCCATGATTATTGCCTGCTGACTGTTTGATTCGTGCCTACTCAGCTCTTTGTTTATTGCCTCCAGAGGCACATGATCAGTGTATGATAGCAAACATGATCAGCGCATGATCAGTCACATGATCAGCGCCATTAAGTCACGTGATCACTACATGATAGTCATGTGATCAGTCCATGCTCAGTCACGGTATCAGTGCATGATCAGCCACGTGATCAGTGCATGATCTGTCACATGATTAGTGTATGATCATCCACGTGATCAGTGCATGGGCAGTCATGTGATCAGTGCATGATATAGACGTGATCAGTGCATGATCAGTCACGTGATCAGTGCATGATAGCCACGTGATCAGTGCATGATCAGTCACCTGATGGGTGTATGATCATTCACGTGACCTGTACATGGTAGCTACATGATCATTGCATGATCAGCCACGTGAGTAGTGCATGATAGCCACGTGATCAGTGCATGATCAGTCACGTGATCAGTGCATGATCAGCACGTGATCAGTGCATGATCAGCCACGTGATCAGTGCATGATAGCCACGTGATCAGTGCATGATCAGTCACGTGATCAGTGCATGATCAGTCACGTGATCAGTGCATGATCAGCCACGTGATCAGTGCATGATCAGTCACGTGATCAGTGCATGATAGCTACGTGATCAGTGCATGATCAGCCACGTGATCAGTGCATGATAGCCACGTGATCAGTGCATGATCAGTTACGTGATCAGTGTATGATCAGCCACGTGATCAGTGCATGATGCCACGTGATCAGTGCATGATAGTCACGTGATCAGTGCATGATCAGCCACGTGATCAGTGCATGATCAGCCACGTGATCAGTGCATGATAGCCACGTGATCAGTGCATGATCAGTCACGTGATCAGTGCATGATCAGCCACGTGATCAGTGCATGATCAGCCACGTGATCAGTGCATGATCAGCCACGTGATCAGTGCATGATAGCCACGTGATCAGTGCATGATCAGTCACGTGATCAGTGTATGATCAGCCACGTGATCAGTGCATGGTCAGTCACGTGAACAGTGTATGATCAGCCACGTGATCAGTGCATGATAGCCACGTGATCAGTGCATGATCAGTCACGTGATCAGTGTATGATCAGCCACGTGAACAGTGCATGCTCAGTCACGTGATCTGGGCCTGCTGAGCTGCGTGATTACTGTCTGCTCATCTGCTTGACAATTGCCAGCTGAGCTGCACGATTCCTGCCTGTCATCTGCTTGACAATTGCCAGCTGTGCTGCGTAATTCCTGCCTGCTCAGCTGCTTGATTATTGCCAGCTGAGCAGCATGATTCCTCACACCTGAGTTCCATGATTATTGCCTGCTGACTGTTTGATTCGTGCCTACTCAGCTCTTTGTTTATTGCCTCCAGAGGCACATGATCAGTGTATGATAGCAAACATGATCAGTGCATGATCAGTCACATGATCAGCGCCATTAAGTCACGTGATCACTACATGATAGTCATGTGATCAGTCCATGCTCAGTCACGGTATCAGTGCATGATCAGCCACGTGATCAGTGCATGATCTGTCACATGATTAGTGTATGATCATCCACGTGATCAGTGCATGGGCAGTCATGTGATCAGTGCATGATATAGACGTGATCAGTGCATGATCAGTCACGTGATCAGTGCATGATAGCCACGTGATCAGTGCATGATCAGTCACCTGATGGGTGTATGATCATTCACGTGACCTGTACATGGTAGCTACATGATCATTGCATGATCAGCCACGTGAGTAGTGCATGATAGCCACGTGATCAGTGCATGATCAGTCACGTGATCAGTGCATGATCAGTCATGTGACCAGTACATGGTAGCTTCGTGATCAGTGCATGATCAGCCACGTGATCAGTGCATGATAGCCACGTGATCAGTGCATGATCAGTCACGTGATCAGTGCATGATCAGTCACGTGATCAGTGCATGATCAGTCACGTGATCAGTGCATGATCAGCCACGTGATCAGTGCATGATCAATTACGTGATCAGTGCATGATCAGTCACGTGACCAGTACATGGTAGCTACGTGATCATTGCATGATCAGCCACGTGATCAGTGCATGATAGCCACGTGATCAGTGCATGATCAGCCACGTGATCAGTGCATGATCAGTCACGTGATCAGTGCATGATCAGTCACGTGATCAGTGCATGATCAGCCACGTGATCAGTGCATGATCAGTCATGTATCAGTGCATGATAGCCACGTGATCAGTGCATGATCAGTCCGTGATCAGTGCATGATCAGCCACGTGATCAGTGCATGATAGCCACGTGATCAGTGCATGATCAGTCACGTGATCAGTGCATGATCAGTCACGTGATCAGTGTATGATCAGCCACGTGAACAGTGCATGCTCAGTCACGTGATCAGGGCCTGCTGAGCTGCGTGATTACTGTCTGCTCATCTGCTTGACAATTGCCAGCTGAGCTGCACGATTCCTGCCTGTCATCTGCTTGACAATTGCCACCTGTGCTGCGTAATTCCTGCCTGCTCATCTGCTTGATTATTGCCAGCTGAGCAGCATGATTTCTCAGAGCTGAGTTCCATGATTATAGCATGCTGACTGATTCCTGCCTACTCAGCTCTATGTTCATTGCCTCCAGAAGCACATGATCAGTGTATGACACCAAACATGATCAGTGCATGATCAGTCACATGATCAGTGCATGATAAGCCACGTGATCAGTGCATGATCAGTTATGTGATCAGTGCATGATCAGTCATGTGATCAGTGCATGATAGCCACGTGATCAGTGCATGATCAGCCACGTGATCAGTGCATGATCAGTCACGTGATCAGTGCATGATCAGTCACGTGATCAGTGCATGATCAGCCACGTGATCAGTGCATGATAGCCACGTGATCAGTGCATGATAGCCACGTGATCAGTGCATGATCAGCCACGTGATCAGTGCATGATCAGCCACGTGATCAGTGCATGATCAGCCACGTGATCAGTGCATGATCAGTCACGTGATCAGTGCATGATCAGTCACGTGATCAGTGCATGATCATTTACGTGATCAGTGCATGATCAGTCACGTGACCAGTATATGGTAGCTACGTGATCATTCCATGACGAGCCACGTGAGCAGTGCATGATAGCCACGTGATGTGCATGATCAGTTACGTGATCAGTGTATGATCAGCCACGTGATCAGTGCATGATATGTCACGTGACAGGTGTGTGATCAGCCACGTGAACAGTGCATGTTCAGCCACGTGATCAGTCCATGATAGCCACGTGATCAGTGCATGATCAGTTACGTGAGCAGTGTATGATGAGCCACGTGATCAGTGCATGGTCAGACACGTGAACAGTGTATGATCAGCCACGTGATCAGTGCATGATATCCAAGTGATCAGTGCATGATCATCACGTGATCAGTGTATGATCAGCCACGTGAACAGTGCATGCTCAGTCACGTGATCAGGGCCTGCTGAGCTGCGTGATTACTGTCTGCTCATCTGCTTGACAATTGCCAGCTGAGCTGCACGATTCCTGCCTGTCATCTGCTTGACAATTGCCAGCTGTGCTGCCTAATTCCTGCTTGCTCAGCTGCTTGATTATTGCCAGCTGAGCAGCATGATTCCTCACACCTGAGTTCCATGATTATTGCCTGCTGACTGTTTGATTCGTGCCTACTCAGCTCTTTGTTTATTGCCTCCAGAGGCACATGATCAGTGTATGATAGCAAACATGATCAGTGCATGATCAGTCACATGATCAGCGCCATTAAGTCACGTGATCACTACATGATAGTCATGTGATCAGTCCATGCTCAGTCACGGTATCAGTGCATGATCAGCCACGTGATCAGTGCATGATCAGCCACGTGATCAGTTCATGATAGCCACGTGATCAGTGCATGATCAGTCACGTGATCAGTGCATGATCAGGCACGTGATCAGTGCATGATCAGCCACGTGATCAGTGCATGATAGCCACGTGATCAGTGCATGATCAGTCACATGATCAGTGTATGATCATCCGCGTGATCAGTGCATGATCAGTCATGTGATCAGTGCATGATATAGACGTGATCAGTGCATGATCAGTCACGTGATCAGTGCATGATCAGCCACGTGATCAGTGCATGATAGCCACGTGATCAGTGCATGATAGCCAGTGATCAGTGCATGATCAGTCACGTGATCAGTGCATGATCAGCCACGTGATCAGTGCATGATAGCCACGTGATCAGTGCATGATCAGTCACGTGATCAGTGCATGATCAGTCACGTGATCAGTGCATGATCAGCCACGTGATCAGTGCATGATCAGCCACGTGATCAGTGCATGATCAGTCACGTGATCAGTGCATGATCAGTCACGTGATCAGTGCATGATCAGTCACGTGATCAGTGCATGATCAGCCACGTGATCAGTGCATGATAGCCACGTGATCAGTGCATGATCAGTCACGTGATCAGTGCATGATCAGTCACGTGATCAGTGCATGATCAGCCACGTGATCAGTGCATGATCAGCCACGTGATCAGTGCATGATCAGCCACGTGATCAGTGCATGATCAGTCACGTGATCAGTACATGATCAGTCACGTGAACAGTGCATGATCATTTACGTGATCAGTGCATGATCAGTCACGTGACCAGTATATGGTAGCTACGTGATCATTCCATGACGAGCCACGTGAGCAGTGCATGATAGCCACGTGATGTGTGCATGATGAGTTACGTGAGCAGAGTATGATCAGCCACGTGATCAGTGCATGAGTGCCACGTGATCAGTGCATGATATGTCACGTGACAGGTGTGTGATCAGCCACGTGAACAGTGCATGTTCAGCCACGTGATCAGTGCATGATAGCCACGTGATCAGTGCATGATCAGTTACGTGAGCAGTGTATGATCAGCCACGTGATCAGTGCATGGTCAGACACGTGAACAGTGTATGATCAGCCACGTGATCAGTGCATGATATCCAAGTGATCAGTGCATGATCATCACGTGATCAGTGTATGATCAGCCACGTGAACAGTGCATGCTCAGTCACGTGATCAGGGCCTGCTGAGCTGCGTGATTACTGTCTGCTCATCTGCTTGACAATTGCCAGCTGAGCTGCACGATTCCTGCCTGTCATCTGCTTGACAATTGCCAGCTGTGCTGCGTAATTCCTGCCTGCTCAGCTGCTTGATTATTGCCAGCTGAGCAGCATGATTCCTCACACCTGAGTTCCATGATTATTGCCTGCTGACTGTTTGATTCGTGCCTACTCAGCTCTTTGTTTATTGCCTCCAGAGGCACATGATCAGTGTATGATAGCAAACATGATCAGTGCATGATCAGTCACATGATCAGCGCCATTAAGTCACGTGATCACTACATGATAGTCATGTGATCAGTCCATGCTCAGTCACGGTATCAGTGCATGATCAGCCACGTGATCAGTGCATGATCAGCCACGTGATCAGTTCATGATAGCCACGTGATCAGTGCATGATCAGTCACGTGATCAGTGCATGACCAGGCACGTGATCAGTGCATGATCAGCCACGTGATCAGTGCATGATAGCCACGTGATCAGTGCATGATCAGTCACCTGATGGGTGTATGATCATTCACGTGACCTGTACATGGTAGCTACATGATCATTGCATGATCAGCCACGTGAGTAGTGCATGATAGCCACGTGATCAGTGCATGATCAGTCACGTGATCAGTGCATGATCAGGCACGTGATCAGTGCATGATCAGCCACGTGATCAGTGCATGATAGCCACGTGATCAGTGCATGATCAGTCACGTGATCAGTGCATGATAGCTACGTGATCAGTGCATGATCAGCCACATGATCAGTGCATGATAGCCACGTGATCAGTGCATGATCAGTCACGTGATCAGTGCATGATCAGTCACGTGATCAGTGCATGATCAGTCACGTGATCAGTGCATGATCAATTACGTGATCAGTGCATGATCAGTCACGTGACCAGTACATGGTAGCTACGTGATCATTGCATGATCAGCCACGTGATCAGTGCATGATAGCCACGTGATCAGTGCATGATCAGTCGCATGATCAGTGCATGATCATCCACGTGATCAGTGCATGATCAGTCACGTGATCAGTGCATGATATAGACGTGATCAGTGCATGATCAGTCACGTGATCAGTGCATGATCAGCCACGTGATCAGTGCATGATAGCCACGTGATCAGTGCATGATAGCCAGTGATCAGTGCATGATCAGTCACGTGATCAGTGCATGATCAGCCACGTGATCAGTGCATGATAGCCACTGATCAGTGCATGATCAGTCACGTGATCAGTGCATGATCAGTCACGTGATCAGTGCATGATCAGCCACGTGATCAGTGCATGATCAGCCACGTGATCAGTGCATGATCAGTCACGTGATCAGTGCATGATCAGTCACGTGATCAGTGCATGATCAGTCACGTGATCAGTGCATGATCAGCCACGTGATCAGTGCATGATAGCCACGTGATCAGTGCATGATCAGTCACGTGATCAGTGCATGATCAGTCACGTGATCAGTGCATGATCAGCCACGTGATCAGTGCATGATCAGCCACGTGATCAGTGCATGATCAGTTACGTGATCAGTGCATGATCAGCCACGTGATCAGTGCATGATCAGTCACGTGATCAGTGCATGATCAGCCACGTGATCAGTGCATGATAGCCACGTGATCAGTGCATGATAGCCACGTGATCAGTGCATGATCAGTTACGTGATCAGTGTATGATCAGCCACGTGATCAGTGCATGATAGCCACGTGATCAGTGCATGATAGCCACGTGATCAGTGCATGATCAGCCACGTGATCAGTGCATGATCAGCCACGTGATCAGTGCATGATAGCCACGTGATAAGTGCATTATCAGTTACGTGAGCAGTGTATGATCAGCCACGTGATCAGTGCATGGTCAGACACGTGAACAGTGTATGATCAGCCACGTGATCAGTGCATGATAGCCACGTGATCAGTGCATGATCAGTCACGTGATCAGTGTATGATCAGCCACGTGAACAGTGCATGCTCAGTCACGTGATCTGGGCCTGCTGAGCTGCGTGATTACTGTCTGCTCATCTGCTTGACAATTGCCAGCTGAGCTGCACGATTCCTGCCTGTCATCTGCTTGACAATTGTCAGCTGTGCTGCGTAATTCCTGCCTGCTCAGCTGCTTGATTATTGCCAGCTGAGCAGCATGATTCCTCACACCTGAGTTCCATGATTATTGCCTGCTGACTGTTTGATTCGTGCCTACTCAGCTCTTTGTTTATTGCCTCCAGAGGCACATGATCAGTGTATGATAGCAAACATGATCAGCGCATGATCAGTCACATGATCAGCGCCATTAAGTCACGTGATCACTACATGATAGTCATGTGATCAGTCCATGCTCAGTCACGGTATCAGTGCATGATCAGCCACGTGATCAGTGCATGATCTGTCACATGATCAGTGTATGATCATCCACGTGATCAGTGCATGGGCAGTCATGTGATCAGTGCATGATATAGACGTGATCAGTGCATGATCAGTCACGTGATCAGTGCATGATAGCCACGTGATCAGTGCATGATCAGTCACCTGATGGGTGTATGATCATTCACGTGACCTGTACATGGTAGCTATATGATCATTGCATGATCAGCCACGTGAGTAGTGCATGATAGCCACGTGATCAGTGCATGATCAGTCACGTGATCAGTGCATGATCAGCACGTGATCAGTGCATGATCAGCCACGTGATCAGTGCATGATAGCCACGTGATCAGTGCATGATCAGTCACGTGATCAGTGCATGATCAGTCACGTGATCAGTGCATGATCAGCCACGTGATCAGTGCATGATCAGTCACGTGATCAGTATATGATAGCTACGTGATCAGTGCATGATCAGCCACGTGATCAGTGCATGATAGCCACGTGATCAGTGCATGATCAGTCACGTGATCAGTGCATGATCAGCCACGTGATCAGTGCATGATGCCACGTGATCAGTGCATGATAGTCACGTGACAGTGCATGATCAGCCACGTGATCAGTGCATGATCAGCCACGTGATCAGTGCATGATAGCCACGTGATCAGTGCATGATCAGTTACGTGATCAGTGCATGATCAGCCACGTGATCAGTGCATGATCAGCCACGTGATCAGTGCATGATCAGCCACGTGATCAGTGCATGATAGCCACGTGATCAGTGCATGATCAGTCACGTGATCAGTGTATGATCAGCCACGTGATCAGTGCATGGTCAAACACGTGAACAGTGTATGATCAGCCACGTGATCAGTGCATGATAGCCACGTGATCAGTGCATGATCAGTCACGTGATCAGCATATGATCAGCCACGTGAACAGTGCATGCTCAGTCACGTGATCTGGGCCTGCTGAGCTGCGTGATTACTGTCTGCTCATCTGCTTGACAATTGCCAGCTGAGCTGCACGATTCCTGCCTGTCATCTGCTTGACAATTGTCAGCTGTGCTGCGTAATTCCTGCCTGCTCAGCTGCTTGATTATTGCCAGCTGAGCAGCATGATTCCTCACACCTGAGTTCCATGATTATTGCCTGCTGACTGTTTGATTCGTGCCTACTCAGCTCTTTGTTTATTGCCTCCAGAGGCACATGATCAGTGTATGATAGCAAACATGATCAGCGCATGATCAGTCACATGATCAGCGCCATTAAGTCACGTGATCACTACATGATAGTCATGTGATCAGTCCATGCTCAGTCACGGTATCAGTGCATGATCAGCCACGTGATCAGTGCATGATCTGTCACATGATCAGTGTATGATCATCCACGTGATCAGTGCATGGGCAGTCATGTGATCAGTGCATGATATAGACGTGATCAGTGCATGATCAGTCACGTGATCAGTGCATGATAGCCACGTGATCAGTGCATGATCAGTCACCTGATGGGTGTATGATCATTCACGTGACCTGTACATGGTAGCTACATGATCATTGCATGATCAGCCACGTGAGTAGTGCATGATAGCCACGTGATCAGTGCATGATCAGTCACGTGATCAGTGCATGATCAGTCATGTGACCAGTACATGGTAGCTTCGTGATCAGTGCATGATCAGCCACGTGATCAGTGCATGATAGCCACGTGATCAGTGCATGATCAGTCACGTGATCAGTGCATGATCAGTCACGTGATCAGTGCATGATCAGTCACGTGATCAGTGCATGATCAGCCACGTGATCAGTGCATGATCAATTACGTGATCAGTGCATGATCAGTCACGTGATCAGTACATGGTAGCTACGTGATCAGTGCATGATCAGCCACGTGATCAGTGCATGATAGCCACGTGATCAGTGCATGATCAGCCATGTGATCAGTGACTGATCAGTCACGTGATCAGTACATGATCAGTCACGTGATCAGTGCATGATCATCCACGTGATCAGTGCATGTCAGTCATGTATCAGTGCATGATAGCCACGTGATCAGTGCATGATCAGTCCTGTGATGAGTGTATGATCAGCCACGTGATCAGTGCATGATATCTACGTGATCAGTGCATGATCAGTCACATGATCAGTGCATGATCAGTCACGTGATAGGTGTGTGATCAGCCACGTGAACAGTGCATGCTCAGTCACGTGATCAGGGCCTGCTGAGCTGCGTGATTACTCTCTGCTCATCTGCTTGACAATTTCCAGCTGACCTGCACGATTCCTGCCTGTCATCTGCTTGACAATTGCCACCTGTGCTGCGTAATTCCTGCCTGCTCATCTACTTGATTATTGCCAGCTGAGCAGCATGATTTCTCAGAGGTGAGTTCCATGATTATAGCATGCTGACTGATTCCTGCCTACTCAGCTCTATGTTCATTGCCTCCAGAAGCACATGATCAGTGTGTGACACCAAACATGAACAGCACATGATCAGTCACATGATCAATGCATGATAAGCCAGGTGATCAGTGCATGATCAATTATGTGATCAGTGCATGATCAGTCATGTGACCAGTACATGGTAGCTGTGTGATCATTGCATGATCAGCCACGTGAGCAGTGCATGATCAGTCACGTGATCAGTGCATGATCAGTCACGTGATACGTGTGTGATCAGCCACATGATCAGTGCATGATATCCACGTGATCAGTGCAGGATAGCCACGTGATCAGTGCATGAGAGCCACATGATCAGGGCATGATGAGCCACGTGATCAGTGCAGGATCAATTACGTGATCAGTGCATGATCAGTCACGTGATCAGTACATGATCAGTCACGTGAACAGTGCATGATCATTTACGTGATCTGTGCATGATCAGTCACGTGACCAGAATATGGTAGCTATGTGATCATTCCATGACGAGCCACGTGAGCAGTGCATGATAGCCACGTGATGTGTGCATGATGAGTTACGTGAACAGAGTATGATCAGCCACGTGATCAGTTCATGAGTGCCACATGACCAGTGCAAGATATGTCACGTGACAAGTGTGATCAGCCACGTGAACAGTGCATGTTCAGCCACGTGATCAGTCCGTGATAGCCACGTGATCAGTGCATGATCAGTTACCTGAGCACTGTATGATCAGCCACGTGATCAGTGCATGGTCAGACACGTGAACAGTGTATGATCAGCCATGTGATCAGTGCATGATATCTAAGTGATCAGTGCATGATCATCACGTGATCAGTGTATGATCAGCCACGTGAACAGTGTATGCTCAGTCACGTGATCAGGGCCTGCTGAGCTGCGTGATTACTGTCTGCTCATCTGCTTGACAATTGCCAGCTGTGCTGCGTAATTCCTGCCTGCTCAGCTGCTTGATTATTGCCAGCTGAGCAGCATGATTCCTCACACCTGAGTTCCATGATTATTGCCTGCTGACTGTTTGATTCGTGCCTACTCAGCTCTTTGTTTATTGCCTCCAGAGGCACATGATCAGTGTATGATAACAAACATGATCAGCGCATGATCAGTCACATGATCAGCGCCATTAAGTCACGTGATCACTACATGATAGTCATGTGATCAGTCCATGCTCAGTCACGGTATCAGTGCATGATCAGCCACGTGATCAGTGCATGATCAGCCAAGTGATCAGTTCATGATAGCTATGTGATCAGTTCATGATTTGTCACGTGATCTGTGCATGACCAGGCAGGTGATCAGTGCATGATCAGTCACGTGATCAGTGCATGATCAGTCACGTGATCAGTGCATGATCAGTGATCAGCCACGTGATCAGTGCATGATCAGCCACATGATCAGTGCATGATCAATTACGTGATCAGTGCATGATCAGTCACGTGACCAGTATATGGTAGCTAGGTGATCATTGCATGATCAGCCACATGAGCCGTGCATGATAGCCACGAGATCAGTGCATGATCAGTCACGTGATCAGTGCATGATCACTCACGTTAACAGTGCATGATAAGTCACCTGATCAGTGCATGATCAATTACGTGATCAGTGCATGATCACTCACGTGACCAGTACATGGTAGCTACGTGATCATTGCACGAACAGCCGCGTGAGCAGTGCATGATAGCCACGTGATCAGTGCATGATCTGTCGCATGATCAGTGCATGATCATCCGGGTGATCAGTGCATGGGCAGTCATGTGATCAGTGCATGATATAGACGTGATTAGTGCATGATCAGTCACGTGATCAGTGTATGGTCAACCACGTGATCATTGCACGATAGCCAGTTAATGAGTGCATGATAGCCAGATGATCAGTGGATTATCAGTCACGTGATCAGTGTATGATCAGCCAAGTAATAAGTGCATGATCAGCCAACTGATCAGTGTATGATCAGCCACGTGATCAGTGCATGATCAATTACGTGAGCAGTGTATGATCAGCCACGTGATCAGTGCATGGTCAAACACGTGAACAGTGTATGATCAGCCACGTGATCAGTGCATGATAGCCACGTGATCAGTGCATTATCAGTTACGTGAGCAGCGTATGATCAGCCACGTGAACAGTGCATGCTCAGTCACGTGATCTGGGCCTGCTGAGCTGCGTGATTACCGTCTGCTCATCTGCTTGACAATTGCCAGCTGAGCTGCACAATTCCTGCCTGTTATCTGCTTGACAATTATCAGCTGTGCTGCGTAATTCCTGCCTGCTCAGCTGCTTGATTATTGCCAGCTGAGCAGCATGATTCCTCACACCTGAGTTCCATGATTATTGCCTGCTGACTGTTTGATTCGTGCCTACTCAGCTCTTTGTTTATTGCCTCCAGAGGCACATGATCAGTGTATGATAGCAAACATGATCAGCGCATGATCAGTCACATGATCAGCGCCATTAAGTCACGTGATCACTACATGATAGTCATGTGATCAGTCCATGCTCAGTCACGGTATCAGTGCATGATCAGCCACGTGATCAGTGCTTGATCTGTCACATGATTAGTGTATGATCATCCACGTGATCAGTGCATGGGCAGTCATGTGATCAGTGCATGATATAGACGTGATCAGTTCATGATCAGTCTCGTGATCAGTGCATGATAGCCACGTGATCAGTGCATGATCAGTCACCTGATGGGTGTATGATCATTCACGTGACCTGTACATGGTAGCTATATGATCATTGCATGATCAGCCACGTGAGTAGTGCATGATAGCCACGTGATCAGTGCATGATCAGTCATGTAATCTGTGCATGACCAGGCACGTGATCAGTATATGACCAGCCAAGTGATCAGTGCATGATAGCCACGTGATCAGTGCATGATCACTCACGTGATCAGTACATGATCAGTCACGTGAACAGTGCATGATCATTTACGTGATCTGTGCATGATCAGTCACGTGACCAGTATATTGTAGCTATGTGATCATTCCATGATCAGCCACGTGAGCAGTGCATGATAGCCACGTGATCAGTGCATAATGAGTTACGTGAGCAGAGTATGATCAGCCAAGTGATCAGTGCATGAGTGCCACGTGATCAGTGCATAATATGTCATGTGACAGGTGTGTGATCAGCCACGTGAACAGTGCATGTTCAGCAACGTGATCAGTCCATGATAGCCACGTGATCAGTGCATGATCAGTTACCAGAGCAGTGTATGATCAGCCACGTGATCAGTGCATGGTCAGACACGTGAACAGTGTATGATCAGACATGTGATCAGTGCATGATATCCAAGTGATCAGTGCATGATCATCACGTGATCAGTGTATGATCAGCCACGTGAACAGTGCATGGTCAAACACGTGAACAGTGTATGATCAGCCACGTGATCAGTGCATGATAGCCACGTGATCAGTGCATTATCAGTTACGTGAGCAGCGTATGATCAGCCACGTGAACAGTGCATGCTCAGTCACGTGATCTGGGCCTGCTGAGCTGCGTGATTACCGTCTGCTCATCTGCTTGACAATTGCCAGCTGAGCTGCACGATTCCTGCCTGTCATCTGCTTGACAATTATCAACTGTGCTGCGTAATTCCTGCCTGCTCAGCTGCTTGATTATTGCCAGCTGAGCAGCATGATTCCTCACACCTGAGTTCCATGATTATTGCCTGCTGACTGTTTGATTCGTGCCTACTCAGCTCTTTGTTTATTGCCTCCAGAGGCACATGATCAGTGTATGATAGCAAACATGATCAGCGCATGATCAGTCACATGATCAGCGCCATTAAGTCACGTGATCACTACATGATAGTCATGTGATCAGTCCATGCTCAGTCACGGTATCAGTGCATGATCAGCCACGTGATCAGTGCATGATCTGTCACATGATTAGTGTATGATCATCTACGTGATCAGTGCATGGGCAGTCATGTGATCAGTGCATGATATAGACGTGATCAGTGCATGATCAGTCTCGTGATCAGTGCATGATAGCCACGTGATCAGTGCATGATCAGTCACCTGATGGGTGTATGATCATTCACGTGACCTGTACATGGTAGCTACATGATCATTGCATGATCAGCCACGTGAGTAGTGCATGATAGCCACGTGATCAGTGCATGATCAGTCACGTGATCAGTGCATGATCAGTCATGTGACCAGTACATGGTAGCTTCTTGATCATTGCATGATCAGCCACGTGAGCAGTGCATGATAGCCACGTGATCAGTGCATGATCAGTCACGTGATCAGTGCATGATCAGTCATGATCAGTGCATGATCAGTCACGTGATCAGTGCATGATCAGCCACGTGATCAGTGCATGATCAGTCATGTGATCAGTGCATGATCAGTCACGTGATCAGTGCATGGTAGCTACGTGATCAGTGCATGATCAGCCACGTGATCAGTGCATGATAGCCACGTGATCAGTGCATGATCAGCCACGTGATCAGTGCATGATCAGTCACGTGATCAGTGCATGATCAGTCACGTGATCAGTGCATGATCAGCCACGTGATCAGTGCATGTCAGTCATGTAGTCAGTGCATGATAGCCACGTGATCAGTGCATGATCAGTCCGTGATCAGTGCATGATCAGCCACGTGATCAGTGCATGATAGCCACGTGATCAGTGCATGATCAGTCACGTGATCAGTGCATGATCAGTCACGTGATCAGTGTGTGATCAGCCACGTGAACAGTGCATGCTCAGTCACGTGATCAGGGCCTGCTGAGCTGCGTGATTACTGTCTGCTCATCTGCTTGACAATTGCCAGCTGAGCTGCACGATTCCTGCCTGTCATCTGCTTGACAATTGCCACCTGTGCTGCGTAATTCCTGCCTGCTCATCTACTTGATTATTGCCAGCTGAGCAGCATGATTTCTCAGAGCTGAGTTCCATGATTATAGCATGCTGACTGATTCCTGCCTACTCAGCTCTATGTTCATTGCCTCCAGAGGCACATGATCAGTGTATGACACCAAACATGATCAGTGCATGATCAGTCACATGATCAGTGCATGATAAGCCACGTGATCAGTGCATGATCAATTATGTGATCAGTGCATGATCAGTCATGTGACCAGTGCATGATAGCCACGTGATCAGTGCATGATCAGCCACGTGATCAGTGCATGATCAGTCACGTGATCAGTGCATGATCAGTCACGTGATACGTGTGTGATCAGCCACGTGATCAGTGCATGATATCCACGTGATCAGTGCATGATAGCCACGTGATCAGTGCATGATCAGCCACGTGATCAGTGCATGATCAGCCACGTGATCAGTGCATGATCAGCCACGTGATCAGTGCATGATCAGTCACGTGATCAGTGCATGATCAGTCACGTGATCAGTGCATGATCATTTACGTGATCAGTGCATGATCAGTCACGTGACCAGTATATGGTAGCTATGTGATCATTCCATGACAGCCACGTGAGCAGTGCATGATAGCCACGTGATGTGTGCATGATCAGTTACGTGATCAGTGTATGATCAGCCACGTGATCAGTGCATGAGTGCCACGTGATCAGTGCATGATATGTCACGTGACAAGTGTGATCAGCCACGTGAACAGTGCATGTTCAGCCACGTGATCAGTCCATGATAGCCACGTGATCAGTGCATGATCAGTTACCTGAGCACTGTATGATCAGCCACGTGATCAGTGCATGGTCAGACACGTGAACAGTGTATGATCAGCCACGTGATCAGTGCATGATATCTAAGTGATCAGTGCATGATCATCACGTTATCAGTGTATGATCAGCCACGTGAACAGTGCATGCTCAGTCACGTGATCAGGGCCTGCTGAGCTGCGTGATTACTGTCTGCTCATCTGCTTGACAATTGCCAGCTGTGCTGCGTAATTCCTGCCTGCTCAGCTGCTTGATTATTGCCAGCTGAGCAGCATGATTCCTCACACCTGAGTTCCATGATTATTGCCTGCTGACTGTTTGATTCGTGCCTACTCAGCTCTTTGTTTATTGCCTCCAGAGGCACATGATCAGTGTATGATAGCAAACATGATCAGTGCATGATCAGTCACATGATCAGCGCCATTAAGTCACGTGATCACTACATGATAGTCATGTGATCAGTCCATGCTCAGTCACGGTATCAGTGCATGATCAGCCACGTGATCAGTGCATGATCAGCCACGTGATCAGTGCATGATAGCTATGTGATCAGTGCATGATTTGTCACGTGATCAGTGCATGATCAGGCACGTGATCAGTGCATGATCAGTCACGTGATCAGTGCATGATCAGTCACGTGATCAGTGCATGATCAGTGATCAGCCACGTGATCAGTGCATGATCAGCCACGTGATCAGTGCATGATCAGTTACGTGATCAGTGCATGATCAGTCACGTGACCAGTACATGGTAGCTACGTGATCATTGCATGATCAGCCACATGAGCCGTGCATGATAGCCACGTGATCAGTGCATGATCAGTCACGTGATCAGTGCATGATCAGTCACGTGATCAGTGCATGATCAGTCACGTGATCAGTGCATGATCAATTACGTGATCAGTGCATGATCAGTCACGTGACCAGTACATGGTAGCTACGTGATCATTGCATGATCAGCCACGTGAGCAGTGCATGATAGCCACGTGATCAGTGCATGATCAGTCACATGATCAGTGTATGATCATCCGCGTGATCAGTGCATGATCAGTCATGTGATCAGTGCATGATATAGACGTGATCAGTGCATGATCAGTCACGTGATCAGTGCATGATCAGCCACGTGATCAGTGCATGATAGCCAGTGATCAGTGCATGATAGCCAGTGATCAGTGCATGATCAGTCACGTGATCAGTGCATGATCAGCCACGTGATCAGTGCATGATAGCCACGTGATCAGTGCATGATCAGCCACGTGATCAGTGCATGATCAGTTACGTGAGCAGTGTATGATCAGCCACGTGATCAGTGCATGGTCAAACACGTGAACAGTGTATGATCAGCCACGTGATCAGTGCATGATAGCCACGTGATCAGTGCATGATCAGTCACGTGAGCAGCGTATGATCAGCCACGTGAACAGTGCATGCTCAGTCACGTGATCTGGGCCTGCTGAGCTGCGTGATTACTGTCTGCTCATCTGCTTGACAATTGCCAGCTGAGCTGCACGATTCCTGCCTGTCATCTGCTTGACAATTGCCAGCTGTGCTGCGTAATTCCTGCCTGCTCAGCTGCTTGATTATTGCCAGCTGAGCAGCATGATTCCTCACACCTGAGTTCCATGATTATTGCCTGCTGACTGTTTGATTCGTGCCTACTCAGCTCTTTGTTTATTGCCTCCAGAGGCACATGATCAGTGTATGATAGCAAACATGATCAGCGCATGATCAGTCACATGATCAGCGCCATTAAGTCACGTGATCACTACATGATAGTCATGTGATCAGTCCATGCTCAGTCACGGTATCAGTGCATGATCAGCCACGTGATCAGTGCATGATCTGTCACATGATCAGTGTATGATCATCCACGTGATCAGTGCATGGGCAGTCATGTGATCAGTGCATGATATAGACGTGATCAGTGCATGATCAGTCACGTGATCAGTGCATGATAGCCACGTGATCAGTGCATGATCAGTCACCTGATGGGTGTATGATCATTCACGTGACCTGTACATGGTAGCTATATGATCATTGCATGATCAGCCACGTGAGTAGTGCATGATAGCCACGTGATCAGTGCATGATCAGTCACGTGATCAGTGCATGATCAGTCACGTGATCAGTGCATGATCAGCCACGTGATCAGTGCATGATAGCCACGTGATCAGTGCATGATCAGTCACGTGATCAGTGCATGATCAGTCACGTGATCAGTGCATGATCAGCCACGTGATCAGTGCATGATCAGTCACGTGATCAGTATATGATAGCTACGTGATCAGTGCATGACAGCCACGTGAGCAGTGCATGATAGCCACGTGATCAGTGCATGATCAGTCACGTGATCAGTGCATGATCAGCCACGTGATCAGTGCATGATGCCACGTGATCAGTGCATGATAGTCACGTGATCAGTGCATGATCAGCCACGTGATCAGTGCATGATCAGCCACGTGATCAGTGCATGATAGCCACGTGATCAGTGCATGATCAGTTACGTGATCAGTGCATGATCAGCCACGTGATCAGTGCATGATCAGTCACGTGATCAGTGCATGATCAGCCACGTGATCAGTGCATGATAGCCACGTGATCAGTGCATGATCATCACGTGATCAGTGCATGATCAGCCACGTGATCAGTGCATGATCAGACACGTGATCAGTGTATGATCAGCCACGTGATCAGTGCATGATCACGTGATCAGTGCATGATCAGTCACGTGATCAGTGTGATACGTGCAGTGCATGCTCAGTCACGTGATCAGGCTGCTGAGCTGCTGCCTGTCATCTCTTGCATTGCCAGCTGTGCTGCGTAATGCCTGCTCAGCTGCTTGATTATTGCCAGCTGAGCAGCATGATTCCTCACACCTGAGTTCCATGATTATTGCCTGCTGACTGTTTGATTCGTGCCTACTCAGCTCTTTGTTTATTGCCTCCAGAGGCACATGATCAGTGTATGATAGCAAACATGATCAGCGCATGATCAGTCACATGATCAGTGCCATTAAGTCACGTGATCACTACATGATAGTCATGTGATCAGTCCATGCTCAGTCACGGTATCAGTGCATGATCAGCCACGTGATCAGTGCATGATCAGTCACGTGATCAGTGCATGATCATCCACGTGATCAGTGCATGATAGTCACGTGATCAGTGCATGATAGCCACGTGATCAGTGCATGATCAGCCACGTGATCAGTGCATGATCAGCCACGTGATCAGTGCATGATCAGTCACGTGATCAGTGCATGATCAGTCACGTGAACAGTGCATGATCATTTACGTGATCAGTGCATGATCAGTCACGTGACCAGTATATGGTAGCTACGTGATCATTCCATGACAGCCACGTGAGCAGTGCATGATAGCCACGTGATGTGCATGATCAGTTACGTGATCAGTGTATGATCAGCCACGTGATCAGTGCATGATATGTCACGTGACAGTGTGTGATCAGCCACGTGATCAGTGCATGATCAGCCACGTGATCAGTGCATGATAGCCACGTGATCAGTGCATGATCAGTTACGTGAGCAGTGTATGATCAGCCACGTGATCAGTGCATGGTCAGACACGTGAACAGTGTATGATCAGCCACGTGATCAGTGCATGATATCCAAGTGATCAGTGCATGATCATCACGTGATCAGTGTATGATCAGCCACGTGAACAGTGCATGCTCAGTCACGTGATCAGGGCCTGCTGAGCTGCGTGATTACTGTCTGCTCATCTGCTTGACAATTGCCAGCTGAGCTGCACGATTCCTGCCTGTCATCTGCTTGACAATTGCCAGCTGTGCTGCCTAATTCCTGCTTGCTCAGCTGCTTGATTATTGCCAGCTGAGCAGCATGATTCCTCACACCTGAGTTCCATGATTATTGCCTGCTGACTGTTTGATTCGTGCCTACTCAGCTCTTTGTTTATTGCCTCCAGAGGCACATGATCAGTGTATGATAGCAAACATGATCAGTGCATGATCAGTCACATGATCAGCGCCATTAAGTCACGTGATCACTACATGATAGTCATGTGATCAGTCCATGCTCAGTCACGGTATCAGTGCATGATCAGCCACGTGATCAGTGCATGATCAGCCACGTGATCAGTGCATGATAGCTACGTGATCAGTGCATGATCAGTCACGTGATCAGTGCATGATCAGGCACGTGATCAGTGCATGATCAGCCACGTGATCAGTGCATGATAGCCACGTGATCAGTGCATGATCAGTCACATGATCAGTGTATGATCATCCACGTGATCAGTGCATGATCAGTCATGTGATCAGTGCATGATATAGACGTGATCAGTGCATGATCAGTCACGTGATCAGTGCATGATCAGCCACGTGATCAGTGCATGATAGCCACGTGATCAGTGCATGATAGCCAGTGATCAGTGCATGATCAGTCACGTGATCAGTGCATGATCAGCCACGTGATCAGTGCATGATAGCCACGTGATCAGTGCATGATCAGTCACGTGATCAGTGCATGATCAGTCACGTGATCAGTGCATGATCAGCCACGTGATCAGTGCATGATCAGCCACGTGATCAGTGCATGATCAGTCACGTGATCAGTGCATGATCAGTCACGTGATCAGTGCATGATCAGTCACGTGATCAGTGCATGATCAGCCACGTGATCAGTGCATGATAGCCACGTGATCAGTGCATGATCAGTCACGTGATCAGTGCATGATCAGTCACGTGATCAGTGCATGATCAGCCACGTGATCAGTGCATGATCAGCCACGTGATCAGTGCATGATCAGCCACGTGATCAGTGCATGATCAGTCACGTGATCAGTACATGATCAGTCACGTGAACAGTGCATGATCATTTACGTGATCAGTGCATGATCAGTCACGTGACCAGTATATGGTAGCTACGTGATCATTCCATGACGAACCACGTGAGCAGTGCATGATATCCACGTGATGTGTGCATGATGAGTTACGTGAACAGAGTATGATCAGCCACGTGATCAGTGCATGAGTGCCACGTGATCAGTGCATGATATGTCACGTGACAGGTGTGTGATCAGCCACGTGAACAGTGCATGTTCAGCCACGTGATCAGTGCATGATAGCCACGTGATCAGTGCATGATCAGTTACGTGAGCAGTGTATGATCAGCCACGTGATCAGTGCATGGTCAGACACGTGAACAGTGTATGATCAGCCATGTGATCAGTGCATGATATCGAAGTGATCAGTGCATGATCATCACGTGATCAGTTTATGATCAGCCACGTGAACAGTGCATGCTCAGTCACGTGATCAGGGCCTGCTGAGCTGCGTCATTACTGTCTGCTCATCTGCTTGACAATTGCCAGCTGAGCTGCACGATTCCTGCCTGTCATCTGCTTGACAATTGCCAGCTGTGCTGCCTAATTCCTGCTTGCTCAGCTGCTTGATTATTGCCAGCTGAGCAGCATGATTCCTCACACCTGAGTTCCATGATTATTGCCTGCTGACTGTTTGATTCGTGCCTTCTCAGCTCTTTGTTTATTGCCTCCAGAGGCACATGATCAGTGTATGATAGCAAACATGATCAGTGCATGATCAGTCACATGATCAGAGCCATTAAGTCACGTGATCACTACATGATAGTCATGTGATCAGTCCATGCTCAGTCACGGTATCAGTGCATGATCAGCCACGTGATCAGTGCATGATCAGCCACGTGATCAGTTCATGATAGCCACGTGATCAGTGCATGATCAGTCACGTGATCAGTGCATGACCAGGCACGTGATCAGTGCATGATCAGCCACGTGATCAGTGCATGATAGCCACGTGATCAGTGCATGATCAGTCACCTGATGGGTGTATGATCATTCACGTGACCTGTACATGGTAGCTACATGATCATTGCATGATCAGCCACGTGAGTAGTGCATGATAGCCACGTGATCAGTGCATGATCAGTCACGTGATCAGTGCATGATCAGTCATGTGATCAGTGCATGACCTGGCACGTGATCAGTGCATGATCAGCCACGTGATCAGTGCATGATAGCCACGTGATCAGTGCATGATCAGTCACGTGATCAGTGCATGATCAGTCACGTGATCAGTGCATGATCAGCCACGTGATCAGTGCATGATCAGCCACGTGATCAGTGCATGATCAGCCACGTGATCAGTGCATGATAGCTACGTGATCAGTGCATGATCAGTCACGTGATCAGTGCATGATCAGCCACGTGATCAGTGCATGATCAGCCACGTGATCAGTGCATGATCATCACGTGATCAGTGCATGATCAGTCACGTGACCAGTACATGGTAGCTACGTGATCAGTGCATGATCAGCCACGTGATCAGTGCATGATAGCCACGTGATCAGTGCATGATCAGTCACGTGATCAGTGCATGATCAGTCACGTGATCAGTGCATGATCAGCCACGTGATCAGTGCATGATCAGCCACGTGATCAGTGCATGATCAATTACGTGATCAGTGCATGATCAGTCACGTGATCAGTGCATGATAGCCACGTGATCAGTGCATGATCAGCCACGTGAGCAGTGCATGATAGCCACGTGATCAGTGCATGATCAGTCACGTGATCAGTGCATGATCAGTCACGTGATCAGTGCATGATCAGTCACGTGATCAGTGCATGATCAATTACGTGATCAGTGCATGATCAGTCACGTGACCAGTGCATGGTAGCTACGTGATCATTGCATGATCAGCCACGTGATCAGTGCATGATAGCCACGTGATCAGTGCATGATCAGTCACATGATCAGTGCATGATCATCCACGTGATCAGTGCATGATCAGTCATGTGATCAGTGCATGATATAGACGTGATCAGTGCATGATCAGTCACGTGATCAGTGCATGATCAGCCACGTGATCAGTGCATGATAGCCACGTGATCAGTGCATGATAGCCAGTGATCAGTGCATGATCAGTCACGTGATCAGTGCATGATCAGCCACGTGATCAGTGCATGATAGCCACGTGATCAGTGCATGATCAGTCACGTGATCAGTGCATGATCAGTCACGTGATCAGTGCATGATCAGCCACGTGATCAGTGCATGATCAGCCACGTGATCAGTGCATGATCAGTCACGTGATCAGTGCATGATCAGTCACGTGATCAGTGCATGATCAGTCACGTGATCAGTGCATGATCAGCCACGTGATCAGTGCATGATAGCCACGTGATCAGTGCATGATCAGTCACGTGATCAGTGCATGATCAGTCACGTGATCAGTGCATGATCAGCCACGTGATCAGTGCATGATCAGCCACGTGATCAGTGCATGATCAGCCACGTGATCAGTGCATGATCAGTCACGTGATCAGTACATGATCAGACACGTGAACAGTGCATGATAATTTACGTGATCTGTGCATGATCAGTCATGTGACAAGTATATGGTAGCTACGTGATCATTCCATGACGAGCCACGTGAGCAGTGCATGATAGCCACGTGATGTGTGCATGATGAGTTACGTGAGCAGAGTATGATCAGCCACGTGATCAGTGCATGAGTGCCACGTGATCAGTGCATGATATGTCACGTGACAGGTGTGTGATCAGCCACGTGAACAGTGCATGTTCAGCCACGTGATCAGTGCATGATAGCCACGTGATCAGTGCATGATCAGTTACGTGAGCAGTGTATGATCAGCCACGTGATCAGTGCATGGTCAGACACGTGAACAGTGTATGATCAGCCACGTGATCAGTGCATGATATCCAAGTGATCAGTGCATGATCAATCACGTGATCAGTGTATGATCAGCCACGTGAACAGTGCATGCTCAGTCACGTGATCAGGGCCTGCTGAGCTGCGTGATTACTGTCTGCTCATCTGCTTGACAATTGCCAGCTGAGCTGCACGATTCCTGCCTGTCATCTGCTTGACAATTGCCAGCTGTGCTGCGTAATTCCTGCCTGCTCAGCTGCTTGATTATTGCCAGCTGAGCAGCATGATTCCTCACAGCTGAGTTCCATGATTATTGCCTGCTGACTGTTTGATTCGTGCCTACTCAGCTCTTTGTTTATTGCCTCCAGAGGCACATGATCAGTGTATGATAGCAAACATGATCAGTGCATGATCAGTCACATGATCAGCGCCATTAAGTCACGTGATCACTACATGATAGTCATGTGATCAGTCCATGCTCAGTCACGGTATCAGTGCATGATCAGCCACGTGATCAGTGCATGATCAGCCAGGTGATCAGTTCATGATAGCTATGTGATCAGTGCATGATTTGTCACGTGATCAGTGCATGACAGGCAGGTGATCAGTGCATGATCAGCCACGTGATCAGTGCATGATCATCACCTGATCAGTGTATGATCAGTCACGTGACCAGTACATGGTAGCTACATGATCATTGCATGATCAGCCACGTGAGTAGTGCATGATAGCCACGTGATCAGTGCATGATCAGTCACGTGATCAGTGCATGATCAGTCACGTGATCAGTGCATGATCAGCCACGTGATCAGTGCATGATCAGCCACGTGATCAGTGCATGATCAGCCACGTGATCAGTGCATGATCAGTCACGTGATCAGTGCATGATAGCTCGTGATCAGTGCATGATCAGCCACGTGATCAGTGCATGATAGCCACGTGATCAGTGCATGATCAGTCACGTGATCAGTGCATGATCAGTCACGTGATCAGTGCATGATCAGTCACGTGATCAGTGCATGATCAATTACGTGATCAGTGCATGATCAGTCACGTGATCAGTACATGGTAGCTACGTGATCATTGCATGATCAGCCACGTGATCAGTGCATGATAGCCACGTGATCAGTGCATGATCAGTCACGTGATCAGTGCATGATCATCCGCGTGATCAGTGCATGATCAGTCACGTGATCAGTGCATGATATAGACGTGATCAGTGCATGATCAGTCACGTGATCAGTGCATGATCAGCCACGTGATCAGTGCATGATAGCCACGTGATCAGTGCATGATAGCCAGTGATCAGTGCATGATCAGTCACGTG
Source organism: Bos javanicus (assembly GCF_032452875.1). Classification (NCBI taxonomy): domain Eukaryota; kingdom Metazoa; phylum Chordata; class Mammalia; order Artiodactyla; family Bovidae; genus Bos; species Bos javanicus. Next base: position 326,597 of record NC_083895.1, on the reverse strand, counting down.
ATCAGTGTATGATCAGCCACGTGATCAGTGCATGATAGCCACTGATCAGTGCATGATCAGTCACGTGATCAGTGCATGATCAGTCACGTGATCAGTGCATGATCAGCCACGTGATCAGTGCATGATCAGCCACGTGATCAGTGCATGATCAGTCACGTGATCAGTGCATGATCAGTCACGTGATCAGTGCATGATCAGTCACGTGATCAGTGCATGATCAGCCACGTGATCAGTGCATGATAGCCACGTGATCAGTGCATGATCAGTCACGTGATCAGTGCATGATCAGTCACGTGATCAGTGCATGATCAGCCACGTGATCAGTGCATGATCAGCCACGTGATCAGTGCATGATCAATTACGTGATCAGTGCATGATCAGCCACGTGATCAGTGCATGATCAGTCACGTGATCAGTGCATGATCAGCCACGTGATCAGTGCATGATAGCCACGTGATCAGTGCATGATAGCCACGTGATCAGTGCATGATCAGTCACGTGATCAGTGCATGATCAGGCACGTGATCAGTGCATGATAGCCACGTGATCAGTGCATGATCAGTCACGTGATCAGTGCATGATCAGCCACGTGATCAGTGCATGATAGCCACGTGATCAGTGCATGATAGCCACGTGATCAGTGCATGATCAGTCACGTGATCAGTGCATGATCAGCCACGTGATCAGTGCATGATAGCCACGTGATCAGTGCATGATCAGTTACGTGATCAGTGCATGATCAGCCACGTGATCAGTGCATGATCAGTCACGTGATCAGTGCATGATCAGCCACGTGATCAGTGCATGATAGCCACGTGATCAGTGCATGATCAGCACGTGATCAGTGCATGATCAGTCACGTGATCAGTGCATGATCAGCCACGTGATCAGTGCATGATAGCCACGTGATCAGTGCATGATAGCACGTGATCAGTGCATGATCAGTTACGTGATCAGTGCATGATCAGCCACGTGATCAGTGCATGATAGCCACGTGATCAGTGCATGATCAGTTACGTGATCAGTGCATGATCAGCCACGTGATCAGTGCATGATAGCCACGTGATCAGTGCATGATCAGTCACGTGATCAGTGCATGATCAGTCACGTGATCAGTGCATGATCAGTCACGTGATCAGTGCATGATCAGTCACGTGATCAGTGCATGATAGCCACGTGATCAGTGCATGACAGCCACGTGAGCAGTGCATGACAGCCACGTGATCAGTGCATGAGAGCCACGTGATCAGTGCATGATCAGTCACGTGATACATGTGTGATCAGCCACGTGATCAGTGCATGATGAGCCACGTGATCAGTGCAGGATCAATTACGTGATCAGTGCATGATCAGTCACGTGACCAGTACACGGTTGCTACGTGATCGTTGCATGATCAGCTTCGTGAGCAGAGCATGATAGCCACGTGATCAGTGCATGATCAGTCACGTGATCAGTACATGATCAGTCACGTGAACAGTGCATGATCAGTTACGTGATCTGTGCATGATCAGTCACGTGAACAGTATATGGTAGCTACGTGATCATTCCATGACGAGCCACGTGAGCAGTGCATGATAGCCACGTGATGTGTGCATGATGAGTTACGTGAACAGAGTATGATCAGCCACGTGATCAGTGCATGAGTGCCACGTGATCAGTGCATGATATGTCACGTGACAGGTGTGTGATCAGCCACGTGAACAGTCCATGTTCAGCCACGTGATCAGTGCATGATAGCCACGTGATCAGTGCATGATCAGTTACCTGAGCAGTGTATGATGAGCCACGTGATCAGTGCATGGTCAGACACGTGAACAGTGTATGATCAGCCACGTGATCAGTGCATGATATCCAAGTGATCAGTGCATGATCATCACGTGATCAGTTTATGATCAGCCACGTGAACAGTGCATGCTCAGTCACGTGATCAGGGCCTGCTGAGCTGCGTGATTACTGTCTGCTCATCTGCTTGACAATTGCCAGCTGAGCTGCACGATTCCTGCCTGTCATCTGCTTGACAATTGCCAGCTGTGCTGCCTAATTCCTGCATGTTCAGCTGCTTGATTATTGCCAGCTGAGCAGCATGATTCCTCACACCTGAGTTCCATGATTATTGCCTGCTGACTGTTTGATTCGTACCTACTCAGCTCTTTGTTTATTGCCTCCAGAGGCACATGATCAGTGTATGATAGCAAACATGATCAGTGCATGATCAGTCACATGATCAGAGCCATTAAGTCACGTGATCACTACATGATAGTCATGTGATCAGTCCATGCTCAGTCACGGTATCAGTGCATGATCAGCCACGTGATCAGTGCATAAGCAGCCAGGTGATCAGTTCATGATAGCTATGTGATCAGTGCATGATCTGTCACGTGATTAGTGTATGATCATCCACGTGATCAGTGCATGATCAGTCATGTGATCAGTGCATGATACAGACGTGATCAGTGCATGATCAGTCACGTGATCAGTGCATGATAGCCACGTGATCAGTGCATGATCAGTCACCTGATCAGTGTATGATCATTCACGTGACCAGTACATGGTAGCTACATGATCATTGCATGATCAGCCACGTGAGTAGTGCATGATAGCCACGTGATCAGTGCATGATCAGTCACGTGATCAGTGCATGATCAGTCATGTGATCAGTGCATGATCAGGCACGTGATCAGTGCATGATCAGCCACGTGATCAGTGCATGATAGCCACGTGATCAGTGCATGATCAGTCACGTGATCAGTGCATGATCAGTCACGTGATCAGTGCATGATCAGCCACGTGATCAGTGCATGATCAGCCACGTGATCAGTGCATGATCAATTACGTGATCAGTGCATGATCAGTCACGTGACCAGTACATGGTAGCTACGTGATCATTGCATGATCAGCCACGTGATCAGTGCATGATAGCCACGTGATCAGTGCATGATCAGTCACGTGATCAGTGCATGATCAGTCACGTGATCAGTGCATGATCAGCCACGTGATCAGTGCATGATCAATTACGTGATCAGTGCATGATCAGTCACGTGATCAGTGCATGGTAGCACGTGATCAGTGCATGATCAGCCACGTGATCAGTGCATGATAGCCACGTGATCAGTGCATGATCAGTCACATGATCAGTGCATGATCATCCGTGATCAGTGCATGACAGTCATGTGATCAGTGCATGATATAGACGTGATCAGTGCATGATCAGTCACGTGATCAGTGCATGATCAGCCACGTGATCAGTGCATGATAGCCACGTGATCAGTGCATGATCAGCCAGTGATCAGTGCATGATCAGTCACGTGATCAGTGCATGATCAGCCACGTGATCAGTGCATGATTGCCAACTGATCAGTGCATGATCAGTCACGTGATCAGTGCATGATCAGTCACGTGATCAGTGCATGATCAGCCACGTGATCAGTGCATGATCAGTCACGTGATCAGTGCATGATATGTCACGTGACAGGTGTGTGATCAGCCACGTGAACAGTGCATGTTCAGCCACGTGATCAGTGCATGATAGCCACGTGATCAGTGCATGATCAGTTGCGTGATCAGTGTATGATCAGCCACGTGATCAGTGCATGGTCAGACACGTGAACACTGTATGATCAGCCACGTGATCAGTGCATGATATCCAAGTGATCAGTGCATGATCATCACGTGATCAGTGTATGATCAGCCACGTGAACAGTGCATGCTCAGTCACGTGATCTGGGCCTGCTGAGCTGCGTGATTACTGTCTGCTCATCTGCTTGACAATTGCCAGCTGAGCTGCACGATTCCTGCCTGTCATCTGCTTGACAATTGCCAGCTGTGCTGCGTAATTCCTGCCTGCTCAGCTGCTTGATTATTGCCAGCTGAGCAGCATGATTCCTCACAGCTGAGTTCCATGATTGGTGCCTGCTGACTGTTTGATTCGTGCCTACTCAGCTCTTTGTTTATTGCCTCCAGAGGCACATGATCAGTGTATGATAGCAAACATTATCAGTGCATGATCAGTCACATGATCAGCGCCATTAAGTCACGTGATCACTACATGATAGTCATGTGATCAGTCCATGCTCAGTCACGGTATCAGTGCATGATCAGCCACGTGATCAGTGCATGATCAGCCACGTGATCAGTTCATGATAGCCATGTGATCAGTGCATGATTTGTCACGTGATCAGTGCATGACAGGCAGGTGATCAGTGCATGATCAGCCACGTGATCAGTGCATGATCATCACCTGATGGGTGTATGATCAGTCACGTGACCAGTACATGGTAGCTACATGATCATTGCATGATCAGCCACGTGAGTAGTGCATGATAGCCACGTGATCAGTGCATGATCAGTCACGTGATCAGTGCATGATCAGTCACGTGATCAGTGCATGATCAGCCACGTGATCAGTGCATGATCAGCCACGTGATCAGTGCATGATCACGTGATCAGTGCATGATCAGTCACGTGATCAGTGCATGGTAGCTACGTGATCAGTGCATGATCAGCCACGTGAGCAGTGCATGATAGCCACGTGATCAGTGCATGATCAGTCACGTGATCAGTGCATGATCAGTCACGTGATCAGTGCATGATCAGTCACGTGATCAGTGCATGATCAGTCACGTGATCAGTGCATGGTAGCTACGTGATCAGTGCATGACAGCCACGTGAGCAGTGCATGATCAGTCACGTGATCAGTGCATGATCAGCCACGTGATCAGTGCATGATCAGTCACGTGATCATGTGTGATCAGCCACGTGATCAGTGCATGATCAGCCACGTGATCAGTGCATGATCAATTACGTGATCAGTGCATGATCAGTCACGTGACCAGTATATGGTTGCTACGTGATCATTGCATGATCAGCCACGTGATCAGTGCATGATAGCCACGTGATCAGTGCATGATCAGTCACGTGATCAGTGCATGATCAGTCACGTGATCAGTGCATGATCAGTCACGTGATCAGTGCATGATCAGTCACGTGATCAGTACATGGTAGCCACGTGATCAGTGCATGACAGCCACGTGAGCAGTGCATGATAGCCACGTGATCAGTGCATGATCAGTTACGTGATCAGTGTATGATCAGCCACGTGATCAGTGCATGATCAGCCACGTGATCAGTGCATGATCAATCACGTGATCAGTGCATGATCAGTCACGTGATCAGTGCATGATCAGCCACGTGATCAGTGCATGATCAGCCACGTGATCAGTGCATGATCAGTCACGTGATCAGTGCATGATCAGCCACGTGATCAGTGCATGATCAGTCACGTGATCAGTGCATGATCAGTCACGTGACAGTGCATGATCAGCCACGTGATCATTGCATGATCAGCCACGTGAGCAGTGCATGATAGCCACGTGATGTGTGCATGATGAGTTATGTGAGCAGAGTATGATCAGCCACGTGATCAGTGCATGAGTGCCACGTGATCAGTGCATGATATGTCACGTGACAGGTGTGTGATCAGCCACGTGAACAGTGCATGTTCAGCCACGTGATCAGTGCATGATAGCCACGTGATCAGTGCATGATCAGTTACGTGAGCAGTGTATGATCAGCCACGTGATCAGTGCATGGTCAGACACGTGAACAGTGTATGATCAGCCACGTGATCAGTGCATGATATCCAAGTGATCAGTGCATGATCATCACGTGATCAGTGTATGATCAGCCACGTGAACAGTGCATGCTCAGTCACGTGATCAGGGCCTGCTGAGCTGCGTGATTACTGTCTGCTCATCTGCTTGACAATTGCCAGCTGAGCTGCACGATTCCTGCCTGTCATCTGCTTGACAATTGCCAGCTGTGCTGCCTAATTCCTGCTTGCTCAGCTGCTTGATTATTGCCAGCTGAGCAGCATGATTCCTCACACCTGAGTTCCATGATTATTGCCTGCTGACTGTTTGATTCGTGCCTACTCAGCTCTTTGTTTATTGCCTCCAGAGGCACATGATCAGTGTATGATAGCAAACATGATCAGTGCATGATCAGTCACATGATCAGCGCCATTAAGTCACGTGATCACTACATGATAGTCATGTGATCAGTCCATGCTCAGTCACGGTATCAGTGCATGATCAGCCACGTGATCAGTGCATGATCAGCCACGTGATCAGTTCATGATCAGCCACGTGATCAGTGCATGATCAGTCACGTGATCAGTGCATGACCAGGCACGTGATCAGTGCATGATCAGCCACGTGATCAGTGCATGATAGCCACGTGATCAGTGCATGATCAGTCACCTGATGGGTGTATGATCATTCACGTGACCTGTACATGGTAGCTACATGATCATTGCATGATCAGCCACGTGAGTAGTGCATGATAGCCACGTGATCAGTGCATGATCAGTCACGTGATCAGTGCATGATCAGTCATGTGATCAGTGCATGATCAGGCACGTGATCAGTGCATGATCAGCCACGTGATCAGTGCATGATAGCCACGTGATCAGTGCATGATCAGTCACGTGATCAGTGCATGATCAGTCACGTGATCAGTGCATGATCAGCCACGTGATCAGTGCATGATCAGCCACGTGATCAGTGCATGATCAATTACGTGATCAGTGCATGATCAGTCACGTGATCAGTGCATGGTAGCTACGTGATCAGTGCATGATCAGCCACGTGATCAGTGCATGATAGCCACGTGATCAGTGCATGATCAGTCACGTGATCAGTGCATGATCAGTCACGTGATCAGTGCATGATCAGTCACGTGATCAGTGCATGATCAATTACGTGATCAGTGCATGATCAGTCACGTGACCAGTGCATGGTAGCTACGTGATCAGTGCATGATCAGCCACGTGATCAGTGCATGATAGCCACGTGATCAGTGCATGATCAGTCACATGATCAGTGTATGATCATCCACGTGATCAGTGCATGACAGTCATGTGATCAGTGCATGATATAGACGTGATCAGTGCATGATCAGTCACGTGATCAGTGCATGATCAGCCACGTGATCAGTGCATGATAGCCACGTGATCAGTGCATGATAGCCAGTGATCAGTGCATGATCAGTCACGTGATCAGTGCATGATCAGCCACGTGATCAGTGCATGATAGCCACGTGATCAGTGCATGATCAGTCACGTGATCAGTGCATGATCAGTCACGTGATCAGTGCATGATCAGCCACGTGATCAGTGCATGATCAGTCACGTGATCAGTGCATGATCAGTCACGTGATCAGTGCATGATCAGCCACGTGATCAGTGCATGATCAGCCACGTGATCAGTGCATGATCAGCCACGTGATCAGTGCATGATCAGCCACGTGATCAGTGCATGATCAGTCACGTGATCAGTGCATGATCAGCCACGTGATCAGTGCATGATCAGTCACGTGATCAGTGCATGATCAGTCACGTGATCAGTGCATGATCAGCCACGTGATCAGTGCATGATCAGTCACGTGATCAGTGCATGATCAGTCACGTGATCAGTGCATGGTAGCTACGTGATCAGTGCATGATCAGCCACGTGAGCAGTGCATGATAGCCACGTGATCAGTGCATGATCAGTCACGTGATCAGTGCATGATCAGTCACGTGATCAGTGCATGATCAGTCACGTGATCAGTGCATGATCAATTACGTGATCAGTGCATGATCAGTCACGTGATCAGTACATGGTAGCTACGTGATCATTGCATGATCAGCCACGTGATCAGTGCATGATAGCCACGTGATCAGTGCATGATCAGTCACGTGATCAGTGCATGATCATCCACGTGATCAGTGCATGATCAGTCACGTGATCAGTGCATGATATAGACGTGATCAGTGCATGATCAGTCACGTGATCAGTGCATGATCAGCCACGTGATCAGTGCATGATAGCCACGTGATCAGTGCATGATAGCCAGTGATCAGTGCATGATCAGTCACGTGATCAGTGCATGATCAGCCACGTGATCAGTGCATGATAGCCACGTGATCAGTGCATGATCAGTCACGTGATCAGTGCATGATCAGTCACGTGATCAGTGCATGATCAGCCACGTGATCAGTGCATGATCAGCCACGTGATCAGTGCATGATCAGCCACGTGATCAGTGCATGATCAGTCACGTGATCAGTACATGATCAGTCACGTGAACAGTGCATGATCATTTACGTGATCTGTGCATGATCAGTCACGTGACCAGTATATGGTAGCTCCGTGATCATTCCATGACGAGCCACGTGAGCAGTGCATGATAGCCACGTGATGTGTGCATGATGAGTTACGTGAGCAGAGTATGATCAGCCACGTGATCAGTGCATGAGTGCCACGTGATCAGTGCATGATATGTCACGTGACAGGTGTGTGATCAGCCACGTGAACAGTGCATGTTCAGCCACGTGATCAGTGCATGATAGCCACGTGATCAGTGCATGATCAGTTACGTGAGCAGTGTATGATCAGCCACGTGATCAGTGCATGGTCAGACACGTGAACAGTGTATGATCAGCCACGTGATCAGTGCATGATATCCAAGTGATCAGTGCATGATCAATCACGTGATCAGTGTATGATCAGCCACGTGAACAGTGCATGCTCAGTCACGTGATCAGGGCCTGCTGAGCTGCGTGATTACTGTCTGCTCATCTGCTTGACAATTGCCAGCTGAGCTGCACGATTCCTGCCTGTCATCTGCTTGACAATTGCCAGCTGTGCTGCGTAATTCCTGCCTGCTCAGCTGCTTGATTATTGCCAGCTGAGCAGCATGATTCCTCACAGCTGAGTTCCATGATTATTGCCTGCTGACTGTTTGATTCGTGCCTACTCAGCTCTTTGTTTATTGCCTCCAGAGGCACATGATCAGTGTATGATAGCAAACATGATCAGTGCATGATCAGTCACATGATCAGCGCCATTAAGTCACGTGATCACTACATGATAGTCATGTGATCAGTCCATGCTCAGTCACGGTATCAGTGCATGATCAGCCACGTGATCAGTGCATGATCAGCCAGGTGATCAGTTCATGATAGCTATGTGATCAGTGCATGATTTGTCACGTGATCAGTGCATGATCAGTCAGGTGATCAGTGCATGATCAGCCACGTGATCAGTGCATGATCATCACCTGATGAGTGTATGATCAGTCACGTGACCTGTACATGGTAGCTACATGATCATTGCATGATCAGCCACGTGAGTAGTGCATGATAGCCACGTGATCAGTGCATGATCAGTCACGTGATCAGTGCATGATCAGTCACGTGATCAGTGCATGATCAGCCACGTGATCAGTGCATGATCAGCCACGTGATCAGTGCATGATCAGCCACGTGATCAGTGCATGATCAGTCACGTGATCAGTGCATGATAGCCACGTGATCAGTGCATGATCAGCCACGTGATCAGTGCATGATAGCCACGTGATCAGTGCATGATCAGTCACGTGATCAGTGCATGATCAGTCACGTGATCAGTGCATGATCAGTCACGTGATCAGTGCATGATCAATTACGTGATCAGTGCATGATCAGTCACGTGACCAGTACATGGTAGCTACGTGATCATTGCATGATCAGCCACGTGAGCAGTGCATGATAGCCACGTGATCAGTGCATGATCAGTCACGTGATCAGTGTATGATCATCCACGTGATCAGTGCATGATCAGTCACGTGATCAGTGCATGATATAGACGTGATCAGTGCATGATCAGTCACGTGATCAGTGCATGATCAGCCACGTGATCAGTGCATGATAGCCACGTGATCAGTGCATGATAGCCAGTGATCAGTGCATGATCAGTCACGTGATCAGTGCATGATCAGCCACGTGATCAGTGCATGATAGCCACTGATCAGTGCATGATCAGTCACGTGATCAGTGCATGATCAGTCACGTGATCAGTGCATGATCAGCCACGTGATCAGTGCATGATCAGCCACGTGATCAGTGCATGATCAGTCACGTGATCAGTGCATGATCAGTCACGTGATCAGTGCATGATCAGTCACGTGATCAGTGCATGATCAGCCACGTGATCAGTGCATGATAGCCACGTGATCAGTGCATGATCAGTCACGTGATCAGTGCATGATCAGTCACGTGATCAGTGCATGATCAGCCACGTGATCAGTGCATGATCAGCCACGTGATCAGTGCATGATCAATTACGTGATCAGTGCATGATCAGCCACGTGATCAGTGCATGATCAGACACGTGATCAGTGCATGATCAGCCACGTGATCAGTGCATGATAGCCACGTGATCAGTGCATGATAGCCACGTGATCAGTGCATGATCAGTCACGTGATCAGTGCATGATCAGCCACGTGATCAGTGCATGATCAGCCACGTGATCAGTGCATGATAGCCACGTGATCAGTGCATGATCAGTCACGTGATCAGTGCATGATCAGCCACGTGATCAGTGCATGATAGCCACGTGATCAGTGCATGATCAGTCACGTGATCAGTGCATGATCAGCCACGTGATCAGTGCATGATCAGTCACGTGATCAGTGCATGATCAGCCACGTGATCAGTGCATGATAGCCACGTGATCAGTGCATGATCAGTCACGTGATCAGTGCATGATCAGCCACGTGATCAGTGCATGATCAGCCACGTGATCAGTGCATGATCAGCCACGTGATCAGTGCATGATCAGTTACGTGATCAGTGCATGATCAGCCACGTGATCAGTGCATGATAGCCACGTGATCAGTGCATGATCAGTCACGTGATCAGTGCATGATAGCCACGTGATCAGTGCATGATAGCCACGTGATCAGTGCATGACAGCCACGTGATCAGTGCATGAGAGCCACGTGATCAGTGCATGATCAGTCACGTGATACATGTGTGATCAGCCACGTGATCAGTGCATGATGAGCCACGTGATCAGTGCAGGATCAATTACGTGATCAGTGCATGATCAGTCACGTGACCAGTACATGGTTGCTACGTGATCGTTGCATGATCAGCCACGTGAGCAGAGCATGATAGCCACGTGATCAGTGCATGATCAGTCACGTGATCAGTACATGATCAGACACGTGAACAGTGCATGATCAGTTACGTGATCTGTGCATGATCAGTCACGTGACCAGGATATGGTAGCTATGTGATCATTCCATGACGAGCCACGTGAGCAGTGCATGATAGCCACGTGATGTGTGCATGATGAGTTACGTGAGCAGAGTATGATCAGCCACGTGATCAGTGCATGAGTGCCACGTGATCAGTGCATGATATGTCACGTGACAGGTGTGTGATCAGCCACGTGAACAGTGCATGTTCAGCCACGTGATCAGTCCATGATAGCCACGTGATCAGTGCATGATCAGTTACGTGAGCAGTGTATGATCAGCCACGTGATCAGTGCATGGTCAGACACGTGAACAGTGTATGATCAGCCACGTGATCAGTGCATGATATCCAAGTGATCAGTGCATGATCATCACGTGATCAGTGTATGATCAGCCACGTGAACAGTGCATGCTCAGTCACGTGATCAGGGCCTGCTGAGCTGCGTGATTACTGTCTGCTCATCTGCTTGACAATTGCCAGCTGAGCTGCACGATTCCTGCCTGTCATCTGCTTGACAATTGCCAGCTGTGCTGCGTAATTCCTGCCTGCTCAGCTGCTTGATTATTGCCAGCTGAGCAGCATGATTCCTCACACCTGAGTTCCATGATTATTGCCTGCTGACTGTTTGATTCGTGCCTACTCAGCTCTTTGTTTATTGCCTCCAGAGGCACATGATCAGTGTATGATAGCAAACATGATCAGTGCATGATCAGTCACATGATCAGCGCCATTAAGTCACGTGATCACTACATGATAGTCATGTGATCAGTCCATGCTCAGTCACGGTATCAGTGCATGATCAGCCACGTGATCAGTGCATGATCAGCCACGTGATCAGTTCATGATCAGCCACGTGATCAGTGCATGATCAGTCACGTGATCAGTGCATGATCAGGCACGTGATCAGTGCATGATCAGCCACGTGATCAGTGCATGATAGCCACGTGATCAGTGCATGATCAGTCACCTGATGGGTGTATGATCATTCACGTGACCTGTACATGGTAGCTACATGATCATTGCATGATCAGCCACGTGAGTAGTGCATGATAGCCACGTGATCAGTGCATGATCAGTCACGTGATCAGTGCATGATCAATCACGTGATCAGTGCATGATCAGTCACGTGATCAGTGCATGTAGCCACGTGATCAGTGCATGATCAGCCACATGATCAGTGCATGATAGCCACGTGATCAGTGCATGATCAGTCACGTGATCAGTGCATGATCAGTCACGTGATCAGTGCATGATCAGCCACGTGATCAGTGCATGATCAGCCACGTGATCAGTGCATGATCAATTACGTGATCAGTGCATGATCAGTCACGTGACCAGTACATGGTAGCTACGTGATCAGTGCATGATCAGCCACATGATCAGTGCATGATAGCCACGTGATCAGTGCATGATCAGTCACGTGATCAGTGCATGATCAGCCACGTGATCAGTGCATGATAGCCACGTGATCAGTGCATGATCAGTCACGTGATCAGTGCATGATCAGTCACGTGATCAGTGCATGATCAGCCACGTGATCAGTGCATGATAGCCACGTGATCAGTGCATGATCAGTCACGTGATCAGTGCATGATCAGTCACGTGATCAGTGCATGATCAGCCACGTGATCAGTGCATGATAGCCACGTGATCAGTGCATGATCAGTCACGTGATCAGTGCATGATCAGTCACGTGATCAGTGCATGATCAGCCACGTGATCAGTGCATGATAGCCACGTGATCAGTGCATGATCAGTCACGTGATCAGTGCATGATCAGTCACGTGATCAGTGCATGATCAGCCACGTGATCAGTGCATGATCAGCCACGTGATCAGTGCATGATCAGTTACGTGATCAGTGCATGATCAGCCACGTGATCAGTGCATGATCAGACACGTGATCAGTGCATGATCAGCCACGTGATCAGTGCATGATAGCCACGTGATCAGTGCATGATAGCCACGTGATCAGTGCATGATCAGTCACGTGATCAGTGCATGATCAGCCACGTGATCAGTGCATGATAGCCACGTGATCAGTGCATGATAGCCACGTGATCAGTGCATGATCAGTCACGTGATCAGTGCATGATCAGCCACGTGATCAGTGCATGATAGCCACGTGATCAGTGCATGATCAGTCACGTGATCAGTGCATGATCAGCCACGTGATCAGTGCATGATCAGACACGTGATCAGTGCATGATCAGCCACGTGATCAGTGCATGATAGCCACGTGATCAGTGCATGATCAGTCACGTGATCAGTGCATGATCAGTCACGTGATCAGTGCATGATCAGTCACGTGATCAGTGCATGATCAGTCACGTGATCAGTGCATGATAGCTACGTGATCAGTGCATGACAGCCACGTGATCAGTGCATGACAGCCACGTGATCAGTGCATGAGAGCCACGTGATCAGTGCATGATCAGTCACGTGATACATGTGTGATCAGCCACGTGATCAGTGCATGATGAGCCACGTGATCAGTGCAGGATCAATTACGTGATCAGTGCATGATCAGTCACGTGACCAGTACATGGTTGCTACGTGATCGTTGCATGATCAGCCACGTGAGCAGAGCATGATAGCCACGTGATCAGTGCATGATCAGTCACGTGATCAGTACATGATCAGTCACGTGAACAGTGCATGATCAGTTACGTGATCTGTGCATGATCAGTCACGTGACCAGTATATGGTAGCTACGTGATCATTCCATGATGAGCCACGTGAGCAGTGCATGATAGCCACGTGATGTGTGCATGATGAGTTACGTGATCAGAGTATGATCAGCCACGTGATCAGTGCATGATATGTCACGTGACAGGTGTGTGATCAGCCACGTGAACAGTGCATGTTCAGCCACGTGATCAGTGCATGATAGCCACGTGATCAGTGCATGATCAGTTACGTGAGCAGTGTATGATCAGCCACGTGATCAGTGCATGGTCAGACACGTGAACAGTGTATGATCAGCCACGTGATCAGTGCATGATATCCAAGTGATCAGTGCATGATCATCACGTGATCAGTGTATGATCAGCCACGTGAACAGTGCATGCTCAGTCACGTGATCAGGGCCTGCTGAGCTGCGTGATTACTGTCTGCTCATCTGCTTGACAATTGCCAGCTGAGCTGCACGATTCCTGCCTGTCATCTGCTTGACAATTGCCAGCTGTGCTGCGTAATTCCTGCCTGCTCAGCTGCTTGATTATTGCCAGCTGAGCAGCATGATTCCTCACACCTGAGTTCCATGATTATTGCCTGCTGACTGTTTGATTCGTGCCTACTCAGCTCTTTGTTTATTGCCTCCAGAGGCACATGATCAGTGTATGATAGCAAACATGATCAGTGCATGATCAGTCACATGATCAGCGCCATTAAGTCACGTGATCACTACATGATAGTCATGTGATCAGTCCATGCTCAGTCACGGTATCAGTGCATGATCAGCCACGTGATCAGTGCATGATCAGCCACGTGATCAGTGCATGATAGCCACGTGATCAGTGCATGATCAGTCACGTGATCAGTGCATGATCAGGCAGGTGATCAGTGCATGATCAGCCACGTGATCAGTGCATGATAGCCACGTGATCAGTGCATGATCAGTCACATGATCAGTGTATGATCATCCACGTGATCAGTGCATGATCAGTCATGTGATCAGTGCATGATAGCCACGTGATCAGTGCATGATCAGTCACGTGATCAGTGCATGATCAGCCACGTGATCAGTGCATGATAGCCACGTGATCAGTGCATGATAGCCAGTGATCAGTGCATGATCAGTCACGTGATCAGTGCATGATCAGCCACGTGATCAGTGCATGATAGCCACGTGATCAGTGCATGATCAGTCACGTGATCAGTGCATGATCAGTCACGTGATCAGTGCATGATCAGCCACGTGATCAGTGCATGATCAGCCACGTGATCAGTGCATGATCAGTCACGTGATCAGTGCATGATCAGTCACGTGATCAGTGCATGATCAGTCACGTGATCAGTGCATGATCAGCCACGTGATCAGTGCATGATAGCCACGTGATCAGTGCATGATCAGTCACGTGATCAGTGCATGATCAGTCACGTGATCAGTGCATGATCAGCCACGTGATCAGTGCATGATCAGTTACGTGATCAGTGCATGATCAGCCACGTGATCAGTGCATGATCAGTCACGTGATCAGTGCATGATCAGTCACGTGATCAGTGCATGATCAGCCACGTGATCAGTGCATGATCAGTCACGTGATCAGTGCATGATAGCTGCGTGATCAGTGCATGATCAGCCACGTGAGCAGTGCATGATAGCCACGTGATCAGTGCATGATCAGTCACGTGAACAGTGTATGATCAGCCACGTGATCAGTGCATGATATCCAAGTGATCAGTGCATGATCATCACGTGATCAGTGTATGATCAGCCACGTGAACAGTGCATGCTCAGTCACGTGATCAGGGCCTGCTGAGCTGCGTGATTACTGTCTGCTCATCTGCTTGACAATTGCCAGCTGAGCTGCACGATTCCTGCCTGTCATCTGCTTGACAATTGCCAGCTGTGCTGCGTAATTCCTGCCTGCTCAGCTGCTTGATTATTGCCAGCTGAGCAGCATGATTCCTCACACCTGAGTTCCATGATTATTGCCTGCTGACTGTTTGATTCGTGCCTACTCAGCTCTTTGTTTATTGCCTCCAGAGGCACATGATCAGTGTATGATAGCAAACATGATCAGTGCATGATCAGTCACATGATCAGCGCCATTAAGTCACGTGATCACTACATGATAGTCATGTGATCAGTCCATGCTCAGTCACGGTATCAGTGCATGATCAGCCACGTGATCAGTGCATGATCAGCCACGTGATCAGTTCATGATAGCCACGTGATCAGTGCATGATCAGTCACGTGATCAGTGCATGATCAGGCACGTGATCAGTGCATGATCAGCCACGTGATCAGTGCATGATAGCCACGTGATCAGTGCATGATCAGTCACCTGATGGGTGTATGATCATTCACGTGACCTGTACATGGTAGCTACATGATCATTGCATGATCAGCCACGTGAGCAGTGCATGATAGCCACGTGATCAGTGCATGATCAGTCACGTGATCAGTGCATGATCATCCACGTGATCAGTGCATGATCAGTCATGTGATCAGTGCATGATATAGACGTGATCAGTGCATGATCAGTCACGTGATCAGTGCATGATCAGCCACGTGATCAGTGCATGATCAGCCACGTGATCAGTGCATGATAGCCAGTGATCAGTGCATGATCAGTCACGTGATCAGTGCATGATCAGCCACGTGATCAGTGCATGATAGCCACGTGATCAGTGCATGATCAGTCACGTGATCAGTGCATGATCAGCCACGTGATCAGTGCATGATCAGCCACGTGATCAGTGCATGATCAGCCACGTGATCAGTGCATGATCAGTCACGTGATCAGTGCATGATCAGTCACGTGATCAGTGCATGATCAGTCACGTGATCAGTGCATGATCAGCCACGTGATCAGTGCATGATAGCCACGTGATCAGTGCATGATCAGTCACGTGATCAGTGCATGATAGCCACGTGATCAGTGCATGATCAGTCACATGATCAGTGCATGATCATCCACGTGATCAGTGCATGACAGTCACGTGATCAGTGCATGATATAGACGTGATCAGTGCATGATCAGTCACGTGATCAGTGCATGATCAGCCACGTGATCAGTGCATGATAGCCACGTGATCAGTGCATGATAGCCAGTGATCAGTGCATGATCAGTCACGTGATCAGTGCATGATCAGCCACGTGATCAGTGCATGATAGCCACGTGATCAGTGCATGATCAGTCACGTGATCAGTGCATGATCAGTCACGTGATCAGTGCATGATCAGCCACGTGATCAGTGCATGATCAATTACGTGATCAGTGCATGATCAGTCACGTGATCAGTGCATGATCATTTACGTGATCAGTGCATGATCAGCCACGTGATCAGTGCATGATCAGCCACGTGATCAGTGCATGATCAGCCACGTGATCAGTGCATGATATGTCACGTGACAGGTGTGTGATCAGCCACGTGAACAGTGCATGTTCAGCCACGTGATCAGTGCATGATAGCCACGTGATCAGTGCATGATCAGTTACGTGAGCAGTGTATGATCAGCCACGTGATCAGTGCATGGTCAGACACGTGAACAGTGTATGATCAGCCACGTGATCAGTGCATGATATCCAAGTGATCAGTGCATGATCATCACGTGATCAGTGTATGATCAGCCACGTGAACAGTGCATGCTCAGTCACGTGATCTGGGCCTGCTGAGCTGCGTGATTACTGTCTGCTCATCTGCTTGACAATTGCCAGCTGAGCTGCACGATTCCTGCCTGTCATCTGCTTGACAATTGCCAGCTGTGCTGCGTAATTCCTGCCTGCTCAGCTGCTTGATTATTGCCAGCTGAGCAGCATGATTCCTCACAGCTGAGTTCCATGATTATTGCCTGCTGACTGTTTGATTCGTGCCTACTCAGCTCTTTGTTTATTGCCTCCAGAGGCACATGATCAGTGTATGATAGCAAACATGATCAGTGCATGATCAGTCACATGATCAGCGCCATTAAGTCACGTGATCACTACATGATAGTCATGTGATCAGTCCATGCTCAGTCACGGTATCAGTGCATGATCAGCCACGTGATCAGTGCATGATCAGCCACGTGATCAGTTCATGATAGCCATGTGATCAGTGCATGATCAGTCACGTGATCAGTGCATGACAGGCAGGTGATCAGTGCATGATCAGCCACGTGATCAGTGCATGATCATCACCTGATGGGTGTATGATCAGTCACGTGACCAGTACATGGTAGCTACATGATCATTGCATGATCAGCCACGTGAGTAGTGCATGATAGCCACGTGATCAGTGCATGATCAGTCACGTGATCAGTGCATGATCAGCCACGTGATCAGTGCATGATCAGCCACGTGATCAGTGCATGATCAGCCACGTGATCAGTGCATGATCAGTCACGTGATCAGTGCATGGTAGCTACGTGATCAGTGCATGATCAGCCACGTGATCAGTGCATGATAGCCACGTGATCAGTGCATGATCAGTCACGTGATCAGTGCATGATCAGTCACGTGATCAGTGCATGATCAGTCACGTGATCAGTGCATGATCAATTACGTGATCAGTGCATGATCAGTCACGTGATCAGTGCATGGTAGCTACGTGATCAGTGCATGATCAGCCACGTGATCAGTGCATGATAGCCACGTGATCAGTGCATGATCAGTCACGTGATCAGTGCATGATCAGTCACGTGATCAGTGCATGATCAGTCACGTGATCAGTGCATGATCAATTACGTGATCAGTGCATGATCAGTCACGTGATCAGTGCATGGTAGCTACGTGATCATTGCATGATCAGCCACGTGATCAGTGCATGATAGCCACGTGATCAGTGCATGATCAGTCACATGATCAGTGCATGATCATCCACGTGATCAGTGCATGATCAGTCATGTGATCAGTGCATGATATAGACGTGATCAGTGCATGATCAGTCACGTGATCAGTGCATGATCAGCCACGTGATCAGTGCATGATAGCCACGTGATCAGTGCATGATAGCCAGTGATCAGTGCATGATCAGTCACGTGATCAGTGCATGATCAGCCACGTGATCAGTGCATGATAGCCACGTGATCAGTGCATGATCAGTCACGTGATCAGTGCATGATCAGTCACGTGATCAGTGCATGATCAGCCACGTGATCAGTGCATGATCAGCCACGTGATCAGTGCATGATCAGTCACGTGATCAGTGCATGATCAGTCACGTGAACAGTGCATGATCAGTCACGTGATCAGTGCATGATCAGCCACGTGATCAGTGCATGATAGCCACGTGATCAGTGCATGATCAGTCACGTGATCAGTGCATGATCAGCCACGTGATCAGTGCATGATCAGTTACGTGATCAGTGCATGATCAGCCACGTGATCAGTGCATGATCAGTCACGTGATCAGTGCATGATCAGTCACGTGATCAGTGCATGATCAGCCACGTGATCAGTGCATGATCAGTCACGTGATCAGTGCATGATAGCCACGTGATCAGTGCATGATCAGCCACGTGAGCAGTGCATGATAGCCACGTGATCAGTGCATGATCAGTCACGTGATCAGTGCATGATCAGCCACGTGATCAGTGCATGATATCCAAGTGATCAGTGCATGATCATCACGTGATCAGTGTATGATCAGCCACGTGAACAGTGCATGCTCAGTCACGTGATCAGGGCCTGCTGAGCTGCGTGATTACTGTCTGCTCATCTGCTTGACAATTGCCAGCTGAGCTGCACGATTCCTGCCTGTCATCTGCTTGACAATTGCCAGCTGTGCTGCGTAATTCCTGCCTGCTCAGCTGCTTGATTATTGCCAGCTGAGCAGCATGATTCCTCACACCTGAGTTCCATGATTATTGCCTGCTGACTGTTTGATTCGTGCCTACTCAGCTCTTTGTTTATTGCCTCCAGAGGCACATGATCAGTGTATGATAGCAAACATGATCAGTGCATGATCAGTCACATGATCAGAGCCATTAAGTCACGTGATCACTACATGATAGTCATGTGATCAGTCCATGCTCAGTCACGGTATCAGTGCATGATCAGCCACGTGATCAGTGCATGATCAGCCACGTGATCAGTTCATGATAGCCACGTGATCAGTGCATGATCAGTCACGTGATCAGTGCATGACCAGGCAGGTGATCAGTGCATGATCAGCCACGTGATCAGTGCATGATAGCCACGTGATCAGTGCATGATCAGTCACCTGATGGGTGTATGATCATTCACGTGACCTGTACATGGTAGCTACATGATCATTGCATGATCAGCCACGTGAGCAGTGCATGATAGCCACGTGATCAGTGCATGATCAGTCACGTGATCAGTGCATGATCATCCACGTGATCAGTGCATGATCAGTCATGTGATCAGTGCATGATAGCCACGTGATCAGTGCATGATCAGTCACGTGATCAGTGCATGATCAGCCACGTGATCAGTGCATGATCAGCCACGTGATCAGTGCATGATAGCCAGTGATCAGTGCATGATCAGTCACGTGATCAGTGCATGATCAGCCACGTGATCAGTGCATGATAGCCACGTGATCAGTGCATGATCAGTCACGTGATCAGTGCATGATCAGCCACGTGATCAGTGCATGATCAGCCACGTGATCAGTGCATGATCAGCCACGTGATCAGTGCATGATCAGTCACGTGATCAGTGCATGATCAGTCACGTGATCAGTGCATGATCAGTCACGTGATCAGTGCATGATCAGCCACGTGATCAGTGCATGATAGCCACGTGATCAGTGCATGATCAGTCACGTGATCAGTGCATGATAGCCACGTGATCAGTGCATGATCAGTCACATGATCAGTGCATGATCATCCACGTGATCAGTGCATGACAGTCACGTGATCAGTGCATGATATAGACGTGATCAGTGCATGATCAGTCACGTGATCAGTGCATGATCAGCCACGTGATCAGTGCATGATAGCCACGTGATCAGTGCATGATAGCCAGTGATCAGTGCATGATCAGTCACGTGATCAGTGCATGATCAGCCACGTGATCAGTGCATGATAGCCACGTGATCAGTGCATGATCAGTCACGTGATCAGTGCATGATCAGTCACGTGATCAGTGCATGATCAGCCACGTGATCAGTGCATGATCAATTACGTGATCAGTGCATGATCAGTCACGTGATCAGTGCATGATCATTTACGTGATCAGTGCATGATCAGCCACGTGATCAGTGCATGATCAGCCACGTGATCAGTGCATGATCAGCCACGTGATCAGTGCATGATATGTCACGTGACAGGTGTGTGATCAGCCACGTGAACAGTGCATGTTCAGCCACGTGATCAGTGCATGATAGCCACGTGATCAGTGCATGATCAGTTACGTGAGCAGTGTATGATCAGCCACGTGATCAGTGCATGGTCAGACACGTGAACAGTGTATGATCAGCCACGTGATCAGTGCATGATATCCAAGTGATCAGTGCATGATCATCACGTGATCAGTGTATGATCAGCCACGTGAACAGTGCATGCTCAGTCACGTGATCTGGGCCTGCTGAGCTGCGTGATTACTGTCTGCTCATCTGCTTGACAATTGCCAGCTGAGCTGCACGATTCCTGCCTGTCATCTGCTTGACAATTGCCAGCTGTGCTGCGTAATTCCTGCCTGCTCAGCTGCTTGATTATTGCCAGCTGAGCAGCATGATTCCTCACAGCTGAGTTCCATGATTATTGCCTGCTGACTGTTTGATTCGTGCCTACTCAGCTCTTTGTTTATTGCCTCCAGAGGCACATGATCAGTGTATGATAGCAAACATGATCAGTGCATGATCAGTCACATGATCAGCGCCATTAAGTCACGTGATCACTACATGATAGTCATGTGATCAGTCCATGCTCAGTCACGGTATCAGTGCATGATCAGCCACGTGATCAGTGCATGATCAGCCAGGTGATCAGTTCATGATAGCTATGTGATCAGTGCATGATTTGTCACGTGATCAGTGCATGACAGGCAGGTGATCAGTGCATGATCAGCCACGTGATCAGTGCATGATCATCACCTGATGGGTGTATGATCAGTCACGTGACCAGTACATGGTAGCTACATGATCATTGCATGATCAGCCACGTGAGTAGTGCATGATAGCCACGTGATCAGTGCATGATCAGTCACGTGATCAGTGCATGATCAGCCACGTGATCAGTGCATGATCAGCCACGTGATCAGTGCATGATCAGCCACGTGATCAGTGCATGATCAGTCACGTGATCAGTGCATGGTAGCTACGTGATCAGTGCATGATCAGCCACGTGAGCCAGTGCATGATAGCCACGTGATCAGTGCATGATCAGTCACGTGATCAGTGCATGATCAGTCACGTGATCAGTGCATGATAAGTCACGTGATCAGTGCATGATCAATTACGTGATCAGTGCATGATCAGTCACGTGACCAGTACATGGTAGCTACGTGATCATTGCATGATCAGCCACGTGATCAGTGCATGATAGCCACGTGATCAGTGCATGATCAGTCACGTGATCAGTGTATGATCATCCACGTGATCAGTGCATGATCAGTCACGTGATCAGTGCATGATATAGACGTGATCAGTGCATGATCAGTCACGTGATCAGTGCATGATCAGCCACGTGATCAGTGCATGATAGCCACGTGATCAGTGCATGATAGCCAGTGATCAGTGCATGATCAGTCACGTGATCAGTGCATGATCAGCCACGTGATCAGTGCATGATAGCCACGTGATCAGTGCATGATCAGTCACGTGATCAGTGCATGATCAGTCACGTGATCAGTGCATGATCAGCCACGTGATCAGTGCATGATCAAATACGTGATCAGTGCATGATCAGTCACGTGATCAGTGCATGATCAGTCACGTGATCAGTGCATGATCAGTCACGTGATCAGTGCATGATCAGCCACGTGATCAGTGCATGATAGCCACGTGATCAGTGCATGATCAGTCACGTGATCAGTGCATGATCAGCCACGTGATCAGTGCATGATCAGCCACGTGATCAGTGCATGATCAATTACGTGATCAGTGCATGATCAGCCACGTGATCAGTGCATGATCAGACACGTGATCAGTGTATGATCAGCCACGTGATCAGTGCATGATAGCCACGTGATCAGTGCATGATAGCCACGTGATCAGTGCATGATCAGTCACGTGATCAGTGCATGATCAGCCACGTGATCAGTGCATGATAGCCACGTGATCAGTGCATGATAGCCACGTGATCAGTGCATGATCAATCACGTGATCAGTGCATGATCAGCCACGTGATCAGTGCATGATAGCCACGTGATCAGTGCATGATCAGTTACGTGATCAGTGCATGATCAGCCACGTGATCAGTGCATGGTCAGACACGTGATCAGTGCATGATCAGCCACGTGATCAGTGCATGATAGCCACGTGATCAGTGCATGATCAGTCACGTGATCAGTGCATGATCAGTCACGTGATCAGTGCATGATCAGTCACGTGATCAGTGCATGATCAGTCACGTGACCAGTGCATGGTAGCAATGTGATCATTGCATGATCAGCCACGTGATCAGTGCATGACAGTCACGTGATCAGTGCATGAGAGCCACGTGATCAGTGCATGATCAGTCACGTGATCATGTGTGATCAGCCACGTGATCAGTGCATGATCAGCCACGTGATCAGTGCATGATCAATTACGTGATCAGTGCATGATCAGTCACGTGACCAGTACATGATAGCTACGTGATCGTGCATGATCAGCCACGTGAGCAGTGCATGATAGCCACGTGATCAGTGCATGATCAGTCACGTGATCAGTGCATGATCAGTCACGTGATCAGTGCATGATCAGTTACGTGATCAGTGCATGATCAGTCACGTGATCA
The DNA here is from genome assembly GCF_032452875.1 of Bos javanicus. Lineage (NCBI taxonomy): Eukaryota > Metazoa > Chordata > Mammalia > Artiodactyla > Bovidae > Bos > Bos javanicus. The sequence goes on along the minus strand of NC_083895.1, from coordinate 302,975 downwards.
GTATATGGTAGCTACGTGATCATTGCATGACAGCCACGTGATCAGTGCATGATAGCCACGTGATCAGTGCATGATCAGTCACGTGATCAGTGTATGATCAGCCACGTGATCAGTGCATGATCAGCCACGTGATCAGTGCATGATAGCCACGTGATCAGTGCATGATCAGTCACATGATCAGTGCATGATCATCCACGTGATCAGTGCATGACAGTCACGTGATCAGTGCATGATATAGACGTGATCAGTGCATGATCAGTCACGTGATCAGTGCATGATCAGCCACGTGATCAGTGCATGATAGCCACGTGATCAGTGCATGATAGCCAGTGATCAGTGCATGATCAGTCACGTGATCAGTGCATGATCAGCCACGTGATCAGTGCATGATAGCCACGTGATCAGTGCATGATCAGTCACGTGATCAGTGCATGATCAGTCACGTGATCAGTGCATGATCAGCCACGTGATCAGTGCATGATCAGCCACGTGATCAGTGCATGATCAGCCACGTGATCAGTGCATGATCAGTTACGTGATCAGTGCATGATCAGCCACGTGATCAGTGCATGATCAGCCACGTGATCAGTGCATGATATGTCACGTGACAGGTGTGTGATCAGCCACGTGAACAGTGCATGTTCAGCCACGTGATCAGTGCATGATAGCCACGTGATCAGTGCATGATCAGTTACGTGAGCAGTGTATGATCAGCCACGTGATCAGTGCATGGTCAGACACGTGAACAGTGTATGATCAGCCACGTGATCAGTGCATGATATCCAAGTGATCAGTGCATGATCATCACGTGATCAGTGTATGATCAGCCACGTGAACAGTGCATGCTCAGTCACGTGATCTGGGCCTGCTGAGCTGCGTGATTACTGTCTGCTCATCTGCTTGACAATTGCCAGCTGAGCTGCACGATTCCTGCCTGTCATCTGCTTGACAATTGCCAGCTGTGCTGCGTAATTCCTGCCTGCTCAGCTGCTTGATTATTGCCAGCTGAGCAGCATGATTCCTCACAGCTGAGTTCCATGATTATTGCCTGCTGACTGTTTGATTCGTGCCTACTCAGCTCTTTGTTTATTGCCTCCAGAGGCACATGATCAGTGTATGATAGCAAACATGATCAGTGCATGATCAGTCACATGATCAGCGCCATTAAGTCACGTGATCACTACATGATAGTCATGTGATCAGTCCATGCTCAGTCACGGTATCAGTGCATGATCAGCCACGTGATCAGTGCATGATCAGCCAGGTGATCAGTTCATGATAGCTATGTGATCAGTGCATGATTTGTCACGTGATCAGTGCATGACAGGCAGGTGATCAGTGCATGATCAGCCACGTGATCAGTGCATGATCATCACCTGATGGGTGTATGATCAGTCACGTGACCAGTACATGGTAGCTACATGATCATTGCATGATCAGCCACGTGAGTAGTGCATGATAGCCACGTGATCAGTGCATGATCAGTCACGTGATCAGTGCATGATCAGTCACGTGATCAGTGCATGATCAGCCACGTGATCAGTGCATGATCAGCCACGTGATCAGTGCATGATCAATTACGTGATCAGTGCATGATCAGTCACGTGATCAGTGCATGTAGCTACGTGATCAGTGCATGATCAGCCACGTGATCAGTGCATGATAGCCACGTGATCAGTGCATGATCAGTCACGTGATCAGTGCATGATCACTCACGTGATCAGTGCATGATCAGTCACGTGATCAGTGCATGATCAATTACGTGATCAGTGCATGATCAGTCACGTGATCAGTACATGGTAGCTACGTGATCATTGCATGATCAGCCACGTGATCAGTGCATGATAGCCACGTGATCAGTGCATGATCAGTCGTGATCAGTGTATGATCATCCACGTGATCAGTGCATGATCAGTCACGTGATCAGTGCATGATATAGACGTGATCAGTGCATGATCAGTCACGTGATCAGTGTATGATCAGCCACGTGATCAGTGCATGATAGCCACGTGATCAGTGCATGATAGCCAGTGATCAGTGCATGATCAGTCACGTGATCAGTGCATGATCAGCCACGTGATCAGTGCATGATAGCCACTGATCAGTGCATGATCAGTCACGTGATCAGTGCATGATCAGTCACGTGATCAGTGCATGATCAGTCACGTGATCAGTGCATGATCAGTTACGTGATCAGTGCATGATCAGTCACGTGATCAGTGCATGATCAGTCACGTGATCAGTGCATGATCAGTCACGTGATCAGTGCATGATCAGCCACGTGATCAGTGCATGATAGCCACGTGATCAGTGCATGATCAGTCACGTGATCAGTGCATGATCAGCCACGTGATCAGTGCATGATCAGTCACGTGATCAGTGCATGATCAGTCACGTGATCAGTGCATGATCATTTACGTGATCAGTGCATGATCAGTCACGTGACCAGTATATGGTAGCTACGTGATCATTGCATGACAGCCACGTGAGCAGTGCATGATAGCCACGTGATCAGTGCATGATCAGTTACGTGATCAGTGTATGATCAGCCACGTGATCAGTGCATGAGTGCCACGTGATCAGTGCATGATATGTCACGTGACAGTGTGTGATCAGCCACGTGATCAGTGCATGATCAGCCACGTGATCAGTGCATGATAGCCACGTGATCAGTGCATGATCAGTCACGTGATCAGTGCATGATCAGTCACGTGATCAGTGCATGATCAGCCACGTGATCAGTGCATGATCAGCCACGTGATCAGTGCATGATCAATTACGTGATCAGTGCATGATCAGTCACGTGATCAGTGCATGGTAGCTACGTGATCAGTGCATGATCAGCCACGTGATCAGTGCATGATAGCCACGTGATCAGTGCATGATCAGTCACGTGATCAGTGCATGATCAGTCACGTGATCAGTGCATGATCAGTCACGTGATCAGTGCATGATCAATTACGTGATCAGTGCATGATCAGTCACGTGATCAGTGCATGGTAGCTACGTGATCATTGCATGATCAGCCACATGATCAGTGCATGATAGCCACGTGATCAGTGCATGATCAGTCACATGATCAGTGTATGATCATCCACGTGATCAGTGCATGATCAGTCATGTGATCAGTGCATGATATAGACGTGATCAGTGCATGATCAGTCACGTGATCAGTGCATGATCAGCCACGTGATCAGTGCATGATAGCCACGTGATCAGTGCATGATAGCCAGTGATCAGTGCATGATCAGTCACGTGATCAGTGCATGATCAGCCACGTGATCAGTGCATGATAGCCACTGATCAGTGCATGATCAGTCACGTGATCAGTGCATGATCAGTCACGTGATCAGTGCATGATCAGCCACGTGATCAGTGCATGATCAGCCACGTGATCAGTGCATGATCAATTACGTGATCAGTGCATGATCAGTCACGTGACCAGTACATGGTAGCTACGTGATCATTGCATGATCAGCCACGTGATCAGTGCATGATAGCCACGTGATCAGTGCATGATCAGTCACATGATCAGTGCATGATCATCCACGTGATCAGTGCATGACAGTCACGTGATCAGTGCATGATATAGACGTGATCAGTGCATGATCAGTCACGTGATCAGTGCATGATCAGCCACGTGATCAGTGCATGATAGCCACGTGATCAGTGCATGATAGCCAGTGATCAGTGCATGATCAGTCACGTGATCAGTGCATGATCAGCCACGTGATCAGTGCATGATAGCCACGTGATCAGTGCATGATCAGTCACGTGATCAGTGCATGATCAGTCACGTGATCAGTGCATGATCAGCCACGTGATCAGTGCATGATCAGTTACGTGATCAGTGCATGATCAGTCACGTGATCAGTGCATGATCATTCACGTGATCAGTGCATGATCAGCCACGTGATCAGTGCATGATCAGTTACGTGATCAGTGCATGATCAGCCACGTGATCAGTGCATGATCAGTCACGTGATCAGTGCATGATATGTCACGTGACAGGTGTGTGATCAGCCACGTGAACAGTGCATGTTCAGCCACGTGATCAGTGCATGATAGCCACGTGATCAGTGCATGATCAGTTACGTGAGCAGTGTATGATCAGCCACGTGATCAGTGCATGGTCAGACACGTGAACAGTGTATGATCAGCCACGTGATCAGTGCATGATATCCAAGTGATCAGTGCATGATCAATCACGTGATCAGTGTATGATCAGCCACGTGAACAGTGCATGCTCAGTCACGTGATCAGGGCCTGCTGAGCTGCGTGATTACTGTCTGCTCATCTGCTTGACAATTGCCAGCTGAGCTGCACGATTCCTGCCTGTCATCTGCTTGACAATTGCCAGCTGTGCTGCGTAATTCCTGCCTGCTCAGCTGCTTGATTATTGCCAGCTGAGCAGCATGATTCCTCACAGCTGAGTTCCATGATTATTGCCTGCTGACTGTTTGATTCGTGCCTACTCAGCTCTTTGTTTATTGCCTCCAGAGGCACATGATCAGTGTATGATAGCAAACATGATCAGTGCATGATCAGTCACATGATCAGCGCCATTAAGTCACGTGATCACTACATGATAGTCATGTGATCAGTCCATGCTCAGTCACGGTATCAGTGCATGATCAGCCACGTGATCAGTGCATGATCAGCCAGGTGATCAGTTCATGATAGCTATGTGATCAGTGCATGATTTGTCACGTGATCAGTGCATGACAGGCAGGTGATCAGTGCATGATCAGCCACGTGATCAGTGCATGATCATCACCTGATGGGTGTATGATCAGTCACGTGACCTGTACATGGTAGCTACATGATCATTGCATGATCAGCCACGTGAGTAGTGCATGATAGCCACGTGATCAGTGCATGATCAGTCACGTGATCAGTGCATGATCAGTCACGTGATCAGTGCATGATCAGCCACGTGATCAGTGCATGATCAGCCACGTGATCAGTGCATGATCAATTACGTGATCAGTGCATGATCAGTCACGTGATCAGTATATGGTAGCTACGTGATCAGTGCATGATCAGCCACATGAGCAGTGCATGATAGCCACGTGATCAGTGCATGATCAGTCACGTGATCAGTGCATGATCACTCACGTGATCAGTGCATGATCAGTCACGTGATCAGTGCATGATCAATTACGTGATCAGTGCATGATCAGTCACGTGACCAGTACATGGTAGCTACGTGATCATTGCATGATCAGCCACGTGAGCAGTGCATGATAGCCACGTGATCAGTGCATGATCAGTCACATGATCAGTGTATGATCATCCACGTGATCAGTGCATGATCAGTCATGTGATCAGTGCATGATATACACGTGATCAGTGCATGATCAGTCACGTGATCAGTGCATGATCAGCCACGTGATCAGTGCATGATAGCCAGGTGATCAGTGCATGATAGCCAGTGATCAGTGCATGATCAGTCACGTGATCAGTGCATGATCAGCCACGTGATCAGTGCATGATAGCCACTGATCAGTGCATGATCAGTCACGTGATCAGTGCATGATCAGTCACGTGATCAGTGCATGATCAGCCACGTGATCAGTGCATGATCAGCCACGTGATCAGTGCATGATCAGTCACGTGATCAGTGCATGATCAGTCACGTGATCAGTGCATGATCAGTCACTGATCAGTGCATGATCAGCCACGTGATCAGTGCATGATAGCCACGTGATCAGTGCATGATCAGTCACGTGATCAGTGCATGATCAGTCACGTGATCAGTGCATGATCAGCCACGTGATCAGTGCATGATCAGCCACGTGATCAGTGCATGATCAATTACGTGATCAGTGCATGATCAGCCACGTGATCAGTGCATGATCAGACACGTGATCAGTGCATGATCAGCCACGTGATCAGTGCATGATAGCCACGTGATCAGTGCATGATCAGTCACGTGATCAGTGCATGATCAGCCACGTGATCAGTGCATGATCAGCCACGTGATCAGTGCATGATAGCCACGTGATCAGTGCATGATCAGTTACGTGATCAGTGCATGATCAGCCACGTGATCAGTGCATGATAGCCACGTGATCAGTGCATGATCAGTCACGTGATCAGTGCATGATCAGCCACGTGATCAGTGCATGATCAGCCACGTGATCAGTGCATGATCAGCCACGTGATCAGTGCATGATAGCCACGTGATCAGTGCATGATCAGCCACGTGATCAGTGCATGATCAGTCACGTGATCAGTGCATGATCAGCCACGTGATCAGTGCATGATAGCCACGTGATCAGTGCATGATAGCCACGTGATCAGTGCATGATCAGTTACGTGATCAGTGCATGATCAGCCACGTGATCAGTGCATGATAGCCACGTGATCAGTGCATGATCAGTTACGTGATCAGTGCATGATCAGCCACGTGATCAGTGCATGATCAGCCACGTGATCAGTGCATGATGAGCCACGTGATCAGTGCAGGATCAATTACGTGATCAGTGCATGATCAGTCACGTGACCAGTACATGGTTGATATGTGATCGTTGCATGATCAGCCACGTGAGCAGTGCATGATAGCCACGTGATCAGTGCATGATCAGTCACGTGATCAGTACATGATCAGTCACGTGAACAGTGCATGATCAGTTACGTGATCTGTGCATGATCAGTCACGTGACCAGTATATGGTAGCTACGTGATCATTCCATGACGAGCCACGTGAGCAGTGCATGATAGCCACGTGATGTGTGCATGATGAGTTACGTGAGCAGAGTATGATCAGCCACGTGATCAGTGCATGAGTGCCACGTGATCAGTGCATGATATGTCACGTGACAGGTGTGTGATCAGCCACGTGAACAGTGCATGTTCAGCCACGTGATCAGTGCATGATAGCCACGTGATCAGTGCATGATCAGTTACGTGAGCAGTGTATGATCAGCCACGTGATCAGTGCATGGTCAGACACGTGAACAGTGTATGATCAGCCACGTGATCAGTGCATGATATCCAAGTGATCAGTGCATGATCATCACGTGATCAGTGTATGATCAGCCACGTGAACAGTGCATGCTCAGTCACGTGATCAGGGCCTGCTGAGCTGCGTGATTACTGTCTGCTCATCTGCTTGACAATTGCCAGCTGAGCTGCACGATTCCTGCCTGTCATCTGCTTGACAATTGCCAGCTGTGCTGCGTAATTCCTGCCTGCTCAGCTGCTTGATTATTGCCAGCTGAGCAGCATGATTCCTCACACCTGAGTTCCATGATTATTGCCTGCTGACTGTTTGATTCGTGCCTACTCAGCTCTTTGTTTATTGCCTCCAGAGGCACATGATCAGTGTATGATAGCAAACATGATCAGTGCATGATCAGTCACATGATCAGCGCCATTAAGTCACGTGATCACTACATGATAGTCATGTGATCAGTCCATGCTCAGTCACGGTATCAGTGCATGATCAGCCACGTGATCAGTGCATGATCAGCCACGTGATCAGTGCATGATCAGTCACGTGATCAGTGCATGATCAGTCACGTGATCAGTGCATGATAGCTACGTGATCAGTGCATGATCAGCCACGTGATCAGTGCATGATAGCCACGTGATCAGTGCATGATCAGTCACGTGATCAGTGCATGATCAGTCATGTGATGTGTGCATGATCTGGCACGTGATCAGTGCATGATCAGCCACGTGATCAGTGCATGATAGCCACGTGATCAGTGCATGATCAGTCACGTGATCAGTGCATGATCAGTCACGTGATCAGTGCATGATCAGCCACGTGATCAGTGCATGATCAGCCACGTGATCAGTGCATGATCAGCCACGTGATCAGTGCATGATCAGTCACGTGATCAGTGCATGATCAGTCACGTGATCAGTGCATGATCAGTCACGTGATCAGTGCATGATCAGCCACGTGATCAGTGCATGATCAGCCACGTGATCAGTGCATGATCAATTACGTGATCAGTGCATGATCAGTCACGTGACCAGTGCATGGTAGCTACGTGATCATTGCATGATCAGCCACGTGATCAGTGCATGATAGCCACGTGATCAGTGCATGATCAGTCACGTGATCAGTGCATGATCAGTCACGTGATCAGTGCATGATCAGTCACGTGATCAGTGCATGATCAATTACGTGATCAGTGCATGATCAGTCACGTGATCAGTGCATGGTAGCTACGTGATCAGTGCATGATCAGCCACGTGATCAGTGCATGATAGCCACGTGATCAGTGCATGATCAGTCACATGATCAGTGTATGATCATCCACGTGATCAGTGCATGATCAGTCACGTGATCAGTGCATGATATAGACGTGATCAGTGCATGATCAGTCACGTGATCAGTGCATGATCAGCCACGTGATCAGTGCATGATAGCCACGTGATCAGTGCATGATAGCCAGTGATCAGTGCATGATCAGTCACGTGATCAGTGCATGATCAGCCACGTGATCAGTGCATGATAGCCACTGATCAGTGCATGATCAGCCACGTGATCAGTGCATGATCAGTCACGTGATCAGTGCATGATCAGTCACGTGATCAGTGCATGATCAGTCACGTGATCAGTGCATGATCAGTCACGTGATCAGTGCATGATCAGCCACGTGATCAGTGCATGATAGCCACGTGATCAGTGCATGATCAGTCACGTGATCAGTGCATGATCAGTCACGTGATCAGTGCATGATCAGCCACGTGATCAGTGCATGATCAGCCACGTGATCAGTGCATGATCAGCCACGTGATCAGTGCATGATCAGTCACGTGATCAGTGCATGATCAGTCACGTGATCAGTGCATGATCAGCCACGTGATCAGTGCATGATCAGTCACGTGATCAGTGCATGGTAGCTCCGTGATCAGTGCATGATCAGCCACGTGATCAGTGCATGATAGCCACGTGATCAGTGCATGATCAGTCACGTGATCAGTGTATGATCAGCCACGTGATCAGTGCATGATGCCACGTGATCAGTGCATGATAGTCACGTGATCAGTGCATGATCAGCCACGTGATCAGTGCATGATCAGCCACGTGATCAGTGCATGATAGCCACGTGATCAGTGCATGATCAGTCACGTGATCAGTGCATGATCAGCCACGTGATCAGTGCATGATCAGTTACGTGATCAGTGCATGATCAGTCACGTGATCAGTGCATGATCAGCCACGTGATCAGTGCATGATCAGCCACGTGATCAGTGCATGATCACACGTGATCAGTGCATGATCAGCCACGTGATCAGTGCATGATCAGTCACGTGATCAGTGCATGATAGTCACGTGATCAGTGCATGATCAGCCACGTGATCAGTGCATGATCAGCCACGTGATCAGTGCATGATAGCCACGTGATCAGTGCATGATCAGTCACGTGATCAGTGCATGATCAGCCACGTGATCAGTGCATGATCAGTCACGTGATCAGTGTATGATCAGCCACGTGAACAGTGCATGCTCAGTCACGTGATCAGGGCCTGCTGAGCTGCGTGATTACTGTCTGCTCATCTGCTTGACAATTGCCAGCTGAGCTGCACGATTCCTGCCTGTCATCTGCTTGACAATTGCCAGCTGTGCTGCGTAATTCCTGCCTGCTCAGCTGCTTGATTATTGCCAGCTGAGCAGCATGATTCCTCACAGCTGAGTTCCATGATTATTGCCTGCTGACTGTTTGATTCGTGCCTACTCAGCTCTTTGTTTATTGCCTCCAGAGGCACATGATCAGTGTATGATAGCAAACATGATCAGTGCATGATCAGTCACATGATCAGCGCCATTAAGTCACGTGATCACTACATGATAGTCATGTGATCAGTCCATGCTCAGTCACGGTATCAGTGCATGATCAGCCACGTGATCAGTGCATGATCAGTCACGTGATCAGTGCATGATAGCCACGTGATCAGTGCATGATCAGTCACGTGATCAGTGCATGATCATCCACGTGATCAGTGCATGATCAGTCACGTGATCAGTGCATGATATAGACGTGATCAGTGCATGATCAGTCACGTGATCAGTGCATGATCAGCCACGTGATCAGTGCATGATAGCCACGTGATCAGTGCATGATAGCCAGTGATCAGTGCATGATCAGTCACGTGATCAGTGCATGATCAGCCACGTGATCAGTGCATGATAGCCACGTGATCAGTGCATGATCAGTCACGTGATCAGTGCATGATCAGTCACGTGATCAGTGCATGATCAGCCACGTGATCAGTGCATGATCAGCCACGTGATCAGTGCATGATCAGTCACGTGATCAGTGCATGATCAGTCACGTGATCAGTGCATGATCAGTCACGTGATCAGTGCATGATCAGCCACGTGATCAGTGCATGATAGCCACGTGATCAGTGCATGATCAGTCACGTGATCAGTGCATGATCAGTCACGTGATCAGTGCATGATCATTTACGTGATCAGTGCATGATCAGTCACGTGACCAGTATATGGTAGCTACGTGATCATTGCATGACAGCCACGTGAGCAGTGCATGATAGCCACGTGATCAGTGCATGATCAGTCACGTGATCAGTGTATGATCAGCCACGTGATCAGTGCATGAGTGCCACGTGATCAGTGCATGATAGTCACGTGATCAGTGTGTGATCAGCCACGTGAACAGTGCATGATCAGCCACGTGATCAGTGCATGATAGCCACGTGATCAGTGCATGATCATCACGTGATCAGTGTATGATCAGCCACGTGAACAGTGCATGCTCAGTCACGTGATCTGGGCCTGCTGAGCTGCGTGATTACTGTCTGCTCATCTGCTTGACAATTGCCAGCTGAGCTGCACGATTCCTGCCTGTCATCTGCTTGACAATTGCCAGCTGTGCTGCGTAATTCCTGCCTGCTCAGCTGCTTGATTATTGCCAGCTGAGCAGCATGATTCCTCACAGCTGAGTTCCATGATTATTGCCTGCTGACTGTTTGATTCGTGCCTACTCAGCTCTTTGTTTATTGCCTCCAGAGGCACATGATCAGTGTATGATAGCAAACATGATCAGTGCATGATCAGTCACATGATCAGCGCCATTAAGTCACGTGATCACTACATGATAGTCATGTGATCAGTCCATGCTCAGTCACGGTATCAGTGCATGATCAGCCACGTGATCAGTGCATGATCAGCCACGTGATCAGTTCATGATAGCTATGTGATCAGTGCATGATTTGTCACGTGATCAGTGCATGACAGGCACGTGATCAGTGCATGATCAGCCACGTGATCAGTGCATGATCATCACCTGATCAGTGTATGATCAGTCACGTGACCAGTACATGGTAGCTACATGATCATTGCATGATCAGCCACGTGAGTAGTGCATGATAGCCACGTGATCAGTGCATGATCAGTCACGTGATCAGTGCATGATCAGTCACGTGATCAGTGCATGATCAGCCACGTGATCAGTGCATGATCAGCCACGTGATCAGTGCATGATCAATTACGTGATCAGTGCATGATCAGTCACGTGACCAGTGCATGGTAGCTACGTGATCAGTGCATGATCAGCCACATGATCAGTGCATGATAGCCACGTGATCAGTGCATGATCAGTCACGTGATCAGTGCATGATCAGTCACGTGATCAGTGCATGATCAGTCACGTGATCAGTGCATGATCAGCCACGTGATCAGTGCATGATCAGTCACGTGATCAGTGCATGATCAGCCACGTGATCAGTGCATGATCAGCCACGTGATCAGTGCATGATCAGTCACGTGATCAGTGCATGATCAGCCACGTGATCAGTGCATGATCAGTCACGTGATCAGTGCATGATCAGCCACGTGATCAGTGCATGATAGCCACGTGATCAGTGCATGATAGCCACGTGATCAGTGCATGATCAGTCACGTGATCAGTGCATGATCAGCCACGTGATCAGTGCATGATAGCCACGTGATCAGTGCATGATAGCCACGTGATCAGTGCATGATCAGCCACGTGATCAGTGCATGATCAGCCACGTGATCAGTGCATGATAGCCACGTGATCAGTGCATGATCAGTCACGTGATCAGTGCATGATAGCCACGTGATCAGTGCATGACAGCCACGTGATCAGTGCATGACAGCCACGTGATCAGTGCATGAGAGCCACGTGATCAGTGCATGATCAGTCACGTGATACATGTGTGATCAGCCACGTGATCAGTGCATGATGAGCCACGTGATCAGTGCATGATCAATTACGTGATCAGTGCATGATCAGTCACGTGACCAGTACATGGTTGCTACGTGATCGTTGCATGATCAGCCACGTGAGCAGAGCATGATAGCCACGTGATCAGTGCATGATCAGTCACGTGATCAGTACATGATCAGTCACGTGAACAGTGCATGATCAGTTACGTGATCTGTGCATGATCAGTCACGTGACCAGTATATGGTAGCTACGTGATCATTCCATGACGAGCCACGTGAGCAGTGCATGATAGCCACGTGATGTGTGCATGATGAGTTACGTGAGCAGAGTATGATCAGCCACGTGATCAGTGCATGAGTGCCACGTGATCAGTGCATGATATGTCACGTGACAGGTGTGTGATCAGCCACGTGAACAGTGCATGTTCAGCCACGTGATCAGTGCATGATAGCCACGTGATCAGTGCATGATCAGTTACGTGAGCAGTGTATGATCAGCCACGTGATCAGTGCATGGTCAGACACGTGAACAGTGTATGATCAGCCACGTGATCAGTGCATGATATCCAAGTGATCAGTGCATGATCATCACGTGATCAGTGTATGATCAGCCACGTGAACAGTGCATGCTCAGTCACGTGATCAGGGCCTGCTGAGCTGCGTGATTACTGTCTGCTCATCTGCTTGACAATTGCCAGCTGAGCTGCACGATTCCTGCCTGTCATCTGCTTGACAATTGCCAGCTGTGCTGCGTAATTCCTGCCTGCTCAGCTGCTTGATTATTGCCAGCTGAGCAGCATGATTCCTCACACCTGAGTTCCATGATTATTGCCTGCTGACTGTTTGATTCGTGCCTACTCAGCTCTTTGTTTATTGCCTCCAGAGGCACATGATCAGTGTATGATAGCAAACATGATCAGTGCATGATCAGTCACATGATCAGCGCCATTAAGTCACGTGATCACTACATGATAGTCATGTGATCAGTCCATGCTCAGTCACGGTATCAGTGCATGATCAGCCACGTGATCAGTGCATGATCAGCCACGTGATCAGTTCATGATATCCACGTGATCAGTGCATGATCAGTCACGTGATCAGTGCATGACCAGGCACGTGATCAGTGCATGATCAGCCACGTGATCAGTGCATGATAGCCACGTGATCAGTGCATGATCAGTCACCTGATGGGTGTATGATCATTCACGTGACCTGTACATGGTAGCTACATGATCATTGCATGATCAGCCACGTGAGTAGTGCATGATAGCCACGTGATCAGTGCATGATCAGTCACGTGATCAGTGCATGATCAGTCACGTGATCAGTGCATGATCAGTCACGTGATCAGTGCATGATAGCCACGTGATCAGTGCATGATCAGCCACGTGATCAGTGCATGATAGCCACGTGATCAGTGCATGATCAGTCACGTGATCAGTGCATGATCAGTCACGTGATCAGTGCATGATCAGCCACGTGATCAGTGCATGATCAGCCACGTGATCAGTGCATGATCAATTACGTGATCAGTGCATGATCAGTCACGTGATCAGTGCATGATAGCTACGTGATCAGTGCATGATCAGCCACATGATCAGTGCATGATAGCCACGTGATCAGTGCATGATCAGTCACGTGATCAGTGCATGATCAGTCACGTGATCAGTGCATGATCAGCCACGTGATCAGTGCATGATAGCCACGTGATCAGTGCATGATCAGTCACGTGATCAGTGCATGATCAGTCACGTGATCAGTGCATGATCAGCCACGTGATCAGTGCATGATCAGCCACGTGATCAGTGCATGATCAGTCACGTGATCAGTGCATGATCAGCCACGTGATCAGTGCATGATCAGTCACGTGATCAGTGCATGATCAGCCACGTGATCAGTGCATGATAGCCACGTGATCAGTGCATGATAGCCACGTGATCAGTGCATGATCAGTCACGTGATCAGTGCATGATCAGCCACGTGATCAGTGCATGATAGCCACGTGATCAGTGCATGATAGCCACGTGATCAGTGCATGATCAGTCACGTGATCAGTGCATGATCAGCCACGTGATCAGTGCATGATAGCCACGTGATCAGTGCATGATCAGTTCACGTGATCAGTGCATGATCAGCCACGTGATCAGTGCATGATCAGACACGTGATCAGTGCATGATCAGCCACGTGATCAGTGCATGATAGCCACGTGATCAGTGCATGATCAGTCACGTGATCAGTGCATGATCAGTCACGTGATCAGTGCATGATCAGCCACGTGATCAGTGCATGATCAGTCACGTGATCAGTGCATGGTAGCTACGTGATCAGTGCATGACAGCCACGTGATCAGTGCATGACAGCCACGTGATCAGTGCATGAGAGCCACGTGATCAGTGCATGATCAGTCACGTGATACATGTGTGATCAGCCACGTGATCAGTGCATGATGAGCCACGTGATCAGTGCAGGATCAATTACGTGATCAGTGCATGATCAGTCACGTGACCAGTACATGGTTGCTACGTGATCGTTGCATGATCAGCCACGTGAGCAGTGCATGATAGCCACGTGATCAGTGCATGATCAGTCACGTGATCAGTACATGATCAGTCACGTGAACAGTGCATGATCAGTTACGTGATCTGTGCATGATCAGTCACGTGACCAGTATATGGTAGCTACGTGATCATTCCATGACGAGCCACGTGAGCAGTGCATGATAGCCACGTGATGTGTGCATGATGAGTTACGTGATCAGTGTATGATCAGCCACGTGATCAGTGCATGATATGTCACGTGACAGGTGTGTGATCAGCCACGTGAACAGTGCATGTTCAGCCACGTGATCAGTGCATGATAGCCACGTGATCAGTGCATGATCAGTTACGTGAGCAGTGTATGATCAGCCACGTGATCAGTGCATGGTCAGACACGTGAACAGTGTATGATCAGCCACGTGATCAGTGCATGATATCCAAGTGATCAGTGCATGATCATCACGTGATCAGTGTATGATCAGCCACGTGAACAGTGCATGCTCAGTCACGTGATCAGGGCCTGCTGAGCTGCGTGATTACTGTCTGCTCATCTGCTTGACAATTGCCAGCTGAGCTGCACGATTCCTGCCTGTCATCTGCTTGACAATTGCCAGCTGTGCTGCGTAATTCCTGCCTGCTCAGCTGCTTGATTATTGCCAGCTGAGCAGCATGATTCCTCACACCTGAGTTCCATGATTATTGCCTGCTGACTGTTTGATTCGTGCCTACTCAGCTCTTTGTTTATTGCCTCCAGAGGCACATGATCAGTGTATGATAGCAAACATGATCAGTGCATGATCAGTCACATGATCAGCGCCATTAAGTCACGTGATCACTACATGATAGTCATGTGATCAGTCCATGCTCAGTCACGGTATCAGTGCATGATCAGCCACGTGATCAGTGCATGATCAGCCACGTGATCAGTCATGATAGCCACGTGATCAGTGCATGATCAGTCACGTGATCAGTGCATGATCAGGCACGTGATCAGTGCATGATCAGCCACGTGATCAGTGCATGATAGCCACGTGATCAGTGCATGATCAGTCACATGATCAGTGTATGATCATCCACGTGATCAGTGCATGATCAGTCACGTGATCAGTGCATGATATAGACGTGATCAGTGCATGATCAGTCACGTGATCAGTGCATGATCAGCCACGTGATCAGTGCATGATAGCCACGTGATCAGTGCATGATAGCCAGTGATCAGTGCATGATCAGTCACGTGATCAGTGCATGATCAGCCACGTGATCAGTGCATGATAGCCACGTGATCAGTGCATGATCAGTCACGTGATCAGTGCATGATCAGTCACGTGATCAGTGCATGATCAGTCACGTGATCAGTGCATGATCAGCCACGTGATCAGTGCATGATAGCCACGTGATCAGTGCATGATCAGTCACGTGATCAGTGCATGATCAGCCACGTGATCAGTGCATGATCAGCCACGTGATCAGTGCATGATCAGCCACGTGATCAGTGCATGATCAGCCACGTGATCAGTGCATGATCAGTCACGTGATCAGTGCATGATCAGTCACGTGATCAGTGCATGATCATTTACGTGATCAGTGCATGATCAGTCACGTGACCAGTATATGGTAGCTCCGTGATCATTGCATGACAGCCACGTGATCAGTGCATGATAGCCACGTGATCAGTGCATGATCAGTTCACGTGATCAGTGTATGATCAGCCACGTGATCAGTGCATGAGTGCCACGTGATCAGTGCATGATATGTCACGTGACAGTGTGTGATCAGCCACGTGATCAGTGCATGATCAGCCACGTGATCAGTGCATGATAGCCACGTGATCAGTGCATGATCAGTTACGTGATCAGTGCATGATCAGCCACGTGATCAGTGCATGATCAGACACGTGATCAGTGTATGATCAGCCACGTGATCAGTGCATGATAGCCACGTGATCAGTGCATGATCAGCCACGTGATCAGTGCATGATCAGTCACGTGATCAGTGCATGATCAGCCACGTGATCAGTGCATGATAGCCACGTGATCAGTGCATGATAGCCACGTGATCAGTGCATGATCAATTACGTGATCAGTGCATGATCAGCCACGTGATCAGTGCATGATAGCCACGTGATCAGTGCATGATCAATCACGTGATCAGTGCATGATCAGTCACGTGATCAGTGCATGATCAGTCACGTGATCAGTGCATGATCAGCCACGTGATCAGTGCATGATAGCCACGTGATCAGTGCATGATCAGTCACGTGATCAGTGCATGATCAGCCACGTGATCAGTGCATGATCAGCCACGTGATCAGTGCATGATCAGTCACGTGATCAGTGCATGATCAGCCACGTGATCAGTGCATGATCAGTCACGTGATCAGTGCATGATCAGCCACGTGATCAGTGCATGATAGCCACGTGATCAGTGCATGATCAGCCACGTGATCAGTGCATGATCAGTCACGTGATCAGTGCATGATCAGCCACGTGATCAGTGCATGATAGCCACGTGATCAGTGCATGATAGCCACGTGATCAGTGCATGATCAGTCACGTGATCAGTGCATGATCAGCCACGTGATCAGTGCATGATAGCCACGTGATCAGTGCATGATCAGTCACGTGATCAGTGCATGATCAGCCACGTGATCAGTGCATGATCAGACACGTGATCAGTGCATGATCAGCCACGTGATCAGTGCATGATAGCCACGTGATCAGTGCATGATCAGTCACGTGATCAGTGCATGATCAGTCACGTGATCAGTGCATGATCAGTCACGTGATCAGTGCATGATCAGTCACGTGATCAGTGCATGATAGCTACGTGATCAGTGCATGACAGCCACGTGATCAGTGCATGACAGTCACGTGATCAGTGCATGATAGCCACGTGATCAGTGCATGATCAGTCACGTGATCATGTGTGATCAGCCACGTGATCAGTGCATGATCAGCCACGTGATCAGTGCATGATCAATTACGTGATCAGTGCATGATCAGTCACGTGACCAGTACATGATTGCTACGTGATCGTGCATGATCAGCCACGTGATCAGTGCATGATAGCCACGTGATCAGTGCATGATCAGTCACGTGATCAGTGCATGATCAGTCACGTGATCAGTGCATGATCAGTTACGTGATCAGTGCATGATCAGTCACGTGACAGTATATGGTAGCTACGTGATCATTGCATGACAGCCACGTGATCAGTGCATGATAGCCACGTGATCAGTGCATGATCAGTTACGTGATCAGTGTATGATCAGCCACGTGATCAGTGCATGATCAGCCACGTGATCAGTGCATGATAGCCACGTGATCAGTGCATGATCAGTCACGTGATCAGTGCATGATCATCCACGTGATCAGTGCATGACAGTCACGTGATCAGTGCATGATATAGACGTGATCAGTGCATGATCAGTCACGTGATCAGTGCATGATCAGCCACGTGATCAGTGCATGATAGCCACGTGATCAGTGCATGATAGCCAGTGATCAGTGCATGATCAGTCACGTGATCAGTGCATGATCAGCCACGTGATCAGTGCATGATAGCCACGTGATCAGTGCATGATCAGTCACGTGATCAGTGCATGATCAGTCACGTGATCAGTGCATGATCAGCCACGTGATCAGTGCATGATCAGTTACGTGATCAGTGCATGATCAGTCACGTGATCAGTGCATGATCATTTACGTGATCAGTGCATGATCAGCCACGTGATCAGTGCATGATCAGTTACGTGATCAGTGCATGATCAGCCACGTGATCAGTGCATGATCAGTCACGTGATCAGTGCATGATATGTCACGTGACAGGTGTGTGATCAGCCACGTGAACAGTGCATGTTCAGCCACGTGATCAGTGCATGATAGCCACGTGATCAGTGCATGATCAGTTACGTGAGCAGTGTATGATCAGCCACGTGATCAGTGCATGGTCAGACACGTGAACAGTGTATGATCAGCCACGTGATCAGTGCATGATATCCAAGTGATCAGTGCATGATCATCACGTGATCAGTGTATGATCAGCCACGTGAACAGTGCATGCTCAGTCACGTGATCTGGGCCTGCTGAGCTGCGTGATTACTGTCTGCTCATCTGCTTGACAATTGCCAGCTGAGCTGCACGATTCCTGCCTGTCATCTGCTTGACAATTGCCAGCTGTGCTGCGTAATTCCTGCCTGCTCAGCTGCTTGATTATTGCCAGCTGAGCAGCATGATTCCTCACAG
Organism: Bos javanicus; assembly: GCF_032452875.1. Lineage (NCBI taxonomy): Eukaryota > Metazoa > Chordata > Mammalia > Artiodactyla > Bovidae > Bos > Bos javanicus. The sequence goes on along the minus strand of NC_083895.1, from coordinate 284,015 downwards.
CTGAGTTCCATGATTATTGCCTGCTGACTGTTTGATTCGTGCCTACTCAGCTCTTTGTTTATTGCCTCCAGAGGCACATGATCAGTGTATGATAGCAAACATGATCAGTGCATGATCAGTCACATGATCAGCGCCATTAAGTCACGTGATCACTACATGATAGTCATGTGATCAGTCCATGCTCAGTCACGGTATCAGTGCATGATCAGCCACGTGATCAGTGCATGATCAGCCACGTGATCAGTTCATGATAGCCATGTGATCAGTGCATGATTTGTCACGTGATCAGTGCATGACAGGCAGGTGATCAGTGCATGATCAGCCACGTGATCAGTGCATGATCATCACCTGATGGGTGTATGATCAGTCACGTGAGTACATGGTAGCTACATGATCATTGCATGATCAGCCACGTGAGTAGTGCATGATAGCCACGTGATCAGTGCATGATCAGTCACGTGATCAGTGCATGATCAGTCACGTGATCAGTGCATGATCAGCCACGTGATCAGTGCATGATCAGCCACGTGATCAGTGCATGATCAGCCACGTGATCAGTGCATGATCAGTCACGTGATCAGTGCATGTCAGCCACGTGATCAGTGCATGATCAGCCACATGATCAGTGCATGATAGCCACGTGATCAGTGCATGATCAGTCACGTGATCAGTGCATGATCAGTCACGTGATCAGTGCATGATCAGTCACGTGATCAGTGCATGATCAATTACGTGATCAGTGCATGATCAGTCACGTGATCAGTACATGGTAGCTACGTGATCATTGCATGATCAGCCACGTGATCAGTGCATGATAGCCACGTGATCAGTGCATGATCAGTCACATGATCAGTGCATGATCATCCACGTGATCAGTGCATGATCAGTCATGTGATCAGTGCATGATATAGACGTGATCAGTGCATGATCAGTCGTGATCAGTGCATGATCAGCCACGTGATCAGTGCATGATAGCCACGTGATCAGTGCATGATAGCCAGTGATCAGTGCATGATCAGTCACGTGATCAGTGCATGATCAGCCACGTGATCAGTGCATGATAGCCACTGATCAGTGCATGATCAGTCACGTGATCAGTGCATGATCAGTCACGTGATCAGTGCATGATCAGCCACGTGATCAGTGCATGATCAATTACGTGATCAGTGCATGATCAGTCACGTGATCAGTGCATGATCAGTCACGTGATCAGTGCATGATCAGTCACGTGATCAGTGCATGATCAGCCACGTGATCAGTGCATGATAGCCACGTGATCAGTGCATGATCAGTCACGTGATCAGTGCATGATCAGTCACGTGATCAGTGCATGATCAGCCACGTGATCAGTGCATGATCATTACGTGATCAGTGCATGATCAGCCACGTGATCAGTGCATGATCAGTCACGTGATCAGTGCATGATCAGTCACGTGATCAGTGCATGATCATTCACGTGATCAGTGCATGATCAGTCACGTGATCAGTATATGGTAGCTCCGTGATCATTGCATGATCAGCCACGTGATCAGTGCATGATAGCCACGTGATCAGTGCATGATCAGTCACGTGATCAGTGTATGATCAGCCACGTGATCAGTGCATGATGCCACGTGATCAGTGCATGATCAGTCACGTGATCAGTGCATGATCAGCCACGTGATCAGTGCATGATCAGCCACGTGATCAGTGCATGATAGCCACGTGATCAGTGCATGATCAGTCACGTGATCAGTGCATGATCAGCCACGTGATCAGTGCATGATCAGTCGTGATCAGTGCATGATCAGTCACGTGATCAGTGCATGATCAGCCACGTGATCAGTGCATGATCAGCCACGTGATCAGTGCATGATCAGCCACGTGATCAGTGCATGATCAGCCACGTGATCAGTGCATGATCAGCCACGTGATCAGTGCATGATAGTCACGTGATCAGTGCATGATCAGCCACGTGATCAGTGCATGATCAGCCACGTGATCAGTGCATGATAGCCACGTGATCAGTGCATGATCAGTCACGTGATCAGTGCATGATCAGCCACGTGATCAGTGCATGATCAGTCACGTGATCAGTGTATGATCAGCCACGTGAACAGTGCATGCTCAGTCACGTGATCAGGGCCTGCTGAGCTGCGTGATTACTGTCTGCTCATCTGCTTGACAATTGCCAGCTGAGCTGCACGATTCCTGCCTGTCATCTGCTTGACAATTGCCAGCTGTGCTGCGTAATTCCTGCCTGCTCAGCTGCTTGATTATTGCCAGCTGAGCAGCATGATTCCTCACAGCTGAGTTCCATGATTATTGCCTGCTGACTGTTTGATTCGTGCCTACTCAGCTCTTTGTTTATTGCCTCCAGAGGCACATGATCAGTGTATGATAGCAAACATGATCAGTGCATGATCAGTCACATGATCAGCGCCATTAAGTCACGTGATCACTACATGATAGTCATGTGATCAGTCCATGCTCAGTCACGTATCAGTGCATGATCAGCCACGTGATCAGTGCATGATCAGCCAGGTGATCAGTTCATGATAGCTATGTGATCAGTGCATGATTTGTCACGTGATCAGTGCATGACAGGCACGTGATCAGTGCATGATCAGCCACGTGATCAGTGCATGATCATCACCTGATGGGTGTATGATCAGTCACGTGACCAGTACATGGTAGCTACATGATCATTGCATGATCAGCCACGTGATCAGTGCATGATAGCCACGTGATCAGTGCATGATCAGTCACGTGATCAGTGCATGATCAGCCACGTGATCAGTGCATGATCAGCCACGTGATCAGTGCATGATCAATTACGTGATCAGTGCATGATCAGTCACGTGACCAGTATATGGTAGCTACGTGATCAGTGCATGATCAGCCACGTGAGCAGTGCATGATAGCCACGTGATCAGTGCATGATCAGTCACGTGATCAGTGCATGATCAGTCACGTGATCAGTGCATGATCAGTCACGTGATCAGTGCATGATCAATTACGTGATCAGTGCATGATCAGTCACGTGATCAGTACATGGTAGCTACGTGATCAGTGCATGATCAGCCACGTGATCAGTGCATGATCAGTCAATGATCAGTGCATGATCATCCACGTGATCAGTGCATGATCAGTCATGTGATCAGTGCATGATATAGACGTGATCAGTGCATGATCAGTCACGTGATCAGTGCATGATCAGCCACGTGATCAGTGCATGATAGCCACGTGATCAGTGCATGATAGCCAGTGATCAGTGCATGATCAGTCACGTGATCAGTGCATGATCAGCCACGTGATCAGTGCATGATAGCCACTGATCAGTGCATGATCAGTCACGTGATCAGTGCATGATCAGTCACGTGATCAGTGCATGATCAGCCACGTGATCAGTGCATGATCAATTACGTGATCAGTGCATGATCAGTCACGTGATCAGTGCATGATCAGTCACGTGATCAGTGCATGATCAGTCACGTGATCAGTGCATGATCAGCCACGTGATCAGTGCATGATAGCCACGTGATCAGTGCATGATCAGTCACGTGATCAGTGCATGATCAGTCACGTGATCAGTGCATGATCAGCCACGTGATCAGTGCATGATCAGCCACGTGATCAGTGCATGATCAGCCACGTGATCAGTGCATGATCAGTCACGTGATCAGTACATGATCAGTCACGTGAACAGTGCATGATCATTTACGTGATCTGTGCATGATCAGTCACGTGACCAGTATATGGTAGCTCCGTGATCATTCCATGACGAGCCACGTGAGCAGTGCATGATAGCCACGTGATGTGTGCATGATGAGTTACGTGAGCAGAGTATGATCAGCCACGTGATCAGTGCATGAGTGCCACGTGATCAGTGCATGATATGTCACGTGACAGGTGTGTGATCAGCCACGTGAACAGTGCATGTTCAGCCACGTGATCAGTGCATGATAGCCACGTGATCAGTGCATGATCAGTTACGTGAGCAGTGTATGATCAGCCACGTGATCAGTGCATGGTCAGACACGTGAACAGTGTATGATCAGCCACGTGATCAGTGCATGATATCCAAGTGATCAGTGCATGATCAATCACGTGATCAGTGTATGATCAGCCACGTGAACAGTGCATGCTCAGTCACGTGATCAGGGCCTGCTGAGCTGCGTGATTACTGTCTGCTCATCTGCTTGACAATTGCCAGCTGAGCTGCACGATTCCTGCCTGTCATCTGCTTGACAATTGCCAGCTGTGCTGCGTAATTCCTGCCTGCTCAGCTGCTTGATTATTGCCAGCTGAGCAGCATGATTCCTCACAGCTGAGTTCCATGATTATTGCCTGCTGACTGTTTGATTCGTGCCTACTCAGCTCTTTGTTTATTGCCTCCAGAGGCACATGATCAGTGTATGATAGCAAACATGATCAGTGCATGATCAGTCACATGATCAGAGCCATTAAGTCACGTGATCACTACATGATAGTCATGTGATCAGTCCATGCTCAGTCACGGTATCAGTGCATGATCAGCCACGTGATCAGTGCATGATCAGCCACGTGATCAGTTCATGATATCCATGTGATCAGTGCATGATCAGTCACGTGATCAGTGCATGACAGGCAGGTGATCAGTGCATGATCAGCCACGTGATCAGTGCATGATCATCACCTGATGAGTGTATGATCAGTCACGTGACCGGTACATGGTAGCTACATGATCATTGCATGATCAGCCACGTGAGTAGTGCATGATAGCCACGTGATCAGTGCATGATCAGTCACGTGATCAGTGCATGATCAGCCACGTGATCAGTGCATGATCAGCCACGTGATCAGTGCATGATCAGCCACGTGATCAGTGCATGATCAGTCACGTGATCAGTGCATGTAGCTACGTGATCAGTGCATGATCAGCCACATGAGCAGTGCATGATAGCCACGTGATCAGTGCATGATCAGTCACGTGATCAGTGCATGATCAGTCACGTGATCAGTGCATGATCAGTCACGTGATCAGTGCATGATCAATTACGTGATCAGTGCATGATCAGTCACGTGACCAGTACATGGTAGCTACGTGATCATTGCATGATCAGCCACGTGATCAGTGCATGATAGCCACGTGATCAGTGCATGATCAGTCACATGATCAGTGTATGATCATCCACGTGATCAGTGCATGGGCAGTCATGTGATCAGTGCATGATATAGACGTGATCAGTGCATGATCAGTCACGTGATCAGTGCATGATCAGCCACGTGATCAGTGCATGATAGCCACGTGATGAGTGCATGATAGCCAGATGATCAGTGCATGATCAGTCACGTGATCAGTGCATGATCAGCCACGTGATCAGTGCATGATAGCCACGTGATCAGTGCATGATCAGTCACGTGATCAGTGCATGATCAGTCACGTGATCAGTGCATGATCAGCCACGTGATCAGTGCATGATCAGCCACGTGATCAGTGCATGATCAGTCACGTGATCAGTGCATGATCAGTCACGTGATCAGTGCATGATCAGTCACGTGATCAGTGCATGATCAGCCACGTGATCAGTGCATGATAGCCACGTGATCAGTGCATGATCAGTCACGTGATCAGTGCATGATCAGTCACGTGATCAGTGCATGATCAGCCACGTGATCAGTGCATGATCAGCCACGTGATCAGTGCATGATCAATTACGTGATCAGTGCATGATCAGCCACGTGATCAGTGCATGATCACACGTGATCAGTGCATGATCAGCCACGTGATCAGTGCATGATAGCCACGTGATCAGTGCATGATAGCCACGTGATCAGTGCATGATCAGTCACGTGATCAGTGCATGATCAGCCACGTGATCAGTGCATGATAGCCACGTGATCAGTGCATGATAGCCACGTGATCAGTGCATGATCAGCCACGTGATCAGTGCATGATAGCCACGTGATCAGTGCATGATCAGTTACGTGATCAGTGCATGATCAGCCACGTGATCAGTGCATGGTCAGCACGTGATCAGTGCATGATCAGCCACGTGATCAGTGCATGATAGCCACGTGATCAGTGCATGATCAGTCACGTGATCAGTACATGATCAGTCACGTGAACAGTGCATGATCAGTTACGTGATCTGTGCATGATCAGTCACGTGACCAGTATATGGTAGCTACGTGATCATTCCATGACGAGCCACGTGAGCAGTGCATGATAGCCACGTGATGTGTGCATGATGAGTTACGTGATCAGAGTATGATCAGCCACGTGATCAGTGCATGAGTGCCACGTGATCAGTGCATGATATGTCACGTGACAGGTGTGTGATCAGCCACGTGAACAGTGCATGTTCAGCCACGTGATCAGTGCATGATAGCCACGTGATCAGTGCATGATCAGTTACGTGAGCAGTGTATGATCAGCCACGTGATCAGTGCATGGTCAGACACGTGAACAGTGTATGATCAGCCACGTGATCAGTGCATGATATCCAAGTGATCAGTGCATGATCATCACGTGATCAGTGTATGATCAGCCACGTGAACAGTGCATGCTCAGTCACGTGATCAGGGCCTGCTGAGCTGCGTGATTACTGTCTGCTCATCTGCTTGACAATTGCCAGCTGAGCTGCACGATTCCTGCCTGTCATCTGCTTGACAATTGCCAGCTGTGCTGCGTAATTCCTGCCTGCTCAGCTGCTTGATTATTGCCAGCTGAGCAGCATGATTCCTCACACCTGAGTTCCATGATTATTGCCTGCTGACTGTTTGATTCGTGCCTACTCAGCTCTTTGTTTATTGCCTCCAGAGGCACATGATCAGTGTATGATAGCAAACATGATCAGTGCATGATCAGTCACATGATCAGCGCCATTAAGTCACGTGATCACTACATGATAGTCATGTGATCAGTCCATGCTCAGTCACGGTATCAGTGCATGATCAGCCACGTGATCAGTGCATGATCAGCCACGTGATCAGTTCATGATAGCCACGTGATCAGTGCATGATCAGTCACGTGATCAGTGCATGACCAGGCACGTGATCAGTGCATGATCAGCCACGTGATCAGTGCATGATAGCCACGTGATCAGTGCATGATCAGTCACCTGATGGGTGTATGATCATTCACGTGACCTGTACATGGTAGCTACATGATCATTGCATGATCAGCCACGTGAGTAGTGCATGATAGCCACGTGATCAGTGCATGATCAGTCACGTGATCAGTGCATGATCAGTCATGTGATCAGTGCATGACCAGGCACGTGATCAGTGCATGATCAGCCACGTGATCAGTGCATGATAGCCACGTGATCAGTGCATGATCAGTCACGTGATCAGTGCATGATCAGTCACGTGATCAGTGCATGATCAGCCACGTGATCAGTGCATGATCAGCCACGTGATCAGTGCATGATCAGTCACGTGATCAGTGCATGATCAGTCACGTGATCAGTGCATGATCAGCCACGTGATCAGTGCATGATCAGCCACGTGATCAGTGCATGATCAATTACGTGATCAGTGCATGATCAGTCACGTGATCAGTACATGGTAGCTACGTGATCATTGCATGATCAGCCACGTGATCAGTGCATGATAGCCACGTGATCAGTGCATGATCAGTCACGTGATCAGTGCATGATCACCACGTGATCAGTGCATGATCAGTCACGTGATCAGTGCATGATCAATTACGTGATCAGTGCATGATCAGTCACGTGATCAGTGCATGATAGCTACGTGATCAGTGCATGATCAGCCACGTGATCAGTGCATGATAGCCACGTGATCAGTGCATGATCAGTCATGATCAGTGTATGATCATCCACGTGATCAGTGCATGACAGTCACGTGATCAGTGCATGATATAGACGTGATCAGTGCATGATCAGTCACGTGATCAGTGCATGATCAGCCACGTGATCAGTGCATGATAGCCACGTGATCAGTGCATGATAGCCAGTGATCAGTGCATGATCAGTCACGTGATCAGTGCATGATCAGCCACGTGATCAGTGCATGATAGCCACGTGATCAGTGCATGATCAGTCACGTGATCAGTGCATGATCAGTCACGTGATCAGTGCATGATCAGCCACGTGATCAGTGCATGATCAGCCACGTGATCAGTGCATGATCAGTCACGTGATCAGTGTGTGATCAGCCACGTGATCAGTGCATGATCAGCCACGTGATCAGTGCATGATCAATCACGTGATCAGTGCATGATCAGCCACGTGATCAGTGCATGATCAGCCACGTGATCAGTGCATGATAGCCACGTGATCAGTGCATGATCAGTTACGTGAGCAGTGTATGATCAGCCACGTGATCAGTGCATGGTCAGACACGTGAACAGTGTATGATCAGCCACGTGATCAGTGCATGATATCCAAGTGATCAGTGCATGATCATCACGTGATCAGTGTATGATCAGCCACGTGAACAGTGCATGCTCAGTCACGTGATCTGGGCCTGCTGAGCTGCGTGATTACTGTCTGCTCATCTGCTTGACAATTGCCAGCTGAGCTGCACGATTCCTGCCTGTCATCTGCTTGACAATTGCCAGCTGTGCTGCGTAATTCCTGCCTGCTCAGCTGCTTGATTATTGCCAGCTGAGCAGCATGATTCCTCACAGCTGAGTTCCATGATTATTGCCTGCTGACTGTTTGATTCGTGCCTACTCAGCTCTTTGTTTATTGCCTCCAGAGGCACATGATCAGTGTATGATAGCAAACATGATCAGTGCATGATCAGTCACATGATCAGCGCCATTAAGTCACGTGATCACTACATGATAGTCATGTGATCAGTCCATGCTCAGTCACGGTATCAGTGCATGATCAGCCACGTGATCAGTGCATGATCAGCCAGGTGATCAGTTCATGATAGCATGTGATCAGTGCATGATTTGTCACGTGATCAGTGCATGACAGGCAGGTGATCAGTGCATGATCAGCCACGTGATCAGTGCATGATCATCACCTGATGGGTGTATGATCAGTCACGTGACCAGTACATGGTAGCTACATGATCATTGCATGATCAGCCACGTGAGTAGTGCATGATAGCCACGTGATCAGTGCATGATCAGTCACGTGATCAGTGCATGATCAGTCACGTGATCAGTGCATGATCAGCCACGTGATCAGTGCATGATCAGCCACGTGATCAGTGCATGATCAGCCACGTGATCAGTGCATGATCAGTCACGTGATCAGTGCATGATAGCACGTGATCAGTGCATGATCAGCCACGTGAGCAGTGCATGATAGCCACGTGATCAGTGCATGATCAGTCACGTGATCAGTGCATGATCAGCACGTGATCAGTGCATGATCAGTCACGTGATCAGTGCATGATCAGTTACGTGATCAGTGCATGATCAGCCACGTGATCAGTGCATGATCAGCCACGTGATCAGTGCATGATCAGTCACGTGATCAGTGCATGATCAGCCACGTGATCAGTGCATGATCAGCACGTGATCAGTGCATGATCAGCCACGTGATCAGTGCATGATAGCCACGTGATCAGTGCATGATAGCCACGTGATCAGTGCATGATCAGTCACGTGATCAGTGTATGATCAGCCACGTGATCAGTGCATGATAGCCACGTGATCAGTGCATGATAGCCACGTGATCAGTGCATGATCAGTCACGTGATCAGTGCATGATCAGCCACGTGATCAGTGCATGATAGCCACGTGATCAGTGCATGATCAGTTACGTGATCAGTGCATGATCAGCCACGTGATCAGTGCATGATCAGACACGTGATCAGTGCATGATCAGCCACGTGATCAGTGCATGATAGCCACGTGATCAGTGCATGATCAGTCACGTGATCAGTGCATGATCAGTCACGTGATCAGTGCATGATCAGTCACGTGATCAGTGCATGATCAGTCACGTGACCAGTATATGGTAGCTACGTGATCATTGCATGACAGCCACGTGATCAGTGCATGACAGTACGTGATCAGTGCATGAGAGCCACGTGATCAGTGCATGATCAGTCACGTGATCAGTGTGATCAGCCACGTGATCAGTGCATGATCAGCCACGTGATCAGTGCATGATCAGTCACGTGATCAGTGCATGATCAGTCACGTGATCAGTGCATGATCAGCACGTGATCAGTGCATGATCAGCCACGTGATCAGTGCATGATAGCCACGTGATCAGTGCATGATCAGTCACGTGATCAGTGCATGATCAGTCACGTGATCAGTGCATGATCAGCCACGTGATCAGTGCATGATCAGCCACGTGATCAGTGCATGATCAGTCACGTGATCAGTGCATGATCAGCCACGTGATCAGTGCATGATCAGCCACGTGATCAGTGCATGATCAGTCACGTGATCAGTGCATGATCAGCCACGTGATCAGTGCATGATCAGCCACGTGATCAGTGCATGATCAGTCACGTGATCAGTGCATGATCAGTTACGTGATCAGTGCATGATCAGTCACGTGATCAGTGCATGATAGCCACGTGATCAGTGCATGATCAGCCACGTGATCAGTGCATGATAGCCACGTGATCAGTGCATGATCAGTCACGTGATCAGTGCATGATCACACGTGATCAGTGCATGATCAGTCACGTGATCAGTGCATGATCAATTACGTGATCAGTGCATGATCAGTCACGTGATCAGTACATGATAGCTACGTGATCAGTGCATGATCAGCCACGTGATCAGTGCATGATAGCCACGTGATCAGTGCATGATCAGTCACATGATCAGTGCATGATCATCCACGTGATCAGTGCATGATCAGTCACGTGATCAGTGTGTGATCAGTTACGTGATCAGTGCATGATCAGCCACGTGATCAGTGCATGATCAGTCACGTGATCAGTGCATGATATGTCACGTGACAGTGTGTGATCAGCCACGTGAACAGTGCATGTTCAGCCACGTGATCAGTGCATGATAGCCACGTGATCAGTGCATGATCAGTTACGTGAGCAGTGTATGATCAGCCACGTGATCAGTGCATGGTCAGACACGTGAACAGTGTATGATCAGCCACGTGATCAGTGCATGATATCCAAGTGATCAGTGCATGATCATCACGTGATCAGTGTATGATCAGCCACGTGAACAGTGCATGCTCAGTCACGTGATCTGGGCCTGCTGAGCTGCGTGATTACTGTCTGCTCATCTGCTTGACAATTGCCAGCTGAGCTGCACGATTCCTGCCTGTCATCTGCTTGACAATTGCCAGCTGTGCTGCGTAATTCCTGCCTGCTCAGCTGCTTGATTATTGCCAGCTGAGCAGCATGATTCCTCACAGCTGAGTTCCATGATTATTGCCTGCTGACTGTTTGATTCGTGCCTACTCAGCTCTTTGTTTATTGCCTCCAGAGGCACATGATCAGTGTATGATAGCAAACATGATCAGTGCATGATCAGTCACATGATCAGCGCCATTAAGTCACGTGATCACTACATGATAGTCATGTGATCAGTCCATGCTCAGTCACGGTATCAGTGCATGATCAGCCACGTGATCAGTGCATGATCAGCCACGTGATCAGTTCATGATAGCCACGTGATCAGTGCATGATCAGTCACGTGATCAGTGCATGACAGGCACGTGATCAGTGCATGATCAGCCACGTGATCAGTGCATGATAGCCACGTGATCAGTGCATGATCAGTCACCTGATGGGTGTATGATCATTCACGTGACCTGTACATGGTAGCTACATGATCATTGCATGATCAGCCACGTGAGTAGTGCATGATAGCCACGTGATCAGTGCATGATCAGTCACGTGATCAGTGCATGATCAGTCACGTGATCAGTGCATGATCAGTCACGTGATCAGTGCATGATAGCCACGTGATCAGTGCATGATCAGCCACATGATCAGTGCATGATAGCCACGTGATCAGTGCATGATCAGTCACGTGATCAGTGCATGATCAGTCACGTGATCAGTGCATGATCAGCCACGTGATCAGTGCATGATCAGCCACGTGATCAGTGCATGATCAATTACGTGATCAGTGCATGATCAGTCACGTGATCAGTACATGGTAGCTACGTGATCAGTGCATGATCAGCCACGTGATCAGTGCATGATAGCCACGTGATCAGTGCATGATCAGTCACGTGATCAGTGCATGATCAGTCACGTGATCAGTGCATGATCAGCCACGTGATCAGTGCATGATAGCCACGTGATCAGTGCATGATCAGTCACGTGATCAGTGCATGATCAGTCACGTGATCAGTGCATGATCAGCCACGTGATCAGTGCATGATCAGCCACGTGATCAGTGCATGATCAGTCACGTGATCAGTGCATGATCAGCCACGTGATCAGTGCATGATCAGTCACGTGATCAGTGCATGATCAGCCACGTGATCAGTGCATGATCAGCCACGTGATCAGTGCATGATAGCCACGTGATCAGTGCATGATCAGTCACGTGATCAGTGCATGATCAGCCACGTGATCAGTGCATGATAGCCACGTGATCAGTGCATGATAGCCACGTGATCAGTGCATGATCAGTCACGTGATCAGTGCATGATCAGCCACGTGATCAGTGCATGATAGCCACGTGATCAGTGCATGATCAGTCACGTGATCAGTGCATGATCAGCCACGTGATCAGTGCATGATCAGACACGTGATCAGTGCATGATCAGCCACGTGATCAGTGCATGATAGCCACGTGATCAGTGCATGATCAGTCACGTGATCAGTGCATGATCAGTCACGTGATCAGTGCATGATCAGCCACGTGATCAGTGCATGATCAGTCACGTGATCAGTGCATGATAGCCACGTGATCAGTGCATGATCAGCCACGTGATCAGTGCATGACAGCCACGTGATCAGTGCATGAGAGCCACGTGATCAGTGCATGATCAGTCACGTGATACATGTGTGATCAGCCACGTGATCAGTGCATGATGAGCCACGTGATCAGTGCATGATCAATTACGTGATCAGTGCATGATCAGTCACGTGACCAGTACATGGTTGCTACGTGATCGTTGCATGATCAGCCACGTGAGCAGTGCATGATAGCCACGTGATCAGTGCATGATCAGTCACGTGATCAGTACATGATCAGTCACGTGAACAGTGCATGATCAGTTACGTGATCTGTGCATGATCAGTCACGTGACCAGTATATGGTAGCTACGTGATCATTCCATGACGAGCCACGTGAGCAGTGCATGATAGCCACGTGATGTGTGCATGATCAGTTACGTGATCAGTGTATGATCAGCCACGTGATCAGTGCATGATATGTCACGTGACAGGTGTGTGATCAGCCACGTGAACAGTGCATGTTCAGCCACGTGATCAGTGCATGATAGCCACGTGATCAGTGCATGATCAGTTACGTGAGCAGTGTATGATCAGCCACGTGATCAGTGCATGGTCAGACACGTGAACAGTGTATGATCAGCCACGTGATCAGTGCATGATATCCAAGTGATCAGTGCATGATCATCACGTGATCAGTGTATGATCAGCCACGTGAACAGTGCATGCTCAGTCACGTGATCAGGGCCTGCTGAGCTGCGTGATTACTGTCTGCTCATCTGCTTGACAATTGCCAGCTGAGCTGCACGATTCCTGCCTGTCATCTGCTTGACAATTGCCAGCTGTGCTGCGTAATTCCTGCCTGCTCAGCTGCTTGATTATTGCCAGCTGAGCAGCATGATTCCTCACACCTGAGTTCCATGATTATTGCCTGCTGACTGTTTGATTCGTGCCTACTCAGCTCTTTGTTTATTGCCTCCAGAGGCACATGATCAGTGTATGATAGCAAACATGATCAGTGCATGATCAGTCACATGATCAGCGCCATTAAGTCACGTGATCACTACATGATAGTCATGTGATCAGTCCATGCTCAGTCACGGTATCAGTGCATGATCAGCCACGTGATCAGTGCATGATCAGCCACGTGATCAGTTCATGATAGCCACGTGATCAGTGCATGATCAGTCACGTGATCAGTGCATGACCAGGCAGGTGATCAGTGCATGATCAGCCACGTGATCAGTGCATGATAGCCACGTGATCAGTGCATGATCAGTCACCTGATGGGTGTATGATCATTCACGTGACCTGTACATGGTAGCTACATGATCATTGCATGATCAGCCACGTGAGTAGTGCATGATAGCCACGTGATCAGTGCATGATCAGTCACGTGATCAGTGCATGATCAGTCATGTGATGTGTGCATGATCAGGCACGTGATCAGTGCATGATCAGCCACGTGATCAGTGCATGATAGCCACGTGATCAGTGCATGATCAGTCACGTGATCAGTGCATGATCAGTCACGTGATCAGTGCATGATCAGCCACGTGATCAGTGCATGATCAGCCACGTGATCAGTGCATGATCAATTACGTGATCAGTGCATGATCAGTCACGTGATCAGTGCATGATAGCTACGTGATCAGTGCATGATCAGTCACGTGATCAGTGCATGATCACCACGTGATCAGTGCATGATCAGTCACGTGATCAGTGCATGATCAATTACGTGATCAGTGCATGATCAGTCACGTGACCAGTACATGGTAGCTACGTGATCATTGCATGATCAGCCACGTGATCAGTGCATGATAGCCACGTGATCAGTGCATGATCAGTCACATGATCAGTATGATCATCCACGTGATCAGTGCATGACAGTCATGTGATCAGTGCATGATATAGACGTGATCAGTGCATGATCAGTCACGTGATCAGTGCATGATCAGCCACGTGATCAGTGCATGATAGCCACGTGATCAGTGCATGATAGCCAGTGATCAGTGCATGATCAGTCACGTGATCAGTGCATGATCAGCCACGTGATCAGTGCATGATAGCCACGTGATCAGTGCATGATCAGTCACGTGATCAGTGCATGATCAGTCACGTGATCAGTGCATGATCAGCCACGTGATCAGTGCATGATCAATTACGTGATCAGTGCATGATCAGTCACGTGATCAGTGCATGATCATTTACGTGATCAGTGCATGATCAGCCACGTGATCAGTGCATGATCAGTTACGTGATCAGTGCATGATCAGCCACGTGATCAGTGCATGATCAGCCACGTGATCAGTACATGATATGTAACGTGACAGGTGTGTGATCAGCCACGTGAACAGTGCATGTTCAGCCACGTGATCAGTGCATGATAGCCACGTGATCAGTGCATGATCAGTTACGTGAGCAGTGTATGATCAGCCACGTGATCAGTGCATGGTCAGACACGTGAACAGTGTATGATCAGCCACGTGATCAGTGCATGATATCCAAGTGATCAGTGCATGATCATCACGTGATCAGTGTATGATCAGCCACGTGAACAGTGCATGCTCAGTCACGTGATCTGGGCCTGCTGAGCTGCGTGATTACTGTCTGCTCATCTGCTTGACAATTGCCAGCTGAGCTGCACGATTCCTGCCTGTCATCTGCTTGACAATTGCCAGCTGTGCTGCGTAATTCCTGCCTGCTCAGCTGCTTGATTATTGCCAGCTGAGCAGCATGATTCCTCACAGCTGAGTTCCATGATTATTGCCTGCTGACTGTTTGATTCGTGCCTACTCAGCTCTTTGTTTATTGCCTCCAGAGGCACATGATCAGTGTATGATAGCAAACATGATCAGTGCATGATCAGTCACATGATCAGCGCCATTAAGTCACGTGATCACTACATGATAGTCATGTGATCAGTCCATGCTCAGTCACGGTATCAGTGCATGATCAGCCACGTGATCAGTGCATGATCAGCCACGTGATCAGTTCATGATAGCCATGTGATCAGTGCATGATTTGTCACGTGATCAGTGCATGACAGGCAGGTGATCAGTGCATGATCAGCCACGTGATCAGTGCATGATCATCACCTGATGGGTGTATGATCAGTCACGTGACCAGTACATGGTAGCTACATGATCATTGCATGATCAGCCACGTGAGTAGTGCATGATAGCCACGTGATCAGTGCATGATCAGTCACGTGATCAGTGCATGATCAGTCACGTGATCAGTGCATGATCAGCCACGTGATCAGTGCATGATCAGCCACGTGATCAGTGCATGATCAATTCGTGATCAGTGCATGATCAGTCACGTGATCAGTGCATGATAGCTACGTGATCAGTGCATGATCAGCCACGTGATCAGTGCATGATAGCCACGTGATCAGTGCATGATCAGTCACGTGATCAGTGCATGATCAGTC
Source organism: Bos javanicus (assembly GCF_032452875.1). Classification (NCBI taxonomy): domain Eukaryota; kingdom Metazoa; phylum Chordata; class Mammalia; order Artiodactyla; family Bovidae; genus Bos; species Bos javanicus. The sequence continues at coordinate 267,787 of NC_083895.1, read as the reverse complement.
ACGTGATCAGTGCATGATCAGTCACGTGATCAGTGCATGATCAATTACGTGATCAGTGCATGATCAGTCACGTGACAGTGCATGGTAGCTACGTGATCAGTGCATGATCAGCCACGTGATCAGTGCATGATAGCCACGTGATCAGTGCATGATCAGTCACATGATCAGTGCATGATCATCCACGTGATCAGTGCATGATCAGTCATGTGATCAGTGCATGATATAGACGTGATCAGTGCATGATCAGTCACGTGATCAGTGCATGATCAGCCACGTGATCAGTGCATGATCAGCCACGTGATCAGTGCATGATCAGTTACGTGATCAGTGCATGATCAGTCACGTGATCAGTGCATGATAGCCACGTGATCAGTGCATGATCAGTCACGTGATCAGTGCATGATCACCACGTGATCAGTGCATGATCAGTCACGTGATCAGTGCATGATCAGTCACGTGATCAGTGCATGATCAGTCACGTGATCAGTGCATGATAGCCACGTGATCAGTGCATGATCAGTCACGTGATCAGTGCATGATCACCACGTGATCAGTGCATGATCAGTCACGTGATCAGTGCATGATCAATCACGTGATCAGTGCATGATCAGTCACGTGATCAGTGCATGGTAGCTACGTGATCAGTGCATGATCAGCCACGTGATCAGTGCATGATAGCCACGTGATCAGTGCATGATCAGTCACGTGATCAGTGTATGATCATCCACGTGATCAGTGCATGACAGTCACGTGATCAGTGCATGATATAGACGTGATCAGTGCATGATCAGTCACGTGATCAGTGCATGATCAGCCACGTGATCAGTGCATGATAGCCACGTGATCAGTGCATGATAGCCAGTGATCAGTGCATGATCAGTCACGTGATCAGTGCATGATCAGCCACGTGATCAGTGCATGATAGCCACGTGATCAGTGCATGATCAGTCACGTGATCAGTGCATGATCAGTCACGTGATCAGTGCATGATCAGCCACGTGATCAGTGCATGATCAGTCACGTGATCAGTGCATGATCAGTCACGTGATCAGTGCATGATCATTCACGTGATCAGTGCATGATCAGCCACGTGATCAGTGCATGATCAGTTACGTGATCAGTGCATGATCAGCCACGTGATCAGTGCATGATCAGTCACGTGATCAGTGCATGATATGTCACGTGACAGTGTGTGATCAGCCACGTGAACAGTGCATGATCAGCCACGTGATCAGTGCATGATAGCCACGTGATCAGTGCATGATCAGTTACGTGAGCAGTGTATGATCAGCCACGTGATCAGTGCATGGTCAGACACGTGAACAGTGTATGATCAGCCACGTGATCAGTGCATGATATCCAAGTGATCAGTGCATGATCATCACGTGATCAGTGTATGATCAGCCACGTGAACAGTGCATGCTCAGTCACGTGATCAGGGCCTGCTGAGCTGCGTGATTACTGTCTGCTCATCTGCTTGACAATTGCCAGCTGAGCTGCACGATTCCTGCCTGTCATCTGCTTGACAATTGCCAGCTGTGCTGCGTAATTCCTGCCTGCTCAGCTGCTTGATTATTGCCAGCTGAGCAGCATGATTCCTCACAGCTGAGTTCCATGATTATTGCCTGCTGACTGTTTGATTCGTGCCTACTCAGCTCTTTGTTTATTGCCTCCAGAGGCACATGATCAGTGTATGATAGCAAACATGATCAGTGCATGATCAGTCACATGATCAGCGCCATTAAGTCACGTGATCACTACATGATAGTCATGTGATCAGTCCATGCTCAGTCACGGTATCAGTGCATGATCAGCCACGTGATCAGTGCATGATCAGCCAGGTGATCAGTTCATGATAGCTATGTGATCAGTGCATGATTTGTCACGTGATCAGTGCATGATCAGGCAGGTGATCAGTGCATGATCAGCCACGTGATCAGTGCATGATCATCACCTGATGGGTGTATGATCAGTCACGTGACCAGTACATGGTAGCTACATGATCATTGCATGATCAGCCACGTGAGTAGTGCATGATAGCCACGTGATCAGTGCATGATCAGTCACGTGATCAGTGCATGATCAGTCACGTGATCAGTGCATGATCAGCCACGTGATCAGTGCATGATCAGCCACGTGATCAGTGCATGATCAATTACGTGATCAGTGCATGATCAGTCACGTGATCAGTGCATGGTAGCTACGTGATCAGTGCATGATCAGCCACGTGATCAGTGCATGATAGCCACGTGATCAGTGCATGATCAGTCACGTGATCAGTGCATGATCACTCACGTGATCAGTGCATGATCAGTCACGTGATCAGTGCATGATCAATTACGTGATCAGTGCATGATCAGTCACGTGATCAGTACATGGTAGCTACGTGATCAGTGCATGATCAGCCACGTGATCAGTGCATGATAGCCACGTGATCAGTGCATGATCAGTCACATGATCAGTGCATGATCATCCACGTGATCAGTGCATGGCAGTCATGTGATCAGTGCATGATATAGACGTGATCAGTGCATGATCAGTCACGTGATCAGTGCATGATCAGCCACGTGATCAGTGCATGATAGCCACGTGATCAGTGCATGATAGCCAGTGATCAGTGCATGATCAGTCACGTGATCAGTGCATGATCAGCCACGTGATCAGTGCATGATAGCCACTGATCAGTGCATGATCAGTCACGTGATCAGTGCATGATCAGTCACGTGATCAGTGCATGATCAGCCACGTGATCAGTGCATGATCAGCCACGTGATCAGTGCATGATCAGTCACGTGATCAGTGCATGATCAGTCACGTGATCAGTGCATGATCAGTCACGTGATCAGTGCATGATCAGCCACGTGATCAGTGCATGATAGCCACGTGATCAGTGCATGATCAGTCACGTGATCAGTGCATGATCAGTCACGTGATCAGTGCATGATCAGCCACGTGATCAGTGCATGATCAGCCACGTGATCAGTGCATGATCAATTACGTGATCAGTGCATGATCAGCCACGTGATCAGTGCATGATCAGACACGTGATCAGTGCATGATCAGCCACGTGATCAGTGCATGATAGCCACGTGATCAGTGCATGATAGCCACGTGATCAGTGCATGATCAGTCACGTGATCAGTGCATGATCAGCCACGTGATCAGTGCATGATAGCCACGTGATCAGTGCATGATAGCCACGTGATCAGTGCATGATCAGTCACGTGATCAGTGCATGATCAGCACGTGATCAGTGCATGATAGCCACGTGATCAGTGCATGATCAGTCACGTGATCAGTGCATGATCAGCCACGTGATCAGTGCATGATCAGACACGTGATCAGTGCATGATCAGCCACGTGATCAGTGCATGATAGCCACGTGATCAGTGCATGATCAGTCACGTGATCAGTGCATGATCAGTCACGTGATCAGTGCATGATCAGTCACGTGATCAGTGCATGATCAGTCACGTGATCAGTGCATGATAGCTACGTGATCAGTGCATGATCAGCCACGTGATCAGTGCATGACAGTCACGTGATCAGTGCATGATAGCCACGTGATCAGTGCATGATCAGTCACGTGATCATGTGTGATCAGCCACGTGATCAGTGCATGATCAGCCACGTGATCAGTGCATGATCAATTACGTGATCAGTGCATGATCAGTCACGTGATCAGTGCATGATAGCTACGTGATCAGTGCATGATCAGCCACGTGAGCAGTGCATGATAGCCACGTGATCAGTGCATGATCAGTCACGTGATCAGTGCATGATCAGTCACGTGATCAGTGCATGATCAGTTACGTGATCAGTGCATGATCAGTCACGTGATCAGTGCATGGTAGCTACGTGATCATTGCATGATCAGCCACGTGATCAGTGCATGATAGCCACGTGATCAGTGCATGATCAGTCACGTGATCAGTGTATGATCAGCCACGTGATCAGTGCATGATCAGCCACGTGATCAGTGCATGATAGCCACGTGATCAGTGCATGATCAGTCACATGATCAGTGCATGATCATCCACGTGATCAGTGCATGACAGTCACGTGATCAGTGCATGATATAGACGTGATCAGTGCATGATCAGTCACGTGATCAGTGCATGATCAGCCACGTGATCAGTGCATGATAGCCACGTGATCAGTGCATGATAGCCAGTGATCAGTGCATGATCAGTCACGTGATCAGTGCATGATCAGCCACGTGATCAGTGCATGATAGCCACGTGATCAGTGCATGATCAGTCACGTGATCAGTGCATGATCAGTCACGTGATCAGTGCATGATCAGCCACGTGATCAGTGCATGATCAGTCACGTGATCAGTGCATGATCAGTCACGTGATCAGTGCATGATCAGCCACGTGATCAGTGCATGATCAGCCACGTGATCAGTGCATGATCAGTTACGTGATCAGTGCATGATCAGCCACGTGATCAGTGCATGATCAGTCACGTGATCAGTGCATGATATGTCACGTGACAGTGTGTGATCAGCCACGTGAACAGTGCATGTTCAGCCACGTGATCAGTGCATGATAGCCACGTGATCAGTGCATGATCAGTTACGTGAGCAGTGTATGATCAGCCACGTGATCAGTGCATGGTCAGACACGTGAACAGTGTATGATCAGCCACGTGATCAGTGCATGATATCCAAGTGATCAGTGCATGATCATCACGTGATCAGTGTATGATCAGCCACGTGAACAGTGCATGCTCAGTCACGTGATCTGGGCCTGCTGAGCTGCGTGATTACTGTCTGCTCATCTGCTTGACAATTGCCAGCTGAGCTGCACGATTCCTGCCTGTCATCTGCTTGACAATTGCCAGCTGTGCTGCGTAATTCCTGCCTGCTCAGCTGCTTGATTATTGCCAGCTGAGCAGCATGATTCCTCACAGCTGAGTTCCATGATTATTGCCTGCTGACTGTTTGATTCGTGCCTACTCAGCTCTTTGTTTATTGCCTCCAGAGGCACATGATCAGTGTATGATAGCAAACATGATCAGTGCATGATCAGTCACATGATCAGAGCCATTAAGTCACGTGATCACTACATGATAGTCATGTGATCAGTCCATGCTCAGTCACGGTATCAGTGCATGATCAGCCACGTGATCAGTGCATGATCAGCCACGTGATCAGTTCATGATAGCCATGTGATCAGTGCATGATTTGTCACGTGATCAGTGCATGACAGGCAGGTGATCAGTGCATGATCAGCCACGTGATCAGTGCATGATCATCACCTGATGGGTGTATGATCAGTCACGTGACCAGTACATGGTAGCTACATGATCATTGCATGATCAGCCACGTGAGTAGTGCATGATAGCCACGTGATCAGTGCATGATCAGTCACGTGATCAGTGCATGATCAGTCACGTGATCAGTGCATGATCAGCCACGTGATCAGTGCATGATCAGCCACGTGATCAGTGCATGATCAATTACGTGATCAGTGCATGATCAGTCACGTGATCAGTGCATGGTAGCTACGTGATCAGTGCATGATCAGCCACGTGATCAGTGCATGATAGCCACGTGATCAGTGCATGATCAGTCACGTGATCAGTGCATGATCAGTCACGTGATCAGTGCATGATCAGTCACGTGATCAGTGCATGATCAATCACGTGATCAGTGCATGATCAGTCACGTGATCAGTACATGGTAGCTACGTGATCAGTGCATGATCAGCCACGTGATCAGTGCATGATAGCCACGTGATCAGTGCATGATCAGTCACATGATCAGTGCATGATCATCCACGTGATCAGTGCATGATCAGTCATGTGATCAGTGCATGATATAGACGTGATCAGTGCATGATCAGTCACGTGATCAGTGCATGATCAGCCACGTGATCAGTGCATGATAGCCACGTGATCAGTGCATGATAGCCAGTGATCAGTGCATGATCAGTCACGTGATCAGTGCATGATCAGCCACGTGATCAGTGCATGATAGCCACGTGATCAGTGCATGATCAGTCACGTGATCAGTGCATGATCAGTCACGTGATCAGTGCATGATCAGCCACGTGATCAGTGCATGATCAGTCACGTGATCAGTGCATGATCAGTCACGTGATCAGTGCATGATCAGTCACGTGATCAGTGCATGATCAGTCACGTGATCAGTGTATGATCAGCCCCGTGATCAGTGCAAGATCAGCCACATGACCAGTGCATGATCAGTCACGTGATCAGTGCATGATCAGTCACGTGATCAGTGCATGATCAGCCACGTGATCAGTGCATGATCAGCCACGTGATCAGTGCATGATCAGCCACGTGATCAGTGCATGATCAGTCACGTGATCAGTACATGATCAGTCACGTGAACAGTGCATGATCATTTACGTGATCTGTGCATGATCAGTCACGTGACCAGTATATGGTAGCTCCGTGATCATTCCATGACGAGCCACGTGAGCAGTGCATGATAGCCACGTGATGTGTGCATGATGAGTTACGTGAGCAGAGTATGATCAGCCACGTGATCAGTGCATGAGTGCCACGTGATCAGTGCATGATATGTCACGTGACAGGTGTGTGATCAGCCACGTGAACAGTGCATGTTCAGCCACGTGATCAGTGCATGATAGCCACGTGATCAGTGCATGATCAGTTACGTGAGCAGTGTATGATCAGCCACGTGATCAGTGCATGGTCAGACACGTGAACAGTGTATGATCAGCCACGTGATCAGTGCATGATATCCAAGTGATCAGTGCATGATCAATCACGTGATCAGTGTATGATCAGCCACGTGAACAGTGCATGCTCAGTCACGTGATCAGGGCCTGCTGAGCTGCGTGATTACTGTCTGCTCATCTGCTTGACAATTGCCAGCTGAGCTGCACGATTCCTGCCTGTCATCTGCTTGACAATTGCCAGCTGTGCTGCGTAATTCCTGCCTGCTCAGCTGCTTGATTATTGCCAGCTGAGCAGCATGATTCCTCACAGCTGAGTTCCATGATTATTGCCTGCTGACTGTTTGATTCGTGCCTACTCAGCTCTTTGTTTATTGCCTCCAGAGGCACATGATCAGTGTATGATAGCAAACATGATCAGTGCATGATCAGTCACATGATCAGCGCCATTAAGTCACGTGATCACTACATGATAGTCATGTGATCAGTCCATGCTCAGTCACGGTATCAGTGCATGATCAGCCACGTGATCAGTGCATGATCAGCCACGTGATCAGTGCATGATCAGCCACGTGATCAGTGCATGATAGCATGTGATCAGTGCATGATAGTCACGTGATCAGTGCATGATCAGTCACGTGATCAGTGCATGATCAGCCACGTGATCAGTGCATGATCATCACCTGATGGGTGTATGATCAGTCACGTGACCGTACATGGTAGCTACATGATCATTCCATGATCAGCCACGTGAGTAGTGCATGATAGCCACGTGATCAGTGCATGATCAGTCACGTGATCAGTGCATGATCAGCCACGTGATCAATGCATGATCAGTGCATGATCAATTACGTGATCAGTGCATGATCAGTCACGTGATCAGTGCATGATAGCCACGTGATCAGTGCATGATCAGCCACGTGATCAGTGCATGATAGCCACGTGATCAGTGCATGATCAGTCACGTGATCAGTGCATGATCAGTCACGTGATCAGTGCATGATCAGTCACGTGATCAGTGCATGATCAATTACGTGATCAGTGCATGATCAGTCACGTGATCAGTGCATGATAGCTACGTGATCATTGCATGATCAGCCACGTGATCAGTGCATGATAGCCACGTGATCAGTGCATGATCAGTCACGTGATCAGTGCATGATCATCCACGTGATCAGTGCATGATCAGTCATGTGATCAGTGCATGATATAGACGTGATCAGTGCATGATCAGTCACGTGATCAGTGCATGATCAGCCACGTGATCAGTGCATGATAGCCACGTGATCAGTGCATGATAGCCAGTGATCAGTGCATGATCAGTCACGTGATCAGTGCATGATCAGCCACGTGATCAGTGCATGATAGCCACTGATCAGTGCATGATCAGTCACGTGATCAGTGCATGATCAGTCACGTGATCAGTGCATGATCAGCCACGTGATCAGTGCATGATCAGCCACGTGATCAGTGCATGATCAGTCACGTGATCAGTGCATGATCAGTCACGTGATCAGTGCATGATCAGTCACGTGATCAGTGCATGATCAGCCACGTGATCAGTGCATGATAGCCACGTGATCAGTGCATGATCAGTCACGTGATCAGTGCATGATCAGCCACGTGATCAGTGCATGATCAGCCACGTGATCAGTGCATGATCAGTCACGTGATCAGTGCATGATAGCCACGTGATCAGTGCATGATCAGTCACGTGATCAGTGCATGATCAGCCACGTGATCAGTGCATGATCAGCCACGTGATCAGTGCATGATCAGTCACGTGATCAGTGCATGATCAGCCACGTGATCAGTGCATGATCAGCCACGTGATCAGTGCATGATCAGCCACGTGATCAGTGCATGATAGCCACGTGATCAGTGCATGATAGCCACGTGATCAGTGCATGATCAGCCACGTGATCAGTGCATGATCAGCCACGTGATCAGTGCATGATCAGCCACGTGATCAGTGCATGATCAGTCACGTGATCAGTGCATGATCAGCACGTGATCAGTGCATGATAGCCACGTGATCAGTGCATGATCAGTCACGTGATCAGTGCATGATCAGTCACGTGATCAGTGCATGATCAGTCACGTGATCAGTGCATGATCAGTCACGTGATCAGTGCATGATAGCTACGTGATCAGTGCATGACAGCCACGTGATCAGTGCATGACAGTCACGTGATCAGTGCATGATAGCCACGTGATCAGTGCATGATCAGTCACGTGATCATGTGTGATCAGCCACGTGATCAGTGCATGATCAGCCACGTGATCAGTGCATGATCAATTACGTGATCAGTGCATGATCAGTCACGTGATCAGTACATGATAGCTACGTGATCGTGCATGATCAGCCACGTGATCAGTGCATGATAGCCACGTGATCAGTGCATGATCAGTCACGTGATCAGTGCATGATCAGTCACGTGATCAGTGCATGATCAGTCACGTGATCAGTGCATGATCAGTCACGTGACCAGTGCATGGTAGCTACGTGATCATTGCATGACAGCCACGTGATCAGTGCATGATAGCCACGTGATCAGTGCATGATCAGTCACGTGATCAGTGTATGATCAGCCACGTGATCAGTGCATGATCAGCCACGTGATCAGTGCATGATAGCCACGTGATCAGTGCATGATCAGTCACATGATCAGTGCATGATCATCCAGTGATCAGTGCATGACAGTCACGTGATCAGTGCATGATATAGACGTGATCAGTGCATGATCAGTCACGTGATCAGTGCATGATCAGCCACGTGATCAGTGCATGATAGCCACGTGATCAGTGCATGATAGCCAGTGATCAGTGCATGATCAGTCACGTGATCAGTGCATGATCAGCCACGTGATCAGTGCATGATAGCCACGTGATCAGTGCATGATCAGTCACGTGATCAGTGCATGATCAGTCACGTGATCAGTGCATGATCAGCCACGTGATCAGTGCATGATCAGTCACGTGATCAGTGCATGATCAGTCACGTGATCAGTGCATGATCAGCCACGTGATCAGTGCATGATCAGCCACGTGATCAGTGCATGATCAGTTACGTGATCAGTGCATGATCAGCCACGTGATCAGTGCATGATCAGTCACGTGATCAGTGCATGATAGTCACGTGATCAGTGCATGATCAGCCACGTGATCAGTGCATGATCAGCCACGTGATCAGTGCATGATAGCCACGTGATCAGTGCATGATCAGTCACGTGATCAGTGCATGATCAGCCACGTGATCAGTGCATGATCAGCCACGTGATCAGTGCATGATAGCCACGTGATCAGTGCATGATCAGTCACGTGATCAGTGCATGATCAGCCACGTGATCAGTGCATGATCAGCCACGTGATCAGTGCATGATCATCACGTGATCAGTGCATGATCAGTCACGTGACAGTACATGGTAGCTACATGATCATTGCATGATCAGCCACGTGATCAGTGCATGATAGCCACGTGATCAGTGCATGATCAGTCACGTGATCAGTGCATGATCAGTCACGTGATCAGTGCATGATCAGCCACGTGATCAGTGCATGATCAGCCACGTGATCAGTGCATGATCAATCACGTGATCAGTGCATGATCAGTCACGTGATCAGTGCATGATAGCTACGTGATCAGTGCATGATCAGCCACATGATCAGTGCATGATAGCCACGTGATCAGTGCATGATCAGTCACGTGATCAGTGCATGATCAGTCACGTGATCAGTGCATGATCAGTCACTGATCAGTGCATGATCAGTACGTGATCAGTGCATGATCAGTCACGTGACAGTGCATGATAGCTACGTGATCAGTGCATGATCAGCCACGTGATCAGTGCATGATAGCCACGTGATCAGTGCATGATCAGTCACATGATCAGTGCATGATCATCCACGTGATCAGTGCATGATCAGTCACGTGATCAGTGCATGATATAGACGTGATCAGTGCATGATCAGTCACGTGATCAGTGCATGATCAGCCACGTGATCAGTGCATGATAGCCACGTGATCAGTGCATGATAGCCAGTGATCAGTGCATGATCAGTCACGTGATCAGTGCATGATCAGCCACGTGATCAGTGCATGATAGCCACGTGATCAGTGCATGATCAGTCACGTGATCAGTGCATGATCAGTCACGTGATCAGTGCATGATAGCCACGTGATCAGTGCATGATAGCCACGTGATCAGTGCATGACAGCCACGTGATCAGTGCATGAGAGCCACGGGATCAGTGCATGATCAGTCACGTGATACATGTGTGATCAGCCACGTGATCAGTGCATGATGAGCCACGTGATCAGTGCAGGATCAATTACGTGATCAGTGCATGATCAGTCACGTGACCAGTACATGGTTGCTACGTGATCGTTGCATGATCAGCCACGTGAGCAGAGCATGATAGCCACGTGATCAGTGCATGATCAGTCACGTGATCAGTACATGATCAGTCACGTGAACAGTGCATGATCATTTACGTGATCTGTGCATGATCAGTCACGTGACCAGTATATGGTAGCTACGTGATCATTCCATGACGAGCCACGTGAGCAGTGCATGATAGCCACGTGATGTGTGCATGATGAGTTACGTGAGCAGAGTATGATCAGCCACGTGATCAGTGCATGAGTGCCACGTGATCAGTGCATGATATGTCACGTGACAGGTGTGTGATCAGCCACGTGAACAGTGCATGTTCAGCCACGTGATCAGTGCATGATAGCCACGTGATCAGTGCATGATCAGTTACGTGAGCAGTGTATGATCAGCCACGTGATCAGTGCATGGTCAGACACGTGAACAGTGTATGATCAGCCACGTGATCAGTGCATGATATCCAAGTGATCAGTGCATGATCATCACGTGATCAGTGTATGATCAGCCACGTGAACAGTGCATGCTCAGTCACGTGATCAGGGCCTGCTGAGCTGCGTGATTACTGTCTGCTCATCTGCTTGACAATTGCCAGCTGAGCTGCACGATTCCTGCCTGTCATCTGCTTGACAATTGCCAGCTGTGCTGCGTAATTCCTGCCTGCTCAGCTGCTTGATTATTGCCAGCTGAGCAGCATGATTCCTCACACCTGAGTTCCATGATTATTGCCTGCTGACTGTTTGATTCGTGCCTACTCAGCTCTTTGTTTATTGCCTCCAGAGGCACATGATCAGTGTATGATAGCAAACATGATCAGTGCATGATCAGTCACATGATCAGCGCCATTAAGTCACGTGATCACTACATGATAGTCATGTGATCAGTCCATGCTCAGTCACGGTATCAGTGCATGATCAGCCACGTGATCAGTGCATGATCAGCCACGTGATCAGTTCATGATAGCCACGTGATCAGTGCATGATCAGTCACGTGATCAGTGCATGACCAGGCACGTGATCAGTGCATGATCAGCCACGTGATCAGTGCATGATAGCCACGTGATCAGTGCATGATCAGTCACCTGATGGGTGTATGATCATTCACGTGACCTGTACATGGTAGCTACATGATCATTGCATGATCAGCCACGTGAGTAGTGCATGATAGCCACGTGATCAGTGCATGATCAGTCACGTGATCAGTGCATGATCAGTCATGTGATCAGTGCATGACCTGGCACGTGATCAGTGCATGATCAGCCACGTGATCAGTGCATGATAGCCACGTGATCAGTGCATGATCAGTCACGTGATCAGTGCATGATCAGTCACGTGATCAGTGCATGATCAGCCACGTGATCAGTGCATGATCAGCCACGTGATCAGTGCATGATCAATTACGTGATCAGTGCATGATCAGCCACGTGATCAGTGCATGATAGCCACGTGATCAGTGCATGATCAGTCACGTGATCAGTGCATGATCAGCCACGTGATCAGTGCATGATCAGCCACGTGATCAGTGCATGATCATCACGTGATCAGTGCATGATCAGTCACGTGACAGTACATGGTAGCTACGTGATCAGTGCATGATCAGCCACGTGATCAGTGCATGATAGCCACGTGATCAGTGCATGATCAGTCACGTGATCAGTGCATGATCAGTCACGTGATCAGTGCATGATCAGCCACGTGATCAGTGCATGATCAGCCACGTGATCAGTGCATGATCAATTACGTGATCAGTGCATGATCAGTCACGTGATCAGTGCATGGTAGCTACGTGATCAGTGCATGATCAGCCACGTGCAGTGCATGATAGCCACGTGATCAGTGCATGATCAGTCACGTGATCAGTGCATGATCAGTCACGTGATCAGTGCATGATCAGTCACGTGATCAGTGCATGATCAATTACGTGATCAGTGCATGATCAGTCACGTGATCAGTACATGGTAGCTACGTGATCATTGCATGATCAGCCACGTGATCAGTGCATGATAGCCACGTGATCAGTGCATGATCAGTCACATGATCAGTGTATGATCATCCACGTGATCAGTGCATGATCAGTCATGTGATCAGTGCATGATATAGACGTGATCAGTGCATGATCAGTCACGTGATCAGTGCATGATCAGCCACGTGATCAGTGCATGATAGCCACGTGATCAGTGCATGATAGCCAGTGATCAGTGCATGATCAGTCACGTGATCAGTGCATGATCAGCCACGTGATCAGTGCATGATAGCCACGTGATCAGTGCATGATCAGTCACGTGATCAGTGCATGATCAGTCACGTGATCAGTGCATGATCAGCCACGTGATCAGTGCATGATCAGTACGTGATCAGTGCATGATCAGTCACGTGATCAGTGCATGATCAGTCACGTGATCAGTGCATGATCAGTCACGTGATCAGTGCATGATCAGCCACGTGATCAGTGCATGATAGCCACGTGATCAGTGCATGATCAGTCACGTGATCAGTGCATGATCAGTCACGTGATCAGTGCATGATCAGCCACGTGATCAGTGCATGATCAGCCACGTGATCAGTGCATGATCAGCCACGTGATCAGTGCATGATCAGTCACGTGATCAGTACATGATCAGTCACGTGAACAGTGCATGATCATTTACGTGATCAGTGCATGATCAGTCACGTGACCAGTATATGGTAGCTATGTGATCATTCCATGAGCCACGTGAGCAGTGCATGATAGCCACGTGATGTGTGCATGATGAGTTACGTGATCAGAGTATGATCAGCCACGTGATCAGTGCATGAGTGCCACGTGATCAGTGCATGATATGTCACGTGACAGGTGTGTGATCAGCCACGTGAACAGTGCATGTTCAGCCACGTGATCAGTGCATGATAGCCACGTGATCAGTGCATGATCAGTTACGTGAGCAGTGTATGATCAGCCACGTGATCAGTGCATGGTCAGACACGTGAACAGTGTATGATCAGCCACGTGATCAGTGCATGATATCCAAGTGATCAGTGCATGATCATCACGTGATCAGTGTATGATCAGCCACGTGAACAGTGCATGCTCAGTCACGTGATCAGGGCCTGCTGAGCTGCGTGATTACTGTCTGCTCATCTGCTTGACAATTGCCAGCTGAGCTGCACGATTCCTGCCTGTCATCTGCTTGACAATTGCCAGCTGTGCTGCGTAATTCCTGCCTGCTCAGCTGCTTGATTATTGCCAGCTGAGCAGCATGATTCCTCACACCTGAGTTCCATGATTATTGCCTGCTGACTGTTTGATTCGTGCCTACTCAGCTCTTTGTTTATTGCCTCCAGAGGCACATGATCAGTGTATGATAGCAAACATGATCAGTGCATGATCAGTCACATGATCAGCGCCATTAAGTCACGTGATCACTACATGATAGTCATGTGATCAGTCCATGCTCAGTCACGGTATCAGTGCATGATCAGCCACGTGATCAGTGCATGATCAGCCAGGTGATCAGTTCATGATAGCTATGTGATCAGTGCATGATTTGTCACGTGATCAGTGCATGATCAGGCAGGTGATCAGTGCATGATCAGCCACGTGATCAGTGCATGATCATCACCTGATCAGTGTATGATCAGTCACGTGACCAGTACATGGTAGCTACATGATCATTGCATGATCAGCCACGTGAGTAGTGCATGATAGCCACGTGATCAGTGCATGATCAGTCACGTGATCAGTGCATGATCAGCCACGTGATCAGTGCATGATCAGCCACGTGATCAGTGCATGATCAGCCACGTGATCAGTGCATGATCAGTCACGTGATCAGTGCATGTAGCCACGTGATCAGTGCATGATCAGCCACGTGATCAGTGCATGATAGCCACGTGATCAGTGCATGATCAGTCACGTGATCAGTGCATGATCACTCACGTGATCAGTGCATGATCAGTCACGTGATCAGTGCATGATCAATTACGTGATCAGTGCATGATCAGTCACGTGACCAGTACATGGTAGCTACGTGATCATTGCATGATCAGCCACGTGAGCAGTGCATGATAGCCACGTGATCAGTGCATGATCAGTCACATGATCAGTGTATGATCATCCGTGATCAGTGCATGATCAGTCATGTGATCAGTGCATGATATAGACGTGATCAGTGCATGATCAGTCACGTGATCAGTGCATGATCAGCCACGTGATCAGTGCATGATAGCCACGTGATCAGTGCATGATAGCCAGTGATCAGTGCATGATCAGTCACGTGATCAGTGCATGATCAGCCACGTGATCAGTGCATGATAGCCACTGATCAGTGCATGATCAGTCACGTGATCAGTGCATGATCAGTCACGTGATCAGTGCATGATCAGCCACGTGATCAGTGCATGATCAGCCACGTGATCAGTGCATGATCAGTCACGTGATCAGTGCATGATCAGTCACGTGATCAGTGCATGATCAGTCACGTGATCAGTGCATGATCAGCCACGTGATCAGTGCATGATAGCCACGTGATCAGTGCATGATCAGTCACGTGATCAGTGCATGATCAGTCACGTGATCAGTGCATGATCAGCCACGTGATCAGTGCATGATCAGCCACGTGATCAGTGCATGATCAATTACGTGATCAGTGCATGATCAGCCACGTGATCAGTGCATGATCAGACACGTGATCAGTGCATGATCAGCCACGTGATCAGTGCATGATAGCCACGTGATCAGTGCATGATAGCCACGTGATCAGTGCATGATCAGTCACGTGATCAGTGCATGATCAGCCACGTGATCAGTGCATGATAGCCACGTGATCAGTGCATGATAGCCACGTGATCAGTGCATGATCAGTCACGTGATCAGTGCATGATCAGCCACGTGATCAGTGCATGATAGCCACGTGATCAGTTACGTGATCAGTGCATGATCAGCCACGTGATCAGTGCATGATCAGCCACGTGATCAGTGCATGATCAGCCACGTGATCAGTGCATGATAGCCACGTGATCAGTGCATGATCAGTCACGTGATCAGTGCATGATCAGTCACGTGATCAGTGCATGATCAGTTACGTGATCAGTGCATGATCAGTCACGTGATCAGTGCATGATAGCCACGTGATCAGTGCATGATAGCCACGTGATCAGTGCATGACAGCCACGTGATCAGTGCATGAGAGCCACGTGATCAGTGCATGATCAGTCACGTGATACATGTGTGATCAGCCACGTGATCAGTGCATGATGAGCCACGTGATCAGTGCAGGATCAATTACGTGATCAGTGCATGATCAGTCACGTGACCAGTACATGGTTCTACGTGATCGTTGCATGATCAGCCACGTGAGCAGAGCATGATAGCCACGTGATCAGTGCATGATCAGTCACGTGATCAGTACATGATCAGTCACGTGAACAGTGCATGATCAGTTACGTGATCTGTGCATGATCAGTCACGTGACCAGTATATGGTAGCTACGTGATCATTCCATGACGAGCCACGTGAGCAGTGCATGATAGCCACGTGATGTGTGCATGATGAGTTACGTGAGCAGAGTATGATCAGCCACGTGATCAGTGCATGAGTGCCACGTGATCAGTGCATGATATGTCACGTGACAGGTGTGTGATCAGCCACGTGAACAGTGCATGTTCAGCCACGTGATCAGTGCATGATAGCCACGTGATCAGTGCATGATCAGTTACGTGAGCAGTGTATGATCAGCCACGTGATCAGTGCATGGTCAGACACGTGAACAGTGTATGATCAGCCACGTGATCAGTGCATGATATCCAAGTGATCAGTGCATGATCATCACGTGATCAGTGTATGATCAGCCACGTGAACAGTGCATGCTCAGTCACGTGATCAGGGCCTGCTGAGCTGCGTGATTACTGTCTGCTCATCTGCTTGACAATTGCCAGCTGAGCTGCACGATTCCTGCCTGTCATCTGCTTGACAATTGCCAGCTGTGCTGCGTAATTCCTGCCTGCTCAGCTGCTTGATTATTGCCAGCTGAGCAGCATGATTCCTCACACCTGAGTTCCATGATTATTGCCTGCTGACTGTTTGATTCGTGCCTACTCAGCTCTTTGTTTATTGCCTCCAGAGGCACATGATCAGTGTATGATAGCAAACATGATCAGTGCATGATCAGTCACATGA
The DNA here is from genome assembly GCF_032452875.1 of Bos javanicus. Taxonomy (NCBI): domain Eukaryota; kingdom Metazoa; phylum Chordata; class Mammalia; order Artiodactyla; family Bovidae; genus Bos; species Bos javanicus. The sequence continues at coordinate 250,569 of NC_083895.1, read as the reverse complement.
TCAGCGCCATTAAGTCACGTGATCACTACATGATAGTCATGTGATCAGTCCATGCTCAGTCACGGTATCAGTGCATGATCAGCCACGTGATCAGTGCATGATCAGCCACGTGATCAGTTCATGATCAGCCACGTGATCAGTGCATGATCAGTCACGTGATCAGTGCATGATCAGGCAGGTGATCAGTGCATGATCAGCCACGTGATCAGTGCATGATAGCCACGTGATCAGTGCATGATCAGTCACCTGATGGGTGTATGATCATTCACGTGACCTGTACATGGTAGCTACATGATCATTGCATGATCAGCCACGTGAGTAGTGCATGATAGCCACGTGATCAGTGCATGATCAGTCACGTGATCAGTGCATGATCAGTCATGTGATGTGTGCATGACCTGGCACGTGATCAGTGCATGATCAGCCACGTGATCAGTGCATGATAGCCACGTGATCAGTGCATGATCAGTCACGTGATCAGTGCATGATCAGTCACGTGATCAGTGCATGATCAGCCACGTGATCAGTGCATGATCAGCCACGTGATCAGTGCATGATCAGTCACGTGATCAGTGCATGATCAGCCACGTGATCAGTGCATGATCAATTACGTGATCAGTGCATGATCAGTCACGTGATCAGTGCATGGTAGCTACGTGATCAGTGCATGATCAGCCACGTGATCAGTGCATGATAGCCACGTGATCAGTGCATGATCAGTCACGTGATCAGTGCATGATCAGTCACGTGATCAGTGCATGATCAGTCACGTGATCAGTGCATGATCAATTACGTGATCAGTGCATGATCAGTCACGTGATCAGTGCATGATAGCCACGTGATCAGTGCATGATCAGCCACGTGATCAGTGCATGATAGCCACGTGATCAGTGCATGATCAGTCACATGATCAGTGCATGATCAGCCACGTGATCAGTGCATGACAGTCACGTGATCAGTGCATGATATAGACGTGATCAGTGCATGATCAGTCACGTGATCAGTGCATGATCAGCCACGTGATCAGTGCATGATAGCCACGTGATCAGTGCATGATAGCCAGTGATCAGTGCATGATCAGTCACGTGATCAGTGCATGATCAGCCACGTGATCAGTGCATGATAGCCACGTGATCAGTGCATGATCAGTCACGTGATCAGTGCATGATCAGTCACGTGATCAGTGCATGATCAGCCACGTGATCAGTGCATGATCAATTACGTGATCAGTGCATGATCAGTCACGTGATCAGTGCATGATCATTTACGTGATCAGTGCATGATCAGCCACGTGATCAGTGCATGATCAGTTACGTGATCAGTGCATGATCAGCCACGTGATCAGTGCATGATCAGTCACGTGATCAGTGCATGATATGTCACGTGACAGGTGTGTGATCAGCCACGTGAACAGTGCATGTTCAGCCACGTGATCAGTGCATGATAGCCACGTGATCAGTGCATGATCAGTTACGTGAGCAGTGTATGATCAGCCACGTGATCAGTGCATGGTCAGACACGTGAACAGTGTATGATCAGCCACGTGATCAGTGCATGATATCCAAGTGATCAGTGCATGATCATCACGTGATCAGTGTATGATCAGCCACGTGAACAGTGCATGCTCAGTCACGTGATCAGGGCCTGCTGAGCTGCGTGATTACTGTCTGCTCATCTGCTTGACAATTGCCAGCTGAGCTGCACGATTCCTGCCTGTCATCTGCTTGACAATTGCCAGCTGTGCTGCGTAATTCCTGCCTGCTCAGCTGCTTGATTATTGCCAGCTGAGCAGCATGATTCCTCACAGCTGAGTTCCATGATTATTGCCTGCTGACTGTTTGATTCGTGCCTACTCAGCTCTTTGTTTATTGCCTCCAGAGGCACATGATCAGTGTATGATAGCAAACATGATCAGTGCATGATCAGTCACATGATCAGAGCCATTAAGTCACGTGATCACTACATGATAGTCATGTGATCAGTCCATGCTCAGTCACGGTATCAGTGCATGATCAGCCACGTGATCAGTGCATGATCAGCCACGTGATCAGTTCATGATAGCTATGTGATCAGTGCATGATTTGTCACGTGATCAGTGCATGACAGGCACGTGATCAGTGCATGATCAGCCACGTGATCAGTGCATGATCATCACCTGATGGGTGTATGATCAGTCACGTGACCAGTACATGGTAGCTACATGATCATTGCATGATCAGCCACGTGAGTAGTGCATGATAGCCACGTGATCAGTGCATGATCAGTCACGTGATCAGTGCATGATCAGTCACGTGATCAGTGCATGATCAGCCACGTGATCAGTGCATGATCAGCCACGTGATCAGTGCATGATCAGTCACGTGATCAGTGCATGATCAGTCACGTGATCAGTGCATGATAGCTACGTGATCAGTGCATGATCAGCCACGTGAGCAGTGCATGATAGCCACGTGATCAGTGCATGATCAGTCACGTGATCAGTGCATGATCAGTCACGTGATCAGTGCATGATCAGTCACGTGATCAGTGCATGATCAGTTACGTGATCAGTGCATGATCAGCCACGTGATCAGTGCATGATCAGCCACGTGATCAGTGCATGATCAGTCACGTGATCAGTGCATGATCAGCCACGTGATCAGTGCATGATCAGTCACGTGATCAGTGCATGATCAGCCACGTGATCAGTGCATGATCAGCCACGTGATCAGTGCATGATAGCCACGTGATCAGTGCATGATCAGTCACGTGATCAGTGCATGATCAGCCACGTGATCAGTGCATGATCAGCCACGTGATCAGTGCATGATCAGCCACGTGATCAGTGCATGATCAGCCACGTGATCAGTGCATGATCAGTCACGTGATCAGTGCATGATCAGTCACGTGATCAGTGCATGATCAGTCACGTGATCAGTGCATGATCAGTCACGTGATCAGTGCATGATAGCACGTGATCAGTGCATGACAGCCACGTGATCAGTGCATGACAGCCACGTGATCAGTGCATGAGAGCCACGTGATCAGTGCATGATCAGTCACGTGATACATGTGTGATCAGCCACGTGATCAGTGCATGATGAGCCACGTGATCAGTGCATGATCAATTACGTGATCAGTGCATGATCAGTCACGTGACCAGTACATGGTTCTACGTGATCGTTGCATGATCAGCCACGTGAGCAGTGCATGATAGCCACGTGATCAGTGCATGATCAGTCACGTGATCAGTACATGATCAGTCACGTGAACAGTGCATGATCAGTTACGTGATCTGTGCATGATCAGTCACGTGACCAGTATATGGTAGCTACGTGATCATTCCATGACGAGCCACGTGAGCAGTGCATGATAGCCACGTGATGTGTGCATGATGAGTTACGTGAGCAGAGTATGATCAGCCACGTGATCAGTGCATGAGTGCCACGTGATCAGTGCATGATATGTCACGTGACAGGTGTGTGATCAGCCACGTGAACAGTGCATGTTCAGCCACGTGATCAGTGCATGATAGCCACGTGATCAGTGCATGATCAGTTACGTGAGCAGTGTATGATCAGCCACGTGATCAGTGCATGGTCAGACACGTGAACAGTGTATGATCAGCCACGTGATCAGTGCATGATATCCAAGTGATCAGTGCATGATCATCACGTGATCAGTGTATGATCAGCCACGTGAACAGTGCATGCTCAGTCACGTGATCAGGGCCTGCTGAGCTGCGTGATTACTGTCTGCTCATCTGCTTGACAATTGCCAGCTGAGCTGCACGATTCCTGCCTGTCATCTGCTTGACAATTGCCAGCTGTGCTGCGTAATTCCTGCCTGCTCAGCTGCTTGATTATTGCCAGCTGAGCAGCATGATTCCTCACACCTGAGTTCCATGATTATTGCCTGCTGACTGTTTGATTCGTGCCTACTCAGCTCTTTGTTTATTGCCTCCAGAGGCACATGATCAGTGTATGATAGCAAACATGATCAGTGCATGATCAGTCACATGATCAGCGCCATTAAGTCACGTGATCACTACATGATAGTCATGTGATCAGTCCATGCTCAGTCACGGTATCAGTGCATGATCAGCCACGTGATCAGTGCATGATCAGCCACGTGATCAGTTCATGATCAGCCACGTGATCAGTGCATGATCAGTCACGTGATCAGTGCATGACCAGGCACGTGATCAGTGCATGATCAGCCACGTGATCAGTGCATGATAGCCACGTGATCAGTGCATGATCAGTCACCTGATGGGTGTATGATCATTCACGTGACCTGTACATGGTAGCTACATGATCATTGCATGATCAGCCACGTGAGTAGTGCATGATAGCCACGTGATCAGTGCATGATCAGTCACGTGATCAGTGCATGATCAGTCATGTGATCAGTGCATGATCAGGCACGTGATCAGTGCATGATCAGCCACGTGATCAGTGCATGATAGCCACGTGATCAGTGCATGATCAGTCACGTGATCAGTGCATGATCAGTCACGTGATCAGTGCATGATCAGCCACGTGATCAGTGCATGATCAGCCACGTGATCAGTGCATGATCAATTACGTGATCAGTGCATGATCAGCCACGTGATCAGTGCATGATAGCTACGTGATCAGTGCATGATCAGTCACGTGATCAGTGCATGATCAGCCACGTGATCAGTGCATGATCAGCCACGTGATCAGTGCATGATCATCACGTGATCAGTGCATGATCAGTCACGTGACCAGTACATGGTAGCTACGTGATCATTGCATGATCAGCCACGTGATCAGTGCATGATAGCCACGTGATCAGTGCATGATCAGTCACGTGATCAGTGCATGATCAGTCACGTGATCAGTGCATGATCAGCCACGTGATCAGTGCATGATCAGCCACGTGATCAGTGCATGATCAATTACGTGATCAGTGCATGATCAGTCACGTGATCAGTGCATGATAGCTACGTGATCAGTGCATGATCAGCCACGTGAGCAGTGCATGATAGCCACGTGATCAGTGCATGATCAGTCACGTGATCAGTGCATGATCACTCACGTGATCAGTGCATGATCAGTCACGTGATCAGTGCATGATCAATTACGTGATCAGTGCATGATCAGTCACGTGACCAGTGCATGGTAGCTACGTGATCATTGCATGATCAGCCACGTGATCAGTGCATGATAGCCACGTGATCAGTGCATGATCAGTCACATGATCAGTGTATGATCATCCACGTGATCAGTGCATGATCAGTCATGTGATCAGTGCATGATATAGACGTGATCAGTGCATGATCAGTCACGTGATCAGTGCATGATCAGCCACGTGATCAGTGCATGATAGCCACGTGATCAGTGCATGATAGCCAGTGATCAGTGCATGATCAGTCACGTGATCAGTGCATGATCAGCCACGTGATCAGTGCATGATAGCCACTGATCAGTGCATGATCAGTCACGTGATCAGTGCATGATCAGTCACGTGATCAGTGCATGATCAGCCACGTGATCAGTGCATGATCAATCACGTGATCAGTGCATGATCAGTCACGTGATCAGTGCATGATCAGTCACGTGATCAGTGCATGATCAGTCACGTGATCAGTGTATGATCAGCCACGTGATCAGTGCATGATAGCCACGTGATCAGTGCATGATCAGTCACGTGATCAGTGCATGATCAGTCACGTGATCAGTGCATGATCAGCCACGTGATCAGTGCATGATCAGCCACGTGATCAGTGCATGATCAGCCACGTGATCAGTGCATGATCAGTCACGTGATCAGTACATGATCAGTCACGTGAACAGTGCATGATCATTTACGTGATCAGTGCATGATCAGTCACGTGACCAGTATATGGTAGCTACGTGATCATTCCATGACGAGCCACGTGAGCAGTGCATGATAGCCACGTGATGTGTGCATGATGAGTTACGTGATCAGAGTATGATCAGCCACGTGATCAGTGCATGAGTGCCACGTGATCAGTGCATGATATGTCACGTGACAGGTGTGTGATCAGCCACGTGAACAGTGCATGTTCAGCCACGTGATCAGTGCATGATAGCCACGTGATCAGTGCATGATCAGTTACGTGAGCAGTGTATGATCAGCCACGTGATCAGTGCATGGTCAGACACGTGAACAGTGTATGATCAGCCACGTGATCAGTGCATGATATCCAAGTGATCAGTGCATGATCATCACGTGATCAGTGTATGATCAGCCACGTGAACAGTGCATGCTCAGTCACGTGATCAGGGCCTGCTGAGCTGCGTGATTACTGTCTGCTCATCTGCTTGACAATTGCCAGCTGAGCTGCACGATTCCTGCCTGTCATCTGCTTGACAATTGCCAGCTGTGCTGCGTAATTCCTGCCTGCTCAGCTGCTTGATTATTGCCAGCTGAGCAGCATGATTCCTCACACCTGAGTTCCATGATTATTGCCTGCTGACTGTTTGATTCGTGCCTACTCAGCTCTTTGTTTATTGCCTCCAGAGGCACATGATCAGTGTATGATAGCAAACATGATCAGTGCATGATCAGTCACATGATCAGCGCCATTAAGTCACGTGATCACTACATGATAGTCATGTGATCAGTCCATGCTCAGTCACGGTATCAGTGCATGATCAGCCACGTGATCAGTGCATGATCAGCCAGGTGATCAGTTCATGATAGCTATGTGATCAGTGCATGATTTGTCACGTGATCAGTGCATGATCAGGCAGGTGATCAGTGCATGATCAGCCACGTGATCAGTGCATGATCATCACCTGATGAGTGTATGATCAGTCACGTGACCGGTACATGGTAGCTACATGATCATTGCATGATCAGCCACGTGAGTAGTGCATGATAGCCACGTGATCAGTGCATGATCAGTCACGTGATCAGTGCATGATCAGCCACGTGATCAGTGCATGATCAGCCACGTGATCAGTGCATGATCATTACGTGATCAGTGCATGATCAGTCACGTGATCAGTGCATGGTAGCTACGTGATCAGTGCATGATCAGCCACGTGATCAGTGCATGATAGCCACGTGATCAGTGCATGATCAGTCACGTGATCAGTGCATGATCAGTCACGTGATCAGTGCATGATCAGTCACGTGATCAGTGCATGATCAATTACGTGATCAGTGCATGATCAGTCACGTGACCAGTACATGGTAGCTACGTGATCATTGCATGATCAGCCACGTGAGCAGTGCATGATAGCCACGTGATCAGTGCATGATCAGTCACATGATCAGTGCATGATCATCCACGTGATCAGTGCATGATCAGTCACGTGATCAGTGCATGATATAGACGTGATCAGTGCATGATCAGTCGTGATCAGTGCATGATCAGCCACGTGATCAGTGCATGATAGCCACGTGATCAGTGCATGATAGCCAGTGATCAGTGCATGATCAGTCACGTGATCAGTGCATGATCAGCCACGTGATCAGTGCATGATAGCCACTGATCAGTGCATGATCAGTCACGTGATCAGTGCATGATCAGTCACGTGATCAGTGCATGATCAGCCACGTGATCAGTGCATGATCAAATACGTGATCAGTGCATGATCAGTCACGTGATCAGTGCATGATCAGTCACGTGATCAGTGCATGATCAGTCACGTGATCAGTGCATGATCAGCCACGTGATCAGTGCATGATAGCCACGTGATCAGTGCATGATCAGTCACGTGATCAGTGCATGATCAGTCACGTGATCAGTGCATGATCAGCCACGTGATCAGTGCATGATCAGCCACGTGATCAGTGCATGATCAATTACGTGATCAGTGCATGATCAGCCACGTGATCAGTGCATGATCAGACACGTGATCAGTGCATGATCAGCCACGTGATCAGTGCATGATAGCCACGTGATCAGTGCATGATAGCCACGTGATCAGTGCATGATCAGTCACGTGATCAGTGCATGATCAGCCACGTGATCAGTGCATGATAGCCACGTGATCAGTGCATGATAGCCACGTGATCAGTGCATGATCAGTCACGTGATCAGTGCATGATCAGCCACGTGATCAGTGCATGAGCCACGTGATCAGTTACGTGATCAGTGCATGATCAGCCACGTGATCAGTGCATGATCAGCCACGTGATCAGTGCATGATCAGCCACGTGATCAGTGCATGATAGCCACGTGATCAGTGCATGATCAGTCACGTGATCAGTGCATGATCAGTCACGTGATCAGTGCATGATCAGCCACGTGATCAGTGCATGATCAGTCACGTGATCAGTGCATGATAGCCACGTGATCAGTGCATGACAGCCACGTGATCAGTGCATGACAGCCACGTGATCAGTGCATGAGAGCCACGTGATCAGTGCATGATCAGTCACGTGATACATGTGTGATCAGCCACGTGATCAGTGCATGATGAGCCACGTGATCAGTGCAGGATCAATTACGTGATCAGTGCATGATCAGTCACGTGACCAGTACATGGTTCTACGTGATCGTTGCATGATCAGCCACGTGAGCAGAGCATGATAGCCACGTGATCAGTGCATGATCAGTCACGTGATCAGTACATGATCAGTCACGTGAACAGTGCATGATCAGTTACGTGATCTGTGCATGATCAGTCACGTGACCAGTATATGGTAGCTACGTGATCATTCCATGACGAGCCACGTGAGCAGTGCATGATAGCCACGTGATGTGTGCATGATGAGTTACGTGAGCAGAGTATGATCAGCCACGTGATCAGTGCATGAGTGCCACGTGATCAGTGCATGATATGTCACGTGACAGGTGTGTGATCAGCCACGTGAACAGTGCATGTTCAGCCACGTGATCAGTGCATGATAGCCACGTGATCAGTGCATGATCAGTTACGTGAGCAGTGTATGATCAGCCACGTGATCAGTGCATGGTCAGACACGTGAACAGTGTATGATCAGCCACGTGATCAGTGCATGATATCCAAGTGATCAGTGCATGATCATCACGTGATCAGTGTATGATCAGCCACGTGAACAGTGCATGCTCAGTCACGTGATCAGGGCCTGCTGAGCTGCGTGATTACTGTCTGCTCATCTGCTTGACAATTGCCAGCTGAGCTGCACGATTCCTGCCTGTCATCTGCTTGACAATTGCCAGCTGTGCTGCGTAATTCCTGCCTGCTCAGCTGCTTGATTATTGCCAGCTGAGCAGCATGATTCCTCACACCTGAGTTCCATGATTATTGCCTGCTGACTGTTTGATTCGTGCCTACTCAGCTCTTTGTTTATTGCCTCCAGAGGCACATGATCAGTGTATGATAGCAAACATGATCAGTGCATGATCAGTCACATGATCAGCGCCATTAAGTCACGTGATCACTACATGATAGTCATGTGATCAGTCCATGCTCAGTCACGGTATCAGTGCATGATCAGCCACGTGATCAGTGCATGATCAGCCACGTGATCAGTTCATGATAGCCACGTGATCAGTGCATGATCAGTCACGTGATCAGTGCATGACCAGGCAGGTGATCAGTGCATGATCAGCCACGTGATCAGTGCATGATAGCCACGTGATCAGTGCATGATCAGTCACCTGATGGGTGTATGATCATTCACGTGACCTGTACATGGTAGCTACATGATCATTGCATGATCAGCCACGTGAGTAGTGCATGATAGCCACGTGATCAGTGCATGATCAGTCACGTGATCAGTGCATGATCAGTCATGTGATCAGTGCATGATGCACGTGATCAGTGCATGATCAGCCACGTGATCAGTGCATGATAGCCACGTGATCAGTGCATGATCAGTCACGTGATCAGTGCATGATCAGTCACGTGATCAGTGCATGATCAGCCACGTGATCAGTGCATGATCAGCCACGTGATCAGTGCATGATCAGTCACGTGATCAGTGCATGATCAGCCACGTGATCAGTGCATGATCAATTCGTGATCAGTGCATGATCAGTCACGTGATCAGTGCATGTAGCTACGTGATCAGTGCATGATCAGCCACGTGATCAGTGCATGATAGCCACGTGATCAGTGCATGATCAGTCACGTGATCAGTGCATGATCACCACGTGATCAGTGCATGATCAGTCACGTGATCAGTGCATGATCAATTACGTGATCAGTGCATGATCAGTCACGTGATCAGTGCATGATAGCTACGTGATCAGTGCATGATCAGCCACGTGATCAGTGCATGATAGCCACGTGATCAGTGCATGATCAGTCACATGATCAGTGCATGATCATCCACGTGATCAGTGCATGACAGTCACGTGATCAGTGCATGATATAGACGTGATCAGTGCATGATCAGTCACGTGATCAGTGCATGATCAGCCACGTGATCAGTGCATGATAGCCACGTGATCAGTGCATGATAGCCAGTGATCAGTGCATGATCAGTCACGTGATCAGTGCATGATCAGCCACGTGATCAGTGCATGATGCCACGTGATCAGTGCATGATCAGTCACGTGATCAGTGCATGATCAGTCACGTGATCAGTGCATGATCAGCCACGTGATCAGTGCATGATCATTACGTGATCAGTGCATGATCAGTCACGTGATCAGTGTGTGATCATTTACGTGATCAGTGCATGATCAGCCACGTGATCAGTGCATGATCAGCCACGTGATCAGTGCATGATATGTCACGTGACACGTGTGTGATCAGCCACGTGAACAGTGCATGTTCAGCCACGTGATCAGTGCATGATAGCCACGTGATCAGTGCATGATCAGTTACGTGAGCAGTGTATGATCAGCCACGTGATCAGTGCATGGTCAGACACGTGAACAGTGTATGATCAGCCACGTGATCAGTGCATGATATCCAAGTGATCAGTGCATGATCATCACGTGATCAGTGTATGATCAGCCACGTGAACAGTGCCTGCTCAGTCACGTGATCAGGGCCTGCTGAGCTGCGTGATTACTGTCTGCTCATCTGCTTGACAATTGCCAGCTGAGCTGCACGATTCCTGCCTGTCATCTGCTTGACAATTGCCAGCTGTGCTGCGTAATTCCTGCCTGCTCATCTGCTTGATTGTTGCCAGCTGAGCAGCATGATTCCTCACAGCTGAGTTCCATGATTATTGCCTGCTGACTGTTTGATTCGTGCCTACTCAGCTCATTGTTTATTGCCTCCAGTGGCACATGATCAGTGTATGATAGCAAACATGATCAGTGCATGATCAGTCACATGATCAGAGCCATTAAGTCACGTGATCACTACATGATAGTCATGTGATCAGTCCATGCTCAGTCACGGTATCAGTGCATGATCAGCCACGTGATCAGTGCATGATCAGCCACGTGATCAGTTCATGATAGCTACGTGATCAGTGCATGATTGTCACGTGATCAGTGCATGACAGGCAGGTGATCAGTGCATGATCAGCCACGTGATCAGTGCATGATCATCACCTGATGGGTGTATGATCAGTCACGTGACCAGTACATGGTAGCTACATGATCATTGCATGATCAGCCACGTGAGTAGTGCATGATAGCCACGTGATCAGTGCATGATCAGTCACGTGATCAGTGCATGATCAGTCACGTGATCAGTGCATGATCAGCCACGTGATCAGTGCATGATCAGCCACGTGATCAGTGCATGATCAATCACGTGATCAGTGCATGATCAGTCACGTGATCAGTGCATGATAGCACGTGATCAGTGCATGATCAGCCACGTGATCAGTGCATGATAGCCACGTGATCAGTGCATGATCAGTCACGTGATCAGTGCATGATCACCACGTGATCAGTGCATGATCAGTCACGTGATCAGTGCATGATCAATTACGTGATCAGTGCATGATCAGTCACGTGATCAGTACATGGTAGCTACGTGATCATTGCATGATCAGCCACGTGATCAGTGCATGATAGCCACGTGATCAGTGCATGATCAGTCACATGATCAGTGCATGATCATCCACGTGATCAGTGCATGACAGTCACGTGATCAGTGCATGATATAGACGTGATCAGTGCATGATCAGTCACGTGATCAGTGCATGATCAGCCACGTGATCAGTGCATGATAGCCACGTGATCAGTGCATGATAGCCAGTGATCAGTGCATGATCAGTCACGTGATCAGTGCATGATCAGCCACGTGATCAGTGCATGATAGCCACGTGATCAGTGCATGATCAGTCACGTGATCAGTGCATGATCAGTCACGTGATCAGTGCATGATCAGCCACGTGATCAGTGCATGATCAGTTACGTGATCAGTGCATGATCAGTCACGTGATCAGTGTGTGATCAGTTACGTGATCAGTGCATGATCAGCCACGTGATCAGTGCATGATCAGCCACGTGATCAGTGCATGATATGTCACGTGACAGTGTGTGATCAGCCACGTGAACAGTGCATGTTCAGCCACGTGATCAGTGCATGATAGCCACGTGATCAGTGCATGATCAGTTACGTGAGCAGTGTATGATCAGCCACGTGATCAGTGCATGGTCAGACACGTGAACAGTGTATGATCAGCCACGTGATCAGTGCATGATATCCAAGTGATCAGTGCATGATCATCACGTGATCAGTGTATGATCAGCCACGTGAACAGTGCATGCTCAGTCACGTGATCAGGGCCTGCTGAGCTGCGTGATTACTGTCTGCTCATCTGCTTGACAATTGCCAGCTGAGCTGCACGATTCCTGCCTGTCATCTGCTTGACAATTGCCAGCTGTGCTGCGTAATTCCTGCCTGCTCAGCTGCTTGATTATTGCCAGCTGAGCAGCATGATTCCTCACAGCTGAGTTCCATGATTATTGCCTGCTGACTGTTTGATTCGTGCCTACTCAGCTCTTTGTTTATTGCCTCCAGAGGCACATGATCAGTGTATGATAGCAAACATGATCAGTGCATGATCAGTCACATGATCAGCGCCATTAAGTCACGTGATCACTACATGATAGTCATGTGATCAGTCCATGCTCAGTCACGGTATCAGTGCATGATCAGCCACGTGATCAGTGCATGATCAGCCAGGTGATCAGTTCATGATAGCTATGTGATCAGTGCATGATTTGTCACGTGATCAGTGCATGACAGGCAGGTGATCAGTGCATGATCAGCCACGTGATCAGTGCATGATCATCACCTGATGGGTGTATGATCAGTCACGTGACCAGTACATGGTAGCTACATGATCATTGCATGATCAGCCACGTGAGTAGTGCATGATAGCCACGTGATCAGTGCATGATCAGTCACGTGATCAGTGCATGATCAGTCACGTGATCAGTGCATGATCAGCCACGTGATCAGTGCATGATCAGCCACGTGATCAGTGCATGATCAGTCACGTGATCAGTGCATGATCAGTCACGTGATCAGTGCATGATAGCTACGTGATCAGTGCATGATCAGCCACGTGATCAGTGCATGATAGCCACGTGATCAGTGCATGATCAGTCACGTGATCAGTGCATGATCAGACGTGATCAGTGCATGATCAGTCACGTGATCAGTGCATGATCAATTACGTGATCAGTGCATGATCAGTCACGTGATCAGTACATGGTAGCTACGTGATCATTGCATGATCAGCCACGTGATCAGTGCATGATAGCCACGTGATCAGTGCATGATCAGTCACATGATCAGTGCATGATCATCCACGTGATCAGTGCATGACAGTCACGTGATCAGTGCATGATATAGACGTGATCAGTGCATGATCAGTCACGTGATCAGTGCATGATCAGCCACGTGATCAGTGCATGATAGCCACGTGATCAGTGCATGATAGCCAGTGATCAGTGCATGATCAGTCACGTGATCAGTGCATGATCAGCCACGTGATCAGTGCATGATAGCCACGTGATCAGTGCATGATCAGTCACGTGATCAGTGCATGATCAGTCACGTGATCAGTGCATGATCAGCCACGTGATCAGTGCATGATCAATTACGTGATCAGTGCATGATCAGTCACGTGATCAGTGTGTGATCAGTTACGTGATCAGTGCATGATCAGCCACGTGATCAGTGCATGATCAGCCACGTGATCAGTGCATGATATGTCACGTGACAGGTGTGTGATCAGCCACGTGAACAGTGCATGTTCAGCCACGTGATCAGTGCATGATAGCCACGTGATCAGTGCATGATCAGTTACGTGAGCAGTGTATGATCAGCCACGTGATCAGTGCATGGTCAGACACGTGAACAGTGTATGATCAGCCACGTGATCAGTGCATGATATCCAAGTGATCAGTGCATGATCATCACGTGATCAGTGTATGATCAGCCACGTGAACAGTGCATGCTCAGTCACGTGATCAGGGCCTGCTGAGCTGCGTGATTACTGTCTGCTCATCTGCTTGACAATTGCCAGCTGAGCTGCACGATTCCTGCCTGTCATCTGCTTGACAATTGCCAGCTGTGCTGCGTAATTCCTGCCTGCTCAGCTGCTTGATTATTGCCAGCTGAGCAGCATGATTCCTCACAGCTGAGTTCCATGATTATTGCCTGCTGACTGTTTGATTCGTGCCTACTCAGCTCTTTGTTTATTGCCTCCAGAGGCACATGATCAGTGTATGATAGCAAACATGATCAGTGCATGATCAGTCACATGATCAGTGCCATTAAGTCACGTGATCACTACATGATAGTCATGTGATCAGTCCATGCTCAGTCACGGTATCAGTGCATGATCAGCCACGTGATCAGTGCATGATCAGCCACGTGATCAGTTCATGATAGCCATGTGATCAGTGCATGATCAGTCACGTGATCAGTGCATGACAGGCACGTGATCAGTGCATGATCAGCCACGTGATCAGTGCATGATCATCACCTGATGGGTGTATGATCAGTCACGTGACCAGTACATGGTAGCTACATGATCATTGCATGATCAGCCACGTGAGTAGTGCATGATAGCCACGTGATCAGTGCATGATCAGTCACGTGATCAGTGCATGATCAGTCACGTGATCAGTGCATGATCAGCCACGTGATCAGTGCATGATCAGCCACGTGATCAGTGCATGATCAGTCACGTGATCAGTGCATGATCAGTCACGTGATCAGTGCATGATCAGCTACGTGATCAGTGCATGATCAGCCACGTGATCAGTGCATGATAGCCACGTGATCAGTGCATGATCAGTCACAGTGATCAGTGCATGATCATCCACGTGATCAGTGCATGATCAGTCATGTGATCAGTGCATGATATAGACGTGATCAGTGCATGATCAGTCACGTGATCAGTGCATGATCAGCCACGTGATCAGTGCATGATAGCCACGTGATCAGTGCATGATAGCCAGTGATCAGTGCATGATCAGTCACGTGATCAGTGCATGATCAGCCACGTGATCAGTGCATGATAGCCACGTGATCAGTGCATGATCAGTCACGTGATCAGTGCATGATCAGTCACGTGATCAGTGCATGATCAGCCACGTGATCAGTGCATGATCAATCACGTGATCAGTGCATGATCAGCCACGTGATCAGTGCATGATCAGTCACGTGATCAGTGCATGATCAGTCACGTGATCAGTGTATGATCAGCCACGTGATCAGTGCATGATAGCCACGTGATCAGTGCATGATCAGTCACGTGATCAGTGCATGATCAGTCACGTGATCAGTGCATGATCAGCCACGTGATCAGTGCATGATCAGCCACGTGATCAGTGCATGATCAGCCACGTGATCAGTGCATGATCAGTCACGTGATCAGTACATGATCAGTCACGTGAACAGTGCATGATCATTTACGTGATCAGTGCATGATCAGTCACGTGACCAGTATATGGTAGCTACGTGATCATTCCATGACGAGCCACGTGAGCAGTGCATGATAGCCACGTGATGTGTGCATGATGAGTTACGTGAGCAGAGTATGATCAGCCACGTGATCAGTGCATGAGTGCCACGTGATCAGTGCATGATATGTCACGTGACAGGTGTGTGATCAGCCACGTGAACAGTGCATGTTCAGCCACGTGATCAGTGCATGATAGCCACGTGATCAGTGCATGATCAGTTACGTGAGCAGTGTATGATCAGCCACGTGATCAGTGCATGGTCAGACACGTGAACAGTGTATGATCAGCCACGTGATCAGTGCATGATATCCAAGTGATCAGTGCATGATCATCACGTGATCAGTGTATGATCAGCCACGTGAACAGTGCATGCTCAGTCACGTGATCAGGGCCTGCTGAGCTGCGTGATTACTGTCTGCTCATCTGCTTGACAATTGCCAGCTGAGCTGCACGATTCCTGCCTGTCATCTGCTTGACAATTGCCAGCTGTGCTGCGTAATTCCTGCCTGCTCAGCTGCTTGATTATTGCCAGCTGAGCAGCATGATTCCTCACACCTGAGTTCCATGATTATTGCCTGCTGACTGTTTGATTCGTGCCTACTCAGCTCTTTGTTTATTGCCTCCAGAGGCACATGATCAGTGTATGATAGCAAACATGATCAGTGCATGATCAGTCACATGATCAGCGCCATTAAGTCACGTGATCACTACATGATAGTCATGTGATCAGTCCATGCTCAGTCACGGTATCAGTGCATGATCAGCCACGTGATCAGTGCATGATCAGCCAGGTGATCAGTTCATGATAGCTATGTGATCAGTGCATGATTTGTCACGTGATCAGTGCATGATCAGTCAGGTGATCAGTGCATGATCAGCCACGTGATCAGTGCATGATCATCACCTGATCAGTGTATGATCAGTCACGTGACCAGTACATGGTAGCTACATGATCATTGCATGATCAGCCACGTGAGTAGTGCATGATAGCCACGTGATCAGTGCATGATCAGTCACGTGATCAGTGCATGATCAGCCACGTGATCAGTGCATGATCAGCCACGTGATCAGTGCATGATCATTACGTGATCAGTGCATGATCAGTCACGTGATCAGTGCATGGTAGCTACGTGATCAGTGCATGATCAGCCACGTGAGCAGTGCATGATAGCCACGTGATCAGTGCATGATCAGTCACGTGATCAGTGCATGATCAGTCACGTGATCAGTGCATGATCAGTCACGTGATCAGTGCATGATCAATTACGTGATCAGTGCATGATCAGTCACGTGACCAGTACATGGTAGCTACGTGATCATTGCATGATCAGCCACGTGATCAGTGCATGATAGCCACGTGATCAGTGCATGATCAGTCATGATCAGTGCATGATCATCCACGTGATCAGTGCATGATCAGTCATGTGATCAGTGCATGATATAGACGTGATCAGTGCATGATCAGTCACGTGATCAGTGCATGATCAGCCACGTGATCAGTGCATGATAGCCATGAGTGCATGATAGCCAGTGATCAGTGCATGATCAGTCACGTGATCAGTGTATGATCAGCCACGTGATCAGTGCATGATAGCCACTGATCAGTGCATGATCAGTCACGTGATCAGTGCATGATCAGTCACGTGATCAGTGCATGATCAGCCACGTGATCAGTGCATGATCAGCCACGTGATCAGTGCATGATCAGTCACGTGATCAGTGCATGATCAGTCACGTGATCAGTGCATGATCAGTCACGTGATCAGTGTATGATCAGCCACGTGATCAGTGCATGATAGCCACGTGATCAGTGCATGATCAGTCACGTGATCAGTGCATGATCAGTCACGTGATCAGTGCATGATCAGCCACGTGATCAGTGCATGATCAGCCACGTGATCAGTGCATGATCAATTACGTGATCAGTGCATGATCAGCCACGTGATCAGTGCATGATCAGACACGTGATCAGTGCATGATCAGCCACGTGATCAGTGCATGATAGCCACGTGATCAGTGCATGATAGCCACGTGATCAGTGCATGATCAGTCACGTGATCAGTGCATGATCAGCCACGTGATCAGTGCATGATAGCCACGTGATCAGTGCATGATAGCCACGTGATCAGTGCATGATCAGTCACGTGATCAGTGCATGATCAGCCACGTGATCAGTGCATGATAGCCACGTGATCAGTTACGTGATCAGTGCATGATCAGCCACGTGATCAGTGCATGATCAGCCACGTGATCAGTGCATGATCAGCCACGTGATCAGTGCATGATAGCCACGTGATCAGTGCATGATCAGTCACGTGATCAGTGCATGATCAGTCACGTGATCAGTGCATGATCAGTCACGTGATCAGTGCATGATCAGTCACGTGATCAGTGCATGATAGCATGTGATCAGTGCATGACAGCCACGTGATCAGTGCATGACAGCCACGTGATCAGTGCATGAGCCACGTGATCAGTGCATGATCAGTCACGTGATACATGTGTGATCAGCCACGTGATCAGTGCATGATGAGCCACGTGATCAGTGCAGGATCAATTACGTGATCAGTGCATGATCAGTCACGTGACCAGTACATGGTTCTACGTGATCGTTGCATGATCAGCCACGTGAGCAGAGCATGATAGCCACGTGATCAGTGCATGATCAGTCACGTGATCAGTACATGATCAGTCACGTGAACAGTGCATGATCAGTTACGTGATCTGTGCATGATCAGTCACGTGACCAGTATATGGTAGCTACGTGATCATTCCATGACGAGCCACGTGAGCAGTGCATGATAGCCACGTGATGTGTGCATGATGAGTTACGTGAGCAGAGTATGATCAGCCACGTGATCAGTGCATGAGTGCCACGTGATCAGTGCATGATATGTCACGTGACAGGTGTGTGATCAGCCACGTGAACAGTGCATGTTCAGCCACGTGATCAGTGCATGATAGCCACGTGATCAGTGCATGATCAGTTACGTGAGCAGTGTATGATCAGCCACGTGATCAGTGCATGGTCAGACACGTGAACAGTGTATGATCAGCCACGTGATCAGTGCATGATATCCAAGTGATCAGTGCATGATCATCACGTGATCAGTGTATGATCAGCCACGTGAACAGTGCATGCTCAGTCACGTGATCAGGGCCTGCTGAGCTGCGTGATTACTGTCTGCTCATCTGCTTGACAATTGCCAGCTGAGCTGCACGATTCCTGCCTGTCATCTGCTTGACAATTGCCAGCTGTGCTGCGTAATTCCTGCCTGCTCAGCTGCTTGATTATTGCCAGCTGAGCAGCATGATTCCTCACACCTGAGTTCCATGATTATTGCCTGCTGACTGTTTGATTCGTGCCTACTCAGCTCTTTGTTTATTGCCTCCAGAGGCACATGATCAGTGTATGATAGCAAACATGATCAGTGCATGATCAGTCACATGATCAGCGCCATTAAGTCACGTGATCACTACATGATAGTCATGTGATCAGTCCATGCTCAGTCACGGTATCAGTGCATGATCAGCCACGTGATCAGTGCATGATCAGCCACGTGATCAGTTCATGATCAGCCACGTGATCAGTGCATGATCAGTCACGTGATCAGTGCATGATCAGGCGTGATCAGTGCATGATCAGCCACGTGATCAGTGCATGATAGCCACGTGATCAGTGCATGATCAGTCACCTGATGGGTGTATGATCATTCACGTGACCTGTACATGGTAGCTACATGATCATTGCATGATCAGCCACGTGAGTAGTGCATGATAGCCACGTGATCAGTGCATGATCAGTCACGTGATCAGTGCATGATCAGTCATGTGATCAGTGCATGACCTGGCACGTGATCAGTGCATGATCAGCCACGTGATCAGTGCATGATAGCCACGTGATCAGTGCATGATCAGTCACGTGATCAGTGCATGATCAGTCACGTGATCAGTGCATGATCAGCCACGTGATCAGTGCATGATCAGCCACGTGATCAGTGCATGATCAGTCACGTGATCAGTGCATGATCAGCCACGTGATCAGTGCATGATCAGTTACGTGATCAGTGCATGATCAGTCACGTGATCAGTGCATGATAGCTACGTGATCAGTGCATGATCAGCCACGTGATCAGTGCATGATAGCCACGTGATCAGTGCATGATCAGTCACGTGATCAGTGCATGATCACCACGTGATCAGTGCATGATCAGTCACGTGATCAGTGCATGATCAATTACGTGATCAGTGCATGATCAGTCACGTGATCAGTGCATGATAGCCACGTGATCAGTGCATGATCAGCCACGTGATCAGTGCATGATAGCCACGTGATCAGTGCATGATCAGTCACATGATCAGTGCATGATCATCCACGTGATCAGTGCATGACAGTCACGTGATCAGTGCATGATATAGACGTGATCAGTGCATGATCAGTCACGTGATCAGTGCATGATCAGCCACGTGATCAGTGCATGATAGCCACGTGATCAGTGCATGATAGCCAGTGATCAGTGCATGATCAGTCACGTGATCAGTGCATGATCAGCCACGTGATCAGTGCATGATAGCCACGTGATCAGTGCATGATCAGTCACGTGATCAGTGCATGATCAGTCACGTGATCAGTGCATGATCAGCCACGTGATCAGTGCATGATCAGTTACGTGATCAGTGCATGATCAGTCACGTGATCAGTGCATGATCATTTACGTGATCAGTGCATGATCAGCCACGTGATCAGTGCATGATCAGTTACGTGATCAGTGCATGATCAGCCACGTGATCAGTGCATGATCAGTCACGTGATCAGTGCATGATATGTCACGTGACAGGTGTGTGATCAGCCACGTGAACAGTGCATGTTCAGCCACGTGATCAGTGCATGATAGCCACGTGATCAGTGCATGATCAGTTACGTGAGCAGTGTATGATCAGCCACGTGATCAGTGCATGGTCAGACACGTGAACAGTGTATGATCAGCCACGTGATCAGTGCATGATATCCAAGTGATCAGTGCATGATCATCACGTGATCAGTGTATGATCAGCCACGTGAACAGTGCATGCTCAGTCACGTGATCAGGGCCTGCTGAGCTGCGTGATTACTGTCTGCTCATCTGCTTGACAATTGCCAGCTGAGCTGCACGATTCCTGCCTGTCATCTGCTTGACAATTGCCAGCTGTGCTGCGTAATTCCTGCCTGCTCAGCTGCTTGATTATTGCCAGCTGAGCAGCATGATTCCTCACAGCTGAGTTCCATGATTATTGCCTGCTGACTGTTTGATTCGTGCCTACTCAGCTCTTTGTTTATTGCCTCCAGAGGCACATGATCAGTGTATGATAGCAAACATGATCAGTGCATGATCAGTCACATGATCAGTGCCATTAAGTCACGTGATCACTACATGATAGTCATGTGATCAGTCCATGCTCAGTCACGGTATCAGTGCATGATCAGCCACGTGATCAGTGCATGATCAGCCACGTGATCAGTTCATGATAGCTATGTGATCAGTGCATGATTTGTCACGTGATCAGTGCATGACAGGCAGGTGATCAGTGCATGATCAGCCACGTGATCAGTGCATGATCATCACCTGATGGGTGTATGATCAGTCACGTGACCAGTACATGGTAGCTACATGATCATTGCATGATCAGCCACGTGAGTAGTGCATGATAGCCACGTGATCAGTGCATGATCAGTCACGTGATCAGTGCATGATCAGTCACGTGATCAGTGCATGATCAGCCACGTGATCAGTGCATGATCAGCCACGTGATCAGTGCATGATCAGTCACGTGATCAGTGCATGATCAGTCACGTGATCAGTGCATGATCAGCTACGTGATCAGTGCATGATCAGCCACGTGATCAGTGCATGATAGCCACGTGATCAGTGCATGATCAGTCACGTGATCAGTGCATGATCAGTCACGTGATCAGTGCATGATCAGTCACGTGATCAGTGCATGATCAGTTACGTGATCAGTGCATGATCAGCCACGTGATCAGTGCATGATCAGCCACGTGATCAGTGCATGATCAGTCACGTGATCAGTGCATGATCAGCCAC
The DNA here is from genome assembly GCF_032452875.1 of Bos javanicus. Taxonomy (NCBI): domain Eukaryota; kingdom Metazoa; phylum Chordata; class Mammalia; order Artiodactyla; family Bovidae; genus Bos; species Bos javanicus. Next base: position 228,678 of record NC_083895.1, on the reverse strand, counting down.
GTGATCAGTGCATGATCAGTCACGTGATCAGTGCATGATCAGCCACGTGATCAGTGCATGATAGCCACGTGATCAGTGCATGATAGCCACGTGATCAGTGCATGATCAGTCACGTGATCAGTGCATGATCAGCCACGTGATCAGTGCATGATAGCCACGTGATCAGTGCATGATCAGTCACGTGATCAGTGCATGATCAGCCACGTGATCAGTGCATGATAGCCACGTGATCAGTGCATGATCAGTCACGTGATCAGTGCATGATCAGCCACGTGATCAGTGCATGATCAGTCACGTGATCAGTGCATGATCAGCCACGTGATCAGTGCATGATAGCCACGTGATCAGTGCATGATCAGTCACGTGATCAGTGCATGATCAGTCACGTGATCAGTGCATGATCAGCCACGTGATCAGTGCATGATCAGTCACGTGATCAGTGCATGATAGCTACGTGATCAGTGCATGATAGCCACGTGATCAGTGCATGACAGCCACGTGATCAGTGCATGAGAGCCACGTGATCAGTGCATGATCAGTCACGTGATACATGTGTGATCAGCCACGTGATCAGTGCATGATGAGCCACGTGATCAGTGCATGATCAATTACGTGATCAGTGCATGATCAGTCACGTGACCAGTACATGGTTGCTACGTGATCGTTGCATGATCAGCCACGTGAGCAGAGCATGATAGCCACGTGATCAGTGCATGATCAGTCACGTGATCAGTACATGATCAGTCACGTGAACAGTGCATGATCAGTTACGTGATCTGTGCATGATCAGTCACGTGACCAGTATATGGTAGCTACGTGATCATTCCATGACGAGCCACGTGAGCAGTGCATGATAGCCACGTGATGTGTGCATGATGAGTTACGTGAGCAGAGTATGATCAGCCACGTGATCAGTGCATGAGTGCCACGTGATCAGTGCATGATATGTCACGTGACAGGTGTGTGATCAGCCACGTGAACAGTGCATGTTCAGCCACGTGATCAGTGCATGATAGCCACGTGATCAGTGCATGATCAGTTACGTGAGCAGTGTATGATCAGCCACGTGATCAGTGCATGGTCAGACACGTGAACAGTGTATGATCAGCCACGTGATCAGTGCATGATATCCAAGTGATCAGTGCATGATCATCACGTGATCAGTGTATGATCAGCCACGTGAACAGTGCATGCTCAGTCACGTGATCAGGGCCTGCTGAGCTGCGTGATTACTGTCTGCTCATCTGCTTGACAATTGCCAGCTGAGCTGCACGATTCCTGCCTGTCATCTGCTTGACAATTGCCAGCTGTGCTGCGTAATTCCTGCCTGCTCAGCTGCTTGATTATTGCCAGCTGAGCAGCATGATTCCTCACACCTGAGTTCCATGATTATTGCCTGCTGACTGTTTGATTCGTGCCTACTCAGCTCTTTGTTTATTGCCTCCAGAGGCACATGATCAGTGTATGATAGCAAACATGATCAGTGCATGATCAGTCACATGATCAGCGCCATTAAGTCACGTGATCACTACATGATAGTCATGTGATCAGTCCATGCTCAGTCACGGTATCAGTGCATGATCAGCCACGTGATCAGTGCATGATCAGCCACGTGATCAGTTCATGATAGCCACGTGATCAGTGCATGATCAGTCACGTGATCAGTGCATGATCAGGCGTGATCAGTGCATGATCAGCCACGTGATCAGTGCATGATAGCCACGTGATCAGTGCATGATCAGTCACCTGATGGGTGTATGATCATTCACGTGACCTGTACATGGAAGCTACATGATCATTGCATGATCAGCCACGTGAGTAGTGCATGATAGCCACGTGATCAGTGCATGATCAGTCACGTGATCAGTGCATGATCAGTCACGTGATACATGTGTGATCAGCCACGTGATCAGTGCATGATCAGCCACGTGATCAGTGCATGATCAATTACGTGATCAGTGCATGATCAGTTACGTGATCAGTGCATGATAGCTACGTGATCAGTGCATGATCAGCCACGTGATCAGTGCATGATAGCCACGTGATCAGTGCATGATCAGTCACGTGATCAGTGCATGATCAGTCACGTGATCAGTGCATGATCAGTTACGTGATCAGTGCATGATCAGTCACGTGATCAGTGCATGATAGCTACGTGATCAGTGCATGATCAGCCACGTGATCAGTGCATGATAGCCACGTGATCAGTGCATGATCAGTCACGTGATCAGTGCATGATCAGCCACGTGATCAGTGCATGATCAGCCACGTGATCAGTGCATGATAGCCACGTGATCAGTGCATGATCAGTCACATGATCAGTGCATGATCATCCACGTGATCAGTGCATGACAGTCACGTGATCAGTGCATGATATAGACGTGATCAGTGCATGATCAGTCACGTGATCAGTGCATGATCAGCCACGTGATCAGTGCATGATAGCCACGTGATCAGTGCATGATAGCCAGTGATCAGTGCATGATCAGTCACGTGATCAGTGCATGATCAGCCACGTGATCAGTGCATGATAGCCACGTGATCAGTGCATGATCAGTCACGTGATCAGTGCATGATCAGTCACGTGATCAGTGCATGATCAGCCACGTGATCAGTGCATGATCAGTTACGTGATCAGTGCATGATCAGTCACGTGATCAGTGCATGATCATTACGTGATCAGTGCATGATCAGCCACGTGATCAGTGCATGATCAGTTACGTGATCAGTGCATGATCAGCCACGTGATCAGTGCATGATCAGTCACGTGATCAGTGCATGATATGTCACGTGACAGGTGTGTGATCAGCCACGTGAACAGTGCATGTTCAGCCACGTGATCAGTGCATGATAGCCACGTGATCAGTGCATGATCAGTTACGTGAGCAGTGTATGATCAGCCACGTGATCAGTGCATGGTCAGACACGTGAACAGTGTATGATCAGCCACGTGATCAGTGCATGATATCCAAGTGATCAGTGCATGATCATCACGTGATCAGTGTATGATCAGCCACGTGAACAGTGCATGCTCAGTCACGTGATCTGGGCCTGCTGAGCTGCGTGATTACTGTCTGCTCATCTGCTTGACAATTGCCAGCTGAGCTGCACGATTCCTGCCTGTCATCTGCTTGACAATTGCCAGCTGTGCTGCGTAATTCCTGCCTGCTCAGCTGCTTGATTATTGCCAGCTGAGCAGCATGATTCCTCACAGCTGAGTTCCATGATTATTGCCTGCTGACTGTTTGATTCGTGCCTACTCAGCTCTTTGTTTATTGCCTCCAGAGGCACATGATCAGTGTATGATAGCAAACATGATCAGTGCATGATCAGTCACATGATCAGCGCCATTAAGTCACGTGATCACTACATGATAGTCATGTGATCAGTCCATGCTCAGTCACGGTATCAGTGCATGATCAGCCACGTGATCAGTGCATGATCAGCCACGTGATCAGTTCATGATAGCCATGTGATCAGTGCATGATCAGTCACGTGATCAGTGCATGACAGGCAGGTGATCAGTGCATGATCAGCCACGTGATCAGTGCATGATCATCACCTGATGGGTGTATGATCAGTCACGTGACCAGTACATGGTAGCTACATGATCATTGCATGATCAGCCACGTGAGTAGTGCATGATAGCCACGTGATCAGTGCATGATCAGTCACGTGATCAGTGCATGATCAGTCACGTGATCAGTGCATGATCAGCCACGTGATCAGTGCATGATCAGCCACGTGATCAGTGCATGATCAATCACGTGATCAGTGCATGATCAGTCACGTGACCAGTGCATGGTAGCTACGTGATCATTGCATGATCAGCCACGTGATCAGTGCATGATAGCCACGTGATCAGTGCATGATCAGTCACGTGATCAGTGCATGATCAGTCACGTGATCAGTGCATGATCAGTCACGTGATCAGTGCATGATCAATTACGTGATCAGTGCATGATCAGTCACGTGATCAGTGCATGGTAGCTACGTGATCAGTGCATGATCAGCCACGTGATCAGTGCATGATAGCCACGTGATCAGTGCATGATCAGTCACATGATCAGTGCATGATCATCCACGTGATCAGTGCATGATCAGTCATGTGATCAGTGCATGATATAGACGTGATCAGTGCATGATCAGTCACGTGATCAGTGCATGATCAGCCACGTGATCAGTGCATGATAGCCACGTGATCAGTGCATGATAGCCAGTGATCAGTGCATGATCAGTCACGTGATCAGTGCATGATCAGCCACGTGATCAGTGCATGATAGCCACGTGATCAGTGCATGATCAGTCACGTGATCAGTGCATGATCAGTCACGTGATCAGTGCATGATCAGCCACGTGATCAGTGCATGATCAATTACGTGATCAGTGCATGATCAGTCACGTGATCAGTGCATGATCAGTCACGTGATCAGTGCATGATCAGTCACGTGATCAGTGTATGATCAGCCACGTGATCAGTGCATGATAGCCACGTGATCAGTGCATGATCAGTCACGTGATCAGTGCATGATCAGTCACGTGATCAGTGCATGATCAGCCACGTGATCAGTGCATGATCAGCCACGTGATCAGTGCATGATCAGCCACGTGATCAGTGCATGATCAGTCACGTGATCAGTACATGATCAGTCACGTGAACAGTGCATGATCATTTACGTGATCTGTGCATGATCAGTCACGTGACCAGTATATGGTAGCTCCGTGATCATTCCATGACGAGCCACGTGAGCAGTGCATGATAGCCACGTGATGTGTGCATGATGAGTTACGTGAGCAGAGTATGATCAGCCACGTGATCAGTGCATGAGTGCCACGTGATCAGTGCATGATATGTCACGTGACAGGTGTGTGATCAGCCACGTGAACAGTGCATGTTCAGCCACGTGATCAGTGCATGATAGCCACGTGATCAGTGCATGATCAGTTACGTGAGCAGTGTATGATCAGCCACGTGATCAGTGCATGGTCAGACACGTGAACAGTGTATGATCAGCCACGTGATCAGTGCATGATATCCAAGTGATCAGTGCATGATCATCACGTGATCAGTGTATGATCAGCCACGTGAACAGTGCATGCTCAGTCACGTGATCAGGGCCTGCTGAGCTGCGTGATTACTGTCTGCTCATCTGCTTGACAATTGCCAGCTGAGCTGCACGATTCCTGCCTGTCATCTGCTTGACAATTGCCAGCTGTGCTGCGTAATTCCTGCCTGCTCAGCTGCTTGATTATTGCCAGCTGAGCAGCATGATTCCTCACACCTGAGTTCCATGATTATTGCCTGCTGACTGTTTGATTCGTGCCTACTCAGCTCTTTGTTTATTGCCTCCAGAGGCACATGATCAGTGTATGATAGCAAACATGATCAGTGCATGATCAGTCACATGATCAGCGCCATTAAGTCACGTGATCACTACATGATAGTCATGTGATCAGTCCATGCTCAGTCACGGTATCAGTGCATGATCAGCCACGTGATCAGTGCATGATCAGCCAGGTGATCAGTTCATGATAGCTATGTGATCAGTGCATGATTGTCACGTGATCAGTGCATGACAGGCAGGTGATCAGTGCATGATCAGCCACGTGATCAGTGCATGATCATCACCTGATCAGTGTATGATCAGTCACGTGACCAGTACATGGTAGCTACATGATCATTGCATGATCAGCCACGTGAGTAGTGCATGATAGCCACGTGATCAGTGCATGATCAGTCACGTGATCAGTGCATGATCAGCCACGTGATCAGTGCATGATCAGCCACGTGATCAGTGCATGATCAGTTACGTGATCAGTGCATGATCAGTCACGTGATCAGTGCATGGTAGCTACGTGATCAGTGCATGATCAGCCACGTGAGCAGTGCATGATAGCCACGTGATCAGTGCATGATCAGTCACGTGATCAGTGCATGATCAGTCACGTGATCAGTGCATGATAAGTCACGTGATCAGTGCATGATCAATTACGTGATCAGTGCATGATCAGTCACGTGATCAGTACATGGTAGCTACGTGATCATTGCATGATCAGCCACGTGATCAGTGCATGATAGCCACGTGATCAGTGCATGATCAGTCACGTGATCAGTGCATGATCATCCACGTGATCAGTGCATGATCAGTCACGTGATCAGTGCATGATATAGACGTGATCAGTGCATGATCAGTCACGTGATCAGTGCATGATCAGCCACGTGATCAGTGCATGATAGCCACGTGATCAGTGCATGATAGCCAGTGATCAGTGCATGATCAGTCACGTGATCAGTGTATGATCAGCCACGTGATCAGTGCATGATAGCCACTGATCAGTGCATGATCAGTCACGTGATCAGTGCATGATCAGTCACGTGATCAGTGCATGATCAGCCACGTGATCAGTGCATGATCAGCCACGTGATCAGTGCATGATCAGTCACGTGATCAGTGCATGATCAGTCACGTGATCAGTGCATGATCAGTCACGTGATCAGTGCATGATCAGCCACGTGATCAGTGCATGATAGCCACGTGATCAGTGCATGATCAGTCACGTGATCAGTGCATGATCAGCCACGTGATCAGTGCATGATCAGCCACGTGATCAGTGCATGATCAATTACGTGATCAGTGCATGATCAGCCACGTGATCAGTGCATGATCAGTCACGTGATCAGTGCATGATCAGCCACGTGATCAGTGCATGATAGCCACGTGATCAGTGCATGATCAGCCACGTGATCAGTGCATGATCAGCCACGTGATCAGTGCATGATCAGCCACGTGATCAGTGCATGATAGCCACGTGATCAGTGCATGATCAGTCACGTGATCAGTGCATGATCAGCCACGTGATCAGTGCATGATAGCCACGTGATCAGTGCATGATCAGTCACGTGATCAGTGCATGATCAGCCACGTGATCAGTGCATGATCAGACACGTGATCAGTGCATGATCAGCCACGTGATCAGTGCATGATAGCCACGTGATCAGTGCATGATCAGTCACGTGATCAGTGCATGATCAGTCACGTGATCAGTGCATGATCAGTCACGTGATCAGTGCATGATCAGTCACGTGATCAGTGCATGATAGCTACGTGATCATTGCATGACAGCCACGTGATCAGTGCATGACAGTCACGTGATCAGTGCATGATAGCCACGTGATCAGTGCATGATCAGTCACGTGATCATGTGTGATCAGCCACGTGATCAGTGCATGATCAGCCACGTGATCAGTGCATGATCAATTACGTGATCAGTGCATGATCAGTCACGTGATCAGTACATGATTGCTACGTGATCGTGCATGATCAGCCACGTGATCAGTGCATGATAGCCACGTGATCAGTGCATGATCAGTCACGTGATCAGTGCATGATCAGTCACGTGATCAGTGCATGATCAGTTCGTGATCAGTGCATGATCAGTCACGTGACCAGTATATGGTAGCTACGTGATCATTGCATGCAGCCACGTGATCAGTGCATGATAGCCACGTGATCAGTGCATGATCAGTCACGTGATCAGTGTATGATCAGCCACGTGATCAGTGCATGATCAGCCACGTGATCAGTGCATGATAGCCACGTGATCAGTGCATGATCAGTCACGTGATCAGTGCATGATCAGCCACGTGATCAGTGCATGACAGTCACGTGATCAGTGCATGATATAGACGTGATCAGTGCATGATCAGTCACGTGATCAGTGCATGATCAGCCACGTGATCAGTGCATGATAGCCACGTGATCAGTGCATGATAGCCAGTGATCAGTGCATGATCAGTCACGTGATCAGTGCATGATCAGCCACGTGATCAGTGCATGATAGCCACGTGATCAGTGCATGATCAGTCACGTGATCAGTGCATGATCAGTCACGTGATCAGTGCATGATCAGCCACGTGATCAGTGCATGATCACACGTGATCAGTGCATGATCAGTCACGTGATCAGTGCATGATCAGCCACGTGATCAGTGCATGATCAGCCACGTGATCAGTGCATGATCAGCCACGTGATCAGTGCATGATCAGCCACGTGATCAGTGCATGATCAGTCACGTGATCAGTGCATGATAGTCACGTGATCAGTGCATGATCAGCCACGTGATCAGTGCATGATCAGCCACGTGATCAGTGCATGATAGCCACGTGATCAGTGCATGATCAGTCACGTGATCAGTGCATGATCAGCCACGTGATCAGTGCATGATCAGCCACGTGATCAGTGCATGATAGCCACGTGATCAGTGCATGATCAGTCACGTGATCAGTGCATGACAGGCACGTGATCAGTGCATGATCAGCCACGTGATCAGTGCATGATCATCACGTGATCAGTGCATGATCAGTCACGTGACCAGTGCATGGTAGCTACGTGATCATTGCATGATCAGCCACGTGATCAGTGCATGATAGCCACGTGATCAGTGCATGATCAGTCACGTGATCAGTGCATGATCAGTCACGTGATCAGTGCATGATCAGCCACGTGATCAGTGCATGATCAGTCACGTGATCAGTGCATGATAGCTACGTGATCAGTGCATGATCAGCCACATCAGTGCATGCATGCCACGTGATCAGTGCATGATCAGTCACGTGATCAGTGCATGATCAGTCACGTGATCAGTGCATGATCAGTCACTGATCAGTGCATGATCAATTACGTGATCAGTGCATGATCAGTCACGTGATCAGTGCATGATAGCTACGTGATCAGTGCATGATCAGCCACGTGATCAGTGCATGATAGCCACGTGATCAGTGCATGATCAGTCACATGATCAGTGCATGATCATCCACGTGATCAGTGCATGATCAGTCACGTGATCAGTGCATGATATAGACGTGATCAGTGCATGATCAGTCACGTGATCAGTGCATGATCAGCCACGTGATCAGTGCATGATAGCCACGTGATCAGTGCATGATAGCCAGTGATCAGTGCATGATCAGTCACGTGATCAGTGCATGATCAGCCACGTGATCAGTGCATGATAGCCACGTGATCAGTGCATGATCAGTCACGTGATCAGTGCATGATCAGTCACGTGATCAGTGCATGATAGCCACGTGATCAGTGCATGATCAGCCACGTGATCAGTGCATGACAGCCACGTGATCAGTGCATGAGAGCCACGGAATCAGTGCATGATCAGTCACGTGATACATGTGTGATCAGCCACGTGATCAGTGCATGATGAGCCACGTGATCAGTGCAGGATCAATTACGTGATCAGTGCATGATCAGTCACGTGACCAGTACATGGTTGCTACGTGATCGTTGCATGATCAGCCACGTGAGCAGAGCATGATAGCCACGTGATCAGTGCATGATCAGTCACGTGATCAGTACATGATCAGTCACGTGAACAGTGCATGATCAGTTACGTGATCTGTGCATGATCAGTCACGTGACCAGTATATGGTAGCTACGTGATCATTCCATGACGAGCCACGTGAGCAGTGCATGATAGCCACGTGATGTGTGCATGATGAGTTACGTGAGCAGAGTATGATCAGCCACGTGATCAGTGCATGAGTGCCACGTGATCAGTGCATGATATGTCACGTGACAGGTGTGTGATCAGCCACGTGAACAGTGCATGTTCAGCCACGTGATCAGTGCATGATAGCCACGTGATCAGTGCATGATCAGTTACGTGAGCAGTGTATGATCAGCCACGTGATCAGTGCATGGTCAGACACGTGAACAGTGTATGATCAGCCACGTGATCAGTGCATGATATCCAAGTGATCAGTGCATGATCATCACGTGATCAGTGTATGATCAGCCACGTGAACAGTGCATGCTCAGTCACGTGATCAGGGCCTGCTGAGCTGCGTGATTACTGTCTGCTCATCTGCTTGACAATTGCCAGCTGAGCTGCACGATTCCTGCCTGTCATCTGCTTGACAATTGCCAGCTGTGCTGCGTAATTCCTGCCTGCTCAGCTGCTTGATTATTGCCAGCTGAGCAGCATGATTCCTCACACCTGAGTTCCATGATTATTGCCTGCTGACTGTTTGATTCGTGCCTACTCAGCTCTTTGTTTATTGCCTCCAGAGGCACATGATCAGTGTATGATAGCAAACATGATCAGTGCATGATCAGTCACATGATCAGCGCCATTAAGTCACGTGATCACTACATGATAGTCATGTGATCAGTCCATGCTCAGTCACGGTATCAGTGCATGATCAGCCACGTGATCAGTGCATGATCAGCCAGGTGATCAGTTCATGATAGCCACGTGATCAGTGCATGATTTGTCACGTGATCAGTGCATGACCAGGCAGGTGATCAGTGCATGATCAGCCACGTGATCAGTGCATGATAGCCACGTGATCAGTGCATGATCAGTCACCTGATGGGTGTATGATCATTCACGTGACCTGTACATGGTAGCTACATGATCATTGCATGATCAGCCACGTGAGTAGTGCATGATAGCCACGTGATCAGTGCATGATCAGTCACGTGATCAGTGCATGATCAGTCATGTGATGTGTGCATGACCTGGCACGTGATCAGTGCATGATCAGCCACGTGATCAGTGCATGATAGCCACGTGATCAGTGCATGATCAGTCACGTGATCAGTGCATGATCAGTCACGTGATCAGTGCATGATCAGCCACGTGATCAGTGCATGATCAGCCACGTGATCAGTGCATGATCAATTACGTGATCAGTGCATGATCAGCCACGTGATCAGTGCATGATAGCTACGTGATCAGTGCATGATCAGTCACGTGATCAGTGCATGATCAGCCACGTGATCAGTGCATGATCAGCCACGTGATCAGTGCATGATCATCACGTGATCAGTGCATGATCAGTCACGTGACAGTACATGGTAGCTACGTGATCAGTGCATGATCAGCCACGTGATCAGTGCATGATAGCCACGTGATCAGTGCATGATCAGTCACGTGATCAGTGCATGATCAGTCACGTGATCAGTGCATGATCAGCCACGTGATCAGTGCATGATCAGCCACGTGATCAGTGCATGATCAATTACGTGATCAGTGCATGATCAGTCACGTGACCAGTGCATGGTAGCTACGTGATCAGTGCATGATCAGCCACATGAGCAGTGCATGATAGCCACGTGATCAGTGCATGATCAGTCACGTGATCAGTGCATGATCACTCACGTGATCAGTGCATGATCAGTCACGTGATCAGTGCATGATCAATTACGTGATCAGTGCATGATCAGTCACGTGATCAGTGCATGGTAGCTACGTGATCATTGCATGATCAGCCACGTGATCAGTGCATGATAGCCACGTGATCAGTGCATGATCAGTCACATGATCAGTGTATGATCATCCACGTGATCAGTGCATGATCAGTCATGTGATCAGTGCATGATATAGACGTGATCAGTGCATGATCAGTCACGTGATCAGTGCATGATCAGCCACGTGATCAGTGCATGATAGCCACGTGATCAGTGCATGATAGCCAGTGATCAGTGCATGATCAGTCACGTGATCAGTGCATGATCAGCCACGTGATCAGTGCATGATAGCCACTGATCAGTGCATGATCAGTCACGTGATCAGTGCATGATCAGTCACGTGATCAGTGCATGATCAGCCACGTGATCAGTGCATGATCAATTACGTGATCAGTGCATGATCAGTCACGTGATCAGTGCATGATCAGTCACGTGATCAGTGCATGATCAGTCACGTGATCAGTGCATGATCAGCCACGTGATCAGTGCATGATAGCCACGTGATCAGTGCATGATCAGTCACGTGATCAGTGCATGATCAGTCACGTGATCAGTGCATGATCAGCCACGTGATCAGTGCATGATCAGCCACGTGATCAGTGCATGATCAGCCACGTGATCAGTGCATGATCAGTCACGTGATCAGTACATGATCAGTCACGTGAACAGTGCATGATCATTTACGTGATCAGTGCATGATCAGTCACGTGACCAGTATATGGTAGCTACGTGATCATTCCATGACGAGCCACGTGAGCAGTGCATGATAGCCACGTGATGTGTGCATGATGAGTTACGTGATCAGAGTATGATCAGCCACGTGATCAGTGCATGAGTGCCACGTGATCAGTGCATGATATGTCACGTGACAGGTGTGTGATCAGCCACGTGAACAGTGCATGTTCAGCCACGTGATCAGTGCATGATAGCCACGTGATCAGTGCATGATCAGTTACGTGAGCAGTGTATGATCAGCCACGTGATCAGTGCATGGTCAGACACGTGAACAGTGTATGATCAGCCACGTGATCAGTGCATGATATCCAAGTGATCAGTGCATGATCATCACGTGATCAGTGTATGATCAGCCACGTGAACAGTGCATGCTCAGTCACGTGATCAGGGCCTGCTGAGCTGCGTGATTACTGTCTGCTCATCTGCTTGACAATTGCCAGCTGAGCTGCACGATTCCTGCCTGTCATCTGCTTGACAATTGCCAGCTGTGCTGCGTAATTCCTGCCTGCTCAGCTGCTTGATTATTGCCAGCTGAGCAGCATGATTCCTCACACCTGAGTTCCATGATTATTGCCTGCTGACTGTTTGATTCGTGCCTACTCAGCTCTTTGTTTATTGCCTCCAGAGGCACATGATCAGTGTATGATAGCAAACATGATCAGTGCATGATCAGTCACATGATCAGCGCCATTAAGTCACGTGATCACTACATGATAGTCATGTGATCAGTCCATGCTCAGTCACGGTATCAGTGCATGATCAGCCACGTGATCAGTGCATGATCAGCCACGTGATCAGTTCATGATAGCCACGTGATCAGTGCATGATCAGTCACGTGATCAGTGCATGATCAGGCACGTGATCAGTGCATGATCAGCCACGTGATCAGTGCATGATAGCCACGTGATCAGTGCATGATCAGTCACCTGATGGGTGTATGATCATTCACGTGACCTGTACATGGTAGCTACATGATCATTGCATGATCAGCCACGTGAGTAGTGCATGATAGCCACGTGATCAGTGCATGATCAGTCACGTGATCAGTGCATGATCAGTCATGTGATGTGTGCATGATCTGGCACGTGATCAGTGCATGATCAGCCACGTGATCAGTGCATGATAGCCACGTGATCAGTGCATGATCAGTCACGTGATCAGTGCATGATCAGTCACGTGATCAGTGCATGATCAGCCACGTGATCAGTGCATGATCAGCCACGTGATCAGTGCATGATCAATCACGTGATCAGTGCATGATCAGCCACGTGATCAGTGCATGATAGCTACGTGATCAGTGCATGATCAGTCACGTGATCAGTGCATGATCAGCCACGTGATCAGTGCATGATCAGCCACGTGATCAGTGCATGATCATCACGTGATCAGTGCATGATCAGTCACGTGACCAGTACATGGTAGCTACGTGATCATTGCATGATCAGCCACGTGATCAGTGCATGATAGCCACGTGATCAGTGCATGATCAGTCACGTGATCAGTGCATGATCAGTCACGTGATCAGTGCATGATCAGCCACGTGATCAGTGCATGATCAGCCACGTGATCAGTGCATGATCAATTACGTGATCAGTGCATGATCAGTCACGTGATCAGTGCATGATAGCTACGTGATCAGTGCATGATCAGCCACGTGATCAGTGCATGATAGCCACGTGATCAGTGCATGATCAGTCACGTGATCAGTGCATGATCAGTCACGTGATCAGTGCATGATCAGTCACGTGATCAGTGCATGATCAATTACGTGATCAGTGCATGATCAGTCACGTGACCAGTACATGGTAGCTACGTGATCATTGCATGATCAGCTGCGTGATCAGTGCATGATAGCCACGTGATCAGTGCATGATCAGTCACATGATCAGTGTATGATCATCCACGTGATCAGTGCATGATCAGTCATGTGATCAGTGCATGATATAGACGTGATCAGTGCATGATCAGTCACGTGATCAGTGCATGATCAGCCACGTGATCAGTGCATGATAGCCACGTGATCAGTGCATGATAGCCAGTGATCAGTGCATGATCAGTCACGTGATCAGTGCATGATCAGCCACGTGATCAGTGCATGATAGCCACTGATCAGTGCATGATCAGTCACGTGATCAGTGCATGATCAGTCACGTGATCAGTGCATGATCAGCCACGTGATCAGTGCATGATCAGCCACGTGATCAGTGCATGATCAGTCACGTGATCAGTGCATGATCAGTCACGTGATCAGTGCATGATCAGTCATGTGATCAGTGCATGATCAGCCACGTGATCAGTGCATGATAGCCACGTGATCAGTGCATGATAGCCACGTGATCAGTGCATGATCAGTCACGTGATACGTGTGTGATCAGCCACGTGATCAGTGCATGATGAGCCACGTGATCAGTGCAGGATCAATTACGTGATCAGTGCATGATCAGTCACGTGACCAGTACATGGTTGCTACGTGATCGTTGCATGATCAGCCACGTGAGCAGAGCATGATAGCCACGTGATCAGTGCATGATCAGTCACGTGATCAGTACATGATCAGTCACGTGAACAGTGCATGATCAGTTACGTGATCTGTGCATGATCAGTCACGTGACCAGTATATGGTAGCTACGTGATCATTCCATGACGAGCCACGTGAGCAGTGCATGATAGCCACGTGATGTGTGCATGATGAGTTACGTGAGCAGAGTATGATCAGCCACGTGATCAGTGCATGAGTGCCACGTGATCAGTGCATGATATGTCACGTGACAGGTGTGTGATCAGCCACGTGAACAGTGCATGTTCAGCCACGTGATCAGTGCATGATAGCCACGTGATCAGTGCATGATCAGTTACGTGAGCAGTGTATGATCAGCCACGTGATCAGTGCATGGTCAGACACGTGAACAGTGTATGATCAGCCACGTGATCAGTGCATGATATCCAAGTGATCAGTGCATGATCATCACGTGATCAGTGTATGATCAGCCACGTGAACAGTGCATGCTCAGTCACGTGATCAGGGCCTGCTGAGCTGCGTGATTACTGTCTGCTCATCTGCTTGACAATTGCCAGCTGAGCTGCACGATTCCTGCCTGTCATCTGCTTGACAATTGCCAGCTGTGCTGCGTAATTCCTGCCTGCTCAGCTGCTTGATTATTGCCAGCTGAGCAGCATGATTCCTCACACCTGAGTTCCATGATTATTGCCTGCTGACTGTTTGATTCGTGCCTACTCAGCTCTTTGTTTATTGCCTCCAGAGGCACATGATCAGTGTATGATAGCAAACATGATCAGTGCATGATCAGTCACATGATCAGCGCCATTAAGTCACGTGATCACTACATGATAGTCATGTGATCAGTCCATGCTCAGTCACGGTATCAGTGCATGATCAGCCACGTGATCAGTGCATGATCAGCCACGTGATCAGTTCATGATAGCCATGTGATCAGTGCATGATCAGTCACGTGATCAGTGCATGATCATCCACGTGATCAGTGCATGATCAGTCATGTGATCAGTGCATGATATAGACGTGATCAGTGCATGATCAGTCACGTGATCAGTGCATGATCAGTCACGTGATCAGTGCATGATCAGCCACGTGATCAGTGCATGATCAGCCACGTGATCAGTGCATGATCAGTACGTGATCAGTGCATGATCAGTCACGTGACCAGTACATGGTAGCTACGTGATCATTGCATGATCAGCCACGTGAGCAGTGCATGATAGCCACGTGATCAGTGCATGATCAGTCACGTGATCAGTGCATGATCAGTCACGTGATCAGTGCATGATCAGTCACGTGATCAGTGCATGATCAATTACGTGATCAGTGCATGATCAGTCACGTGATCAGTGCATGGTAGCTACGTGATCATTGCATGATCAGCCACGTGATCAGTGCATGATAGCCACGTGATCAGTGCATGATCAGTCACATGATCAGTGCATGATCATCCACGTGATCAGTGCATGACAGTCACGTGATCAGTGCATGATATAGACGTGATCAGTGCATGATCAGTCACGTGATCAGTGCATGATCAGCCACGTGATCAGTGCATGATAGCCACGTGATCAGTGCATGATAGCCAGTGATCAGTGCATGATCAGTCACGTGATCAGTGCATGATCAGCCACGTGATCAGTGCATGATAGCCACGTGATCAGTGCATGATCAGTCACGTGATCAGTGCATGATCAGTCACGTGATCAGTGCATGATCAGCCACGTGATCAGTGCATGATCAGTCACGTGATCAGTGCATGATCAGTCACGTGATCAGTGCATGATCATTTACGTGATCAGTGCATGATCAGCCACGTGATCAGTGCATGATCAGTTACGTGATCAGTGCATGATCAGCCACGTGATCAGTGCATGATCAGTCACGTGATCAGTGCATGATATGTCACGTGACAGGTGTGTGATCAGCCACGTGAACAGTGCATGTTCAGCCACGTGATCAGTGCATGATAGCCACGTGATCAGTGCATGATCAGTTACGTGAGCAGTGTATGATCAGCCACGTGATCAGTGCATGGTCAGACACGTGAACAGTGTATGATCAGCCACGTGATCAGTGCATGATATCCAAGTGATCAGTGCATGATCATCACGTGATCAGTGTATGATCAGCCACGTGAACAGTGCATGCTCAGTCACGTGATCTGGGCCTGCTGAGCTGCGTGATTACTGTCTGCTCATCTGCTTGACAATTGCCAGCTGAGCTGCACGATTCCTGCCTGTCATCTGCTTGACAATTGCCAGCTGTGCTGCGTAATTCCTGCCTGCTCAGCTGCTTGATTATTGCCAGCTGAGCAGCATGATTCCTCACAGCTGAGTTCCATGATTATTGCCTGCTGACTGTTTGATTCGTGCCTACTCAGCTCTTTGTTTATTGCCTCCAGAGGCACATGATCAGTGTATGATAGCAAACATGATCAGTGCATGATCAGTCACATGATCAGCGCCATTAAGTCACGTGATCACTACATGATAGTCATGTGATCAGTCCATGCTCAGTCACGGTATCAGTGCATGATCAGCCACGTGATCAGTGCATGATCAGCCAGGTGATCAGTTCATGATAGCTATGTGATCAGTGCATGATTTGTCACGTGATCAGTGCATGACAGGCAGGTGATCAGTGCATGATCAGCCACGTGATCAGTGCATGATCATCACCTGATGGGTGTATGATCAGTCACGTGACCTGTACATGGTAGCTACATGATCATTGCATGATCAGCCACGTGAGTAGTGCATGATAGCCACGTGATCAGTGCATGATCAGTCACGTGATCAGTGCATGATCAGTCACGTGATCAGTGCATGATCAGCCACGTGATCAGTGCATGATCAGCCACGTGATCAGTGCATGATCAGCCACGTGATCAGTGCATGATCAGTCACGTGATCAGTGCATGATAGCCACGTGATCAGTGCATGATCAGCCACGTGATCAGTGCATGATAGCCACGTGATCAGTGCATGATCAGTCACGTGATCAGTGCATGATCAGTCACGTGATCAGTGCATGATCACCACGTGATCAGTGCATGATCAGTCACGTGATCAGTGCATGATCAATTACGTGATCAGTGCATGATCAGTCACGTGACCAGTACATGGTAGCTACGTGATCATTGCATGATCAGCCACGTGAGCAGTGCATGATAGCCACGTGATCAGTGCATGATCAGTCACATGATCAGTGCATGATCATCCACGTGATCAGTGCATGATCAGTCATGTGATCAGTGCATGATATAGACGTGATCAGTGCATGATCAGTCACGTGATCAGTGCATGATCAGCCACGTGATCAGTGCATGATAGCCACGTGATCAGTGCATGATAGCCAGTGATCAGTGCATGATCAGTCACGTGATCAGTGCATGATCAGCCACGTGATCAGTGCATGATAGCCACGTGATCAGTGCATGATCAGTCACGTGATCAGTGCATGATCAGTCACGTGATCAGTGCATGATCAGCCACGTGATCAGTGCATGATCAGTTACGTGATCAGTGCATGATCAGTCACGTGATCAGTGCATGATCAGTCACGTGATCAGTGCATGATCAGTCACGTGATCAGTGCATGATCAGCCACGTGATCAGTGCATGATAGCCACGTGATCAGTGCATGATCAGTCACGTGATCAGTGCATGATCAGTCACGTGATCAGTGCATGATCATTTACGTGATCAGTGCATGATCAGTCACGTGACCAGTATATGGTAGCTACGTGATCATTCCATGACAGCCACGTGATCAGTGCATGATAGCCACGTGATCAGTGCATGATCAGTCACGTGATCAGTGTATGATCAGCCACGTGATCAGTGCATGATGCCACGTGATCAGTGCATGATAGCCACGTGATCAGTGCATGATCAGTTACGTGAGCAGTGTATGATCAGCCACGTGATCAGTGCATGGTCAGACACGTGAACAGTGTATGATCAGCCACGTGATCAGTGCATGATATCCAAGTGATCAGTGCATGATCATCACGTGATCAGTGTATGATCAGCCACGTGAACAGTGCATGCTCAGTCACGTGATCAGGGCCTGCTGAGCTGCGTGATTACTGTCTGCTCATCTGCTTGACAATTGCCAGCTGAGCTGCACGATTCCTGCCTGTCATCTGCTTGACAATTGCCAGCTGTGCTGCGTAATTCCTGCCTGCTCAGCTGCTTGATTATTGCCAGCTGAGCAGCATGATTCCTCACACCTGAGTTCCATGATTATTGCCTGCTGACTGTTTGATTCGTGCCTACTCAGCTCTTTGTTTATTGCCTCCAGAGGCACATGATCAGTGTATGATAGCAAACATGATCAGTGCATGATCAGTCACATGATCAGTGCCATTAAGTCACGTGATCACTACATGATAGTCATGTGATCAGTCCATGCTCAGTCACGGTATCAGTGCATGATCAGCCACGTGATCAGTGCATGATCAGCCAGGTGATCAGTGCATGATAGCCACGTGATCAGTGCATGATCAGTCACGTGATCAGTGCATGATCATCCACGTGATCAGTGCATGATCAGTCACGTGATCAGTGCATGATATAGACGTGATCAGTGCATGATCAGTCACGTGATCAGTGCATGATAGCCACGTGATCAGTGCATGATCAGTCACGTGATCAGTGCATGATCAGTCACGTGATGTGTGCATGATCAGGCACGTGATCAGTGCATGATCAGCCACGTGATCAGTGCATGATAGCCACGTGATCAGTGCATGATCAGTCACGTGATCAGTGCATGATCAGTCACGTGATCAGTGCATGATCAGCCACGTGATCAGTGCATGATCAGCCACGTGATCAGTGCATGATCAATTACGTGATCAGTGCATGATCAGTCACGTGATCAGTGCATGATAGCTACGTGATCAGTGCATGATCAGCCACGTGATCAGTGCATGATAGCCACGTGATCAGTGCATGATCAGTCACGTGATCAGTGCATGATCACCACGTGATCAGTGCATGATCAGTCACGTGATCAGTGCATGATCAGCCACGTGATCAGTGCATGATCAGTCACGTGATCAGTGCATATGAGCTGCGTGATCACTGTCTGATCATCTGCTTGACAATTGCCAGCTGAGCTGTACGATTCCTGTAGCTACGTGATCAGTGCATGATCAGCCACGTGATCAGTGCATGATAGCCACGTGATCAGTGCATGATCAGTCACATGATCAGTGTATGATCATCCACGTGATCAGTGCATGACAGTCACGTGATCAGTGCATGATATAGACGTGATCAGTGCATGATCAGTCACGTGATCAGTGCATGATCAGCCACGTGATCAGTGCATGATAGCCACGTGATCAGTGCATGATAGCCAGTGATCAGTGCATGATCAGTCACGTGATCAGTGCATGATCAGCCACGTGATCAGTGCATGATAGCCACTGATCAGTGCATGATCAGTCACGTGATCAGTGCATGATCAGTCACGTGATCAGTGCATGATCAGTCACGTGATCAGTGCATGATCAGTCACTGATCAGTGCATGATCAGTCACGTGATCAGTGCATGATCAGTCACGTGATCAGTGCATGATAGCTACGTGATCAGTGCATGATCAGCCACGTGATCAGTGCATGATAGCCACGTGATCAGTGCATGATCAGTCACATGATCAGTGCATGATCAGCCACGTGATCAGTGCATGATCAGTCACGTGATCAGTGCATGATATAGACGTGATCAGTGCATGATCAGTCACGTGATCAGTGCATGATCAGCCACGTGATCAGTGCATGATAGCCACGTGATCAGTGCATGATAGCCAGTGATCAGTGCATGATCAGTCACGTGATCAGTGCATGATCAGCCACGTGATCAGTGCATGATAGCCACGTGATCAGTGCATGATCAGTCACGTGATCAGTGCATGATCAGTCACGTGATCAGTGCATGATAGCCACGTGATCAGTGCATGACAGCCACGTGATCAGTGCATGACAGCCACGTGATCAGTGCATGAGAGCCACGTGATCAGTGCATGATCAGTCACGTGATACATGTGTGATCAGCCACGTGATCAGTGCATGATGAGCCACGTGATCAGTGCATGATCAATTACGTGATCAGTGCATGATCAGTCACGTGACCAGTACATGGTTGCTACGTGATCGTTGCATGATCAGCCACGTGAGCAGAGCATGATAGCCACGTGATCAGTGCATGATCAGTCACGTGATCAGTACATGATCAGTCACGTGAACAGTGCATGATCAGTTACGTGATCTGTGCATGATCAGTCACGTGACCAGTATATGGTAGCTACGTGATCATTCCATGACGAGCCACGTGAGCAGTGCATGATAGCCACGTGATGTGTGCATGATGAGTTACGTGAGCAGAGTATGATCAGCCACGTGATCAGTGCATGAGTGCCACGTGATCAGTGCATGATATGTCACGTGACAGGTGTGTGATCAGCCACGTGAACAGTGCATGTTCAGCCACGTGATCAGTGCATGATAGCCACGTGATCAGTGCATGATCAGTTACGTGAGCAGTGTATGATCAGCCACGTGATCAGTGCATGGTCAGACACGTGAACAGTGTATGATCAGCCACGTGATCAGTGCATGATATCCAAGTGATCAGTGCATGATCATCACGTGATCAGTGTATGATCAGCCACGTGAACAGTGCATGCTCAGTCACGTGATCAGGGCCTGCTGAGCTGCGTGATTACTGTCTGCTCATCTGCTTGACAATTGCCAGCTGAGCTGCACGATTCCTGCCTGTCATCTGCTTGACAATTGCCAGCTGTGCTGCGTAATTCCTGCCTGCTCAGCTGCTTGATTATTGCCAGCTGAGCAGCATGATTCCTCACACCTGAGTTCCATGATTATTGCCTGCTGACTGTTTGATTCGTGCCTACTCAGCTCTTTGTTTATTGCCTCCAGAGGCACATGATCAGTGTATGATAGCAAACATGATCAGTGCATGATCAGTCACATGATCAGCGCCATTAAGTCACGTGATCACTACATGATAGTCATGTGATCAGTCCATGCTCAGTCACGGTATCAGTGCATGATCAGCCACGTGATCAGTGCATGATCAGCCACGTGATCAGTTCATGATAGCCACGTGATCAGTGCATGATCAGTCACGTGATCAGTGCATGACCAGGCACGTGATCAGTGCATGATCAGCCACGTGATCAGTGCATGATAGCCACGTGATCAGTGCATGATCAGTCACCTGATGGGTGTATGATCATTCACGTGACCTGTACATGGTAGCTACATGATCATTGCATGATCAGCCACGTGAGTAGTGCATGATAGCCACGTGATCAGTGCATGATCAGTCACGTGATCAGTGCATGATCAGTCATGTGATGTGTGCATGACCTGGCACGTGATCAGTGCATGATCAGCCACGTGATCAGTGCATGATAGCCACGTGATCAGTGCATGATCAGTCACGTGATCAGTGCATGATCAGTCACGTGATCAGTGCATGATCAGCCACGTGATCAGTGCATGATCAGCCACGTGATCAGTGCATGATCAATCACGTGATCAGTGCATGATCAGCCACGTGATCAGTGCATGATAGCTACGTGATCAGTGCATGATCAGTCACGTGATCAGTGCATGACAGCCACGTGATCAGTGCATGATCAGCCACGTGATCAGTGCATGATCATCACGTGATCAGTGCATGATCAGTCACGTGACCAGTACATGGTAGCTACGTGATCAGTGCATGATCAGCCACGTGATCAGTGCATGATAGCCACGTGATCAGTGCATGATCAGTCACGTGATCAGTGCATGATCAGTCACGTGATCAGTGCATGATCAGCCACGTGATCAGTGCATGATCAGCCACGTGATCAGTGCATGATCAATTACGTGATCAGTGCATGATCAGTCACGTGATCAGTGCATGGTAGCTACGTGATCAGTGCATGATCAGCCACGTGAGCAGTGCATGATAGCCACGTGATCAGTGCATGATCAGTCACGTGATCAGTGCATGATCAGTCACGTGATCAGTGCATGATCAGTCACGTGATCAGTGCATGATCAATTACGTGATCAGTGCATGATCAGTCACGTGATCAGTACATGGTAGCTACGTGATCATTGCATGATCAGCCACGTGATCAGTGCATGATAGCCACGTGATCAGTGCATGATCAGTCACATGATCAGTGTATGATCATCCACGTGATCAGTGCATGATCAGTCATGTGATCAGTGCATGATATAGACGTGATCAGTGCATGATCAGTCACGTGATCAGTGCATGATCAGCCACGTGATCAGTGCATGATAGCCACGTGATCAGTGCATGATAGCCAGTGATCAGTGCATGATCAGTCACGTGATCAGTGCATGATCAGCCACGTGATCAGTGCATGATAGCCACGTGATCAGTGCATGATCAGTCACGTGATCAGTGCATGATCAGTCACGTGATCAGTGCATGATCAGCCACGTGATCAGTGCATGATCAGCCACGTGATCAGTGCATGATCAGTCACGTGATCAGTGCATGATCAGTCACGTGATCAGTGCATGATCAGTCACGTGATCAGTGTATGATCAGCCACGTGATCAGTGCATGATAGCCACGTGATCAGTGCATGATCAGTCACGTGATCAGTGCATGATCAGTCACGTGATCAGTGCATGATCAGCCACGTGATCAGTGCATGATCAGCCACGTGATCAGTGCATGATCAGCCACGTGATCAGTGCATGATCAGTCACGTGATCAGTACATGATCAGTCACGTGAACAGTGCATGATCATTTACGTGATCAGTGCATGATCAGTCACGTGACCAGTATATGGTAGCTACGTGATCATTCCATGACGAGCCACGTGAGCAGTGCATGATAGCCACGTGATGTGTGCATGATGAGTTACGTGATCAGAGTATGATCAGCCACGTGATCAGTGCATGAGTGCCACGTGATCAGTGCATGATATGTCACGTGACAGGTGTGTGATCAGCCACGTGAACAGTGCATGTTCAGCCACGTGATCAGTGCATGATAGCCACGTGATCAGTGCATGATCAGTTACGTGAGCAGTGTATGATCAGCCACGTGATCAGTGCATGGTCAGACACGTGAACAGTGTATGATCAGCCACGTGATCAGTGCATGATATCCAAGTGATCAGTGCATGATCATCACGTGATCAGTGTATGATCAGCCACGTGAACAGTGCATGCTCAGTCACGTGATCAGGGCCTGCTGAGCTGCGTGATTACTGTCTGCTCATCTGCTTGACAATTGCCAGCTGAGCTGCACGATTCCTGCCTGTCATCTGCTTGACAATTGCCAGCTGTGCTGCGTAATTCCTGCCTGCTCAGCTGCTTGATTATTGCCAGCTGAGCAGCATGATTCCTCACACCTGAGTTCCATGATTATTGCCTGCTGACTGTTTGATTCGTGCCTACTCAGCTCTTTGTTTATTGCCTCCAGAGGCACATGATCAGTGTATGATAGCAAACATGATCAGTGCATGATCAGTCACATGATCAGCGCCATTAAGTCACGTGATCACTACATGATAGTCATGTGATCAGTCCATGCTCAGTCACGGTATCAGTGCATGATCAGCCACGTGATCAGTGCATGATCAGCCACGTGATCAGTTCATGATAGCCACGTGATCAGTGCATGATCAGTCACGTGATCAGTGCATGATCAGGCAGGTGATCAGTGCATGATCAGCCACGTGATCAGTGCATGATAGCCACGTGATCAGTGCATGATCAGTCACCTGATGGGTGTATGATCATTCACGTGACCTGTACATGGTAGCTACATGATCATTGCATGATCAGCCACGTGAGTAGTGCATGATAGCCACGTGATCAGTGCATGATCAGTCACGTGATCAGTGCATGATCAGTCATGTGATCAGTGCATGATCAGGCACGTGATCAGTGCATGATCAGCCACGTGATCAGTGCATGATAGCCACGTGATCAGTGCATGATCAGTCACGTGATCAGTGCATGATCAGTCACGTGATCAGTGCATGATCAGCCACGTGATCAGTGCATGATCAGCCACGTGATCAGTGCATGATCAATTACGTGATCAGTGCATGATCAGCCACGTGATCAGTGCATGATAGCTACGTGATCAGTGCATGATCAGTCACGTGATCAGTGCATGATCAGCCACGTGATCAGTGCATGATCAGCCACGTGATCAGTGCATGATCATCACGTGATCAGTGCATGATCAGTCACGTGACCAGTACATGGTAGCTACGTGATCAGTGCATGATCAGCCACGTGATCAGTGCATGATAGCCACGTGATCAGTGCATGATCAGTCACGTGATCAGTGCATGATCAGCCACGTGATCAGTGCATGATCAGCCACGTGATCAGTGCATGATCAATTACGTGATCAGTGCATGATCAGTCACGTGATCAGTGCATGATAGCCACGTGATCAGTGCATGATCAGCCACGTGATCAGTGCATGATAGCCACGTGATCAGTGCATGATCAGTCACGTGATCAGTGCATGATCAGTCACGTGATCAGTGCATGATCAGTCACGTGATCAGTGCATGATCAATTACGTGATCAGTGCATGATCAGTCACGTGACCAGTACATGGTAGCTACGTGATCATTGCATGATCAGCTGCGTGATCAGTGCATGATAGCCACGTGATCAGTGCATGATCTGTCACATGATCAGTGTATGATCATCCACGTGATCAGTGCATGATCAGTCATGTGATCAGTGCATGATATAGACGTGATCAGTGCATGATCAGTCACGTGATCAGTGCATGATCAGCCACGTGATCAGTGCATGATAGCCAGGTGATCAGTGCATGATAGCCAGTGATCAGTGCATGATCAGTCACGTGATCAGTGCATGATCAGCCACGTGATCAGTGCATGATAGCCACTGATCAGTGCATGATCAGTCACGTGATCAGTGCATGATCAGTCACGTGATCAGTGCATGATCAGCCACGTGATCAGTGCATGATCAGCCACGTGATCAGTGCATGATCAGTCACGTGATCAGTGCATGATCAGTCACGTGATCAGTGCATGATCAGTCACGTGATCAGTGCATGATCAGCCACGTGATCAGTGCATGATAGCCACGTGATCAGTGCATGATAGCCACGTGATCAGTGCATGATCAGTCACGTGATACGTGTGTGATCAGCCACGTGATCAGTGCATGATGAGCCACGTGATCAGTGCAGGATCAATTACGTGATCAGTGCATGATCAGTCACGTGACCAGTACATGGTTGCTACGTGATCGTTGCATGATCAGCCACGTGAGCAGAGCATGATAGCCACGTGATCAGTGCATGATCAGTCACGTGATCAGTACATGATCAGTCACGTGAACAGTGCATGATCAGTTACGTGATCTGTGCATGATCAGTCACGTGACCAGTATATGGTAGCTACGTGATCATTCCATGACGAGCCACGTGAGCAGTGCATGATAGCCACGTGATGTGTGCATGATGAGTTACGTGAGCAGAGTATGATCAGCCACGTGATCAGTGCATGAGTGCCACGTGATCAGTGCATGATATGTCACGTGACAGGTGTGTGATCAGCCACGTGAACAGTGCATGTTCAGCCACGTGATCAGTGCATGATAGCCACGTGATCAGTGCATGATCAGTTACGTGAGCAGTGTATGATCAGCCACGTGATCAGTGCATGGTCAGACACGTGAACAGTGTATGATCAGCCACGTGATCAGTGCATGATATCCAAGTGATCAGTGCATGATCATCACGTGATCAGTGTATGATCAGCCACGTGAACAGTGCATGCTCAGTCACGTGATCAGGGCCTGCTGAGCTGCGTGATTACTGTCTGCTCATCTGCTTGACAATTGCCAGCTGAGCTGCACGATTCCTGCCTGTCATCTGCTTGACAATTGCCAGCTGTGCTGCGTAATTCCTGCCTGCTCAGCTGCTTGATTATTGCCAGCTGAGCAGCATGATTCCTCACACCTGAGTTCCATGATTATTGCCTGCTGACTGTTTGATTCGTGCCTACTCAGCTCTTTGTTTATTGCCTCCAGAGGCACATGATCAGTGTATGATAGCAAACATGATCAGTGCATGATCAGTCACATGATCAGCGCCATTAAGTCACGTGATCACTACATGATAGTCATGTGATCAGTCCATGCTCAGTCACGGTATCAGTGCATGATCAGCCACGTGATCAGTGCATGATCAGCCACGTGATCAGTTCATGATAGCCATGTGATCAGTGCATGATCAGTCACGTGATCAGTGCATGATCATCCACGTGATCAGTGCATGATCAGTCATGTGATCAGTGCATGATATAGACGTGATCAGTGCATGATCAGTCACGTGATCAGTGCATGATCAGTCACGTGATCAGTGCATGATCAGCCACGTGATCAGTGCATGATCAGCCACGTGATCAGTGCATGATCAGTTACGTGATCAGTGCATGATCAGTCACGTGACCAGTACATGGTAGCTACGTGATCATTGCATGATCAGCCACGTGAGCAGTGCATGATAGCCACGTGATCAGTGCATGATCAGTCACGTGATCAGTGCATGATCAGTCACGTGATCAGTGCATGATCAGTCACGTGATCAGTGCATGATCAATTACGTGATCAGTGCATGATCAGTCACGTGATCAGTACATGATAGCTACGTGATCATTGCATGATCAGCCACGTGATCAGTGCATGATAGCCACGTGATCAGTGCATGATCAGTCACATGATCAGTGTATGATCATCCACGTGATCAGTGCATGACAGTCACGTGATCAGTGCATGATATAGACGTGATCAGTGCATGATCAGTCACGTGATCAGTGCATGATCAGCCACGTGATCAGTGCATGATAGCCACGTGATCAGTGCATGATAGCCAGATGATCAGTGCATGATCAGTCACGTGATCAGTGCATGATCAGCCACGTGATCAGTGCATGATAGCCACGTGATCAGTGCATGATCAGTCACGTGATCAGTGCATGATCAGTCACGTGATCAGTGCATGATCAGCCACGTGATCAGTGCATGATCAGTCACGTGATCAGTGCATGATCAGTCACGTGATCAGTGCATGATCAGCCACGTGATCAGTGCATGATCAGCCACGTGATCAGTGCATGATCAGTTACGTGATCAGTGCATGATCAGCCACGTGATCAGTGCATGATCAGTCACGTGATCAGTGCATGATATGTCACGTGACAGGTGTGTGATCAGCCACGTGAACAGTGCATGTTCAGCCACGTGATCAGTGCATGATAGCCACGTGATCAGTGCATGATCAGTTACGTGAGCAGTGTATGATCAGCCACGTGATCAGTGCATGGTCAGACACGTGAACAGTGTATGATCAGCCACGTGATCAGTGCATGATATCCAAGTGATCAGTGCATGATCATCACGTGATCAGTGTATGATCAGCCACGTGAACAGTGCATGCTCAGTCACGTGATCTGGGCCTGCTGAGCTGCGTGATTACTGTCTGCTCATCTGCTTGACAATTGCCAGCTGAGCTGCACGATTCCTGCCTGTCATCTGCTTGACAATTGCCAGCTGTGCTGCGTAATTCCTGCCTGCTCAGCTGCTTGATTATTGCCAGCTGAGCAGCATGATTCCTCACAGCTGAGTTCCATGATTATTGCCTGCTGACTGTTTGATTCGTGCCTACTCAGCTCTTTGTTTATTGCCTCCAGAGGCACATGATCAGTGTATGATAGCAAACATGATCAGTGCATGATCAGTCACATGATCAGCGCCATTAAGTCACGTGATCACTACATGATAGTCATGTGATCAGTCCATGCTCAGTCACGGTATCAGTGCATGATCAGCCACGTGATCAGTGCATGATCAGCCAGGTGATCAGTTCATGATAGCCATGTGATCAGTGCATGATTTGTCACGTGATCAGTGCATGATCAGGTGATCAGTGCATGATCAGCCACGTGATCAGTGCATGATCATCACCTGATGGGTGTATGATCAGTCACGTGACCTGTACATGGTAGCTACATGATCATTGCATGATCAGCCACGTGAGTAGTGCATGATAGCCACGTGATCAGTGCATGATCAGTCACGTGATCAGTGCATGATCAGTCACGTGATCAGTGCATGATCAGCCACGTGATCAGTGCATGATCAGCCACGTGATCAGTGCATGATCAGCCACGTGATCAGTGCATGATCAGTCACGTGATCAGTGCATGATAGCCACGTGATCAGTGCATGATCAGCCACGTGATCAGTGCATGATAGCCACGTGATCAGTGCATGATCAGTCACGTGATCAGTGCATGATCAGTCACGTGATCAGTGCATGATCAGCCACGTGATCAGTGCATGATCAGTCACGTGATCAGTGCATGATCAATTACGTGATCAGTGCATGATCAGTCACGTGACCAGTACATGGTAGCTACGTGATCATTGCATGATCAGCCACGTGAGCAGTGCATGATAGCCACGTGATCAGTGCATGATCAGTCACATGATCAGTGCATGATCATCCACGTGATCAGTGCATGATCAGTCACGTGATCAGTGCATGATATAGACGTGATCAGTGCATGATCAGTCACGTGATCAGTGCATGATCAGCCACGTGATCAGTGCATGATAGCCACGTGATCAGTGCATGATAGCCAGTGATCAGTGCATGATCAGTCACGTGATCAGTGCATGATCAGCCACGTGATCAGTGCATGATAGCCACGTGATCAGTGCATGATCAGTCACGTGATCAGTGCATGATCAGTCACGTGATCAGTGCATGATCAGCCACGTGATCAGTGCATGATCAGTTACGTGATCAGTGCATGATCAGTCACGTGATCAGTGCATGATCAGTCACGTGATCAGTGCATGATCAGTCACGTGATCAGTGCATGATCAGCCACGTGATCAGTGCATGATAGCCACGTGATCAGTGCATGATCAGTCACGTGATCAGTGCATGATCAGTCACGTGATCAGTGCATGATCATTTACGTGATCAGTGCATGATCAGTCACGTGACCAGTATATGGTAGCTACGTGATCATTCCATGACAGCCACGTGATCAGTGCATGATAGCCACGTGATCAGTGCATGATCAGTCACGTGATCAGTGTATGATCAGCCACGTGATCAGTGCATGAGTGCCACGTGATCAGTGCATGATAGCCACGTGATCAGTGCATGATCAGTTACGTGAGCAGTGTATGATCAGCCACGTGATCAGTGCATGGTCAGACACGTGAACAGTGTATGATCAGCCACGTGATCAGTGCATGATATCCAAGTGATCAGTGCATGATCATCACGTGATCAGTGTATGATCAGCCACGTGAACAGTGCATGCTCAGTCACGTGATCAGGGCCTGCTGAGCTGCGTGATTACTGTCTGCTCATCTGCTTGACAATTGCCAGCTGAGCTGCACGATTCCTGCCTGTCATCTGCTTGACAATTGCCAGCTGTGCTGCGTAATTCCTGCCTGCTCAGCTGCTTGATTATTGCCAGCTGAGCAGCATGATTCCTCACACCTGAGTTCCATGATTATTGCCTGCTGACTGTTTGATTCGTGCCTACTCAGCTCTTTGTTTATTGCCTCCAGAGGCACATGATCAGTGTATGATAGCAAACATGATCAGTGCATGATCAGTCACATGATCAGCGCCATTAAGTCACGTGATCACTACATGATAGTCATGTGATCAGTCCATGCTCAGTCACGGTATCAGTGCATGATCAGCCACGTGATCAGTGCATGATCAGCCAGGTGATCAGTTCATGATAGCCACGTGATCAGTGCATGATCAGTCACGTGATCAGTGCATGATCATCCACGTGATCAGTGCATGATCAGTCACGTGATCAGTGCATGATATAGACGTGATCAGTGCATGATCAGTCACGTGATCAGTGCATGATAGCCACGTGATCAGTGCATGATCAGTCACGTGATCAGTGCATGATCAGTCACGTGATGTGTGCATGATCAGGCACGTGATCAGTGCATGATCAGCCACGTGATCAGTGCATGATAGCCACGTGATCAGTGCATGATCAGTCACGTGATCAGTGCATGATCAGTCACGTGATCAGTGCATGATCAGCCACGTGATCAGTGCATGATCAGCCACGTGATCAGTGCATGATCAATTACGTGATCAGTGCATGATCAGTCACGTGATCAGTGCATGATAGCTACGTGATCAGTGCATGATCAGCCACGTGATCAGTGCATGATAGCCACGTGATCAGTGCATGATCAGTCACGTGATCAGTGCATGATCACCACGTGATCAGTGCATGATCAGTCACGTGATCAGTGCATGATCAGCCACGTGATCAGTGCATGATCAGTCACGTGATCAGTGCATATGAGCTGCGTGATCACTGTCTGATCATCTGCTTGACAATTGCCAGCTGAGCTGTACGATTCCTGTAGCTACGTGATCAGTGCATGATCAGCCACGTGATCAGTGCATGATAGCCACGTGATCAGTGCATGATCAGTCACATGATCAGTGTATGATCATCCACGTGATCAGTGCATGACAGTCACGTGATCAGTGCATGATATAGACGTGATCAGTGCATGATCAGTCACGTGATCAGTGCATGATCAGCCACGTGATCAGTGCATGATAGCCACGTGATCAGTGCATGATAGCCAGTGATCAGTGCATGATCAGTCACGTGATCAGTGCATGATCAGCCACGTGATCAGTGCATGATAGCCACTGATCAGTGCATGATCAGTCACGTGATCAGTGCATGATCAGTCACGTGATCAGTGCATGATCAGTCACGTGATCAGTGCATGATCAGTCACTGATCAGTGCATGATCAGTTACGTGATCAGTGCATGATCAGTCACGTGATCAGTGCATGATAGCTACGTGATCAGTGCATGATCAGCCACGTGATCAGTGCATGATAGCCACGTGATCAGTGCATGATCAGTCACATGATCAGTGCATGATCAGCCACGTGATCAGTGCATGATCAGTCACGTGATCAGTGCATGATATAGACGTGATCAGTGCATGATCAGTCACGTGATCAGTGCATGATCAGCCACGTGATCAGTGCATGATAGCCACGTGATCAGTGCATGATAGCCAGTGATCAGTGCATGATCAGTCACGTGATCAGTGCATGATCAGCCACGTGATCAGTGCATGATAGCCACGTGATCAGTGCATGATCAGTCACGTGATCAGTGCATGATCAGTCACGTGATCAGTGCATGATAGCCACGTGATCAGTGCATGACAGCCACGTGATCAGTGCATGACAGCCACGTGATCAGTGCATGAGAGCCACGTGATCAGTGCATGATCAGTCACGTGATACATGTGTGATCAGCCACGTGATCAGTGCATGATGAGCCACGTGATCAGTGCAGGATCAATTACGTGATCAGTGCATGATCAGTCACGTGACCAGTACATGGTTGCTACGTGATCGTTGCATGATCAGCCACGTGAGCAGAGCATGATAGCCACGTGATCAGTGCATGATCAGTCACGTGATCAGTACATGATCAGTCACGTGAACAGTGCATGATCAGTAACGTGATCTGTGCATGATCAGTCACGTGACCAGTATATGGTAGCTACGTGATCATTCCATGACGAGCCACGTGAGCAGTGCATGATAGCCACGTGATGTGTGCATGATGAGTTACGTGAGCAGAGTATGATCAGCCACGTGATCAGTGCATGAGTGCCACGTGATCAGTGCATGATATGTCACGTGACAGGTGTGTGATCAGCCACGTGAACAGTGCATGTTCAGCCACGTGATCAGTGCATGATAGCCACGTGATCAGTGCATGATCAGTTACGTGAGCAGTGTATGATCAGCCACGTGATCAGTGCATGGTCAGACACGTGAACAGTGTATGATCAGCCACGTGATCAGTGCATGATATCCAAGTGATCAGTGCATGATCATCACGTGATCAGTGTATGATCAGCCACGTGAACAGTGCATGCTCAGTCACGTGATCAGGGCCTGCTGAGCTGCGTGATTACTGTCTGCTCATCTGCTTGACAATTGCCAGCTGAGCTGCACGATTCCTGCCTGTCATCTGCTTGACAATTGCCAGCTGTGCTGCGTAATTCCTGCCTGCTCAGCTGCTTGATTATTGCCAGCTGAGCAGCATGATTCCTCACACCTGAGTTCCATGATTATTGCCTGCTGACTGTTTGATTCGTGCCTACTCAGCTCTTTGTTTATTGCCTCCAGAGGCACATGATCAGTGTATGATAGCAAACATGATCAGTGCATGATCAGTCACATGATCAGCGCCATTAAGTCACGTGATCACTACATGATAGTCATGTGATCAGTCCATGCTCAGTCACGGTATCAGTGCATGATCAGCCACGTGATCAGTGCATGATCAGCCACGTGATCAGTTCATGATAGCCACGTGATCAGTGCATGATCAGTCACGTGATCAGTGCATGACCAGGCAGGTGATCAGTGCATGATCAGCCACGTGATCAGTGCATGATAGCCACGTGATCAGTGCATGATCAGTCACCTGATGGGTGTATGATCATTCACGTGACCTGTACATGGTAGCTACATGATCATTGCATGATCAGCCACGTGAGTAGTGCATGATAGCCACGTGATCAGTGCATGATCAGTCACGTGATCAGTGCATGATCAGTCATGTGATGTGTGCATGATCTGGCACGTGATCAGTGCATGATCAGCCACGTGATCAGTGCATGATAGCCACGTGATCAGTGCATGATCAGTCACGTGATCAGTGCATGATCAGTCACGTGATCAGTGCATGATCAGCCACGTGATCAGTGCATGATCAGCCACGTGATCAGTGCATGATCAATTACGTGATCAGTGCATGATCAGCCACGTGATCAGTGCATGATAGCTACGTGATCAGTGCATGATCAGTCACGTGATCAGTGCATGACAGGCACGTGATCAGTGCATGATCAGCCACGTGATCAGTGCATGATCATCACGTGATCAGTGCATGATCAGTCACGTGACCAGTACATGGTAGCTACATGATCATTGCATGATCAGCCACGTGATAGTGCATGATAGCCACGTGATCAGTGCATGATCAGTCACGTGATCAGTGCATGATCAGTCACGTGATCAGTGCATGATCAGCCACGTGATCAGTGCATGATCAGCCACGTGATCAGTGCATGATCAATTACGTGATCAGTGCATGATCAGTCACGTGATCAGTGCATGGTAGCTACGTGATCATTGCATGATCAGCCACATGAGCAGTGCATGATAGCCACGTGATCAGTGCATGATCAGTCACGTGATCAGTGCATGATCACTCACGTGAACAGTGCATGATAAGTCACGTGATCAGTGCATGATCAATTACGTGATCAGTGCATGATCAGTCACGTGACCAGTACATGGTAGCTACGTGATCATTGCATGATCAGCCACGTGATCAGTGCATGATAGCCACGTGATCAGTGCATGATCAGTCACATGATCAGTGTATGATCATCCACGTGATCAGTGCATGATCAGTCATGTGATCAGTGCATGATATAGACGTGATCAGTGCATGATCAGTCACGTGATCAGTGCATGATCAGCCACGTGATCAGTGCATGATAGCCAGGTGATCAGTGCATGATAGCCAGTGATCAGTGCATGATCAGTCACGTGATCAGTGCATGATCAGCCACGTGATCAGTGCATGATAGCCACGTGATCAGTGCATGATCAGTCACGTGATCAGTGCATGATCAGTCACGTGATCAGTGCATGATCAGCCACGTGATCAGTGCATGATCAGCCACGTGATCAGTGCATGATCAGTCACGTGATCAGTGCATGATCAGTTACGTGATCAGTGCATGATCAGTCACGTGATCAGTGTATGATCAGCCACGTGATCAGTGCATGATAGCCACGTGATCAGTGCATGATCAGTCACGTGATCAGTGCATGATCAGTCACGTGATCAGTGCATGATCAGCCACGTGATCAGTGCATGATCAGCCACGTGATCAGTGCATGATCAGCCACGTGATCAGTGCATGATCAGTCACGTGATCAGTACATGATCAGTCACGTGAACAGTGCATGATCATTTACGTGATCAGTGCATGATCAGTCACGTGACCAGTATATGGTAGCTATGTGATCATTCCATGACGAGCCACGTGAGCAGTGCATGATAGCCACGTGATGTGTGCATGATGAGTTACGTGAGCAGAGTATGATCAGCCACGTGATCAGTGCATGAGTGCCACGTGATCAGTGCATGATATGTCACGTGACAGGTGTGTGATCAGCCACGTGAACAGTGCATGTTCAGCCACGTGATCAGTGCATGATAGCCACGTGATCAGTGCATGATCAGTTACGTGAGCAGTGTATGATCAGCCACGTGATCAGTGCATGGTCAGACACGTGAACAGTGTATGATCAGCCACGTGATCAGTGCATGATATCCAAGTGATCAGTGCATGATCATCACGTGATCAGTGTATGATCAGCCACGTGAACAGTGCATGCTCAGTCACGTGATCAGGGCCTGCTGAGCTGCGTGATTACTGTCTGCTCATCTGCTTGACAATTGCCAGCTGAGCTGCACGATTCCTGCCTGTCATCTGCTTGACAATTGCCAGCTGTGCTGCGTAATTCCTGCCTGCTCAGCTGCTTGATTATTGCCAGCTGAGCAGCATGATTCCTCACACCTGAGTTCCATGATTATTGCCTGCTGACTGTTTGATTCGTGCCTACTCAGCTCTTTGTTTATTGCCTCCAGAGGCACATGATCAGTGTATGATAGCAAACATGATCAGTGCATGATCAGTCACATGATCAGCGCCATTAAGTCACGTGATCACTACATGATAGTCATGTGATCAGTCCATGCTCAGTCACGGTATCAGTGCATGATCAGCCACGTGATCAGTGCATGATCAGCCAGGTGATCAGTTCATGATAGCCACGTGATCAGTGCATGATCAGTCACGTGATCAGTGCATGACCAGGCAGGTGATCAGTGCATGATCAGCCACGTGATCAGTGCATGATAGCCACGTGATCAGTGCATGATCAGTCACCTGATGGGTGTATGATCATTCACGTGACCTGTACATGGTAGCTACATGATCATTGCATGATCAGCCACGTGAGTAGTGCATGATAGCCACGTGATCAGTGCATGATCAGTCACGTGATCAGTGCATGATCAGTCATGTGATCAGTGCATGACCTGGCACGT
Source organism: Bos javanicus (assembly GCF_032452875.1). NCBI lineage: Eukaryota > Metazoa > Chordata > Mammalia > Artiodactyla > Bovidae > Bos > Bos javanicus. Next base: position 192,834 of record NC_083895.1, on the reverse strand, counting down.
GATCAGTGCATGATCAGCCACGTGATCAGTGCATGATAGCCACGTGATCAGTGCATGATCAGTCACGTGATCAGTGCATGATCAGTCACGTGATCAGTGCATGATCAGCCACGTGATCAGTGCATGATCAGCCACGTGATCAGTGCATGATCAATCACGTGATCAGTGCATGATCAGCCACGTGATCAGTGCATGATAGCTACGTGATCAGTGCATGATCAGTCACGTGATCAGTGCATGATCAGCCACGTGATCAGTGCATGATCAGCCACGTGATCAGTGCATGATCATCACGTGATCAGTGCATGATCAGTCACGTGACCAGTACATGGTAGCTACATGATCAGTGCATGATCAGCCACGTGATCAGTGCATGATAGCCACGTGATCAGTGCATGATCAGTCACGTGATCAGTGCATGATCAGCCACGTGATCAGTGCATGATCAGCCACGTGATCAGTGCATGATCAATTACGTGATCAGTGCATGATCAGTCACGTGATCAGTATATGGTAGCTACGTGATCAGTGCATGATCAGCCACGTGAGCAGTGCATGATAGCCACGTGATCAGTGCATGATCAGTCACGTGATCAGTGCATGATCAGTCACGTGATCAGTGCATGATCAGTCACGTGATCAGTGCATGATCAATTACGTGATCAGTGCATGATCAGTCACGTGACCAGTACATGGTAGCTACGTGATCATTGCATGATCAGCCACGTGAGCAGTGCATGATAGCCACGTGATCAGTGCATGATCAGTCACATGATCAGTGTATGATCATCCACGTGATCAGTGCATGATCAGTCATGTGATCAGTGCATGATATAGACGTGATCAGTGCATGATCAGTCACGTGATCAGTGCATGATCAGCCACGTGATCAGTGCATGATAGCCAGGTGATCAGTGCATGATAGCCAGTGATCAGTGCATGATCAGTCACGTGATCAGTGCATGATCAGCCACGTGATCAGTGCATGATAGCCACTGATCAGTGCATGATCAGTCACGTGATCAGTGCATGATCAGTCACGTGATCAGTGCATGATCAGCCACGTGATCAGTGCATGATCAGCCACGTGATCAGTGCATGATCAGTCACGTGATCAGTGCATGATCAGTCACGTGATCAGTGCATGATCAGTCATGTGATCAGTGTATGATCAGCCACGTGATCAGTGCATGATAGCCACGTGATCAGTGCATGATAGCCACGTGATCAGTGCATGATCAGTCACGTAATACGTGTGTGATCAGCCACGTGATCAGTGCATGATGAGCCACGTGATCAGTGCAGGATCAATTACGTGATCAGTGCATGATCAGTCACGTGACAAGTACATGGTTGTTACGTGATCGTTGCATGATCAGCTTCGTGAGCAGAGCATGATAGCCACGTGATCAGTGCATGATCAGTCACGTGATCAGTACATGATCAGACACGTGAACAGTGCATGATCAGTTACGTGATCTGTGCATGATCAGTCACGTGACCAGTATATGGTAGCTACGTGATCATTCCATGACGAGCCACGTGAGCAGTGCATGATAGCCACGTGATGTGTGCATGATGAGTTACGTGAACAGAGTATGATCAGCCACGTGATCAGTGCATGAGTGCCACGTGATCAGTGCATGATATGTCACGTGACAGGTGTGTGATCAGCCACGTGAACAGTGCATGTTCAGCCACGTGATCAGTGCATGATAGCCACGTGATCAGTGCATGATCAGTTACGTGAGCAGTGTATGATCAGCCACGTGATCAGTGCATGGTCAGACACGTGAACAGTGTATGATCAGCCACGTGATCAGTGCATGATATCCAAGTGATCAGTGCATGATCATCACGTGATCAGTGTATGATCAGCCACGTGAACAGTGCATGCTCAGTCACGTGATCAGGGCCTGCTGAGCTGCGTGATTACTGTCTGCTCATCTGCTTGACAATTGCCAGCTGAGCTGCACGATTCCTGCCTGTCATCTGCTTGACAATTGCCAGCTGTGCTGCGTAATTCCTGCCTGCTCAGCTGCTTGATTATTGCCAGCTGAGCAGCATGATTCCTCACACCTGAGTTCCATGATTATTGCCTGCTGACTGTTTGATTCGTGCCTACTCAGCTCTTTGTTTATTGCCTCCAGAGGCACATGATCAGTGTATGATAGCAAACATGATCAGTGCATGATCAGTCACATGATCAGCGCCATTAAGTCACGTGATCACTACATGATAGTCATGTGATCAGTCCATGCTCAGTCACGGTATCAGTGCATGATCAGCCACGTGATCAGTGCATGATCAGCCACGTGATCAGTTCATGATAGCCACGTGATCAGTGCATGATCAGTCACGTGATCAGTGCATGATCATCCACGTGATCAGTGCATGATCAGTCATGTGATCAGTGCATGATATAGACGTGATCAGTGCATGATCAGTCACGTGATCAGTGCATGATCAGTCACGTGATCAGTGCATGATCAGCCACGTGATCAGTGCATGATCAGCCACGTGATCAGTGCATGATCAATTACGTGATCAGTGCATGATCAGTCACGTGACCAGTATATGGTAGCTACGTGATCATTGCATGATCAGCCACGTGAGCAGTGCATGATAGCCACGTGATCAGTGCATGATCAGTCACGTGATCAGTGCATGATCAGTCACGTGATCAGTGCATGATCAGTCACGTGATCAGTGCATGATCAATTACGTGATCAGTGCATGATCAGTCACGTGATCAGTGCATGGTAGCTACGTGATCATTGCATGATCAGCCACGTGATCAGTGCATGATAGCCACGTGATCAGTGCATGATCAGTCGCATGATCAGTGTATGATCATCCGGGTGATCAGTGCATGACAGTCATGTGATCAGTGCATGATATAGACGTGATCAGTGCATGATCAGTCACGTGATCAGTGCATGATCAGCCACGTGATCAGTGCATGATAGCCACGTGATCAGTGCATGATAGCCAGATGATCAGTGCATGATCAGTCACGTGATCAGTGCATGATCAGCCACGTGATCAGTGCATGATAGCCACGTGATCAGTGCATGATCAGTCACGTGATCAGTGCATGATCAGTCACGTGATCAGTGCATGATCAGCCACGTGATCAGTGCATGATCAGTCACGTGATCAGTGCATGATCAGTCACGTGATCAGTGCATGATCATTTACGTGATCAGTGCATGATCAGCCACGTGATCAGTGCATGATCAGTTACGTGATCAGTGCATGATCAGCCACGTGATCAGTGCATGATCAGTCACGTGATCAGTGCATGATATGTCACGTGACAGGTGTGTGATCAGCCACGTGAACAGTGCATGTTCAGCCACGTGATCAGTGCATGATAGCCACGTGATCAGTGCATGATCAGTTACGTGAGCAGTGTATGATCAGCCACGTGATCAGTGCATGGTCAGACACGTGAACAGTGTATGATCAGCCACGTGATCAGTGCATGATATCCAAGTGATCAGTGCATGATCATCACGTGATCAGTGTATGATCAGCCACGTGAACAGTGCATGCTCAGTCACGTGATCTGGGCCTGCTGAGCTGCGTGATTACTGTCTGCTCATCTGCTTGACAATTGCCAGCTGAGCTGCACGATTCCTGCCTGTCATCTGCTTGACAATTGCCAGCTGTGCTGCGTAATTCCTGCCTGCTCAGCTGCTTGATTATTGCCAGCTGAGCAGCATGATTCCTCACAGCTGAGTTCCATGATTATTGCCTGCTGACTGTTTGATTCGTGCCTACTCAGCTCTTTGTTTATTGCCTCCAGAGGCACATGATCAGTGTATGATAGCAAACATGATCAGTGCATGATCAGTCACATGATCAGCGCCATTAAGTCACGTGATCACTACATGATAGTCATGTGATCAGTCCATGCTCAGTCACGGTATCAGTGCATGATCAGCCACGTGATCAGTGCATGATCAGCCAGGTGATCAGTTCATGATAGCTATGTGATCAGTGCATGATTTGTCACGTGATCAGTGCATGACAGGCAGGTGATCAGTGCATGATCAGCCACGTGATCAGTGCATGATCATCACCTGATGGGTGTATGATCAGTCACGTGACCGTACATGGTAGCTACATGATCATTGCATGATCAGCCACGTGAGTAGTGCATGATAGCCACGTGATCAGTGCATGATCAGTCACGTGATCAGTGCATGATCAGTCACGTGATCAGTGCATGATCAGCCACGTGATCAGTGCATGATCAGCCACGTGATCAGTGCATGATCAGCCACGTGATCAGTGCATGATCAGTCACGTGATCAGTGCATGATAGCTACGTGATCAGTGCATGATCAGCCACGTGATCAGTGCATGATAGCCACGTGATCAGTGCATGATCAGTCACGTGATCAGTGCATGATCAGTCACGTGATCAGTGCATGATCACCACGTGATCAGTGCATGATCAGTCACGTGATCAGTGCATGATCAATTACGTGATCAGTGCATGATCAGTCACGTGACCAGTACATGGTAGCTACGTGATCATTGCATGATCAGCCACGTGATCAGTGCATGATAGCCACGTGATCAGTGCATGATCAGTCACATGATCAGTGCATGATCATCCGGGTGATCAGTGCATGATCAGTCATGTGATCAGTGCATGATATAGACGTGATCAGTGCATGATCAGTCACGTGATCAGTGTATGATCAGCCACGTGATCAGTGCATGATAGCCACGTGATCAGTGCATGATAGCCAGTGATCAGTGCATGATCAGTCACGTGATCAGTGCATGATCAGCCACGTGATCAGTGCATGATAGCCACTGATCAGTGCATGATCAGTCACGTGATCAGTGCATGATCAGTCACGTGATCAGTGCATGATCAGCCACGTGATCAGTGCATGATCAATTACGTGATCAGTGCATGATCAGTCACGTGATCAGTGCATGATCAGTCACGTGATCAGTGCATGATCAGTCACGTGATCAGTGCATGATCAGCCACGTGATCAGTGCATGATAGCCACGTGATCAGTGCATGATCAGTCACGTGATCAGTGCATGATCAGTCACGTGATCAGTGCATGATCATTTACGTGATCAGTGCATGATCAGTCACGTGACCAGTATATGGTAGCTACGTGATCATTCCATGACAGCCACGTGATCAGTGCATGATAGCCACGTGATCAGTGCATGATCAGTCACGTGATCAGTGTATGATCAGCCACGTGATCAGTGCATGAGTGCCACGTGATCAGTGCATGATAGCCACGTGATCAGTGCATGATCAGTTACGTGAGCAGTGTATGATCAGCCACGTGATCAGTGCATGGTCAGACACGTGAACAGTGTATGATCAGCCACGTGATCAGTGCATGATATCCAAGTGATCAGTGCATGATCATCACGTGATCAGTGTATGATCAGCCACGTGAACAGTGCATGCTCAGTCACGTGATCAGGGCCTGCTGAGCTGCGTGATTACTGTCTGCTCATCTGCTTGACAATTGCCAGCTGAGCTGCACGATTCCTGCCTGTCATCTGCTTGACAATTGCCAGCTGTGCTGCGTAATTCCTGCCTGCTCAGCTGCTTGATTATTGCCAGCTGAGCAGCATGATTCCTCACACCTGAGTTCCATGATTATTGCCTGCTGACTGTTTGATTCGTGCCTACTCAGCTCTTTGTTTATTGCCTCCAGAGGCACATGATCAGTGTATGATAGCAAACATGATCAGTGCATGATCAGTCACATGATCAGAGCCATTAAGTCACGTGATCACTACATGATAGTCATGTGATCAGTCCATGCTCAGTCACGGTATCAGTGCATGATCAGCCACGTGATCAGTGCATGATCAGCCAGGTGATCAGTTCATGATAGCCACGTGATCAGTGCATGATCAGTCACGTGATCAGTGCATGATCATCCACGTGATCAGTGCATGATCAGTCATGTGATCAGTGCATGATATAGACGTGATCAGTGCATGATCAGTCACGTGATCAGTGCATGATAGCCACGTGATCAGTGCATGATCAGTCACGTGATCAGTGCATGATCAGTCACGTGATGTGTGCATGATCAGGCACGTGATCAGTGCATGATCAGCCACGTGATCAGTGCATGATAGCCACGTGATCAGTGCATGATCAGTCACGTGATCAGTGCATGATCAGTCACGTGATCAGTGCATGATCAGCCACGTGATCAGTGCATGATCAGCCACGTGATCAGTGCATGATCAATTACGTGATCAGTGCATGATCAGTCACGTGATCAGTGCATGATAGCTACGTGATCAGTGCATGATCAGCCACGTGATCAGTGCATGATAGCCACGTGATCAGTGCATGATCAGTCACGTGATCAGTGCATGATCACCACGTGATCAGTGCATGATCAGTCACGTGATCAGTGCATGATCAGCCACGTGATCAGTGCATGATCAGTCACGTGATCAGGGCCTACTGAGCTGCGTGATTACTGTCTGATCATCTGCTTGACAATTGCCAGCTGAGCTGTACGATTCCTGTAGCTACGTGATCATTGCATGAACAGCCGCGTGAGCAGTGCATGATAGCCACGTGATCAGTGCATGATCTGTCGCATGATCAGTGCATGATCATCCACGTGATCAGTGCATGACAGTCATGTGATCAGTGCATGATATAGACGTGATCAGTGCATGATCAGTCACGTGATCAGTGTATGATCAGCCACGTGATCAGTGCATGATAGCCACGTGATCAGTGCATGATAGCCAGTGATCAGTGCATGATCAGTCACGTGATCAGTGCATGATCAGCCACGTGATCAGTGCATGATAGCCACGTGATCAGTGCATGATCAGTCACGTGATCAGTGCATGATCAGTCACGTGATCAGTGCATGATCAGCCACGTGATCAGTGCATGATCAGTCACGTGATCAGTGCATGATCAGTCACGTGATCAGTGCATGATCATTTACGTGATCAGTGCATGATCAGCCACGTGATCAGTGCATGATCAGTTACGTGATCAGTGCATGATCAGCCACGTGATCAGTGCATGATCAGTCACGTGATCAGTGCATGATATGTCACGTGACAGTGTGTGATCAGCCACGTGAACAGTGCATGTTCAGCCACGTGATCAGTGCATGATAGCCACGTGATCAGTGCATGATCAGTTACGTGAGCAGTGTATGATCAGCCACGTGATCAGTGCATGGTCAGACACGTGAACAGTGTATGATCAGCCACGTGATCAGTGCATGATATCCAAGTGATCAGTGCATGATCATCACGTGATCAGTGTATGATCAGCCACGTGAACAGTGCATGCTCAGTCACGTGATCAGGGCCTGCTGAGCTGCGTGATTACTGTCTGCTCATCTGCTTGACAATTGCCAGCTGAGCTGCACGATTCCTGCCTGTCATCTGCTTGACAATTGCCAGCTGTGCTGCGTAATTCCTGCCTGCTCAGCTGCTTGATTATTGCCAGCTGAGCAGCATGATTCCTCACAGCTGAGTTCCATGATTATTGCCTGCTGACTGTTTGATTCGTGCCTACTCAGCTCTTTGTTTATTGCCTCCAGAGGCACATGATCAGTGTATGATAGCAAACATGATCAGTGCATGATCAGTCACATGATCAGAGCCATTAAGTCACGTGATCACTACATGATAGTCATGTGATCAGTCCATGCTCAGTCACGGTATCAGTGCATGATCAGCCACGTGATCAGTGCATGATCAGCCAGGTGATCAGTTCATGATAGCTATGTGATCAGTGCATGATTGTCACGTGATCAGTGCATGACAGACAGGTGATCAGTGCATGATCAGCCACGTGATCAGTGCATGATCATCACCTGATGGGTGTATGATCAGTCACGTGACTGGTACATGGTAGCTACATGATCATTGCATGATCAGCCACGTGAGTAGTGCATGATAGCCACGTGATCAGTGCATGATCAGTCACGTGATCAGTGCATGATCAGTCACGTGATCAGTGCATGATCAGCCACGTGATCAGTGCATGATCAGCCACGTGATCAGTGCATGATCAGCCACGTGATCAGTGCATGATCAGCCACGTGATCAGTGCATGATCAGTCACGTGATCAGTGCATGATCAGTCACGTGATCAGTGCATGATCATTTACGTGATCAGTGCATGATCAGTCACGTGATCAGTATATGGTAGCTCCGTGATCATTGCATGACAGCCACGTGATCAGTGCATGATAGCCACGTGATGTGTGCATGATCAGTTACGTGATCAGTGTATGATCAGCCACGTGATCAGTGCATGTGCCACGTGATCAGTGCATGATATGTCACGTGACAGTGTGTGATCAGCCACGTGATCAGTGCATGATCAGCCACGTGATCAGTGCATGATAGCCACGTGATCAGTGCATGATCAGTTACGTGATCAGTGTATGATCAGCCACGTGATCAGTGCATGGTCAGACACGTGATCAGTGTATGATCAGCCACGTGATCAGTGCATGATATCCAAGTGATCAGTGCATGATCAGTCACGTGATCAGTGTATGATCAGCCACGTGAACAGTGCATGCTCAGTCACGTGATCAGGGCCTGCTGAGCTGCGTGATTACTGTCTGCTCATCTGCTTGACAATTGCCAGCTGAGCTGCACGATTCCTGGCTGTCATCTGCTTGACAATTGCCAGCTGTGCTGTGTAATTCCTGCCTGCTCAGCTACTTGATTATTGCCAGCTGAGCAGCATGATTCCTCACAGCTGAGTTCCATGATTATTGCCTGCTGACTGTTTGATTCGTGCCTACTCAGCTCTTTGTTTATTGCCTCCAGAGGCACATGATCAGTGTATGATAGCAAACATGATCAGTGCATGATCAGTCACATGATCAGTGCCATTAAGTCACGTGATCACTACATGATAGTCATGTGATCAGTCCATGCTCAGTCACGGTATCAGTGCATGATCAGCCACGTGATCAGTGCATGATAGCCACGTGATCAGTGCATGATCAGTCACGTGATCAGTGCATGATCAGTCACGTGATCAGTGCATGATCAGCCACGTGATCAGTGCATGATAGCCACGTGATCAGTGCATGATCAGTCACGTGATCAGTGTATGATCATTCACGTGACCAGTACATGGTAGCTACATGATCATTGCATGATCAGCCACGTGAGTAGTGCATGATAGCCACGTGATCAGTGCATGATCAGTCACGTGATGTGTGCATGATCAGGCACGTGATCAGTGTATGATCAGCCACGTGATCAGTGCATGATAGCCACGTGATCAGTGCATGATCAGTCACGTGATCAGTGCATGATCAGTCACGTGATCAGTGCATGATCAGCCACGTGATCAGTGCATGATCAGCCACGTGATCAGTGCATGATCAGCCACGTGATCAGTGCATGATCAGTCACGTGATCAGTGCATGATCAGACACGTGATCAGTGTATGATCAGCCACGTGATCAGTGCATGATAGCCACGTGATCAGTGCATGATCAATCACGTGATCAGTGTATGATCAGCCACGTGAACAGTGCATGCTCAGTCACGTGATCAGGGCCTGCTGAGCTGCGTGATTACTGTCTGCTCATCTGCTTGACAATTGCCAGCTGAGCTGCACGATTCCTGCCTGTCATCTGCTTGACAATTGCCAGCTGTGCTGCGTAATTCCTGCCTGCTCAGCTGCTTGATTATTGCCAGCTGAGCAGCATGATTCCTCACACCTGAGTTCCATGATTATTGCCTGCTGACTGTTTGATTCGTGCCTACTCAGCTCTTTGTTTATTGCCTCCAGAGGCACATGATCAGTGTATGATAGCAAACATGATCAGTGCATGATCAGTCACATGATCAGCGCCATTAAGTCACGTGATCACTACATGATAGTCATGTGATCAGTCCATGCTCAGTCACGGTATCAGTGCATGATCAGCCACGTGATCAGTGCATGATCAGCCACGTGATCAGTTCATGATAGCTACGTGATCAGTGCATGATCAGTCACGTGATCAGTGCATGATCAGGCAGGTGATCAGTGCATGATCAGCCACGTGATCAGTGCATGATAGCCACGTGATCAGTGCATGATCAGTCACCTGATGGGTGTATGATCATTCACGTGACCTGTACATGGTAGCTACATGATCATTGCATGATCAGCCACGTGAGTAGTGCATGATAGCCACGTGATCAGTGCATGATCAGTCATGATGTGCATGATCAGGCACGTGATCAGTGCATGATCAGCCACGTGATCAGTGCATGATAGCCACGTGATCAGTGCATGATCAGTCACGTGATCAGTGCATGATCAGTCACGTGATCAGTGCATGATCAGCCACGTGATCAGTGCATGATCAGCCACGTGATCAGTGCATGATCAATTACGTGATCAGTGCATGATCAGCCACGTGATCAGTGCATGATCAGTCACGTGATCAGTGCATGATCAGTCACGTGAACAGTGCATGATCATTTACGTGATCAGTGCATGATCAGTCACGTGACCAGTATATGGTAGCTCCGTGATCATTCCATGACAGCCACGTGAGCAGTGCATGATAGCCACGTGATGTGTGCATGATGAGTTACGTGAGCAGAGTATGATCAGCCACGTGATCAGTGCATGAGTGCCACGTGATCAGTGCATGATATGTCACGTGACAGGTGTGTGATCAGCCACGTGAACAGTGCATGTTCAGCCACGTGATCAGTGCATGATAGCCACGTGATCAGTGCATGATCAGTTACGTGAGCAGTGTATGATCAGCCACGTGATCAGTGCATGGTCAGACACGTGAACAGTGTATGATCAGCCACGTGATCAGTGCATGATATCCAAGTGATCAGTGCATGATCAATCACGTGATCAGTGTATGATCAGCCACGTGAACAGTGCATGCTCAGTCACGTGATCTGGGCCTGCTGAGCTGCGTGATTACTGTCTGCTCATCTGCTTGACAATTGCCAGCTGAGCTGCACGATTCCTGCCTGTCATCTGCTTGACAATTGCCAGCTGTGCTGCGTAATTCCTGCCTGCTCAGCTGCTTGATTATTGCCAGCTGAGCAGCATGATTCCTCACAGCTGAGTTCCATGATTATTGCCTGCTGACTGTTTGATTCGTGCCTACTCAGCTCTTTGTTTATTGCCTCCAGAGGCACATGATCAGTGTATGATAGCAAACATGATCAGCGCATGATCAGTCACATGATCAGCGCCATTAAGTCACGTGATCACTACATGATAGTCATGTGATCAGTCCATGCTCAGTCACGGTATCAGTGCATGATCAGCCACGTGATCAGTGCATGATAGCCATGTGATCAGTGCATGATCAGTCACGTGATCAGTGCATGATCAGGCACGTGATCAGTGCATGATCAGCCACGTGATCAGTGCATGATAGCCACGTGATCAGTGCATGATCAGTCACCTGATGGGTGTATGATCATTCACGTGACCTGTACATGGTAGCTACATGATCATTGCATGATCAGCCACGTGAGTAGTGCATGATAGCCACGTGATCAGTGCATGATCAGTCACGTGATGTGTGCATGATCAGGCACGTGATCAGTGTATGATCAGCCACGTGATCAGTGCATGATAGCCACGTGATCAGTGCATGATCAGTCACGTGATCAGTGCATGATCAGTCACGTGATCAGTGCATGATAGCCACGTGATCAGTGCATGATCAGCCACGTGATCAGTGCATGATAGCCACGTGATCAGTGCATGATCAGTCACGTGATCAGTGCATGATCAGGCACGTGATCAGTGTATGATCAGCCACGTGATCAGTGCATGATAGCCACGTGATCAGTGCATGATCAATCACGTGATCAGTGTATGATCAGCCACGTGAACAGTGCATGCTCAGTCACGTGATCAGGGCCTGCTGAGCTGCGTGATTACTGTCTGCTCATCTGCTTGACAATTGCCAGCTGAGCTGCACGATTCCTGCCTGTCATCTGCTTGACAATTGCCAGCTGTGCTGTGTAATTCCTGCCTGCTCAGCTGCTTGATTATTGCCAGCTGAGCAGCATGATTCCTCACACCTGAGTTCCATGATTATTGCCTGCTGACTGTTTGATTCGTGCCTACTCAGCTCTTTGTTTATTGCCTCCAGAGGCACATGATCAGTGTATGATAGCAAACATGATCAGTGCATGATCAGTCACATGATCAGCGCCATTAAGTCACGTGATCACTACATGATAGTCATGTGATCAGTCCATGCTCAGTCACGGTATCAGTGCATGATCAGCCACGTGATCAGTGCATGATCAGCCACGTGATCAGTTCATGATAGCCACGTGATCAGTGCATGATCAGTCACGTGATCAGTGCATGATCAGGCACGTGATCAGTGCATGATCAGCCACGTGATCAGTGCATGATAGCCACGTGATCAGTGCATGATCAGTCACCTGATGGGTGTATGATCATTCACGTGACCTGTACATGGTAGCTACATGATCATTGCATGATCAGCCACGTGAGTAGTGCATGATAGCCACGTGATCAGTGCATGATCAGTCATGTGATGTGTGCATGATCAGGCACGTGATCAGTGTATGATCAGCCACGTGATCAGTGCATGATAGCCACGTGATCAGTGCATGATCAGTCACGTGATCAGTGCATGATCAGTCACGTGATCAGTGCATGATCAGCCACGTGATCAGTGCATGATCAGCCACGTGATCAGTGCATGATCAATTACGTGATCAGTGCATGATCAGTCACGTGATCAGTATATGGTAGCTACGTGATCAGTGCATGATCAGCCACGTGATCAGTGCATGATAGCCACGTGATCAGTGCATGATCAGTCACGTGATCAGTGCATGATCACCACGTGATCAGTGCATGATCAGTCACGTGATCAGTGCATGATCAATTACGTGATCAGTGCATGATCAGTCACGTGACCAGTACATGGTAGCTACGTGATCATTGCATGATCAGCCACGTGATCAGTGCATGATAGCCACGTGATCAGTGCATGATCAGTCACGTGATCAGTGTATGATCATCCACGTGATCAGTGCATGACAGTCATGTGATCAGTGCATGATATAGACGTGATCAGTGCATGATCAGTCACGTGATCAGTGCATGATCAGCCACGTGATCAGTGCATGATAGCCACGTGATCAGTGCATGATAGCCAGTGATCAGTGCATGATCAGTCACGTGATCAGTGCATGATCAGCCACGTGATCAGTGCATGATTGCCACGTGATCAGTGCATGATCAGTCACGTGATCAGTGCATGATCAGTCACGTGATCAGTGCATGATCAGCCACGTGATCAGTGCATGATCAGTTACGTGATCAGTGCATGATCAGTCACGTGATCAGTGCATGATCATTTACGTGATCAGTGCATGATCAGTCACGTGATCAGTGCATGATCAATTACGTGATCAGTGCATGATCAGCCACGTGATCAGTGCATGATCAGTCACGTGATCAGTGCATGATAGTCACGTGACAGTGTGTGATCAGCCACGTGATCAGTGCATGATCAGCCACGTGATCAGTGCATGATAGCCACGTGATCAGTGCATGATCAGCCACGTGATCAGTGCATGATCAGCCACGTGATCAGTGCATGATCAGTTACGTGAGCAGTGTATGATCAGCCACGTGATCAGTGCATGGTCAGACACGTGAACAGTGTATGATCAGCCACGTGATCAGTGCATGATATCCAAGTGATCAGTGCATGATCATCACGTGATCAGTGTATGATCAGCCACGTGAACAGTGCATGCTCAGTCACGTGATCTGGGCCTGCTGAGCTGCGTGATTACTGTCTGCTCATCTGCTTGACAATTGCCAGCTGAGCTGCACGATTCCTGCCTGTCATCTGCTTGACAATTGCCAGCTGTGCTGCGTAATTCCTGCCTGCTCAGCTGCTTGATTATTGCCAGCTGAGCAGCATGATTCCTCACAGCTGAGTTCCATGATTATTGCCTGCTGACTGTTTGATTCGTGCCTACTCAGCTCTTTGTTTATTGCCTCCAGAGGCACATGATCAGTGTATGATAGCAAACATGATCAGTGCATGATCAGTCACATGATCAGAGCCATTAAGTCACGTGATCACTACATGATAGTCATGTGATCAGTCCATGCTCAGTCACGGTATCAGTGCATGATCAGCCACGTGATCAGTGCATGATCAGCCAGGTGATCAGTTCATGATAGCTATGTGATCAGTTCATGATTTGTCACGTGATCTGTGCATGACAGGCAGGTGATCAGTGCATGATCAGCCACGTGATCAGTGCATGATCACACCTGATGGGTGTATGATCAGTCACGTGACCGGTACATGGTAGCTACATGATCATTGCATGATCAGCCACGTGAGTAGTGCATGATAGCCACGTGATCAGTGCATGATCAGTCACGTGATCAGTGCATGATCAGTCACGTGATCAGTGCATGATCAGCCACGTGATCAGTGCATGATCAGCCACGTGATCAGTGCATGATCAATTACGTGATCAGTGCATGATCAGTCACGTGATCAGTGCATGGTAGCTACGTGATCAGTGCATGATCAGCCACGTGATCAGTGCATGATAGCCACGTGATCAGTGCATGATCAGTCACGTGATCAGTGCATGATCACTCACGTGATCAGTGCATGATCAGTCACGTGATCAGTGCATGATCAATTACGTGATCAGTGCATGATCAGTCACGTGACCAGTACATGGTAGCTACGTGATCATTGCATGATCAGCCACGTGAGCAGTGCATGATAGCCACGTGATCAGTGCATGATCAGTCGCATGATCAGTGTATGATCATCCACGTGATCAGTGCATGATCAGTCATGTGATCAGTGCATGATATAGACGTGATCAGTGCATGATCAGTCACGTGATCAGTGCATGATCAGCCACGTGATCAGTGCATGATAGCCACGTGATCAGTGCATGATAGCCAGTGATCAGTGCATGATCAGTCACGTGATCAGTGCATGATCAGCCACGTGATCAGTGCATGATAGCCACTGATCAGTGCATGATCAGTCACGTGATCAGTGCATGATCAGTCACGTGATCAGTGCATGATCAGCCACGTGATCAGTGCATGATCAATTACGTGATCAGTGCATGATCAGTCACGTGATCAGTGCATGATCAGTCACGTGATCAGTGCATGATCAGTCACGTGATCAGTGCATGATCAGCCACGTGATCAGTGCATGATAGCCACGTGATCAGTGCATGATAGCCACGTGATCAGTGCATGATCAGTCACGTGATCAGTGCATGATCAGCCACGTGATCAGTGCATGATAGCCACGTGATCAGTGCATGATCAGTCACGTGATCAGTGCATGATCAGCCACGTGATCAGTGCATGATCAGCCACGTGATCAGTGCATGATCAGCCACGTGATCAGTGCATGATAGCCACGTGATCAGTGCATGATCAGTCACGTGATCAGTGCATGATCAGTCACGTGATCAGTGCATGATCAGTCACGTGATCAGTGCATGATCAGTCACGTGATCAGTGCATGATCAGCCACGTGATCAGTGCATGATCAGCCACGTGATCAGTGCATGACAGTCACGTGATCAGTGCATGAGAGCCACGTGATCAGTGCATGATCAGTCACGTGATACATGTGTGATCAGCCACGTGATCAGTGCATGATGAGCCACGTGATCAGTGCAGGATCAATTACGTGATCAGTGCATGATCACTCACGTGACCAGTACATGGTTGCTACGTGATCGTTGCATGATCAGCCACGTGAGCAGTGCATGATAGCCACGTGATCAGTGCATGATCAGTCACGTGATCAGTACATGATCAGTCACGTGAACAGTGCATGATCAGTTACGTGATCTGTGCATGATCAGTCACGTGACCAGTATATGGTAGCTACGTGATCATTCCATGACGAGCCACGTGAGCAGTGCATGATAGCCACGTGATGTGTGCATGATGAGTTACGTGATCAGTGTATGATCAGCCACGTGATCAGTGCATGATATGTCACGTGACAGGTGTGTGATCAGCCACGTGAACAGTGCATGTTCAGCCACGTGATCAGTGCATGATAGCCACGTGATCAGTGCATGATCAGTTACGTGAGCAGTGTATGATCAGCCACGTGATCAGTGCATGGTCAGACACGTGAACAGTGTATGATCAGCCACGTGATCAGTGCATGATATCCAAGTGATCAGTGCATGATCATCACGTGATCAGTGTATGATCAGCCACGTGAACAGTGCATGCTCAGTCACGTGATCAGGGCCTGCTGAGCTGCGTGATTACTGTCTGCTCATCTGCTTGACAATTGCCAGCTGAGCTGCACGATTCCTGCCTGTCATCTGCTTGACAATTGCCAGCTGTGCTGCGTAATTCCTGCCTGCTCAGCTGCTTGATTATTGCCAGCTGAGCAGCATGATTCCTCACACCTGAGTTCCATGATTATTGCCTGCTGACTGTTTGATTCGTGCCTACTCAGCTCTTTGTTTATTGCCTCCAGAGGCACATGATCAGTGTATGATAGCAAACATGATCAGTGCATGATCAGTCACATGATCAGCGCCATTAAGTCACGTGATCACTACATGATAGTCATGTGATCAGTCCATGCTCAGTCACGGTATCAGTGCATGATCAGCCACGTGATCAGTGCATGATCAGCCAGGTGATCAGTTCATGATAGCTACGTGATCAGTGCATGATCAGTCACGTGATCAGTGCATGACCAGGCAGGTGATCAGTGCATGATCAGCCACGTGATCAGTGCATGATAGCCACGTGATCAGTGCATGATCAGTCACCTGATGGGTGTATGATCATTCACGTGACCTGTACATGGTAGCTACATGATCATTGCATGATCAGCCACGTGAGTAGTGCATGATAGCCACGTGATCAGTGCATGATCAGTCACGTGATCAGTGCATGATCAGTCATGTAATGTGTGCATGACCTGGCACGTGATCAGTGCATGATCAGCCACGTGATCAGTGCATGATAGCCACGTGATCAGTGCATGATCAGTCACGTGATCAGTGCATGATCAGCCACGTGATCAGTGCATGATCAGCCACGTGATCAGTGCATGATCAGCCACGTGATCAGTGCATGATCAATTACGTGATCAGTGCATGATCAGTCACGTGACCAGTATATGGTAGCTACGTGATCAGTGCATGATCAGCCACGTGATCAGTGCATGATAGCCACGTGATCAGTGCATGATCAGTCACGTGATCAGTGCATGATCAGTCACGTGATCAGTGCATGATCAGTCACGTGATCAGTGCATGATCAATTACGTGATCAGTGCATGATCAGTCACGTGATCAGTGCATGTAGCTACGTGATCAGTGCATGATCAGCCACGTGATCAGTGCATGATAGCCACGTGATCAGTGCATGATCAGTCACATGATCAGTGCATGATCATCCACGTGATCAGTGCATGACAGTCACGTGATCAGTGCATGATATAGACGTGATCAGTGCATGATCAGTCACGTGATCAGTGCATGATCAGCCACGTGATCAGTGCATGATAGCCACGTGATCAGTGCATGATAGCCAGTGATCAGTGCATGATCAGTCACGTGATCAGTGCATGATCAGCCACGTGATCAGTGCATGATTGCCACGTGATCAGTGCATGATCAGTCACGTGATCAGTGCATGATCAGTCACGTGATCAGTGCATGATCAGCCACGTGATCAGTGCATGATCAGCCACGTGATCAGTGCATGATCAGCCACGTGATCAGTGCATGATCAGTCACGTGATCAGTGCATGATATGTCACGTGACAGGTGTGTGATCAGCCACGTGAACAGTGCATGTTCAGCCACGTGATCAGTGCATGATAGCCACGTGATCAGTGCATGATCAGTTACGTGAGCAGTGTATGATCAGCCACGTGATCAGTGCATGGTCAGACACGTGAACAGTGTATGATCAGCCACGTGATCAGTGCATGATATCCAAGTGATCAGTGCATGATCATCACGTGATCAGTGTATGATCAGCCACGTGAACAGTGCATGCTCAGTCACGTGATCTGGGCCTGCTGAGCTGCGTGATTACTGTCTGCTCATCTGCTTGACAATTGCCAGCTGAGCTGCACGATTCCTGCCTGTCATCTGCTTGACAATTGCCAGCTGTGCTGCGTAATTCCTGCCTGCTCAGCTGCTTGATTATTGCCAGCTGAGCAGCATGATTCCTCACAGCTGAGTTCCATGATTATTGCCTGCTGACTGTTTGATTCGTGCCTACTCAGCTCTTTGTTTATTGCCTCCAGAGGCACATGATCAGTGTATGATAGCAAACATGATCAGTGCATGATCAGTCACATGATCAGAGCCATTAAGTCACGTGATCACTACATGATAGTCATGTGATCAGTCCATGCTCAGTCACGGTATCAGTGCATGATCAGCCACGTGATCAGTGCATGATCAGCCAGGTGATCAGTTCATGATAGCTATGTGATCAGTGCATGATTTGTCACGTGATCAGTGCATGACAGGCAGGTGATCAGTGCATGATCAGCCACGTGATCAGTGCATGATCATCACCTGATGGGTGTATGATCAGTCACGTGACCAGTACATGGTAGCTACATGATCATTGCATGATCAGCCACGTGAGTAGTGCATGATAGCCACGTGATCAGTGCATGATCAGTCACGTGATCAGTGCATGATCAGTCACGTGATCAGTGCATGATCAGCCACGTGATCAGTGCATGATCAGCCACGTGATCAGTGCATGATCAGTCACGTGATCAGTGCATGATCAGTCACGTGATCAGTGCATGATCAGCCACGTGATCAGTGCATGATCAGCCACGTGATCAGTGCATGATCAATTACGTGATCAGTGCATGATCAGTCACGTGATCAGTGCATGATAGCCACGTGATCAGTGCATGATCAGCCACGTGATCAGTGCATGATCAGTCACGTGATCAGTGCATGATCAGTCACGTGATCAGTGCATGATCAGTCACGTGATCAGTGCATGATCAATTACGTGATCAGTGCATGATCAGTCACGTGACCAGTACATGGTAGCTACGTGATCATTGCATGATCAGCCACGTGATCAGTGCATGATAGCCACGTGATCAGTGCATGATCAGTCACGTGATCAGTGTATGATCATCCACGTGATCAGTGCATGATCAGTCATGTGATCAGTGCATGATATAGACGTGATCAGTGCATGATCAGTCACGTGATCAGTGCATGATCAGCCACGTGATCAGTGCATGATAGCCACGTGATCAGTGCATGATAGCCAGTGATCAGTGCATGATCAGTCACGTGATCAGTGTATGATCAGCCACGTGATCAGTGCATGATAGCCACTGATCAGTGCATGATCAGTCACGTGATCAGTGCATGATCAGTCACGTGATCAGTGCATGATCAGCCACGTGATCAGTGCATGATCAGCCACGTGATCAGTGCATGATCAGTCACGTGATCAGTGCATGATCAGTCACGTGATCAGTGCATGATCAGTCACGTGATCAGTGCATGATCAGCCACGTGATCAGTGCATGATAGCCACGTGATCAGTGCATGATCAGTCACGTGATCAGTGCATGATCAGTCACGTGATCAGTGCATGATCAGCCACGTGATCAGTGCATGATCAGCCACGTGATCAGTGCATGATCAGTTACGTGATCAGTGCATGATCAGCCACGTGATCAGTGCATGATCAGACACGTGATCAGTGCATGATCAGCCACGTGATCAGTGCATGATAGCCACGTGATCAGTGCATGATAGCCACGTGATCAGTGCATGATCAGTCACGTGATCAGTGCATGATCAGCCACGTGATCAGTGCATGATAGCCACGTGATCAGTGCATGATAGCCACGTGATCAGTGCATGATCAGTCACGTGATCAGTGCATGATCAGCCACGTGATCAGTGCATGATAGCCACGTGATCAGTGCATGATCAGTTACGTGATCAGTGCATGATCAGCCACGTGATCAGTGCATGATCAGACACGTGATCAGTGCATGATCAGCCACGTGATCAGTGCATGATAGCCACGTGATCAGTGCATGATCAGTCACGTGATCAGTGCATGATCAGTCACGTGATCAGTGCATGATCAGTCACGTGATCAGTGCATGATCAGTCACGTGATCAGTGCATGATAGCTACGTGATCATTGCATGATCAGCCACGTGATCAGTGCATGATCAGTCACGTGATCAGTGCATGATAGCCACGTGATCAGTGCATGATCAGTCACGTGATCATGTGTGATCAGCCACGTGATCAGTGCATGATCAGCCACGTGATCAGTGCATGATCAGCCACGTGATCAGTGCATGATCAGTCACGTGATCAGTGCATGATAGCTACGTGATCAGTGCATGATCAGTCACGTGATCAGTGCATGATAGCCACGTGATCAGTGCATGATCAGCCACGTGATCAGTGCATGATAGCCACGTGATCAGTGCATGATCAGTCACGTGATCAGTGCATGATCAGCCACGTGATCAGTGCATGATCAGCCACGTGATCAGTGCATGATAGCCACGTGATCAGTGCATGATCAGTCACATGATCAGTGTATGATCATCCACGTGATCAGTGCATGACAGTCATGTGATCAGTGCATGATATAGACGTGATCAGTGCATGATCAGTCACGTGATCAGTGCATGATCAGCCACGTGATCAGTGCATGATAGCCACGTGATCAGTGCATGATAGCCAGTGATCAGTGCATGATCAGTCACGTGATCAGTGCATGATCAGCCACGTGATCAGTGCATGATAGCCACGTGATCAGTGCATGATCAGTCACGTGATCAGTGCATGATCAGTCACGTGATCAGTGCATGATCAGCCACGTGATCAGTGCATGATCAGCCACGTGATCAGTGCATGATCAGTCACGTGATCAGTGCATGATCAGCCACGTGATCAGTGCATGATCAGCCACGTGATCAGTGCATGATCAGCCACGTGATCAGTGCATGATAGCCACGTGATCAGTGCATGATCAGTCACGTGATCAGTGCATGATCAGTCACGTGATCAGTGCATGATCAGCCACGTGATCAGTGCATGATCAGCCACGTGATCAGTGCATGATCAGCCACGTGATCAGTGCATGATCAGTCACGTGATCAGTACATGATCAGTCACGTGAACAGTGCATGATCATTTACGTGATCTGTGCATGATCAGTCACGTGACCAGTATATGGTAGCTCCGTGATCATTCCATGACGAGCCACGTGAGCAGTGCATGATAGCCACGTGATGTGTGCATGATGAGTTACGTGAGCAGAGTATGATCAGCCACGTGATCAGTGCATGAGTGCCACGTGATCAGTGCATGATATGTCACGTGACAGGTGTGTGATCAGCCACGTGAACAGTGCATGTTCAGCCACGTGATCAGTGCATGATAGCCACGTGATCAGTGCATGATCAGTTACGTGAGCAGTGTATGATCAGCCACGTGATCAGTGCATGGTCAGACACGTGAACAGTGTATGATCAGCCACGTGATCAGTGCATGATATCCAAGTGATCAGTGCATGATCAATCACGTGATCAGTGTATGATCAGCCACGTGAACAGTGCATGCTCAGTCACGTGATCAGGGCCTGCTGAGCTGCGTGATTACTGTCTGCTCATCTGCTTGACAATTGCCAGCTGAGCTGCACGATTCCTGCCTGTCATCTGCTTGACAATTGCCAGCTGTGCTGCGTAATTCCTGCCTGCTCAGCTGCTTGATTATTGCCAGCTGAGCAGCATGATTCCTCACAGCTGAGTTCCATGATTATTGCCTGCTGACTGTTTGATTCGTGCCTACTCAGCTCTTTGTTTATTGCCTCCAGAGGCACATGATCAGTGTATGATAGCAAACATGATCAGTGCATGATCAGTCACATGATCAGCGCCATTAAGTCACGTGATCACTACATGATAGTCATGTGATCAGTCCATGCTCAGTCACGGTATCAGTGCATGATCAGCCACGTGATCAGTGCATGATCAGCCAGGTGATCAGTTCATGATAGCTATGTGATCAGTGCATGATTTGTCACGTGATCAGTGCATGACAGGCAGGTGATCAGTGCATGATCAGCCACGTGATCAGTGCATGATCATCACCTGATGAGTGTATGATCAGTCACGTGACCAGTACATGGTAGCTACATGATCATTGCATGATCAGCCACGTGAGTAGTGCATGATAGCCACGTGATCAGTGCATGATCAGTCACGTGATCAGTGCATGATCAGCCACGTGATCAGTGCATGATCAGCCACGTGATCAGTGCATGATCAGCCACGTGATCAGTGCATGATCAGTCACGTGATCAGTGCATGGTAGCTACGTGATCATTGCATGATCAGCCACGTGAGCAGTGCATGATAGCCACGTGATCAGTGCATGATCAGTCACGTGATCAGTGCATGATCACTCACGTGATCAGTGCATGATAAGTCACGTGATCAGTGCATGATCAATTACGTGATCAGTGCATGATCAGTCACGTGACCAGTACATGGTAGCTACGTGATCAGTGCATGATCAGCCACGTGATCAGTGCATGATAGCCACGTGATCAGTGCATGATCAGTCACGTGATCAGTGCATGATCATCCGGGTGATCAGTGCATGATCAGTCATGTGATCAGTGCATGATATAGACGTGATCAGTGCATGATCAGTCACGTGATCAGTGCATGATCAGCCACGTGATCAGTGCATGATAGCCACGTGATCAGTGCATGATAGCCAGTGATCAGTGCATGATCAGTCACGTGATCAGTGCATGATCAGCCACGTGATCAGTGCATGATAGCCACTGATCAGTGCATGATCAGTCACGTGATCAGTGCATGATCAGTCACGTGATCAGTGCATGATCAGCCACGTGATCAGTGCATGATCAGCCACGTGATCAGTGCATGATCAGTCACGTGATCAGTGCATGATCAGTCACGTGATCAGTGCATGATCAGTCACGTGATCAGTGCATGATCAGCCACGTGATCAGTGCATGATAGCCACGTGATCAGTGCATGATCAGTCACGTGATCAGTGCATGATCAGTCACGTGATCAGTGCATGATCAGCCACGTGATCAGTGCATGATCAGCCACGTGATCAGTGCATGATCAGTTACGTGATCAGTGCATGATCAGCCACGTGATCAGTGCATGATCAGACACGTGATCAGTGCATGATCAGCCACGTGATCAGTGCATGATAGCCACGTGATCAGTGCATGATAGCCACGTGATCAGTGCATGATCAGTCACGTGATCAGTGCATGATCAGCCACGTGATCAGTGCATGATAGCCACGTGATCAGTGCATGATAGCCACGTGATCAGTGCATGATCAGTCACGTGATCAGTGCATGATCAGCACGTGATCAGTGCATGATAGCCACGTGATCAGTGCATGATCAGTTACGTGATCAGTGCATGATCAGCCACGTGATCAGTGCATGATCAGACACGTGATCAGTGCATGATCAGCCACGTGATCAGTGCATGATAGCCACGTGATCAGTGCATGATCAGTCACGTGATCAGTGCATGATCAGTCACGTGATCAGTGCATGATCAGTCACGTGATCAGTGCATGATCAGTCACGTGATCAGTGCATGATAGCTACGTGATCATTGCATGACAGCCACGTGATCAGTGCATGACAGTCACGTGATCAGTGCATGATAGCCACGTGATCAGTGCATGATCAGTCACGTGATCATGTGTGATCAGCCACGTGATCAGTGCATGATGAGCCACGTGATCAGTGCATGATCAATTACGTGATCAGTGCATGATCAGTCACGTGATCAGTACATGATAGCTACGTGATCGTTGCATGATCAGCCACGTGAGCAGTGCATGATAGCCACGTGATCAGTGCATGATCAGTCACGTGATCAGTGCATGATCAGTCACGTGATCAGTGCATGATCAGTTACGTGATCAGTGCATGATCAGTCACGTGACCAGTATATGGTAGCTACGTGATCATTGCATGACAGCCACGTGATCAGTGCATGATAGCCACGTGATCAGTGCATGATCAGTTACGTGATCAGTGTATGATCAGCCACGTGATCAGTGCATGATCAGCCACGTGATCAGTGCATGATAGCCACGTGATCAGTGCATGATCAGTCACGTGATCAGTGCATGATCATCCACGTGATCAGTGCATGACAGTCACGTGATCAGTGCATGATATAGACGTGATCAGTGCATGATCAGTCACGTGATCAGTGCATGATCAGCCACGTGATCAGTGCATGATAGCCACGTGATCAGTGCATGATAGCCAGTGATCAGTGCATGATCAGTCACGTGATCAGTGCATGATCAGCCACGTGATCAGTGCATGATAGCCACGTGATCAGTGCATGATCAGTCACGTGATCAGTGCATGATCAGTCACGTGATCAGTGCATGATCAGCCACGTGATCAGTGCATGATCAATTACGTGATCAGTGCATGATCAGTCACGTGATCAGTGCATGATCAGCCACGTGATCAGTGCATGATCAGCCACGTGATCAGTGCATGATCAGTTACGTGATCAGTGCATGATCAGCCACGTGATCAGTGCATGATCAGTCACGTGATCAGTGCATGATAGTCACGTGATCAGTGCATGATCAGCCACGTGATCAGTGCATGATCAGCCACGTGATCAGTGCATGATAGCCACGTGATCAGTGCATGATCAGTCACGTGATCAGTGCATGATCAGCCACGTGATCAGTGCATGATCAGCCACGTGATCAGTGCATGATAGCTATGTGATCAGTGCATGATTTGTCACGTGATCAGTGCATGACAGGCACGTGATCAGTGTATGATCAGCCACGTGATCAGTGCATGATCATCACGTGATCAGTGTATGATCAGTCACGTGACCAGTACATGGTAGCTACATGATCATTGCATGATCAGCCACGTGATAGTGCATGATAGCCACGTGATCAGTGCATGATCAGTCACGTGATCAGTGCATGATCAGTCACGTGATCAGTGCATGATCAGCCACGTGATCAGTGCATGATCAGCCACGTGATCAGTGCATGATCAATTACGTGATCAGTGCATGATCAGTCACGTGACCAGTGCATGGTAGCTACGTGATCATTGCATGATCAGCCACATGATCAGTGCATGATAGCCACGTGATCAGTGCATGATCAGTCACGTGATCAGTGCATGATCAGTCACGTGATCAGTGCATGATCAGTCACGTGATCAGTGCATGATCAATTACGTGATCAGTGCATGATCACTCACGTGACCAGTACATGGTAGCTACGTGATCATTGCATGATCAGCCACGTGATCAGTGCATGATAGCCACGTGATCAGTGCATGATCAGTCACATGATCAGTGTATGATCATCCACGTGATCAGTGCATGATCAGTCATGTGATCAGTGCATGATATAGACGTGATCAGTGCATGATCAGTCACGTGATCAGTGCATGATCAGCCACGTGATCAGTGCATGATAGCCACGTGATCAGTGCATGATAGCCAGTGATCAGTGCATGATCAGTCACGTGATCAGTGCATGATCAGCCACGTGATCAGTGCATGATAGCCACTGATCAGTGCATGATCAGTCACGTGATCAGTGCATGATCAGTCACGTGATCAGTGCATGATAGCCACGTGATCAGTGCATGATAGCCACGTGATCAGTGCATGACAGTCACGTGATCAGTGCATGAGAGCCACGTGATCAGTGCATGATCAGTCACGTGATACATGTGTGATCAGCCACGTGATCAGTGCATGATGAGCCACGTGATCAGTGCAGGATCAATTACGTGATCAGTGCATGATCAGTCACGTGACCAGTACATGGTTGCTACGTGATCGTTGCATGATCAGCCACGTGAGCAGAGCATGATAGCCACGTGATCAGTGCATGATCAGTCACGTGATCAGTACATGATCAGTCACGTGAACAGTGCATGATCAGTTACGTGATCTGTGCATGATCAGTCACGTGACCAGTATATGGTAGCTACGTGATCATTCCATGACGAGCCACGTGAGCAGTGCATGATAGCCACGTGATGTGTGCATGATGAGTTACGTGAGCAGAGTATGATCAGCCACGTGATCAGTGCATGAGTGCCACGTGATCAGTGCATGATATGTCACGTGACAGGTGTGTGATCAGCCACGTGAACAGTGCATGTTCAGCCACGTGATCAGTGCATGATAGCCACGTGATCAGTGCATGATCAGTTACGTGAGCAGTGTATGATCAGCCACGTGATCAGTGCATGGTCAGACACGTGAACAGTGTATGATCAGCCACGTGATCAGTGCATGATATCCAAGTGATCAGTGCATGATCATCACGTGATCAGTGTATGATCAGCCACGTGAACAGTGCATGCTCAGTCACGTGATCAGGGCCTGCTGAGCTGCGTGATTACTGTCTGCTCATCTGCTTGACAATTGCCAGCTGAGCTGCACGATTCCTGCCTGTCATCTGCTTGACAATTGCCAGCTGTGCTGCGTAATTCCTGCCTGCTCAGCTGCTTGATTATTGCCAGCTGAGCAGCATGATTCCTCACACCTGAGTTCCATGATTATTGCCTGCTGACTGTTTGATTCGTGCCTACTCAGCTCTTTGTTTATTGCCTCCAGAGGCACATGATCAGTGTATGATAGCAAACATGATCAGTGCATGATCAGTCACATGATCAGCGCCATTAAGTCACGTGATCACTACATGATAGTCATGTGATCAGTCCATGCTCAGTCACGGTATCAGTGCATGATCAGCCACGTGATCAGTGCATGATCAGCCAGGTGATCAGTTCATGATAGCTATGTGATCAGTGCATGATTTGTCACGTGATCAGTGCATGACCAGGCAGGTGATCAGTGCATGATCAGCCACGTGATCAGTGCATGATAGCCACGTGATCAGTGCATGATCAGTCACCTGATGGGTGTATGATCATTCACGTGACCTGTACATGGTAGCTACATGATCATTGCATGATCAGCCACGTGAGTAGTGCATGATAGCCACGTGATCAGTGCATGATCAGTCACGTGATCAGTGCATGATCAGTCATGTGATGTGTGCATGACCTGGCACGTGATCAGTGCATGATCAGCCACGTGATCAGTGCATGATAGCCACGTGATCAGTGCATGATCAGTCACGTGATCAGTGCATGATCAGTCACGTGATCAGTGCATGATCAGCCACGTGATCAGTGCATGATCAGCCACGTGATCAGTGCATGATCAGTCACGTGATCAGTGCATGATCAGCCACGTGATCAGTGCATGATAGCTACGTGATCAGTGCATGATCAGTCACGTGATCAGTGCATGATCAGCCACGTGATCAGTGCATGATCAGCCACGTGATCAGTGCATGATCATCACGTGATCAGTGCATGATCAGTCACGTGACCAGTACATGGTAGCTACGTGATCAGTGCATGATCAGCCACGTGATCAGTGCATGATAGCCACGTGATCAGTGCATGATAGCCACGTGATCAGTGCATGATCAGTCACGTGATCAGTGCATGATCAGCCACGTGATCAGTGCATGATCAGCCACGTGATCAGTGCATGATCAATTACGTGATCAGTGCATGATCAGTCACGTGATCAGTGCATGTAGCTACGTGATCAGTGCATGATCAGCCACGTGAGCAGTGCATGATAGCCACGTGATCAGTGCATGATCAGTCACGTGATCAGTGCATGATCAGTCACGTGATCAGTGCATGATAAGTCACGTGATCAGTGCATGATCAATTACGTGATCAGTGCATGATCAGTCACGTGATCAGTGCATGGTAGCTACGTGATCATTGCATGATCAGCCACGTGATCAGTGCATGATAGCCACGTGATCAGTGCATGATCAGTCACGTGATCAGTGCATGATCATCCACGTGATCAGTGCATGATCAGTCACGTGATCAGTGCATGATATAGACGTGATCAGTGCATGATCAGTCACGTGATCAGTGCATGATCAGCCACGTGATCAGTGCATGATAGCCACGTGATCAGTGCATGATAGCCAGTGATCAGTGCATGATCAGTCACGTGATCAGTGTATGATCAGCCACGTGATCAGTGCATGATAGCCACTGATCAGTGCATGATCAGTCACGTGATCAGTGCATGATCAGTCACGTGATCAGTGCATGATCAGTCACGTGATCAGTGCATGATCAGCCACGTGATCAGTGCATGATCAGCCACGTGATCAGTGCATGATCAGTCACGTGATCAGTGCATGATCAGTCACGTGATCAGTGCATGATCAGTCACGTGATCAGTGCATGATCAGCCACGTGATCAGTGCATGATAGCCACGTGATCAGTGCATGATCAGTCACGTGATCAGTGCATGATCAGTCACGTGATCAGTGCATGATCAGCCACGTGATCAGTGCATGATCAGCCACGTGATCAGTGCATGATCAGTCACGTGATCAGTGCATGATCAGCCACGTGATCAGTGCATGATCAGTCACGTGATCAGTGCATGATCAGCCACGTGATCAGTGCATGATAGCCACGTGATCAGTGCATGATAGCCACGTGATCAGTGCATGATCAGTCACGTGATCAGTGCATGATCAGCCACGTGATCAGTGCATGATAGCCACGTGATCAGTGCATGATAGCCACGTGATCAGTGCATGATCAGTCACGTGATCAGTGCATGATCAGCACGTGATCAGTGCATGATAGCCACGTGATCAGTGCATGATCAGTTACGTGATCAGTGCATGATCAGCCACGTGATCAGTGCATGATCAGTCACGTGATCAGTGCATGATCAGCCACGTGATCAGTGCATGATAGCCACGTGATCAGTGCATGATCAGTCACGTGATCAGTGCATGATCAGTCACGTGATCAGTGCATGATCAGTCACGTGATCAGTGCATGATCAGTCACGTGATCAGTGCATGGTAGCTGTGATCATTGCATGACAGCCACGTGATCAGTGCATGACAGCCACGTGATCAGTGCATGAGCCACGTGATCAGTGCATGATCAGTCACGTGATCATGTGTGATCAGCCACGTGATCAGTGCATGATCAGCCACGTGATCAGTGCATGATCAATTACGTGATCAGTGCATGATCAGTCACGTGATCAGTACATGATAGCTACGTGATCAGTGCATGATCAGCCACGTGATCAGTGCATGATAGCCACGTGATCAGTGCATGATCAGTCACGTGATCAGTGCATGATCAGTCACGTGATCAGTGCATGATCAGTCACGTGATCAGTGCATGATCAGTCACGTGACCAGTGCATGGTAGCTACGTGATCATTGCATGACAGCCACGTGATCAGTGCATGATAGCCACGTGATCAGTGCATGATCAGTTACGTGATCAGTGTATGATCAGCCACGTGATCAGTGCATGATCAGCCACGTGATCAGTGCATGATAGCCACGTGATCAGTGCATGATCAGTCACATGATCAGTGCATGATCATCCACGTGATCAGTGCATGACAGTCACGTGATCAGTGCATGATATAGACGTGATCAGTGCATGATCAGTCACGTGATCAGTGCATGATCAGCCACGTGATCAGTGCATGATAGCCACGTGATCAGTGCATGATAGCCAGTGATCAGTGCATGATCAGTCACGTGATCAGTGTATGATCAGCCACGTGATCAGTGCATGATAGCCACGTGATCAGTGCATGATCAGTCACGTGATCAGTGCATGATCAGTCACGTGATCAGTGCATGATCAGCCACGTGATCAGTGCATGATCAATTACGTGATCAGTGCATGATCAGTCACGTGATCAGTGCATGATCAGTCACGTGATCAGTGCATGATCAGCCACGTGATCAGTGCATGATCAGTTACGTGATCAGTGCATGATCAGCCACGTGATCAGTGCATGATCAGTCACGTGATCAGTGCATGATAGTCACGTGATCAGTGCATGATCAGCCACGTGATCAGTGCATGATCAGCCACGTGATCAGTGCATGATAGCCACGTGATCAGTGCATGATCAGTCACGTGATCAGTGCATGATCAGCCACGTGATCAGTGCATGATCAGCCACGTGATCAGTGCATGATAGCCACGTGATCAGTGCATGATCAGTCACGTGATCAGTGCATGACAGGCACGTGATCAGTGCATGATCAGCCACGTGATCAGTGCATGATCATCACGTGATCAGTGCATGATCAGTCACGTGACAGTACATGGTAGCTACATGATCATTGCATGATCAGCCACGTGATAGTGCATGATAGCCACGTGATCAGTGCATGATCAGTCACGTGATCAGTGCATGATCAGTCACGTGATCAGTGCATGATCAGCCACGTGATCAGTGCATGATCAGCCACGTGATCAGTGCATGATCAATTACGTGATCAGTGCATGATCAGTCACGTGACCAGTGCATGGTAGCTACGTGATCATTGCATGATCAGCCACGTGATCAGTGCATGATAGCCACGTGATCAGTGCATGATCAGTCACGTGATCAGTGCATGATCAGTCACGTGATCAGTGCATGATCAGTCACGTGATCAGTGCATGATCAGTCACGTGATCAGTACATGATAGCTACGTGATCATTGCATGATCAGCCACGTGATCAGTGCATGATAGCCACGTGATCAGTGCATGATCAGTCACATGATCAGTGTATGATCATCCACGTGATCAGTGCATGATCAGTCATGTGATCAGTGCATGATATAGACGTGATCAGTGCATGATCAGTCACGTGATCAGTGCATGATCACCACGTGATCAGTGCATGATAGCCACGTGATCAGTGCATGATAGCCAGTGATCAGTGCATGATCAGTCACGTGATCAGTGCATGATCAGCCACGTGATCAGTGCATGATAGCCACGTGATCAGTGCATGATCAGTCACGTGATCAGTGCATGATCAGTCACGTGATCAGTGCATGATCAGCCACGTGATCAGTGCATGATCAGCCACGTGATCAGTGCATGATCAGTCACGTGATCAGTGCATGATCAGTCACGTGATCAGTGCATGATCAGTCACGTGATCAGTGTATGATCAGCCACGTGATCAGTGCATGATAGCCACGTGATCAGTGCATGATCAGTCACGTGATCAGTGCATGATCAGTCACGTGATCAGTGCATGATCAGCCACGTGATCAGTGCATGATCAGCCACGTGATCAGTGCATGATCAGCCACGTGATCAGTGCATGATCAGTCACGTGATCAGTACATGATCAGTCACGTGAACAGTGCATGATCATTTACGTGATCAGTGCATGATCAGTCACGTGACCAGTATATGGTAGCTACGTGATCATTCCATGACGAGCCACGTGAGCAGTGCATGATAGCCACGTGATGTGTGCATGATGAGTTACGTGAGCAGAGTATGATCAGCCACGTGATCAGTGCATGAGTGCCACGTGATCAGTGCATGATATGTCACGTGACAGGTGTGTGATCAGCCACGTGAACAGTGCATGTTCAGCCACGTGATCAGTGCATGATAGCCACGTGATCAGTGCATGATCAGTTACGTGAGCAGTGTATGATCAGCCACGTGATCAGTGCATGGTCAGACACGTGAACAGTGTATGATCAGCCACGTGATCAGTGCATGATATCCAAGTGATCAGTGCATGATCATCACGTGATCAGTGTATGATCAGCCACGTGAACAGTGCATGCTCAGTCACGTGATCAGGGCCTGCTGAGCTGCGTGATTACTGTCTGCTCATCTGCTTGACAATTGCCAGCTGAGCTGCACGATTCCTGCCTGTCATCTGCTTGACAATTGCCAGCTGTGCTGCGTAATTCCTGCCTGCTCAGCTGCTTGATTATTGCCAGCTGAGCAGCATGATTCCTCACACCTGAGTTCCATGATTATTGCCTGCTGACTGTTTGATTCGTGCCTACTCAGCTCTTTGTTTATTGCCTCCAGAGGCACATGATCAGTGTATGATAGCAAACATGATCAGTGCATGATCAGTCACATGATCAGCGCCATTAAGTCACGTGATCACTACATGATAGTCATGTGATCAGTCCATGCTCAGTCACGGTATCAGTGCATGATCAGCCACGTGATCAGTGCATGATCAGCCAGGTGATCAGTTCATGATAGCCACGTGATCAGTGCATGATCAGTCACGTGATCAGTGCATGACCAGGCAGGTGATCAGTGCATGATCAGCCACGTGATCAGTGCATGATAGCCACGTGATCAGTGCATGATCAGTCACCTGATGGGTGTATGATCATTCACGTGACCTGTACATGGTAGCTACATGATCATTGCATGATCAGCCACGTGAGTAGTGCATGATAGCCACGTGATCAGTGCATGATCAGTCACGTGATCAGTGCATGATCAGTCATGTGATGTGTGCATGACCTGGCACGTGATCAGTGCATGATCAGCCACGTGATCAGTGCATGATAGCCACGTGATCAGTGCATGATCAGTCACGTGATCAGTGCATGATCAGTCACGTGATCAGTGCATGATCAGCCACGTGATCAGTGCATGATCAGCCACGTGATCAGTGCATGATCAACGTGATCAGTGCATGATCAGCCACGTGATCAGTGCATGATAGCTACGTGATCAGTGCATGATCAGTCACGTGATCAGTGCATGACAGGCACGTGATCAGTGCATGATC
Source organism: Bos javanicus (assembly GCF_032452875.1). NCBI lineage: Eukaryota > Metazoa > Chordata > Mammalia > Artiodactyla > Bovidae > Bos > Bos javanicus. The sequence continues at coordinate 160,014 of NC_083895.1, read as the reverse complement.
AGCCACGTGATCAGTGCATGATCATCACGTGATCAGTGCATGATCAGTCACGTGACCAGTACATGGTAGCTACATGATCAGTGCATGATCAGCCACGTGATAGTGCATGATAGCCACGTGATCAGTGCATGATCAGTCACGTGATCAGTGCATGATCAGTCACGTGATCAGTGCATGATCAGCCACGTGATCAGTGCATGATCAGCCACGTGATCAGTGCATGATCAATTACGTGATCAGTGCATGATCAGTCACGTGATCAGTGCATGGTAGCTACGTGATCAGTGCATGATCAGCCACGTGAGCAGTGCATGATAGCCACGTGATCAGTGCATGATCAGTCACGTGATCAGTGCATGATCACTCACGTGAACAGTGCATGATAAGTCACGTGATCAGTGCATGATCAATTACGTGATCAGTGCATGATCAGTCACGTGACCAGTACATGGTAGCTACGTGATCATTGCATGATCAGCCACGTGAGCAGTGCATGATAGCCACGTGATCAGTGCATGATCAGTCACATGATCAGTGTATGATCATCCACGTGATCAGTGCATGGGCAGTCATGTGATCAGTGCATGATATAGACGTGATCAGTGCATGATCAGTCACGTGATCAGTGCATGATCAGCCACGTGATCAGTGCATGATAGCCAGGTGATCAGTGCATGATAGCCAGTGATCAGTGCATGATCAGTCACGTGATCAGTGTATGATCAGCCACGTGATCAGTGCATGATAGCCACTGATCAGTGCATGATCAGTCACGTGATCAGTGCATGATCAGTCACGTGATCAGTGCATGATCAGCCACGTGATCAGTGCATGATCAGCCACGTGATCAGTGCATGATCAGTCACGTGATCAGTGCATGATCAGTCACGTGATCAGTGCATGATCAGTCACGTGATCAGTGTATGATCAGCCACGTGATCAGTGCATGATAGCCACGTGATCAGTGCATGATCAGTCACGTGATCAGTGCATGATCAGTCACGTGATCAGTGCATGATCAGCCAAATGATCAGTGCATGATCAGCCACGTGATCAGTGCATGATCAGCCACGTGATCAGTGCATGATCAGTCACGTGATCAGTACATGATCAGTCACGTGAACAGTGCATGATCATTTACGTGATCAGTGCATGATCAGTCACGTGACCAGTATATGGTAGCTATGTGATCATTCCATGACGAGCCACGTGAGCAGTGCATGATAGCCACGTGATGTGTGCATGATGAGTTACGTGATCAGAGTATGATCAGCCACGTGATCAGTGCATGAGTGCCACGTGATCAGTGCATGATATGTCACGTGACAGGTGTGTGATCAGCCACGTGAACAGTGCATGTTCAGCCACGTGATCAGTGCATGATAGCCACGTGATCAGTGCATGATCAGTTACGTGAGCAGTGTATGATCAGCCACGTGATCAGTGCATGGTCAGACACGTGAACAGTGTATGATCAGCCACGTGATCAGTGCATGATATCCAAGTGATCAGTGCATGATCATCACGTGATCAGTGTATGATCAGCCACGTGAACAGTGCATGCTCAGTCACGTGATCAGGGCCTGCTGAGCTGCGTGATTACTGTCTGCTCATCTGCTTGACAATTGCCAGCTGAGCTGCACGATTCCTGCCTGTCATCTGCTTGACAATTGCCAGCTGTGCTGCGTAATTCCTGCCTGCTCAGCTGCTTGATTATTGCCAGCTGAGCAGCATGATTCCTCACACCTGAGTTCCATGATTATTGCCTGCTGACTGTTTGATTCGTGCCTACTCAGCTCTTTGTTTATTGCCTCCAGAGGCACATGATCAGTGTATGATAGCAAACATGATCAGTGCATGATCAGTCACATGATCAGAGCCATTAAGTCACGTGATCACTACATGATAGTCATGTGATCAGTCCATGCTCAGTCACGGTATCAGTGCATGATCAGCCACGTGATCAGTGCATGATCAGCCACGTGATCAGTTCATGATAGCTACGTGATCAGTGCATGATTTGTCACGTGATCAGTGCATGACCAGGCAGGTGATCAGTGCATGATCAGCCACGTGATCAGTGCATGATAGCCACGTGATCAGTGCATGATCAGTCACCTGATGGGTGTATGATCATTCACGTGACCTGTACATGGTAGCTACATGATCATTGCATGATCAGCCACGTGAGTAGTGCATGATAGCCACGTGATCAGTGCATGATCAGTCACGTGATCAGTGCATGATCAGTCATGTGATGTGTGCATGACCTGGCACGTGATCAGTGTATGATCAGCCACGTGATCAGTGCATGATAGCCACGTGATCAGTGCATGATCAGTCACGTGATCAGTGCATGATCAGTCACGTGATCAGTGCATGATCAGCCACGTGATCAGTGCATGATCAGCCACGTGATCAGTGCATGATCAATTACGTGATCAGTGCATGATCAGCCACGTGATCAGTGCATGATAGCTACGTGATCAGTGCATGATCAGTCACGTGATCAGTGCATGATCAGCCACGTGATCAGTGCATGATCAGCCACGTGATCAGTGCATGATCATCACGTGATCAGTGCATGATCAGTCACGTGACCAGTACATGGTAGCTACGTGATCAGTGCATGATCAGCCACGTGATCAGTGCATGATAGCCACGTGATCAGTGCATGATCAGTCACGTGATCAGTGCATGATCAGTCACGTGATCAGTGCATGATCAGCCACGTGATCAGTGCATGATCAGCCACGTGATCAGTGCATGATCAATTACGTGATCAGTGCATGATCAGTCACGTGATCAGTGCATGGTAGCTACGTGATCAGTGCATGATCAGCCACGTGATCAGTGCATGATAGCCACGTGATCAGTGCATGATCAGTCACGTGATCAGTGCATGATCACTCACGTGATCAGTGCATGATCAGTCACGTGATCAGTGCATGATCAATTACGTGATCAGTGCATGATCAGTCACGTGACCAGTACATGGTAGCTACGTGATCATTGCATGATCAGCCACGTGATCAGTGCATGATAGCCACGTGATCAGTGCATGATCAGTCACATGATCAGTGTATGATCATCCACGTGATCAGTGCATGATCAGTCATGTGATCAGTGCATGATATAGACGTGATCAGTGCATGATCAGTCACGTGATCAGTGCATGATCAGCCACGTGATCAGTGCATGATAGCCACGTGATCAGTGCATGATAGCCAGTGATCAGTGCATGATCAGTCACGTGATCAGTGCATGATCAGCCACGTGATCAGTGCATGATAGCCACTGATCAGTGCATGATCAGTCACGTGATCAGTGCATGATCAGTCACGTGATCAGTGCATGATCAGCCACGTGATCAGTGCATGATCAATTACGTGATCAGTGCATGATCAGTCACGTGATCAGTGCATGATCAGTCACGTGATCAGTGCATGATCAGTCACGTGATCAGTATGATCAGCCACGTGATCAGTGCATGATAGCCACGTGATCAGTGCATGATCAGTCACGTGATCAGTGCATGATCAGTCACGTGATCAGTGCATGATCAGCCACGTGATCAGTGCATGATCAGCCACGTGATCAGTGCATGATCAGCCACGTGATCAGTGCATGATCAGTCACGTGATCAGTGCATGATCAGTCACGTGAACAGTGCATGATCATTTACGTGATCAGTGCATGATCAGTCACGTGACCAGTATATGGTAGCTACGTGATCATTCCATGACGAGCCACGTGAGCAGTGCATGATAGCCACGTGATGTGTGCATGATGAGTTACGTGATCAGAGTATGATCAGCCACGTGATCAGTGCATGAGTGCCACGTGATCAGTGCATGATATGTCACGTGACAGGTGTGTGATCAGCCACGTGAACAGTGCATGTTCAGCCACGTGATCAGTGCATGATAGCCACGTGATCAGTGCATGATCAGTTACGTGAGCAGTGTATGATCAGCCACGTGATCAGTGCATGGTCAGACACGTGAACAGTGTATGATCAGCCACGTGATCAGTGCATGATATCCAAGTGATCAGTGCATGATCATCACGTGATCAGTGTATGATCAGCCACGTGAACAGTGCATGCTCAGTCACGTGATCAGGGCCTGCTGAGCTGCGTGATTACTGTCTGCTCATCTGCTTGACAATTGCCAGCTGAGCTGCACGATTCCTGCCTGTCATCTGCTTGACAATTGCCAGCTGTGCTGCGTAATTCCTGCCTGCTCAGCTGCTTGATTATTGCCAGCTGAGCAGCATGATTCCTCACAGCTGAGTTCCATGATTATTGCCTGCTGACTGTTTGATTCGTGCCTACTCAGCTCTTTGTTTATTGCCTCCAGAGGCACATGATCAGTGTATGATAGCAAACATGATCAGTGCATGATCAGTCACATGATCAGAGCCATTAAGTCACGTGATCACTACATGATAGTCATGTGATCAGTCCATGCTCAGTCACGGTATCAGTGCATGATCAGCCACGTGATCAGTGCATGATCAGCCAGGTGATCAGTTCATGATAGCTATGTGATCAGTGCATGATTTGTCACGTGATCTGTGCATGACAGGCAGGTGATCAGTGCATGATCAGCCACGTGATCAGTGCATGATCATCACCTGATGAGTGTATGATCAGTCACGTGACCAGTACATGGTAGCTACATGATCATTGCATGATCAGCCACGTGAGTAGTGCATGATAGCCACGTGATCAGTGCATGATCAGTCACGTGATCAGTGCATGATCAGTCACGTGATCAGTGCATGATCAGCCACGTGATCAGTGCATGATCAGCCACGTGATCAGTGCATGATCAATTACGTGATCAGTGCATGATCAGTCACGTGATCAGTATATGGTAGCTACGTGATCAGTGCATGATCAGCCACATGAGCAGTGCATGATAGCCACGTGATCAGTGCATGATCAGTCACGTGATCAGTGCATGATCACTCACGTGATCAGTGCATGATCAGTCACTGATCAGTGCATGATCAATTACGTGATCAGTGCATGATCAGTCACGTGACCAGTACATGGTAGCTACGTGATCATTGCATGATCAGCCACGTGATCAGTGCATGATAGCCACGTGATCAGTGCATGATCAGTCACATGATCAGTGTATGATCATCCACGTGATCAGTGCATGATCAGTCATGTGATCAGTGCATGATATAGACGTGATCAGTGCATGATCAGTCACGTGATCAGTGTATGATCAGCCACGTGATCAGTGCATGATAGCCAGGTGATGAGTGCATGATAGCCAGTGATCAGTGCATGATCAGTCACGTGATCAGTGCATGATCAGCCACGTGATCAGTGCATGATAGCCACTGATCAGTGCATGATCAGTCACGTGATCAGTGCATGATCAGTCACGTGATCAGTGCATGATCAGCCACGTGATCAGTGCATGATCAGCCACGTGATCAGTGCATGATCAGTCACGTGATCAGTGCATGATCAGTCACGTGATCAGTGCATGATCAGTCACGTGATCAGTGCATGATCAGCCACGTGATCAGTGCATGATAGCCACGTGATCAGTGCATGATCAGTCACGTGATCAGTGCATGATCAGTCACGTGATCAGTGCATGATCAGCCACGTGATCAGTGCATGATCAGCCACGTGATCAGTGCATGATCAACGTGATCAGTGCATGATCAGCCACGTGATCAGTGCATGATCAGTCACGTGATCAGTGCATGATCAGCCACGTGATCAGTGCATGATCAGCCACGTGATCAGTGCATGATCAGCCACGTGATCAGTGCATGATCAGTCACGTGATCAGTGCATGATCAGCCACGTGATCAGTGCATGATAGCCACGTGATCAGTGCATGATCAGTCACGTGATCAGTACATGATCAGTCACGTGAACAGTGCATGATCAGTTACGTGATCTGTGCATGATCAGTCACGTGACCAGTATATGGTAGCTACGTGATCATTCCATGACGAGCCACGTGAGCAGTGCATGATAGCCACGTGATGTGTGCATGATGAGTTACGTGATCAGAGTATGATCAGCCACGTGATCAGTGCATGAGTGCCACGTGATCAGTGCATGATATGTCACGTGACAGGTGTGTGATCAGCCACGTGAACAGTGCATGTTCAGCCACGTGATCAGTGCATGATAGCCACGTGATCAGTGCATGATCAGTTACGTGAGCAGTGTATGATCAGCCACGTGATCAGTGCATGGTCAGACACGTGAACAGTGTATGATCAGCCACGTGATCAGTGCATGATATCCAAGTGATCAGTGCATGATCATCACGTGATCAGTGTATGATCAGCCACGTGAACAGTGCATGCTCAGTCACGTGATCAGGGCCTGCTGAGCTGCGTGATTACTGTCTGCTCATCTGCTTGACAATTGCCAGCTGAGCTGCACGATTCCTGCCTGTCATCTGCTTGACAATTGCCAGCTGTGCTGCGTAATTCCTGCCTGCTCAGCTGCTTGATTATTGCCAGCTGAGCAGCATGATTCCTCACACCTGAGTTCCATGATTATTGCCTGCTGACTGTTTGATTCGTGCCTACTCAGCTCTTTGTTTATTGCCTCCAGAGGCACATGATCAGTGTATGATAGCAAACATGATCAGTGCATGATCAGTCACATGATCAGCGCCATTAAGTCACGTGATCACTACATGATAGTCATGTGATCAGTCCATGCTCAGTCACGGTATCAGTGCATGATCAGCCACGTGATCAGTGCATGATCAGCCACGTGATCAGTGCATGATAGCCACGTGATCAGTGCATGATCAGTCACGTGATCAGTGCATGATCATCCACGTGATCAGTGCATGATCAGTCATGTGATCAGTGCATGATATAGACGTGATCAGTGCATGATCAGTCACGTGATCAGTGCATGATCAGTCACGTGATCAGTGCATGATCAGCCACGTGATCAGTGCATGATCAGCCACGTGATCAGTGCATGATCAGTCACGTGATCAGTGCATGATCAGTCACGTGACCAGTACATGGTAGCTACGTGATCATTGCATGATCAGCCACGTGAGCAGTGCATGATAGCCACGTGATCAGTGCATGATCAGTCACGTGATCAGTGCATGATCAGTCACGTGATCAGTGCATGATCAGTCACGTGATCAGTGCATGATCAATTACGTGATCAGTGCATGATCAGTCACGTGATCAGTGCATGGTAGCTACGTGATCAGTGCATGATCAGCCACGTGATCAGTGCATGATAGCCACGTGATCAGTGCATGATCAGTCACATGATCAGTGCATGATCATCCACGTGATCAGTGCATGACAGTCACGTGATCAGTGCATGATATAGACGTGATCAGTGCATGATCAGTCACGTGATCAGTGCATGATCAGCCACGTGATCAGTGCATGATAGCCACGTGATCAGTGCATGATAGCCAGTGATCAGTGCATGATCAGTCACGTGATCAGTGCATGATCAGCCACGTGATCAGTGCATGATAGCCACGTGATCAGTGCATGATCAGTCACGTGATCAGTGCATGATCAGTCACGTGATCAGTGCATGATCAGTCACGTGATCAGTGCATGATCAGCCACGTGATCAGTGCATGATCAGCCACGTGATCAGTGCATGATCAGTCACGTGATCAGTGCATGATCAGCCACGTGATCAGTGCATGATCAGCCACGTGATCAGTGCATGATAGCCACGTGATCAGTGCATGATCAGTCACGTGATCAGTGCATGACAGCCACGTGATCAGTGCATGATCAGCCACGTGATCAGTGCATGATCATCACGTGATCAGTGCATGATCAGTCACGTGATCAGTGCATGGTAGCTACGTGATCAGTGCATGATCAGCCACGTGATCAGTGCATGATAGCCACGTGATCAGTGCATGATCAGTCACGTGATCAGTGCATGATCAGTCACGTGATCAGTGCATGATCAGCCACGTGATCAGTGCATGATCAGCCACGTGATCAGTGCATGATCAATTACGTGATCAGTGCATGATCAGTCACGTGATCAGTGCATGATAGCTACGTGATCAGTGCATGATCAGCCACATGATCAGTGCATGATAGCCACGTGATCAGTGCATGATCAGTCACGTGATCAGTGCATGATCAGTCACGTGATCAGTGCATGATCAGTCACGTGATCAGTGCATGATCAGTCACGTGATCAGTGCATGATCAGTCACGTGATCAGTACATGGTAGCTACGTGATCATTGCATGATCAGCCACGTGATCAGTGCATGATAGCCACGTGATCAGTGCATGATCAGTCACATGATCAGTGTATGATCATCCACGTGATCAGTGCATGATCAGTCATGTGATCAGTGCATGATATAGACGTGATCAGTGCATGATCAGTCACGTGATCAGTGCATGATCAGCCACGTGATCAGTGCATGATCAGCCACGTGATCAGTGCATGATAGCCAGTGATCAGTGCATGATCAGTCACGTGATCAGTGCATGATCAGCCACGTGATCAGTGCATGATAGCCACTGATCAGTGCATGATCAGTCACGTGATCAGTGCATGATCAGTCACGTGATCAGTGCATGATCAGTCACGTGATCAGTGCATGATCAGTCACGTGATCAGTGCATGATCAATTACGTGATCAGTGCATGATCAGTCACGTGACCAGTACATGGTAGCTACGTGATCATTGCATGATCAGCCACGTGATCAGTGCATGATAGCCACGTGATCAGTGCATGATCAGTCACATGATCAGTGTATGATCATCCACGTGATCAGTGCATGACAGTCACGTGATCAGTGCATGATATAGACGTGATCAGTGCATGATCAGTCACGTGATCAGTGCATGATCAGCCACGTGATCAGTGCATGATAGCCACGTGATCAGTGCATGATAGCCAGTGATCAGTGCATGATCAGTCACGTGATCAGTGCATGATCAGCCACGTGATCAGTGCATGATAGCCACGTGATCAGTGCATGATCAGTCACGTGATCAGTGCATGATCAGTCACGTGATCAGTGCATGATCAGCCACGTGATCAGTGCATGATCAGTCACGTGATCAGTGCATGATCAGTCACGTGATCAGTGCATGATCAGCCACGTGATCAGTGCATGATCAGCCACGTGATCAGTGCATGATCAGTTACGTGATCAGTGCATGATCAGCCACGTGATCAGTGCATGATCAGTCACGTGATCAGTGCATGATATGTCACGTGACAGGTGTGTGATCAGCCACGTGAACAGTGCATGTTCAGCCACGTGATCAGTGCATGATAGCCACGTGATCAGTGCATGATCAGTTACGTGAGCAGTGTATGATCAGCCACGTGATCAGTGCATGGTCAGACACGTGAACAGTGTATGATCAGCCACGTGATCAGTGCATGATATCCAAGTGATCAGTGCATGATCATCACGTGATCAGTGTATGATCAGCCACGTGAACAGTGCATGCTCAGTCACGTGATCTGGGCCTGCTGAGCTGCGTGATTACTGTCTGCTCATCTGCTTGACAATTGCCAGCTGAGCTGCACGATTCCTGCCTGTCATCTGCTTGACAATTGCCAGCTGTGCTGCGTAATTCCTGCCTGCTCAGCTGCTTGATTATTGCCAGCTGAGCAGCATGATTCCTCACAGCTGAGTTCCATGATTATTGCCTGCTGACTGTTTGATTCGTGCCTACTCAGCTCTTTGTTTATTGCCTCCAGAGGCACATGATCAGTGTATGATAGCAAACATGATCAGTGCATGATCAGTCACATGATCAGAGCCATTAAGTCACGTGATCACTACATGATAGTCATGTGATCAGTCCATGCTCAGTCACGGTATCAGTGCATGATCAGCCACGTGATCAGTGCATGATCAGCCAGGTGATCAGTTCATGATAGCTATGTGATCAGTGCATGATTTGTCACGTGATCAGTGCATGACAGGCAGGTGATCAGTGCATGATCAGCCACGTGATCAGTGCATGATCATCACCTGATGGGTGTATGATCAGTCACGTGACCAGTACATGGTAGCTACATGATCATTGCATGATCAGCCACGTGAGTAGTGCATGATAGCCACGTGATCAGTGCATGATCAGTCACGTGATCAGTGCATGATCAGTCACGTGATCAGTGCATGATCAGCCACGTGATCAGTGCATGATCAGCCACGTGATCAGTGCATGATCAATTACGTGATCAGTGCATGATCAGTCACGTGATCAGTATATGGTAGCTACGTGATCAGTGCATGATCAGCCACATGAGCAGTGCATGATAGCCACGTGATCAGTGCATGATCAGTCACGTGATCAGTGCATGATCACTCACGTGATCAGTGCATGATCAGTCACGTGATCAGTGCATGATCAATTACGTGATCAGTGCATGATCAGTCACGTGACCAGTACATGGTAGCTACGTGATCATTGCATGATCAGCCACGTGAGCAGTGCATGATAGCCACGTGATCAGTGCATGATCAGTCACATGATCAGTGCATGATCATCCACGTGATCAGTGCATGATCAGTCATGTGATCAGTGCATGATATAGACGTGATCAGTGCATGATCAGTCACGTGATCAGTGTATGATCAACCACGTGATCAGTGCATGATAGCCACGTGATGAGTGCATGATAGCCAGATGATCAGTGCATGATCAGTCACGTGATCAGTGCATGATCAGCCACGTGATCAGTGCATGATAGCCACTGATCAGTGCATGATCAGTCACGTGATCAGTGCATGATCAGTCACGTGATCAGTGCATGATCAGCCACGTGATCAGTGCATGATCAATTACGTGATCAGTGCATGATCAGTCACGTGATCAGTGCATGATCAGTCACGTGATCAGTGCATGATCAGTCACGTGATCAGTGTATGATCAGCCACGTGATCAGTGCATGATAGCCACGTGATCAGTGCATGATCAGTCACGTGATCAGTGCATGATCAGTCACGTGATCAGTGCATGATCAGCCACGTGATCAGTGCATGATCAGCCACGTGATCAGTGCATGATCAGCCACGTGATCAGTGCATGATCAGTCACGTGATCAGTACATGATCAGTCACGTGAACAGTGCATGATCAGTTACGTGATCAGTGCATGATCAGTCACGTGACCAGTATATGGTAGCTACGTGATCATTCCATGACGAGCCACGTGAGCAGTGCATGATAGCCACGTGATGTGTGCATGATGAGTTACGTGATCAGAGTATGATCAGCCACGTGATCAGTGCATGAGTGCCACGTGATCAGTGCATGATATGTCACGTGACAGGTGTGTGATCAGCCACGTGAACAGTGCATGTTCAGCCACGTGATCAGTGCATGATAGCCACGTGATCAGTGCATGATCAGTTACGTGAGCAGTGTATGATCAGCCACGTGATCAGTGCATGGTCAGACACGTGAACAGTGTATGATCAGCCACGTGATCAGTGCATGATATCCAAGTGATCAGTGCATGATCATCACGTGATCAGTGTATGATCAGCCACGTGAACAGTGCATGCTCAGTCACGTGATCAGGGCCTGCTGAGCTGCGTGATTACTGTCTGCTCATCTGCTTGACAATTGCCAGCTGAGCTGCACGATTCCTGCCTGTCATCTGCTTGACAATTGCCAGCTGTGCTGCGTAATTCCTGCCTGCTCAGCTGCTTGATTATTGCCAGCTGAGCAGCATGATTCCTCACACCTGAGTTCCATGATTATTGCCTGCTGACTGTTTGATTCGTGCCTACTCAGCTCTTTGTTTATTGCCTCCAGAGGCACATGATCAGTGTATGATAGCAAACATGATCAGTGCATGATCAGTCACATGATCAGAGCCATTAAGTCACGTGATCACTACATGATAGTCATGTGATCAGTCCATGCTCAGTCACGGTATCAGTGCATGATCAGCCACGTGATCAGTGCATGATCAGCCACGTGATCAGTTCATGATAGCTACGTGATCAGTGCATGATCAGTCACGTGATCAGTGCATGACCAGGCAGGTGATCAGTGCATGATCAGCCACGTGATCAGTGCATGATAGCCACGTGATCAGTGCATGATCAGTCACCTGATGGGTGTATGATCATTCACGTGACCTGTACATGGTAGCTACATGATCATTGCATGATCAGCCACGTGAGTAGTGCATGATAGCCACGTGATCAGTGCATGATCAGTCACGTGATCAGTGCATGATCAGTCATGTGATGTGTGCATGACCTGGCACGTGATCAGTGCATGATCAGCCACGTGATCAGTGCATGATAGCCACGTGATCAGTGCATGATCAGTCACGTGATCAGTGCATGATCAGTCACGTGATCAGTGCATGATCAGCCACGTGATCAGTGCATGATCAGCCACGTGATCAGTGCATGATCAATTACGTGATCAGTGCATGATCAGCCACGTGATCAGTGCATGATAGCCACGTGATCAGTGCATGATCAGTCACGTGATCAGTGCATGACAGCCACGTGATCAGTGCATGATCAGCCACGTGATCAGTGCATGATCATCACGTGATCAGTGCATGATCAGTCACGTGACCAGTACATGGTAGCTACGTGATCATTGCATGATCAGCCACGTGATAGTGCATGATAGCCACGTGATCAGTGCATGATCAGTCACGTGATCAGTGCATGATCAGTCACGTGATCAGTGCATGATCAGCCACGTGATCAGTGCATGATCAGCCACGTGATCAGTGCATGATCAATTACGTGATCAGTGCATGATCAGTCACGTGATCAGTGCATGGTAGCTACGTGATCAGTGCATGATCAGCCACGTGAGCAGTGCATGATAGCCACGTGATCAGTGCATGATCAGTCACGTGATCAGTGCATGATCAGTCACGTGATCAGTGCATGATAAGTCACGTGATCAGTGCATGATCAATTACGTGATCAGTGCATGATCAGTCACGTGATCAGTGCATGGTAGCTACGTGATCATTGCATGATCAGCCACGTGATCAGTGCATGATAGCCACGTGATCAGTGCATGATCAGTCACATGATCAGTGTATGATCATCCACGTGATCAGTGCATGATCAGTCATGTGATCAGTGCATGATATAGACGTGATCAGTGCATGATCAGTCACGTGATCAGTGCATGATCAGCCACGTGATCAGTGCATGATAGCCAGGTGATGATGCATGATAGCCAGTGATCAGTGCATGATCAGTCACGTGATCAGTGCATGATCAGCCACGTGATCAGTGCATGATAGCCACTGATCAGTGCATGATCAGTCACGTGATCAGTGCATGATCAGTCACGTGATCAGTGCATGATCAGCCACGTGATCAGTGCATGATCAATTACGTGATCAGTGCATGATCAGTCACGTGATCAGTGCATGATCAGTCACGTGATCAGTGCATGATCAGTCACGTGATCAGTGCATGATCAGCCACGTGATCAGTGCATGATAGCCACGTGATCAGTGCATGATCAGTCACGTGATCAGTGCATGATCAGTCACGTGATCAGTGCATGATCAGCCACGTGATCAGTGCATGATCAGTCACGTGATCAGTGCATGATCAGCCACGTGATCAGTGCATGATCAGTCACGTGACCAGTATATGGTAGCTACGTGATCATTGCATGACAGCCACGTGATCAGTGCATGATAGCCACGTGATCAGTGCATGATCAGTCACGTGATCAGTGTATGATCAGCCACGTGATCAGTGCATGAGTGCCACGTGATCAGTGCATGATAGCCACGTGATCAGTGCATGATCAGTTACGTGAGCAGTGTATGATCAGCCACGTGATCAGTGCATGGTCAGACACGTGAACAGTGTATGATCAGCCACGTGATCAGTGCATGATATCCAAGTGATCAGTGCATGATCATCACGTGATCAGTGTATGATCAGCCACGTGAACAGTGCATGCTCAGTCACGTGATCAGGGCCTGCTGAGCTGCGTGATTACTGTCTGCTCATCTGCTTGACAATTGCCAGCTGAGCTGCACGATTCCTGCCTGTCATCTGCTTGACAATTGCCAGCTGTGCTGCGTAATTCCTGCCTGCTCAGCTGCTTGATTATTGCCAGCTGAGCAGCATGATTCCTCACACCTGAGTTCCATGATTATTGCCTGCTGACTGTTTGATTCGTGCCTACTCAGCTCTTTGTTTATTGCCTCCAGAGGCACATGATCAGTGTATGATAGCAAACATGATCAGTGCATGATCAGTCACATGATCAGCGCCATTAAGTCACGTGATCACTACATGATAGTCATGTGATCAGTCCATGCTCAGTCACGGTATCAGTGCATGATCAGCCACGTGATCAGTGCATGATCAGCCAGGTGATCAGTTCATGATAGCTATGTGATCAGTGCATGATCTGTCACGTGATCAGTGTATGATCATCCACGTGATCAGTGCATGATCAGTCATGTGATCAGTGCATGATATAGACGTGATCAGTGCATGATCAGTCACGTGATCAGTGCATGATAGCCACGTGATCAGTGCATGATCAGTCACCTGATGGGTGTATGATCATTCACGTGACCTGTACATGGTAGCTACATGATCATTGCATGATCAGCCACGTGAGTAGTGCATGATAGCCACGTGATCAGTGCATGATCAGTCACGTGATCAGTGCATGATCAGTCATGTGATGTGCATGACCTGGCACGTGATCAGTGCATGATCAGCCACGTGATCAGTGCATGATAGCCACGTGATCAGTGCATGATCAGTCACGTGATCAGTGCATGATCAGTCACGTGATCAGTGCATGATCAGCCACGTGATCAGTGCATGATCAGCCACATGATCAGTGCATGATCAATTACGTGATCAGTGCATGATCAGTCACGTGACCAGTATATGGTAGCTACGTGATCAGTGCATGATCAGCCACGTGATCAGTGCATGATAGCCACGTGATCAGTGCATGATCAGTCACGTGATCAGTGCATGATCACTCACGTGATCAGTGCATGATCAGTCACGTGATCAGTGCATGATCAATTACGTGATCAGTGCATGATCAGTCACGTGACCAGTACATGGTAGCTACGTGATCATTGCATGATCAGCCACGTGATCAGTGCATGATAGCCACGTGATCAGTGCATGATCAGTCCCATGATCAGTGTATGATCATCCACGTGATCAGTGCATGACAGTCATGTGATCAGTGCATGATATAGACGTGATCAGTGCATGATCAGTCACGTGATCAGTGTATGATCAGCCACGTGATCAGTGCATGATAGCCACGTGATCAGTGCATGATAGCCAGTGATCAGTGCATGATCAGTCACGTGATCAGTGCATGATCAGCCACGTGATCAGTGCATGATTGCCACGTGATCAGTGCATGATCAGTCACGTGATCAGTGCATGATCAGTCACGTGATCAGTGCATGATCAGCCACGTGATCAGTGCATGATCAATTACGTGATCAGTGCATGATCAGTCACGTGATCAGTGCATGATCATTTACGTGATCAGTGCATGATCAGCCACGTGATCAGTGCATGATCAGTTACGTGATCAGTGCATGATCAGCCACGTGATCAGTGCATGATCAGTCACGTGATCAGTGCATGATATGTCACGTGACAGTGTGTGATCAGCCACGTGAACAGTGCATGTTCAGCCACGTGATCAGTGCATGATAGCCACGTGATCAGTGCATGATCAGTTACGTGAGCAGTGTATGATCAGCCACGTGATCAGTGCATGGTCAGACACGTGAACAGTGTATGATCAGCCACGTGATCAGTGCATGATATCCAAGTGATCAGTGCATGATCATCACGTGATCAGTGTATGATCAGCCACGTGAACAGTGCATGCTCAGTCACGTGATCTGGGCCTGCTGAGCTGCGTGATTACTGTCTGCTCATCTGCTTGACAATTGCCAGCTGAGCTGCACGATTCCTGCCTGTCATCTGCTTGACAATTGCCAGCTGTGCTGCGTAATTCCTGCCTGCTCAGCTGCTTGATTATTGCCAGCTGAGCAGCATGATTCCTCACAGCTGAGTTCCATGATTATTGCCTGCTGACTGTTTGATTCGTGCCTACTCAGCTCTTTGTTTATTGCCTCCAGAGGCACATGATCAGTGTATGATAGCAAACATGATCAGTGCATGATCAGTCACATGATCAGAGCCATTAAGTCACGTGATCACTACATGATAGTCATGTGATCAGTCCATGCTCAGTCACGGTATCAGTGCATGATCAGCCACGTGATCAGTGCATGATCAGCCAGGTGATCAGTTCATGATAGCTATGTGATCAGTGCATGATTTGTCACGTGATCAGTGCATGACAAGACAGGTGATCAGTGCATGATCAGCCACGTGATCAGTGCATGATCATCACCTGATGGGTGTATGATCAGTCACGTGACCGGTACATGGTAGCTACATGATCATTGCATGATCAGCCACGTGAGTAGTGCATGATAGCCACGTGATCAGTGCATGATCAGTCACGTGATCAGTGCATGATCAGTCACGTGATCAGTGCATGATCAGCCACGTGATCAGTGCATGATCAGCCACGTGATCAGTGCATGATCAACGTGATCAGTGCATGATCAGTCACGTGATCAGTGCATGGTAGCTACGTGATCAGTGCATGATCAGCCACGTGATCAGTGCATGATAGCCACGTGATCAGTGCATGATCAGTCACGTGATCAGTGCATGATCACTCACGTGATCAGTGCATGATCAGTCACGTGATCAGTGCATGATCAATTACGTGATCAGTGCATGATCAGTCACGTGACCAGTACATGGTAGCTACGTGATCATTGCATGATCAGCCACGTGAGCAGTGCATGATAGCCACGTGATCAGTGCATGATCAGTCACGTGATCAGTGCATGATCATCCGGGTGATCAGTGCATGATCAGTCATGTGATCAGTGCATGATATAGACGTGATCAGTGCATGATCAGTCACGTGATCAGTGCATGATCAGCCACGTGATCAGTGCATGATAGCCACGTGATGAGTGCATGATAGCCAGTGATCAGTGCATGATCAGTCACGTGATCAGTGCATGATCAGCCACGTGATCAGTGCATGATAGCCACTGATCAGTGCATGATCAGTCACGTGATCAGTGCATGATCAGTCACGTGATCAGTGCATGATCAGCCACGTGATCAGTGCATGATCAATTACGTGATCAGTGCATGATCAGTCACGTGATCAGTGCATGATCAGTCACGTGATCAGTGCATGATCAGTCACGTGATCAGTGCATGATCAGCCACGTGATCAGTGCATGATAGCCACGTGATCAGTGCATGATCAGTCACGTGATCAGTGCATGATCAGTCACGTGATCAGTGCATGATCAGCCACGTGATCAGTGCATGATCAGTCACGTGATCAGTGCATGATCAGCCACGTGATCAGTGCATGATCAGTCACGTGACCAGTGCATGGTAGCTACGTGATCATTGCATGATCAGCCACGTGATCAGTGCATGATAGCCACGTGATCAGTGCATGATGAGTTACGTGATCAGTGTATGATCAGCCACGTGATCAGTGCATGAGTGCCACGTGATCAGTCCATGATAGCCACGTGATCAGTGCATGATCAGTTACCTGAGCAGTGTATGATGAGCCACGTGATCAGTGCATGGTCAGACACGTGAACAGTGTATGATCAGCCACGTGATCAGTGCATGATATCCAAGTGATCAGTGCATGATCATCACGTGATCAGTGTATGATCAGCCACGTGAACAGTGCATGCTCAGTCACGTGATCAGGGCCTGCTGAGCTGCGTGATTACTGTCTGCTCATCTGCTTGACAATTGCCAGCTGAGCTGCACGATTCCTGCCTGTCATCTGCTTGACAATTGCCAGCTGTGCTGCGTAATTCCTGCCTGCTCAGCTGCTTGATTATTGCCAGCTGAGCAGCATGATTCCTCACACCTGAGTTCCATGATTATTGCCTGCTGACTGTTTGATTCGTGCCTACTCAGCTCTTTGTTTATTGCCTCCAGAGGCACATGATCAGTGTATGATAGCAAACATGATCAGTGCATGATCAGTCACATGATCAGAGCCATTAAGTCACGTGATCACTACATGATAGTCATGTGATCAGTCCATGTTCAGTCACGGTATCAGTGCATGATCAGCCACGTGATCAGTGCATAAGCAGCCAGGTGATCAGTTCATGATAGCTATGTGATCAGTGCATGATCTGTCACGTGATCAGTGTATGATCATCCACGTGATCAGTGCATGATCAGTCATGTGATCAGTGCATGATATAGACGTGATCAGTGCATGATCAGTCACGTGATCAGTGCATGATAGCCACGTGATCAGTGCATGATCAGTCACCTGATGGGTGTATGATCATTCACGTGACCTGTACATGGTAGCTACATGATCATTGCATGATCAGCCACGTGAGTAGTGCCTGATAGCCACGTGATCAGTGCATGATCAGTCACGTGATCAGTGCATGATCAGTCATGTGATCAGTGCATGACCAGGCACGTGATCAGTGTATGATCAGCCACGTGATCAGTGCATGATAGCCACGTGATCAGTGCATGATCAGTCACGTGATCAGTGCATGATCAGTCACGTGATCAGTGCATGATCAGCCACGTGATCAGTGCATGATCAGCCACGTGATCAGTGCATGATCAATTACGTGATCAGTGCATGATCAGTCACGTGACCAGTGCATGGTAGCTACGTGATCAGTGCATGATCAGCCACGTGATCAGTGCATGATAGCCACGTGATCAGTGCATGATCAGTCACGTGATCAGTGCATGATCACCACGTGATCAGTGCATGATCAGTCACGTGATCAGTGCATGATCAATTACGTGATCAGTGCATGATCAGTCACGTGATCAGTACATGGTAGCTACGTGATCATTGCATGATCAGCCACGTGATCAGTGCATGATAGCCACGTGATCAGTGCATGATCAGTCCCATGATCAGTGTATGATCATCCACGTGATCAGTGCATGACAGTCATGTGATCAGTGCATGATATAGACGTGATCAGTGCATGATCAGTCACGTGATCAGTGCATGATCAGCCACGTGATCAGTGCATGATAGCCACGTGATCAGTGCATGATAGCCAGATCAGTGCATGATCAGTCACGTGATCAGTGCATGATCAGCCACGTGATCAGTGCATGATTGCCACGTGATCAGTGCATGATCAGTCACGTGATCAGTGCATGATCAGTCACGTGATCAGTGCATGATCAGCCACGTGATCAGTGCATGATCAGTTACGTGATCAGTGCATGATCAGTCACGTGATCAGTGCATGATCATTCACGTGATCAGTGCATGATCAGCCACGTGATCAGTGCATGATCAGTTACGTGATCAGTGCATGATCAGCCACGTGATCAGTGCATGATCAGTCACGTGATCAGTGCATGATATGTCACGTGACAGTGTGTGATCAGCCACGTGAACAGTGCATGTTCAGCCACGTGATCAGTGCATGATAGCCACGTGATCAGTGCATGATCAGTTACGTGAGCAGTGTATGATCAGCCACGTGATCAGTGCATGGTCAGACACGTGAACAGTGTATGATCAGCCACGTGATCAGTGCATGATATCCAAGTGATCAGTGCATGATCATCACGTGATCAGTGTATGATCAGCCACGTGAACAGTGCATGCTCAGTCACGTGATCTGGGCCTGCTGAGCTGCGTGATTACTGTCTGCTCATCTGCTTGACAATTGCCAGCTGAGCTGCACGATTCCTGCCTGTCATCTGCTTGACAATTGCCAGCTGTGCTGCGTAATTCCTGCCTGCTCAGCTGCTTGATTATTGCCAGCTGAGCAGCATGATTCCTCACAGCTGAGTTCCATGATTATTGCCTGCTGACTGTTTGATTCGTGCCTACTCAGCTCTTTGTTTATTGCCTCCAGAGGCACATGATCAGTGTATGATAGCAAACATGATCAGTGCATGATCAGTCACATGATCAGAGCCATTAAGTCACGTGATCACTACATGATAGTCATGTGATCAGTCCATGCTCAGTCACGGTATCAGTGCATGATCAGCCACGTGATCAGTGCATGATCAGCCAGGTGATCAGTTCATGATAGCTATGTGATCAGTGCATGATTTGTCACGTGATCAGTGCATGACAGACAGGTGATCAGTGCATGATCAGCCACGTGATCAGTGCATGATCATCACCTGATGGGTGTATGATCAGTCACGTGACTGGTACATGGTAGCTACATGATCATTGCATGATCAGCCACGTGAGTAGTGCATGATAGCCACGTGATCAGTGCATGATCAGTCACGTGATCAGTGCATGATCAGTCACGTGATCAGTGCATGATCAGCCACGTGATCAGTGCATGATCAGCCACGTGATCAGTGCATGATCAATTACGTGATCAGTGCATGATCAGTCACGTGACCAGTATATGGTAGCTACGTGATCATTGCATGATCAGCCACGTGAGCAGTGCATGATAGCCACGTGATCAGTGCATGATCAGTCACGTGATCAGTGCATGATCACTCACGTGATCAGTGCATGATAAGTCACGTGATCAGTGCATGATCAATTACGTGATCAGTGCATGATCAGTCACGTGACCAGTACATGGTAGCTACGTGATCATTGCATGATCAGCCACGTGATCAGTGCATGATAGCCACGTGATCAGTGCATGATCAGTCACATGATCAGTGTATGATCATCCGGGTGATCAGTGCATGGGCAGTCATGTGATCAGTGCATGATATAGACGTGATCAGTGCATGATCAGTCACGTGATCAGTGTATGATCACCACGTGATCAGTGCATGATAGCCACGTGATCAGTGCATGATAGCCAGATGATCAGTGCATGATCAGTCACGTGATCAGTGCATGATCAGCCACGTGATCAGTGCATGATAGCCACTGATCAGTGCATGATCAGTCACGTGATCAGTGCATGATCAGTCACGTGATCAGTGCATGATCAGCCACGTGATCAGTGCATGATCAATTACGTGATCAGTGCATGATCAGTCACGTGATCAGTGCATGATCAGTCACGTGATCAGTGCATGATCAGTCACGTGATCAGTGTATGATCAGCCACGTGATCAGTGCATGATAGCCACGTGATCAGTGCATGATCAATCACGTGATCAGTGCATGATCAGTCACGTGATCAGTGCATGATCAGCCACGTGATCAGTGCATGATCAGCCACGTGATCAGTGCATGATCAGCCACGTGATCAGTGCATGATCAGTCACGTGATCAGTACATGATCAGTCACGTGAACAGTGCATGATCATTTACGTGATCTGTGCATGATCAGTCACGTGACCAGTATATGGTAGCTCCGTGATCATTCCATGACGAGCCACGTGAGCAGTGCATGATAGCCACGTGATGTGTGCATGATGAGTTACGTGAGCAGAGTATGATCAGCCACGTGATCAGTGCATGAGTGCCACGTGATCAGTGCATGATATGTCACGTGACAGGTGTGTGATCAGCCACGTGAACAGTGCATGTTCAGCCACGTGATCAGTGCATGATAGCCACGTGATCAGTGCATGATCAGTTACGTGAGCAGTGTATGATCAGCCACGTGATCAGTGCATGGTCAGACACGTGAACAGTGTATGATCAGCCACGTGATCAGTGCATGATATCCAAGTGATCAGTGCATGATCAATCACGTGATCAGTGTATGATCAGCCACGTGAACAGTGCATGCTCAGTCACGTGATCTGGGCCTGCTGAGCTGCGTGATTACTGTCTGCTCATCTGCTTGACAATTGCCAGCTGAGCTGCACGATTCCTGCCTGTCATCTGCTTGACAATTGCCAGCTGTGCTGCGTAATTCCTGCCTGCTCAGCTGCTTGATTATTGCCAGCTGAGCAGCATGATTCCTCACAGCTGAGTTCCATGATTATTGCCTGCTGACTGTTTGATTCGTGCCTACTCAGCTCTTTGTTTATTGCCTCCAGAGGCACATGATCAGTGTATGATAGCAAACATGATCAGCGCATGATCAGTCACATGATCAGCGCCATTAAGTCACGTGATCACTACATGATAGTCATGTGATCAGTCCATGCTCAGTCACGGTATCAGTGCATGATCAGCCACGTGATCAGTGCATGATAGCTATGTGATCAGTTCATGATCAGTCACGTGATCAGTGCATGATCAGGCACGTGATCAGTGCATGATCAGCCACGTGATCAGTGCATGATAGCCACGTGATCAGTGCATGATCAGTCACCTGATGGGTGTATGATCATTCACGTGACCTGTACATGGTAGCTACATGATCATTGCATGATCAGCCACGTGAGTAGTGCATGATAGCCACGTGATCAGTGCATGATCAGTCACGTGATGTGTGCATGATCAGGCACGTGATCAGTGCATGATCAGCCACGTGATCAGTGCATGATAGCCACGTGATCAGTGCATGATCAGTCACGTGATCAGTGCATGATCAGTCACGTGATCAGTGCATGATAGCCACGTGATCAGTGCATGATCAGCCACGTGATCAGTGCATGATAGCCACGTGATCAGTGCATGATCAGTCACGTGATCAGTGCATGATCAGGCACGTGATCAGTGTATGATCAGCCACGTGATCAGTGCATGATAGCCACGTGATCAGTGCATGATCAATCACGTGATCAGTGTATGATCAGCCACGTGAACAGTGCATGCTCAGTCACGTGATCAGGGCCTGCTGAGCTGCGTGATTACTGTCTGCTCATCTGCTTGACAATTGCCAGCTGAGCTGCACGATTCCTGCCTGTCATCTGCTTGACAATTGCCAGCTGTGCTGTGTAATTCCTGCCTGCTCAGCTGCTTGATTATTGCCAGCTGAGCAGCATGATTCCTCACACCTGAGTTCCATGATTATTGCCTGCTGACTGTTTGATTCGTGCCTACTCAGCTCTTTGTTTATTGCCTCCAGAGGAACATGATCAGTGTATGATAGCAAACATGATCAGTGCATGATCAGTCACATGATCAGTGCCATTAAGTCACGTGATCACTACATGATAGTCATGTGATCAGTCCATGCTCAGTCACGGTATCAGTGCATGATCAGCCACGTGATCAGTGCATGATCAGCCACGTGATCAGTGCATGATAGCTACGTGATCAGTGCATGATCAGTCACGTGATCAGTGCATGATCAGTTACGTGATCAGTGTATGATCAGCCACGTGATCAGTGCATGATAGCCACGTGATCAGTGCATGATCAGTCACCTGATGGGTGTATGATCATTCACGTGACCTGTACATGGTAGCTACATGATCATTGCATGATCAGCCACGTGAGTAGTGCATGACAGCCACGTGATCAGTGCATGATCAGTCATGTGATCAGTGCATGATCAGGCACGTGATCAGTGCATGATCAGCCACGTGATCAGTGCATGATAGCCACGTGATCAGTGCATGATCAGTCACGTGATCAGTGCATGATCAGTCACGTGATCAGTGCATGATCAGCCACGTGATCAGTGCATGATCAGCCACGTGATCAGTGCATGATCAATTACGTGATCAGTGCATGATCAGTCACGTGATCAGTATATGGTAGCTACGTGATCATTGCATGATCAGCCACATGATCAGTGCATGATAGCCACGTGATCAGTGCATGATCAGTCACGTGATCAGTGCATGATCAGTCACGTGATCAGTGCATGATCAGTCACGTGATCAGTGCATGATCAATTACGTGATCAGTGCATGATCAGTCACGTGACCAGTACATGGTAGCTACGTGATCAGTGCATGATCAGCCACGTGATCAGTGCATGATAGCCACGTGATCAGTGCATGATCAGTCACATGATCAGTGTATGATCATCCACGTGATCAGTGCATGACAGTCATGTGATCAGTGCATGATATAGACGTGATCAGTGCATGATCAGTCACGTGATCAGTGCATGATCAGCCACGTGATCAGTGCATGATAGCCAGTGATCAGTGCATGATAGCCAGTGATCAGTGCATGATCAGTCACGTGATCAGTGCATGATCAGCCACGTGATCAGTGCATGATAGCCACTGATCAGTGCATGATCAGTCACGTGATCAGTGCATGATCAGTCACGTGATCAGTGCATGATCAGCCACGTGATCAGTGCATGATCAATTACGTGATCAGTGCATGATCAGTCACGTGATCAGTGCATGATCAGTCACGTGATCAGTGCATGATCAGTCACGTGATCAGTGTATGATCAGCCACGTGATCAGTGCATGATAGCCACGTGATCAGTGCATGATCAGTCACGTGATCAGTGCATGATCAGTCACGTGATCAGTGCATGATCAGCCACGTGATCAGTGCATGATCAGCCACGTGATCAGTGCATGATCAGCCACGTGATCAGTGCATGATCAGTCACGTGATCAGTACATGATCAGTCACGTGAACAGTGCATGATCATTTACGTGATCAGTGCATGATCAGTCACGTGACCAGTATATGGTAGCTATGTGATCATTCCATGACGAGCCACGTGAGCAGTGCATGATAGCCACGTGATGTGTGCATGATGAGTTACGTGATCAGAGTATGATCAGCCACGTGATCAGTGCATGAGTGCCACGTGATCAGTGCATGATATGTCACGTGACAGGTGTGTGATCAGCCACGTGAACAGTGCATGTTCAGCCACGTGATCAGTGCATGATAGCCACGTGATCAGTGCATGATCAGTTACGTGAGCAGTGTATGATCAGCCACGTGATCAGTGCATGGTCAGACACGTGAACAGTGTATGATCAGCCACGTGATCAGTGCATGATATCCAAGTGATCAGTGCATGATCATCACGTGATCAGTGTATGATCAGCCACGTGAACAGTGCATGCTCAGTCACGTGATCAGGGCCTGCTGAGCTGCGTGATTACTGTCTGCTCATCTGCTTGACAATTGCCAGCTGAGCTGCACGATTCCTGCCTGTCATCTGCTTGACAATTGCCAGCTGTGCTGCGTAATTCCTGCCTGCTCAGCTGCTTGATTATTGCCAGCTGAGCAGCATGATTCCTCACACCTGAGTTCCATGATTATTGCCTGCTGACTGTTTGATTCGTGCCTACTCAGCTCTTTGTTTATTGCCTCCAGAGGCACATGATCAGTGTATGATAGCAAACATGATCAGTGCATGATCAGTCACATGATCAGCGCCATTAAGTCACGTGATCACTACATGATAGTCATGTGATCAGTCCATGCTCAGTCACGGTATCAGTGCATGATCAGCCACGTGATCAGTGCATGATCAGCCAGGTGATCAGTTCATGATAGCCACGTGATCAGTGCATGATCAGTCACGTGATCAGTGCATGACCAGGCAGGTGATCAGTGCATGATCAGCCACGTGATCAGTGCATGATAGCCACGTGATCAGTGCATGATCAGTCACCTGATGGGTGTATGATCATTCACGTGACCTGTACATGGTAGCTACATGATCATTGCATGATCAGCCACGTGAGTAGTGCATGATAGCCACGTGATCAGTGCATGATCAGTCACGTGATCAGTGCATGATCAGTCATGTGATGTGTGCATGACCTGGCACGTGATCAGTGCATGATCAGCCACGTGATCAGTGCATGATAGCCACGTGATCAGTGCATGATCAGTCACGTGATCAGTGCATGATCAGTCACGTGATCAGTGCATGATCAGCCACGTGATCAGTGCATGATCAGCCACGTGATCAGTGCATGATCAGCCACGTGATCAGTGCATGATAGCTACGTGATCAGTGCATGATCAGTCACGTGATCAGTGCATGATCAGGCACGTGATCAGTGCATGATCAGCCACGTGATCAGTGCATGATCATCACGTGATCAGTGCATGATCAGTCACGTGACCAGTACATGGTAGCTACGTGATCAGTGCATGATCAGCCACGTGATCAGTGCATGATAGCCACGTGATCAGTGCATGATCAGTCACGTGATCAGTGCATGATCAGTCACGTGATCAGTGCATGATCAGCCACGTGATCAGTGCATGATCAGCCACGTGATCAGTGCATGATCAATTACGTGATCAGTGCATGATCAGTCACGTGACCAGTATATGGTAGCTACGTGATCAGTGCATGATCAGCCACGTGAGCAGTGCATGATAGCCACGTGATCAGTGCATGATCAGTCACGTGATCAGTGCATGATCACTCACGTGATCAGTGCATGATCAGTCACGTGATCAGTGCATGATCAATTACGTGATCAGTGCATGATCAGTCACGTGATCAGTGCATGGTAGCTACGTGATCAGTGCATGATCAGCCACGTGATCAGTGCATGATAGCCACGTGATCAGTGCATGATCAGTCACATGATCAGTGTATGATCATCCACGTGATCAGTGCATGATCAGTCATGTGATCAGTGCATGATATAGACGTGATCAGTGCATGATCAGTCACGTGATCAGTGCATGATCAGCCACGTGATCAGTGCATGATAGCCACGTGATCAGTGCATGATAGCCAGATGATCAGTGCATGATCAGTCACGTGATCAGTGTATGATCAGCCACGTGATCAGTGCATGATAGCCACTGATCAGTGCATGATCAGTCACGTGATCAGTGCATGATCAGTCACGTGATCAGTGCATGATCAGCCACGTGATCAGTGCATGATCAATCACGTGATCAGTGCATGATCAGTCACGTGATCAGTGCATGATCAGTCACGTGATCAGTGCATGATCAGTCACGTGATCAGTGCATGATCAGCCACGTGATCAGTGCATGATAGCCACGTGATCAGTGCATGATCAGTCACGTGATCAGTGCATGATCAGTCACGTGATCAGTGCATGATCAGCCACGTGATCAGTGCATGATCAGTTACGTGATCAGTGCATGATCAGCCACGTGATCAGTGCATGATCAGTCACGTGATCAGTGCATGATCAGTCACGTGATCAGTGCATGATCATTTACGTGATCAGTGCATGATCAGTCACGTGACCAGTATATGGTAGCTACGTGATCATTCCATGACAGCCACGTGAGCAGTGCATGATAGCCACGTGATCAGTGCATGATCAGTCACGTGATCAGTGTATGATCAGCCACGTGATCAGTGCATGAGTGCCACGTGATCAGTGCATGATAGCCACGTGATCAGTGCATGATCAGTTACGTGAGCAGTGTATGATCAGCCACGTGATCAGTGCATGGTCAGACACGTGAACAGTGTATGATCAGCCACGTGATCAGTGCATGATATCCAAGTGATCAGTGCATGATCATCACGTGATCAGTGTATGATCAGCCACGTGAACAGTGCATGCTCAGTCACGTGATCAGGGCCTGCTGAGCTGCGTGATTACTGTCTGCTCATCTGCTTGACAATTGCCAGCTGAGCTGCACGATTCCTGCCTGTCATCTGCTTGACAATTGCCAGCTGTGCTGCGTAATTCCTGCCTGCTCAGCTGCTTGATTATTGCCAGCTGAGCAGCATGATTCCTCACACCTGAGTTCCATGATTATTGCCTGCTGACTGTTTGATTCGTGCCTACTCAGCTCTTTGTTTATTGCCTCCAGAGGCACATGATCAGTGTATGATAGCAAACATGATCAGTGCATGATCAGTCACATGATCAGAGCCATTAAGTCACGTGATCACTACATGATAGTCATGTGATCAGTCCATGCTCAGTCACGGTATCAGTGCATGATCAGCCACGTGATCAGTGCATAAGCAGCCAGGTGATCAGTTCATGATAGCTATGTGATCAGTGCATGATCTGTCACGTGATCAGTGTATGATCATCCACGTGATCAGTGCATGGGCAGTCATGTGATCAGTGCATGATATAGACGTGATCAGTGCATGATCAGTCACGTGATCAGTGCATGATAGCCACGTGATCAGTGCATGATCAGTCACCTGATGGGTGTATGATCATTCACGTGACCTGTACATGGTAGCTACATGATCATTGCATGATCAGCCACGTGAGTAGTGCCTGATAGCCACGTGATCAGTGCATGATCAGTCACGTGATCAGTGCATGATCAGTCATGTGATCAGTGCATGACCTGGCACGTGATCAGTGCATGATCAGCCACGTGATCAGTGCATGATAGCCACGTGATCAGTGCATGATCAGTCACGTGATCAGTGCATGATCAGTCACGTGATCAGTGCATGATCAGCCACGTGATCAGTGCATGATCAGCCACGTGATCAGTGCATGATCAATTACGTGATCAGTGCATGATCAGTCACGTGATCAGTGCATGGTAGCTACGTGATCAGTGCATGATCAGCCACGTGATCAGTGCATGATAGCCACGTGATCAGTGCATGATCAGTCACGTGATCAGTGCATGATCACTCACGTGATCAGTGCATGATCAGTCACGTGATCAGTGCATGATCAATTACGTGATCAGTGCATGATCAGTCACGTGACCAGTACATGGTAGCTACGTGATCATTGCATGATCAGCCACGTGATCAGTGCATGATAGCCACGTGATCAGTGCATGATCAGTCACATGATCAGTGTATGATCATCCACGTGATCAGTGCATGACAGTCACGTGATCAGTGCATGATATAGACGTGATCAGTGCATGATCAGTCACGTGATCAGTGCATGATCAGCCACGTGATCAGTGCATGATAGCCACGTGATCAGTGCATGATAGCCAGTGATCAGTGCATGATCAGTCACGTGATCAGTGCATGATCAGCCACGTGATCAGTGCATGATAGCCACGTGATCAGTGCATGATCAGTCACGTGATCAGTGCATGATCAGTCACGTGATCAGTGCATGATCAGCCACGTGATCAGTGCATGATCAATTACGTGATCAGTGCATGATCAGTCACGTGATCAGTGCATGATCATTTACGTGATCAGTGCATGATCAGCCACGTGATCAGTGCATGATCAGTTACGTGATCAGTGCATGATCAGCCACGTGATCAGTGCATGATCAGTCACGTGATCAGTGCATGATATGTCACGTGACAGTGTGTGATCAGCCACGTGAACAGTGCATGTTCAGCCACGTGATCAGTGCATGATAGCCACGTGATCAGTGCATGATCAGTTACGTGAGCAGTGTATGATCAGCCACGTGATCAGTGCATGGTCAGACACGTGAACAGTGTATGATCAGCCACGTGATCAGTGCATGATATCCAAGTGATCAGTGCATGATCATCACGTGATCAGTGTATGATCAGCCACGTGAACAGTGCATGCTCAGTCACGTGATCTGGGCCTGCTGAGCTGCGTGATTACTGTCTGCTCATCTGCTTGACAATTGCCAGCTGAGCTGCACGATTCCTGCCTGTCATCTGCTTGACAATTGCCAGCTGTGCTGCGTAATTCCTGCCTGCTCAGCTGCTTGATTATTGCCAGCTGAGCAGCATGATTCCTCACAGCTGAGTTCCATGATTATTGCCTGCTGACTGTTTGATTCGTGCCTACTCAGCTCTTTGTTTATTGCCTCCAGAGGCACATGATCAGTGTATGATAGCAAACATGATCAGTGCATGATCAGTCACATGATCAGCGCCATTAAGTCACGTGATCACTACATGATAGTCATGTGATCAGTCCATGCTCAGTCACGGTATCAGTGCATGATCAGCCACGTGATCAGTGCATGATCAGCCAGGTGATCAGTTCATGATAGCTATGTGATCAGTGCATGATCTGTCACGTGATTAGTGTATGATCATCCACGTGATCAGTGCATGGGCAGTCATGTGATCAGTTCATGATATAGACGTGATCAGTGCATGATCAGTCACGTGATCAGTGCATGATAGCCACGTGATCAGTGCATGATCAGTCACCTGATGGGTGTATGATCATTCACGTGACCTGTACATGGTAGCTACATGATCATTGCATGATCAGCCACGTGAGTAGTGCATGATAGCCACGTGATCAGTGCATGATCAGTCACGTGATCAGTGCATGATCAGTCATGTGATCAGTGCATGATCTGGCACGTGATCAGTGCATGATCAGCCACGTGATCAGTGCATGATAGCCACGTGATCAGTGCATGATCAGTCACGTGATCAGTGCATGATCAGTCACGTGATCAGTGCATGATCAGCCACGTGATCAGTGCATGATCAGCCACGTGATCAGTGCATGATCAATTACGTGATCAGTGCATGATCAGTCACGTGACCAGTGCATGGTAGCTACGTGATCAGTGCATGATCAGCCACGTGATCAGTGCATGATAGCCACGTGATCAGTGCATGATCAGTCACGTGATCAGTGCATGATCAGTCACGTGATCAGTGCATGATCAGTCACGTGATCAGTGCATGATCAATTACGTGATCAGTGCATGATCAGTCACGTGATCAGTGCATGGTAGCTACGTGATCAGTGCATGATCAGCCACGTGATCAGTGCATGATAGCCACGTGATCAGTGCATGATCAGTCACATGATCAGTGTATGATCATCCACGTGATCAGTGCATGACAGTCACGTGATCAGTGCATGATATAGACGTGATCAGTGCATGATCAGTCACGTGATCAGTGCATGATCAGCCACGTGATCAGTGCATGATAGCCACGTGATCAGTGCATGATAGCCAGTGATCAGTGCATGATCAGTCACGTGATCAGTGCATGATCAGCCACGTGATCAGTGCATGATTGCCACGTGATCAGTGCATGATCAGTCACGTGATCAGTGCATGATCAGTCACGTGATCAGTGCATGATCAGCCACGTGATCAGTGCATGATCAGTTACGTGATCAGTGCATGATCAGTCACGTGATCAGTGCATGATCATTTACGTGATCAGTGCATGATCAGCCACGTGATCAGTGCATGATCAGTTACGTGATCAGTGCATGATCAGCCACGTGATCAGTGCATGATCAGTCACGTGATCAGTGCATGATATGTCACGTGACAGTGTGTGATCAGCCACGTGAACAGTGCATGTTCAGCCACGTGATCAGTGCATGATAGCCACGTGATCAGTGCATGATCAGTTACGTGAGCAGTGTATGATCAGCCACGTGATCAGTGCATGGTCAGACACGTGAACAGTGTATGATCAGCCACGTGATCAGTGCATGATATCCAAGTGATCAGTGCATGATCATCACGTGATCAGTGTATGATCAGCCACGTGAACAGTGCATGCTCAGTCACGTGATCTGGGCCTGCTGAGCTGCGTGATTACTGTCTGCTCATCTGCTTGACAATTGCCAGCTGAGCTGCACGATTCCTGCCTGTCATCTGCTTGACAATTGCCAGCTGTGCTGCGTAATTCCTGCCTGCTCAGCTGCTTGATTATTGCCAGCTGAGCAGCATGATTCCTCACAGCTGAGTTCCATGATTATTGTCTGCTGACTGTTTGATTCGTGCCTACTCAGCTCTTTGTTTATTGCCTCCAGAGGCACATGATCAGTGTATGATAGCAAACATGATCAGTGCATGATCAGTCACATGATCAGAGCCATTAAGTCACGTGATCACTACATGATAGTCATGTGATCAGTCCATGCTCAGTCACGGTATCAGTGCATGATCAGCCACGTGATCAGTGCATGATCAGCCACGTGATCAGTTCATGATAGCTATGTGATCAGTGCATGATCAGTCACGTGATCAGTGCATGACAGTCAGGTGATCAGTGCATGATCAGCCACGTGATCAGTGCATGATCATCACCTGATGGGTGTATGATCAGTCACGTGACTGGTACATGGTAGCTACATGATCATTGCATGATCAGCCACGTGAGTAGTGCATGATAGCCACGTGATCAGTGCATGATCAGTCACGTGATCAGTGCATGATCAGTCACGTGATCAGTGCATGATCAGCCACGTGATCAGTGCATGATCAGCCACGTGATCAGTGCATGATCAATTACGTGATCAGTGCATGATCAGTCACGTGACCAGTATATGGTAGCTACGTGATCATTGCATGATCAGCCACGTGAGCAGTGCATGATAGCCACGTGATCAGTGCATGATCAGTCACGTGATCAGTGCATGATCACTCACGTGATCAGTGCATGATCAGTCACGTGATCAGTGCATGATCAATTACGTGATCAGTGCATGATCAGTCACGTGACCAGTACATGGTAGCTACGTGATCATTGCATGATCAGCCACGTGATCAGTGCATGATAGCCACGTGATCAGTGCATGATCAGTCACATGATCAGTGTATGATCATCCACGTGATCAGTGCATGATCAGTCATGTGATCAGTGCATGATATAGACGTGATCAGTGCATGATCAGTCACGTGATCAGTGCATGATCACCACGTGATCAGTGCATGATAGCCACGTGATCAGTGCATGATAGCCAGTGATCAGTGCATGATCAGTCACGTGATCAGTGCATGATCAGCCACGTGATCAGTGCATGATAGCCACTGATCAGTGCATGATCAGTCACGTGATCAGTGCATGATCAGTCACGTGATCAGTGCATGATCAGCCACGTGATCAGTGCATGATCAGCCACGTGATCAGTGCATGATCAGTCACGTGATCAGTGCATGATCAGTCACGTGATCAGTGCATGATCAGTCACGTGATCAGTGTATGATCAGCCACGTGATCAGTGCATGATAGCCACGTGATCAGTGCATGATCAGCCACGTGATCAGTGCATGATCAGTCACGTGATCAGTGCATGATCAGCCACGTGATCAGTGCATGATCAGCCACGTGATCAGTGCATGATCAGCCACGTGATCAGTGCATGATCAGTCACGTGATCAGTACATGATCAGTCACGTGAACAGTGCATGATCATTTACGTGATCTGTGCATGATCAGTCACGTGACCAGTATATGGTAGCTCCGTGATCATTCCATGACGAGCCACGTGAGCAGTGCATGATAGCCACGTGATGTGTGCATGATGAGTTACGTGAGCAGAGTATGATCAGCCACGTGATCAGTGCATGAGTGCCACGTGATCAGTGCATGATATGTCACGTGACAGGTGTGTGATCAGCCACGTGAACAGTGCATGTTCAGCCACGTGATCAGTGCATGATAGCCACGTGATCAGTGCATGATCAGTTACGTGAGCAGTGTATGATCAGCCACGTGATCAGTGCATGGTCAGACACGTGAACAGTGTATGATCAGCCACGTGATCAGTGCATGATATCCAAGTGATCAGTGCATGATCAATCACGTGATCAGTGTATGATCAGCCACGTGAACAGTGCATGCTCAGTCACGTGATCAGGGCCTGCTGAGCTGCGTGATTACTGTCTGCTCATCTGCTTGACAATTGCCAGCTGAGCTGCACGATTCCTGCCTGTCATCTGCTTGACAATTGCCAGCTGTGCTGCGTAATTCCTGCCTGCTCAGCTGCTTGATTATTGCCAGCTGAGCAGCATGATTCCTCACACCTGAGTTCCATGATTATTGCCTGCTGACTGTTTGATTCGTGCCTACTCAGCTCTTTGTTTATTGCCTCCAGAGGCACATGATCAGTGTATGATAGCAAACATGATCAGTGCATGATCAGTCACATGATCAGCGCCATTAAGTCACGTGATCACTACATGATAGTCATGTGATCAGTCCATGCTCAGTCACGGTATCAGTGCATGATCAGCCACGTGATCAGTGCATGATAGCTATGTGATCAGTTCATGATCAGTCACGTGATCAGTGCATGATCAGGCACGTGATCAGTGCATGATCAGCCACGTGATCAGTGCATGATAGCCACGTGATCAGTGCATGATCAGTCACCTGATGGGTGTATGATCATTCACGTGACCTGTACATGGTAGCTACATGATCATTGCATGATCAGCCACGTGAGTAGTGCATGATAGCCACGTGATCAGTGCATGATCAGTCACGTGATGTGTGCATGATCAGGCACGTGATCAGTGCATGATCAGCCACGTGATCAGTGCATGATAGCCACGTGATCAGTGCATGATCAGTCACGTGATCAGTGCATGATCAGTCACGTGATCAGTGCATGATAGCCACGTGATCAGTGCATGATCAGCCACGTGATCAGTGCATGATAGCCACGTGATCAGTGCATGATCAGTCACGTGATCAGTGCATGATCAGGCACGTGATCAGTGTATGATCAGCCACGTGATCAGTGCATGATAGCCACGTGATCAGTGCATGATCAATCACGTGATCAGTGTATGATCAGCCACGTGAACAGTGCATGCTCAGTCACGTGATCAGGGCCTGCTGAGCTGCGTGATTACTGTCTGCTCATCTGCTTGACAATTGCCAGCTGAGCTGCACGATTCCTGCCTGTCATCTGCTTGACAATTGCCAGCTGTGCTGTGTAATTCCTGCCTGCTCAGCTGCTTGATTATTGCCAGCTGAGCAGCATGATTCCTCACACCTGAGTTCCATGATTATTGCCTGCTGACTGTTTGATTCGTGCCTACTCAGCTCTTTGTTTATTGCCTCCAGAGGCACATGATCAGTGTATGATAGCAAACATGATCAGCGCATGATCAGTCACATGATCAGCGCCATTAAGTCACGTGATCACTACATGATAGTCATGTGATCAGTCCATGCTCAGTCACGGTATCAGTGCATGATCAGCCACGTGATCAGTGCATGATCAGCCACGTGATCAGTGCATGATAGCCACGTGATCAGTGCATGATCAGTCACGTGATCAGTGCATGATCAGGCACGTGATCAGTGCATGATCAGCCACGTGATCAGTGCATGATAGCCACGTGATCAGTGCATGATCAGTCACCTGATGGGTGTATGATCATTCACGTGACCTGTACATGGTAGCTACATGATCATTGCATGATCAGCCACGTGAGTAGTGCATGATAGCCACGTGATCAGTGCATGATCAGTCACGTGATCAGTGCATGATCAGGCACGTGATCAGTGCATGATCAGCCACGTGATCAGTGCATGATAGCCACGTGATCAGTGCATGATCAGTCACGTGATCAGTGCATGATCAGTCACGTGATCAGTGCATGATCAGCCACGTGATCAGTGCATGATCAGCCACGTGATCAGTGCATGATCAATTACGTGATCAGTGCATGATCAGTCACGTGATCAGTGCATGATAGCTACGTGATCAGTGCATGATCAGCCACGTGATCAGTGCATGATAGCCACGTGATCAGTGCATGATCAGTCACGTGATCAGTGCATGATCAGTCACGTGATCAGTGCATGATCAGTCACGTGATCAGTGCATGATCAATTACGTGATCAGTGCATGATCAGTCACGTGACCAGTACATGGTAGCTACGTGATCAGTGCATGATCAGCCACGTGATCAGTGCATGATAGCCACGTGATCAGTGCATGATCAGTCACATGATCAGTGCATGATCATCCACGTGATCAGTGCATGACAGTCACGTGATCAGTGCATGATATAGACGTGATCAGTGCATGATCAGTCACGTGATCAGTGCATGATCAGCCACGTGATCAGTGCATGATAGCCACGTGATCAGTGCATGATAGCCAGTGATCAGTGCATGATCAGTCACGTGATCAGTGCATGATCAGCCACGTGATCAGTGCATGATAGCCACGTGATCAGTGCATGATCAGTCACGTGATCAGTGCATGATCAGTCACGTGATCAGTGCATGATCAGCCACGTGATCAGTGCATGATCAGTTACGTGATCAGTGCATGATCAGTCACGTGATCAGTGCATGATCATTCACGTGATCAGTGCATGATCAGCCACGTGATCAGTGCATGATCAGTTACGTGATCAGTGCATGATCAGCCACGTGATCAGTGCATGATCAGTCACGTGATCAGTGCATTATATGTCACGTGACAGTTGTGTGATCAGCCACGTGAACAGTGCATGTTCAGCCACGTGATCAGTGCATGATAGCCACGTGATCAGTGCATGATCAGTTACGTGAGCAGTGTATGGTCAGCCACGTGATCAGTGCATGGTCAGACACGTGAACAGTGTATGATCAGCCACGTGATCAGTGCATGATATCCAAGTGATCAGTGCATGATCATCACGTGATCAGTGTATGATCAGCCACGTGAACAGTGCATGCTCAGTCACGTGATCTGGGCCTGCTGAGCTGCGTGATTACTGTCTGCTCATCTGCTTGACAATTGCCAGCTGAGCTGCACGATTCCTGCCTGTCATCTGCTTGACAATTGCCAGCTGTGCTGCGTAATTCCTGCCTGCTCAGCTGCTTGATTATTGCCAGCTGAGCAGCATGATTCCTCACAGCTGAGTTCCATGATTATTGCCTGCTGACTGTTTGATTCGTGCCTACTCAGCTCTTTGTTTATTGCCTCCAGAGGCACATGATCAGTGTATGATAGCAAACATGATCAGTGCATGATCAGTCACATGATCAGCGCCATTAAGTCACGTGATCACTACATGATAGTCATGTGATCAGTCCATGCTCAGTCACGGTATCAGTGCATGATCAGCCACGTGATCAGTGCATGATCAGCCACGTGATCAGTTCATGATAGCCATGTGATCAGTGCATGATTTGTCACGTGATCAGTGCATGACAGTCAGGTGATCAGTGCATGATCAGCCACGTGATCAGTGCATGATCATCACCTGATGGGTGTATGATCAGTCACGTGACTGTACATGGTAGCTACATGATCATTGCATGATCAGCCACGTGAGTAGTGCATGATAGCCACGTGATCAGTGCATGATCAGTCACGTGATCAGTGCATGATCAGTCACGTGATCAGTGCATGATCAGCCACGTGATCAGTGCATGATCAGCCACGTGATCAGTGCATGATCAATTACGTGATCAGTGCATGATCAGTCACGTGATCAGTGCATGATAGCTACGTGATCAGTGCATGATCAGCCACGTGATCAGTGCATGATAGCCACGTGATCAGTGCATGATCAGTCACGTGATCAGTGCATGATCAGTCACGTGATCAGTGCATGATCAGTCACGTGATCAGTGCATGATCAATTACGTGATCAGTGCATGATCAGTCACGTGACCAGTACATGGTAGCTACGTGATCATTGCATGATCAGCCACGTGATCAGTGCATGATAGCCACGTGATCAGTGCATGATCAGTCACATGATCAGTGCATGATCATCCACGTGATCAGTGCATGATCAGTCACGTGATCAGTGCATGATATAGACGTGATCAGTGCATGATCAGTCACGTGATCAGTGCATGATCACCACGTGATCAGTGCATGATAGCCACGTGATCAGTGCATGATAGCCAGTGATCAGTGCATGATCAGTCACGTGATCAGTGCATGATCAGCCACGTGATCAGTGCATGATAGCCACGTGATCAGTGCATGATCAGTCACGTGATCAGTGCATGATCAGTCACGTGATCAGTGCATGATCAGCCACGTGATCAGTGCATGATCAGTTACGTGATCAGTGCATGATCAGTCACGTGATCAGTGCATGATCAGTCACGTGATCAGTGCATGATCAGTCACGTGATCAGTGCATGATCAGCCACGTGATCAGTGCATGATAGCCACGTGATCAGTGCATGATCAGTCACGTGATCAGTGCATGATCAGTCACGTGATCAGTGCATGATCAGCCACGTGATCAGTGCATGATCAGCCACGTGATCAGTGCATGATCAGCCACGTGATCAGTGCATGATCAGTCACGTGATCAGTGCATGATCAGTCACGTGATCAGTGCATGATCATTTACGTGATCAGTGCATGATCAGTCACGTGACCAGTATATGGTAGCTCCGTGATCATTCCATGACAGCCACGTGAGCAGTGCATGATAGCCACGTGATCAGTGCATGATGAGTTACGTGATCAGTGTATGATCAGCCACGTGATCAGTGCATGAGTGTCACGTGATCAGTGCATGATAGTCACGTGACAGTGTGTGATCAGCCACGTGATCAGTGCATGATCAGCCACGTGATCAGTGCATGATAGCCACGTGATCAGTGCATGATCAGTCACGTGATCAGTGTATGATCAGCCACGTGATCAGTGCATGATATCCAAGTGATCAGTGCATGATCAGTCACGTGATCAGTGTATGATCAGCCACGTGAACAGTGCATGCTCAGTCACGTGATCAGGGCCTGCTGAGCTGCGTGATTACTGTCTGCTCATCTGCTTGACAATTGCCAGCTGAGCTGCACGATTCCTGCCTGTCATCTGCTTGACAATTGCCAGCTGTGCTGCGTAATTCCTGCCTGCTCAGCTGCTTGATTATTGCCAGCTGAGCAGCATGATTCCTCACACCTGAGTTCCATGATTATTGCCTGCTGACTGTTTGATTCGTGCCTACTCAGCTCTTTGTTTATTGCCTCCAGAGGCACATGATCAGTGTATGATAGCAAACATGATCAGCGCATGATCAGTCACATGATCAGCGCCATTAAGTCACGTGATCACTACATGATAGTCATGTGATCAGTCCATGCTCAGTCACGGTATCAGTGCATGATCAGCCACGTGATCAGTGCATGATAGCTACGTGATCAGTGCATGATCAGTCACGTGATCAGTGCATGATCAGGCACGTGATCAGTGCATGATCAGCCACGTGATCAGTGCATGATAGCCACGTGATCAGTGCATGATCAGTCACGTGATCAGTGCATGATCATTCACGTGACCTGTACATGGTAGCTACGTGATCATTGCATGATCAGCCACGTGAGTAGTGCATGATAGCCACGTGATCAGTGCATGATCAGTCACGTGATGTGTGCATGATCAGTCACGTGATCAGTGCATGATCAGCCACGTGATCAGTGCATGATAGCCACGTGATCAGTGCATGATCAGTCACGTGATCAGTGCATGATCAGTCACGTGATCAGTGCATGATCAGCCACGTGATCAGTGCATGATCAGCCACGTGATCAGTGCATGATCAGCCACGTGATCAGTGCATGATCAGTCACGTGATCAGTGCATGATCAGGCACGTGATCAGTGTATGATCAGCCACGTGATCAGTGCATGATAGCCACGTGATCAGTGCATGATCAATCACGTGATCAGTGTATGATCAGCCACGTGAACAGTGCATGCTCAGTCACGTGATCTGGGCCTGCTGAGCTGCGTGATTACTGTCTGCTCATCTGCTTGACAATTGCCAGCTGAGCTGCACGATTCCTGCCTGTCATCTGCTTGACAATTGCCAGCTGTGCTGCGTAATTCCTGCCTGCTCAGCTGCTTGATTATTGCCAGCTGAGCAGCATGATTCCTCACACCTGAGTTCCATGATTATTGCCTGCTGACTGTTTGATTCGTGCCTACTCAGCTCTTTGTTTATTGCCTCCAGAGGCACATGATCAGTGTATGATAGCAAACATGATCAGCGCATGATCAGTCACATGATCAGCGCCATTAAGTCACGTGATCACTACATGATAGTCATGTGATCAGTCCATGCTCAGTCACGGTATCAGTGCATGATCAGCCACGTGATCAGTGCATGATCAGCCACGTGATCAGTTCATGATAGCCACGTGATCAGTGCATGATCAGTCACGTGATCAGTGCATGATCAGGCACGTGATCAGTGCATGATCAGCCACGTGATCAGTGCATGATAGCCACGTGATCAGTGCATGATCAGTCACCTGATGGGTGTATGATCATTCACGTGACCTGTACATGGTAGCTACATGATCATTGCATGATCAGCCACGTGAGTAGTGCATGATAGCCACGTGATCAGTGCATGATCAGTCATGTGATCAGTGCATGATCAGGCACGTGATCAGTGCATGATCAGCCACGTGATCAGTGCATGATAGCCACGTGATCAGTGCATGATCAGTCACGTGATCAGTGCATGATCAGTCACGTGATCAGTGCATGATCAGCCACGTGATCAGTGCATGATCAGCCACGTGATCAGTGCATGATCAATTACGTGATCAGTGCATGATCAGTCACGTGATCAGTGCATGGTAGCTACGTGATCAGTGCATGATCAGCCACGTGATCAGTGCATGATAGCCACGTGATCAGTGCATGATCAGTCACGTGATCAGTGCATGATCAGTCACGTGATCAGTGCATGATCAGTCACGTGATCAGTGCATGATCAATTACGTGATCAGTGCATGATCAGTCACGTGACCAGTACATGGTAGCTACGTGATCATTGCATGATCAGCCACGTGATCAGTGCATGATAGCCACGTGATCAGTGCATGATCAGTCACGTGATCAGTGTATGATCATCCACGTGATCAGTGCATGACAGTCATGTGATCAGTGCATGATATAGACGTGATCAGTGCATGATCAGTCACGTGATCAGTGCATGATCAGCCACGTGATCAGTGCATGATAGCCACGTGATCAGTGCATGATAGCCAGTGATCAGTGCATGATCAGTCACGTGATCAGTGCATGATCAGCCACGTGATCAGTGCATGATTGCCACGTGATCAGTGCATGATCAGTCACGTGATCAGTGCATGATCAGTCACGTGATCAGTGCATGATCAGCCACGTGATCAGTGCATGATCAGTTACGTGATCAGTGCATGATCAGTCACGTGATCAGTGCATGATCATTTACGTGATCAGTGCATGATCAGCCACGTGATCAGTGCATGATCAGTTACGTGATCAGTGCATGATCAGCCACGTGATCAGTGCATGATCAGTCACGTGATCAGTGCATGATATGTCACGTGACAGTGTGTGATCAGCCACGTGAACAGTGCATGTTCAGCCACGTGATCAGTGCATGATAGCCACGTGATCAGTGCATGATCAGTTACGTGAGCAGTGTATGATCAGCCACGTGATCAGTGCATGGTCAGACACGTGAACAGTGTATGATCAGCCACGTGATCAGTGCATGATATCCAAGTGATCAGTGCATGATCATCACGTGATCAGTGTATGATCAGCCACGTGAACAGTGCATGCTCAGTCACGTGATCAGGGCCTGCTGAGCTGCGTGATTACTGTCTGCTCATCTGCTTGACAATTGCCAGCTGAGCTGCACGATTCCTGCCTGTCATCTGCTTGACAATTGCCAGCTGTGCTGCGTAATTCCTGCCTGCTCAGCTGCTTGATTATTGCCAGCTGAGCAGCATGATTCCTCACAGCTGAGTTCCATGATTATTGCCTGCTGACTGTTTGATTCGTGCCTACTCAGCTCTTTGTTTATTGCCTCCAGAGGCACATGATCAGTGTATGATAGCAAACATGATCAGTGCATGATCAGTCACATGATCAGCGCCATTAAGTCACGTGATCACTACATGATAGTCATGTGATCAGTCCATGCTCAGTCACGGTATCAGTGCATGATCAGCCACGTGATCAGTGCATGATCAGCCACGTGATCAGTTCATGATAGCCATGTGATCAGTGCATGATCAGTCACGTGATCAGTGCATGACAGGCAGGTGATCAGTGCATGATCAGCCACGTGATCAGTGCATGATCATCACCTGATGGGTGTATGATCAGTCACGTGACCAGTACATGGTAGCTACATGATCATTGCATGATCAGCCACGTGAGTAGTGCATGATAGCCACGTGATCAGTGCATGATCAGTCACGTGATCAGTGCATGATCAGTCACGTGATCAGTGCATGATCAGCCACGTGATCAGTGCATGATCAGCCACGTGATCAGTGCATGATCAATCACGTGATCAGTGCATGATCAGTCACGTGATCAGTGCATGGTAGCTACGTGATCAGTGCATGATCAGCCACGTGATCAGTGCATGATAGCCACGTGATCAGTGCATGATCAGTCACGTGATCAGTGCATGATCAGTCACGTGATCAGTGCATGATCAGTCACGTGATCAGTGCATGATCAATTACGTGATCAGTGCATGATCAGTCACGTGATCAGTACATGGTAGCTACGTGATCAGTGCATGATCAGCCACGTGATCAGTGCATGATAGCCACGTGATCAGTGCATGATCAGTCACATGATCAGTGTATGATCATCCACGTGATCAGTGCATGATCAGTCATGTGATCAGTGCATGATATAGACGTGATCAGTGCATGATCAGTCACGTGATCAGTGCATGATCAGCCACGTGATCAGTGCATGATAGCCACGTGATCAGTGCATGATAGCCAGTGATCAGTGCATGATCAGTCACGTGATCAGTGCATGATCAGCCACGTGATCAGTGCATGATAGCCACGTGATCAGTGCATGATCAGTCACGTGATCAGTGCATGATCAGTCACGTGATCAGTGCATGATCAGCCACGTGATCAGTGCATGATCAGCACGTGATCAGTGCATGATCAGTCACGTGATCAGTGCATGATCAGTCACGTGATCAGTGCATGATCAGTCACGTGATCAGTGCATGATCAGCCACGTGATCAGTGCATGATAGCCACGTGATCAGTGCATGATCAGTCACGTGATCAGTGCATGATCAGTCACGTGATCAGTGCATGATCAGCCACGTGATCAGTGCATGATCAGCCACGTGATCAGTGCATGATCAGCCACGTGATCAGTGCATGATCAGTCACGTGATCAGTACATGATCAGTCACGTGAACAGTGCATGATCATTTACGTGATCAGTGCATGATCAGTCACGTGACCAGTATATGGTAGCTACGTGATCATTCCATGACGAGCCACGTGAGCAGTGCATGATAGCCACGTGATGTGTGCATGATGAGTTACGTGAGCAGAGTATGATCAGCCACGTGATCAGTGCATGAGTGCCACGTGATCAGTGCATGATATGTCACGTGACAGGTGTGTGATCAGCCACGTGAACAGTGCATGTTCAGCCACGTGATCAGTGCATGATAGCCACGTGATCAGTGCATGATCAGTTACGTGAGCAGTGTATGATCAGCCACGTGATCAGTGCATGGTCAGACACGTGAACAGTGTATGATCAGCCACGTGATCAGTGCATGATATCCAAGTGATCAGTGCATGATCATCACGTGATCAGTGTATGATCAGCCACGTGAACAGTGCATGCTCAGTCACGTGATCAGGGCCTGCTGAGCTGCGTGATTACTGTCTGCTCATCTGCTTGACAATTGCCAGCTGAGCTGCACGATTCCTGCCTGTCATCTGCTTGACAATTGCCAGCTGTGCTGCGTAATTCCTGCCTGCTCAGCTGCTTGATTATTGCCAGCTGAGCAGCATGATTCCTCACACCTGAGTTCCATGATTATTGCCTGCTGACTGTTTGATTCGTGCCTACTCAGCTCTTTGTTTATTGCCTCCAGAGGCACATGATCAGTGTATGATAGCAAACATGATCAGTGCATGATCAGTCACATGATCAGCGCCATTAAGTCACGTGATCACTACATGATAGTCATGTGATCAGTCCATGCTCAGTCACGGTATCAGTGCATGATCAGCCACGTGATCAGTGCATGATCAGCCACGTGATCAGTTCATGATCAGCCACGTGATCAGTGCATGATCAGTCACGTGATCAGTGCATGATCAGGCACGTGATCAGTGCATGATCAGCCACGTGATCAGTGCATGATAGCCACGTGATCAGTGCAT
Organism: Bos javanicus; assembly: GCF_032452875.1. NCBI lineage: Eukaryota > Metazoa > Chordata > Mammalia > Artiodactyla > Bovidae > Bos > Bos javanicus. The sequence goes on along the minus strand of NC_083895.1, from coordinate 116,350 downwards.
GATCAGTCACCTGATGGGTGTATGATCATTCACGTGACCTGTACATGGTAGCTACATGATCATTGCATGATCAGCCACGTGAGTAGTGCATGATAGCCACGTGATCAGTGCATGATCAGTCACGTGATCAGTGCATGATCAGTCATGTGATCAGTGCATGACCTGGAACGTGATCAGTGCATGATCAGCCACGTGATCAGTGCATGATAGCCACGTGATCAGTGCATGATCAGTCACGTGATCAGTGCATGATCAGTCACGTGATCAGTGCATGATCAGCCACGTGATCAGTGCATGATCAGCCACGTGATCAGTGCATGATCAGTCACGTGATCAGTGCATGATCAGCCACGTGATCAGTGCATGATAGCCACGTGATCAGTGCATGATCAGTCACGTGATCAGTGCATGATCAGCCACGTGATCAGTGCATGATCAGCCACGTGATCAGTGCATGATCATCACGTGATCAGTGCATGATCAGTCACGTGACAGTGCATGATAGCTACGTGATCAGTGCATGATCAGCCACGTGATCAGTGCATGATAGCCACGTGATCAGTGCATGATCAGTCACGTGATCAGTGCATGATCAGTCACGTGATCAGTGCATGATCAGCCACGTGATCAGTGCATGATCAGCCACGTGATCAGTGCATGATCAGTTACGTGATCAGTGCATGATCAGTCACGTGATCAGTGCATGGTAGCTACGTGATCAGTGCATGATCAGCCACGTGATCAGTGCATGATAGCCACGTGATCAGTGCATGATCAGTCACGTGATCAGTGCATGATCAGTCACGTGATCAGTGCATGATCAGTCACGTGATCAGTGCATGATCAGTTACGTGATCAGTGCATGATCAGTCACGTGATCAGTGCATGGTAGCTACGTGATCAGTGCATGATCAGCCACGTGATCAGTGCATGATAGCCACGTGATCAGTGCATGATCAGTCACGTGATCAGTGTATGATCATCCACGTGATCAGTGCATGATCAGTCACGTGATCAGTGCATGATATAGACGTGATCAGTGCATGATCAGTCACGTGATCAGTGCATGATCAGCCACGTGATCAGTGCATGATAGCCACGTGATCAGTGCATGATAGCCAGTGATCAGTGCATGATCAGTCACGTGATCAGTGCATGATCAGCCACGTGATCAGTGCATGATAGCCACTGATCAGTGCATGATCAGTCACGTGATCAGTGCATGATCAGTCACGTGATCAGTGCATGATCAGCCACGTGATCAGTGCATGATCAGTCACGTGATCAGTGCATGATCAGTCACGTGATCAGTGCATGATCAGTCACGTGATCAGTGCATGATCAGTCACGTGATCAGTGCATGATCAGCCACGTGATCAGTGCATGATAGCCACGTGATCAGTGCATGATCAGTCACGTGATCAGTGCATGATCAGTCACGTGATCAGTGCATGATCAGCCACGTGATCAGTGCATGATCAGCCACGTGATCAGTGCATGATCAGCCACGTGATCAGTGCATGATCAGTCACGTGATCAGTGCATGATCAGTCACGTGATCAGTGCATGATCATTTACGTGATCAGTGCATGATCAGTCACGTGACCAGTATATGGTAGCTACGTGATCATTCCATGACAGCCACGTGATCAGTGCATGATAGCCACGTGATCAGTGCATGATCAGTCACGTGATCAGTGTATGATCAGCCACGTGATCAGTGCATGAGTGCCACGTGATCAGTGCATGATAGCCACGTGATCAGTGCATGATCAGTTACGTGAGCAGTGTATGATCAGCCACGTGATCAGTGCATGGTCAGACACGTGAACAGTGTATGATCAGCCACGTGATCAGTGCATGATATCCAAGTGATCAGTGCATGATCATCACGTGATCAGTGTATGATCAGCCACGTGAACAGTGCATGCTCAGTCACGTGATCAGGGCCTGCTGAGCTGCGTGATTACTGTCTGCTCATCTGCTTGACAATTGCCAGCTGAGCTGCACGATTCCTGCCTGTCATCTGCTTGACAATTGCCAGCTGTGCTGCGTAATTCCTGCCTGCTCAGCTGCTTGATTATTGCCAGCTGAGCAGCATGATTCCTCACACCTGAGTTCCATGATTATTGCCTGCTGACTGTTTGATTCGTGCCTACTCAGCTCTTTGTTTATTGCCTCCAGAGGCACATGATCAGTGTATGATAGCAAACATGATCAGTGCATGATCAGTCACATGATCAGCGCCATTAAGTCACGTGATCACTACATGATAGTCATGTGATCAGTCCATGCTCAGTCACGGTATCAGTGCATGATCAGCCACGTGATCAGTGCATGATCAGCCACGTGATCAGTGCATGATAGCTATGTGATCAGTGCATGATCTGTCACGTGATCAGTGTATGATCATCCACGTGATCAGTGCATGATCAGTCATGTGATCAGTGCATGATATAGACGTGATCAGTGCATGATCAGTCACGTGATCAGTGCATGATAGCCACGTGATCAGTGCATGATCAGTCACCTGATGGGTGTATGATCATTCACGTGACCTGTACATGGTAGCTACATGATCATTGCATGATCAGCCACGTGAGTAGTGCATGATAGCCACGTGATCAGTGCATGATCAGTCACGTGATCAGTGCATGATCAGTCATGTGATCAGTGCATGACCAGGCACGTGATCAGTGCATGATCAGCCACGTGATCAGTGCATGATAGCCACGTGATCAGTGCATGATCAGTCACGTGATCAGTGCATGATCAGTCACGTGATCAGTGCATGATCAGCCACGTGATCAGTGCATGATCAGCCACGTGATCAGTGCATGATCAATTACGTGATCAGTGCATGATCAGTCACGTGATCAGTGCATGGTAGCTACGTGATCAGTGCATGATCAGCCACGTGATCAGTGCATGATAGCCACGTGATCAGTGCATGATCAGTCACGTGATCAGTGCATGATCACCACGTGATCAGTGCATGATCAGTCACGTGATCAGTGCATGATCAATTACGTGATCAGTGCATGATCAGTCACGTGACCAGTACATGGTAGCTACGTGATCATTGCATGATCAGCCACGTGATCAGTGCATGATAGCCACGTGATCAGTGCATGATCAGTCACATGATCAGTGCATGATCATCCACGTGATCAGTGCATGACAGTCACGTGATCAGTGCATGATATAGACGTGATCAGTGCATGATCAGTCACGTGATCAGTGCATGATCAGCCACGTGATCAGTGCATGATAGCCACGTGATCAGTGCATGATAGCCAGTGATCAGTGCATGATCAGTCACGTGATCAGTGCATGATCAGCCACGTGATCAGTGCATGATAGCCACGTGATCAGTGCATGATCAGTCACGTGATCAGTGCATGATCAGTCACGTGATCAGTGCATGATCAGCCACGTGATCAGTGCATGATCAGTTACGTGATCAGTGCATGATCAGTCACGTGATCAGTGCATGATCATTTACGTGATCAGTGCATGATCAGCCACGTGATCAGTGCATGATCAGTTACGTGATCAGTGCATGATCAGCCACGTGATCAGTGCATGATCAGTCACGTGATCAGTGCATGATATGTCACGTGACAGTGTGTGATCAGCCACGTGAACAGTGCATGTTCAGCCACGTGATCAGTGCATGATAGCCACGTGATCAGTGCATGATCAGTTACGTGAGCAGTGTATGATCAGCCACGTGATCAGTGCATGGTCAGACACGTGAACAGTGTATGATCAGCCACGTGATCAGTGCATGATATCCAAGTGATCAGTGCATGATCATCACGTGATCAGTGTATGATCAGCCACGTGAACAGTGCATGCTCAGTCACGTGATCTGGGCCTGCTGAGCTGCGTGATTACTGTCTGCTCATCTGCTTGACAATTGCCAGCTGAGCTGCACGATTCCTGCCTGTCATCTGCTTGACAATTGCCAGCTGTGCTGCGTAATTCCTGCCTGCTCAGCTGCTTGATTATTGCCAGCTGAGCAGCATGATTCCTCACAGCTGAGTTCCATGATTATTGCCTGCTGACTGTTTGATTCGTGCCTACTCAGCTCTTTGTTTATTGCCTCCAGAGGCACATGATCAGTGTATGATAGCAAACATGATCAGTGCATGATCAGTCACATGATCAGCGCCATTAAGTCACGTGATCACTACATGATAGTCATGTGATCAGTCCATGCTCAGTCACGGTATCAGTGCATGATCAGCCACGTGATCAGTGCATGATCAGCCACGTGATCAGTTCATGATAGCCACGTGATCAGTGCATGATCAGTCACGTGATCAGTGCATGATCAGGCAGGTGATCAGTGCATGATCAGCCACGTGATCAGTGCATGATAGCCACGTGATCAGTGCATGATCAGTCACCTGATGGGTGTATGATCATTCACGTGACCTGTACATGGTAGCTACATGATCATTGCATGATCAGCCACGTGAGTAGTGCATGATAGCCACGTGATCAGTGCATGATCAGTCACGTGATCAGTGCATGATCAGTCATGTGATGTGCATGACCTGGCACGTGATCAGTGCATGATCAGCCACGTGATCAGTGCATGATAGCCACGTGATCAGTGCATGATCAGTCACGTGATCAGTGCATGATCAGTCACGTGATCAGTGCATGATCAGCCACGTGATCAGTGCATGATCAGCCACGTGATCAGTGCATGATCAGTCACGTGATCAGTGCATGATCAGCCACGTGATCAGTGCATGATAGCCACGTGATCAGTGCATGATCAGTCACGTGATCAGTGCATGATCAGCCACGTGATCAGTGCATGATCAGCCACGTGATCAGTGCATGATCATCACGTGATCAGTGCATGATCAGTCACGTGATCAGTACATGATAGCTACGTGATCAGTGCATGATCAGCCACGTGATCAGTGCATGATAGCCACGTGATCAGTGCATGATCAGTCACGTGATCAGTGCATGATCAGTCACGTGATCAGTGCATGATCAGCCACGTGATCAGTGCATGATCAGCCACGTGATCAGTGCATGATCAGTTACGTGATCAGTGCATGATCAGTCACGTGATCAGTGCATGATAGCTACGTGATCAGTGCATGATCAGCCACGTGATCAGTGCATGATAGCCACGTGATCAGTGCATGATCAGTCACGTGATCAGTGCATGATCAGTCACGTGATCAGTGCATGATCAGTCACGTGATCAGTGCATGATCAATTACGTGATCAGTGCATGATCAGTCACGTGATCAGTGCATGGTAGCTACGTGATCAGTGCATGATCAGCCACGTGATCAGTGCATGATAGCCACGTGATCAGTGCATGATCAGTCACATGATCAGTGTATGATCATCCACGTGATCAGTGCATGATCAGTCACGTGATCAGTGCATGATATAGACGTGATCAGTGCATGATCAGTCACGTGATCAGTGCATGATCAGCCACGTGATCAGTGCATGATAGCCACGTGATCAGTGCATGATAGCCAGTGATCAGTGCATGATCAGTCACGTGATCAGTGCATGATCAGCCACGTGATCAGTGCATGATAGCCACGTGATCAGTGCATGATCAGTCACGTGATCAGTGCATGATCAGTCACGTGATCAGTGCATGATCAGCCACGTGATCAGTGCATGATCAGTCACGTGATCAGTGCATGATCAGTCACGTGATCAGTGCATGATCAGTCACGTGATCAGTGCATGATCAGTCACGTGATCAGTGCATGATCAGCCACGTGATCAGTGCATGATAGCCACGTGATCAGTGCATGATCAGTCACGTGATCAGTGCATGATCAGTCACGTGATCAGTGCATGATCAGCCACGTGATCAGTGCATGATCAGCCACGTGATCAGTGCATGATCAGCCACGTGATCAGTGCATGATCAGTCACGTGATCAGTGCATGATCAGTCACGTGATCAGTGCATGATCATTTACGTGATCAGTGCATGATCAGTCACGTGACCAGTATATGGTAGCTACGTGATCATTCCATGACAGCCACGTGAGCAGTGCATGATAGCCACGTGATCAGTGCATGATCAGTCACGTGATCAGTGTATGATCAGCCACGTGATCAGTGCATGATGCCACGTGATCAGTGCATGATAGCCACGTGATCAGTGCATGATCAGTTACGTGAGCAGTGTATGATCAGCCACGTGATCAGTGCATGGTCAGACACGTGAACAGTGTATGATCAGCCACGTGATCAGTGCATGATATCCAAGTGATCAGTGCATGATCATCACGTGATCAGTGTATGATCAGCCACGTGAACAGTGCATGCTCAGTCACGTGATCAGGGCCTGCTGAGCTGCGTGATTACTGTCTGCTCATCTGCTTGACAATTGCCAGCTGAGCTGCACGATTCCTGCCTGTCATCTGCTTGACAATTGCCAGCTGTGCTGCGTAATTCCTGCCTGCTCAGCTGCTTGATTATTGCCAGCTGAGCAGCATGATTCCTCACACCTGAGTTCCATGATTATTGCCTGCTGACTGTTTGATTCGTGCCTACTCAGCTCTTTGTTTATTGCCTCCAGAGGCACATGATCAGTGTATGATAGCAAACATGATCAGTGCATGATCAGTCACATGATCAGCGCCATTAAGTCACGTGATCACTACATGATAGTCATGTGATCAGTCCATGCTCAGTCACGGTATCAGTGCATGATCAGCCACGTGATCAGTGCATGATCAGCCACGTGATCAGTGCATGATAGCCATGTGATCAGTGCATGATCAGTCACGTGATCAGTGTATGATCATCCACGTGATCAGTGCATGATCAGTCATGTGATCAGTGCATGATATAGACGTGATCAGTGCATGATCAGTCACGTGATCAGTGCATGATAGCCACGTGATCAGTGCATGATCAGTCACCTGATGGGTGTATGATCATTCACGTGACCTGTACATGGTAGCTACATGATCATTGCATGATCAGCCACGTGAGTAGTGCATGATAGCCACGTGATCAGTGCATGATCAGTCACGTGATCAGTGCATGATCAGTCATGTGATCAGTGCATGACCAGGCACGTGATCAGTGCATGATCAGCCACGTGATCAGTGCATGATAGCCACGTGATCAGTGCATGATCAGTCACGTGATCAGTGCATGATCAGTCACGTGATCAGTGCATGATCAGCCACGTGATCAGTGCATGATCAGCCACGTGATCAGTGCATGATCAATTACGTGATCAGTGCATGATCAGTCACGTGATCAGTGCATGGTAGCTACGTGATCAGTGCATGATCAGCCACGTGATCAGTGCATGATAGCCACGTGATCAGTGCATGATCAGTCACGTGATCAGTGCATGATCACCACGTGATCAGTGCATGATCAGTCACGTGATCAGTGCATGATCAATTACGTGATCAGTGCATGATCAGTCACGTGATCAGTACATGGTAGCTACGTGATCATTGCATGATCAGCCACGTGATCAGTGCATGATAGCCACGTGATCAGTGCATGATCAGTCACATGATCAGTGCATGATCATCCACGTGATCAGTGCATGACAGTCACGTGATCAGTGCATGATATAGACGTGATCAGTGCATGATCAGTCACGTGATCAGTGCATGATCAGCCACGTGATCAGTGCATGATAGCCACGTGATCAGTGCATGATAGCCAGTGATCAGTGCATGATCAGTCACGTGATCAGTGCATGATCAGCCACGTGATCAGTGCATGATAGCCACGTGATCAGTGCATGATCAGTCACGTGATCAGTGCATGATCAGTCACGTGATCAGTGCATGATCAGCCACGTGATCAGTGCATGATCAGTTACGTGATCAGTGCATGATCAGTCACGTGATCAGTGCATGATCACACGTGATCAGTGCATGATCAGCCACGTGATCAGTGCATGATCAGTTACGTGATCAGTGCATGATCAGCCACGTGATCAGTGCATGATCAGTCACGTGATCAGTGCATGATATGTCACGTGACAGTGTGTGATCAGCCACGTGAACAGTGCATGTTCAGCCACGTGATCAGTGCATGATAGCCACGTGATCAGTGCATGATCAGTTACGTGAGCAGTGTATGATCAGCCACGTGATCAGTGCATGGTCAGACACGTGAACAGTGTATGATCAGCCACGTGATCAGTGCATGATATCCAAGTGATCAGTGCATGATCATCACGTGATCAGTGTATGATCAGCCACGTGAACAGTGCATGCTCAGTCACGTGATCTGGGCCTGCTGAGCTGCGTGATTACTGTCTGCTCATCTGCTTGACAATTGCCAGCTGAGCTGCACGATTCCTGCCTGTCATCTGCTTGACAATTGCCAGCTGTGCTGCGTAATTCCTGCCTGCTCAGCTGCTTGATTATTGCCAGCTGAGCAGCATGATTCCTCACAGCTGAGTTCCATGATTATTGCCTGCTGACTGTTTGATTCGTGCCTACTCAGCTCTTTGTTTATTGCCTCCAGAGGCACATGATCAGTGTATGATAGCAAACATGATCAGTGCATGATCAGTCACATGATCAGCGCCATTAAGTCACGTGATCACTACATGATAGTCATGTGATCAGTCCATGCTCAGTCACGGTATCAGTGCATGATCAGCCACGTGATCAGTGCATGATCAGCCACGTGATCAGTTCATGATAGCCACGTGATCAGTGCATGATCAGTCACGTGATCAGTGCATGACCAGGCAGGTGATCAGTGCATGATCAGCCACGTGATCAGTGCATGATAGCCACGTGATCAGTGCATGATCAGTCACCTGATGGGTGTATGATCAGTCACGTGACCTGTACATGGTAGCTACATGATCATTGCATGATCAGCCACGTGAGTAGTGCATGATAGCCACGTGATCAGTGCATGATCAGTCACGTGATCAGTGCATGATCAGTCATGTGATGTGCATGACCTGGCACGTGATCAGTGCATGATCAGCCACGTGATCAGTGCATGATAGCCACGTGATCAGTGCATGATCAGTCACGTGATCAGTGCATGATCAGTCACGTGATCAGTGCATGATCAGCCACGTGATCAGTGCATGATCAGCCACGTGATCAGTGCATGATCAATTACGTGATCAGTGCATGATCAGCCACGTGATCAGTGCATGATAGCCACGTGATCAGTGCATGATCAGTCACGTGATCAGTGCATGATCAGCCACGTGATCAGTGCATGATCAGCCACGTGATCAGTGCATGATCATCACGTGATCAGTGCATGATCAGTCACGTGACCAGTACATGGTAGCTACGTGATCAGTGCATGATCAGCCACGTGATCAGTGCATGATAGCCACGTGATCAGTGCATGATCAGTCACGTGATCAGTGCATGATCAGTCACGTGATCAGTGCATGATCAGCCACGTGATCAGTGCATGATCAGCCACGTGATCAGTGCATGATCAATTACGTGATCAGTGCATGATCAGTCACGTGATCAGTGCATGATAGCTACGTGATCAGTGCATGATCAGCCACGTGATCAGTGCATGATAGCCACGTGATCAGTGCATGATCAGTCACGTGATCAGTGCATGATCAGTCACGTGATCAGTGCATGATCAGTCACGTGATCAGTGCATGATCAGTTACGTGATCAGTGCATGATCAGTCACGTGACCAGTGCATGGTAGCTACGTGATCATTGCATGATCAGCCACGTGAGCAGTGCATGATAGCCACGTGATCAGTGCATGATCAGTCACAGTGATCAGTGCATGATCATCCACGTGATCAGTGCATGATCAGTCACGTGATCAGTGCATGATATAGACGTGATCAGTGCATGATCAGTCACGTGATCAGTGCATGATCAGCCACGTGATCAGTGCATGATAGCCACGTGATCAGTGCATGATCAGCCACGTGATCAGTGCATGATCAGTCACGTGATCAGTGCATGATCAGCCAAGTGATCAGTGCATGATCAGCCACGTGATCAGTGCATGATCAGCCACGTGATCAGTGCATGCTCAGTCACGTGATCTGGGCCTGCTGAGCTGCGTGATTACTGTCTGCTCATCTGCTTGACAATTGCCAGCTGAGCTGCACGATTCCTGCCTGTCATCTGCTTGACAATTGCCAGCTGTGCTGCGTAATTCCTGCCTGCTCAGCTGCTTGATTATTGCCAGCTGAGCAGCATGATTCCTCACAGCTGAGTTCCATGATTATTGCCTGCTGACTGTTTGATTCGTGCCTACTCAGCTCTTTGTTTATTGCCTCCAGAGGCACATGATCAGTGTATGATAGCAAACATGATCAGTGCATGATCAGTCACATGATCAGCGCCATTAAGTCACGTGATCACTACATGATAGTCATGTGATCAGTCCATGCTCAGTCACGGTATCAGTGCATGATCAGCCACGTGATCAGTGCATGATCAGCCACGTGATCAGTTCATGATAGCTATGTGATCAGTGCATGATTTGTCACGTGATCAGTGCATGACAGGCAGGTGATCAGTGCATGATCAGCCACGTGATCAGTGCATGATCATCACCTGATGGGTGTATGATCAGTCACGTGACCAGTACATGGTAGCTACATGATCATTGCATGATCAGCCACGTGAGTAGTGCATGATAGCCACGTGATCAGTGCATGATCAGTCACGTGATCAGTGCATGATCAGTCACGTGATCAGTGCATGATCAGCCACGTGATCAGTGCATGATCAGCCACGTGATCAGTGCATGATCAGTCACGTGATCAGTGCATGATCAGTCACGTGATCAGTGCATGGTAGCTACGTGATCAGTGCATGATCAGCCACGTGATCAGTGCATGATAGCCACGTGATCAGTGCATGATCAGTCACGTGATCAGTGCATGATCAGTCACGTGATCAGTGCATGATCAGTCACGTGATCAGTGCATGATCAATTACGTGATCAGTGCATGATCAGTCACGTGATCAGTACATGGTAGCTACGTGATCAGTGCATGATCAGCCACGTGATCAGTGCATGATAGCCACGTGATCAGTGCATGATCAGTCACATGATCAGTGTATGATCATCCACGTGATCAGTGCATGATCAGTCATGTGATCAGTGCATGATATAGACGTGATCAGTGCATGATCAGTCACGTGATCAGTGCATGATCAGCCACGTGATCAGTGCATGATAGCCACGTGATCAGTGCATGATAGCCAGTGATCAGTGCATGATCAGTCACGTGATCAGTGCATGATCAGCCACGTGATCAGTGCATGATAGCCACTGATCAGTGCATGATCAGTCACGTGATCAGTGCATGATCAGTCACGTGATCAGTGCATGATCAGCCACGTGATCAGTGCATGATCAACGTGATCAGTGCATGATCAGTCACGTGATCAGTGCATGATCAGTCACGTGATCAGTGCATGATCAGTCACGTGATCAGTGCATGATCAGCCACGTGATCAGTGCATGATAGCCACGTGATCAGTGCATGATCAGTCACGTGATCAGTGCATGATCAGTCACGTGATCAGTGCATGATCAGCCACGTGATCAGTGCATGATCAGCCACGTGATCAGTGCATGATCAGCCACGTGATCAGTGCATGATCAGTCACGTGATCAGTACATGATCAGTCACGTGAACAGTGCATGATCATTTACGTGATCAGTGCATGATCAGTCACGTGACCAGTATATGGTAGCTACGTGATCATTCCATGACGAGCCACGTGAGCAGTGCATGATAGCCACGTGATGTGTGCATGATGAGTTACGTGATCAGAGTATGATCAGCCACGTGATCAGTGCATGAGTGCCACGTGATCAGTGCATGATATGTCACGTGACAGGTGTGTGATCAGCCACGTGAACAGTGCATGATCAGCCACGTGATCAGTGCATGATAGCCACGTGATCAGTGCATGATCAGTTACGTGAGCAGTGTATGATCAGCCACGTGATCAGTGCATGATATCCAAGTGATCAGTGCATGATCATCACGTGATCAGTGTATGATCAGCCACGTGAACAGTGCATGCTCAGTCACGTGATCAGGGCCTGCTGAGCTGCGTGATTACTGTCTGCTCATCTGCTTGACAATTGCCAGCTGAGCTGCACGATTCCTGCCTGTCATCTGCTTGACAATTGCCAGCTGTGCTGCGTAATTCCTGCCTGCTCAGCTGCTTGATTATTGCCAGCTGAGCAGCATGATTCCTCACACCTGAGTTCCATGATTATTGCCTGCTGACTGTTTGATTCGTGCCTACTCAGCTCTTTGTTTATTGCCTCCAGAGGCACATGATCAGTGTATGATAGCAAACATGATCAGTGCATGATCAGTCACATGATCAGCGCCATTAAGTCACGTGATCACTACATGATAGTCATGTGATCAGTCCATGCTCAGTCACGGTATCAGTGCATGATCAGCCACGTGATCAGTGCATGATCAGCCACGTGATCAGTGCATGATCAGCCACGTGATCAGTGCATGATCAGTCACGTGATCAGTGCATGATCAGGCACGTGATCAGTGCATGATCAGCCACGTGATCAGTGCATGATAGCCACGTGATCAGTGCATGATCAGTCACCTGATGGGTGTATGATCATTCACGTGACCTGTACATGGTAGCTACATGATCATTGCATGATCAGCCACGTGAGTAGTGCATGATAGCCACGTGATCAGTGCATGATCAGTCACGTGATCAGTGCATGATCAGTCATGTGATGTGTGCATGACCTGGCACGTGATCAGTGCATGATCAGCCACGTGATCAGTGCATGATAGCCACGTGATCAGTGCATGATCAGTCACGTGATCAGTGCATGATCAGTCACGTGATCAGTGCATGATCAGCCACGTGATCAGTGCATGATCAGCCACGTGATCAGTGCATGATCAGTCACGTGATCAGTGCATGATCAGCCACGTGATCAGTGCATGATAGCCACGTGATCAGTGCATGATCAGTCACGTGATCAGTGCATGATCAGCCACGTGATCAGTGCATGATCAGCCACGTGATCAGTGCATGATCATCACGTGATCAGTGCATGATCAGTCACGTGACCAGTACATGATAGCTACGTGATCAGTGCATGATCAGCCACGTGATCAGTGCATGATAGCCACGTGATCAGTGCATGATCAGTCACGTGATCAGTGCATGATCAGTCACGTGATCAGTGCATGATCAGCCACGTGATCAGTGCATGATCAGCCACGTGATCAGTGCATGATCAGCACGTGATCAGTGCATGATCAGTCACGTGATCAGTGCATGATAGCTACGTGATCAGTGCATGATCAGCCACGTGATCAGTGCATGATAGCCACGTGATCAGTGCATGATCAGTCACGTGATCAGTGCATGATCAGTCACGTGATCAGTGCATGATCAGTCACGTGATCAGTGCATGATCAATTACGTGATCAGTGCATGATCAGTCACGTGATCAGTGCATGGTAGCTACGTGATCAGTGCATGATCAGCCACGTGATCAGTGCATGATAGCCACGTGATCAGTGCATGATCAGTCACATGATCAGTGTATGATCATCCACGTGATCAGTGCATGATCAGTCACGTGATCAGTGCATGATATAGACGTGATCAGTGCATGATCAGTCACGTGATCAGTGCATGATCAGCCACGTGATCAGTGCATGATAGCCACGTGATCAGTGCATGATAGCCAGTGATCAGTGCATGATCAGTCACGTGATCAGTGCATGATCAGCCACGTGATCAGTGCATGATAGCCACTGATCAGTGCATGATCAGTCACGTGATCAGTGCATGATCAGTCACGTGATCAGTGCATGATCAGCCACGTGATCAGTGCATGATCAGCCACGTGATCAGTGCATGATCAGTCACGTGATCAGTGCATGATCAGTCACGTGATCAGTGCATGATCAGTCACGTGATCAGTGCATGATCAGCCACGTGATCAGTGCATGATAGCCACGTGATCAGTGCATGATCAGTCACGTGATCAGTGCATGATCAGTCACGTGATCAGTGCATGATCAGCCACGTGATCAGTGCATGATCAGCCACGTGATCAGTGCATGATCAGCCACGTGATCAGTGCATGATCAGTCACGTGATCAGTGCATGATCAGTCACGTGATCAGTGCATGATCATTTACGTGATCAGTGCATGATCAGTCACGTGACCAGTATATGGTAGCTACGTGATCATTGCATGACAGCCACGTGATCAGTGCATGATAGCCACGTGATCAGTGCATGATCAGTCACGTGATCAGTGTATGATCAGCCACGTGATCAGTGCATGATGCCACGTGATCAGTGCATGATAGCCACGTGATCAGTGCATGATCAGTTACGTGAGCAGTGTATGATCAGCCACGTGATCAGTGCATGGTCAGACACGTGAACAGTGTATGATCAGCCACGTGATCAGTGCATGATATCCAAGTGATCAGTGCATGATCATCACGTGATCAGTGTATGATCAGCCACGTGAACAGTGCATGCTCAGTCACGTGATCAGGGCCTGCTGAGCTGCGTGATTACTGTCTGCTCATCTGCTTGACAATTGCCAGCTGAGCTGCACGATTCCTGCCTGTCATCTGCTTGACAATTGCCAGCTGTGCTGCGTAATTCCTGCCTGCTCAGCTGCTTGATTATTGCCAGCTGAGCAGCATGATTCCTCACACCTGAGTTCCATGATTATTGCCTGCTGACTGTTTGATTCGTGCCTACTCAGCTCTTTGTTTATTGCCTCCAGAGGCACATGATCAGTGTATGATAGCAAACATGATCAGTGCATGATCAGTCACATGATCAGCGCCATTAAGTCACGTGATCACTACATGATAGTCATGTGATCAGTCCATGCTCAGTCACGGTATCAGTGCATGATCAGCCACGTGATCAGTGCATGATCAGCCACGTGATCAGTGCATGATAGCCATGTGATCAGTGCATGATCTGTCACGTGATCAGTGTATGATCATCCACGTGATCAGTGCATGATCAGTCATGTGATCAGTGCATGATATAGACGTGATCAGTGCATGATCAGTCACGTGATCAGTGCATGATAGCCACGTGATCAGTGCATGATCAGTCACCTGATGGGTGTATGATCAGTCACGTGACCTGTACATGGTAGCTACATGATCATTGCATGATCAGCCACGTGAGTAGTGCATGATAGCCACGTGATCAGTGCATGATCAGTCACGTGATCAGTGCATGATCAGTCATGTGATCAGTGCATGATCAGGCACGTGATCAGTGCATGATCAGCCACGTGATCAGTGCATGATAGCCACGTGATCAGTGCATGATCAGTCACGTGATCAGTGCATGATCAGTCACGTGATCAGTGCATGATCAGCCACGTGATCAGTGCATGATCAGCCACGTGATCAGTGCATGATCAATTACGTGATCAGTGCATGATCAGTCACGTGATCAGTGCATGGTAGCTACGTGATCAGTGCATGATCAGCCACGTGATCAGTGCATGATAGCCACGTGATCAGTGCATGATCAGTCACGTGATCAGTGCATGATCACCACGTGATCAGTGCATGATCAGTCACGTGATCAGTGCATGATCAATTACGTGATCAGTGCATGATCAGTCACGTGATCAGTACATGGTAGCTACGTGATCATTGCATGATCAGCCACGTGATCAGTGCATGATAGCCACGTGATCAGTGCATGATCAGTCACATGATCAGTGCATGATCATCCACGTGATCAGTGCATGACAGTCACGTGATCAGTGCATGATATAGACGTGATCAGTGCATGATCAGTCACGTGATCAGTGCATGATCAGCCACGTGATCAGTGCATGATAGCCACGTGATCAGTGCATGATAGCCAGTGATCAGTGCATGATCAGTCACGTGATCAGTGCATGATCAGCCACGTGATCAGTGCATGATAGCCACGTGATCAGTGCATGATCAGTCACGTGATCAGTGCATGATCAGTCACGTGATCAGTGCATGATCAGCCACGTGATCAGTGCATGATCAGTCACGTGATCAGTGCATGATCAGTCACGTGATCAGTGCATGATCATTCACGTGATCAGTGCATGATCAGCCACGTGATCAGTGCATGATCAGTTACGTGATCAGTGCATGATCAGCCACGTGATCAGTGCATGATCAGTCACGTGATCAGTGCATGATATGTCACGTGACAGTGTGTGATCAGCCACGTGAACAGTGCATGTTCAGCCACGTGATCAGTGCATGATAGCCACGTGATCAGTGCATGATCAGTTACGTGAGCAGTGTATGATCAGCCACGTGATCAGTGCATGGTCAGACACGTGAACAGTGTATGATCAGCCACGTGATCAGTGCATGATATCCAAGTGATCAGTGCATGATCATCACGTGATCAGTGTATGATCAGCCACGTGAACAGTGCATGCTCAGTCACGTGATCTGGGCCTGCTGAGCTGCGTGATTACTGTCTGCTCATCTGCTTGACAATTGCCAGCTGAGCTGCACGATTCCTGCCTGTCATCTGCTTGACAATTGCCAGCTGTGCTGCGTAATTCCTGCCTGCTCAGCTGCTTGATTATTGCCAGCTGAGCAGCATGATTCCTCACAGCTGAGTTCCATGATTATTGCCTGCTGACTGTTTGATTCGTGCCTACTCAGCTCTTTGTTTATTGCCTCCAGAGGCACATGATCAGTGTATGATAGCAAACATGATCAGTGCATGATCAGTCACATGATCAGCGCCATTAAGTCACGTGATCACTACATGATAGTCATGTGATCAGTCCATGCTCAGTCACGGTATCAGTGCATGATCAGCCACGTGATCAGTGCATGATCAGCCACGTGATCAGTTCATGATAGCCACGTGATCAGTGCATGATCAGTCACGTGATCAGTGCATGATCAGGCACGTGATCAGTGCATGATCAGCCACGTGATCAGTGCATGATAGCCACGTGATCAGTGCATGATCAGTCACCTGATGGGTGTATGATCAGTCACGTGACCAGTACATGGTAGCTACATGATCATTGCATGATCAGCCACGTGAGTAGTGCATGATAGCCACGTGATCAGTGCATGATCAGTCACGTGATCAGTGCATGATCAGTCATGTGATCAGTGCATGACCTGGCACGTGATCAGTGCATGATCAGCCACGTGATCAGTGCATGATAGCCACGTGATCAGTGCATGATCAGTCACGTGATCAGTGCATGATCAGTCACGTGATCAGTGCATGATCAGCCACGTGATCAGTGCATGATCAGCCACGTGATCAGTGCATGATCAGTCACGTGATCAGTGCATGATCAGCCACGTGATCAGTGCATGATAGCCACGTGATCAGTGCATGATCAGTCACGTGATCAGTGCATGATCAGCCACGTGATCAGTGCATGATCAGCCACGTGATCAGTGCATGATCATCACGTGATCAGTGCATGATCAGTCACGTGATCAGTGCATGATAGCTACGTGATCAGTGCATGATCAGCCACGTGATCAGTGCATGATAGCCACGTGATCAGTGCATGATCAGTCACGTGATCAGTGCATGATCAGTCACGTGATCAGTGCATGATCAGCCACGTGATCAGTGCATGATCAGCCACGTGATCAGTGCATGATCAGTTACGTGATCAGTGCATGATCAGTCACGTGATCAGTGCATGATAGCTACGTGATCAGTGCATGATCAGCCACGTGATCAGTGCATGATAGCCACGTGATCAGTGCATGATCAGTCACGTGATCAGTGCATGATCAGTCACGTGATCAGTGCATGATCAGTCACGTGATCAGTGCATGATCAATTACGTGATCAGTGCATGATCAGTCACGTGATCAGTGCATGGTAGCTACGTGATCATTGCATGATCAGCCACGTGATCAGTGCATGATAGCCACGTGATCAGTGCATGATCAGTCACGTGATCAGTGCATGATCATCCACGTGATCAGTGCATGATCAGTCATGTGATCAGTGCATGATATAGACGTGATCAGTGCATGATCAGTCACGTGATCAGTGCATGATCAGCCACGTGATCAGTGCATGATAGCCACGTGATCAGTGCATGATAGCCAGTGATCAGTGCATGATCAGTCACGTGATCAGTGCATGATCAGCCACGTGATCAGTGCATGATAGCCACTGATCAGTGCATGATCAGTCACGTGATCAGTGCATGATCAGTCACGTGATCAGTGCATGATCAGCCACGTGATCAGTGCATGATCAGTCACGTGATCAGTGCATGATCAGTCACGTGATCAGTGCATGATCAGTCACGTGATCAGTGCATGATCAGTCACGTGATCAGTGCATGATCAGCCACGTGATCAGTGCATGATAGCCACGTGATCAGTGCATGATCAGTCACGTGATCAGTGCATGATCAGTCACGTGATCAGTGCATGATCAGCCACGTGATCAGTGCATGATCAGCCACGTGATCAGTGCATGATCAGCCACGTGATCAGTGCATGATCAGTCACGTGATCAGTGCATGATCAGTCACGTGATCAGTGCATGATCATTACGTGATCAGTGCATGATCAGTCACGTGACCAGTATATGGTAGCTACGTGATCATTCCATGACAGCCACGTGATCAGTGCATGATAGCCACGTGATCAGTGCATGATCAGTCACGTGATCAGTGTATGATCAGCCACGTGATCAGTGCATGATGCCACGTGATCAGTGCATGATAGCCACGTGATCAGTGCATGATCAGTTACGTGAGCAGTGTATGATCAGCCACGTGATCAGTGCATGGTCAGACACGTGAACAGTGTATGATCAGCCACGTGATCAGTGCATGATATCCAAGTGATCAGTGCATGATCATCACGTGATCAGTGTATGATCAGCCACGTGAACAGTGCATGCTCAGTCACGTGATCAGGGCCTGCTGAGCTGCGTGATTACTGTCTGCTCATCTGCTTGACAATTGCCAGCTGAGCTGCACGATTCCTGCCTGTCATCTGCTTGACAATTGCCAGCTGTGCTGCGTAATTCCTGCCTGCTCAGCTGCTTGATTATTGCCAGCTGAGCAGCATGATTCCTCACACCTGAGTTCCATGATTATTGCCTGCTGACTGTTTGATTCGTGCCTACTCAGCTCTTTGTTTATTGCCTCCAGAGGCACATGATCAGTGTATGATAGCAAACATGATCAGTGCATGATCAGTCACATGATCAGCGCCATTAAGTCACGTGATCACTACATGATAGTCATGTGATCAGTCCATGCTCAGTCACGGTATCAGTGCATGATCAGCCACGTGATCAGTGCATGATCAGCCACGTGATCAGTGCATGATAGCCACGTGATCAGTGCATGATCAGTCACGTGATCAGTGCATGATCATCCACGTGATCAGTGCATGATCAGTCATGTGATCAGTGCATGATATAGACGTGATCAGTGCATGATCAGTCACGTGATCAGTGCATGATAGCCACGTGATCAGTGCATGATCAGTCACCTGATGGGTGTATGATCAGTCACGTGACCAGTACATGGTAGCTACATGATCATTGCATGATCAGCCACGTGATAGTGCATGATAGCCACGTGATCAGTGCATGATCAGTCACGTGATCAGTGCATGATCAGTCATGTGATCAGTGCATGATCAGGCACGTGATCAGTGCATGATCAGCCACGTGATCAGTGCATGATAGCCACGTGATCAGTGCATGATCAGTCACGTGATCAGTGCATGATCAGTCACGTGATCAGTGCATGATCAGCCACGTGATCAGTGCATGATCAGCCACGTGATCAGTGCATGATCAATTACGTGATCAGTGCATGATCAGTCACGTGATCAGTGCATGATAGCTACGTGATCAGTGCATGATCAGCCACGTGATCAGTGCATGATAGCCACGTGATCAGTGCATGATCAGTCACGTGATCAGTGCATGATCAGTCACGTGATCAGTGCATGATCAGTCACGTGATCAGTGCATGATCAATTACGTGATCAGTGCATGATCAGTCACGTGATCAGTGCATGGTAGCTACGTGATCAGTGCATGATCAGCCACGTGATCAGTGCATGATAGCCACGTGATCAGTGCATGATCAGTCACATGATCAGTGCATGATCATCCACGTGATCAGTGCATGACAGTCACGTGATCAGTGCATGATATAGACGTGATCAGTGCATGATCAGTCACGTGATCAGTGCATGATCAGCCACGTGATCAGTGCATGATAGCCACGTGATCAGTGCATGATAGCCAGTGATCAGTGCATGATCAGTCACGTGATCAGTGCATGATCAGCCACGTGATCAGTGCATGATAGCCACGTGATCAGTGCATGATCAGTCACGTGATCAGTGCATGATCAGTCACGTGATCAGTGCATGATCAGCCACGTGATCAGTGCATGATCAGTCACGTGATCAGTGCATGATCAGTCACGTGATCAGTGCATGATCATTCACGTGATCAGTGCATGATCAGCCACGTGATCAGTGCATGATCAGTTACGTGATCAGTGCATGATCAGCCACGTGATCAGTGCATGATCAGTCACGTGATCAGTGCATGATATGTCACGTGACAGTGTGTGATCAGCCACGTGAACAGTGCATGTTCAGCCACGTGATCAGTGCATGATAGCCACGTGATCAGTGCATGATCAGTTACGTGAGCAGTGTATGATCAGCCACGTGATCAGTGCATGGTCAGACACGTGAACAGTGTATGATCAGCCACGTGATCAGTGCATGATATCCAAGTGATCAGTGCATGATCATCACGTGATCAGTGTATGATCAGCCACGTGAACAGTGCATGCTCAGTCACGTGATCAGGGCCTGCTGAGCTGCGTGATTACTGTCTGCTCATCTGCTTGACAATTGCCAGCTGAGCTGCACGATTCCTGCCTGTCATCTGCTTGACAATTGCCAGCTGTGCTGCGTAATTCCTGCCTGCTCAGCTGCTTGATTATTGCCAGCTGAGCAGCATGATTCCTCACAGCTGAGTTCCATGATTATTGCCTGCTGACTGTTTGATTCGTGCCTACTCAGCTCTTTGTTTATTGCCTCCAGAGGCACATGATCAGTGTATGATAGCAAACATGATCAGTGCATGATCAGTCACATGATCAGCGCCATTAAGTCACGTGATCACTACATGATAGTCATGTGATCAGTCCATGCTCAGTCACGGTATCAGTGCATGATCAGCCACGTGATCAGTGCATGATCAGCCACGTGATCAGTGCATGATAGCCACGTGATCAGTGCATGATCAGTCACGTGATCAGTGCATGACAGACAGGTGATCAGTGCATGATCAGCCACGTGATCAGTGCATGATCAGTCACCTGATCAGTGCATGATCAGTCACGTGATCAGTGCATGATCAGCCACGTGATCAGTGCATGATCAGCCACGTGATCAGTGCATGATCAGCCACGTGATCAGTGCATGATCAGTCACGTGATCAGTGCATGATAGTCACGTGACAGTGTGTGATCAGCCACGTGATCAGTGCATGATCAGCCACGTGATCAGTGCATGATAGCCACGTGATCAGTGCATGATCAGTCACGTGATCAGTGCATGATCAGCCACGTGATCAGTGCATGATCAGCCACGTGATCAGTGCATGATCAGCCACGTGATCAGTGCATGATAGCCACGTGATCAGTGCATGATCAGCACGTGATCAGTGCATGATCAGCCACGTGATCAGTGCATGATCAGCCACGTGATCAGTGCATGATCAGCCACGTGATCAGTGCATGATCAGCCACGTGATCAGTGCATGATCAGCCACGTGAACAGTGCATGCTCAGTCACGTGATCAGGGCCTGCTGAGCTGCGTGATTACTGTCTGCTCATCTGCTTGACAATTGCCAGCTGAGCTGCACGATTCCTGCCTGTCATCTGCTTGACAATTGCCAGCTGTGCTGTGTAATTCCTGCCTGCTCAGCTGCTTGATTATTGCCAGCTGAGCAGCATGATTCCTCACACCTGAGTTCCATGATTTTTGCCTGCTGTCTGTTTGATTCGTGCCTACTCAGCTCTTTGTTTATTGCCTCCAGAGGCACATGATCAGTGTATGATAGCAAACATGATCAGCGCATGATCAGTCACATGATCAGCGCCATTAAGTCACGTGATCACTACATGATAGTCATGTGATCAGTCCATGCTCAGTCACGGTATCAGTGCATGATCAGCCACGTGATCAGTGCATGATCAGCCACGTGATCAGTGCATGATAGCCACGTGATCAGTGCATGATCAGTCACGTGATCAGTGCATGATCAGGCACGTGATCAGTGCATGATCAGCCACGTGATCAGTGCATGATAGCCACGTGATCAGTGCATGATCAGTCACCTGATGGGTGTATGATCATTCACGTGACCTGTACATGGTAGCTACATGATCATTGCATGATCAGCCACGTGAGTAGTGCATGATAGCCACGTGATCAGTGCATGATCAGTCACGTGATCAGTGCATGATCAGGCACGTGATCAGTGCATGATCAGCCACGTGATCAGTGCATGATAGCCACGTGATCAGTGCATGATCAGTCACGTGATCAGTGCATGATCAGTCACGTGATCAGTGCATGATCAGCCACGTGATCAGTGCATGATCAGCCACGTGATCAGTGCATGATCAGTCACGTGATCAGTGCATGGTAGCTAGTGATCAGTGCATGATCAGCCACGTGATCAGTGCATGATAGCCACGTGATCAGTGCATGATCAGTCACGTGATCAGTGCATGATCACCACGTGATCAGTGCATGATCAGTCACGTGATCAGTGCATGATCAATTACGTGATCAGTGCATGATCAGTCACGTGACCAGTACATGGTAGCTACGTGATCATTGCATGATCAGCCACGTGATCAGTGCATGATAGCCACGTGATCAGTGCATGATCACATGATCAGTGCATGATCCACGTGATCAGTGCATGACAGTCACGTGATCAGTGCATGATATAGACGTGATCAGTGCATGATCAGTCACGTGATCAGTGCATGATCAGCCACGTGATCAGTGCATGATAGCCACGTGATCAGTGCATGATAGCCAGTGATCAGTGCATGATCAGTCACGTGATCAGTGCATGATCAGCCACGTGATCAGTGCATGATTGCCACGTGATCAGTGCATGATCAGCCACGTGATCAGTGCATGATCAGTCACGTGATCAGTGCATGATCAGCCACGTGATCAGTGCATGATCAGTTACGTGATCAGTGCATGATCAGTCACGTGATCAGTGCATGATCAGCCACGTGATCAGTGCATGATCAGCCACGTGATCAGTGCATGATCAGTTACGTGATCAGTGCATGATCAGCCACGTGATCAGTGCATGATCAGTCACGTGATCAGTGCATGATATGTCACGTGACAGGTGTGTGATCAGCCACGTGAACAGTGCATGTTCAGCCACGTGATCAGTGCATGATAGCCACGTGATCAGTGCATGATCAGTTACGTGAGCAGTGTATGATCAGCCACGTGATCAGTGCATGGTCAGACACGTGAACAGTGTATGATCAGCCACGTGATCAGTGCATGATATCCAAGTGATCAGTGCATGATCATCACGTGATCAGTGTATGATCAGCCACGTGAACAGTGCATGCTCAGTCACGTGATCAGGGCCTGCTGAGCTGCGTGATTACTGTCTGCTCATCTGCTTGACAATTGCCAGCTGAGCTGCACGATTCCTGCCTGTCATCTGCTTGACAATTGCCAGCTGTGCTGCGTAATTCCTGCCTGCTCAGCTGCTTGATTATTGCCAGCTGAGCAGCATGATTCCTCACAGCTGAGTTCCATGATTATTGCCTGCTGACTGTTTGATTCGTGCCTACTCAGCTCTTTGTTTATTGCCTCCAGAGGCACATGATCAGTGTATGATAGCAAACATGATCAGTGCATGATCAGTCACATGATCAGCGCCATTAAGTCACGTGATCACTACATGATAGTCATGTGATCAGTCCATGCTCAGTCACGGTATCAGTGCATGATCAGCCACGTGATCAGTGCATGATCAGCCACGTGATCAGTTCATGATAGCCATGTGATCAGTGCATGATCAGTCACGTGATCAGTGCATGACAGGCAGGTGATCAGTGCATGATCAGCCACGTGATCAGTGCATGATCATCACCTGATGGGTGTATGATCAGTCACGTGACCAGTACATGGTAGCTACATGATCATTGCATGATCAGCCACGTGAGTAGTGCATGATAGCCACGTGATCAGTGCATGATCAGTCACGTGATCAGTGCATGATCAGTCACGTGATCAGTGCATGATCAGCCACGTGATCAGTGCATGATCAGCCACGTGATCAGTGCATGATCATCACGTGATCAGTGCATGATCAGTCACGTGATCAGTGCATGATAGCTACGTGATCAGTGCATGATCAGCCACGTGATCAGTGCATGATAGCCACGTGATCAGTGCATGATCAGTCACGTGATCAGTGCATGATCAGTCACGTGATCAGTGCATGATCAGTCACGTGATCAGTGCATGATCAATTACGTGATCAGTGCATGATCAGTCACGTGATCAGTACATGGTAGCTACGTGATCAGTGCATGATCAGCCACGTGATCAGTGCATGATAGCCACGTGATCAGTGCATGATCAGTCACATGATCAGTGCATGATCATCCACGTGATCAGTGCATGATCAGTCACGTGATCAGTGCATGATCAGACGTGATCAGTGCATGATCAGTCACGTGATCAGTGCATGATCAGCCACGTGATCAGTGCATGATAGCCACGTGATCAGTGCATGATAGCCAGTGATCAGTGCATGATCAGTCACGTGATCAGTGCATGATCAGCCACGTGATCAGTGCATGATAGCCACTGATCAGTGCATGATCAGTCACGTGATCAGTGCATGATCAGTCACGTGATCAGTGCATGATCAGCCACGTGATCAGTGCATGATCAGTACGTGATCAGTGCATGATCAGTCACGTGATCAGTGCATGATCAGTCACGTGATCAGTGCATGATCAGTCACGTGATCAGTGCATGATCAGCCACGTGATCAGTGCATGATAGCCACGTGATCAGTGCATGATAGCCACGTGATCAGTGCATGATCAGTCACGTGATCAGTGCATGATCAGCCACGTGATCAGTGCATGATAGCCACGTGATCAGTGCATGATCAGTCACGTGATCAGTGCATGATCAGCCACGTGATCAGTGCATGATCAGCCACGTGATCAGTGCATGATCAGCCACGTGATCAGTGCATGATAGCCACGTGATCAGTGCATGATCAGTCACGTGATCAGTGCATGATCAGTCACGTGATCAGTGCATGATCAGCCACGTGATCAGTGCATGATCAGTCACGTGATCAGTGCATGATAGCCACGTGATCAGTGCATGACAGCCACGTGATCAGTGCATGACAGTCACGTGATCAGTGCATGATAGCCACGTGATCAGTGCATGATCAGTCACGTGATCATGTGTGATCAGCCACGTGATCAGTGCATGATGAGCCACGTGATCAGTGCATGATCAATTACGTGATCAGTGCATGATCAGTCACGTGACCAGTACATGGTTGCTACGTGATCGTTGCATGATCAGCCACGTGAGCAGTGCATGATAGCCACGTGATCAGTGCATGATCAGTCACGTGATCAGTGCATGATCAGTCACGTGATCAGTGCATGATCAGTTACGTGATCTGTGCATGATCAGTCACGTGACCAGTATATGGTAGCTACGTGATCATTCCATGACGAGCCACGTGAGCAGTGCATGATAGCCACGTGATGTGTGCATGATCAGTTACGTGATCAGTGTATGATCAGCCACGTGATCAGTGCATGATATGTCACGTGACAGGTGTGTGATCAGCCACGTGAACAGTGCATGTTCAGCCACGTGATCAGTGCATGATAGCCACGTGATCAGTGCATGATCAGTTACGTGAGCAGTGTATGATCAGCCACGTGATCAGTGCATGGTCAGACACGTGAACAGTGTATGATCAGCCACGTGATCAGTGCATGATATCCAAGTGATCAGTGCATGATCATCACGTGATCAGTGTATGATCAGCCACGTGAACAGTGCATGCTCAGTCACGTGATCAGGGCCTGCTGAGCTGCGTGATTACTGTCTGCTCATCTGCTTGACAATTGCCAGCTGAGCTGCACGATTCCTGCCTGTCATCTGCTTGACAATTGCCAGCTGTGCTGCGTAATTCCTGCCTGCTCAGCTGCTTGATTATTGCCAGCTGAGCAGCATGATTCCTCACACCTGAGTTCCATGATTATTGCCTGCTGACTGTTTGATTCGTGCCTACTCAGCTCTTTGTTTATTGCCTCCAGAGGCACATGATCAGTGTATGATAGCAAACATGATCAGCGCATGATCAGTCACATGATCAGCGCCATTAAGTCACGTGATCACTACATGATAGTCATGTGATCAGTCCATGCTCAGTCACGGTATCAGTGCATGATCAGCCACGTGATCAGTGCATGATAGCCACGTGATCAGTGCATGATCAGCCACGTGATCAGTGCATGATCAGTCACGTGATCAGTGCATGATAGCCACGTGATCAGTGCATGATCAGTCACGTGATCAGTGCATGATCAGCCACGTGATCAGTGCATGATCAGTCACATGATCAGTGCATGATCAGTCACGTGATCGTGTGATCAGCCACGTGATCAGTGCATGATCAGTCACGTGATCAGTGCATGATCAGTCACGTGATCAGTGCATGATAGCTACGTGATCAGTGCATGATCAGCCACGTGATCAGTGCATGATAGCCACGTGATCAGTGCATGATCAGTCACGTGATCAGTGCATGATAGCCACGTGATCAGTGCATGATCAGCCACGTGATCAGTGCATGATAGCCACGTGATCAGTGCATGATCAGTCACATGATCAGTGCATGATCATCCACGTGATCAGTGCATGATCAGTCACGTGATCAGTGCATGATCAGACGTGATCAGTGCATGATCAGTCACGTGATCAGTGCATGATCAGCCACGTGATCAGTGCATGATAGCCACGTGATCAGTGCATGATAGCCAGTGATCAGTGCATGATCAGTCACGTGATCAGTGCATGATCAGCCACGTGATCAGTGCATGATAGCCACTGATCAGTGCATGATCAGTCACGTGATCAGTGCATGATCAGTCACGTGATCAGTGCATGATCAGCCACGTGATCAGTGCATGATCAGCCACGTGATCAGTGCATGATCAGTCACGTGATCAGTGCATGATCAGTCACGTGATCAGTGCATGATCAGTCACGTGATCAGTGCATGATCAGCCACGTGATCAGTGCATGATAGCCACGTGATCAGTGCATGATAGCCACGTGATCAGTGCATGATCAGTCACGTGATCAGTGCATGATCAGCCACGTGATCAGTGCATGATCAGTCACATGATCAGTGCATGATCATCCACGTGATCAGTGCATGACAGTCACGTGATCAGTGCATGATATAGACGTGATCAGTGCATGATCAGTCACGTGATCAGTGCATGATCAGCCACGTGATCAGTGCATGATAGCCACGTGATCAGTGCATGATAGCCAGTGATCAGTGCATGATCAGTCACGTGATCAGTGCATGATCAGCCACGTGATCAGTGCATGATTGCCACGTGATCAGTGCATGATCAGTCACGTGATCAGTGCATGATCAGTCACGTGATCAGTGCATGATCAGCCACGTGATCAGTGCATGATCAGTCACGTGATCAGTGCATGATCAGTCACGTGATCAGTGCATGATCAGCCACGTGATCAGTGCATGATCAGCCACGTGATCAGTGCATGATCAGTTACGTGATCAGTGCATGATCAGCCACGTGATCAGTGCATGATCAGTCACGTGATCAGTGCATGATATGTCACGTGACAGTGTGTGATCAGCCACGTGATCAGTGCATGTTCAGCCACGTGATCAGTGCATGATAGCCACGTGATCAGTGCATGATCAGTTACGTGAGCAGTGTATGATCAGCCACGTGATCAGTGCATGGTCAGACACGTGAACAGTGTATGATCAGCCACGTGATCAGTGCATGATATCCAAGTGATCAGTGCATGATCATCACGTGATCAGTGTATGATCAGCCACGTGAACAGTGCATGCTCAGTCACGTGATCAGGGCCTGCTGAGCTGCGTGATTACTGTCTGCTCATCTGCTTGACAATTGCCAGCTGAGCTGCACGATTCCTGCCTGTCATCTGCTTGACAATTGCCAGCTGTGCTGCGTAATTCCTGCCTGCTCAGCTGCTTGATTATTGCCAGCTGAGCAGCATGATTCCTCACAGCTGAGTTCCATGATTATTGCCTGCTGACTGTTTGATTCGTGCCTACTCAGCTCTTTGTTTATTGCCTCCAGAGGCACATGATCAGTGTATGATAGCAAACATGATCAGTGCATGATCAGTCACATGATCAGCGCCATTAAGTCACGTGATCACTACATGATAGTCATGTGATCAGTCCATGCTCAGTCACGGTATCAGTGCATGATCAGCCACGTGATCAGTGCATGATCAGCCAGGTGATCAGTTCATGATAGCTATGTGATCAGTGCATGATTTGTCACGTGATCAGTGCATGACAGGCAGGTGATCAGTGCATGATCAGCCACGTGATCAGTGCATGATCATCACCTGATGGGTGTATGATCAGTCACGTGACCAGTACATGGTAGCTACATGATCATTGCATGATCAGCCACGTGAGTAGTGCATGATAGCCACGTGATCAGTGCATGATCAGTCACGTGATCAGTGCATGATCAGTCACGTGATCAGTGCATGATCAGCCACGTGATCAGTGCATGATCAGCCACGTGATCAGTGCATGATCAGTCACGTGATCAGTGCATGATCAGTCACGTGATCAGTGCATGGTAGCCACGTGATCAGTGCATGATCAGCCACGTGATCAGTGCATGATAGCCACGTGATCAGTGCATGATCAGTCACGTGATCAGTGCATGATCAGTCACGTGATCAGTGCATGATCAGTCACGTGATCAGTGCATGATCAATTACGTGATCAGTGCATGATCAGTCACGTGATCAGTGCATGATAGCCACGTGATCAGTGCATGATCAGCCACGTGATCAGTGCATGATAGCCACGTGATCAGTGCATGATCAGTCACAGTGATCAGTGCATGATCATCCACGTGATCAGTGCATGATCAGTCACGTGATCAGTGCATGATAAAGACGTGATCAGTGCATGATCAGTCACGTGATCAGTGCATGATCAGCCACGTGATCAGTGCATGATAGCCACGTGATCAGTGCATGATAGCCAGTGATCAGTGCATGATCAGTCACGTGATCAGTGCATGATCAGCCACGTGATCAGTGCATGATAGCCACGTGATCAGTGCATGATCAGTCACGTGATCAGTGCATGATCAGTCACGTGATCAGTGCATGATCAGCCACGTGATCAGTGCATGATCAGTTACGTGATCAGTGCATGATCAGTCACGTGATCAGTGCATGATCAGTCACGTGATCAGTGCATGATCAGTCACGTGATCAGTGCATGATCAGCCACGTGATCAGTGCATGATAGCCACGTGATCAGTGCATGATAGCCACGTGATCAGTGCATGATCAGTCACGTGATCAGTGCATGATCAGCCACGTGATCAGTGCATGATAGCCACGTGATCAGTGCATGATCAGTTACGTGATCAGTGCATGATCAGCCACGTGATCAGTGCATGATCAGACACGTGATCAGTGCATGATCAGCCACGTGATCAGTGCATGATAGCCACGTGATCAGTGCATGATCAGTCACGTGATCAGTGCATGATCAGTCACGTGATCAGTGCATGATCAGTCACGTGATCAGTGCATGATCAGTCACGTGATCAGTGCATGATAGCTACGTGATCAGTGCATGACAGCCACGTGATCAGTGCATGACAGTCACGTGATCAGTGCATGAGCCACGTGATCAGTGCATGATCAGTCACGTGATCATGTGTGATCAGCCACGTGATCAGTGCATGATGAGCCACGTGATCAGTGCATGATCAATTACGTGATCAGTGCATGATCAGTCACGTGACCAGTACATGGTTGCTACGTGATCGTTGCATGATCAGCCACGTGAGCAGTGCATGATAGCCACGTGATCAGTGCATGATCAGTCACGTGATCAGTGCATGATCAGTCACGTGATCAGTGCATGATCAGTTACGTGATCAGTGCATGATCAGTCACGTGACCAGTATATGGTAGCTACGTGATCATTCCATGACAGCCACGTGATCAGTGCATGATAGCCACGTGATGTGCATGATCAGTCACGTGATCAGTGTATGATCAGCCACGTGATCAGTGCATGATAGTCACGTGATCAGTGTGTGATCAGCCACGTGATCAGTGCATGATCAGCCACGTGATCAGTGCATGATAGCCACGTGATCAGTGCATGATCAGTTACGTGAGCAGTGTATGATCAGCCACGTGATCAGTGCATGGTCAGACACGTGAACAGTGTATGATCAGCCACGTGATCAGTGCATGATATCCACGTGATCAGTGCATGATCATCACGTGATCAGTGTATGATCAGCCACGTGAACAGTGCATGCTCAGTCACGTGATCAGGGCCTGCTGAGCTGCGTGATTACTGTCTGCTCATCTGCTTGACAATTGCCAGCTGAGCTGCACGATTCCTGCCTGTCATCTGCTTGACAATTGCCAGCTGTGCTGCGTAATTCCTGCCTGCTCAGCTGCTTGATTATTGCCAGCTGAGCAGCATGATTCCTCACAGCTGAGTTCCATGATTATTGCCTGCTGACTGTTTGATTCGTGCCTACTCAGCTCTTTGTTTATTGCCTCCAGAGGCACATGATCAGTGTATGATAGCAAACATGATCAGCGCATGATCAGTCACATGATCAGCGCCATTAAGTCACGTGATCACTACATGATAGTCATGTGATCAGTCCATGCTCAGTCACGGTATCAGTGCATGATCAGCCACGTGATCAGTGCATGATAGCCACGTGATTAGTGCATGATAGCCACGTGATCAGTGCATGATCAGCCAGGTGATCAGTGCATGATTGCACGTGATCAGTGCATGATCAGTCACGTGATCAGTGCATGATCAGGCACGTGATCAGTGCATGATCAGTTACATGATCAGTGCATGATCAGTCACGTGATCGTGTGATCAGCCACGTGATCAGTGCATGATCAGTCACGTGATCAGTGCATGATAGTCACGTGATCAGTGCATGATAGCTACGTGATCAGTGCATGATCAGCCACGTGATCAGTGCATGATAGCAACGTGATCAGTGCATGATCAGTCACGTGATCAGTGCATGGTAGCTACGTGATCAGTGCATGATCAGCCACGTGATCAGTGCATGATAGCCACGTGATCAGTGCATGATCAGTCACATGATCAGTGCATGATCAGCCACGTGATCAGTGCATGATCAGTCACGTGATCAGTGCATGATCAGACGTGATCAGTGCATGATCAGTCACGTGATCAGTGCATGATCAGCCACGTGATCAGTGCATGATAGCCAGGTGATCAGTGCATGATAGCCAGTGATCAGTGCATGATCAGTCACGTGATCAGTGCATGATCAGCCACGTGATCAGTGCATGATAGCCACTGATCAGTGCATGATCAGTCACGTGATCAGTGCATGATCAGTCACGTGATCAGTGCATGATCAGCCACGTGATCAGTGCATGATCAGTCACGTGATCAGTGCATGATCAGTCACGTGATCAGTGCATGATCAGTCACGTGATCAGTGCATGATCAGTCATGTGATCAGTGCATGATCAGCCACGTGATCAGTGCATGATAGCCACGTGATCAGTGCATGATAGCCACGTGATCAGTGCATGATCAGTCACGTGATCAGTGCATGATCAGCCACGTGATCAGTGCATGATAGCCACGTGATCAGTGCATGATCAGTCACGTGATCAGTGCATGATCAGCCACGTGATCAGTGCATGATCAGACACGTGATCAGTGCATGATCAGCCACGTGATCAGTGCATGATAGCCACGTGATCAGTGCATGATCAGTCACGTGATCAGTGCATGATCAGTCACGTGATCAGTGCATGATCAGTTACGTGATCAGTGCATGATCAGTCACGTGATCAGTGCATGGTAGCTATGTGATCAGTGCATGACAGCCACGTGAGCAGTGCATGACAGTCACGTGATCAGTGCATGAGAGCCACGTGATCAGTGCATGATCAGTCACGTGATCATGTGTGATCAGCCACGTGAACAGTGCATGATGAGCCACGTGATCAGTGCAGGATCAATTACGTGATCAGTGCATGATCAGTCACGTGACCAGTACATGGTTGCTACGTGATCGTTGCATGATCAGCTTCGTGAGCAGAGCATGATAGCCACGTGATCAGTGCATGATCAGTCACGTGATCAGTACATGATCAGTCACGTGAACAGTGCATGATCAGTTACGTGATCTGTGCATGATCAGTCACGTGACCAGTATATGGTAGCTATGTGATCATTCCATGACGAGCCACGTGAGCAGTGCATGATAGCCACATGATGTGTGCATGATGAGTTACGTGATCAGAGTATGATCAGCCACGTGATCAGTGCATGATATGTCACGTGACAGGTGTGTGATCAGCCACGTGAACAGTGCATGTTCAGCCACGTGATCAGTCCATGATAGCCACGTGATCAGTGCATGATCAGTTACGTGATCAGTGTATGATCAGCCACGTGATCAGTGCATGGTCAGACACGTGATCAGTGTATGATCAGCCACGTGATCAGTGCATGATATCCACGTGATCAGTGCATGATCATCACGTGATCAGATTATGATCAGCCACGTGATCAGTGCATGCTCAGTCACGTGATCAGGGCCTGCTGAGCTGCGTGATTACTGTCTGCTCATCTGCTTGACAATTGCCAGCTGAGCTGCACGATTCCTGCCTGTCATCTGCTTGACAATTGCCAGCTGTGCTGCGTGATTCCTGCCTGCTCAGCTGCTTGATTATTGCCAGCTGAGCAGCATGATTCCTCACACCTGAGTTCCATGAGTATTGCCTGCTGACTGTTTGATTCGTGCCTACTCAGCTCTTTGTTTATTGCCTCCAGAGGCACATGATCAGTGTATGATAGCAAACATGATCAGTGCATGATCAGTCACATGATCAGCGCCATTAAGTCACGTGATCACTACATGATAGTCACGTGATCAGTCCATGCTCAGTCACGGTATCAGTGCATGATCAGCCACGTGATCAGTGCATGATAGCCACGTGATCAGTGCATGATAGCCACGTGATCAGTGCATGATCAGCCAGTGATCAGTGCATGATTGCCACGTGATCAGTGCATGATCAGTCACGTGATCAGTGCATGATCAGCACGTGATCAGTGCATGATCAGTTACATGATCAGTGCATGATCAGTCACGTGATACGTGTGATCAGCCACGTGATCAGTGCATGATCAATTATGTGATCAGTGCATGATAGTCACGTGACCAGTACATGGTAGCTACGTGATCAGTGCATGATCAGCCATGTGAACCGTGCATGATAGCCACGTGATCAGTGCATGATCAGTCACGTGATCAGTGCATGATCAGTCACGTGATCAGTGCATGATCAGCCACGTGATCAGTGCATGATCAATTACGTGATCAGTGCATGATCAGTCAGGTGACCAGTACATGGTAGCTGCGTGATCATTGCATGATCAGCCACGTGATCAGTGCATGATCAGTCACGTGATCAGTGCATGATAGCCACGTGATCAGTGCATGATCAGTTACGTGATCAGTGCATGATCAGCCACGTGATCAGTGCATGATCAGACACGTGATCAGTGCATGATCAGCCACGTGATCAGTGCATGATGCCACGTGATCAGTGCATGATAGCCACGTGATCAGTGCATGATCAGCCACGTGATCAGTGCATGCGCAGTCACGTGATCAGTGCCTGCTCAGCCACGTGATCACTGACGGCACAGTCACGTGATCAGCGCCTCTCAGTCACGTGATCACCGGATGATAAACACGTGATCAGTGAACGACCTGCCACGTGATCACTGCATGCGCGGTCAGGTGGTCAGTTCCTGATCAGCCACCTGATCAGTGCGTGCACAGTCCCCTGATCAGCGCCTGTCAGTCACTGATCACTGCCTGATAAACACGTGATCAGTGCCCGAACAGCCACGTCATCAGTGCATGCGCAGTCACGTGATCAGTGCATGATAGCCACGTGATCAGTGCGTGCACAGTCCCATGATCAGCGCCTGTCAGTCACTGATCATTGCCTGATAAACACATGATCAGTGCATGATCAGTCATGTGATCAGTGCATGATCAGCCACGTGATCAGTGCATGATAGCCACGTGATCAGTGCATGCTCAGTCACGTGATCTGGACTTGATCAGCCACGTGATCAGTGCCTGCAGAGTCACGTGATCAGGGCCTGCTGAGCTGCGTGATTCCTGCCGGCTCATCTGCATGACAATTGCCAGCTGAGCTGCGTGATTCCTGTCGGCTCATCTGCTTGACAATTGCCAGCGGAGCTGCATGATTCCTGCCTGGTCACGTGCTTGATTTTTGCCAGTTGAGCAGCATGATTCGTCACTGCTGAGCTCCATGCTTATTGCCTGCTGATTGCGTGGTTCGTGTCTGCTCAGCTCTTTGAGTATTGCCTCCTGAGGTCCCTGTTCGGTCGCCACCTGCCGGGGACCAGCCCCAACTGATCCAGGGTATTCGAAGGAGAGATGGCCTAGGCGACTATTTATATGCTAATCAGAGATGTCAAGAATAATAGTATGAGGAGAGCTCAGTAGGAAAATTCGGTGGAGAAAAGAGACTGAGTAGCTTGGTTTACGCGGAAGACCAATCAAACTTCAAGACAAGAAGTTTGCACCACTTACGTAGGCCGCAGGCGCCCTCTCGAATAGCGAAAGGTGCCTCACCCTAGACACCTTCTCGAGTGGGTCTTAGCAGCCCAGGCATAATTAGTAAGCGTGGTGGGTTCCGCGCTCCAGATGGAGACTCAGCTGGAAGTTAAAGGGAAGAATGACAAGGAACTTTATGAATTGGAGCTGTAAGTTAACTCTTTGACAGAGAGAGCGAGATGGTGGTGGGGGACAGCCCCCAGTGAAATCAGAGGTGAGAGCACAAAGCAATACAGTAGGCAGACTCCGGTTTTTTTGGGGGGAGATGCTCGAGAATATCCGGGTGGACTCCTGAGGCTCGATCCCGCATTTGCGTATGCCGAGCCTCCTTCCTCATGACCTTTGTCCAGAGTGGAATGCCTCCCCGGCTCCCGGCACATGATCAGTGCATGCTCAGTCACGATATCAGTGCCTGCTCAGCCACGTGATCACTGACGGCACAGTCACGTGATCAGCGCCTCTCAGTCACGTGATCACCGTATGATAAACACGTGATCAGTGAACGACCAGCCACGTGATCACTGCATGCGCGGTCAGGTGGTCAGTTCCTGATCAGCCACCTGATCAGTGCGTGCACAGTCCCCTGATCAGCGCCTGTCAGTCACTGATCACTGCCTGATAAACACGTGATCAGTGCCCGAACAGCCACGTCATCAGTGCATGCGCAGTCACGTGATCAGTGCATGATAGCCACGTGATCAGTGCGTGCACAGTCCCATGATCAGCGCCTGTCAGTCACTGATCATTGCCTGATAAACACGTGATCAGTGCATGATGAGCCATGTGATCAGTGCCCGATCAGCCACGTCATCAGTGCATGCGCAGTCACGTCATCAGTGCATGATAGCCACGTGATCAGTGCATGCTCAGTCACGTGATCTGGACTTGATCAGCCACGTGATCAGTGCCTGCAGAGTCACGTGATCAGGGCCTGCTGAGCTGCGTGATTCCTGCCGGCTCATCTGCATGACAATTGCCAGCTGAGCTGCGTGATTCCTGTCGGCTCATCTGCTTGACAATTGCCAGCTGAGCTGCGTGATTCCTGCCTGGTCACGTGCTTGATTATTGCCAGTTGAGCAGCATGATTCGTCACTGCTGAGCTCCATGCTTATTGCCTGCTGATTGCGTGGTTCGTGTCTGCTCAGCTCTTTGAGTATTGCCTCCTGAGGTCCCTGTTCGGTCGCCACCTGCCGGGGACCAGCCCCAACTGATCCAGGGTATTCGAAGGAGAGATGGCCTAGGCGACTATTTATATGCTAATCAGAGATGTCAAGAATAATAGTATGAGGAGAGCTCAGTAGGAAAATTCGGTGGAGAAAAGAGACTGAGTAGCTTGGTTTACGCGGAAGACCAATCAAACTTCAAGACAAGAAGTTTGCACCACTTACGTAGGCCGCAGGCGCCCTCTCGAATAGCGAAAGGTGCCTCACCCTAGACACCTTCTCGAGTGGGTCTTAGCAGCCCAGGCATAATTAGTAAGCGTGGTGGGTTCCGCGCTCCAGATGGAGACTCAGCTGGAAGTTAAAGGGAAGAATGACAAGGAACTTTATGAATTGGAGCTGTAAGTTAACTCTTTGACAGAGAGAGCGAGATGGTGGTGGGGGACAGCCCCCAGTGAAATCAGAGGTGAGAGCACAAAGCAATACAGTAGGCAGACTCCGGTTTTTTTGGGGGGAGATGCTCGAGAATATCCGGGTGGACTCCTGAGGCTCGATCCCGCATTTGCGTATGCCGAGCCTCCTTCCTCATGACCTTTGTCCAGAGTGGAATGCCTCCCCGGCTCCCGGCACATGATCAGTGCATGCTCAGTCACGATATCAGTGCCTGCTCAGCCACGTGATCACTGACGGCACAGTCACGTGATCAGCGCCTCTCAGTCACGTGATCACCGTATGATAAACACGTGATCAGTGAACGACCAGCCACGTGATCACTGCATGCGCGGTCAGGTGGTCAGTTCCTGATCAGCCACCTGATCAGTGCGTGCACAGTCCCTGATCAGCGCCTGTCAGTCACTGATCACTGCCTGATAAACACGTGATCAGTGCATGATGAGCCATGTGATCAGTGCCCGATCAGCCACGTCATCAGTGCATGCGCAGTCACGTCATCAGTGCATGATAGCCACGTGATCAGTGCATGCTCAGTCACGTGATCTGGACTTGATCAGCCACGTGATCAGTGCCTGCAGAGTCACGTGATCAGGGCCTGCTGAGCTGCGTGATTCCTGCCGGCTCATCTGCATGACAATTGCCAGCTGAGCTGCGTGATTCCTGTCGGCTCATCTGCTTGACAATTGCCAGCTGAGCTGCGTGATTCCTGCCTGGTCACGTGCTTGATTATTGCCAGTTGAGCAGCATGATTCGTCACTGCTGAGCTCCATGCTTATTGCCTGCTGATTGCGTGGTTCGTGTCTGCTCAGCTCTTTGAGTATTGCCTCCTGAGGTCCCTGTTCGGTCGCCACCTGCCGGGGACCAGCCCCAACTGATCCAGGGTATTCGAAGGAGAGATGGCCTAGGCGACTATTTATATGCTAATCAGAGATGTCAAGAATAATAGTATGAGGAGAGCTCAGTAGGAAAATTCGGTGGAGAAAAGAGACTGAGTAGCTTGGTTTACGCGGAAGACCAATCAAACTTCAAGACAAGAAGTTTGCACCACTTACGTAGGCCGCAGGCGCCCTCTCGAATAGCGAAAGGTGCCTCACCCTAGACACCTTCTCGAGTGGGTCTTAGCAGCCCAGGCATAATTAGTAAGCGTGGTGGGTTCCGCGCTCCAGATGGAGACTCAGCTGGAAGTTAAAGGGAAGAATGACAAGGAACTTTATGAATTGGAGCTGTAAGTTAACTCTTTGACAGAGAGAGCGAGATGGTGGTGGGGGACAGCCCCCAGTGAAATCAGAGGTGAGAGCACAAAGCAATACAGTAGGCAGACTCCGGTTTTTTTGGGGGGAGATGCTCGAGAATATCCGGGTGGACTCCTGAGGCTCGATCCCGCATTTGCGTATGCCGAGCCTCCTTCCTCATGACCTTTGTCCAGAGTGGAATGCCTCCCCGGCTCCCGGCACATGATCAGTGCATGCTCAGTCACGATATCAGTGCCTGCTCAGCCACGTGATCACTGACGGCACAGTCACGTGATCAGCGCCTCTCAGTCACGTGATCACCGTATGATAAACACGTGATCAGTGAACGACCAGCCACGTGATCACTGCATGCGCGGTCAGGTGGTCAGTTCCTGATCAGCCACCTGATCAGTGCGTGCACAGTCCCCTGATCAGCGCCTGTCAGTCACTGATCACTGCCTGATAAACACGTGATCAGTGCCCGAACAGCCACGTCATCAGTGCATGCGCAGTCACGTGATCAGTGCATGATAGCCACGTGATCAGTGCGTGCACAGTCCCATGATCAGCGCCTGTCAGTCACTGATCATTGCCTGATAAACACGTGATCAGTGCATGATGAGCCATGTGATCAGTGCCCGATCAGCCACGTCATCAGTGCATGCGCAGTCACGTCATCAGTGCATGATAGCCACGTGATCAGTGCATGCTCAGTCACGTGATCTGGACTTGATCAGCCACGTGATCAGTGCCTGCAGAGTCACGTGATCAGGGCCTGCTGAGCTGCGTGATTCCTGCCGGCTCATCTGCATGACAATTGCCAGCTGAGCTGCGTGATTCCTGTCGGCTCATCTGCTTGACAATTGCCAGCTGAGCTGCGTGATTCCTGCCTGGTCACGTGCTTGATTATTGCCAGTTGAGCAGCATGATTCGTCACTGCTGAGCTCCATGCTTATTGCCTGCTGATTGCGTGGTTCGTGTCTGCTCAGCTCTTTGAGTATTGCCTCCTGAGGTCCCTGTTCGGTCGCCACCTGCCGGGGACCAGCCCCAACTGATCCAGGGTATTCGAAGGAGAGATGGCCTAGGCGACTATTTATATGCTAATCAGAGATGTCAAGAATAATAGTATGAGGAGAGCTCAGTAGGAAAATTCGGTGGAGAAAAGAGACTGAGTAGCTTGGTTTACGCGGAAGACCAATCAAACTTCAAGACAAGAAGTTTGCACCACTTACGTAGGCCGCAGGCGCCCTCTCGAATAGCGAAAGGTGCCTCACCCTAGACACCTTCTCGAGTGGGTCTTAGCAGCCCAGGCATAATTAGTAAGCGTGGTGGGTTCCGCGCTCCAGATGGAGACTCAGCTGGAAGTTAAAGGGAAGAATGACAAGGAACTTTATGAATTGGAGCTGTAAGTTAACTCTTTGACAGAGAGAGCGAGATGGTGGTGGGGGACAGCCCCCAGTGAAATCAGAGGTGAGAGCACAAAGCAATACAGTAGGCAGACTCCGGTTTTTTTGGGGGGAGATGCTCGAGAATATCCGGGTGGACTCCTGAGGCTCGATCCCGCATTTGCGTATGCCGAGCCTCCTTCCTCATGACCTTTGTCCAGAGTGGAATGCCTCCCCGGCTCCCGGCACATGATCAGTGCATGCTCAGTCACGATATCAGTG
The DNA here is from genome assembly GCF_032452875.1 of Bos javanicus. Classification (NCBI taxonomy): domain Eukaryota; kingdom Metazoa; phylum Chordata; class Mammalia; order Artiodactyla; family Bovidae; genus Bos; species Bos javanicus. The sequence continues at coordinate 76,732 of NC_083895.1, read as the reverse complement.
CCTGCTCAGCCACGTGATCACTGACGGCACAGTCACGTGATCAGCGCCTCTCAGTCACGTGATCACCGTATGATAAACACGTGATCAGTGAACGACCAGCCACGTGATCACTGCATGCGCGGTCAGGTGGTCAGTTCCTGATCAGCCACCTGATCAGTGCGTGCACAGTCCCCTGATCAGCGCCTGTCAGTCACTGATCACTGCCTGATAAACACGTGATCAGTGCCCGAACAGCCACGTCATCAGTGCATGCGCAGTCACGTGATCAGTGCATGATAGCCACGTGATCAGTGCGTGCACAGTCCCATGATCAGCGCCTGTCAGTCACTGATCATTGCCTGATAAACACGTGATCAGTGCATGATGAGCCATGTGATCAGTGCCCGATCAGCCACGTCATCAGTGCATGCGCAGTCACGTCATCAGTGCATGATAGCCACGTGATCAGTGCATGCTCAGTCACGTGATCTGGACTTGATCAGCCACGTGATCAGTGCCTGCAGAGTCACGTGATCAGGGCCTGCTGAGCTGCGTGATTCCTGCCGGCTCATCTGCATGACAATTGCCAGCTGAGCTGCGTGATTCCTGTCGGCTCATCTGCTTGACAATTGCCAGCTGAGCTGCGTGATTCCTGCCTGGTCACGTGCTTGATTATTGCCAGTTGAGCAGCATGATTCGTCACTGCTGAGCTCCATGCTTATTGCCTGCTGATTGCGTGGTTCGTGTCTGCTCAGCTCTTTGAGTATTGCCTCCTGAGGTCCCTGTTCGGTCGCCACCTGCCGGGGACCAGCCCCAACTGATCCAGGGTATTCGAAGGAGAGATGGCCTAGGCGACTATTTATATGCTAATCAGAGATGTCAAGAATAATAGTATGAGGAGAGCTCAGTAGGAAAATTCGGTGGAGAAAAGAGACTGAGTAGCTTGGTTTACGCGGAAGACCAATCAAACTTCAAGACAAGAAGTTTGCACCACTTACGTAGGCCGCAGGCGCCCTCTCGAATAGCGAAAGGTGCCTCACCCTAGACACCTTCTCGAGTGGGTCTTAGCAGCCCAGGCATAATTAGTAAGCGTGGTGGGTTCCGCGCTCCAGATGGAGACTCAGCTGGAAGTTAAAGGGAAGAATGACAAGGAACTTTATGAATTGGAGCTGTAAGTTAACTCTTTGACAGAGAGAGCGAGATGGTGGTGGGGGACAGCCCCCAGTGAAATCAGAGGTGAGAGCACAAAGCAATACAGTAGGCAGACTCCGGTTTTTTTGGGGGGAGATGCTCGAGAATATCCGGGTGGACTCCTGAGGCTCGATCCCGCATTTGCGTATGCCGAGCCTCCTTCCTCATGACCTTTGTCCAGAGTGGAATGCCTCCCCGGCTCCCGGCACATGATCAGTGCATGCTCAGTCACGATATCAGTGCCTGCTCAGCCACGTGATCACTGACGGCACAGTCACGTGATCAGCGCCTCTCAGTCACGTGATCACCGTATGATAAACACGTGATCAGTGAACGACCAGCCACGTGATCACTGCATGCGCGGTCAGGTGGTCAGTTCCTGATCAGCCACCTGATCAGTGCGTGCACAGTCCCCTGATCAGCGCCTGTCAGTCACTGATCACTGCCTGATAAACACGTGATCAGTGCATGATGAGCCATGTGATCAGTGCCCGATCAGCCACGTCATCAGTGCATGCGCAGTCACGTCATCAGTGCATGATAGCCACGTGATCAGTGCATGCTCAGTCACGTGATCTGGACTTGATCAGCCACGTGATCAGTGCCTGCAGAGTCACGTGATCAGGGCCTGCTGAGCTGCGTGATTCCTGCCGGCTCATCTGCATGACAATTGCCAGCTGAGCTGCGTGATTCCTGTCGGCTCATCTGCTTGACAATTGCCAGCTGAGCTGCGTGATTCCTGCCTGGTCACGTGCTTGATTATTGCCAGTTGAGCAGCATGATTCGTCACTGCTGAGCTCCATGCTTATTGCCTGCTGATTGCGTGGTTCGTGTCTGCTCAGCTCTTTGAGTATTGCCTCCTGAGGTCCCTGTTCGGTCGCCACCTGCCGGGGACCAGCCCCAACTGATCCAGGGTATTCGAAGGAGAGATGGCCTAGGCGACTATTTATATGCTAATCAGAGATGTCAAGAATAATAGTATGAGGAGAGCTCAGTAGGAAAATTCGGTGGAGAAAAGAGACTGAGTAGCTTGGTTTACGCGGAAGACCAATCAAACTTCAAGACAAGAAGTTTGCACCACTTACGTAGGCCGCAGGCGCCCTCTCGAATAGCGAAAGGTGCCTCACCCTAGACACCTTCTCGAGTGGGTCTTAGCAGCCCAGGCATAATTAGTAAGCGTGGTGGGTTCCGCGCTCCAGATGGAGACTCAGCTGGAAGTTAAAGGGAAGAATGACAAGGAACTTTATGAATTGGAGCTGTAAGTTAACTCTTTGACAGAGAGAGCGAGATGGTGGTGGGGGACAGCCCCCAGTGAAATCAGAGGTGAGAGCACAAAGCAATACAGTAGGCAGACTCCGGTTTTTTTGGGGGGAGATGCTCGAGAATATCCGGGTGGACTCCTGAGGCTCGATCCCGCATTTGCGTATGCCGAGCCTCCTTCCTCATGACCTTTGTCCAGAGTGGAATGCCTCCCCGGCTCCCGGCACATGATCAGTGCATGCTCAGTCACGATATCAGTGCCTGCTCAGCCACGTGATCACTGACGGCACAGTCACGTGATCAGCGCCTCTCAGTCACGTGATCACCGTATGATAAACACGTGATCAGTGAACGACCAGCCACGTGATCACTGCATGCGCGGTCAGGTGGTCAGTTCCTGATCAGCCACCTGATCAGTGCGTGCACAGTCCCCTGATCAGCGCCTGTCAGTCACTGATCACTGCCTGATAAACACGTGATCAGTGCCCGAACAGCCACGTCATCAGTGCATGCGCAGTCACGTGATCAGTGCATGATAGCCACGTGATCAGTGCGTGCACAGTCCCATGATCAGCGCCTGTCAGTCACTGATCATTGCCTGATAAACACGTGATCAGTGCATGATGAGCCATGTGATCAGTGCCCGATCAGCCACGTCATCAGTGCATGCGCAGTCACGTCATCAGTGCATGATAGCCACGTGATCAGTGCATGCTCAGTCACGTGATCTGGACTTGATCAGCCACGTGATCAGTGCCTGCAGAGTCACGTGATCAGGGCCTGCTGAGCTGCGTGATTCCTGCCGGCTCATCTGCATGACAATTGCCAGCTGAGCTGCGTGATTCCTGTCGGCTCATCTGCTTGACAATTGCCAGCTGAGCTGCGTGATTCCTGCCTGGTCACGTGCTTGATTATTGCCAGTTGAGCAGCATGATTCGTCACTGCTGAGCTCCATGCTTATTGCCTGCTGATTGCGTGGTTCGTGTCTGCTCAGCTCTTTGAGTATTGCCTCCTGAGGTCCCTGTTCGGTCGCCACCTGCCGGGGACCAGCCCCAACTGATCCAGGGTATTCGAAGGAGAGATGGCCTAGGCGACTATTTATATGCTAATCAGAGATGTCAAGAATAATAGTATGAGGAGAGCTCAGTAGGAAAATTCGGTGGAGAAAAGAGACTGAGTAGCTTGGTTTACGCGGAAGACCAATCAAACTTCAAGACAAGAAGTTTGCACCACTTACGTAGGCCGCAGGCGCCCTCTCGAATAGCGAAAGGTGCCTCACCCTAGACACCTTCTCGAGTGGGTCTTAGCAGCCCAGGCATAATTAGTAAGCGTGGTGGGTTCCGCGCTCCAGATGGAGACTCAGCTGGAAGTTAAAGGGAAGAATGACAAGGAACTTTATGAATTGGAGCTGTAAGTTAACTCTTTGACAGAGAGAGCGAGATGGTGGTGGGGGACAGCCCCCAGTGAAATCAGAGGTGAGAGCACAAAGCAATACAGTAGGCAGACTCCGGTTTTTTTGGGGGGAGATGCTCGAGAATATCCGGGTGGACTCCTGAGGCTCGATCCCGCATTTGCGTATGCCGAGCCTCCTTCCTCATGACCTTTGTCCAGAGTGGAATGCCTCCCCGGCTCCCGGCACATGATCAGTGCATGCTCAGTCACGATATCAGTGCCTGCTCAGCCACGTGATCACTGACGGCACAGTCACGTGATCAGCGCCTCTCAGTCACGTGATCACCGTATGATAAACACGTGATCAGTGAACGACCAGCCACGTGATCACTGCATGCGCGGTCAGGTGGTCAGTTCCTGATCAGCCACCTGATCAGTGCGTGCACAGTCCCCTGATCAGCGCCTGTCAGTCACTGATCACTGCCTGATAAACACGTGATCAGTGCCCGAACAGCCACGTCATCAGTGCATGCGCAGTCACGTGATCAGTGCATGATAGCCACGTGATCAGTGCGTGCACAGTCCCATGATCAGCGCCTGTCAGTCACTGATCATTGCCTGATAAACACGTGATCAGTGCATGATGAGCCATGTGATCAGTGCCCGATCAGCCACGTCATCAGTGCATGCGCAGTCACGTCATCAGTGCATGATAGCCACGTGATCAGTGCATGCTCAGTCACGTGATCTGGACTTGATCAGCCACGTGATCAGTGCCTGCAGAGTCACGTGATCAGGGCCTGCTGAGCTGCGTGATTCCTGCCGGCTCATCTGCATGACAATTGCCAGCTGAGCTGCGTGATTCCTGTCGGCTCATCTGCTTGACAATTGCCAGCTGAGCTGCGTGATTCCTGCCTGGTCACGTGCTTGATTATTGCCAGTTGAGCAGCATGATTCGTCACTGCTGAGCTCCATGCTTATTGCCTGCTGATTGCGTGGTTCGTGTCTGCTCAGCTCTTTGAGTATTGCCTCCTGAGGTCCCTGTTCGGTCGCCACCTGCCGGGGACCAGCCCCAACTGATCCAGGGTATTCGAAGGAGAGATGGCCTAGGCGACTATTTATATGCTAATCAGAGATGTCAAGAATAATAGTATGAGGAGAGCTCAGTAGGAAAATTCGGTGGAGAAAAGAGACTGAGTAGCTTGGTTTACGCGGAAGACCAATCAAACTTCAAGACAAGAAGTTTGCACCACTTACGTAGGCCGCAGGCGCCCTCTCGAATAGCGAAAGGTGCCTCACCCTAGACACCTTCTCGAGTGGGTCTTAGCAGCCCAGGCATAATTAGTAAGCGTGGTGGGTTCCGCGCTCCAGATGGAGACTCAGCTGGAAGTTAAAGGGAAGAATGACAAGGAACTTTATGAATTGGAGCTGTAAGTTAACTCTTTGACAGAGAGAGCGAGATGGTGGTGGGGGACAGCCCCCAGTGAAATCAGAGGTGAGAGCACAAAGCAATACAGTAGGCAGACTCCGGTTTTTTTGGGGGGAGATGCTCGAGAATATCCGGGTGGACTCCTGAGGCTCGATCCCGCATTTGCGTATGCCGAGCCTCCTTCCTCATGACCTTTGTCCAGAGTGGAATGCCTCCCCGGCTCCCGGCACATGATCAGTGCATGCTCAGTCACGATATCAGTGCCTGCTCAGCCACGTGATCACTGACGGCACAGTCACGTGATCAGCGCCTCTCAGTCACGTGATCACCGTATGATAAACACGTGATCAGTGAACGACCAGCCACGTGATCACTGCATGCGCGGTCAGGTGGTCAGTTCCTGATCAGCCACCTGATCAGTGCGTGCACAGTCCCCTGATCAGCGCCTGTCAGTCACTGATCACTGCCTGATAAACACGTGATCAGTGCCCGAACAGCCACGTCATCAGTGCATGCGCAGTCACGTGATCAGTGCATGATAGCCACGTGATCAGTGCGTGCACAGTCCCATGATCAGCGCCTGTCAGTCACTGATCATTGCCTGATAAACACGTGATCAGTGCATGATGAGCCATGTGATCAGTGCCCGATCAGCCACGTCATCAGTGCATGCGCAGTCACGTCATCAGTGCATGATAGCCACGTGATCAGTGCATGCTCAGTCACGTGATCTGGACTTGATCAGCCACGTGATCAGTGCCTGCAGAGTCACGTGATCAGGGCCTGCTGAGCTGCGTGATTCCTGCCGGCTCATCTGCATGACAATTGCCAGCTGAGCTGCGTGATTCCTGTCGGCTCATCTGCTTGACAATTGCCAGCTGAGCTGCGTGATTCCTGCCTGGTCACGTGCTTGATTATTGCCAGTTGAGCAGCATGATTCGTCACTGCTGAGCTCCATGCTTATTGCCTGCTGATTGCGTGGTTCGTGTCTGCTCAGCTCTTTGAGTATTGCCTCCTGAGGTCCCTGTTCGGTCGCCACCTGCCGGGGACCAGCCCCAACTGATCCAGGGTATTCGAAGGAGAGATGGCCTAGGCGACTATTTATATGCTAATCAGAGATGTCAAGAATAATAGTATGAGGAGAGCTCAGTAGGAAAATTCGGTGGAGAAAAGAGACTGAGTAGCTTGGTTTACGCGGAAGACCAATCAAACTTCAAGACAAGAAGTTTGCACCACTTACGTAGGCCGCAGGCGCCCTCTCGAATAGCGAAAGGTGCCTCACCCTAGACACCTTCTCGAGTGGGTCTTAGCAGCCCAGGCATAATTAGTAAGCGTGGTGGGTTCCGCGCTCCAGATGGAGACTCAGCTGGAAGTTAAAGGGAAGAATGACAAGGAACTTTATGAATTGGAGCTGTAAGTTAACTCTTTGACAGAGAGAGCGAGATGGTGGTGGGGGACAGCCCCCAGTGAAATCAGAGGTGAGAGCACAAAGCAATACAGTAGGCAGACTCCGGTTTTTTTGGGGGAGATGCTCGAGAATATCCGGGTGGACTCCTGAGGCTCGATCCCGCATTTGCGTATGCCGAGCCTCCTTCCTCATGACCTTTGTCCAGAGTGGAATGCCTCCCCGGCTCCCGGCACATGATCAGTGCATGCTCAGTCACGATATCAGTGCCTGCTCAGCCACGTGATCACTGACGGCACAGTCACGTGATCAGCGCCTCTCAGTCACGTGATCACCGTATGATAAACACGTGATCAGTGAACGACCAGCCACGTGATCACTGCATGCGCGGTCAGGTGGTCAGTTCCTGATCAGCCACCTGATCAGTGCGTGCACAGTCCCCTGATCAGCGCCTGTCAGTCACTGATCACTGCCTGATAAACACGTGATCAGTGCCCGAACAGCCACGTCATCAGTGCATGCGCAGTCACGTGATCAGTGCATGATAGCCACGTGATCAGTGCGTGCACAGTCCCATGATCAGCGCCTGTCAGTCACTGATCATTGCCTGATAAACACGTGATCAGTGCATGATGAGCCATGTGATCAGTGCCCGATCAGCCACGTCATCAGTGCATGCGCAGTCACGTCATCAGTGCATGATAGCCACGTGATCAGTGCATGCTCAGTCACGTGATCTGGACTTGATCAGCCACGTGATCAGTGCCTGCAGAGTCACGTGATCAGGGCCTGCTGAGCTGCGTGATTCCTGCCGGCTCATCTGCATGACAATTGCCAGCTGAGCTGCGTGATTCCTGTCGGCTCATCTGCTTGACAATTGCCAGCTGAGCTGCGTGATTCCTGCCTGGTCACGTGCTTGATTATTGCCAGTTGAGCAGCATGATTCGTCACTGCTGAGCTCCATGCTTATTGCCTGCTGATTGCGTGGTTCGTGTCTGCTCAGCTCTTTGAGTATTGCCTCCTGAGGTCCCTGTTCGGTCGCCACCTGCCGGGGACCAGCCCCAACTGATCCAGGGTATTCGAAGGAGAGATGGCCTAGGCGACTATTTATATGCTAATCAGAGATGTCAAGAATAATAGTATGAGGAGAGCTCAGTAGGAAAATTCGGTGGAGAAAAGAGACTGAGTAGCTTGGTTTACGCGGAAGACCAATCAAACTTCAAGACAAGAAGTTTGCACCACTTACGTAGGCCGCAGGCGCCCTCTCGAATAGCGAAAGGTGCCTCACCCTAGACACCTTCTCGAGTGGGTCTTAGCAGCCCAGGCATAATTAGTAAGCGTGGTGGGTTCCGCGCTCCAGATGGAGACTCAGCTGGAAGTTAAAGGGAAGAATGACAAGGAACTTTATGAATTGGAGCTGTAAGTTAACTCTTTGACAGAGAGAGCGAGATGGTGGTGGGGGACAGCCCCCAGTGAAATCAGAGGTGAGAGCACAAAGCAATACAGTAGGCAGACTCCGGTTTTTTTGGGGGAGATGCTCGAGAATATCCGGGTGGACTCCTGAGGCTCGATCCCGCATTTGCGTATGCCGAGCCTCCTTCCTCATGACCTTTGTCCAGAGTGGAATGCCTCCCCGGCTCCCGGCACATGATCAGTGCATGCTCAGTCACGATATCAGTGCCTGCTCAGCCACGTGATCACTGACGGCACAGTCACGTGATCAGCGCCTCTCAGTCACGTGATCACCGTATGATAAACACGTGATCAGTGAACGACCAGCCACGTGATCACTGCATGCGCGGTCAGGTGGTCAGTTCCTGATCAGCCACCTGATCAGTGCGTGCACAGTCCCCTGATCAGCGCCTGTCAGTCACTGATCACTGCCTGATAAACACGTGATCAGTGCCCGAACAGCCACGTCATCAGTGCATGCGCAGTCACGTGATCAGTGCATGATAGCCACGTGATCAGTGCGTGCACAGTCCCATGATCAGCGCCTGTCAGTCACTGATCATTGCCTGATAAACACGTGATCAGTGCATGATGAGCCATGTGATCAGTGCCCGATCAGCCACGTCATCAGTGCATGCGCAGTCACGTCATCAGTGCATGATAGCCACGTGATCAGTGCATGCTCAGTCACGTGATCTGGACTTGATCAGCCACGTGATCAGTGCCTGCAGAGTCACGTGATCAGGGCCTGCTGAGCTGCGTGATTCCTGCCGGCTCATCTGCATGACAATTGCCAGCTGAGCTGCGTGATTCCTGTCGGCTCATCTGCTTGACAATTGCCAGCTGAGCTGCGTGATTCCTGCCTGGTCACGTGCTTGATTATTGCCAGTTGAGCAGCATGATTCGTCACTGCTGAGCTCCATGCTTATTGCCTGCTGATTGCGTGGTTCGTGTCTGCTCAGCTCTTTGAGTATTGCCTCCTGAGGTCCCTGTTCGGTCGCCACCTGCCGGGGACCAGCCCCAACTGATCCAGGGTATTCGAAGGAGAGATGGCCTAGGCGACTATTTATATGCTAATCAGAGATGTCAAGAATAATAGTATGAGGAGAGCTCAGTAGGAAAATTCGGTGGAGAAAAGAGACTGAGTAGCTTGGTTTACGCGGAAGACCAATCAAACTTCAAGACAAGAAGTTTGCACCACTTACGTAGGCCGCAGGCGCCCTCTCGAATAGCGAAAGGTGCCTCACCCTAGACACCTTCTCGAGTGGGTCTTAGCAGCCCAGGCATAATTAGTAAGCGTGGTGGGTTCCGCGCTCCAGATGGAGACTCAGCTGGAAGTTAAAGGGAAGAATGACAAGGAACTTTATGAATTGGAGCTGTAAGTTAACTCTTTGACAGAGAGAGCGAGATGGTGGTGGGGGACAGCCCCCAGTGAAATCAGAGGTGAGAGCACAAAGCAATACAGTAGGCAGACTCCGGTTTTTTGGGGGAGATGCTCGAGAATATCCGGGTGGACTCCTGAGGCTCGATCCCGCATTTGCGTATGCCGAGCCTCCTTCCTCATGACCTTTGTCCAGAGTGGAATGCCTCCCCGGCTCCCGGCACATGATCAGTGCATGCTCAGTCACGATATCAGTGCCTGCTCAGCCACGTGATCACTGACGGCACAGTCACGTGATCAGCGCCTCTCAGTCACGTGATCACCGTATGATAAACACGTGATCAGTGAACGACCAGCCACGTGATCACTGCATGCGCGGTCAGGTGGTCAGTTCCTGATCAGCCACCTGATCAGTGCGTGCACAGTCCCCTGATCAGCGCCTGTCAGTCACTGATCACTGCCTGATAAACACGTGATCAGTGCCCGAACAGCCACGTCATCAGTGCATGCGCAGTCACGTGATCAGTGCATGATAGCCACGTGATCAGTGCGTGCACAGTCCCATGATCAGCGCCTGTCAGTCACTGATCATTGCCTGATAAACACGTGATCAGTGCATGATGAGCCATGTGATCAGTGCCCGATCAGCCACGTCATCAGTGCATGCGCAGTCACGTCATCAGTGCATGATAGCCACGTGATCAGTGCATGCTCAGTCACGTGATCTGGACTTGATCAGCCACGTGATCAGTGCCTGCAGAGTCACGTGATCAGGGCCTGCTGAGCTGCGTGATTCCTGCCGGCTCATCTGCATGACAATTGCCAGCTGAGCTGCGTGATTCCTGTCGGCTCATCTGCTTGACAATTGCCAGCTGAGCTGCGTGATTCCTGCCTGGTCACGTGCTTGATTATTGCCAGTTGAGCAGCATGATTCGTCACTGCTGAGCTCCATGCTTATTGCCTGCTGATTGCGTGGTTCGTGTCTGCTCAGCTCTTTGAGTATTGCCTCCTGAGGTCCCTGTTCGGTCGCCACCTGCCGGGGACCAGCCCCAACTGATCCAGGGTATTCGAAGGAGAGATGGCCTAGGCGACTATTTATATGCTAATCAGAGATGTCAAGAATAATAGTATGAGGAGAGCTCAGTAGGAAAATTCGGTGGAGAAAAGAGACTGAGTAGCTTGGTTTACGCGGAAGACCAATCAAACTTCAAGACAAGAAGTTTGCACCACTTACGTAGGCCGCAGGCGCCCTCTCGAATAGCGAAAGGTGCCTCACCCTAGACACCTTCTCGAGTGGGTCTTAGCAGCCCAGGCATAATTAGTAAGCGTGGTGGGTTCCGCGCTCCAGATGGAGACTCAGCTGGAAGTTAAAGGGAAGAATGACAAGGAACTTTATGAATTGGAGCTGTAAGTTAACTCTTTGACAGAGAGAGCGAGATGGTGGTGGGGGACAGCCCCCAGTGAAATCAGAGGTGAGAGCACAAAGCAATACAGTAGGCAGACTCCGGTTTTTTTGGGGGAGATGCTCGAGAATATCCGGGTGGACTCCTGAGGCTCGATCCCGCATTTGCGTATGCCGAGCCTCCTTCCTCATGACCTTTGTCCAGAGTGGAATGCCTCCCCGGCTCCCGGCACATGATCAGTGCATGCTCAGTCACGATATCAGTGCCTGCTCAGCCACGTGATCACTGACGGCACAGTCACGTGATCAGCGCCTCTCAGTCACGTGATCACCGTATGATAAACACGTGATCAGTGAACGACCAGCCACGTGATCACTGCATGCGCGGTCAGGTGGTCAGTTCCTGATCAGCCACCTGATCAGTGCGTGCACAGTCCCCTGATCAGCGCCTGTCAGTCACTGATCACTGCCTGATAAACACGTGATCAGTGCCCGAACAGCCACGTCATCAGTGCATGCGCAGTCACGTGATCAGTGCATGATAGCCACGTGATCAGTGCGTGCACAGTCCCATGATCAGCGCCTGTCAGTCACTGATCATTGCCTGATAAACACGTGATCAGTGCATGATGAGCCATGTGATCAGTGCCCGATCAGCCACGTCATCAGTGCATGCGCAGTCACGTCATCAGTGCATGATAGCCACGTGATCAGTGCATGCTCAGTCACGTGATCTGGACTTGATCAGCCACGTGATCAGTGCCTGCAGAGTCACGTGATCAGGGCCTGCTGAGCTGCGTGATTCCTGCCGGCTCATCTGCATGACAATTGCCAGCTGAGCTGCGTGATTCCTGTCGGCTCATCTGCTTGACAATTGCCAGCTGAGCTGCGTGATTCCTGCCTGGTCACGTGCTTGATTATTGCCAGTTGAGCAGCATGATTCGTCACTGCTGAGCTCCATGCTTATTGCCTGCTGATTGCGTGGTTCGTGTCTGCTCAGCTCTTTGAGTATTGCCTCCTGAGGTCCCTGTTCGGTCGCCACCTGCCGGGGACCAGCCCCAACTGATCCAGGGTATTCGAAGGAGAGATGGCCTAGGCGACTATTTATATGCTAATCAGAGATGTCAAGAATAATAGTATGAGGAGAGCTCAGTAGGAAAATTCGGTGGAGAAAAGAGACTGAGTAGCTTGGTTTACGCGGAAGACCAATCAAACTTCAAGACAAGAAGTTTGCACCACTTACGTAGGCCGCAGGCGCCCTCTCGAATAGCGAAAGGTGCCTCACCCTAGACACCTTCTCGAGTGGGTCTTAGCAGCCCAGGCATAATTAGTAAGCGTGGTGGGTTCCGCGCTCCAGATGGAGACTCAGCTGGAAGTTAAAGGGAAGAATGACAAGGAACTTTATGAATTGGAGCTGTAAGTTAACTCTTTGACAGAGAGAGCGAGATGGTGGTGGGGGACAGCCCCCAGTGAAATCAGAGGTGAGAGCACAAAGCAATACAGTAGGCAGACTCCGGTTTTTGGGGGGAGATGCTCGAGAATATCCGGGTGGACTCCTGAGGCTCGATCCCGCATTTGCGTATGCCGAGCCTCCTTCCTCATGACCTTTGTCCAGAGTGGAATGCCTCCCCGGCTCCCGGCACATGATCAGTGCATGCTCAGTCACGATATCAGTGCCTGCTCAGCCACGTGATCACTGACGGCACAGTCACGTGATCAGCGCCTCTCAGTCACGTGATCACCGTATGATAAACACGTGATCAGTGAACGACCAGCCACGTGATCACTGCATGCGCGGTCAGGTGGTCAGTTCCTGATCAGCCACCTGATCAGTGCGTGCACAGTCCCCTGATCAGCGCCTGTCAGTCACTGATCACTGCCTGATAAACACGTGATCAGTGCCCGAACAGCCACGTCATCAGTGCATGCGCAGTCACGTGATCAGTGCATGATAGCCACGTGATCAGTGCGTGCACAGTCCCATGATCAGCGCCTGTCAGTCACTGATCATTGCCTGATAAACACGTGATCAGTGCATGATGAGCCATGTGATCAGTGCCCGATCAGCCACGTCATCAGTGCATGCGCAGTCACGTCATCAGTGCATGATAGCCACGTGATCAGTGCATGCTCAGTCACGTGATCTGGACTTGATCAGCCACGTGATCAGTGCCTGCAGAGTCACGTGATCAGGGCCTGCTGAGCTGCGTGATTCCTGCCGGCTCATCTGCATGACAATTGCCAGCTGAGCTGCGTGATTCCTGTCGGCTCATCTGCTTGACAATTGCCAGCTGAGCTGCGTGATTCCTGCCTGGTCACGTGCTTGATTATTGCCAGTTGAGCAGCATGATTCGTCACTGCTGAGCTCCATGCTTATTGCCTGCTGATTGCGTGGTTCGTGTCTGCTCAGCTCTTTGAGTATTGCCTCCTGAGGTCCCTGTTCGGTCGCCACCTGCCGGGGACCAGCCCCAACTGATCCAGGGTATTCGAAGGAGAGATGGCCTAGGCGACTATTTATATGCTAATCAGAGATGTCAAGAATAATAGTATGAGGAGAGCTCAGTAGGAAAATTCGGTGGAGAAAAGAGACTGAGTAGCTTGGTTTACGCGGAAGACCAATCAAACTTCAAGACAAGAAGTTTGCACCACTTACGTAGGCCGCAGGCGCCCTCTCGAATAGCGAAAGGTGCCTCACCCTAGACACCTTCTCGAGTGGGTCTTAGCAGCCCAGGCATAATTAGTAAGCGTGGTGGGTTCCGCGCTCCAGATGGAGACTCAGCTGGAAGTTAAAGGGAAGAATGACAAGGAACTTTATGAATTGGAGCTGTAAGTTAACTCTTTGACAGAGAGAGCGAGATGGTGGTGGGGGACAGCCCCCAGTGAAATCAGAGGTGAGAGCACAAAGCAATACAGTAGGCAGACTCCGGTTTTTGGGGGAGATGCTCGAGAATATCCGGGTGGACTCCTGAGGCTCGATCCCGCATTTGCGTATGCCGAGCCTCCTTCCTCATGACCTTTGTCCAGAGTGGAATGCCTCCCCGGCTCCCGGCACATGATCAGTGCATGCTCAGTCACGATATCAGTGCCTGCTCAGCCACGTGATCACTGACGGCACAGTCACGTGATCAGCGCCTCTCAGTCACGTGATCACCGTATGATAAACACGTGATCAGTGAACGACCAGCCACGTGATCACTGCATGCGCGGTCAGGTGGTCAGTTCCTGATCAGCCACCTGATCAGTGCGTGCACAGTCCCCTGATCAGCGCCTGTCAGTCACTGATCACTGCCTGATAAACACGTGATCAGTGCCCGAACAGCCACGTCATCAGTGCATGCGCAGTCACGTGATCAGTGCATGATAGCCACGTGATCAGTGCGTGCACAGTCCCATGATCAGCGCCTGTCAGTCACTGATCATTGCCTGATAAACACGTGATCAGTGCATGATGAGCCATGTGATCAGTGCCCGATCAGCCACGTCATCAGTGCATGCGCAGTCACGTCATCAGTGCATGATAGCCACGTGATCAGTGCATGCTCAGTCACGTGATCTGGACTTGATCAGCCACGTGATCAGTGCCTGCAGAGTCACGTGATCAGGGCCTGCTGAGCTGCGTGATTCCTGCCGGCTCATCTGCATGACAATTGCCAGCTGAGCTGCGTGATTCCTGTCGGCTCATCTGCTTGACAATTGCCAGCTGAGCTGCGTGATTCCTGCCTGGTCACGTGCTTGATTATTGCCAGTTGAGCAGCATGATTCGTCACTGCTGAGCTCCATGCTTATTGCCTGCTGATTGCGTGGTTCGTGTCTGCTCAGCTCTTTGAGTATTGCCTCCTGAGGTCCCTGTTCGGTCGCCACCTGCCGGGGACCAGCCCCAACTGATCCAGGGTATTCGAAGGAGAGATGGCCTAGGCGACTATTTATATGCTAATCAGAGATGTCAAGAATAATAGTATGAGGAGAGCTCAGTAGGAAAATTCGGTGGAGAAAAGAGACTGAGTAGCTTGGTTTACGCGGAAGACCAATCAAACTTCAAGACAAGAAGTTTGCACCACTTACGTAGGCCGCAGGCGCCCTCTCGAATAGCGAAAGGTGCCTCACCCTAGACACCTTCTCGAGTGGGTCTCAGCAGCCCAGGCATAATTAGTAAGCGTGGTGGGTTCCGCGCTCCAGATGGAGACTCAGCTGGAAGTTAAAGGAAAGAATGACAAGGAACTTTATGAATTGGAGCTGTAAGTTAACTCTTTGACAGAGAGAGCGAGATGGTGGTGGGGGACAGCCCCCAGTGAAATCAGAGGTGAGAGCACAAAGCAATACAGTAGGCAGACTCCGGTTTTTTTTGGGGGGGGAGATGCTCGAGAACATCCGGTTGGACTCCTGAGGCTCGATCCCGCATTTGCGTATGCCGAGCCTCCTTCCTCATGACCTTTGTCCAGAGTGGAATGCCTCCCCGGCTCCCGGCACATGATCAGTGCATGCTCAGTCACGATATCAGTGCCTGCTCAGCCACGTGATCACTGACGGCACAGTCACGTGATCAGCGCCTCTCAGTCACGTGATCAACGTATGATAAACACGTGATCAGTGAACGACCAGCCACGTGATCACTGCATGCGCGGTCAGGTGGTCAGTTCCTGATCAGCCACCTGATCAGTGCGTGCACACTCCCCTGATCAGCGCCTGTCAGTCACTGATCACTGCCTGATAAACACTTGATCAGTGCCCGAACAGCCACGTCATCAGTGCATGATGAGCCATGTGATCAGTGCCCGATCAGCCACGTCATAAGTGCATGCGCGGTCACGTCATCAGTGCATGATAGCCACGTGATCAGTGCATGCTCAGTCACGTGATCTGGACTTGATCAGCCACGTGATCAGTGCCTGCAGAGTCACGTGATCGGGGCCTGCTGAGCTGCGTGATTCCTGCCGGCTCATCTGCATGACAATTGCCAGCTGAGCTGCGTGATTCCTGTCGGCTCATCTGCTTGAAAATTGCCAGCTGAGCTGCGTGATTCCTGCCTGGTCACGTGCTTGATTATTGCCAGTTGAGCAGCATGATTCGTCACTGCTGAGCTCCATGCTTATTGCCTGCTGATTGCGTGGTTCGTGTCTGCTCAGCTCTTTGAGTATTGCCTCCTGAGGTCCCTGTTCGGTCGCCACCTGCCGGGGACCAGCCCCAACTGATCCAGGGGATTCGAAGGAGAGATGGCCTAGGCGACTATTTATATGCTAATCAGAGATGTCAAGAATAATAGTATGAGGAGAGCTCAGTAGGAAAATTCGGTGGAGAAAAGAGACTGAGTAGCTTGGTTTACGTGGAAGACCAATCAAACTTCAAGACAAGAAGTTTGCACCACTTACGTAGGCCGCAGGCGCCCTCTCGAATAGCGACAGGTGCCTCACCCTAGACACCTTCTCGAGTGGGTCTTAGCAGCCCAGGCATAATTAGTAAGCGTGGTGGGTTCCGCGCTCCAGATGGAGACTCAGCTGGAAGTTAAAGGGAAGAATGACAAGGAACTTTATGAATTGGAGCTGTAAGTTAACTCTTTGACAGAGAGAGCGAGATGGTGGTGGGGGACAGCCCCCAGTGAAATCAGAGGTGAGAGCACAAAGCAATACAGTAGGCAGACTCCGGTTTTGGGGGGAGATGCTCGAGAATATCCGGGTGGACTCCTGAGGCTCGATCCCGCATTTGCGTATGCCGAGCCTCCTTCCTCATGACCTTTGTCCAGAGTGGAATGCCTCCCCGGCTCCCGGCACATGATCAGTGCATGCTCAGTCACGATATCAGTGCCTGCTCAGCCACGTGATCACTGACGGCACAGTCACGTGATCAGCGCCTCTCAGTCACGTGATCACCGTATGATAAACACGTGATCAGTGAACGACCAGCCACGTGATCACTGCATGCGCGGTCAGGTGGTCAGTTCCTGATCAGCCACCTGATCAGTGCGTGCACAGTCCCCTGATCAGCGCCTGTCAGTCACTGATCACTGCCTGATAAACATCAGTGATCAGTGTATCAGCCACAGTCATCAGTGTCACTGATCATGATCACATGATGAGCCATGTGATCAGTGCCCGATCAGCCACGTCATCAGTGCATGCGCAGTCACGTCATCAGTGCATGATAGCCACGTGATCAGTGCATGCTCAGTCACGTGATCTGGACTTGATCAGCCACGTGATCAGTGCCTGCAGAGTCACGTGATCAGGGCCTGCTGAGCTGCGTGATTCCTGCCGGCTCATCTGCATGACAATTGCCAGCTGAGCTGCGTGATTCCTGTCGGCTCATCTGCTTGACAATTGCCAGCTGAGCTGCGTGATTCCTGCCTGGTCACGTGCTTGATTATTGCCAGTTGAGCAGCATGATTCGTCACTGCTGAGCTCCATGCTTATTGCCTGCTGATTGCGTGGTTCGTGTCTGCTCAGCTCTTTGAGTATTGCCTCCTGAGGTCCCTGTTCGGTCGCCACCTGCCGGGGACCAGCCCCAACTGATCCAGGGTATTCGAAGGAGAGATGGCCTAGGCGACTATTTATATGCTAATCAGAGATGTCAAGAATAATAGTATGAGGAGAGCTCAGTAGGAAAATTCGGTGGAGAAAAGAGACTGAGTAGCTTGGTTTACGCGGAAGACCAATCAAACTTCAAGACAAGAAGTTTGCACCACTTACGTAGGCCGCAGGCGCCCTCTCGAATAGCGAAAGGTGCCTCACCCTAGACACCTTCTCGAGTGGGTCTTAGCAGCCCAGGCATAATTAGTAAGCGTGGTGGGTTCCGCGCTCCAGATGGAGACTCAGCTGGAAGTTAAAGGGAAGAATGACAAGGAACTTTATGAATTGGAGCTGTAAGTTAACTCTTTGACAGAGAGAGCGAGATGGTGGTGGGGGACAGCCCCCAGTGAAATCAGAGGTGAGAGCACAAAGCAATACAGTAGGCAGACTCCGGTTTTTTTGGGGGGAGATGCTCGAGAATATCCGGGTGGACTCCTGAGGCTCGATCCCGCATTTGCGTATGCCGAGCCTCCTTCCTCATGACCTTTGTCCAGAGTGGAATGCCTCCCCGGCTCCCGGCACATGATCAGTGCATGCTCAGTCACGATATCAGTGCCTGCTCAGCCACGTGATCACTGACGGCACAGTCACGTGATCAGCGCCTCTCAGTCACGTGATCACCGTATGATAAACACGTGATCAGTGAACGACCAGCCACGTGATCACTGCATGCGCGGTCAGGTGGTCAGTTCCTGATCAGCCACCTGATCAGTGCGTGCACAGTCCCCTGATCAGCGCCTGTCAGTCACTGATCACTGCCTGATAAACACGTGATCAGTGCCCGAACAGCCACGTCATCAGTGCATGCGCAGTCACGTGATCAGTGCATGATAGCCACGTGATCAGTGCGTGCACAGTCCCATGATCAGCGCCTGTCAGTCACTGATCATTGCCTGATAAACACGTGATCAGTGCATGATGAGCCATGTGATCAGTGCCCGATCAGCCACGTCATCAGTGCATGCGCAGTCACGTCATCAGTGCATGATAGCCACGTGATCAGTGCATGCTCAGTCACGTGATCTGGACTTGATCAGCCACGTGATCAGTGCCTGCAGAGTCACGTGATCAGGGCCTGCTGAGCTGCGTGATTCCTGCCGGCTCATCTGCATGACAATTGCCAGCTGAGCTGCGTGATTCCTGTCGGCTCATCTGCTTGACAATTGCCAGCTGAGCTGCGTGATTCCTGCCTGGTCACGTGCTTGATTATTGCCAGTTGAGCAGCATGATTCGTCACTGCTGAGCTCCATGCTTATTGCCTGCTGATTGCGTGGTTCGTGTCTGCTCAGCTCTTTGAGTATTGCCTCCTGAGGTCCCTGTTCGGTCGCCACCTGCCGGGGACCAGCCCCAACTGATCCAGGGTATTCGAAGGAGAGATGGCCTAGGCGACTATTTATATGCTAATCAGAGATGTCAAGAATAATAGTATGAGGAGAGCTCAGTAGGAAAATTCGGTGGAGAAAAGAGACTGAGTAGCTTGGTTTACGCGGAAGACCAATCAAACTTCAAGACAAGAAGTTTGCACCACTTACGTAGGCCGCAGGCGCCCTCTCGAATAGCGAAAGGTGCCTCACCCTAGACACCTTCTCGAGTGGGTCTTAGCAGCCCAGGCATAATTAGTAAGCGTGGTGGGTTCCGCGCTCCAGATGGAGACTCAGCTGGAAGTTAAAGGGAAGAATGACAAGGAACTTTATGAATTGGAGCTGTAAGTTAACTCTTTGACAGAGAGAGCGAGATGGTGGTGGGGGACAGCCCCCAGTGAAATCAGAGGTGAGAGCACAAAGCAATACAGTAGGCAGACTCCGGTTTTTTTGGGGGGAGATGCTCGAGAATATCCGGGTGGACTCCTGAGGCTCGATCCCGCATTTGCGTATGCCGAGCCTCCTTCCTCATGACCTTTGTCCAGAGTGGAATGCCTCCCCGGCTCCCGGCACATGATCAGTGCATGCTCAGTCACGATATCAGTGCCTGCTCAGCCACGTGATCACTGACGGCACAGTCACGTGATCAGCGCCTCTCAGTCACGTGATCACCGTATGATAAACACGTGATCAGTGAACGACCAGCCACGTGATCACTGCATGCGCGGTCAGGTGGTCAGTTCCTGATCAGCCACCTGATCAGTGCGTGCACAGTCCCCTGATCAGCGCCTGTCAGTCACTGATCACTGCCTGATAAACACGTGATCAGTGCCCGAACAGCCACGTCATCAGTGCATGCGCAGTCACGTGATCAGTGCATGATAGCCACGTGATCAGTGCGTGCACAGTCCCATGATCAGCGCCTGTCAGTCACTGATCATTGCCTGATAAACACGTGATCAGTGCATGATGAGCCATGTGATCAGTGCCCGATCAGCCACGTCATCAGTGCATGCGCAGTCACGTCATCAGTGCATGATAGCCACGTGATCAGTGCATGCTCAGTCACGTGATCTGGACTTGATCAGCCACGTGATCAGTGCCTGCAGAGTCACGTGATCAGGGCCTGCTGAGCTGCGTGATTCCTGCCGGCTCATCTGCATGACAATTGCCAGCTGAGCTGCGTGATTCCTGTCGGCTCATCTGCTTGACAATTGCCAGCTGAGCTGCGTGATTCCTGCCTGGTCACGTGCTTGATTATTGCCAGTTGAGCAGCATGATTCGTCACTGCTGAGCTCCATGCTTATTGCCTGCTGATTGCGTGGTTCGTGTCTGCTCAGCTCTTTGAGTATTGCCTCCTGAGGTCCCTGTTCGGTCGCCACCTGCCGGGGACCAGCCCCAACTGATCCAGGGTATTCGAAGGAGAGATGGCCTAGGCGACTATTTATATGCTAATCAGAGATGTCAAGAATAATAGTATGAGGAGAGCTCAGTAGGAAAATTCGGTGGAGAAAAGAGACTGAGTAGCTTGGTTTACGCGGAAGACCAATCAAACTTCAAGACAAGAAGTTTGCACCACTTACGTAGGCCGCAGGCGCCCTCTCGAATAGCGAAAGGTGCCTCACCCTAGACACCTTCTCGAGTGGGTCTTAGCAGCCCAGGCATAATTAGTAAGCGTGGTGGGTTCCGCGCTCCAGATGGAGACTCAGCTGGAAGTTAAAGGGAAGAATGACAAGGAACTTTATGAATTGGAGCTGTAAGTTAACTCTTTGACAGAGAGAGCGAGATGGTGGTGGGGGACAGCCCCCAGTGAAATCAGAGGTGAGAGCACAAAGCAATACAGTAGGCAGACTCCGGTTTTTTGGGGGGAGATGCTCGAGAATATCCGGGTGGACTCCTGAGGCTCGATCCCGCATTTGCGTATGCCGAGCCTCCTTCCTCATGACCTTTGTCCAGAGTGGAATGCCTCCCCGGCTCCCGGCACATGATCAGTGCATGCTCAGTCACGATATCAGTGCCTGCTCAGCCACGTGATCACTGACGGCACAGTCACGTGATCAGCGCCTCTCAGTCACGTGATCACCGTATGATAAACACGTGATCAGTGAACGACCAGCCACGTGATCACTGCATGCGCGGTCAGGTGGTCAGTTCCTGATCAGCCACCTGATCAGTGCGTGCACAGTCCCCTGATCAGCGCCTGTCAGTCACTGATCACTGCCTGATAAACACGTGATCAGTGCCCGAACAGTCACCACTGATGATCAGTGCATGATGAGCCATGTGATCAGTGCCCGATCAGCCACGTCATCAGTGCATGCGCAGTCACGTCATCAGTGCATGATAGCCACGTGATCAGTGCATGCTCAGTCACGTGATCTGGACTTGATCAGCCACGTGATCAGTGCCTGCAGAGTCACGTGATCAGGGCCTGCTGAGCTGCGTGATTCCTGCCGGCTCATCTGCATGACAATTGCCAGCTGAGCTGCGTGATTCCTGTCGGCTCATCTGCTTGACAATTGCCAGCTGAGCTGCGTGATTCCTGCCTGGTCACGTGCTTGATTATTGCCAGTTGAGCAGCATGATTCGTCACTGCTGAGCTCCATGCTTATTGCCTGCTGATTGCGTGGTTCGTGTCTGCTCAGCTCTTTGAGTATTGCCTCCTGAGGTCCCTGTTCGGTCGCCACCTGCCGGGGACCAGCCCCAACTGATCCAGGGTATTCGAAGGAGAGATGGCCTAGGCGACTATTTATATGCTAATCAGAGATGTCAAGAATAATAGTATGAGGAGAGCTCAGTAGGAAAATTCGGTGGAGAAAAGAGACTGAGTAGCTTGGTTTACGCGGAAGACCAATCAAACTTCAAGACAAGAAGTTTGCACCACTTACGTAGGCCGCAGGCGCCCTCTCGAATAGCGAAAGGTGCCTCACCCTAGACACCTTCTCGAGTGGGTCTTAGCAGCCCAGGCATAATTAGTAAGCGTGGTGGGTTCCGCGCTCCAGATGGAGACTCAGCTGGAAGTTAAAGGGAAGAATGACAAGGAACTTTATGAATTGGAGCTGTAAGTTAACTCTTTGACAGAGAGAGCGAGATGGTGGTGGGGGACAGCCCCCAGTGAAATCAGAGGTGAGAGCACAAAGCAATACAGTAGGCAGACTCCGGTTTTTTTGGGGGGAGATGCTCGAGAATATCCGGGTGGACTCCTGAGGCTCGATCCCGCATTTGCGTATGCCGAGCCTCCTTCCTCATGACCTTTGTCCAGAGTGGAATGCCTCCCCGGCTCCCGGCACATGATCAGTGCATGCTCAGTCACGATATCAGTGCCTGCTCAGCCACGTGATCACTGACGGCACAGTCACGTGATCAGCGCCTCTCAGTCACGTGATCACCGTATGATAAACACGTGATCAGTGAACGACCAGCCACGTGATCACTGCATGCGCGGTCAGGTGGTCAGTTCCTGATCAGCCACCTGATCAGTGCGTGCACAGTCCCCTGATCAGCGCCTGTCAGTCACTGATCACTGCCTGATAAACACGTGATCAGTGCCCGAACAGCCACGTCATCAGTGCATGCGCAGTCACGTGATCAGTGCATGATAGCCACGTGATCAGTGCGTGCACAGTCCCATGATCAGCGCCTGTCAGTCACTGATCATTGCCTGATAAACACGTGATCAGTGCATGATGAGCCATGTGATCAGTGCCCGATCAGCCACGTCATCAGTGCATGCGCAGTCACGTCATCAGTGCATGATAGCCACGTGATCAGTGCATGCTCAGTCACGTGATCTGGACTTGATCAGCCACGTGATCAGTGCCTGCAGAGTCACGTGATCAGGGCCTGCTGAGCTGCGTGATTCCTGCCGGCTCATCTGCATGACAATTGCCAGCTGAGCTGCGTGATTCCTGTCGGCTCATCTGCTTGACAATTGCCAGCTGAGCTGCGTGATTCCTGCCTGGTCACGTGCTTGATTATTGCCAGTTGAGCAGCATGATTCGTCACTGCTGAGCTCCATGCTTATTGCCTGCTGATTGCGTGGTTCGTGTCTGCTCAGCTCTTTGAGTATTGCCTCCTGAGGTCCCTGTTCGGTCGCCACCTGCCGGGGACCAGCCCCAACTGATCCAGGGTATTCGAAGGAGAGATGGCCTAGGCGACTATTTATATGCTAATCAGAGATGTCAAGAATAATAGTATGAGGAGAGCTCAGTAGGAAAATTCGGTGGAGAAAAGAGACTGAGTAGCTTGGTTTACGCGGAAGACCAATCAAACTTCAAGACAAGAAGTTTGCACCACTTACGTAGGCCGCAGGCGCCCTCTCGAATAGCGAAAGGTGCCTCACCCTAGACACCTTCTCGAGTGGGTCTTAGCAGCCCAGGCATAATTAGTAAGCGTGGTGGGTTCCGCGCTCCAGATGGAGACTCAGCTGGAAGTTAAAGGGAAGAATGACAAGGAACTTTATGAATTGGAGCTGTAAGTTAACTCTTTGACAGAGAGAGCGAGATGGTGGTGGGGGACAGCCCCCAGTGAAATCAGAGGTGAGAGCACAAAGCAATACAGTAGGCAGACTCCGGTTTTTTTGGGGGGAGATGCTCGAGAATATCCGGGTGGACTCCTGAGGCTCGATCCCGCATTTGCGTATGCCGAGCCTCCTTCCTCATGACCTTTGTCCAGAGTGGAATGCCTCCCCGGCTCCCGGCACATGATCAGTGCATGCTCAGTCACGATATCAGTGCCTGCTCAGCCACGTGATCACTGACGGCACAGTCACGTGATCAGCGCCTCTCAGTCACGTGATCACCGTATGATAAACACGTGATCAGTGAACGACCAGCCACGTGATCACTGCATGCGCGGTCAGGTGGTCAGTTCCTGATCAGCCACCTGATCAGTGCGTGCACAGTCCCCTGATCAGCGCCTGTCAGTCACTGATCACTGCCTGATAAACACGTGATCAGTGCCCGAACAGCCACGTCATCAGTGCATGCGCAGTCACGTGATCAGTGCATGATAGCCACGTGATCAGTGCGTGCACAGTCCCATGATCAGCGCCTGTCAGTCACTGATCATTGCCTGATAAACACGTGATCAGTGCATGATGAGCCATGTGATCAGTGCCCGATCAGCCACGTCATCAGTGCATGCGCAGTCACGTCATCAGTGCATGATAGCCACGTGATCAGTGCATGCTCAGTCACGTGATCTGGACTTGATCAGCCACGTGATCAGTGCCTGCAGAGTCACGTGATCAGGGCCTGCTGAGCTGCGTGATTCCTGCCGGCTCATCTGCATGACAATTGCCAGCTGAGCTGCGTGATTCCTGTCGGCTCATCTGCTTGACAATTGCCAGCTGAGCTGCGTGATTCCTGCCTGGTCACGTGCTTGATTATTGCCAGTTGAGCAGCATGATTCGTCACTGCTGAGCTCCATGCTTATTGCCTGCTGATTGCGTGGTTCGTGTCTGCTCAGCTCTTTGAGTATTGCCTCCTGAGGTCCCTGTTCGGTCGCCACCTGCCGGGGACCAGCCCCAACTGATCCAGGGTATTCGAAGGAGAGATGGCCTAGGCGACTATTTATATGCTAATCAGAGATGTCAAGAATAATAGTATGAGGAGAGCTCAGTAGGAAAATTCGGTGGAGAAAAGAGACTGAGTAGCTTGGTTTACGCGGAAGACCAATCAAACTTCAAGACAAGAAGTTTGCACCACTTACGTAGGCCGCAGGCGCCCTCTCGAATAGCGAAAGGTGCCTCACCCTAGACACCTTCTCGAGTGGGTCTTAGCAGCCCAGGCATAATTAGTAAGCGTGGTGGGTTCCGCGCTCCAGATGGAGACTCAGCTGGAAGTTAAAGGGAAGAATGACAAGGAACTTTATGAATTGGAGCTGTAAGTTAACTCTTTGACAGAGAGAGCGAGATGGTGGTGGGGGACAGCCCCCAGTGAAATCAGAGGTGAGAGCACAAAGCAATACAGTAGGCAGACTCCGGTTTTGGGGGGAGATGCTCGAGAATATCCGGGTGGACTCCTGAGGCTCGATCCCGCATTTGCGTATGCCGAGCCTCCTTCCTCATGACCTTTGTCCAGAGTGGAATGCCTCCCCGGCTCCCGGCACATGATCAGTGCATGCTCAGTCACGATATCAGTGCCTGCTCAGCCACGTGATCACTGACGGCACAGTCACGTGATCAGCGCCTCTCAGTCACGTGATCACCGTATGATAAACACGTGATCAGTGAACGACCAGCCACGTGATCACTGCATGCGCGGTCAGGTGGTCAGTTCCTGATCAGCCACCTGATCAGTGCGTGCACAGTCCCCTGATCAGCGCCTGTCAGTCACTGATCACTGCCTGATAAACACGTGATCAGTGCCCGATCACAGTCACTGATGATCAGTGCATGATGAGCCATGTGATCAGTGCCCGATCAGCCACGTCATCAGTGCATGCGCAGTCACGTCATCAGTGCATGATAGCCACGTGATCAGTGCATGCTCAGTCACGTGATCTGGACTTGATCAGCCACGTGATCAGTGCCTGCAGAGTCACGTGATCAGGGCCTGCTGAGCTGCGTGATTCCTGCCGGCTCATCTGCATGACAATTGCCAGCTGAGCTGCGTGATTCCTGTCGGCTCATCTGCTTGACAATTGCCAGCTGAGCTGCGTGATTCCTGCCTGGTCACGTGCTTGATTATTGCCAGTTGAGCAGCATGATTCGTCACTGCTGAGCTCCATGCTTATTGCCTGCTGATTGCGTGGTTCGTGTCTGCTCAGCTCTTTGAGTATTGCCTCCTGAGGTCCCTGTTCGGTCGCCACCTGCCGGGGACCAGCCCCAACTGATCCAGGGTATTCGAAGGAGAGATGGCCTAGGCGACTATTTATATGCTAATCAGAGATGTCAAGAATAATAGTATGAGGAGAGCTCAGTAGGAAAATTCGGTGGAGAAAAGAGACTGAGTAGCTTGGTTTACGCGGAAGACCAATCAAACTTCAAGACAAGAAGTTTGCACCACTTACGTAGGCCGCAGGCGCCCTCTCGAATAGCGAAAGGTGCCTCACCCTAGACACCTTCTCGAGTGGGTCTTAGCAGCCCAGGCATAATTAGTAAGCGTGGTGGGTTCCGCGCTCCAGATGGAGACTCAGCTGGAAGTTAAAGGGAAGAATGACAAGGAACTTTATGAATTGGAGCTGTAAGTTAACTCTTTGACAGAGAGAGCGAGATGGTGGTGGGGGACAGCCCCCAGTGAAATCAGAGGTGAGAGCACAAAGCAATACAGTAGGCAGACTCCGGTTTTTGGGGGGAGATGCTCGAGAATATCCGGGTGGACTCCTGAGGCTCGATCCCGCATTTGCGTATGCCGAGCCTCCTTCCTCATGACCTTTGTCCAGAGTGGAATGCCTCCCCGGCTCCCGGCACATGATCAGTGCATGCTCAGTCACGATATCAGTGCCTGCTCAGCCACGTGATCACTGACGGCACAGTCACGTGATCAGCGCCTCTCAGTCACGTGATCACCGTATGATAAACACGTGATCAGTGAACGACCAGCCACGTGATCACTGCATGCGCGGTCAGGTGGTCAGTTCCTGATCAGCCACCTGATCAGTGCGTGCACAGTCCCCTGATCAGCGCCTGTCAGTCACTGATCACTGCCTGATAAACACGTGATCAGTGCCCGAACAGCCACGTCATCAGTGCATGCGCAGTCACGTGATCAGTGCATGATAGCCACGTGATCAGTGCGTGCACAGTCCCATGATCAGCGCCTGTCAGTCACTGATCATTGCCTGATAAACACGTGATCAGTGCATGATGAGCCATGTGATCAGTGCCCGATCAGCCACGTCATCAGTGCATGCGCAGTCACGTCATCAGTGCATGATAGCCACGTGATCAGTGCATGCTCAGTCACGTGATCTGGACTTGATCAGCCACGTGATCAGTGCCTGCAGAGTCACGTGATCAGGGCCTGCTGAGCTGCGTGATTCCTGCCGGCTCATCTGCATGACAATTGCCAGCTGAGCTGCGTGATTCCTGTCGGCTCATCTGCTTGACAATTGCCAGCTGAGCTGCGTGATTCCTGCCTGGTCACGTGCTTGATTATTGCCAGTTGAGCAGCATGATTCGTCACTGCTGAGCTCCATGCTTATTGCCTGCTGATTGCGTGGTTCGTGTCTGCTCAGCTCTTTGAGTATTGCCTCCTGAGGTCCCTGTTCGGTCGCCACCTGCCGGGGACCAGCCCCAACTGATCCAGGGTATTCGAAGGAGAGATGGCCTAGGCGACTATTTATATGCTAATCAGAGATGTCAAGAATAATAGTATGAGGAGAGCTCAGTAGGAAAATTCGGTGGAGAAAAGAGACTGAGTAGCTTGGTTTACGCGGAAGACCAATCAAACTTCAAGACAAGAAGTTTGCACCACTTACGTAGGCCGCAGGCGCCCTCTCGAATAGCGAAAGGTGCCTCACCCTAGACACCTTCTCGAGTGG
Source organism: Bos javanicus (assembly GCF_032452875.1). Classification (NCBI taxonomy): domain Eukaryota; kingdom Metazoa; phylum Chordata; class Mammalia; order Artiodactyla; family Bovidae; genus Bos; species Bos javanicus. The sequence goes on along the minus strand of NC_083895.1, from coordinate 49,433 downwards.
GTCTTAGCAGCCCAGGCATAATTAGTAAGCGTGGTGGGTTCCGCGCTCCAGATGGAGACTCAGCTGGAAGTTAAAGGGAAGAATGACAAGGAACTTTATGAATTGGAGCTGTAAGTTAACTCTTTGACAGAGAGAGCGAGATGGTGGTGGGGGACAGCCCCCAGTGAAATCAGAGGTGAGAGCACAAAGCAATACAGTAGGCAGACTCCGGTTTTTTTGGGGGAGATGCTCGAGAATATCCGGGTGGACTCCTGAGGCTCGATCCCGCATTTGCGTATGCCGAGCCTCCTTCCTCATGACCTTTGTCCAGAGTGGAATGCCTCCCCGGCTCCCGGCACATGATCAGTGCATGCTCAGTCACGATATCAGTGCCTGCTCAGCCACGTGATCACTGACGGCACAGTCACGTGATCAGCGCCTCTCAGTCACGTGATCACCGTATGATAAACACGTGATCAGTGAACGACCAGCCACGTGATCACTGCATGCGCGGTCAGGTGGTCAGTTCCTGATCAGCCACCTGATCAGTGCGTGCACAGTCCCCTGATCAGCGCCTGTCAGTCACTGATCACTGCCTGATAAACACGTGATCAGTGCCCGAACAGCCACGTCATCAGTGCATGCGCAGTCACGTGATCAGTGCATGATAGCCACGTGATCAGTGCGTGCACAGTCCCATGATCAGCGCCTGTCAGTCACTGATCATTGCCTGATAAACACGTGATCAGTGCATGATGAGCCATGTGATCAGTGCCCGATCAGCCACGTCATCAGTGCATGCGCAGTCACGTCATCAGTGCATGATAGCCACGTGATCAGTGCATGCTCAGTCACGTGATCTGGACTTGATCAGCCACGTGATCAGTGCCTGCAGAGTCACGTGATCAGGGCCTGCTGAGCTGCGTGATTCCTGCCGGCTCATCTGCATGACAATTGCCAGCTGAGCTGCGTGATTCCTGTCGGCTCATCTGCTTGACAATTGCCAGCTGAGCTGCGTGATTCCTGCCTGGTCACGTGCTTGATTATTGCCAGTTGAGCAGCATGATTCGTCACTGCTGAGCTCCATGCTTATTGCCTGCTGATTGCGTGGTTCGTGTCTGCTCAGCTCTTTGAGTATTGCCTCCTGAGGTCCCTGTTCGGTCGCCACCTGCCGGGGACCAGCCCCAACTGATCCAGGGTATTCGAAGGAGAGATGGCCTAGGCGACTATTTATATGCTAATCAGAGATGTCAAGAATAATAGTATGAGGAGAGCTCAGTAGGAAAATTCGGTGGAGAAAAGAGACTGAGTAGCTTGGTTTACGCGGAAGACCAATCAAACTTCAAGACAAGAAGTTTGCACCACTTACGTAGGCCGCAGGCGCCCTCTCGAATAGCGAAAGGTGCCTCACCCTAGACACCTTCTCGAGTGGGTCTTAGCAGCCCAGGCATAATTAGTAAGCGTGGTGGGTTCCGCGCTCCAGATGGAGACTCAGCTGGAAGTTAAAGGGAAGAATGACAAGGAACTTTATGAATTGGAGCTGTAAGTTAACTCTTTGACAGAGAGAGCGAGATGGTGGTGGGGGACAGCCCCCAGTGAAATCAGAGGTGAGAGCACAAAGCAATACAGTAGGCAGACTCCGGTTTTTTTGGGGGAGATGCTCGAGAATATCCGGGTGGACTCCTGAGGCTCGATCCCGCATTTGCGTATGCCGAGCCTCCTTCCTCATGACCTTTGTCCAGAGTGGAATGCCTCCCCGGCTCCCGGCACATGATCAGTGCATGCTCAGTCACGATATCAGTGCCTGCTCAGCCACGTGATCACTGACGGCACAGTCACGTGATCAGCGCCTCTCAGTCACGTGATCACCGTATGATAAACACGTGATCAGTGAACGACCAGCCACGTGATCACTGCATGCGCGGTCAGGTGGTCAGTTCCTGATCAGCCACCTGATCAGTGCGTGCACAGTCCCCTGATCAGCGCCTGTCAGTCACTGATCACTGCCTGATAAACACGTGATCAGTGCCCGAACAGCCACGTCATCAGTGCATGCGCAGTCACGTGATCAGTGCATGATAGCCACGTGATCAGTGCGTGCACAGTCCCATGATCAGCGCCTGTCAGTCACTGATCATTGCCTGATAAACACGTGATCAGTGCATGATGAGCCATGTGATCAGTGCCCGATCAGCCACGTCATCAGTGCATGCGCAGTCACGTCATCAGTGCATGATAGCCACGTGATCAGTGCATGCTCAGTCACGTGATCTGGACTTGATCAGCCACGTGATCAGTGCCTGCAGAGTCACGTGATCAGGGCCTGCTGAGCTGCGTGATTCCTGCCGGCTCATCTGCATGACAATTGCCATCTGAGCTGCGTGATTCCTGTCGGCTCATCTGCTTGACAATTGCCAGCTGAGCTGCGTGATTCCTGCCTGGTCACGTGCTTGATTATTGCCAGTTGAGCAGCATGATTCGTCACTGCTGAGCTCCATGCTTATTGCCTGCTGATTGCGTGGTTCGTGTCTGCTCAGCTCTTTGAGTATTGCCTCCTGAGGTCCCTGTTCGGTCGCCACCTGCCGGGGACCAGCCCCAACTGATCCAGGGTATTCGAAGGAGAGATGGCCTAGGCGACTATTTATATGCTAATCAGAGATGTCAAGAATAATAGTATGAGGAGAGCTCAGTAGGAAAATTCGGTGGAGAAAAGAGACTGAGTAGCTTGGTTTACGCGGAAGACCAATCAAACTTCAAGACAAGAAGTTTGCACCACTTACGTAGGCCGCAGGCGCCCTCTCGAATAGCGAAAGGTGCCTCACCCTAGACACCTTCTCGAGTGGGTCTTAGCAGCCCAGGCATAATTAGTAAGCGTGGTGGGTTCCGCGCTCCAGATGGAGACTCAGCTGGAAGTTAAAGGGAAGAATGACAAGGAACTTTATGAATTGGAGCTGTAAGTTAACTCTTTGACAGAGAGAGCGAGATGGTGGTGGGGGACAGCCCCCAGTGAAATCAGAGGTGAGAGCACAAAGCAATACAGTAGGCAGACTCCGGTTTTTTGGGGGGAGATGCTCGAGAATATCCGGGTGGACTCCTGAGGCTCGATCCCGCATTTGCGTATGCCGAGCCTCCTTCCTCATGACCTTTGTCCAGAGTGGAATGCCTCCCCGGCTCCCGGCACATGATCAGTGCATGCTCAGTCACGATATCAGTGCCTGCTCAGCCACGTGATCACTGACGGCACAGTCACGTGATCAGCGCCTCTCAGTCACGTGATCACCGTATGATAAACACGTGATCAGTGAACGACCAGCCACGTGATCACTGCATGCGCGGTCAGGTGGTCAGTTCCTGATCAGCCACCTGATCAGTGCGTGCACAGTCCCCTGATCAGCGCCTGTCAGTCACTGATCACTGCCTGATAAACACGTGATCAGTGCCCGAACAGCCACGTCATCAGTGCATGCGCAGTCACGTGATCAGTGCATGATAGCCACGTGATCAGTGCGTGCACAGTCCCATGATCAGCGCCTGTCAGTCACTGATCATTGCCTGATAAACACGTGATCAGTGCATGATGAGCCATGTGATCAGTGCCCGATCAGCCACGTCATCAGTGCATGCGCAGTCACGTCATCAGTGCATGATAGCCACGTGATCAGTGCATGCTCAGTCACGTGATCTGGACTTGATCAGCCACGTGATCAGTGCCTGCAGAGTCACGTGATCAGGGCCTGCTGAGCTGCGTGATTCCTGCCGGCTCATCTGCATGACAATTGCCAGCTGAGCTGCGTGATTCCTGTCGGCTCATCTGCTTGACAATTGCCAGCTGAGCTGCGTGATTCCTGCCTGGTCACGTGCTTGATTATTGCCAGTTGAGCAGCATGATTCGTCACTGCTGAGCTCCATGCTTATTGCCTGCTGATTGCGTGGTTCGTGTCTGCTCAGCTCTTTGAGTATTGCCTCCTGAGGTCCCTGTTCGGTCGCCACCTGCCGGGGACCAGCCCCAACTGATCCAGGGTATTCGAAGGAGAGATGGCCTAGGCGACTATTTATATGCTAATCAGAGATGTCAAGAATAATAGTATGAGGAGAGCTCAGTAGGAAAATTCGGTGGAGAAAAGAGACTGAGTAGCTTGGTTTACGCGGAAGACCAATCAAACTTCAAGACAAGAAGTTTGCACCACTTACGTAGGCCGCAGGCGCCCTCTCGAATAGCGAAAGGTGCCTCACCCTAGACACCTTCTCGAGTGGGTCTTAGCAGCCCAGGCATAATTAGTAAGCGTGGTGGGTTCCGCGCTCCAGATGGAGACTCAGCTGGAAGTTAAAGGGAAGAATGACAAGGAACTTTATGAATTGGAGCTGTAAGTTAACTCTTTGACAGAGAGAGCGAGATGGTGGTGGGGGACAGCCCCCAGTGAAATCAGAGGTGAGAGCACAAAGCAATACAGTAGGCAGACTCCGGTTTTTTGGGGGAGATGCTCGAGAATATCCGGGTGGACTCCTGAGGCTCGATCCCGCATTTGCGTATGCCGAGCCTCCTTCCTCATGACCTTTGTCCAGAGTGGAATGCCTCCCCGGCTCCCGGCACATGATCAGTGCATGCTCAGTCACGATATCAGTGCCTGCTCAGCCACGTGATCACTGACGGCACAGTCACGTGATCAGCGCCTCTCAGTCACGTGATCACCGTATGATAAACACGTGATCAGTGAACGACCAGCCACGTGATCACTGCATGCGCGGTCAGGTGGTCAGTTCCTGATCAGCCACCTGATCAGTGCGTGCACAGTCCCCTGATCAGCGCCTGTCAGTCACTGATCACTGCCTGATAAACACGTGATCAGTGCCCGAACAGCCACGTCATCAGTGCATGCGCAGTCACGTGATCAGTGCATGATAGCCACGTGATCAGTGCGTGCACAGTCCCATGATCAGCGCCTGTCAGTCACTGATCATTGCCTGATAAACACGTGATCAGTGCATGATGAGCCATGTGATCAGTGCCCGATCAGCCACGTCATCAGTGCATGCGCAGTCACGTCATCAGTGCATGATAGCCACGTGATCAGTGCATGCTCAGTCACGTGATCTGGACTTGATCAGCCACGTGATCAGTGCCTGCAGAGTCACGTGATCAGGGCCTGCTGAGCTGCGTGATTCCTGCCGGCTCATCTGCATGACAATTGCCAGCTGAGCTGCGTGATTCCTGTCGGCTCATCTGCTTGACAATTGCCAGCTGAGCTGCGTGATTCCTGCCTGGTCACGTGCTTGATTATTGCCAGTTGAGCAGCATGATTCGTCACTGCTGAGCTCCATGCTTATTGCCTGCTGATTGCGTGGTTCGTGTCTGCTCAGCTCTTTGAGTATTGCCTCCTGAGGTCCCTGTTCGGTCGCCACCTGCCGGGGACCAGCCCCAACTGATCCAGGGTATTCGAAGGAGAGATGGCCTAGGCGACTATTTATATGCTAATCAGAGATGTCAAGAATAATAGTATGAGGAGAGCTCAGTAGGAAAATTCGGTGGAGAAAAGAGACTGAGTAGCTTGGTTTACGCGGAAGACCAATCAAACTTCAAGACAAGAAGTTTGCACCACTTACGTAGGCCGCAGGCGCCCTCTCGAATAGCGAAAGGTGCCTCACCCTAGACACCTTCTCGAGTGGGTCTTAGCAGCCCAGGCATAATTAGTAAGCGTGGTGGGTTCCGCGCTCCAGATGGAGACTCAGCTGGAAGTTAAAGGGAAGAATGACAAGGAACTTTATGAATTGGAGCTGTAAGTTAACTCTTTGACAGAGAGAGCGAGATGGTGGTGGGGGACAGCCCCCAGTGAAATCAGAGGTGAGAGCACAAAGCAATACAGTAGGCAGACTCCGGTTTTTTTGGGGGAGATGCTCGAGAATATCCGGGTGGACTCCTGAGGCTCGATCCCGCATTTGCGTATGCCGAGCCTCCTTCCTCATGACCTTTGTCCAGAGTGGAATGCCTCCCCGGCTCCCGGCACATGATCAGTGCATGCTCAGTCACGATATCAGTGCCTGCTCAGCCACGTGATCACTGACGGCACAGTCACGTGATCAGCGCCTCTCAGTCACGTGATCACCGTATGATAAACACGTGATCAGTGAACGACCAGCCACGTGATCACTGCATGCGCGGTCAGGTGGTCAGTTCCTGATCAGCCACCTGATCAGTGCGTGCACAGTCCCCTGATCAGCGCCTGTCAGTCACTGATCACTGCCTGATAAACACGTGATCAGTGCCCGAACAGCCACGTCATCAGTGCATGCGCAGTCACGTGATCAGTGCATGATAGCCACGTGATCAGTGCGTGCACAGTCCCATGATCAGCGCCTGTCAGTCACTGATCATTGCCTGATAAACACGTGATCAGTGCATGATGAGCCATGTGATCAGTGCCCGATCAGCCACGTCATCAGTGCATGCGCAGTCACGTCATCAGTGCATGATAGCCACGTGATCAGTGCATGCTCAGTCACGTGATCTGGACTTGATCAGCCACGTGATCAGTGCCTGCAGAGTCACGTGATCAGGGCCTGCTGAGCTGCGTGATTCCTGCCGGCTCATCTGCATGACAATTGCCAGCTGAGCTGCGTGATTCCTGTCGGCTCATCTGCTTGACAATTGCCAGCTGAGCTGCGTGATTCCTGCCTGGTCACGTGCTTGATTATTGCCAGTTGAGCAGCATGATTCGTCACTGCTGAGCTCCATGCTTATTGCCTGCTGATTGCGTGGTTCGTGTCTGCTCAGCTCTTTGAGTATTGCCTCCTGAGGTCCCTGTTCGGTCGCCACCTGCCGGGGACCAGCCCCAACTGATCCAGGGTATTCGAAGGAGAGATGGCCTAGGCGACTATTTATATGCTAATCAGAGATGTCAAGAATAATAGTATGAGGAGAGCTCAGTAGGAAAATTCGGTGGAGAAAAGAGACTGAGTAGCTTGGTTTACGCGGAAGACCAATCAAACTTCAAGACAAGAAGTTTGCACCACTTACGTAGGCCGCAGGCGCCCTCTCGAATAGCGAAAGGTGCCTCACCCTAGACACCTTCTCGAGTGGGTCTTAGCAGCCCAGGCATAATTAGTAAGCGTGGTGGGTTCCGCGCTCCAGATGGAGACTCAGCTGGAAGTTAAAGGGAAGAATGACAAGGAACTTTATGAATTGGAGCTGTAAGTTAACTCTTTGACAGAGAGAGCGAGATGGTGGTGGGGGACAGCCCCCAGTGAAATCAGAGGTGAGAGCACAAAGCAATACAGTAGGCAGACTCCGGTTTTTTGGGGGAGATGCTCGAGAATATCCGGGTGGACTCCTGAGGCTCGATCCCGCATTTGCGTATGCCGAGCCTCCTTCCTCATGACCTTTGTCCAGAGTGGAATGCCTCCCCGGCTCCCGGCACATGATCAGTGCATGCTCAGTCACGATATCAGTGCCTGCTCAGCCACGTGATCACTGACGGCACAGTCACGTGATCAGCGCCTCTCAGTCACGTGATCACCGTATGATAAACACGTGATCAGTGAACGACCAGCCACGTGATCACTGCATGCGCGGTCAGGTGGTCAGTTCCTGATCAGCCACCTGATCAGTGCGTGCACAGTCCCCTGATCAGCGCCTGTCAGTCACTGATCACTGCCTGATAAACACGTGATCAGTGCCCGAACAGCCACGTCATCAGTGCATGCGCAGTCACGTGATCAGTGCATGATAGCCACGTGATCAGTGCGTGCACAGTCCCATGATCAGCGCCTGTCAGTCACTGATCATTGCCTGATAAACACGTGATCAGTGCATGATGAGCCATGTGATCAGTGCCCGATCAGCCACGTCATCAGTGCATGCGCAGTCACGTCATCAGTGCATGATAGCCACGTGATCAGTGCATGCTCAGTCACGTGATCTGGACTTGATCAGCCACGTGATCAGTGCCTGCAGAGTCACGTGATCAGGGCCTGCTGAGCTGCGTGATTCCTGCCGGCTCATCTGCATGACAATTGCCAGCTGAGCTGCGTGATTCCTGTCGGCTCATCTGCTTGACAATTGCCAGCTGAGCTGCGTGATTCCTGCCTGGTCACGTGCTTGATTATTGCCAGTTGAGCAGCATGATTCGTCACTGCTGAGCTCCATGCTTATTGCCTGCTGATTGCGTGGTTCGTGTCTGCTCAGCTCTTTGAGTATTGCCTCCTGAGGTCCCTGTTCGGTCGCCACCTGCCGGGGACCAGCCCCAACTGATCCAGGGTATTCGAAGGAGAGATGGCCTAGGCGACTATTTATATGCTAATCAGAGATGTCAAGAATAATAGTATGAGGAGAGCTCAGTAGGAAAATTCGGTGGAGAAAAGAGACTGAGTAGCTTGGTTTACGCGGAAGACCAATCAAACTTCAAGACAAGAAGTTTGCACCACTTACGTAGGCCGCAGGCGCCCTCTCGAATAGCGAAAGGTGCCTCACCCTAGACACCTTCTCGAGTGGGTCTTAGCAGCCCAGGCATAATTAGTAAGCGTGGTGGGTTCCGCGCTCCAGATGGAGACTCAGCTGGAAGTTAAAGGGAAGAATGACAAGGAACTTTATGAATTGGAGCTGTAAGTTAACTCTTTGACAGAGAGAGCGAGATGGTGGTGGGGGACAGCCCCCAGTGAAATCAGAGGTGAGAGCACAAAGCAATACAGTAGGCAGACTCCGGTTTTTTGGGGGGAGATGCTCGAGAATATCCGGGTGGACTCCTGAGGCTCGATCCCGCATTTGCGTATGCCGAGCCTCCTTCCTCATGACCTTTGTCCAGAGTGGAATGCCTCCCCGGCTCCCGGCACATGATCAGTGCATGCTCAGTCACGATATCAGTGCCTGCTCAGCCACGTGATCACTGACGGCACAGTCACGTGATCAGCGCCTCTCAGTCACGTGATCACCGTATGATAAACACGTGATCAGTGAACGACCAGCCACGTGATCACTGCATGCGCGGTCAGGTGGTCAGTTCCTGATCAGCCACCTGATCAGTGCGTGCACAGTCCCCTGATCAGCGCCTGTCAGTCACTGATCACTGCCTGATAAACACGTGATCAGTGCCCGAACAGCCACGTCATCAGTGCATGCGCAGTCACGTGATCAGTGCATGATAGCCACGTGATCAGTGCGTGCACAGTCCCATGATCAGCGCCTGTCAGTCACTGATCATTGCCTGATAAACACGTGATCAGTGCATGATGAGCCATGTGATCAGTGCCCGATCAGCCACGTCATCAGTGCATGCGCAGTCACGTCATCAGTGCATGATAGCCACGTGATCAGTGCATGCTCAGTCACGTGATCTGGACTTGATCAGCCACGTGATCAGTGCCTGCAGAGTCACGTGATCAGGGCCTGCTGAGCTGCGTGATTCCTGCCGGCTCATCTGCATGACAATTGCCAGCTGAGCTGCGTGATTCCTGTCGGCTCATCTGCTTGACAATTGCCAGCTGAGCTGCGTGATTCCTGCCTGGTCACGTGCTTGATTATTGCCAGTTGAGCAGCATGATTCGTCACTGCTGAGCTCCATGCTTATTGCCTGCTGATTGCGTGGTTCGTGTCTGCTCAGCTCTTTGAGTATTGCCTCCTGAGGTCCCTGTTCGGTCGCCACCTGCCGGGGACCAGCCCCAACTGATCCAGGGTATTCGAAGGAGAGATGGCCTAGGCGACTATTTATATGCTAATCAGAGATGTCAAGAATAATAGTATGAGGAGAGCTCAGTAGGAAAATTCGGTGGAGAAAAGAGACTGAGTAGCTTGGTTTACGCGGAAGACCAATCAAACTTCAAGACAAGAAGTTTGCACCACTTACGTAGGCCGCAGGCGCCCTCTCGAATAGCGAAAGGTGCCTCACCCTAGACACCTTCTCGAGTGGGTCTTAGCAGCCCAGGCATAATTAGTAAGCGTGGTGGGTTCCGCGCTCCAGATGGAGACTCAGCTGGAAGTTAAAGGGAAGAATGACAAGGAACTTTATGAATTGGAGCTGTAAGTTAACTCTTTGACAGAGAGAGCGAGATGGTGGTGGGGGACAGCCCCCAGTGAAATCAGAGGTGAGAGCACAAAGCAATACAGTAGGCAGACTCCGGTTTTTTTGGGGGAGATGCTCGAGAATATCCGGGTGGACTCCTGAGGCTCGATCCCGCATTTGCGTATGCCGAGCCTCCTTCCTCATGACCTTTGTCCAGAGTGGAATGCCTCCCCGGCTCCCGGCACATGATCAGTGCATGCTCAGTCACGATATCAGTGCCTGCTCAGCCACGTGATCACTGACGGCACAGTCACGTGATCAGCGCCTCTCAGTCACGTGATCACCGTATGATAAACACGTGATCAGTGAACGACCAGCCACGTGATCACTGCATGCGCGGTCAGGTGGTCAGTTCCTGATCAGCCACCTGATCAGTGCGTGCACAGTCCCCTGATCAGCGCCTGTCAGTCACTGATCACTGCCTGATAAACACGTGATCAGTGCCCGAACAGCCACGTCATCAGTGCATGCGCAGTCACGTGATCAGTGCATGATAGCCACGTGATCAGTGCGTGCACAGTCCCATGATCAGCGCCTGTCAGTCACTGATCATTGCCTGATAAACACGTGATCAGTGCATGATGAGCCATGTGATCAGTGCCCGATCAGCCACGTCATCAGTGCATGCGCAGTCACGTCATCAGTGCATGATAGCCACGTGATCAGTGCATGCTCAGTCACGTGATCTGGACTTGATCAGCCACGTGATCAGTGCCTGCAGAGTCACGTGATCAGGGCCTGCTGAGCTGCTGTGATTGAGCTGCGTGATTCCTGTCGGCTCATCTGCTTGACAATTGCCAGCTGAGCTGCGTGATTCCTGCCTGGTCACGTGCTTGATTATTGCCAGTTGAGCAGCATGATTCGTCACTGCTGAGCTCCATGCTTATTGCCTGCTGATTGCGTGGTTCGTGTCTGCTCAGCTCTTTGAGTATTGCCTCCTGAGGTCCCTGTTCGGTCGCCACCTGCCGGGGACCAGCCCCAACTGATCCAGGGTATTCGAAGGAGAGATGGCCTAGGCGACTATTTATATGCTAATCAGAGATGTCAAGAATAATAGTATGAGGAGAGCTCAGTAGGAAAATTCGGTGGAGAAAAGAGACTGAGTAGCTTGGTTTACGCGGAAGACCAATCAAACTTCAAGACAAGAAGTTTGCACCACTTACGTAGGCCGCAGGCGCCCTCTCGAATAGCGAAAGGTGCCTCACCCTAGACACCTTCTCGAGTGGGTCTTAGCAGCCCAGGCATAATTAGTAAGCGTGGTGGGTTCCGCGCTCCAGATGGAGACTCAGCTGGAAGTTAAAGGGAAGAATGACAAGGAACTTTATGAATTGGAGCTGTAAGTTAACTCTTTGACAGAGAGAGCGAGATGGTGGTGGGGGACAGCCCCCAGTGAAATCAGAGGTGAGAGCACAAAGCAATACAGTAGGCAGACTCCGGTTTTTTTGGGGGAGATGCTCGAGAATATCCGGGTGGACTCCTGAGGCTCGATCCCGCATTTGCGTATGCCGAGCCTCCTTCCTCATGACCTTTGTCCAGAGTGGAATGCCTCCCCGGCTCCCGGCACATGATCAGTGCATGCTCAGTCACGATATCAGTGCCTGCTCAGCCACGTGATCACTGACGGCACAGTCACGTGATCAGCGCCTCTCAGTCACGTGATCACCGTATGATAAACACGTGATCAGTGAACGACCAGCCACGTGATCACTGCATGCGTCAGGTGGTCAGTTCCTGATCAGCCACCTGATCAGTTCCTGATCAGCCACCTGATCAGTGATCAGTGTCATCAGTGCATGCGCAGTCACGTGATCAGTGCATGATAGCCACGTGATCAGTGCGTGCACAGTCCCATGATCATCAGTCACTGATCATTGCCTGATCAGCCGTGATCAGATCAGCCACGTCATCAGTGCATGCGCAGCGTCATCAGTGCATGATAGCCACGTGATCAGTGCATGCTCAGTCACGTGATCTGGACTTGATCAGCCACGTGATCAGTGCCTGCAGAGTCACGTGATCAGGGCCTGCTGAGCTGCGTGATTCCTGCCGGCTCATCTGCATGACAATTGCCAGCTGAGCTGCGTGATTCCTGTCGGCTCATCTGCTTGACAATTGCCAGCTGAGCTGCGTGATTCCTGCCTGGTCACGTGCTTGATTATTGCCAGTTGAGCAGCATGATTCGTCACTGCTGAGCTCCATGCTTATTGCCTGCTGATTGCGTGGTTCGTGTCTGCTCAGCTCTTTGAGTATTGCCTCCTGAGGTCCCTGTTCGGTCGCCACCTGCCGGGGACCAGCCCCAACTGATCCAGGGTATTCGAAGGAGAGATGGCCTAGGCGACTATTTATATGCTAATCAGAGATGTCAAGAATAATAGTATGAGGAGAGCTCAGTAGGAAAATTCGGTGGAGAAAAGAGACTGAGTAGCTTGGTTTACGCGGAAGACCAATCAAACTTCAAGACAAGAAGTTTGCACCACTTACGTAGGCCGCAGGCGCCCTCTCGAATAGCGAAAGGTGCCTCACCCTAGACACCTTCTCGAGTGGGTCTTAGCAGCCCAGGCATAATTAGTAAGCGTGGTGGGTTCCGCGCTCCAGATGGAGACTCAGCTGGAAGTTAAAGGGAAGAATGACAAGGAACTTTATGAATTGGAGCTGTAAGTTAACTCTTTGACAGAGAGAGCGAGATGGTGGTGGGGGACAGCCCCCAGTGAAATCAGAGGTGAGAGCACAAAGCAATACAGTAGGCAGACTCCGGTTTTTTTGGGGGGAGATGCTCGAGAATATCCGGGTGGACTCCTGAGGCTCGATCCCGCATTTGCGTATGCCGAGCCTCCTTCCTCATGACCTTTGTCCAGAGTGGAATGCCTCCCCGGCTCCCGGCACATGATCAGTGCATGCTCAGTCACGATATCAGTGCCTGCTCAGCCACGTGATCACTGACGGCACAGTCACGTGATCAGCGCCTCTCAGTCACGTGATCACCGTATGATAAACACGTGATCAGTGAACGACCAGCCACGTGATCACTGCATGCGCGGTCAGGTGGTCAGTTCCTGATCAGCCACCTGATCAGTGCGTGCACAGTCCCCTGATCAGCGCCTGTCAGTCACTGATCACTGCCTGATAAACACGTGATCAGTGCCCGAACAGCCACGTCATCAGTGCATGCGCAGTCACGTGATCAGTGCATGATAGCCACGTGATCAGTGCGTGCACAGTCCCATGATCAGCGCCTGTCAGTCACTGATCATTGCCTGATAAACACGTGATCAGTGCATGATGAGCCATGTGATCAGTGCCCGATCAGCCACGTCATCAGTGCATGCGCAGTCACGTCATCAGTGCATGATAGCCACGTGATCAGTGCATGCTCAGTCACGTGATCTGGACTTGATCAGCCACGTGATCAGTGCCTGCAGAGTCACGTGATCAGGGCCTGCTGAGCTGCGTGATTCCTGCCGGCTCATCTGCATGACAATTGCCAGCTGAGCTGCGTGATTCCTGTCGGCTCATCTGCTTGACAATTGCCAGCTGAGCTGCGTGATTCCTGCCTGGTCACGTGCTTGATTATTGCCAGTTGAGCAGCATGATTCGTCACTGCTGAGCTCCATGCTTATTGCCTGCTGATTGCGTGGTTCGTGTCTGCTCAGCTCTTTGAGTATTGCCTCCTGAGGTCCCTGTTCGGTCGCCACCTGCCGGGGACCAGCCCCAACTGATCCAGGGTATTCGAAGGAGAGATGGCCTAGGCGACTATTTATATGCTAATCAGAGATGTCAAGAATAATAGTATGAGGAGAGCTCAGTAGGAAAATTCGGTGGAGAAAAGAGACTGAGTAGCTTGGTTTACGCGGAAGACCAATCAAACTTCAAGACAAGAAGTTTGCACCACTTACGTAGGCCGCAGGCGCCCTCTCGAATAGCGAAAGGTGCCTCACCCTAGACACCTTCTCGAGTGGGTCTTAGCAGCCCAGGCATAATTAGTAAGCGTGGTGGGTTCCGCGCTCCAGATGGAGACTCAGCTGGAAGTTAAAGGGAAGAATGACAAGGAACTTTATGAATTGGAGCTGTAAGTTAACTCTTTGACAGAGAGAGCGAGATGGTGGTGGGGGACAGCCCCCAGTGAAATCAGAGGTGAGAGCACAAAGCAATACAGTAGGCAGACTCCGGTTTTTTGGGGGGAGATGCTCGAGAATATCCGGGTGGACTCCTGAGGCTCGATCCCGCATTTGCGTATGCCGAGCCTCCTTCCTCATGACCTTTGTCCAGAGTGGAATGCCTCCCCGGCTCCCGGCACATGATCAGTGCATGCTCAGTCACGATATCAGTGCCTGCTCAGCCACGTGATCACTGACGGCACAGTCACGTGATCAGCGCCTCTCAGTCACGTGATCACCGTATGATAAACACGTGATCAGTGAACGACCAGCCACGTGATCACTGCATGCGCGGTCAGGTGGTCAGTTCCTGATCAGCCACCTGATCAGTGCGTGCACAGTCCCCTGATCAGCGCCTGTCAGTCACTGATCACTGCCTGATAAACACGTGATCAGTGCCCGAACAGCCACGTCATCAGTGCATGCGCAGTCACGTGATCAGTGCATGATAGCCACGTGATCAGTGCGTGCACAGTCCCATGATCAGCGCCTGTCAGTCACTGATCATTGCCTGATAAACACGTGATCAGTGCATGATGAGCCATGTGATCAGTGCCCGATCAGCCACGTCATCAGTGCATGCGCAGTCACGTCATCAGTGCATGATAGCCACGTGATCAGTGCATGCTCAGTCACGTGATCTGGACTTGATCAGCCACGTGATCAGTGCCTGCAGAGTCACGTGATCAGGGCCTGCTGAGCTGCGTGATTCCTGCCGGCTCATCTGCATGACAATTGCCAGCTGAGCTGCGTGATTCCTGTCGGCTCATCTGCTTGACAATTGCCAGCTGAGCTGCGTGATTCCTGCCTGGTCACGTGCTTGATTATTGCCAGTTGAGCAGCATGATTCGTCACTGCTGAGCTCCATGCTTATTGCCTGCTGATTGCGTGGTTCGTGTCTGCTCAGCTCTTTGAGTATTGCCTCCTGAGGTCCCTGTTCGGTCGCCACCTGCCGGGGACCAGCCCCAACTGATCCAGGGTATTCGAAGGAGAGATGGCCTAGGCGACTATTTATATGCTAATCAGAGATGTCAAGAATAATAGTATGAGGAGAGCTCAGTAGGAAAATTCGGTGGAGAAAAGAGACTGAGTAGCTTGGTTTACGCGGAAGACCAATCAAACTTCAAGACAAGAAGTTTGCACCACTTACGTAGGCCGCAGGCGCCCTCTCGAATAGCGAAAGGTGCCTCACCCTAGACACCTTCTCGAGTGGGTCTTAGCAGCCCAGGCATAATTAGTAAGCGTGGTGGGTTCCGCGCTCCAGATGGAGACTCAGCTGGAAGTTAAAGGGAAGAATGACAAGGAACTTTATGAATTGGAGCTGTAAGTTAACTCTTTGACAGAGAGAGCGAGATGGTGGTGGGGGACAGCCCCCAGTGAAATCAGAGGTGAGAGCACAAAGCAATACAGTAGGCAGACTCCGGTTTTTTTGGGGGGAGATGCTCGAGAATATCCGGGTGGACTCCTGAGGCTCGATCCCGCATTTGCGTATGCCGAGCCTCCTTCCTCATGACCTTTGTCCAGAGTGGAATGCCTCCCCGGCTCCCGGCACATGATCAGTGCATGCTCAGTCACGATATCAGTGCCTGCTCAGCCACGTGATCACTGACGGCACAGTCACGTGATCAGCGCCTCTCAGTCACGTGATCACCGTATGATAAACACGTGATCAGTGAACGACCAGCCACGTGATCACTGCATGCGCGGTCAGGTGGTCAGTTCCTGATCAGCCACCTGATCAGTGCGTGCACAGTCCCCTGATCAGCGCCTGTCAGTCACTGATCACTGCCTGATAAACACGTGATCAGTGCCCGAACAGCCACGTCATCAGTGCATGCGCAGTCACGTGATCAGTGCATGATAGCCACGTGATCAGTGCGTGCACAGTCCCATGATCAGCGCCTGTCAGTCACTGATCATTGCCTGATAAACACGTGATCAGTGCATGATGAGCCATGTGATCAGTGCCCGATCAGCCACGTCATCAGTGCATGCGCAGTCACGTCATCAGTGCATGATAGCCACGTGATCAGTGCATGCTCAGTCACGTGATCTGGACTTGATCAGCCACGTGATCAGTGCCTGCAGAGTCACGTGATCAGGGCCTGCTGAGCTGCGTGATTCCTGCCGGCTCATCTGCATGACAATTGCCAGCTGAGCTGCGTGATTCCTGTCGGCTCATCTGCTTGACAATTGCCAGCTGAGCTGCGTGATTCCTGCCTGGTCACGTGCTTGATTATTGCCAGTTGAGCAGCATGATTCGTCACTGCTGAGCTCCATGCTTATTGCCTGCTGATTGCGTGGTTCGTGTCTGCTCAGCTCTTTGAGTATTGCCTCCTGAGGTCCCTGTTCGGTCGCCACCTGCCGGGGACCAGCCCCAACTGATCCAGGGTATTCGAAGGAGAGATGGCCTAGGCGACTATTTATATGCTAATCAGAGATGTCAAGAATAATAGTATGAGGAGAGCTCAGTAGGAAAATTCGGTGGAGAAAAGAGACTGAGTAGCTTGGTTTACGCGGAAGACCAATCAAACTTCAAGACAAGAAGTTTGCACCACTTACGTAGGCCGCAGGCGCCCTCTCGAATAGCGAAAGGTGCCTCACCCTAGACACCTTCTCGAGTGGGTCTTAGCAGCCCAGGCATAATTAGTAAGCGTGGTGGGTTCCGCGCTCCAGATGGAGACTCAGCTGGAAGTTAAAGGGAAGAATGACAAGGAACTTTATGAATTGGAGCTGTAAGTTAACTCTTTGACAGAGAGAGCGAGATGGTGGTGGGGGACAGCCCCCAGTGAAATCAGAGGTGAGAGCACAAAGCAATACAGTAGGCAGACTCCGGTTTTTTTGGGGGAGATGCTCGAGAATATCCGGGTGGACTCCTGAGGCTCGATCCCGCATTTGCGTATGCCGAGCCTCCTTCCTCATGACCTTTGTCCAGAGTGGAATGCCTCCCCGGCTCCCGGCACATGATCAGTGCATGCTCAGTCACGATATCAGTGCCTGCTCAGCCACGTGATCACTGACGGCACAGTCACGTGATCAGCGCCTCTCAGTCACGTGATCACCGTATGATAAACACGTGATCAGTGAACGACCAGCCACGTGATCACTGCATGCGCGGTCAGGTGGTCAGTTCCTGATCAGCCACCTGATCAGTGCGTGCACAGTCCCCTGATCAGCGCCTGTCAGTCACTGATCACTGCCTGATAAACACGTGATCAGTGCCCGAACAGCCACGTCATCAGTGCATGCGCAGTCACGTGATCAGTGCATGATAGCCACGTGATCAGTGCGTGCACAGTCCCATGATCAGCGCCTGTCAGTCACTGATCATTGCCTGATAAACACGTGATCAGTGCATGATGAGCCATGTGATCAGTGCCCGATCAGCCACGTCATCAGTGCATGCGCAGTCACGTCATCAGTGCATGATAGCCACGTGATCAGTGCATGCTCAGTCACGTGATCTGGACTTGATCAGCCACGTGATCAGTGCCTGCAGAGTCACGTGATCAGGGCCTGCTGAGCTGCGTGATTCCTGCCGGCTCATCTGCATGACAATTGCCAGCTGAGCTGCGTGATTCCTGTCGGCTCATCTGCTTGACAATTGCCAGCTGAGCTGCGTGATTCCTGCCTGGTCACGTGCTTGATTATTGCCAGTTGAGCAGCATGATTCGTCACTGCTGAGCTCCATGCTTATTGCCTGCTGATTGCGTGGTTCGTGTCTGCTCAGCTCTTTGAGTATTGCCTCCTGAGGTCCCTGTTCGGTCGCCACCTGCCGGGGACCAGCCCCAACTGATCCAGGGTATTCGAAGGAGAGATGGCCTAGGCGACTATTTATATGCTAATCAGAGATGTCAAGAATAATAGTATGAGGAGAGCTCAGTAGGAAAATTCGGTGGAGAAAAGAGACTGAGTAGCTTGGTTTACGCGGAAGACCAATCAAACTTCAAGACAAGAAGTTTGCACCACTTACGTAGGCCGCAGGCGCCCTCTCGAATAGCGAAAGGTGCCTCACCCTAGACACCTTCTCGAGTGGGTCTTAGCAGCCCAGGCATAATTAGTAAGCGTGGTGGGTTCCGCGCTCCAGATGGAGACTCAGCTGGAAGTTAAAGGGAAGAATGACAAGGAACTTTATGAATTGGAGCTGTAAGTTAACTCTTTGACAGAGAGAGCGAGATGGTGGTGGGGGACAGCCCCCAGTGAAATCAGAGGTGAGAGCACAAAGCAATACAGTAGGCAGACTCCGGTTTTTGGGGGGAGATGCTCGAGAATATCCGGGTGGACTCCTGAGGCTCGATCCCGCATTTGCGTATGCCGAGCCTCCTTCCTCATGACCTTTGTCCAGAGTGGAATGCCTCCCCGGCTCCCGGCACATGATCAGTGCATGCTCAGTCACGATATCAGTGCCTGCTCAGCCACGTGATCACTGACGGCACAGTCACGTGATCAGCGCCTCTCAGTCACGTGATCACCGTATGATAAACACGTGATCAGTGAACGACCAGCCACGTGATCACTGCATGCGCGGTCAGGTGGTCAGTTCCTGATCAGCCACCTGATCAGTGCGTGCACAGTCCCCTGATCAGCGCCTGTCAGTCACTGATCACTGCCTGATAAACACGTGATCAGTGCCCGAACAGCCACGTCATCAGTGCATGCGCAGTCACGTGATCAGTGCATGATAGCCACGTGATCAGTGCGTGCACAGTCCCATGATCAGCGCCTGTCAGTCACTGATCATTGCCTGATAAACACGTGATCAGTGCATGATGAGCCATGTGATCAGTGCCCGATCAGCCACGTCATCAGTGCATGCGCAGTCACGTCATCAGTGCATGATAGCCACGTGATCAGTGCATGCTCAGTCACGTGATCTGGACTTGATCAGCCACGTGATCAGTGCCTGCAGAGTCACGTGATCAGGGCCTGCTGAGCTGCGTGATTCCTGCCGGCTCATCTGCATGACAATTGCCAGCTGAGCTGCGTGATTCCTGTCGGCTCATCTGCTTGACAATTGCCAGCTGAGCTGCGTGATTCCTGCCTGGTCACGTGCTTGATTATTGCCAGTTGAGCAGCATGATTCGTCACTGCTGAGCTCCATGCTTATTGCCTGCTGATTGCGTGGTTCGTGTCTGCTCAGCTCTTTGAGTATTGCCTCCTGAGGTCCCTGTTCGGTCGCCACCTGCCGGGGACCAGCCCCAACTGATCCAGGGTATTCGAAGGAGAGATGGCCTAGGCGACTATTTATATGCTAATCAGAGATGTCAAGAATAATAGTATGAGGAGAGCTCAGTAGGAAAATTCGGTGGAGAAAAGAGACTGAGTAGCTTGGTTTACGCGGAAGACCAATCAAACTTCAAGACAAGAAGTTTGCACCACTTACGTAGGCCGCAGGCGCCCTCTCGAATAGCGAAAGGTGCCTCACCCTAGACACCTTCTCGAGTGGGTCTTAGCAGCCCAGGCATAATTAGTAAGCGTGGTGGGTTCCGCGCTCCAGATGGAGACTCAGCTGGAAGTTAAAGGGAAGAATGACAAGGAACTTTATGAATTGGAGCTGTAAGTTAACTCTTTGACAGAGAGAGCGAGATGGTGGTGGGGGACAGCCCCCAGTGAAATCAGAGGTGAGAGCACAAAGCAATACAGTAGGCAGACTCCGGTTTTTTTGGGGGAGATGCTCGAGAATATCCGGGTGGACTCCTGAGGCTCGATCCCGCATTTGCGTATGCCGAGCCTCCTTCCTCATGACCTTTGTCCAGAGTGGAATGCCTCCCCGGCTCCCGGCACATGATCAGTGCATGCTCAGTCACGATATCAGTGCCTGCTCAGCCACGTGATCACTGACGGCACAGTCACGTGATCAGCGCCTCTCAGTCACGTGATCACCGTATGATAAACACGTGATCAGTGAACGACCAGCCACGTGATCACTGCATGCGCGGTCAGGTGGTCAGTTCCTGATCAGCCACCTGATCAGTGCGTGCACAGTCCCCTGATCAGCGCCTGTCAGTCACTGATCACTGCCTGATAAACACGTGATCAGTGCCCGAACAGCCACGTCATCAGTGCATGCGCAGTCACGTGATCAGTGCATGATAGCCACGTGATCAGTGCGTGCACAGTCCCATGATCAGCGCCTGTCAGTCACTGATCATTGCCTGATAAACACGTGATCAGTGCATGATGAGCCATGTGATCAGTGCCCGATCAGCCACGTCATCAGTGCATGCGCAGTCACGTCATCAGTGCATGATAGCCACGTGATCAGTGCATGCTCAGTCACGTGATCTGGACTTGATCAGCCACGTGATCAGTGCCTGCAGAGTCACGTGATCAGGGCCTGCTGAGCTGCGTGATTCCTGCCGGCTCATCTGCATGACAATTGCCAGCTGAGCTGCGTGATTCCTGTCGGCTCATCTGCTTGACAATTGCCAGCTGAGCTGCGTGATTCCTGCCTGGTCACGTGCTTGATTATTGCCAGTTGAGCAGCATGATTCGTCACTGCTGAGCTCCATGCTTATTGCCTGCTGATTGCGTGGTTCGTGTCTGCTCAGCTCTTTGAGTATTGCCTCCTGAGGTCCCTGTTCGGTCGCCACCTGCCGGGGACCAGCCCCAACTGATCCAGGGTATTCGAAGGAGAGATGGCCTAGGCGACTATTTATATGCTAATCAGAGATGTCAAGAATAATAGTATGAGGAGAGCTCAGTAGGAAAATTCGGTGGAGAAAAGAGACTGAGTAGCTTGGTTTACGCGGAAGACCAATCAAACTTCAAGACAAGAAGTTTGCACCACTTACGTAGGCCGCAGGCGCCCTCTCGAATAGCGAAAGGTGCCTCACCCTAGACACCTTCTCGAGTGGGTCTTAGCAGCCCAGGCATAATTAGTAAGCGTGGTGGGTTCCGCGCTCCAGATGGAGACTCAGCTGGAAGTTAAAGGGAAGAATGACAAGGAACTTTATGAATTGGAGCTGTAAGTTAACTCTTTGACAGAGAGAGCGAGATGGTGGTGGGGGACAGCCCCCAGTGAAATCAGAGGTGAGAGCACAAAGCAATACAGTAGGCAGACTCCGGTTTTTGGGGGAGATGCTCGAGAATATCCGGGTGGACTCCTGAGGCTCGATCCCGCATTTGCGTATGCCGAGCCTCCTTCCTCATGACCTTTGTCCAGAGTGGAATGCCTCCCCGGCTCCCGGCACATGATCAGTGCATGCTCAGTCACGATATCAGTGCCTGCTCAGCCACGTGATCACTGACGGCACAGTCACGTGATCAGCGCCTCTCAGTCACGTGATCACCGTATGATAAACACGTGATCAGTGAACGACCAGCCACGTGATCACTGCATGCGCGGTCAGGTGGTCAGTTCCTGATCAGCCACCTGATCAGTGCGTGCACAGTCCCCTGATCAGCGCCTGTCAGTCACTGATCACTGCCTGATAAACACGTGATCAGTGCCCGAACAGCCACGTCATCAGTGCATGCGCAGTCACGTGATCAGTGCATGATAGCCACGTGATCAGTGCGTGCACAGTCCCATGATCAGCGCCTGTCAGTCACTGATCATTGCCTGATAAACACGTGATCAGTGCATGATGAGCCATGTGATCAGTGCCCGATCAGCCACGTCATCAGTGCATGCGCAGTCACGTCATCAGTGCATGATAGCCACGTGATCAGTGCATGCTCAGTCACGTGATCTGGACTTGATCAGCCACGTGATCAGTGCCTGCAGAGTCACGTGATCAGGGCCTGCTGAGCTGCGTGATTCCTGCCGGCTCATCTGCATGACAATTGCCAGCTGAGCTGCGTGATTCCTGTCGGCTCATCTGCTTGACAATTGCCAGCTGAGCTGCGTGATTCCTGCCTGGTCACGTGCTTGATTATTGCCAGTTGAGCAGCATGATTCGTCACTGCTGAGCTCCATGCTTATTGCCTGCTGATTGCGTGGTTCGTGTCTGCTCAGCTCTTTGAGTATTGCCTCCTGAGGTCCCTGTTCGGTCGCCACCTGCCGGGGACCAGCCCCAACTGATCCAGGGTATTCGAAGGAGAGATGGCCTAGGCGACTATTTATATGCTAATCAGAGATGTCAAGAATAATAGTATGAGGAGAGCTCAGTAGGAAAATTCGGTGGAGAAAAGAGACTGAGTAGCTTGGTTTACGCGGAAGACCAATCAAACTTCAAGACAAGAAGTTTGCACCACTTACGTAGGCCGCAGGCGCCCTCTCGAATAGCGAAAGGTGCCTCACCCTAGACACCTTCTCGAGTGGGTCTTAGCAGCCCAGGCATAATTAGTAAGCGTGGTGGGTTCCGCGCTCCAGATGGAGACTCAGCTGGAAGTTAAAGGGAAGAATGACAAGGAACTTTATGAATTGGAGCTGTAAGTTAACTCTTTGACAGAGAGAGCGAGATGGTGGTGGGGGACAGCCCCCAGTGAAATCAGAGGTGAGAGCACAAAGCAATACAGTAGGCAGACTCCGGTTTTTTTGGGGGGAGATGCTCGAGAATATCCGGGTGGACTCCTGAGGCTCGATCCCGCATTTGCGTATGCCGAGCCTCCTTCCTCATGACCTTTGTCCAGAGTGGAATGCCTCCCCGGCTCCCGGCACATGATCAGTGCATGCTCAGTCACGATATCAGTGCCTGCTCAGCCACGTGATCACTGACGGCACAGTCACGTGATCAGCGCCTCTCAGTCACGTGATCACCGTATGATAAACACGTGATCAGTGAACGACCAGCCACGTGATCACTGCATGCGCGGTCAGGTGGTCAGTTCCTGATCAGCCACCTGATCAGTGCGTGCACAGTCCCCTGATCAGCGCCTGTCAGTCACTGATCACTGCCTGATAAACACGTGATCAGTGCCCGAACAGCCACGTCATCAGTGCATGCGCAGTCACGTGATCAGTGCATGATAGCCACGTGATCAGTGCGTGCACAGTCCCATGATCAGCGCCTGTCAGTCACTGATCATTGCCTGATAAACACGTGATCAGTGCATGATGAGCCATGTGATCAGTGCCCGATCAGCCACGTCATCAGTGCATGCGCAGTCACGTCATCAGTGCATGATAGCCACGTGATCAGTGCATGCTCAGTCACGTGATCTGGACTTGATCAGCCACGTGATCAGTGCCTGCAGAGTCACGTGATCAGGGCCTGCTGAGCTGCGTGATTCCTGCCGGCTCATCTGCATGACAATTGCCAGCTGAGCTGCGTGATTCCTGTCGGCTCATCTGCTTGACAATTGCCAGCTGAGCTGCGTGATTCCTGCCTGGTCACGTGCTTGATTATTGCCAGTTGAGCAGCATGATTCGTCACTGCTGAGCTCCATGCTTATTGCCTGCTGATTGCGTGGTTCGTGTCTGCTCAGCTCTTTGAGTATTGCCTCCTGAGGTCCCTGTTCGGTCGCCACCTGCCGGGGACCAGCCCCAACTGATCCAGGGTATTCGAAGGAGAGATGGCCTAGGCGACTATTTATATGCTAATCAGAGATGTCAAGAATAATAGTATGAGGAGAGCTCAGTAGGAAAATTCGGTGGAGAAAAGAGACTGAGTAGCTTGGTTTACGCGGAAGACCAATCAAACTTCAAGACAAGAAGTTTGCACCACTTACGTAGGCCGCAGGCGCCCTCTCGAATAGCGAAAGGTGCCTCACCCTAGACACCTTCTCGAGTGGGTCTTAGCAGCCCAGGCATAATTAGTAAGCGTGGTGGGTTCCGCGCTCCAGATGGAGACTCAGCTGGAAGTTAAAGGGAAGAATGACAAGGAACTTTATGAATTGGAGCTGTAAGTTAACTCTTTGACAGAGAGAGCGAGATGGTGGTGGGGGACAGCCCCCAGTGAAATCAGAGGTGAGAGCACAAAGCAATACAGTAGGCAGACTCCGGTTTTGGGGGGAGATGCTCGAGAATATCCGGGTGGACTCCTGAGGCTCGATCCCGCATTTGCGTATGCCGAGCCTCCTTCCTCATGACCTTTGTCCAGAGTGGAATGCCTCCCCGGCTCCCGGCACATGATCAGTGCATGCTCAGTCACGATATCAGTGCCTGCTCAGCCACGTGATCACTGACGGCACAGTCACGTGATCAGCGCCTCTCAGTCACGTGATCACCGTATGATAAACACGTGATCAGTGAACGACCAGCCACGTGATCACTGCATGCGCGGTCAGGTGGTCAGTTCCTGATCAGCCACCTGATCAGTGCGTGCACAGTCCCCTGATCAGCGCCTGTCAGTCACTGATCACTGCCTGATAAACACGTGATCAGTGCCCGAACAGCCACGTCATCAGTGCATGCGCAGTCACGTGATCAGTGCATGATAGCCACGTGATCAGTGCGTGCACAGTCCCATGATCAGCGCCTGTCAGTCACTGATCATTGCCTGATAAACACGTGATCAGTGCATGATGAGCCATGTGATCAGTGCCCGATCAGCCACGTCATCAGTGCATGCGCAGTCACGTCATCAGTGCATGATAGCCACGTGATCAGTGCATGCTCAGTCACGTGATCTGGACTTGATCAGCCACGTGATCAGTGCCTGCAGAGTCACGTGATCAGGGCCTGCTGAGCTGCGTGATTCCTGCCGGCTCATCTGCATGACAATTGCCAGCTGAGCTGCGTGATTCCTGTCGGCTCATCTGCTTGACAATTGCCAGCTGAGCTGCGTGATTCCTGCCTGGTCACGTGCTTGATTATTGCCAGTTGAGCAGCATGATTCGTCACTGCTGAGCTCCATGCTTATTGCCTGCTGATTGCGTGGTTCGTGTCTGCTCAGCTCTTTGAGTATTGCCTCCTGAGGTCCCTGTTCGGTCGCCACCTGCCGGGGACCAGCCCCAACTGATCCAGGGTATTCGAAGGAGAGATGGCCTAGGCGACTATTTATATGCTAATCAGAGATGTCAAGAATAATAGTATGAGGAGAGCTCAGTAGGAAAATTCGGTGGAGAAAAGAGACTGAGTAGCTTGGTTTACGCGGAAGACCAATCAAACTTCAAGACAAGAAGTTTGCACCACTTACGTAGGCCGCAGGCGCCCTCTCGAATAGCGAAAGGTGCCTCACCCTAGACACCTTCTCGAGTGGGTCTTAGCAGCCCAGGCATAATTAGTAAGCGTGGTGGGTTCCGCGCTCCAGATGGAGACTCAGCTGGAAGTTAAAGGGAAGAATGACAAGGAACTTTATGAATTGGAGCTGTAAGTTAACTCTTTGACAGAGAGAGCGAGATGGTGGTGGGGGACAGCCCCCAGTGAAATCAGAGGTGAGAGCACAAAGCAATACAGTAGGCAGACTCCGGTTTTTTTGGGGGAGATGCTCGAGAATATCCGGGTGGACTCCTGAGGCTCGATCCCGCATTTGCGTATGCCGAGCCTCCTTCCTCATGACCTTTGTCCAGAGTGGAATGCCTCCCCGGCTCCCGGCACATGATCAGTGCATGCTCAGTCACGATATCAGTGCCTGCTCAGCCACGTGATCACTGACGGCACAGTCACGTGATCAGCGCCTCTCAGTCACGTGATCACCGTATGATAAACACGTGATCAGTGAACGACCAGCCACGTGATCACTGCATGCGCGGTCAGGTGGTCAGTTCCTGATCAGCCACCTGATCAGTGCGTGCACAGTCCCCTGATCAGCGCCTGTCAGTCACTGATCACTGCCTGATAAACACGTGATCAGTGCCCGAACAGCCACGTCATCAGTGCATGCGCAGTCACGTGATCAGTGCATGATAGCCACGTGATCAGTGCGTGCACAGTCCCATGATCAGCGCCTGTCAGTCACTGATCATTGCCTGATAAACACGTGATCAGTGCATGATGAGCCATGTGATCAGTGCCCGATCAGCCACGTCATCAGTGCATGCGCAGTCACGTCATCAGTGCATGATAGCCACGTGATCAGTGCATGCTCAGTCACGTGATCTGGACTTGATCAGCCACGTGATCAGTGCCTGCAGAGTCACGTGATCAGGGCCTGCTGAGCTGCGTGATTCCTGCCGGCTCATCTGCATGACAATTGCCAGCTGAGCTGCGTGATTCCTGTCGGCTCATCTGCTTGACAATTGCCAGCTGAGCTGCGTGATTCCTGCCTGGTCACGTGCTTGATTATTGCCAGTTGAGCAGCATGATTCGTCACTGCTGAGCTCCATGCTTATTGCCTGCTGATTGCGTGGTTCGTGTCTGCTCAGCTCTTTGAGTATTGCCTCCTGAGGTCCCTGTTCGGTCGCCACCTGCCGGGGACCAGCCCCAACTGATCCAGGGTATTCGAAGGAGAGATGGCCTAGGCGACTATTTATATGCTAATCAGAGATGTCAAGAATAATAGTATGAGGAGAGCTCAGTAGGAAAATTCGGTGGAGAAAAGAGACTGAGTAGCTTGGTTTACGCGGAAGACCAATCAAACTTCAAGACAAGAAGTTTGCACCACTTACGTAGGCCGCAGGCGCCCTCTCGAATAGCGAAAGGTGCCTCACCCTAGACACCTTCTCGAGTGGGTCTTAGCAGCCCAGGCATAATTAGTAAGCGTGGTGGGTTCCGCGCTCCAGATGGAGACTCAGCTGGAAGTTAAAGGGAAGAATGACAAGGAACTTTATGAATTGGAGCTGTAAGTTAACTCTTTGACAGAGAGAGCGAGATGGTGGTGGGGGACAGCCCCCAGTGAAATCAGAGGTGAGAGCACAAAGCAATACAGTAGGCAGACTCCGGTTTTTTTGGGGGAGATGCTCGAGAATATCCGGGTGGACTCCTGAGGCTCGATCCCGCATTTGCGTATGCCGAGCCTCCTTCCTCATGACCTTTGTCCAGAGTGGAATGCCTCCCCGGCTCCCGGCACATGATCAGTGCATGCTCAGTCACGATATCAGTGCCTGCTCAGCCACGTGATCACTGACGGCACAGTCACGTGATCAGCGCCTCTCAGTCACGTGATCACCGTATGATAAACACGTGATCAGTGAACGACCAGCCACGTGATCACTGCATGCGCGGTCAGGTGGTCAGTTCCTGATCAGCCACCTGATCAGTGCGTGCACAGTCCCCTGATCAGCGCCTGTCAGTCACTGATCACTGCCTGATAAACACGTGATCAGTGCCCGAACAGCCACGTCATCAGTGCATGCGCAGTCACGTGATCAGTGCATGATAGCCACGTGATCAGTGCGTGCACAGTCCCATGATCAGCGCCTGTCAGTCACTGATCATTGCCTGATAAACACGTGATCAGTGCATGATGAGCCATGTGATCAGTGCCCGATCAGCCACGTCATCAGTGCATGCGCAGTCACGTCATCAGTGCATGATAGCCACGTGATCAGTGCATGCTCAGTCACGTGATCTGGACTTGATCAGCCACGTGATCAGTGCCTGCAGAGTCACGTGATCAGGGCCTGCTGAGCTGCGTGATTCCTGCCGGCTCATCTGCATGACAATTGCCAGCTGAGCTGCGTGATTCCTGTCGGCTCATCTGCTTGACAATTGCCAGCTGAGCTGCGTGATTCCTGCCTGGTCACGTGCTTGATTATTGCCAGTTGAGCAGCATGATTCGTCACTGCTGAGCTCCATGCTTATTGCCTGCTGATTGCGTGGTTCGTGTCTGCTCAGCTCTTTGAGTATTGCCTCCTGAGGTCCCTGTTCGGTCGCCACCTGCCGGGGACCAGCCCCAACTGATCCAGGGTATTCGAAGGAGAGATGGCCTAGGCGACTATTTATATGCTAATCAGAGATGTCAAGAATAATAGTATGAGGAGAGCTCAGTAGGAAAATTCGGTGGAGAAAAGAGACTGAGTAGCTTGGTTTACGCGGAAGACCAATCAAACTTCAAGACAAGAAGTTTGCACCACTTACGTAGGCCGCAGGCGCCCTCTCGAATAGCGAAAGGTGCCTCACCCTAGACACCTTCTCGAGTGGGTCTTAGCAGCCCAGGCATAATTAGTAAGCGTGGTGGGTTCCGCGCTCCAGATGGAGACTCAGCTGGAAGTTAAAGGGAAGAATGACAAGGAACTTTATGAATTGGAGCTGTAAGTTAACTCTTTGACAGAGAGAGCGAGATGGTGGTGGGGGACAGCCCCCAGTGAAATCAGAGGTGAGAGCACAAAGCAATACAGTAGGCAGACTCCGGTTTTTTTGGGGGAGATGCTCGAGAATATCCGGGTGGACTCCTGAGGCTCGATCCCGCATTTGCGTATGCCGAGCCTCCTTCCTCATGACCTTTGTCCAGAGTGGAATGCCTCCCCGGCTCCCGGCACATGATCAGTGCATGCTCAGTCACGATATCAGTGCCTGCTCAGCCACGTGATCACTGACGGCACAGTCACGTGATCAGCGCCTCTCAGTCACGTGATCACCGTATGATAAACACGTGATCAGTGAACGACCAGCCACGTGATCACTGCATGCGCGGTCAGGTGGTCAGTTCCTGATCAGCCACCTGATCAGTGCGTGCACAGTCCCCTGATCAGCGCCTGTCAGTCACTGATCACTGCCTGATAAACACGTGATCAGTGCCCGAACAGCCACGTCATCAGTGCATGCGCAGTCACGTGATCAGTGCATGATAGCCACGTGATCAGTGCGTGCACAGTCCCATGATCAGCAGCCTGTCAGTCACTGATCATTGCCTGAACACGTGATCAGTGCATGATGAGCCATGTGATCAGTGCCCGATCAGCCACGTCATCAGTGCATGCGCAGTCACGTCATCAGTGCATGATAGCCACGTGATCAGTGCATGCTCAGTCACGTGATCTGGACTTGATCAGCCACGTGATCAGTGCCTGCAGAGTCACGTGATCAGGGCCTGCTGAGCTGCGTGATTCCTGCCGGCTCATCTGCATGACAATTGCCAGCTGAGCTGCGTGATTCCTGTCGGCTCATCTGCTTGACAATTGCCAGCTGAGCTGCGTGATTCCTGCCTGGTCACGTGCTTGATTATTGCCAGTTGAGCAGCATGATTCGTCACTGCTGAGCTCCATGCTTATTGCCTGCTGATTGCGTGGTTCGTGTCTGCTCAGCTCTTTGAGTATTGCCTCCTGAGGTCCCTGTTCGGTCGCCACCTGCCGGGGACCAGCCCCAACTGATCCAGGGTATTCGAAGGAGAGATGGCCTAGGCGACTATTTATATGCTAATCAGAGATGTCAAGAATAATAGTATGAGGAGAGCTCAGTAGGAAAATTCGGTGGAGAAAAGAGACTGAGTAGCTTGGTTTACGCGGAAGACCAATCAAACTTCAAGACAAGAAGTTTGCACCACTTACGTAGGCCGCAGGCGCCCTCTCGAATAGCGAAAGGTGCCTCACCCTAGACACCTTCTCGAGTGGGTCTTAGCAGCCCAGGCATAATTAGTAAGCGTGGTGGGTTCCGCGCTCCAGATGGAGACTCAGCTGGAAGTTAAAGGGAAGAATGACAAGGAACTTTATGAATTGGAGCTGTAAGTTAACTCTTTGACAGAGAGAGCGAGATGGTGGTGGGGGACAGCCCCCAGTGAAATCAGAGGTGAGAGCACAAAGCAATACAGTAGGCAGACTCCGGTTTTTTTGGGGGAGATGCTCGAGAATATCCGGGTGGACTCCTGAGGCTCGATCCCGCATTTGCGTATGCCGAGCCTCCTTCCTCATGACCTTTGTCCAGAGTGGAATGCCTCCCCGGCTCCCGGCACATGATCAGTGCATGCTCAGTCACGATATCAGTGCCTGCTCAGCCACGTGATCACTGACGGCACAGTCACGTGATCAGCGCCTCTCAGTCACGTGATCACCGTATGATAAACACGTGATCAGTGAACGACCAGCCACGTGATCACTGCATGCGCGGTCAGGTGGTCAGTTCCTGATCAGCCACCTGATCAGTGCGTGCACAGTCCCCTGATCAGCGCCTGTCAGTCACTGATCACTGCCTGATAAACACGTGATCAGTGCCCGAACAGCCACGTCATCAGTGCATGCGCAGTCACGTGATCAGTGCATGATAGCCACGTGATCAGTGCGTGCACAGTCCCATGATCAGCGCCTGTCAGTCACTGATCATTGCCTGATAAACACGTGATCAGTGCATGATGAGCCATGTGATCAGTGCCCGATCAGCCACGTCATCAGTGCATGCGCAGTCACGTCATCAGTGCATGATAGCCACGTGATCAGTGCATGCTCAGTCACGTGATCTGGACTTGATCAGCCACGTGATCAGTGCCTGCAGAGTCACGTGATCAGGGCCTGCTGAGCTGCGTGATTCCTGCCGGCTCATCTGCATGACAATTGCCAGCTGAGCTGCGTGATTCCTGTCGGCTCATCTGCTTGACAATTGCCAGCTGAGCTGCGTGATTCCTGCCTGGTCACGTGCTTGATTATTGCCAGTTGAGCAGCATGATTCGTCACTGCTGAGCTCCATGCTTATTGCCTGCTGATTGCGTGGTTCGTGTCTGCTCAGCTCTTTGAGTATTGCCTCCTGAGGTCCCTGTTCGGTCGCCACCTGCCGGGGACCAGCCCCAACTGATCCAGGGTATTCGAAGGAGAGATGGCCTAGGCGACTATTTATATGCTAATCAGAGATGTCAAGAATAATAGTATGAGGAGAGCTCAGTAGGAAAATTCGGTGGAGAAAAGAGACTGAGTAGCTTGGTTTACGCGGAAGACCAATCAAACTTCAAGACAAGAAGTTTGCACCACTTACGTAGGCCGCAGGCGCCCTCTCGAATAGCGAAAGGTGCCTCACCCTAGACACCTTCTCGAGTGGGTCTTAGCAGCCCAGGCATAATTAGTAAGCGTGGTGGGTTCCGCGCTCCAGATGGAGACTCAGCTGGAAGTTAAAGGGAAGAATGACAAGGAACTTTATGAATTGGAGCTGTAAGTTAACTCTTTGACAGAGAGAGCGAGATGGTGGTGGGGGACAGCCCCCAGTGAAATCAGAGGTGAGAGCACAAAGCAATACAGTAGGCAGACTCCGGTTTTTTTGGGGGAGATGCTCGAGAATATCCGGGTGGACTCCTGAGGCTCGATCCCGCATTTGCGTATGCCGAGCCTCCTTCCTCATGACCTTTGTCCAGAGTGGAATGCCTCCCCGGCTCCCGGCACATGATCAGTGCATGCTCAGTCACGATATCAGTGCCTGCTCAGCCACGTGATCACTGACGGCACAGTCACGTGATCAGCGCCTCTCAGTCACGTGATCACCGTATGATAAACACGTGATCAGTGAACGACCAGCCACGTGATCACTGCATGCGCGGTCAGGTGGTCAGTTCCTGATCAGCCACCTGATCAGTGCGTGCACAGTCCCCTGATCAGCGCCTGTCAGTCACTGATCACTGCCTGATAAACACGTGATCAGTGCCCGAACAGCCACGTCATCAGTGCATGCGCAGTCACGTGATCAGTGCATGATAGCCACGTGATCAGTGCGTGCACAGTCCCATGATCAGCGCCTGTCAGTCACTGATCATTGCCTGATAAACACGTGATCAGTGCATGATGAGCCATGTGATCAGATCAGCCACGTCATCAGTGCAGCAGTCACGTCATCAGTGCATGATAGCCACGTGATCAGTGCATGCTCAGTCACGTGATCTGGACTTGATCAGCCACGTGATCAGTGCCTGCAGAGTCACGTGATCAGGGCCTGCTGAGCTGCGTGATTCCTGCCGGCTCATCTGCATGACAATTGCCAGCTGAGCTGCGTGATTCCTGTCGGCTCATCTGCTTGACAATTGCCAGCTGAGCTGCGTGATTCCTGCCTGGTCACGTGCTTGATTATTGCCAGTTGAGCAGCATGATTCGTCACTGCTGAGCTCCATGCTTATTGCCTGCTGATTGCGTGGTTCGTGTCTGCTCAGCTCTTTGAGTATTGCCTCCTGAGGTCCCTGTTCGGTCGCCACCTGCCGGGGACCAGCCCCAACTGATCCAGGGTATTCGAAGGAGAGATGGCCTAGGCGACTATTTATATGCTAATCAGAGATGTCAAGAATAATAGTATGAGGAGAGCTCAGTAGGAAAATTCGGTGGAGAAAAGAGACTGAGTAGCTTGGTTTACGCGGAAGACCAATCAAACTTCAAGACAAGAAGTTTGCACCACTTACGTAGGCCGCAGGCGCCCTCTCGAATAGCGAAAGGTGCCTCACCCTAGACACCTTCTCGAGTGGGTCTTAGCAGCCCAGGCATAATTAGTAAGCGTGGTGGGTTCCGCGCTCCAGATGGAGACTCAGCTGGAAGTTAAAGGGAAGAATGACAAGGAACTTTATGAATTGGAGCTGTAAGTTAACTCTTTGACAGAGAGAGCGAGATGGTGGTGGGGGACAGCCCCCAGTGAAATCAGAGGTGAGAGCACAAAGCAATACAGTAGGCAGACTCCGGTTTTTTTGGGGGAGATGCTCGAGAATATCCGGGTGGACTCCTGAGGCTCGATCCCGCATTTGCGTATGCCGAGCCTCCTTCCTCATGACCTTTGTCCAGAGTGGAATGCCTCCCCGGCTCCCGGCACATGATCAGTGCATGCTCAGTCACGATATCAGTGCCTGCTCAGCCACGTGATCACTGACGGCACAGTCACGTGATCAGCGCCTCTCAGTCACGTGATCACCGTATGATAAACACGTGATCAGTGAACGACCAGCCACGTGATCACTGCATGCGCGGTCAGGTGGTCAGTTCCTGATCAGCCACCTGATCAGTGCGTGCACAGTCCCCTGATCAGCGCCTGTCAGTCACTGATCACTGCCTGATAAACACGTGATCAGTGCCCGAACAGCCACGTCATCAGTGCATGCGCAGTCACGTGATCAGTGCATGATAGCCACGTGATCAGTGCGTGCACAGTCCCATGATCAGCGCCTGTCAGTCACTGATCATTGCCTGATAAACACGTGATCAGTGCATGATGAGCCATGTGATCAGTGCCCGATCAGCCACGTCATCAGTGCATGCGCAGTCACGTCATCAGTGCATGATAGCCACGTGATCAGTGCATGCTCAGTCACGTGATCTGGACTTGATCAGCCACGTGATCAGTGCCTGCAGAGTCACGTGATCAGGGCCTGCTGAGCTGCGTGATTCCTGCCGGCTCATCTGCATGACAATTGCCATCTGAGCTGCGTGATTCCTGTCGGCTCATCTGCTTGACAATTGCCAGCTGAGCTGCGTGATTCCTGCCTGGTCACGTGCTTGATTATTGCCAGTTGAGCAGCATGATTCGTCACTGCTGAGCTCCATGCTTATTGCCTGCTGATTGCGTGGTTCGTGTCTGCTCAGCTCTTTGAGTATTGCCTCCTGAGGTCCCTGTTCGGTCGCCACCTGCCGGGGACCAGCCCCAACTGATCCAGGGTATTCGAAGGAGAGATGGCCTAGGCGACTATTTATATGCTAATCAGAGATGTCAAGAATAATAGTATGAGGAGAGCTCAGTAGGAAAATTCGGTGGAGAAAAGAGACTGAGTAGCTTGGTTTACGCGGAAGACCAATCAAACTTCAAGACAAGAAGTTTGCACCACTTACGTAGGCCGCAGGCGCCCTCTCGAATAGCGAAAGGTGCCTCACCCTAGACACCTTCTCGAGTGGGTCTTAGCAGCCCAGGCATAATTAGTAAGCGTGGTGGGTTCCGCGCTCCAGATGGAGACTCAGCTGGAAGTTAAAGGGAAGAATGACAAGGAACTTTATGAATTGGAGCTGTAAGTTAACTCTTTGACAGAGAGAGCGAGATGGTGGTGGGGGACAGCCCCCAGTGAAATCAGAGGTGAGAGCACAAAGCAATACAGTAGGCAGACTCCGGTTTTTTTGGGGGAGATGCTCGAGAATATCCGGGTGGACTCCTGAGGCTCGATCCCGCATTTGCGTATGCCGAGCCTCCTTCCTCATGACCTTTGTCCAGAGTGGAATGCCTCCCCGGCTCCCGGCACATGATCAGTGCATGCTCAGTCACGATATCAGTGCCTGCTCAGCCACGTGATCACTGACGGCACAGTCACGTGATCAGCGCCTCTCAGTCACGTGATCACCGTATGATAAACACGTGATCAGTGAACGACCAGCCACGTGATCACTGCATGCGCGGTCAGGTGGTCAGTTCCTGATCAGCCACCTGATCAGTGCGTGCACAGTCCCCTGATCAGCGCCTGTCAGTCACTGATCACTGCCTGATAAACACGTGATCAGTGCCCGAACAGCCACGTCATCAGTGCATGCGCAGTCACGTGATCAGTGCATGATAGCCACGTGATCAGTGCGTGCACAGTCCCATGATCAGCGCCTGTCAGTCACTGATCATTGCCTGATAAACACGTGATCAGTGCATGATGAGCCATGTGATCAGTGCCCGATCAGCCACGTCATCAGTGCATGCGCAGTCACGTCATCAGTGCATGATAGCCACGTGATCAGTGCATGCTCAGTCACGTGATCTGGACTTGATCAGCCACGTGATCAGTGCCTGCAGAGTCACGTGATCAGGGCCTGCTGAGCTGCGTGATTCCTGCCGGCTCATCTGCATGACAATTGCCAGCTGAGCTGCGTGATTCCTGTCGGCTCATCTGCTTGACAATTGCCAGCTGAGCTGCGTGATTCCTGCCTGGTCACGTGCTTGATTATTGCCAGTTGAGCAGCATGATTCGTCACTGCTGAGCTCCATGCTTATTGCCTGCTGATTGCGTGGTTCGTGTCTGCTCAGCTCTTTGAGTATTGCCTCCTGAGGTCCCTGTTCGGTCGCCACCTGCCGGGGACCAGCCCCAACTGATCCAGGGTATTCGAAGGAGAGATGGCCTAGGCGACTATTTATATGCTAATCAGAGATGTCAAGAATAATAGTATGAGGAGAGCTCAGTAGGAAAATTCGGTGGAGAAAAGAGACTGAGTAGCTTGGTTTACGCGGAAGACCAATCAAACTTCAAGACAAGAAGTTTGCACCACTTACGTAGGCCGCAGGCGCCCTCTCGAATAGCGAAAGGTGCCTCACCCTAGACACCTTCTCGAGTGGGTCTTAGCAGCCCAGGCATAATTAGTAAGCGTGGTGGGTTCCGCGCTCCAGATGGAGACTCAGCTGGAAGTTAAAGGGAAGAATGACAAGGAACTTTATGAATTGGAGCTGTAAGTTAACTCTTTGACAGAGAGAGCGAGATGGTGGTGGGGGACAGCCCCCAGTGAAATCAGAGGTGAGAGCACAAAGCAATACAGTAGGCAGACTCCGGTTTTTTGGGGGAGATGCTCGAGAATATCCGGGTGGACTCCTGAGGCTCGATCCCGCATTTGCGTATGCCGAGCCTCCTTCCTCATGACCTTTGTCCAGAGTGGAATGCCTCCCCGGCTCCCGGCACATGATCAGTGCATGCTCAGTCACGATATCAGTGCCTGCTCAGCCACGTGATCACTGACGGCACAGTCACGTGATCAGCGCCTCTCAGTCACGTGATCACCGTATGATAAACACGTGATCAGTGAACGACCAGCCACGTGATCACTGCATGCGCGGTCAGGTGGTCAGTTCCTGATCAGCCACCTGATCAGTGCGTGCACAGTCCCCTGATCAGCGCCTGTCAGTCACTGATCACTGCCTGATAAACACGTGATCAGTGCCCGAACAGCCACGTCATCAGTGCATGCGCAGTCACGTGATCAGTGCATGATAGCCACGTGATCAGTGCGTGCACAGTCCCATGATCAGCGCCTGTCAGTCACTGATCATTGCCTGATAAACACGTGATCAGTGCATGATGAGCCATGTGATCAGTGCCCGATCAGCCACGTCATCAGTGCATGCGCAGTCACGTCATCAGTGCATGATAGCCACGTGATCAGTGCATGCTCAGTCACGTGATCTGGACTTGATCAGCCACGTGATCAGTGCCTGCAGAGTCACGTGATCAGGGCCTGCTGAGCTGCGTGATTCCTGCCGGCTCATCTGCATGACAATTGCCAGCTGAGCTGCGTGATTCCTGTCGGCTCATCTGCTTGACAATTGCCAGCTGAGCTGCGTGATTCCTGCCTGGTCACGTGCTTGATTATTGCCAGTTGAGCAGCATGATTCGTCACTGCTGAGCTCCATGCTTATTGCCTGCTGATTGCGTGGTTCGTGTCTGCTCAGCTCTTTGAGTATTGCCTCCTGAGGTCCCTGTTCGGTCGCCACCTGCCGGGGACCAGCCCCAACTGATCCAGGGTATTCGAAGGAGAGATGGCCTAGGCGACTATTTATATGCTAATCAGAGATGTCAAGAATAATAGTATGAGGAGAGCTCAGTAGGAAAATTCGGTGGAGAAAAGAGACTGAGTAGCTTGGTTTACGCGGAAGACCAATCAAACTTCAAGACAAGAAGTTTGCACCACTTACGTAGGCCGCAGGCGCCCTCTCGAATAGCGAAAGGTGCCTCACCCTAGACACCTTCTCGAGTGGGTCTTAGCAGCCCAGGCATAATTAGTAAGCGTGGTGGGTTCCGCGCTCCAGATGGAGACTCAGCTGGAAGTTAAAGGGAAGAATGACAAGGAACTTTATGAATTGGAGCTGTAAGTTAACTCTTTGACAGAGAGAGCGAGATGGTGGTGGGGGACAGCCCCCAGTGAAATCAGAGGTGAGAGCACAAAGCAATACAGTAGGCAGACTCCGGTTTTTTTGGGGGAGATGCTCGAGAATATCCGGGTGGACTCCTGAGGCTCGATCCCGCATTTGCGTATGCCGAGCCTCCTTCCTCATGACCTTTGTCCAGAGTGGAATGCCTCCCCGGCTCCCGGCACATGATCAGTGCATGCTCAGTCACGATATCAGTGCCTGCTCAGCCACGTGATCACTGACGGCACAGTCACGTGATCAGCGCCTCTCAGTCACGTGATCACCGTATGATAAACACGTGATCAGTGAACGACCAGCCACGTGATCACTGCATGCGCGGTCAGGTGGTCAGTTCCTGATCAGCCACCTGATCAGTGCGTGCACAGTCCCCTGATCAGCGCCTGTCAGTCACTGATCACTGCCTGATAAACACGTGATCAGTGCCCGAACAGCCACGTCATCAGTGCATGCGCAGTCACGTGATCAGTGCATGATAGCCACGTGATCAGTGCGTGCACAGTCCCATGATCAGCGCCTGTCAGTCACTGATCATTGCCTGATAAACACGTGATCAGTGCATGATGAGCCATGTGATCAGTGCCCGATCAGCCACGTCATCAGTGCATGCGCAGTCACGTCATCAGTGCATGATAGCCACGTGATCAGTGCATGCTCAGTCACGTGATCTGGACTTGATCAGCCACGTGATCAGTGCCTGCAGAGTCACGTGATCAGGGCCTGCTGAGCTGCGTGATTCCTGCCGGCTCATCTGCATGACAATTGCTGAGCTGCGTGATTCCTGTCGGCTCATCTGCTTGACAATTGCCAGCTGAGCTGCGTGATTCCTGCCTGGTCACGTGCTTGATTATTGCCAGTTGAGCAGCATGATTCGTCACTGCTGAGCTCCATGCTTATTGCCTGCTGATTGCGTGGTTCGTGTCTGCTCAGCTCTTTGAGTATTGCCTCCTGAGGTCCCTGTTCGGTCGCCACCTGCCGGGGACCAGCCCCAACTGATCCAGGGTATTCGAAGGAGAGATGGCCTAGGCGACTATTTATATGCTAATCAGAGATGTCAAGAATAATAGTATGAGGAGAGCTCAGTAGGAAAATTCGGTGGAGAAAAGAGACTGAGTAGCTTGGTTTACGCGGAAGACCAATCAAACTTCAAGACAAGAAGTTTGCACCACTTACGTAGGCCGCAGGCGCCCTCTCGAATAGCGAAAGGTGCCTCACCCTAGACACCTTCTCGAGTGGGTCTTAGCAGCCCAGGCATAATTAGTAAGCGTGGTGGGTTCCGCGCTCCAGATGGAGACTCAGCTGGAAGTTAAAGGGAAGAATGACAAGGAACTTTATGAATTGGAGCTGTAAGTTAACTCTTTGACAGAGAGAGCGAGATGGTGGTGGGGGACAGCCCCCAGTGAAATCAGAGGTGAGAGCACAAAGCAATACAGTAGGCAGACTCCGGTTTTTTGGGGGAGATGCTCGAGAATATCCGGGTGGACTCCTGAGGCTCGATCCCGCATTTGCGTATGCCGAGCCTCCTTCCTCATGACCTTTGTCCAGAGTGGAATGCCTCCCCGGCTCCCGGCACATGATCAGTGCATGCTCAGTCACGATATCAGTGCCTGCTCAGCCACGTGATCACTGACGGCACAGTCACGTGATCAGCGCCTCTCAGTCACGTGATCACCGTATGATAAACACGTGATCAGTGAACGACCAGCCACGTGATCACTGCATGCGCGGTCAGGTGGTCAGTTCCTGATCAGCCACCTGATCAGTGCGTGCACAGTCCCCTGATCAGCGCCTGTCAGTCACTGATCACTGCCTGATAAACACGTGATCAGTGCCCGAACAGCCACGTCATCAGTGCATGCGCAGTCACGTGATCAGTGCATGATAGCCACGTGATCAGTGCGTGCACAGTCCCATGATCAGCGCCTGTCAGTCACTGATCATTGCCTGATAAACACGTGATCAGTGCATGATGAGCCATGTGATCAGTGCCCGATCAGCCACGTCATCAGTGCATGCGCAGTCACGTCATCAGTGCATGATAGCCACGTGATCAGTGCATGCTCAGTCACGTGATCTGGACTTGATCAGCCACGTGATCAGTGCCTGCAGAGTCACGTGATCAGGGCCTGCTGAGCTGCGTGATTCCTGTCGGCTCATCTGCTTGACAATTGCCAGCTGAGCTGCGTGATTCCTGCCTGGTCACGTGCTTGATTATTGCCAGTTGAGCAGCATGATTCGTCACTGCTGAGCTCCATGCTTATTGCCTGCTGATTGCGTGGTTCGTGTCTGCTCAGCTCTTTGAGTATTGCCTCCTGAGGTCCCTGTTCGGTCGCCACCTGCCGGGGACCAGCCCCAACTGATCCAGGGTATTCGAAGGAGAGATGGCCTAGGCGACTATTTATATGCTAATCAGAGATGTCAAGAATAATAGTATGAGGAGAGCTCAGTAGGAAAATTCGGTGGAGAAAAGAGACTGAGTAGCTTGGTTTACGCGGAAGACCAATCAAACTTCAAGACAAGAAGTTTGCACCACTTACGTAGGCCGCAGGCGCCCTCTCGAATAGCGAAAGGTGCCTCACCCTAGACACCTTCTCGAGTGGGTCTTAGCAGCCCAGGCATAATTAGTAAGCGTGGTGGGTTCCGCGCTCCAGATGGAGACTCAGCTGGAAGTTAAAGGGAAGAATGACAAGGAACTTTATGAATTGGAGCTGTAAGTTAACTCTTTGACAGAGAGAGCGAGATGGTGGTGGGGGACAGCCCCCAGTGAAATCAGAGGTGAGAGCACAAAGCAATACAGTAGGCAGACTCCGGTTTTGGGGGAGATGCTCGAGAATATCCGGGTGGACTCCTGAGGCTCGATCCCGCATTTGCGTATGCCGAGCCTCCTTCCTCATGACCTTTGTCCAGAGTGGAATGCCTCCCCGGCTCCCGGCACATGATCAGTGCATGCTCAGTCACGATATCAGTGCCTGCTCAGCCACGTGATCACTGACGGCACAGTCACGTGATCAGCGCCTCTCAGTCACGTGATCACCGTATGATAAACACGTGATCAGTGAACGACCAGCCACGTGATCACTGCATGCGCGGTCAGGTGGTCAGTTCCTGATCAGCCACCTGATCAGTGCGTGCACAGTCCCCTGATCAGCGCCTGTCAGTCACTGATCACTGCCTGATAAACACGTGATCAGTGCCCGAACAGCCACGTCATCAGTGCATGCGCAGTCACGTGATCAGTGCATGATAGCCACGTGATCAGTGCGTGCACAGTCCCATGATCAGCGCCTGTCAGTCACTGATCATTGCCTGATAAACACGTGATCAGTGCATGATGAGCCATGTGATCAGTGCCCGATCAGCCACGTCATCAGTGCATGCGCAGTCACGTCATCAGTGCATGATAGCCACGTGATCAGTGCATGCTCAGTCACGTGATCTGGACTTGATCAGCCACGTGATCAGTGCCTGCAGAGTCACGTGATCAGGGCCTGCTGAGCTGCGTGATTCCTGTCGGCTCATCTGCTTGACAATTGCCAGCTGAGCTGCGTGATTCCTGCCTGGTCACGTGCTTGATTATTGCCAGTTGAGCAGCATGATTCGTCACTGCTGAGCTCCATGCTTATTGCCTGCTGATTGCGTGGTTCGTGTCTGCTCAGCTCTTTGAGTATTGCCTCCTGAGGTCCCTGTTCGGTCGCCACCTGCCGGGGACCAGCCCCAACTGATCCAGGGTATTCGAAGGAGAGATGGCCTAGGCGACTATTTATATGCTAATCAGAGATGTCAAGAATAATAGTATGAGGAGAGCTCAGTAGGAAAATTCGGTGGAGAAAAGAGACTGAGTAGCTTGGTTTACGCGGAAGACCAATCAAACTTCAAGACAAGAAGTTTGCACCACTTACGTAGGCCGCAGGCGCCCTCTCGAATAGCGAAAGGTGCCTCACCCTAGACACCTTCTCGAGTGGGTCTTAGCAGCCCAGGCATAATTAGTAAGCGTGGTGGGTTCCGCGCTCCAGATGGAGACTCAGCTGGAAGTTAAAGGGAAGAATGACAAGGAACTTTATGAATTGGAGCTGTAAGTTAACTCTTTGACAGAGAGAGCGAGATGGTGGTGGGGGACAGCCCCCAGTGAAATCAGAGGTGAGAGCACAAAGCAATACAGTAGGCAGACTCCGGTTTTTTGGGGGAGATGCTCGAGAATATCCGGGTGGACTCCTGAGGCTCGATCCCGCATTTGCGTATGCCGAGCCTCCTTCCTCATGACCTTTGTCCAGAGTGGAATGCCTCCCCGGCTCCCGGCACATGATCAGTGCATGCTCAGTCACGATATCAGTGCCTGCTCAGCCACGTGATCACTGACGGCACAGTCACGTGATCAGCGCCTCTCAGTCACGTGATCACCGTATGATAAACACGTGATCAGTGAACGACCAGCCACGTGATCACTGCATGCGCGGTCAGGTGGTCAGTTCCTGATCAGCCACCTGATCAGTGCGTGCACAGTCCCCTGATCAGCGCCTGTCAGTCACTGATCACTGCCTGATAAACACGTGATCAGTGCCCGAACAGCCACGTCATCAGTGCATGCGCAGTCACGTGATCAGTGCATGATAGCCACGTGATCAGTGCGTGCACAGTCCCATGATCAGCGCCTGTCAGTCACTGATCATTGCCTGATAAACACGTGATCAGTGCATGATGAGCCATGTGATCAGTGCATGATCAGTCACGTGATCAGTGATGTGATCAGTCACACGTGATCAGCCACGTGATCAGTGCTGCAGTCACGTGATCAGGGCCTGCTGAGCTGCGTGATTCCTGCCGGCTCATCTGCATGACAATTGCCAGCTGAGCTGCGTGATTCCTGTCGGCTCATCTGCTTGACAATTGCCAGCTGAGCTGCGTGATTCCTGCCTGGTCACGTGCTTGATTATTGCCAGTTGAGCAGCATGATTCGTCACTGCTGAGCTCCATGCTTATTGCCTGCTGATTGCGTGGTTCGTGTCTGCTCAGCTCTTTGAGTATTGCCTCCTGAGGTCCCTGTTCGGTCGCCACCTGCCGGGGACCAGCCCCAACTGATCCAGAATGATCAGCTAGATATGCCAGGATGTCAAGAATAATAGTATGAGGAGAGCTCAGTAGGAAAATCAGTGGAGAAAAGAGACTGGTAGCTGGTTTACGCGGAAGACCAATCAAACTTCAAGACAAGAAACCACTTACAGGCGCAGGCGCCTCTGATCAGTGCCTCATCTAGACACCTTCTCAGTGCTTAGCAGCCAGCGTAATTAGTGCGTGGTGGGTTCCGTGACTCAGATGGAGATCAGGAAGTGAAGAACATGGAAGCTAAGTGATCTTTGACATGAGAGCCAGTGATCAGTGCAGACAGCCAGTGATCAGTGGTGACAGCCAAGTGAAATCAGTGCAGAGAGTCACGTGATCAGTGCAGATATCCGGGTGATCAGGCTGATCATTTGCGTGATCAGTGATCCTCAGACCTTTGTCCAGTGAATGAGCTCATGATCAGTGCATGCTCAGTCACGTATCAGTGCCTGCTCAGCCACGTGATCAGTGCATGCTCAGTCACGTGATCAGTGCCTGCTCAGCCACGTGATCAGTGCATGACAGCCACGTGATCAGTGCCTCAGTCACGTGATCACTGCATGATAGTCACGTGATCAGTGCCTGATCAGCCACGTGATCAGTGCATGCACAGTCACGTGATCAGTCCTGATCAGCCACTGATCAGTGCCTGATCAGCCACGTGATCAGTGCCTGTCAGCCACGTGATCAGTGCATGATCAGTCACGTGATCAGTGCATGATAGCCACGTGATCAGTGCATGACAGCCACGTGATCAGTGCATGATCAGCCACGTGATCAGTGCATGATGCCACGTGATCAGTGCATGATCAGTCACGTGATCAGTGCCTGATCAGCCACGTGATCAGTGCATGATAGCCACGTGATCAGTGCATGATCAGCCACGTGATCAGTGCATGATCAGTCACGTGATCAGTGCATGATGCCACGTGATCAGTGCATGCTCAGTCACGTGATCAGTGCATGATCAGCCACGTGATCAGTGCATGATCAGTCACGTGATCAGTGCATGCTGAGCTGCGTGATTCCTGCATGCTCATTGCGTGATCATTGCATGATCAGCGTGACCAGTGTTGGGCTTGATCATTGCATGATCAGCCACTGAGCAGTGCATGATAGCCACGTGATCAGTGCATGATCAGTTCGTGAGCAGCATGATCAGCCATGTGATCAGTGCATGAGTGCCACGTGATCAGTGCTGATCAGTCACTGATCAGTGGTGATAGCCACGTGATCAGTGCATGATCAGCCACGTGATCAGTGATGATAGCCACTGATCAGTGCTGATCAGACGTGATCAGTGTATGATCAGCCAGTGAACAGTGCATGCTCAGTGGTGATCAGGGCCTGCTGAGCTGCGTGATTAGTCGCTCATCTGCTTGACAATTGCCAGCTGAGCTGCACTTCCTGCCGCATCGCCTGAGAATTGCCAGCTGTGCTGCGTAATTCCTGCCTGCTCAGGCATGATTATTGCCAGGTGAGCAGCATGATCTCAGCTGAGTTAAATGAAGAATGCAAGGACTGTATGATTCGTGAGTTTTGATTGACAGAGGCACATGATCAGTGTATGACAGCCCCCAGTGATCAGAGCATGATCAGCACGTGATCAGTGCAGATCGTTTTGTGATCAGTGCATGATCAGTCCGGTATCAGTGCATGATCAGCCACGTGATCAGTGCATGATCAGCCACGTGATCAGTGCATGATCAGCCACGTGATCAGTGCATGATCACGTGGTGCATGATCAGCCACGTGATCAGTGCATGATCAGTCACGTGATCAGTGCCTGATCAGCCACGTGATCAGTGCATGATATCACGTGATCAGTGCATGATAGCCACGTGATCACTGCATGATCAGTCACGTGATCAGTGCATGATCAGCCAGTGATCAGTGCATGATCAGCCACGTGATCAGTGCATGATCAGCCACGTGATCAGTGCATGATCAGCCACGTGATCAGTGCATGTCAGTCACGTGATCAGTGCATGATAGTCACGTGATCAGTGCATGATCAGTCACGTGATCAGTGCATGATCAGCCACGTGATCAGTGCATGATCAGCCACGTGATCAGTGCATGATCAGTCACGTGATCAGTGCATGATCAGTCACGTGATCAGTGCATGATAGCCACGTGATCAGTGCATGATCAGC
Source organism: Bos javanicus (assembly GCF_032452875.1). Lineage (NCBI taxonomy): Eukaryota > Metazoa > Chordata > Mammalia > Artiodactyla > Bovidae > Bos > Bos javanicus. The sequence goes on along the minus strand of NC_083895.1, from coordinate 5,464 downwards.
CACGTGATCAGTGCATGATAGCCACGTGATCAGTGCATGATCAGCCACGTGATCAGTGCATGATCAGTCACGTGATCAGTGCCTGATCAGCCACGTGATCAGTGCATGATGAGCCACGTGATCAGTGCCTGATCAGCTGCGTGATCAGTGCATGATCATCACGTGATCAGTGCATGACAGCTACGTGATCAGTGCATGATCAGCCACGTGATCAGTGCATGATAGCCACGTGATCAGTGCCTGATCAGTCACGTGATCAGTGCATGATCAGCACGTGATCAGTGCATGATCAGCCCGTGATCAGTGCATGCTGAGCTGCGTGATCAGTGCATGATCAGCCTGTGACCAGTGCATGGTAGATCCTGTGATCAGTGCATGATCAGCCACGTGATCAGTGCATGAAGCCACGTGATCAGTGCATGATCATCACGTGATCAGTGCATGATCAGCCACGTGATCAGTGCATGATAGCCACGTGATCAGTGCATGATCAGCACGTGATCAGTGATGATCAGTCACGTGATCAGTGCATGATCAGTTACGTGATCAGTGCATGATCAGTCACGTGATCAGTGATGATAGCTACGTGATCTTGCATGATCAGCCACGTGATCAGTGCATGATGATAGTCACGTGATCAGTGCATGATCAGCACGTGATCAGTGCATGACAGCCACGTGATCAGTGCATGATCAGCTCACGTGATCAGTGCATGATCAGCCACGTGATCAGTGCATGATGCCACGTGATCAGTGCATGATCAGTCACGTGATCAGTGCATGATAGCCACGTGATCAGTGCATGATATCCACGTGATCAGTGCATGATAGCCACGTGATCAGTGCATGATCAGTCACGTGATCAGTGCATGATCAGTCACGTGATCAGTGCATGATCAGCCACGTGATCAGTGCATGATGTCACGTGATCAGTGCATGATCAGTCACGTGATCAGTGCATGATCAGTCACGTGATCAGTGCATGATCAGCCACGTGATCAGTGCATGATCAGTCACGTGATCAGTGCATGATCAGTCACGTGATCAGTGCATGATGCTACGTGATCAGTGCATGATCAGCCACGTGATCAGTGCATGATAGCCACGTGATCAGTGCATGATCAGTCACGTGATCAGTGCATGATCAGTCACGTGATCAGTGCATGATAGCCACGTGATCAGTGCATGATCAGTCACGTGATCAGTGCATGGTCAGCACGTGATCATTGCATGATCAGCCACGTGATCAGTGCATGATGAGCCACGTGATCAGTGCATGATCAGCCACGTGATCAGTGTATGATCAGCCACGTGATCAGTGCATGATGCCACGTGATCAGTGCATGATCAGTCACGTGATCAGTGTATGATCAGCCACGTGATCAGTGCATGCTCAGTCACGTGATCAGGGCCTGCTGAGCTGCGTGATTACTGTCTGCTCATCTGCTTGACAATTGCCAGCTGAGCTGCACGATTCCTGCCTGTCATCTGCTTGACAATTGCCAGCTGTGCTGCGTAATTCCTGCCTGCTCAGCTGCTTGATTATTGCCAGCTGAGCAGCATGATTCCTCACAGCTGAGTTCCATGATTATTGCCTGCTGACTGATTCGTGCCTACTCAGCTCTTTGTTTATTGCCTCCAGAGGCACATGATCAGTGTATGATAGCAAACATGATCAGCGCATGATCAGTCACATGATCAGTGCATGATCAGTCACGTGATCAGTGCATGATCAGTCCGTGATCAGTGCATGATCAGCCACGTGATCAGTGCATGATAGCCACGTGATCAGTGCATGATCAGCCACGTGATCAGTGCATGATCAGCCACGTGATCAGTGCATGCAGAGTCACGTGATCAGTGCATGATAGCCACGTGATCAGTGCATGATCAGTCACGTGATCAGTGCATGAGCTGCGTGATCCTGCATGATCAGTTGGTGATCAGTGCATGATCAGTCACGTGACCTACATGGTAGCTACGTGATCATTGCATGATCAGCCACGTGATCAGTGCATGATAGCCACGTGATCAGTGCATGAGAGCCACGTGATCAGTGCATGATCAGTCACGTGATCAGTGTGTGATCAGCCACTGATCAGTGCATGATACCAGTGCATGATAGCCACGTGATCAGTGCATGATAGCCACGTGATCAGTGCATGTCAGTCACGTGATCAGTGCATGATCAGCCACGTGATCAGTGCATGATCAGCCACGTGATCAGTGCATGATCAGCCACGTGATCAGTGCATGATAGCCACGTGATCAGTGCATGATCAGTCACGTGATCAGTGTGATCAGCCACGTGATCAGTGCATGATCAGTCACGTGATCAGTGCATGATCAGTCACGTGACAGTGCATGATAGCTACGTGATCAGTGCATGATCAGCCACGTGATCAGTGCATGATAGCCACGTGATCAGTGCATGATCAGTCACGTGATCAGTGCATGATAGCTACGTGATCAGTGCATGATCAGCCACGTGATCAGTGCATGATAGCCACGTGATCAGTGCATGATCAGCCACGTGATCAGTGCATGATCAGTCACGTGATCAGTGCATGATCAGCCACGTGATCAGTGCATGATCAGTCACGTGATCAGTGCATGATCAGTCACGTGATCAGTGCATGATAGCACGTGATCAGTGCATGATCAGCCACGTGATCAGTGCATGATAGCCACGTGATCAGTGCATGATCAGCTACGTGATCAGTGCATGATCAGCCACGTGATCAGTGCATGATCAGCACGTGATCAGTGCATGATAGCCACGTGATCAGTGCATGATCAGTCACGTGATCAGTGCATGACCAGGCACGTGATCAGTGCATGATCAGCCACGTGATCAGTGCATGATAGCCACGTGATCAGTGCATGATCAGCCACTGATCAGTGTATGATCAGTCACGTGACAGTACATGCTAGCTACATGATCAGTGCATGATAGCCACGTGAGCTCAGTGCATGATTCAGTCCGTGATCAGTGCTTGATGCCACTGATCTGCATGATCCTACGTGCTCAGTGCATGATCAGCCAGTGATCAGTGCATGATAGCCACTGCTCAGTGCATGATCAGCCCACGTGATCAGTGCTGATCAGTCCGTGTCAGTGCAGATCAGCCACTGATCAGTGCATGACCAGTCACGTGATCAGTGCATGTCAGTCTCGTGATAGTGCATGATCAGTTATGTGATCAGTGCAGTGATCAGTCAGTACCAGTATATGTAGCTACGTGATCATTGCATGATCAGCCACGTGAGCAGTGCATGATCAGACCACGTTCAGTGCATGATCAGTCACGTGATCAGTGCATGATCCAGCCACGTGATCAGTGCATGACCAGTCATGTTCAGTGCATGATCAGCCACGTGATCAGTGCATGATAGCCACGTGATCAGTGCATGATCAGTCACGTGATCAGTGCATGATCAGCCACGTGATCAGTGCATGACAGCCACGTGATCAGTGCATGATCAGTCACGTGATCATGTATGATCAGCCACGTGATCAGTGCAGATCAGCCACGTGATCAGTGCATGATCAGTCACATGATCAGTGCATGATCATCCACGTGATCAGTGCATGGGCAGTCATGTGATCAGTGCATGATATAGACGTGATCAGTGCATGATCAGTCACGTGATCAGTGCATGATCAGCCACGTGATCAGTGCATGATAGCCACGTGATCAGTGCATGATAGCCAGTGATCAGTGCATGATCAGTCACGTGATCAGTGCATGATCAGTCACGTGATCAGTGCATGATAGCCACGTGATCAGTGCATGATCAGTCACGTGATCAGTGCATGATCAGTCACGTGATCAGTGCATGATCAGCCACGTGATCAGTGCATGATCAATTACGTGATCAGTGCATGATCAGTCACGTGACCAGTGCATGATAGCTACGTGATCAGTGCATGATCAGCCACGTGATCAGTGCATGATAGCCACGTGATCAGTGCATGATCAGTCACGTGATCAGTGCATGATCAGGCACGTGATCAGTGTATGATCAGCCACGTGATCAGTGCATGATAGCCACGTGATCAGTGCATGATCAGTCACGTGATCAGTGTATGATCAGCCACGTGATCAGTGCATGATCAGCCACGTGATCAGTGCATGATCAGCCACGTGATCAGTGCATGATCCTACGTGATCAGTGCATGATCAGTCACGTGATCAGTGCATGATCAGCCACGTGATCAGTGCATGATAGCCACGTGATCAGTGCATGATAGCCACGTGATCAGTGCATGATCAGTCACGTGATCTGTGCATGACAGGCACGTGATCAGTGCATGATCAGCCACGTGATCAGTGCATGATAGTCACGTGATCAGTGCATGATCAGTCACGTGATGGGTGTATGATCAGTCACGTGACCAGTACATGGTAGCTACGTGATCATTGCATGATCAGCCACGTGATCAGTGCATGATAGCCACGTGATCAGTGCATGATCAGCCACGTGATCAGTGCATGATCAGTCACGTGATCAGTGTATGATCAGCCACGTGATCAGTGCATGATCAGTCACGGTGATCCAGTGCATGATCAGTCCGTGATCAGTGTATGATCAGCCACGTGATCAGTGCATGATCAGCCACGTGATCAGTGCATGATCAGTTACGTGATCAGTGCATGATCAGTCACGTGACCAGTACATGGTAGCTACGTGATCATTGCATGATCAGCCACGTGATCAGTGCATGATAGCCACGTGATCAGTGCATGATCAGTCACGTGATCAGTGCATGATCAGTCACGTGATCAGTGCATGATCAGCCACGTGAGTCAGTGCATGATCAATTACGTGATCAGTGCATGATCAGTCACGTGATCAGTGCATGATCAGCCACGTGATCAGTGCATGATCAGCCATGAGTAGTGCATGATCAGCCACGTGATCAGTGCATGATCAGTCACGTGATCAGTGCATGATCAGTCACGTGATCAGTGCATGATCAGTCACGTGATCAGTGCATGATCAATTACGTGATCAGTGCATGATCAGTCACGTGACCAGTACATGGTAGCTACGTGATCATTGCATGATCAGCCACGTGAGCAGTGCATGATAGCCACGTGATCAGTGCATGATCAGTTTCGTGAGCACAGTATGATCAGCCACGTGATCAGTGCATGATCAGCCACGTGATCAGTGCATGATCTGTCACGTGATCAGTGCATGATCAGCCACGTGATCAGTGCATGATCAGTCACGTGATCAGTGCATGATATAGACGTGATCAGTGCATGATCAGTCACGTGATCAGTGCATGATAGCCACGTGATCAGTGCATGATCAGTCACGTGATCAGTGCATGATCAGTCATGTGACCAGTACATGGTAGCCACATGATCAGTGCATGATCAGCCACGTGAAGTAGTGCATGATAGCCACGTGATCAGTGCAGATCAGTCACGTGATCAGTGCATGATCAGTCC